>NW_027361694.1:4990000-6467500 GCF_039654945.1 Dendrobates tinctorius
CTGAAACATGTATTTCAGAGATTTACCTGAAAACCCTGGTGTAAGCGCTCTGCTCAGCGTGCAGGATAAATGTGAGATGAGCCTTACTTGATCTTTGGGAGGCAGAATGAACAAATCAAAGCCAGGTTACAAATTGGTTTTATTTATTTTTTACATCGTTCTTCGTGCAGTAGTCATTTGACCATTTTTATCTTAGGATTGGTGCGATAACAGCGATACCAGATTTATATTGGTTGTTCATGTCTGATAGCTGTCACACAAGGAAAGATGCATTTTTTTGCAAAAAAAGTTTTTGCATTGTCATGTTTTGAGAGCTTTAATTTTTCCATGCTGGTGTATTGCAATGCTTTATTGCCTTGTCAGCCCTGCAGACACAAGTTAGTTAGATGATGCACTGCACATGATCTAACTACCTTGCTAGTGTCTGCTGACCTGTTTGTTGTCATGACAACATCAGGTCACCATGGCAACGATCCAAGGGCAAAATGGCTTTCTACCCTCTGCCTGCCAGCTAAATGATGCTGCATTTATGTTATGTTTCTGGGAGCGTTACGTTACCGCTCATTTCAATGAGTGTCGGGTGTTTTCTGTCTGAATCAACTGACACCATGAAGCTAAGATACCCACACAGGTTCTGTGCATGCAAAATCACCTGGACGTATCCATACATCCAATGTTGGTAAGTACCTACCGAGCTGGAACTATGGATACGTTCAAGGTTGTGAAACGGTTAAATGGGATGCCCCGCAAAGTTCATTTTATTCAAAAGATCTTGGAATAAAAATAAGTTTCACAAGTGGATGTGCTAAGATAATCTTACAAATGTACTCCAGCTATGTATTGTGTAATGGAATGGCTGTGTATGACCATGCGGGAACATGGTCCTGATCATACCACACCTCCTGGGCAGGGAAGGATGTAAAAAAGCTTACAGACATTACAGCATGAGATCACAGCTAATTCTTTCTTTGAGGTAAAATGTTGTTTAAAAACAGGCAAGGAAAGGCTTTACCTCACAAAAAGAATCAGCTGTGATCCCATTCTTTGGTGTCTGTATATTCTTTTGTTTCCTCCCCTGCCCAGTAGCTGTTGAATGAACAGACCATGTCCCTGCATAGTAAGTCACAGCCATTATACAAGACGGAGCAGGGGCACATTTATAAGATTATCTCAGCACAAGAAGATTATTTTTAACACGTTCCATTGTGGAACTTATTTTTATATAAAGGACTATTGAATAAAATGAACTTTGTTCATTGGTCAACCCCTTTAATGCAAACTCAGCCTTGGAAATGTCTAACTAAACTGAACATATCTGGCTGGAAAAAATTCAAATAGTAGCATACGATAAAATTTTAGGTGATTTAAATTCGAAAATAGGTTAAAAAATTAGTCCATTTGCAGGTAAATGGTAAAGTTGTGGAAATGAAAGAAGCTGTGGCTTTTTAAAATTATCTGTTTGCGAAGTATAAATTGTATAAACTAAAAAGCAATAACATTTTCACAAGCTGTCGTTAAATTACGCTTATATTTAGGGAGCCAAACAGTTGTGCTATTTTGAACTTGAACTTGAAGAAGTAATAGAAGTAATGGATTTTAAACTAAGAGTGAAGCAATTATTCCTTTTTAGTATCTGCATCAGGTTTGTTGTTCTCAAAATGACAAAAAAATTAAAACATTTTTTTTGTTGAGTCATCAAAAATATATACCTATATTTAGGAAGCAAGAAAAAATTAGCTATTTTTATAATCAAGATACAATGTTTTGTTAACAAGTCAAGAAAAAATCCTATTTTGGAAGCAGTTTGTGTACACTGAAGAGTGTATACTTCCCAGCAGCAGTACAGTATAACTATACAAAAAACTGGCCAATCACAGGAGATTATGTGAGTGTCTAGTGGCAGTGACATAATAAGAAACAGCACAGTATAGACTAAGACGTAGGAAGTAAGATGATATCTGGCAGTGTAGGGCTAGCTATGGCAACCCTGGTAGTAGCGGTAAATCATAGCCCTATAAAGCATTGTGGGATGCCAGGAGATGTGCAGTTGGCAAGGCTGTTTATTGGCAATGGCAGAAGCTACAAAATCTAAAAATAATACGGTTCAGGTAAAAAGATATTTGGCAATGTAGTACCAAAATTGCAAATCTTGGATTCTTACATCATAGACGACATTATGAACAGGGAGTAGATGCTTGTATAAGTGTGGGCAACAAGCACTAGCTGCAGCAGAACGATGTAGAAGAACATGGAGAGTCAGGCAGTCAATTGGTATGACTTGTGGCTAATTAAGCATTGGATTTGGCCATAGTTGAATGAAATTTGACACTGATCCATGATTGATTAATTCAAAAAAAGATAGCATAGTCCACTTGGGAGTGACAAAGCCACTCACTGCCCTGAATATCTTCTCTGACAGTACACTGGAGGATTGACATGACAGTAAACCCATAGAAAACTAGTCCAGTTCTTGTCAGTCTTTCAATCTGTTGAGCCAAAAGTCCATGGGATCTGGGTTCAGAGTATCTGTTTGAGAAAGAACATAATCTAGGTACAACTCAAATTAACAATTCAGTCAATGTGTCTCTGTTTAAATACATCAGGTTGGGGCAACAGAAGATTAAACATTTGGTTCATCATGTCAAATATAAAGTAGTTGTTCCTGTCTCAGCTCGTTTGCTGCAGCCTTAACACAGGCACAGACAAGGGAGCATTGACTCTTCATTGGAGACAACAGGGGTCTCCTTGTTCACTGTGCAGTTGGCAGGCATCTGCTTGGTAAAAGCTTTGCCAAGCAAAGAACATAGGCTATCCTAATATGCCACTCCTTTAAAAAAAATTGAAAACTTTCCCTCATTTTGCATAGCCTAATACCATTTTATTCCTGTTTTTTATTTGTAAGCAATTTGTGCTGTTCCTTCGCATATTTGCAAAATTCTGAAATATGATTCACATGATTGTTGTTGTTCTGTTTTAAATGTCCGTTTCCACAAATGTTTGGCTATCCTCTAGGATTACGTCCTCAACCAGCACCAGAAACACATCAAAGTGTTTTTTGCTATAAACGTGTGTTTTTTAACCTAATTATTATGAAATAAATCTTAGAGATTTTACATACTTTTGAATGTTCCCATCCTCTTTTTTCCACTAAATGCTATGTCTTCTAGTCAGCAGCATCGGAGCTACATGACAGGTGTCATTCTCAATGTACAGTGAGCAACTAATCCAATTCTTTTTAGCATAAAATGTGCTTGTTGATGCATAGCAGCACATTGTTTCTTTTATTGCTTTCGTCACTCATGTTTTCAAACTGTAAAACTGCTTGTCAGTGTCTTATCTTGCATGAACAGAAAGAATGAGGGCAATGTATGGATTCAATGCTCTGTCCTGTTTCTTTTGAGAGTGACATCATGTCTATTGAGGAAGAGAAGGCAGATGGTGAAAAGATTTGCAACTCCCATTCCTAGGGCTTCATCACCTGTCTTTGTTACATTGGTGCATCAAAACATTCATACAATACATGAAACTCATGTATTGTCCCTGCCCATGTTTGCTGCTTTAGGTGTCTATGGCAATGTGCCCTTTGGTGCCAAAAAACAAGTCAAGTGAGCAGCACACATATGTGTGGACAGAGAGGAACCCTTTCTCTGAGAAATAACAGCTTGGAGCCTTCCAACAAGGCTGAACTCACGCCATTATTTTTTTGAAAGGCAGCTGACTCTTATAGGTGGTATGGTAGCAACTGCACCATCAGCAACTTGGCCAGATGAAACATTATTTGGTACACAAGCAAGATGACAGAAAACATAAGCCAGTTTCTTCAACACATAATCAGGGATGAAAAGCTAGAGGTGATGTGGATAAGGGGAAGCAAAGATACTCAGTGTAAGAATCACAGTAGTGGTGGATAATGGTGAAGATGATGATCCTGACTAGGCACTATTTGGGCCTGGCTGACAAACAGATGAACTTGAGAAGAATTGGTAGGAGGACAATTTGGAGCTTGCTCTTATGGCAGTAGACTTTCCAAAATAAACATGTGATACTGCTTCATGTTCTGATTGAGAGCCATAGTTCCTAGACTACTCAAGTTTGGACATCCACAGCTTATGTTCTTCTTGCAGAGCCTGCAGACTGAAAAAGATTTGTTTGTCTGCAACACTCAAATGAATGCCACATCTGAGATGCCCACACAAACAACTTGCAACCATAATAATCAGCGCTTTTTTCACCCGATATGGAGTTTTCCTCCACCAACTGCACAAGGAAAATCATGTGTTCCCAAGCTGGCCATAGATATAAAAGATTTTTTCTTTAAAATATAAAACATAAAAATTTATAGCAGCAAAAGTGTGGGACTGAACACAAAGCTAACTGAAGCTGATAGTGTCGCTGTCAGATTCAACATGGGTACACGCGATGGCCCAAAACTGCCCATCCTCATTATTAGTGTATTGTATGTGTCTCCAATTTTCCAACTTATGCATGCTAAAACAGAATTGCAGTTAAATGTCTCTATTTTGTGTAATTTGTTTTTCAGATGCATGTATAAATCAAATTAAATCCCCTTGTAGAAAAATAGCTATATTATTAAAATTGACAGTTTGGTAAATGGCTTCCAAATGCGGCAGCAGCCCACAGTATACTTGTGGTGTGCATAGTTGCAGAATTGGACTAGTAAAACAAGCATTCATTTTTTTTAAACATTATTTCCCAAGATTGCAACTTGGTAGGTATGTACATTATTAGGTAGGTATATGTTTATGGAGGAAAATGCAGCAATAGCCTGTAGTATTTTTGAGAGGAGTATGGTTGCTAAAATGAACTAATAAAATAGGTATTCAAAAAGTAAAAATGTGCATTACATTAACTTTTTTTTTAATTTTAATCAATATTGTCCCCCTACCCTGACAAAAAACAGAATCCAAGATTGCCATGTTGCCTAAAATTTGGAAACAACCCTCAGTATTTTGGCATGCCTGGTTATTGAATTGGACTAGTAAAACAGGTATGCAAACATTGTGTTTTTTCTATTATCTATTTATCTTTTTTTATTCTCTTCCTTTGACAAAAAAAGCAAGGTTGAAAGAAGGGTACACTCAGGGAAAGGAAAATGTGGTAACAGAAATTGTTGTGGTGCATATATTTATTAAAATGGATTAGCAGCACGGCGGCACTGTGGTTAGCACTGGGATCCTGGGTTCAAATCCACCAAGGACAACATCTACAAGAAATTTGTATGTTCTCCCCATGTTTGCATGGATTTCCTCCTGGTTCTCTGGTTTCCTCCCATATTCCAAAGACATACTGATAGGGAATGTAGATTGTGAGCCCTAATGGGGACAGTGCTGATAATCTCTGTAAAGCGCTGTGGAATTAATGGTCCTATATAAGTAAGTAAAATAAATAAAAAATAAAAGGGGTATGCAAAACATTACACTTTTTTATGTATTTTATTTTATTATTTTTGTCCTTGACAAAAAGGTATTATAACAAGAAAATGTTATGTTGCCAAATAGATACATACCCATAAAGTAGACTACGCAACAGCCAGCAATATTATCATGGGGTGTATGATTGCTAAACTGAACTAGTAAAATAGGTATACTAAAAGTAAAAAATGTAATTTCTTCACTTCTACAAGAGTGCATGAATACAAATTATTGTAAGATACACTCACTAAAAGCCAGCAGCTGTAACAGGGCACTGTATTTATGAGGAGTGAAAGAATATGAACTTGGAGAAAGTTTACAAATTGAGAATTTTTGCAATCTACACTTTTTAAAGTAGATATTTGGATTTAAATGTTAAAATTGTTAGGTTTTCTTCTGTCTCTTGTAAAGAAAAACATAAAAGAAAAAAGGAATAAAAAGGAATACAGAAATATTTTGCTTATGACTTTTCAGTCTCACAAGCCCCGGCACCCCCACTCATAAGCTATTTTTGGTGTTGGCGTGGCCAAAACTGCTCAGCATGGCTCTGTTGATGGAAAAGTGGTCATAGCCGGGTTCTGCGCAGTCACCCCCGTTGATTTGAATAGGGTGCAGATATGCAGTACCCAGTCGCTTCCACTAACTAGCTGACAGAGCTGTGCAGCTCTGTAACTGAGCAGTTCTTGCTTCTGCCAGCAAGGGGAACAGCTGATCGGCAGGGGTGCCGAGAGGTCATCAATGTTTAAGTCTCCATCAACCCCTTTATTGCTATTTTAAAAGCAAATGGATGTCAGATCATATATTTGCTGTGCAAATTTGATGCAGTTTTCCTTGCGCTGCTGGTGGACACAGGCATATAATTTCGAGAGCTGAATTAGTTCAGGGTTAGTGTTGAGCATTCCGATACTGCAAATATTGCGTATCGGCCGATATTCGTGGTATCGGAACTCCGATACTGAGTTCCAATACTTTTTGCATATCGAATACCGGAATCGGAAGTTCCCATAATGCTATGAGCCAGTTTGATTTGATTCAGCCAATGAGGAATCCTAAGAAGTGTGGGCACATCCTGTTAGGCATGTAGGCATGTTAACTAATGGCATGGCTGTGATTGGCTGCTGAAATGATGTCATGATGCACTATAAAAGCCGCCGCCGCCATTTTGGGTTCACTCTGCTGTGAAGTCAGTTAGGGACAGGACGCTGCTGTTTTGACTCTGAGGGACAGTTTGAGATAGCAATTTGCTATATTGTGCTTTACCCAGGCTACTTTAGCAAGCGCTGTGTGAAGCTTTCTTTTGCCTTGCAGTGCTGTTCACAGCTGTCTGCAAGGTCTGTGTGTGTGAGTGCAGCTCACGCTATAGTGTGTTCTGCAGCCACCTCTGGTTGCAGTCCACTCAGCGTGAGTCACTGCCTCATACATTGTGCTTTTTTGCTGTAGTGCTGCTTATTTTTCCTGAATTTCTCCTATTAGTGTGCTTCCATCCGTATCCAGCTAGATTGGTTGCAAACACTATATAGGAGTAGATAGAGGAGCCTTTCTGCTGGCTTGTGCCCTGCAGCCCCAGCCAGATTAGTATTAGCCTATTTTTTGTAGCCTCATCTATTGCATTGTCAGTTACCTTCCTGCATTGTAATAGCTACAAAAAGTTTGTGATACTATCGCTTTTACATCTTTGGTCACATCCTTTTTTTTGGGAAAAAAAACACATAAATAAAGTTCACCAAACACTCCACTTTACAGTTGTGTGGGCCACATTAGCTCATATTAAAGTGTAGTCCACACTTTATAAAATTAGTGTTTCTTATACCTGTTAGCAGCTGTTCAGGAATAAGCACACTAAGCCCTTAGTACTTTTCTGCCTATCTTTATCAGTCTTCCAAGATGAAGAAGGCAGGGAGTAAGGCACGTGGTCGTGGGCATGGAGCTTCAGCAGGGAGAGGACATGGGGATTCTGTGCCTGCTGCGGGCACCAGTGACTCAGCATCCCCCAGTTTTAACAGGGAACAGTCCTTTACGCGCAGCTTTATAGGAGCTCGCCGTACCCCACTGCTGCGGGAGGAACAAATTGAAGCCGTTCTCAGATGGATGGCAGCTAACGCATCGACTTCAATTGCTTCCACATCCTCTCAGGTCCAGTGCACTGAAGAACAACCATCTGTCTCTTCACCACCTGCCAAATTGCCCAGGCAGTCAGAGAGCCCTGGACAGGAGCCATATCTACTTCTGTTCTCCGAATCCCTTGGCTTCGAAAGAGGGGGCCAGCGAAGCAGCATTCTAGAATGTGAAGAAGAGGGAGTATGCAGTGATGCGCAACTGCTTTGTCTCTCTGAATGTGAAGAGGCGGGTGTGCCAGTGCCTATGGTCAGCACAACTCAGTACGCATCAGATGATGAGACTCAGGTGCCACTTTCTGGTGCATACTGTGCTGGTGAGACTACCCAGGAGAAGCAGGTGTTTGAAGAGGGGAGTGTAGATGATGAGGTCCTTGACCCATCATGGTGTGAGGAACAGGAAGGTGGTGGGAGCAGCTCTGAGGAAGAGACTCCCCAAACTGCCAAAACAGGAGGGAGAGGGAGGGGGCAGACTTGGTTGCCTGTAGCCTCCAGTTCGGCACCCAAACGGGTGCTCCCAGGACTTGCAGTGCGTGGTCCTTTTTTGACACAGTTGCAGATGACATTTGCTTTGTCAAATGCAAGCTGTGTAATCAGAAAGTCAAAAGAGGGAAAAGTGTCAGCAACCTCAATACCACAAATATGTGGAAACATGTGCGGACCATGCACGTGGTGGAGTTACAAAGACACACTGAAGACGTAGGCCAACCTACAGCAGCCTCTTCCTCCAGCTCACACACAACTGGTTCAGCTTCCTCACAGGATCGCCATGGAAGAACCTCTGGCACTGTTGTACAGAGACCCAGTGTAATTCCATCCACAGCACCACGTTCCCTGTCATCCTCACACTCCCAGGCCACTGTACAGCCATCGGTAGCACAGGCATGGGAGAAAAGGCGGCCATACTCGGCAAACCATCCCCGAGCACAGGCTCTGAATGCTGGCATTGCAAAACTACTGTCCCTAGAAATGATCTCATTCAGGCTGGTGGAGACGGACACCTTCCGTAACTTCATGGCATTGGCAGTCCCACAATACAACGTGCCCTGCCACTTTTATTTCAGCAGGCAAGCCGTCCCTGCCCTGCAAAAGCATGTGGAGGGAAAAATTAAACATGAGCTACTAAACGCCGTAAGTAGCAAGGTCCACCTGACCACCGATACGTGGACCAGTAACCATGGACAGGGACGATACCTTTCCCTCACTGCCCATTGGGTCAATGTTGTGGAGCCGTTTACAAATCTTGAGAGTGGCGCTGTACATGTTCTGCCAACTCCAAGGATTGCAGAAATCCAGTCTGTACACATTGACTCATCCTCATACTCCAGTTCCTCTGAATCAGCGCTGCAGAAGCTGTCACGGTCTACCTCCACATGGACCTGTGAACGCTTACCTGTTAAGACCGATATTAGCACAGCCGTGGCCAAACGTCAACAGGCCATACTGAAATTAATTTATTTGGGGAATCGAAGCCACACAGCACAGGAGCTCAGGAAAGCTATCAAGCAGGAAAGCGACGTGTGGTTTGTGCTAGCGAATCTCCAGCCAGGCTTGGTAGTGTGTGACAATGGCCGAAATCTGGTGGCAGCTCTGGGCCTAGGCAACCACTCTCACATCCCATGTCTGGCACATGTGCTCAACTTGGTCATGCAGAGCTTTCTGATGGACTATCCAGATCTTGATGCACTGCTGCACAAGGTCCGCATAGAGTGCGCTCACTTGCGGCGTTCCATTATGGCAAGATCGCGCATTGCAGCTCTGCAACGCCGAATTCCGCCTTCCGGAACATCACATCATATGTGACCTACCCACCAGGTGGAATTCAATGTTACATATGTTGGAGCGGTTGTGTGAGCAGCAGGCAGCAGTAATGGAGTAGCAGCTGTATCAGGCGCAAGCAAGTCGCACTGCGTGCTGTTCACACTTCACCACCACTGAGTGGGCCTCTATGAAGGACATCTGCCCCGTTTTGCATGCCTTCAATGATTCCACGTGGATGGCGTGTGCAGATGATGCACTAGTCAGCATGACTGTCCCCCTTATCTGTCTGCTTCAAAAAACACTGCAAGCACTAAGGGAGGAGGTTTTGGAAGAGGTAGAGGATGAGGAGTCACAAATGCCATCTGCTTCTGGACAGTCTGTGCAACGTGGTTCCTCACAAAGGCCTAGGCAGGGGACACTGTGAGGAGGATGAGGAGGAGTCAATGGAGGAGGAAGACATCTCTCCAGAGGAGGGAGGTACACAATGCTCTAGTAGTCAGTATGTACAGCAAGAGTGGGGTGATGCAGAGAAGGCAGAGATGACGCCTCAAGCAGGGGACAGCGTTTCTTGGCCAGTTGGGAGTCTGCAGCACATGGTTGATTTCATGCTGCAGTGCCTGAGAAACGACCGCCGCATCGCCCACATTCTCAGCACGGCGGATTATTGGGTGTACATCCTACTAGATCCTCACTACCGGGACAACTTACAAAGCCTCATAACACCGTTGAACCGGGAGCGTAAAATGCGGGAGTACCAAGACACACTGGTGCATTCCATCATGTTCTCCATTCCACCAGAGAGCAGTGCTGCTAGTGCTTTACAAAGCAGCTCTGTACGTGGAGGCAGTGGAGGAAGCTCTGCACAAAGAGGGAGCAGATGCAGCGCCAGTGCACAAGACAAGACCAGTATGGCCCAAATGTGGCAAAGTTTTGTGTCCCCGCCACAAATGTCTACACCATCACAGATGGCTCCAGTCAGCAGGAGGCAACGTTTCCGTCAGATGGTGACAGACTACATGTCTTGCCCTCTCAGTGTACTCCCAGACAGCTCTTCCCCCTTCAAGATTTGGGTCTCTAAGCTGGATACATGGCCAGAGCTTAGCCAGTATGCATTGGAGGTGCTGGCTTGCCCTGCTGCTAGTGTATTATCGGAAGGCGTCTTTAGTGCCGCAGATGGTGTACTAACAGATCGTCCTCCGATAACATTGACCGGCTTACTTTTCTGAAAATGAACAAGGACTGGATCTCGCCAGAATTTGCCAGTCCTCTTCTAGATTAAATAATTGGATGGCAACAGTATCCAGGTCTCCTGTTGTGTTCATGTTTCCACCACCTGAACTGTAATCCCTGGGCTTCAACACCACCAGTTGCTGCTCAGAAGTGCCGTCTGCACAGAAAAACACTATCTCCTTTGTTAGTGGGGTTCAGTAACGCCAGCTGCTCCCCTGCTGTGTGTCCGGCAATGTCTCCTGCTCCGTCCACATTCACACAACATCAGATATTAAACTTGCTCCAATTAGGCCTCAGCCTACACCCTGATTGACCCTGGGCTCCAACACTGCCAGTTGCTACTCAGAAATGCTGTCTGCACAGAGAAAAACATTAGCTCCTGTGCTAGTTAGTTCAGTAATGTCAGCTGCTCCCCTGCTGTGTGTCTGGCAATGTCTCCTACTCTGTCCACATTCACACTACTACAGATTTTAAACTTGCTCCAATTAGGCCTCTGGCTCCACTCTGTTTGTACTATTGACTCTGGGCTCCAACACCGCCAGTTGCTGCTCAGAAGTGCCGTCTGCACAGTCAACACATGCTCCAGTGTTATTTGGTGTTCTGTAATGTCAGCTGATCCCCAGCTGTGTGTCCGGCAATTTCTCCTGCTCTGTCCACACTCACACAGCTACAGATTTAAAACTTGCTCCAATTAGGCCTCTGTCTCCACTCTGTTTGTAGTATTTACCCTGGGTTCCAGCACCGCCAGCTGGTTCCCGGCAGTGTCTTTAGCACAGGTACTCCCTCCTGCCCAGCCTGGTTCCAGCACGCCAGCTGTTTCCAGGTAGTGTCAATGTCACTTTGCCTCCAAAACTTTGTCCAGTCGTGTTGCGGTCGGGTTAGCCGACTCTATGGTGCCTGCAGTTTAGGTGCTTCCTATGTGGGCTGCGGGATCTGGCAATAAAGGCTGGTTCCGTAGTGCCAATAGGATAAGCACCCCTTGTAGGACTGTGGGTTTCGGTAACTGCGGCCGGCTCGCGGCCTTGCAACTTTGTTTTTCATGGGTACCTTCTGATACCCATCCGGGTTCCAGTACCGTCAGCTGGTTCTCAGCAGTGCCTTTGGCTTAAGTGCCTCCTTCTCGGTATCCGAGTTCCAGCAACGTCTGCTGGTACTTGGTGTGTGCTTTCCGGCACAGGTACCTCCTGCTTAGTAACCGGGTTCCAGTACCATCAGTGGTCCTCGCTAGTGCCATTGGCTCTTGTAGCTTCTGCTACCCATCCGGGTTCCAGCACCGTCAGCAGGTTCTCGGCAGTGCCTTTTGCTTAGGTGCCTCCTTTTCGGTATCCGAGTTCCAGCAACATCTGCTGGGCCTTGGTAGTGCTTTCTAGCACAGGTACCTCCTGCTTAGCAACCGGGTTCCAGCACCGTCAGCTGATCCTCGGTAGTGCCATTGGCTCTTGTTCCTTCTGCTGCCCCTCCGGGTTCCAGCACCGTCAGCTGGTCCTCGGTAGTTCCATTGACTCTTGTAGCTTAAGCTACCCATCTGGGTTCCAGCACCGTCTGCTGTTTCTCAGCAGTGTCTTTGGCATGGGTACTCCCTCCTGCCCAGCCTGGTTCCAGCACGCCAGCTGTTTCCGGGTAGTGTCAACATCACTTTGCCACCAATACGTTGTCCTGTCGTGTTGCGGTCGGGTTAGCTGACTCTATGGTGCCTGCAGTTTAGGTGCTTCCCATGTGGGCTGCGGGATCTGGCATTAAAGGCTGGTTCCGTAGTGCCAATAGGACAAGCACCCCCTGTAGGACTGTGGGTTCTGGTAGCTGCGGCCAGCTCGTGGCCTTGCAACTTTGTTTTTCATGGGTACCTTCTGCTACCCTTCCGGGTTCCAGCACCGTCAGCTGGTTCTCGGCAGTGCCTTTGGCTTAGGTGTCTCCTTCTCGGTATCCGAGTTCCAGCAACGTCTGCTGGTCCTTGGTAGTGCTTTCTGGCACAGGTGCATCCTGCTTAGTAACCGGGTTCCAGTACCATCAGCTGGTCCTCGGTAGTGCCATTGGCTCTTGTTCCTTCTGCTACCCATCCTGGTTCCAGTACCATCAGCTGGTTCTCGGCAGTTCCTCAGCCTTCTTGTACTTTCTGCTACATTTCCAAGTTCAAGCTTTTTGAAATGGTATTTGGTAATCACTCTGGATCTCCCTGACGACGACCCTGAAGACCACCCCGAAGAAGACGACGACCCCGAAGACGATGACCCTGAAGAAGACGACCCTGAAGACCACCGCAAAGAAGACGATGACCCCAAAGGCAACGACCCTGAAGACGACGACCCTGAAGACCACCCCAAAGAAGACCAAAAAGATGACCCTGAAGAAGATGACCAAGAGGACAAAGAACATGAAGACAACCACCAAGATACAGAACAACAAGAGACAGAAGACCAAGAAGCAGAAGAACAAAAAGCAGAAGAACATTAAGCATAAGACTAAAAATCAGAGCAAAAAATATTATCTAAATTATAAGCAGAAGAAGACTAAGCAGTGTACGGGGTGAGTCCGTTCCTCCTCATGGTGCCCCTGGAAAATGCCTGCTGCTGCAGGCCAAACTGAACGCGGACAAATCCTGTTGTAAATCTTTTGTGACAGGCAGAACGGAAGGTGTAATCTTCAAACTTTTATAGATAACAACTACAGGAATGACTGTCACAAATAAGAATATGATGAAGAAGAAGAATAGGAAGAAGATGAAGAAGTAGAATATGAAGAAGAATAATAGTTGAATAAGAAGAATATGAAGAATATGAAGAATGTAAAAAAGAAAGAATAATAGGAAGAAGGTGAAGATGAAGAAGATGAATAAGGTGAAGAAGAAGTTGATGAAAAAGATGCTGCTGCTGAGGATCATGAAGGAGAATGTGTGGGAGAAGTAAAAAAGAAGGTGAAGAGCATGGAAGTAGTGAAACATACATATCTGACAAAATATAAAAAAGGTTAACATAGTCAATATCTTTGTAACTCCGAACGTCTTAAAAATTTGTTATTCCTGCTATTCCATTTGATTGGGCTAAACCTCTATGCCTTTAATGTCTCCTCCACCTCCCCCAATACATTCTACATTATTCTTAGTTGTTTTCCTTCATGTAGAATTAACCTACAAGGAAAGAAAGGGTTTATTTTAATTCCGATATTTCTGTCCCATTGACTTGCATTGGTTTCCGGTATCGGAATCGGCGATACCCGATACTTTTTGGGTATCAGTCCGATCCAATCCGATCCGATATTTCCCGATATCGGAAAGTATCGCTTAACACTATTCAGGATACAACATTTCTCAAAGGCTGACAAAGTCAACATGATTCAAAGTTATCCATCTTCTTCCTCAGGACTTAGCGATACTGAAAAATCATCCTAAGGATGATCCTTCCTCTCTTGAGTTCATCTGCATGTATCTACCAACAGAGCAAGGAAAACCGTTCCAAATCTATTCATAAATTCACTGTCTGTATGACCAGGGGCCTGCAGCCACTGTTACATGTGTAATGTTTGTTTTAATTGCAACAGCACCAAGTGAGCGTGTATTCTTTTTAATGTTTTTTGTGTAATCAGTTAAAACCCTATTTGTACTCTCTTTGTGTCAAAGTCATGCTCACATCAAATATTTATTTGATTTAGATTTCTCTTTAGTTGATTAATTTTGTAATTGATAAAATAAACTAACACTTCTATTTTTTGAAAGAATTCTTACACTGCAAATAATTTTTCCAAAAATGTCTAATACTTTTGCATATTGCTGTATATATATTTAGTTTACTTATACAGCACTAAGTTATTCCAGAGAACTTTACAGATATTTTCATAACATATTGTCATCAATAGGGCTCACTATCAAAATTCCCATACAACTGTGCACAGATCAGATATATAGCACCATTGGTTTGCACCTCTATGCTTCCGGGTTCAAATCAGATGGCATCAACTTTGCGTTTATGCCAATGTTGATGCCATCTAATTTGAACCGAGAAGCACAGAGTTGCAAACCAATGGTGCTATGTATCTGATCTGTTCAAATAAAGATTTATAAAATGGAGAAAACATTTACAAATGTTACAAACGTTCACTTGAAACTTGTTACAGTATGTAACAAGTGTACAATTTGTCCTGACTCATCTAATAACAGTTTCCTAATTCTACAGAACAAACTAAGAAAAAATATTTCCATTAATGACATGATTAACATGATTGTTTTCTTCTACTAATTTTGGAGTATTTATTCACATTCAGGATTTTAACAAAGAGGCTTTTAAAATGGGGAAAGATTGAAGATTAATCATGTGAACGACAACAAGTTGTGACTCTAACTGTATAGTTTATGTAATGACAAATGTTTAAATTTGACAGCTCTGCCTTTAGGCTAGGGTGGAAACTTTCAGTAGATGAAACTAAATCATACTTGTTAAATCAGTGCATAAATCACACTGCCTAAGGCAAATTCATCTGAATATTTCATTTGTATTTCAATATTTTTCACCAGTTTCAAAATGATAATTTAATGGTGTGGAAAGTTGCCAATTCATATAAAGATATTCAGATTTATCTTTTGACATTACTTCTGCAGTAAATGGTAGGATTTAAAAATGAAGATTTGTTTTTATTAGTACAGAGCTCTGGAAAATTTATCTTTTGTTATAGTAATATGATCATTTACATCATCATAAGATAAGAATGGAGGAATGGAGTGACAAAAAAGTAAATATGGTGAATCATGTACTAAGGCTTAAGTGAGTTACATGAATACAATGCATCTATGTGTTGATGTCGATAAAAATGTCAGCTCCAGCGGCATGTGCAATCTTGAACAGTTCTAGGTGAACAGTATTTATTTGACTTCATTAGGTAGATCAGTTTTCATGAGTTTTTTGTTAATGAAAGAGACTAATGAGGTGTCTGGAGTTCTGGATTTCATAGCTTAAAGACATTTTCATTTTCCATGGCTGAAACAGGAAGGGTTTTGTTTGTGTATGTAGGCTTGACAGACGGGAAACTAATACTTCAAATATGTACATAACAAAAATCATCATTTGCTCAAACGATGAACATGCTGGTGAAATATTGTAACTCAATTCAGTAAGTAAATATGTGGTTGAACTACAAATAAGTGAATAAATTTGGGTGGAATTTAATTCTACTTGAACTTTTCAAGAATTCTCATTCACCAAAGTGATATTTTTTTGTCATTTGAATCTGCGTTGTTTCAGCAAAATGGTTGTTACAAACTGTTTCTTTTATGAACCATAATGTGCCATCAAATGGTTAAAAAACATATAATACTTACCTCACCACTCACCTCTTTTGCTCCTCCACTACTCACTGCCATCTTTCCAGTCCTCATTACATCTTCTAATTCTGTGCCAGACTTCTGGGTGACATGATAACCAAGGAAATTCTGAGCAGGCGTGCAGGACGTCAATAGCATAAAGACTTCACACTGTGTGCCATTGACCTTCCATATAATGTATCTGTGCACAGCCCTCCCAGGGTGACATGTCACCTGGAAATCTAGTGCACTGCAAGAGTGCTAAAGATTCCAATTTGATCAGAAGATGCAGCTAGGACAAGAGTAGTGGCAGTGAGCTGAGGGTAAGTGTAACAATTTTTTTTTTATATATATTTTATGCTTATGGAAAAGAATCCAGGGCATAATTAGGAAAATCAAATTTCCCAGGAAATAACCCACACCACTGATGAAGAAAACGTGAACTGTGTGGTGGGCAGGCGGGACTTCATGCCTACAGTATAAACTTATTACCCTCACCCACAAAGCCCTTCATGGCTCAGCACCACCCTACATCTCCTCCCTTGTTTCAGTATACCACCCTACCCGTACCCTCCGTTCTGCTGATAACCTGAGGTTAGCATCCTCAATAATCAGAACCTCCCACTCCCGTCTCCAAGACTTTACACTTGCTGCGCCAATTCTTTGGAATGCACTTCCCAGATCAATACGATTAGTCCCCAATCCCCACAACTTTAAGCATGCCCTGAAAACACATGTATTCAGACTGGCCTATCGCCTTAACACATTAACCTAATCTATCCCTGTGTGGCACAGCCAAAAGTTTCACCATAACCAGGTTCCCCACATCATATTCCCACATGCTTTATGCATCCATTAGCCCTCTGTGTCTGTACTGTTACACACTTAACATTATGGCTGGTCCATACAATCAGGGCAATTGTTACCACCCACCTTTCGTGTCTACCTCTTTCCTCATAGACTGTAAGCTTGCGAGCAGGGCCCTCATTCCTCTTGGTATCTGTTATGATCTATGTGATTATTGTTATGCTGTAATGTCTATTGTCTGTACAAATCCCCTCTGAAATGTGAAGTGCTGTGGAATATGTCGGCGCTATAGAAATAAAATTTATTATTTATTATTATTATTATTATTATTACTACAGGTGATCTTTTCTTGTAAGTAATTAGTATTGCCTAATTGCCAGAGAAAGGAAAAGTATGTCCTAATTAAAGTGTAAACAGTATTAAGCTTTGTCCTTATTTCCTATAATGTGAACTGACACCATTTTGTATATAGTTTTTTTTTGCAGTCCCTGATCCCTGTTTAGCACCCTCCTTACAACTTGTTGCTACCTGTTGTATCACATAATAATTTTATCTATGTTGAAATAAAAAATGTTTTTATTGGGCATTGCATAATCTCTGGGCTTTTCTGCTTTTTCTTACCTACTAATTTAGGAGGGTGAAGCATTTCAAATACTTTACAAGCTTTTCTATTATTACTATTATTATAATCATTATTATTAGTTATTATTTTACATAGTACCATTGATGCCATGGTGTTGTACAGGAGAAGGGATTACATCTAAAATACCAATATCACTTACAGTAGACAGACTAACATTCGTAGACTGGCAAAGAGGGAGGAGGACCCTGACCTTACAGAATACAGGATGATGGGGAAGGAGACAGTAGGTGGGGGATTGCAGTAGCTCCAATGGTGTTGAGGTGGCATCATGGTCACTGAAGGTTGTTCTTGAAGAGATGGGTTTTCAGGTTCAGTCTTAAGGATCCAAATGTGGTGGTTAATTGGATGTGCTAAAGCAAAGAATTCCAAAGGATGGGGGATACTTGGAAGAAGTCTTAGGGGCGATTGGGTGAGGAAAGAATAAGTGTGGAGGAGAGAACGAGGTCTTAGGAGGACAATAGATTTATGTGAGGGAAGATATTGGGAGATTAGTTCGGAGATATACGGAGGAGAAATTTTATATATGGCTTTGTAGGACAATAATAGTCGTTTGAACTGGACACCCTCAAAAATTGGGAACCAGTGAGGGGATTTGAAAAGGGAGGAAGCAGGAGAGTAATGAGGAGAGATATTAATTAGCTGGGCAGCAGAGTTAAGGATGGACTGGAGAGGTGGGAGAGTGTTAGAAGGTAGGCCACAGAGAAGGATATTGCAGTACTCGAGATGGGAGATGATTAGTGCATATGCAAAAATGTAAGTAGATTGAGGGTTAAGGAAAGGACAGATTCTGGAAATATTTTCAAGCTGGAGGCGACAGGAATTGGTGAGAGCTTGGATGCGTGGTTTGAAGGACAGAGTAGAGTCAAAGGTTACTCTGAGGCAGCGGATTTCAGGTACAGGGGACATTGTGATGTCATTTATTGTGATAGATTGATCAGGTAGAGAAAATATGCGAGATGGAGGAAAGATAATTAATTCAGATTTGTCCACATTGTGCATGAGGAAGAAAGAAGAGAAGAAGGAGGATATAGCTGCTAAACACTCTGGGATTCTGGACAATAGAGAGGTGACCTTTGGGCCAGAGAGGTAAATCTGAGTTTCATCAGTGTATAGATGGTACTGGAAGCAATGGCACTTAATGAGTTGAGGAATGTAAAGTAGGCCTGTTTAGAGATGAGGGGTGATTTGATTGTGAGTATTGCTTGTTTGAATGTGGTGAAGTTGTCTTTTTTTTCTTCCAATGCCACCATGTAACCATAGATAATTGCTGAAACTTTTTAGTGATGGTATTATGCCAGGATTGTCTATTGATTCGTCGCACTCTGCTATGCATGAGAGGGGCATATATGATAGTACTGTCTCATGACAAGAGATGGGCTGATCTGCCAAAATTCATCTTTACCTGTTCATGTGGCTTTACTAAAAAATTTGATATGAAGAAAAGACATCAAGGCACTAGAGGAAAACAAAAGTAAGATGTAAAAAAAAACTTGTGCTCACCTCACTACTCACCTCTCCAGTCACTCCCTTTACTCCCTGCCCATTAACTGGTAATCTGCATATCCATATAATTGTCTTGCCCAGTGTTCACTCTAGCCCTAGGCCTCTGGCTGCATATTGGTCCTGGAGTTAACTAAACATACACATTGACCTCCAGGGTTTATATCCAGGAGTCAGGGACCAGAATTCACTCTGGGCAGGGATTGTAACGATCTCCAGTGTTTCCTCTTGGTCAGAAGCCAGAGCCAAAAGTATTCATAAGGT
The DNA here is from genome assembly GCF_039654945.1 of Dendrobates tinctorius. NCBI lineage: Eukaryota > Metazoa > Chordata > Amphibia > Anura > Dendrobatidae > Dendrobates > Dendrobates tinctorius. The sequence continues at coordinate 5,009,039 of NW_027361694.1, forward strand.
CGGAGGTGTGGTGCAATAGAATCACAGAGAAGCAGACAGTGGCAGGGAGGGTTTTTGGAGAGGTGAGAAATGAAGTGTCTTTCAAACCTATCACCACCTATGACGTATAGGTATGCCATAGGTCATGTCTCGGCATTTTATGCAGGCTCTGGCCCTGAGCTCGCATCTTTCCTGGCACATGACAGCTGATTTAATCAGCTGTCATGTGCCCTTAACAGCTGTGAGTGGAATCGTGATCCACCCTTGGCTGTTAACTTGTTCAATGCCACTGTCAATTTCTGAAAATGGCATTTAACTCAAGTTTATACGAAGTGCCTTCAAACCCCTCCCTTTGCCACTCCTATCACATGATCATATGATGCCAATGGGATGGCATGACAATAGGGTGTCTGCAGAAGACCCCCTTTGCTTGTCATTGCAGATCTACTATGAACACTGGCCTGTGTTTAGTTTGCAGATGATGATTTTTACTACACATAGCAGAGCTAAAGCCCTGCTATGTGTAACACAAGCGATTAGAAGATTGCACATACACGTCTCTCAAGGGGACTATTGAAGCAAGTAGAAAGTAGAAAAAAAGGTTTTTTTTATCTCTGCAATCAAAAGGGCCCGATCTATCAAAATGTAAAAACAATTATTCCAATCAGTAAATGGCATGACGAGAAAAGGAATCCATAATTATGTTTTTTTGGTTTCAGGCAATGAAAACCTTGTATCTAACCCAAAAAGGTATCAATAAAAACATCAGCTCAATGCCCAAAAAATAAACCCTCACCCGTCCCAGGGTCTCGCAAAATGGTACCTTTTTTTCTTAATAAAGAATCTATACATGTCTGGTATATGCAAACTTGTAATGATCTGGAGAAGCATAATTACAGGCGAGTCTTAGCATTTAGTGAACAGGGCAAAAAAGAAAAACTGACAATTCTGGAATTCCACTTGTTTGCCATTTACTCACACTTGGAATTTTTTTTCCAATTTACCAGTACAGTATATGGTAAGATCAATGGTGATGTTCAAATGTACAAGTCATCCCACAGAAAACAAGTATTGATGAGCGATCAAGCTCATCACTGCTCGTTACTTTCTCAAACATCAGGGTGCTCGAGATGCTCATTACTCAGCGAGTATTTTTGAATGCTTGCATGCAAGCGCAAGTCCCCACCCCGCATTACTTAAACGCTTGTTAAACAGCCAATAAACATTCAACGATTGGCTACCGTCATTGTAATTATGTAGCGGTGCTGGTAGTTTCCTTACTGTGATTGGATAGCTACATAGGGTCATCAAGTCTGTTTAAGGCTCGAGATGCCATGATCGGCACAGTGTGCCAACAGAAACAAGCAGAGCAGGGAGAGGTGCTGCTGAATGAGGGATAGAGATGTAGCTAGGCATAGGCATGTGTTGGATACCGTTAATATTTCTTTCAACTGCAACAACATCCCTGTTACGACTAATTAAAATCAATATTAATACAGCTGTTAGCAGCACTTGGGGAGATATGGTGATTTGCATGTACTTTCCATTGCAACCATACCAAAAGCTCTTCTCAGGACTAATAATAAACTTTTTGCTATTAATCCTGCAAATTGTTTTGAGCAGGGAAATAGTATACACCATTTATACTGTGCCAATTGTGCATCATAAGAATACAGCCAGACTTGGTTGGTTGCAGTAGTGTCACTATAATACTTATTCAGTTGTTAGTAGAGTTGAGCGACTTTTGGTTTTTTATGGTCGAGTTTCGTTTCGTGAAACCCGACTTTTCCAAAAGTCGGGTCGAGCAAGATCGGCCGATTATAGGGAAAAGTCGGGGTCGTCCCGAAACTCGAAACCCAATGTAAGTCAATGGGGAATAAAAGTCGGCAGTGAGAGGAGGACCGGAAACACACCTACAGTGCTCATTTGAATGCCAAAAGCATCAATTCTTCTTACTTAAGCTGGTCAACCTTAATTAACTTCATAATACAAGTTACGCACTGAAAAATGGGGGTTATTTGGCTAAAGTTGTGGGGGGGTAGGGATGGCTCCAGGTTTTCATGTGCCCTGGGCGAAAGAGTGCCCCTTTAACACATAATACCACAACTCATCATGCTCCGATACGGCAGAGAAATAGCGGTATAGTACAATGAAAAATACTTCACTTTTTACATCTCATGACGAGGCCCATCTATTTCTCCATACAGAATCATTGGTCCCATATAATGTTTGAAACAGTATATGATGAGCTCCACATAATGCTACAGTATATGTTGGTCCCCAAGGATGAAGCTCCACTGTCTTATGGGCCCAAATAATGCTCCAAACATAATGGGCCCCATTTCTAATGCTCTAGTGTATAATGGGCCCTGTAAATGCTGCTCCAGTGTTTGATGTCCACCTTTGGAATGTTCCAGTGTATGCTGGGCCCCATCTATCATTCTCCAGAGTATAGTGCTCCCCAAAATTGCTGTCCCAACATTGAAAACAATGAAATAAGTCTCCTCACTAGGGAATCCCTGTACTAGTCTGGACTCCTCGTCGTCCCCATCTTCCATCTCACTGCACAGTATTTCAACCTTGCAAGTGCTGTGATCCTGAGCAAGCAGGGGGGGCCCACTCGTTGGCGACGGCACTGGCACAGGGCCCCTGATAGTACGGTGGTGTGTCTGATGGCGGGTGGGCCGAACCTGCACTTTCATCTGCAGCTTCCTCTTTGTCACCGTGTAAGATGGAACTGTATATGGGAAGGGTAACCTGAGTTTCATCAGGGTCAGATTCAGGCCGGGTAGCATGCGAGGGGAATGTAGTGGTCTGGGTCAATGTACCAGCAGATTCATCGAGCAGTGGCTGGGCATCAGTGCACTTGTGTTGCCCCCAGGAGTACGGTCGCCATAGTGGCATTACCTTCCTCCTAGGGAGTGTGATGTCATGCTTGGGAGCAATGAAGGATCTCTCTAGCAGGTTAACTGATTGGGCGGCGTTATTCCCACGAGTCATGACCCTCCAAACAGCGTTCATGAAGGCAAAGTGTTTGTTTTACGTGGGCAGTATGGTTGCAAAGCTGAACCTTAAAGGAATGTCCAGAAGGGCACCACCAGGAGTGGAGCCTACGGCGTAATTTGACTCAACACGGGCAACCTCAACCATGCCAGCTACAGAACAGATGCACACATTGCAAGCTTAATTCCGTTAACGAACGAGACTCCGTCATGCCCCGCGGTCCGAGTCCGGCTTATTAGAGGGACACGTGAGGCTCTGGCACATGAGATTGGCCAATAACTGGTGTGTCATGCCCTTACATGTCCGTGGCTGCATGTGCGCTACACTGAAAAGGCCAGCATTTGTCGCTTACAGGTGCAGATAACCCGCTGAACAACGTTAGTGATGGGGATCACTGATTACAATTATTACTCGCGAACGATGATTTCCCAGTAAGTGCAGGTCAACCGCAGTTCCGGAATTAGGCCTAACCGTCATTCCTAAAAAAATGAAAAACTTACGTGTGCAAACCACAGGTGCTGTAGCTTGCTTAACAGCTCGCCCGCCGTTCTCACGCCCAGTATGGGTTACACGTGATTGCACAAAGGTGAGAAAGGGTACCGTATCCCCGGATAACATGTATGGATAGCGTACACATTCAAAAGATATGTCTATACATCAGGAGGCAGGCTCAGACGGTGTTAGGCCCAGTATGGCTTGCACGTGATTGCACAAAGGTGAGAAAGGGTACCGTATCCCCGGATAACATGTATGGATAGCGTACACATTCAAAAGATATGTCTATACATCAGGAGGCAGGCTCAGACGGTGTAAGGCCCAGTATGGCTTGCAAGTGATTGCACAAAGGTGAGAAAGGGTACCGTATCCCCGGATAACATATATGGATAGCGTACACATTCAAAAGATATGTCTATACATCAGGAGGCAGGCTCAGACGGTGTCAGGCACAGTATGGATTTGACGGCCCAGACTACACAGCGGAGGAGCAGAGAGAGGTAAAGATTGCAAATGCTGGGACCCTGCCCAAGCAAGGGGGGCCCACTCGTGGGCGTCGGTACTGGCACTGGGCCCCTCATAGTACGGCGGTGTGTCTGATGGCGGGTGTGCACCACCACCGTCAGAGACACTTGATTGCACTATGAGGGACCCTGTGCCAGTGCCCGCGCCCAAGAGTCGGCCTACCCACCTGTCCAGGGCAACGGCACTCGCACGGTGTCGTGCGCTAGGTGGTGACCCCGGCCATGGGGGGGAGGCAGCACAGTTAGGGAGTTTTAGAAAGTGGCATATGTTGATGTTGGACATTCAGCTGATGCAAAAGGTGAAATAGGTCAAGTCCCAGGAAGAGGTGGACCAAAGCAAGCCATTTTTCTGTCACCCTATGTGTCATCAGGGGAAGGTGGGACAAAATCCTTGGAAACCCATGCATGGTTCATTTTAATGAAGGTTAGATCATCCACATTTTGAGTTGACAGACGGGTCCTTTTTTCTGTCAGGATTGATCCAGCTGCACAGAAGACTCTTTCCGATAGCACACTTGCAGCTGGGCAAGCGAGCTCCTGTAAGGCATATTGTGCCAATTCAGGCCAGGTGTCCAGTTTAGCAGCCCAATAGTCAAAGGGGAATGACCTGTGTGGGAGAACATCGATATGGGAGGAAAAGTAGTTTGTAACCATAGTTGACAACTGCTGTCTCCTGTCACTTTCCATCGATGCTGTATTACCAGTTGTGTGAGCGGTACTTGAAAAATCAGTCCACAACATTGTCATGAAACCCCTGTCTCCAATGCCACTTCTGCTGTGTGCACCATGAACACCTCTGCCAAGCTGCCCCCGGCCCGTACGGCTCGTGTGAGAACCATCACCGCTGCTGTGTGCTGGGAATGCCTCAAGCAACCGATTTACCAGAGTTGCTTGTTTATTAGCCAATATTAGGTCAAGGTTCTCCTGTGGCATGATGTTTTGTAATTTGCCTTTATAGCGTGGATCCAGGATGCTGGCCAACCAGTAGTTGTCATCGTTCATCATTTTGGCAATGCGGGGGTCCCTTTTTAGGATCCGCAAGGCATAATCTGACATGTGGGCCAATGTTCCCGGTGTCAATGATGCACTGCGAGTGCTGGTTGGAGGAGCACTTTCTGGCAAATCCACATCCCTACAGTCACGCACAAACGCTGTACCAGACCTTGCCACGCCAACATTTTCACTTGCCCCATGAGATGCATCCTCCTCCCCTAAGTAATCATCCCCATCATCATCCTCCTCCTCCTCTTCTTCCTCCAACTCGTCCAGGAGAGGTCCCTGAGCAGACAATGGCTGAATGTCATCAAGGATTCCCTCCACCTCTTCCTCCTCGTCAACATTGGCTGCAGACGCCTGCTCCTTAAGGTGCGTCAAAGTTTGCATGAGCAGACGCATAAGTGGGATGCTCATGCTTAGGATGGCGTCGTCTGCGCTTACCAGCCGTGTGCATTCCTCAAAACACTGAAGGACTTTACAGAGGTCTTTCAGCTTCGACCACTGCACACCTGTCAACTCCATGTCTGCTCTCAAAGTGCCTGGCCGTGTATCCTCCCACAAATGCATTATGGCCTGTCTCTGCTCGCACAGCCGCTCCACCATGTGCAGGGTGGAGTTCCACCTTGTTGCAATGTCGATAATGAGGCGGTGGTTGGGAAGGTGGAGCAATCGCTGCAGCTTCTGCATACGAATGGAGTGTACAGGCGACCGGCGCATGTGCGCGCACAGTCTTCGCACCTTATGGAGCAGGGCTGTTAACTCCGGATAATTTTTGAGGAAGCACTGCACCACCAGGTTCAAGGTGTGAGCCAAGCAAGGTATGTGGCTGAGTTTTGAAAGGGCTATGGCTGCCACAAAATTACGGCCATTATCACTAACTACCTTGCCTGCCTCAAGATGTACACTGCCCAGCCATGACTCAGTTTGTCACTTCAAGTACTCGGCCAGCACCTCGGCGGTGTGTCTGTCGCCCAAACACATCATCTGCAACACAGCCTGCTGACGCTTTCCACTAGCTGCTCGATAGGGGGACACCTCGTGTGCAACAGTGGCAGCTGCAGATGGAGTGCTTGAGGAGATCAGGGGAAGAGTCTTGAGGAGATCATTTGCATATTCCCAGTGCCTTCTGGGATAAGTGAAGAGTCTCCGCGAGCTCAACGATCACTGGGTTTTGGCCGTTGCAGCTGAAAAGAGGAAATCGGAAAACCGGGGGAAGAGTCTTGAGGAGATCATTTGCATATTCCCAGTGCCTTCTGGGATAAGTGAAGAGTCTCCGCGAGCTCAACGATCACTGGGTTTTGGCCGTTGCAGCTGAAAAGAGGAAATCGGAAAACCAGGGGAAGAGTCTTGAGGAGATCATTTGCATATTCCCAGTGCCTTCTGGGATAAGTGAAGAGTCTCCGCGAGCTCAACGATCACTGGGTTTTGGCCGTTGCAGCTGAAAAGAGGAAATCGGAAAACCAGGGGAAGAGTCTTGAGGAGATCATTTGCATATTCCCAGTGCCTTCTGGGATAAGTGAAGAGTCTCCGCGAGCTCAACGATCACTGGGTTTTGGCCGTTGCAGCTGAAAAGAGGAAATCGGAAAACCAGGGGAAGAGTCTTGAGGAGATCATTTGCATATTCCCAGTGCCTTCTGGGATAAGTGAAGAGTCTCCGCGAGCTCAACGATCACTGGGTTTTGGCCGTTGCAGCTGAAAAGAGGAAATCGGAAAACCAGGGGAAGAGTCTTGAGGAGATCATTTGCATATTCCCAGTGCCTTCTGGGATAAGTGAAGAGTCTCCGCGAGCTCAACGATCACTGGGTTTTGGCCGTTGCAGCTGAAAAGAGGAAATCGGAAAACCAGGGGAAGAGTCTTGAGGAGATCATTTGCATATTCCCAGTGCCTTCTGGGATAAGTGAAGAGTCTCCGCGAGCTCAACGATCACTGGGTTTTGGCCGTTGCAGCTGAAAAGAGGAAATCGGAAAACCAGGGGAAGAGTCTTGAGGAGATCATTTGCATATTCCCAGTGCCTTCTGGGATAAGTGAAGAGTCTCCGCGAGCTCAACGATCACTGGGTTTTGGCCGTTGCAGCTGAAAAGAGGAAATCGGAAAACCAGGGGAAGAGTCTTGAGGAGATCATTTGCATATTCCCAGTGCCTTCTGGGATAAGTGAAGAGTCTCCGCGAGCTCAACGATCACTGGGTTTTGGCCGTTGCAGCTGAAAAGAGGAAATCGGAAAACCAGGGGAAGAGTCTTGAGGAGATCATTTGCATATTCCCAGTGCCTTCTGGGATAAGTGAAGAGTCTCCGCGAGCTCAACGATCACTGGGTTTTGGCCGTTGCAGCTGAAAAGAGGAAATCGGAAAACCAGGGGAAGAGTCTTGAGGAGATCATTTGCATATTCCCAGTGCCTTCTGGGATAAGTGAAGAGTCTCCGCGAGCTCAACGATCACTGGGTTTTGGCCGTTGCAGCTGAAAAGAGGAAATCGGAAAACCAGGGGAAGAGTCTTGAGGAGATCATTTGCATATTCCCAGTGCCTTCTGGGATAAGTGAAGAGTCTCCGCGAGCTCAACAATCACTGGGTTTTGGCCGTTGCAGCTGAAAAGAGGAAATCGGAAAACCAGGGGAAGAGTCTTGAGGAGATCATTTGCATATTCCCAGTGCCTTCTGGGATAAGTGAAGAGTCTCCGCGAGCTCAACGATCACTGGGTTTTGGCCGTTGCAGCTGAAAAGAGGAAATCGGAAAACCAGGGGAAGAGTCTTGAGGAGATCATTTGCATATTCCCAGTGCCTTCTGGGATAAGTGAAGAGTCTCCGCGAGCTCAACGATCACTGGGTTTTGGCCGTTGCAGCTGAAAAGAGGAAATCGGAAAACCAGGGGAAGAGTCTTGAGGAGATCATTTGCATATTCCCAGTGCCTTCTGGGATAAGTGAAGAGTCTCCGCGAGCTCAACGATCACTGGGTTTTGGCCGTTGCAGCTGAAAAGAGGAAATCGGAAAAACCGCGCGCCAATTTGGGCTCATCTTTCATTGTTTTTAAGAAATCTCAAGATGGAAGAGGCCAGGAGCCATTTGGTGAGCTGCATTTCTTGCTACATGTTCACAGACTTACCAGTGGAAAAGCCAAACTTCACATGCCACAAATGCAAGCTTGTGTCCCTGTTGGAGGAAAAGTTGCAAAATCTCGAAGAGAGGTTAGCTACGTTGAAGATCATTAAGGAAGGTGAAGAGTTCTTGGACAGAGCAGAATTATCTCTTCATGTTACAGAAAGAGAAGAAATTCGAAGTGCACCTGAAGAAACAGAGGAATGGAGACATGTGACCCAGAGAAGCAGGAGGATCAGGAGGCAGTCAGCACCCATACTGCTCAGAAACCAGTACCAGGCTCTCACGCAGGAAAACAATGAAGAAATACATCAGGATAAGACTTTGCCAACAAGCAGCAACCTTGTACGCCTTCAGAGTCCTCCTGGATGGAGAAAGAAAAATGTTGTGAAGAAGAAACGGAGAGTGGTGGTCATGGGGGATTCCCTGTTGAGAGGAACTGAGGCCGCTATCTGCAGACCGGATATAACTTCAAGAGAAATGTGTTGTCTTCCAGGTGCAAAAATTAAAGATGTGTCTGACAGGATATCAGGACTCTTCAGACCTACAGATGACTACCCATTCCTGCTACTACATGTGGGGACAAATGACACTGCAAGAAACGACCTGGAAACCATCTGCAGAGACTTTGAAGACTTAGGCAAGAAAGTGAAAGAACTGGGAGCGCAGGTGGTCTTCTCTTCCATCCTCCCAGTGGATGGCCATGGAACAAGGAGGTGGAATAAGATTCTGCAGGTGAACAACTGGCTACGTCGATGGTGCCGTCAGCAACGATTTGGATTTCTGGATCACGGAGTGAACTACTTATACGATGGACTACTTGCTAGAGATGGGGTGCACCTTACGAAGACTGGAAAGCATGTATTTGGAAGTCGCCTTGCTACACTTGTAAGGAGAGCTTTAAACTAGAACAACATGGGAAAGGAAGCAAAAGACCAGAAAAAGCCATACACCTGACAAATGCTATTGAGAACTCTGCTATTAGAAGTGGAAAGGAAGAACAAAGACGAAAGAATCTAATTAATAAAAATATTGGAGAAAGAGAAACCAATCACAAACTAAAATGTTTCTATACTAATGCACAAAGCATGGGCAACAAACAAGGAGAATTGGAACTACTAACACAGGAAAAGAAATATGATGTCATTGGAATCACTGAAACTTGGTGGGACAATACACATGATTGGAATACAAGACTAGAAGGATACAACTTATTTGCAAGAAACAGACTTGATAAACGAGGAGGGGGTGTCGCATTGTATGTTAGAAACGCGTAAATCTGCACAGAGATTGAAGCTTCAGAGACTGGGAGTTCTGTGGAAACTGTTTGGGTAAGAATACAAGGACAGAACAATGGAAAGGACACCATTGTAGGCATTTACTACAGGCCGCCTGTGCAAGCTGAAGCTATGGATGAACTCTTTATGCATCAAATGGCCAAGTTCTCCAAAAAATATGACATAGTTGTCATGGGAGATTTCAACTATCCAGACATTTGTTGGGAACCTCTCTCAGGCAAAACTAACAGGTCAAGGAAATTCTTATCCTCTCTTGCTGACAACTTTATCTTCCAAAAGGTAAGGGAGAAAACAAGGGGAACTGCTACTTTGGATCTAATCCTTATAAACAGGGAGGAAATGGTTGAGGAGGTAAAAGTGGCTGGGACCCTAGGAGGTAGCGACCATGCTATTTTAGAATTTTGGATAACTAGAGGCGGAAGACCTGTGAAGACTCAGACTTCAAGGTTAGATTTCAGAAAGGCAGATTTTAAGGGATTCAGAAAGAGAATTGGAGGGATCCAATGGCTGGATATCCTTAAAGACAAAAATGTCCAGGAAGGATGGGAAATCTTGAAAAATGAAATTCTCAAAGCACAGTTGTTAACAATTCCGAAAAGAGGGAAGAATAGGAAGCAGTTAAGGAAACCAGGATGGATGAACACAGAACTTAAGCACATGCTAAAAAGGAAGAAAAAAATGTTTATAAAATGGAAAGAGGGAGGCATATCTAAAGAAGAATATAATGCTGTCTGCAGAACCTGCAGGGCACAAATCAGATTAGCTAAAGCTGAAAATGAATTGAGGCTTGCAAGAGATGTCAAAAGCAATAATAAAGGATTTTGGGGATATGTCAAAAGTAAAAGAAAAGTCAAAGATGCCATAGGATTTTTACAGGATGAAAATGATGAAATGGTAAGACAGGATGTTGAGAAGGCTGAACTTTTAAATTCCTATTTTGCATCTGTTTTCTCTCAGAAAGGAAATGTAACATCAACTGTTATTCACTGTCCTATTAAGGGAATAGAAGAATCCAGGATATCTATAAACAGAAAGATAGTGAGGAAACACTTAGCTAGCCTAAATGAATTCAAGTCTCCAGGTCCAGATGAATTACACCCCAGAGTACTGAAGGAGATAGCAGAAGAAATTTTTGAACCCCTCTCTATAATCTTTGAAAATTCTTGGAGAACAGGAGAAGTGCCAGAAGACTGGAGAAGAGCAAATGTTGTTCCTATCTTCAAAAAGGGGAAGAAGGTGGACCCAGGTAACTATAGGCCGGTGAGTCTGACTTCTATACCAGGAAAGATCTTTGAACAAATTATTAAACAACATGTATGTCAATACCTGGATAAGAATGAAGTGATTAAACAGAGTCAGCATGGGTTTGTAACTAATAAGTCATGTCAGACTAACTTAATTTCCTTCTATGACGGTATCACTGATTGGGTGGATCAAGGAAATGCTGTAGATATAGTATATCTTGACTTCAGCAAAGCATTTGACAAAGTCTCTCATACAATCCTTATTGAAAAAATGATTAAGTATGGAATGGACAAGGCAACTGTTAGGTGGATTCATAACTGGCTTAGTGATCGGACCCAAAGAGTGGTCGTAAATGGCTGCACATCCAGTTGGAAGAATGTCTCAAGTGGGGTACCACAGGGCTCTGTCTTGGGCCCTGTATTGTTCAACATCTTTATCAACGATTTAGATGAAGGAATTGAGGGTAAACTGATTAAATTTGCTGATGACACAAAGCTAGGAGGGATAGCTAATACTAGAGAAGAGAGAGAGAGGATTCAAAAAGATTTAAATAAACTGGAGAAGTGGGCAGCAACTAACAGAATGGCTTTTAACAGGGAGAAATGCAAAGTACTACATCTGGGCAATAAAAATGGAAAAAGCATATATAGAATGGGAGGAATAGGGCTAAGTGACAGCACATGTGAAAAAGACTTGGGTATACTAATAGATCACAGACTGAATATGAGTCAACAGTGTGATGCAGCAGCAAAAAAGGCAAATGCAATTCTAGGATGTATTAACAGAAGCATACAGTCTAGATCACGTGAAGTCATTATTTCCCTCTACTTATCTTTGGTCAGACCTCATCTGGAATATTGTGTCCAGTTTTGGGCACCACATTTTAAAAAAGACATCAACAAACTGGAGCAAGTTCAGAAAAGAGCGACCAGAATGGTGACCGGTCTGCAAACCCTGTCTTATGAGGAAAGGTTGCAGGATTTGGGAATGTTTAGTTTGCAAAAGAGAAGACTGAGAGGAGACTTAATAGCTGTCTACAAATATCTAAAGGGCTGTCACATTGTAGAAGGATCAACTTTATTCTCATTTGCACAAGGAAAGACTAGAAGCAATGGGATGAAACTGAATGGGAGGAGACACAGATTAGATATTAGAAAAAACTTTTTGACAGTTAGAGTGATCAATGAGTGGAACAGGCTGCCACGAGAAGTGGTGAGTTCTCCTTCAATGGAAGTCTTCAAACAGAGGCTGGACAGACATCTGACTGGGATGATTTAGCGAATCCTGCTTTGAGCAGGGGGTTGGACCAGATGGCCCAGGAGGTCCCTTCCAACTCTACGATTCTATGATTCTATGATTCTATGACTGCGCTCTGTGGACGAGCTCTCGCTTCTGGAGGAGGAGGAGGAGGAGGGTGGAACGCCTACAGCCAACTGTTTCCTATACCGTGGGCTAGGCAGCACTGTCCCACCACCGCTGTCCCCTGTGGACCCTACATCCACCACATTAACCCAGTGCACAGTGATGGACACGTAACAGCCCTGGCCATGCCGACTGGACCATGCATCAGTTGTGAGGTGCACCTTTCCACTCACTGACTGCTTGAGTGTATGGACAATGCGGTCTTTCACATGATGGTGGAGGGCTGGGATGGCTTTGCGAGAGAAGAAGTGGCGACTGGGTAGGTCATAGCGTGGTACTGCATAGGCCATGAGTTCGCGGAAAGCTGCGCTTTCCACCAACCGATAGGTCATCATCTCAAACAAAATTAGTTTGTCAATGTGGGCGTTCAAACCCAGCGTACGCGGATGAGAGACTGAGTACTTTCTTGACCTACTCATAGTGTCTGGGAGGGTGAGCTGGACTTGAGAGCTGCATATGATGGAAGTAGCGGTGGACAGGGCGGACTGAGAGAGGGTTGATGATGGTGATGGAGTTGATGTTCTTTCTGATGGCCTAGATTCAGCATTTCATTGATATAACAGTGGGATTCCCTGACTGCTGTGGCCTTGCAACGACACCTCAACATTTGCTGCTGTGCTAACCGGTGGGCTTACAGTGGGGGAAACAATGTAGCGTTGCTGACTACCTTCTTTGTGATCAGTTGCACATGTGGCACTTGAGGTTTGGTGTTGTGTCCACGCTTGCAAGTGCATGCTGGTTAAATGTCTAAGCATGCAACTGGTATTCAAATTTTTCAGATTTTTCCCTCGGCTAAAGGTCTTTGTGCACTTCTTACAGATAACCTTGGCCTGATAATGAGGATTTTGTTCAAAAAAGTGCCACACTGCACTCTTCCTACTTTGGCAGACATTTTGCGGCCTAGCACTCTGTGATGTTTTGACTCTCTGGACAAGCTGTCCAGCAACTCTTTTGATTTTTGTAACCTGTCTTTGGAGTGCTCCGGGCTTGCCAGATAACAGCTGTTGCGATGTTGATGTCTGCTGTGGATGCTCCTCATCTGAGCTATTGGAAGCAGCACCCTCTTCCCCCAATGGATGCCAATCTGGGTCAACAACTGGGTCATCCATCACCTCCTCTTCAATGTCATGTGCACCTTCCTCTGTGTCACCGTGTATGGTGGTATAGTGTGCGGGAAGGGGCACCTGAGTCTCATCAGGGTCAGAATCTGGCTCTGTACACTGCGAGGACAATGTAGTGCTCTGAGTGAATGTACCAGCAGAATCATCTATCAGCGGCTGTGCATCAGTGCACTCCATGTCAGATTCATCTTGGCCTGGGTAATACACCATTTCACTTGATAATCCAGGCATGGAATGTGAAAACAGCTCCATGGAGTAATCAGTAGTATGGCCTGCGTCATCCTTCAATCTTGGTTGTGGTGAAGGACACAAGGAAAGGTGTGGTTCATGAACATGAGCCTCCAATGACGACTGAGTGCTTTCACTTTTTACAACTTCAGAAGAGGAGGCGATAGAGCTGGAGGCTGAGTCAGCAATGTAAGACAAAACTTTTTCCTGATGCTCTGGCGTTAAAAGCGGTTTGCCAACTCCTAGAAAACTAAGCCTTCGAAGCCTTATGGAGCCAGACGATGACGCAGGCTCAACACCTCCTGCTTTCGGTCCTATTTTGCTTTTGCCACTACCATCAGATCCACCACCAACACCATCATTACCAGCTGCCAACCCCCGCCCAATTCCACGGCCTCTTCCACCAGCCTTCCTCATTTTTGGTAGAAATGTAGACAAAATCCTACAAACTATATAGTAATGTAAAACAAGGTAAAAGGTGTCTATAGGACAGGGGAGATTTAGATTTTCTGCAGACACTTGTGGACACTGGACACTAGGATTGTGTGAGGCCCACTGAATATCACAGCGCTATGTCACAGGCTCGATGGCACACGTGTGAAAAAAGTGACTACAGGATAAGGGAGATTTTGAATTTCTGGGAGATTTTGAATTTCTGCAGACACTTGTGGACACTGGACACTTGGATTGTGTGAGGCCCACTGAATATCACAGCGCTATGTCACAGGCTCGATGGCACAGGTGTGAAAAAAGTGACTACAGGATAAGGGAGATTTTGAATTTCTGGGAGATTTTGAATTTCTGCAGACACTTGTGGACACTGGACACTTGGATTGTGTGAGGCCCACTGAATATCACAGTGCTATGTCACAGGCTCGATGGCACAGGTGTGAAAAAATTGACTACAGGATAAGGGAGATTTTGAATTTCTGGGAGATTTTGAATTTCTGCAGACACTTGTGGACACTGGACACTTGGATTGTGTGAGGCCCACTGAATATCACAGTGCTATGTCACAGGCTCGATGGCACAGGTGTGAAAAAATTGACTACAGGATAAGGGAGATTTTGAATTTCTGGGAGATTTTGAATTTCTGCAGACACTTGTGGACACTGGACACTTGGATTGTGTGAGGCCCACTGAATATCACAGCGCTATGTCACAGGCTTGATGGCACAGGTGTGAAAAAAGTGACTACAGAATAAGGGAGATTTTAAATTTCTGCAGACACTTGTGGACACTGGACACTTGGATTGTGTGAGGCCCACTGAATATCACAGCGCTATGTCACAGGCTCGATGGCACAGGTGTGAAAAAAGTGACTACAGGATAAGGGAGATTTAGATTTTCTGCAAACACTTGTGCACACTGGGCACTTGGATTGTGTGAGGCCCACTGAATGTCACAGCGCTATGTCACAGGCTCGATGCAGCAGGTGTGAAAAAAGTGACTACAGGATAAGGGAGATTTTGAATTTCTGCAGACACTTGTGGACACTGGACACTTGGATTGTGTGAGGCCCACTGAATATCACAGCGCTATGTCACAGGCTCGATGGCACAGGTGTGAAAAAAGTGACTACAGGATAAGGGAGATTTTGAATTTCTGCAGACACTTGTGGACACTGGACACTTGGATTGTGTGAGGCCCAATGAATATCACAGTGCTATGTCACAGGCTCGATGGCACAGGTGTGAAAAAAGTGACTACAGGATAAGGGAGATTTTGAATTTCTGGGAGATTTTGAATTTCTGCAGACACTTGTGGACACTGGATACTTGGATTGTGTGAGGCCCACTGAATATCACCGCGCTATGTCACAGGCTCGATGGCACAGGTGTGAAAAAAGTGACTACAGGATAAGGGAGATTTTGAATTTCTGCAGACACTTGTGGACACTGCACACTTGGATTGTGTGAGGCCCACTGAATATCACAGCGCTATGTCACAGGCTCGATGGCACAGGTGTGAAAAAAGTGTCTACAGGATAAGGGAGATTTTGAATTTCTGGGAGATTTTGAATTTCTGCAGACACTTGTGGACACTGGACACTTGGATTGTGTGAGGCCCACTGAATATCACAGTGCTATGTCACAGGCTCGATGGCACAGGTGTGAAAAAAGTGACTACAGGATAAGGGAGATTTAGATTTTCTGCAAACACTTGTGGACACTGGGCACTTGGATTGTGTGAGGCCCACTGAATGTCACAGCGCTATGTCACAGGCTTGATGCAGCAGGTGTGAAAAAAGTGACTACAGGATAATGGAGATTTTGAATTTCTGCAGACACTTGTGGACACTGGACACTTGGATTGTGTGAGGCCCACTGAATATCACAGCGCTATGTCACAGGCTCGATGGCACAGGTGTGAAAAAAGTGACTACAGGATAAGGGAGATTTTTAATTTCTGCAGACACTTGTGGACACTGGACACTTGGATTGTGTGAGGCCCAATGAATATCACAGTGCTATGTCACAGGCTCGATGGCACAGGTGTGAAAAAAGTGACTACAGGATAAGGGAGATTTTGAATTTCTGGGAGATTTTGAATTTCTGCAGACACTTGTGGACACTGGACACTTGGATTGTGTGAGGCCCACTGAATATCACAGCGCTATGTCACAGGCTCGATGGCACAGGTGTGAAAAAAGTGACTACAGGATAAGGGAGATTTTGAATTTCTGCAGACACTTGTGGACACTGCACACTTGGATTGTGTGAGGCCCACTGAATATCACAGCGCTATTTCACAGGCTCGATGGCACAGGTGTGAAAAAAGTGACTACAGGATAAGGGAGATTTTGAATTTCTGGGAGATTTTGAATTTCTGCAGACACTTGTGGACACTGGACACTTGGATTGTGTGAGGCCCACTGAATATCACAGTGCTATGTCACAGGCTCGATGGCATAGGTGTGAAAAAAGTGACTACAGGATAAGGGAGATTTTGAATTTCTGCAGACACTTGTGGACACTGGACACTTGGATTGTGTGAGGCCCACTGAATATCACACTGCTATGTCACAGGCTCGATGGCACAGGTGTGAAAAAAGTGACTACAGGATAAGGGAGATTTTGAATTTCTGCAGACACTTGTGGACACTGGACACTTGGATTGTGTGAGGCCCACTGAATATCACACTGCTATGTCACAGGCTCGATGGCACAGGTGTGAAAAAAGTGACTACAGGATAAGGGAGATTTTGAATTTCTGGAAGATTTTGAATTTCTGCAGACACTTGTGGATACTGGACACTTGGATTGTGTGAGGCCCACTGAATATCAGAGCGCTATGTCACAGGCTCGATGGCACAGGTGTGAAAAAAGTGAATTGTAGAATTGGGCAGAATAGGAAGCTCCCTAGAGTGTAGGTCTGTAAGAACGGAACAAGTCCTCCACTTATCCTTCCACAGTGACACACAGATAGCTTCACTGTGGCTGTGATAACAGCCGTTACACGGTACTGTGTGAGGAGCGTACACCGCTGTATGGTGTGAATAAATGCACGCTCAGTACCTTAGCAGGACAAAAAAAGAATTGGGATTGCTTTTAAAAAAGCAGTTTGCAGAGCAGTGGGGAAACAGCAATGCAGCTGTCAGGAAGCCTTAGAAGGCAGCCTAACAACCAACACCGCTGATCCACCACAATATAGCCTCCCCTTGCACTGCACACACAGTGACTGGTGTGTTGCACAGGCAAAATCGCTAGCAGCAGAAGCAGTTTTTTTGTCTTCTTCCCTGCCTAACGCTCTCCCTACAGAATCAGCAACCTCTCCCTATGCTAAGATCGGCAGAAGTAAGATGGCGGTCGGCGTGCACGCCCTTTTATAACCCCAGTGACGCCGACCAAAGCAAGCCAATCACTTGCATGCCCTTCTGAAAGATGGTGGCGACCCCTGCCTATGTCATCACGTTGCCCACAGTGTCCGTGGATCCTGATTGGCTGAAAAAGAGCGCTAAACAAACTTTTGAAACGCGACTTTGGAGCGTAAGTCGCCGACCTCGTGGCCGACCTCATCCTAGAGTCGGGTTTCGTTTCATGAAACCCGACTTTGCCAAAAGTCGGCGACTTTTGAAATTGTTCGACCCGTTTCGCTCAACTCTAGTTGTTAGGGCTGACGGAGCGTACCAAATAATAAAGAGATGGTAATAAGGTGCATTCGCAATCCGGGGTCCACCGTGCAGAGATGTTAACTGCTGCACGGTAATGGCGGACACTAAATGGCGGTATCGCACTGAACACATGTGGGTTAAACGCCACCCTATATGTAGTAGCGATGGGCTCTGTTGCTTCATAGAGCCACGGTACCATGTAACACAAATGCTGTACCCTGTTAACTGTCACAGGGCACAGCTCAGTCTGCGCTAGCATACGGTCACAAGACTGTGCCCCAGTGATGCAGGGTAAGAGCCTCTTTAGTCCCACTAGGCGCACGGAATCGCAACTGCAAATGCCACTAATAGATGCTGGCTACTCTGAAGTGCAGCCCAAGTGCACAGTGGCGTACAAGCAAAGCAGCTGCAAGGCAGACCCTGACTCTGCCTCCTGCCTGCACTATCAGTCAAGGCACTACCTGACAAGGCTGATCACCACTTGCGTATCAGAGGTAGGGGTTTCCTAATGAGTCAGTCACCAGAGACATTCATACGTGCATGCAACACTCACACCACATTGTCTATATATGTGGCCGTGCGATCCTTTCATAACCGCAGAATTCCGGGACCTTCCTGATGGCCCAATCTGAGCTGCTTGTGGATCTGAGCATGTGACCTCCGACCACCCATGAGCGGTCCTCTCCTGGGCATGCTCAGATGAGGAAAAGCAGGACTTAGTCTCAGGAGCGTTTGCTCGCCGCTGACCAATGATGATGGTATAGCTGAACCTGGGGCAGTAGCAGCAACCAGACGCATAGCATTAGCCTGAGCAAGACACTGGGACTGCCGTCTCTGCTGAGCAGGAACCTTTGCGGCTGCAAAAGAATGGGAGAGGGCATGGCTTGCGATTCCCCCTGTGCAGCCACAGGAACTAGACACATAAGAGCAGTGTTACATGTTCATCTGAGGTAGTCAAATTTTCCTGCGATAAAAATCCAGCAGTTTTTTCAGCATGGAAATATTACATACGCCATTTACACTGCACCAGTTGTGTGTTAAAAACATACAGCCCGACTTGGATGGTTTGTAATAGCATTGCTATATTTCTATTGCAGTGCAACAAGTCCATCTAAGGTGAGCAAATTTTACTGCAATGCTAATCATCAAGTATTTTCAGCAGTAAAATATTACAAGACACTTATACTGCACCAGTTGTGCGTTATAAGTAGAGATGAGCAAACTTGTTCGGAAAACATTCACTAATTTCATATTCGGCATGAATGTAGCACATTCGAATTTGTTACTGTTTTCAAGAACATTTTTACTCAAAGTCAAAAAATTTGGTCATATTTCGGTAAATCATTTTGTTTCCACTAAAGCTTTTGCTATTACTTTGGCTAGGATAGTGGTGCTGTAAGATGAGCAGGGGGGCCGGGGTGATGTGCTTGATGAGGGGAGGGGCTGTGTGGAAGCTGGAGGGGTGGTGTGCTCTTTTTTTCCCCTTAACTTTAGGTGTGTTAATTTTGTCAGCCAATCAGGGCACATGAAATATCTACAACGTCATGATGCAAGGTCTTCTGTGTTCCGCTGCTGAAGACACTTGTCCCTAGCCATATACAGTGGGGAAAAAAAGTATTTAGTCAGTCAGCAATAGTGCAAGTTCCACCACTTAAAAAGATGAGAGGCGTCTGTAATTTACATCATAGGTAGACCTCAACTATGGGAGACAAGCTGAGAAAAAAAAATCCAGAAAATCACATTGTCTGTTTTTTTTTTCATTTTATTTGCATATTATGGTGGAAAATAAGTATTTGGTCAGAAACAAAATTTCATCTCAATACTTTGTGATATATCCTTTGTTGGCAATGACAGAGGTCAAACGTTTTCTGTAAGTCTTCACAAGGTTGCCACACACTGTTGTTGGTATGTTGGCCCATTCCTCCATGCAGATCTCCTCTAGAGCAGTGATGTTTTTGGCTTTTCGCTTGGCAACACGGACTTTCAACTCCCTCCAAAGGTTTTCTATAGGGTTGAGATCTGGAGACTGGCTAGGCCACTCCAGGACCTTGAAATGCTTCTTACGAAGCCACTCCTTCGTTGCCCTGGCGGTGTGCTTTGGATCATTGTCATGTTGAAAGACCCAGCCACGTTTCATCTTCAATACCCTTGCTGATGGAAGGAGGTTTGCACTCAAAATCTCACGATATATGGCCCCATTCATTCTTTCATGTACCCGGATCAGTCGTCCTGGCCCCTTTGCAGAGAAACAGCCCCAAAGCATGATGTTTCCACCACCATGCTTTACAGTAGGTATGGTGTTTGATAGATGCAACTCAGTATTCTTTTTCCTCCAAACACGACAAGTTGTGTTTCTACCAAACAGTTCCAGTTTGGTTTCATCAGACCATAGGACATTCTCCCAAAACTCCTCTGGATCATCCAAATGCTCTCTAGCAAACTTCAGACGGGCCCGGACATGTACAGGCTTAAGCAGTGGGACACGTCTGGCACTGCAGGATCTGAGTCCATGGTGGCGTAGTGTGTTACTTATGGTAGGCCTTGTTACATTGGTCCCAGCTCTCTGCAGTTCATTCACTAGGTCCCCCCGCGTGGTTCTGGGATTTTTGCTCACCGTTCTTGTGATCATTCTGACCCCACGGGGTGGGATTTTGCGTGGAGCACCAGATCGAGGGAGATTATCAGTGGTCTTGTATGTCTTCCATTTTCTAATTATTGCTCCCACAGTTGATTTCTTCACTCCAAGCTGGTTGGCTATTGCAGATTCAGTCTTCCCAGCCTGGTGCAGGGCTACAATTTTGTTTCTGGTGTCCTTTGACAGCTCTTTGGTCTTCACCATAGTGGAGTTTGGAGTCAGACTGTTTGAGGGTGTGCACAGGTGTCTTTTTATACTGATAACAAGTTTAAACAGGTGCCATTACTACAGGTAATGAGTGGAGGAAAGAGGAGACTCTTAAAGAAGAAGTTACAGGTCTGTGAGAGCCAGAAATCTTGATTGCTTGTTTCTGACCAAATACTTATTTTCCACCATAATATGCAAATAACATGAAAAAAAAACAGACAATGTGATTTTCTGGATTTTTTTTTCTCAGTTTGTCTCCCATAGTTGAGGTCTACCTATGATGTAAATTACAGATGCCTCTCATCTTTTTAAGTGGTGGAACTTGCACTATTGCTGACTGACTAAATACTTTTTTTCCCCACTGTAAGAAGCAGACATCTTGTTTTGCTGGCACCAGTTGCTCAGTGTCACATTGCAGAGAAGCTGCTCCTAATAGTGCTGCAATGAACTTGTCAGTTAGCTACATAGGATCCTATCCTGTGTGAAATCGATCTTCCAGCATCTAACCAGATTGTGCAAAACTGTGTGGCAGTCTCTGGAGGCCCCATTTGCTACTCCAAATCATTTATGATAAAACTATGCTTCAGATACAAATCATAAGGCCAGAGTTCCACTTAAAAATTATTAGGCTTAATATTGGGGTGCAGCCATGAGACCCAATTAGCTAATCCAAGTAGTTTGTGATAAAATTCTGTTTCAGTGGCAAATCAGAAGACCAGATTTCCACTTAAAAATCATTAGGCCTAATATTGAGGTGCAGCCAAGGGGCTCAATTTGCTAATTCAAATCTTTTGTGATAAAACTGTGTTTCAGTGACAAATCAGAAAGCCAGATTTTCACTTAAAAATCATTAGGCCTAATATTGGGGTGCAGCCATGAGGCCCAATTAGCTAATCCAAATCGTTTGTGATAAAACTGTTTCAGTGACAAATCAGAAGACCAGATTTCCCCTTAAAAATCTTTAGGCCTGATATTGGAGTGCAGCCATGAAGCCCAATTAGCTAATCCAAATAATTTGTAATTTAATTGTGTTTCAGTGAGAAATCAGAAGGCTAGATTTCCACTTAAAAATCATTAGGTATAAAAGTGCTGTTCAAGTTCTTTATATAAGAAAGTAACCAGTGATAGTTTATTTAGTGACAGATGACTGGCAGCTGTTGAAATAGCAGTTTACCAGAGGGGAAGGCTACTTACAACATGAGTGGAAAAAAGCGTCATCATGGTGGAGCGGGGAATAGACTTGGTGTTTGATGTGTACATGGGTTAGGTGTTACTGTTAATCTCAATGAAAACTCAACTGAACAAACACCATCTCGTCCTATCCAAAGACCACTGACATCATCTATTACTGGACGTACTACTTGACTCCCTTACTTTTGCAGACACACAGCTGTATGCCTTGTAGATAAGGCTCAGAAAGAGGATGTGCTCCAGTGGATGGCAAGTGCTGTATTCTCTTCCTCCACCTTAACATCACACATAGTACAATCCTCAGAGGTGGCACCCAAATCACCCTTGTTTCCCCACCAAATCAAAAATTTCCAACCTCCAAATTGACTGTGGGGAACGCCAGATGGGCCATTCTGCAGAGCTGTACAAACATTCTATTCCATGGCCACCAGATGTCTGCCTCGAAGAATCACAGAATACAGAGGAGGAAAGCATATGCACCGATGCCAAAAAAAATGTCATGTTGCCTGTGGGTTTTTCGGTCAGATTCTACACATAAGAGCTGATGAGTGGGCATGGATGTCTGACATCTGTGCGGTTCTCAAAAAACTTTGAGGACTCGACCAAGATGGTGAGAGATGATGATGCCATAATCAGCGTAAGCATCCCGCTTTTCTCTCTACTGAAATGCTCAGTGCTCATAATTAAAGAGGTAGCTTTGCAGGTGGAGCAAGTTGCGATTGAGCAAGAAACTATTCAGGGTATTGCTACACATCACAGCCTCATCTTATCTTCTCATTGCTAATTTGTTATAATGAGGAGGAGGAGAAGGAGGAACAGGAGCTGGTTGCCTGCACAGAATACGGTACTACCCACACTACCTGTTCATCATGGATGGCCTGAAAACTAGGAGAGGGAGGATGAGGAACATGGACAGTCATCCTCTTGGGGACAGGCAAGTCTTGGCTATTGGCAGTCTGGCACACATGACTGAGTTTACCTTCTGCTTCCTTTCCTGTGACCATCAGCATTGTATACATTTTGTCCAACACTAATTACTGGTTGGTCACCCTTATAGACCCACGCTACAAGGAGAACTTTCCATCTCTCATTCCCATGGTGTAAAGGTCTAATAAAATGCTGCAGTCCAAAAAAGTCCTAGTTAAAGAATTAGTAAAAAGATTCTGATCTGAGAACACTGGTAGTAGAGATCACAGTTCCTTGAATAACCGAGGAGTAGAGATGAGGGAGACACACACCAGATGCAGAAGAGGCAGGGGAACAATATCATAGGTCCGAGACAGCTTTTTCACATCTTCCTATCACCCAGGCCCTAATGCGTGGGGTACTTTGACAAGGAGGGAAAAGTTTTTGAAGATACAGAAGGAGTACCTTGCCAACCACACCAGCATCCTCCATGGTTCTTTTCTGCCTTACAATAATTGGGTATCCAAGCTAGAATTGGGGCATAAACTGTCTCTTTGCTTCTTCAATGTTCTGGCTTGCCCTGTCGCTAGCATTTTGTCAGAGCGGATTTTTAGTATTACTGAGGGTATTATAACCGATAGGTGCATCCACCTGTCAACTGAAAATGCTGACAGGTTGATTTTATCAAAATGAACAAGGGCTTGATTGGTCCAGACTTCTCAACACCACCAGATAACAGCAGAGGAACACAAACTCCACCATCATATCAACCATATTCCCTCGCTGTAAATTATATAAATGTATTTATGATGCCCTCATTAAGAATTTTGAGAGGCCGACCTATAACTTTCTTTGATACCTATGTATACCCCAAGAAGTAAATGTTTTTCAGCCTATGCAGTTAGTGCATGCACATTAATAGTCTATGATACAAACTCCTTAATAATGGGAAAAGGAAATGATTTCTGAGGTCCTACTCTATGTCTCTTCAAAGGGGTATTTGAGTGCCTCGTTCAAATTTTTGGCATCCCTTGCACTTAGTGCATACGCTTTACCAGTTTAGGAGACCCACTCCTTAGTAATGGGAAAAAATGCTTTTCTGAGACTACACCTTCAAGTTGAGGGAACATTTTTGGAAATCAAAAGAGCCGGTGGGTTTTATTAGTGTATAATCCAGTGCCTTGTTTTGGGATGTCAGGTTGTCCTGACATAAGGAATTATCACACTGCATACAGGATTTCACAGCCTGGACAGAACACTTTGTACAGTAAGTATAGAAGATCCTGGTCTCCTCCATATCAGGCTGAGTAGACGCCACTATATTCCCCAATATGATTAATAAAATAACAGTCCTTGATGCTGCTACTTAAAACTAATAACTTTTTTCAGGACTAATTTAAATATATTCCAGTCTCTAATAAAACAGCTCTTATCTGCAGCTTGTGTAGTTTCTCTATATCATTTGTATATAAAACATAGTGGTGGGAGACTTTATGCAACTGTAGATGGAATTACCACTTCTGAACTTACCATTGCTTTGTTTCTGTCCATTTCTAGGTGCTTCTTGAAGTATGTTTGGGGTCATTCTCCTGCTGGAAGACCCATGACCTAGGATACCCAGCTTTCTGACACTGGGCATTGCATTGCAGCCCAAAATCCTTTGGGAATTTTAATTTCTTGATGCCTTGCACAGACAGAGCACTCAGTACCCCAGGCAGCAAAACAACCCCAAACTATCTTTGAATCTCCACCATATTTGACTGTAACTACTGTGTTATTTTATTTGTATCCTTCATTTCATTTACTGTAGAATGATATGATTTATCAAAAAGCTCTATCTTTATCTCATCTGTCCACAAGAAGACTGCTGGCTCCCTGAATATAGTAGGGGCCGCCTGCTGGACCTCTATAAATTGTGAGGGCCACCTGTTGGCTGTTCAAATTTCAAATGTAACAATATTAGTACAAAAAAAAATTGCCCACCTCAAATGGATAAATCATATTGCAGTACCAATATACAGCTATGCCAAGTATAGCCAACTGCTGGTCATCAAATAATGCTTATTGATTGCTGGCTGCTGGCCCTCTAAAATTAGAGTGAGGGCCGCATGATGTCCCTCTGACAATAGTGAGGGCAAGTGACTGGCCCTCTAAAAATAGTGATGGCTAAATGCTGGCCCTCTAACAATAGTAAGGGCCGCATGATGGACTTCTACAAACTGTAAGGGCCTCCTGATGGACATGAAAAAAATTGAGTCCCTCCTTCATAAATTAAACAGGATGTGTCTTATCTTGTCTCACCCACCACATGGCCAGATAAGATATTAAAATGTTAAAATACATTTCCTGGTGAATTTTTTTTTACCATTGAAAGCAATGTAAATGTGCAAAAATGCAGCAAATACACTATGTGTGGAGGAGCCTTTATTTTTCTCTTATTTAGTTTGTCTTATATACAAGTCATTATCATCATTATCTTGGAAAGAATATTTCCATTTTATCTTTGTTTTTTAATGTTTTTTTGTCAGTCCGTAAAAGTGGTGTAATAGTCTGACAACATTGTTCCCAGCAGTGACCTGAGATTCAGAGATGCTTCCAGGGGTTTCCCATTGACTTCCATTATACTTGTTACTCAGCTCAACTTGGGTAATGAGCACCTGATCATTTTATTGCTTGCACATTACTAAAAACAAGCCCTCAAACTGCCGTATTGACTGAAAGAGAAACAAAATGGCTCTGGAAGAAGGGGAGCAAAAAAAAAGAAATTGCAAAAATGGAAAATCTTAAGGTCTGTATTAGCTTAATCTTTTACTGGCCTTCTACTGTTTAGTAAGATAGTAGACGTTACTGGCTGCATTTTCTCAATTTGATTGGAGTAATTTACAAAAAAAATTGTATTCTTCAGAATGAAATTTTTTGTAAACTTTAAGTAGATTTCAATTCAAATCAAATGACTTTTACTGTCTCTATTCATGACAGTTTCAAAGCTAACCTTGGTAACTTTATGGGGTACAGGCTTTGGAGTCAGGCATAGCAGTTGTACAAATCTTTTAAATGCAATTTTCAATATTTTTGTAGTAACAGCCATTGATAACATATATATTTTATCCTTTACTTTTGTGCTGGCTTTATACATGGGAATTCTGTATTATTTTGTATGGTCCTTAAATGACCCATATCTGTAGCTCAAAAATTATACATTTAGTGAATAGGCTAGGTGAGATTCAGCTCCATTGTAGGCTGAACTTAGTCAATGTATTGTGCCAACTAGCTTTTTAAGTGTATTTTTGGCTCTTCCATTTTCAATAAATATTTAACATTTTATGGTGATTCCCTTTTTGTAAAGCATGTCTCTTTTCTTGTTTCTTTATGTACAGTCACATATGCTTTAGGCTGTTCCCTTTAGTATAGTATGCTACCCTTTTTGGTCTTTGTTACATCAGTAGAGATGGATGAATCTGAACAGTAAAGTTTGACATCTATACCGAGCACCTACTGTTTGGACACGGACCCCAAACAGTGACTTCTCAAGAAAGTCCGTGTTACTGTTCGAGTTTGGCACGCCGAACACTGGTTGCTTCTCGTGCTTTCACGTAGATGCAGAACACCAATGGCTTTGAACAGAGGTAAGATCATTACTACTGAAAAGAGAGCCTTGGTTCCCACATTGTCAGATGACATTGTGAGCCCGCAGCTGTGACTGCAGGTAAAAAGTTTAACTTCGGTCACAGGTGTCGGCTGTTGGGACTACAGTAATACTCTCATCAGTCTATGTCTGCTGTCACTGATAAAAGTGAGAGCATGTGCCGCTGATGGGGGTATTCTTCAGCAGGCACCTGCGCTATAAATAAATGAAAAAGAAATGAAGTGGGTTTCCCTGTATATTTGAAAACCAGCAAGGCAAAACTAACAGCTGTGGGATGTAACCTTCAGCTGTCAGTTTTAGCAAGACTGGTTATCATGAACAGAGGGGTACCAACGCTGTATTTTAAAATTATTTAAATAAATAATTAAAAAAAAACATGTGGGGTCCCCCCTATTTTTGACAACCAACCAAGCTAAAGCAGTCAGCTAGGGGCTGGTATTCTCAGGCTGGTAAGGGGCCATGGATATAGCCCCTGCAGCCTAAAAATAAAAGCCTGCAGCCACCCTAGAAAATGCACATCTATTAGAAGTGCCAGTTCTGGCACTTTGCCCACCTCTTACCACTTGTCCAGTGGCAGTGCCAAGTGGGGTTAATATTTGTGGGGTTTATGCCATCTTTGTATTGTCAGTTGACATCAAGCCTACAACTTAACAATCATAATCGAGGGGCTTTTATACAAATTTCTCACAGTGAACTGCAGTGAACTCACAGAGCTCAGTGCTGCACCATGAGACTTTTTCTCACAGTGCTAGCGGTGATCTCACTGAGGACAACCCCACAAAAATATACCCCACTTGCCACCGCCACAGGGCAAGTGCAAAATGCTGAGCAAAGCACCAGAATTGGCGTATCTTCTAAATGTGCCTTTTCTGGGGTGGTTATGGGCAGCTACTTTTAGGCTGGGGGGCAATATCCATAGCCCTTACTAGACTAAGAATACCAACCTTAAATGTGTTTTAGCTTGACTAGTTTTCAAAAATAGCAGAACCCCCACACAGTTTTTTTTTATTATTTATTAAAATATTAAAAAATACAATGTGGATACCCCTCTATTTTTGATAATCAATGCTGCTTAAGCTCACAGCTGAGGGTTGCAGTTTTGCCCAACTGGTCATCAAAAATACAGGGGAATCCACATCATTTTTTTAAATTTATTTATAGCGCAGGCACCAGCTGATGAACATTCCCATAAGCTGTCGTCTACTCTCTCTGTCATCAGCAACAGCAGGCATAGGCTGATGGGAGTAATAGTCCCTTCAGCCGACGCCGGTGACAGGAGGTAAACGTTTTATCTCCAGTCACAAGTGTGAACTCATGCTATCATCTGACAGCAAGGGAGCCGCAGCACTTTGGCCGACAATGATCTTACCACAGATCAGAGACAGAGTTTGCAGAGCTGTCATGAACATGAAATCGTGGCAAACACTGGATGCTTGGGCCTCCCATTTATGTGAATGGGGATTAGGGTACTGTTCTGGTTCGCCCATCACCATTCTTAAGTACTGCATATAAGTCTGCATTCATTTTCTAATATAGTGTACGTAACAGTCCTAAGTACTGTACTTCCTGTTCTGCAGTTAGGTTTGTTTAACTATCTCTAGATATTGATATAGAAGTTTTAATGATTTGCCTTTAAAAGCCTAAACTGCCTTTAATTCTTCATTTGCCTTTTGCCTTTCATTTATTCTTATGACTCTTCAGTTTTGCCTGTCTCCTCTTCAAGGGAAAAATGCTTCTTATCATATATGTTCTCAATAGTCAGCCACAACGTGTTCTGGGTACATTGTAAACATGGTATAACCCTGAAGATGATGGTGGGGGCCACATGAGCTCCATAGAATTACATATTGTTGTAATTGGTATAAAAGATTGCCTTGTATTTCATTACGTCAGATAAAGTGATTTGACCACGGTGCGTGTGTGTGTTCAGTCTCTTTGTCTCCAAGCGCTTGTAAATTAAGGGCCAAAACTCCTAATCAGGGCTCACTGGTGATCTGGCAGACCTGACTCTTGGTCAGAACCAAAAGCAGCTATGACAGTTTTGGCACCCAACATAGTTAGGCACACTAGAAGGGCATTTCAGAATAAAGGTGAGCTGTCGGGAGAAAAAGGTTGAAGCCATGGGCAACTTTTTCTGTGTACAGTTGGTGCCCCAATGGGATCCAAGACAGCTATGCAGATTGTAAAAGACAGAGAAGAAAGGAAGCAGTAAAACAAGTGGGACCAATATTGGAAAAGGCAAAAATACCAGAGTGTGAATGTTTGGATGTGCAAAAAGGCACAGACAAGGGAATAAAATAGCAAGTGAATAAATGATGTTTGAGGATGTGCATCAGTACGGAAGTAAGGTGTATTATGAATGTTTTGGTTGACAAAGTTTAACCAGAGACCCAGACTGAATAGCTGCTTGTGTGACCTGTGCTACTGACCTAAGCAAGTTGCGCTAAATCCTGTCCAGACAAGATCATATGTAGAGACATAAGAAGCTGACATAATAGTGTGGGTAGTGCGGACTTTGACCTTTGAGGAGTAAGCTGACAGTAGACATCAGATGACCAACCACATCAGGACCTAGAAAGGCGACTAGAGTAAGAAAGATGCAGGTGTATTGTCCCTGGAGCCCTCTGACCAGTTGGCTATGCTAAAGCAATTGCCTGACCCAGAAAACCAACCATTCCCATTTTACAGACAAATAAAGGAAATACAGCAGACATATAAGTGTACCTGGGCAGACCTAGAGAGGTTGGTGAGTTTAAAGGCAGGTGGGTGACACACTAGGACATGTAATTAAGACACGCACAGATGTGGCAAAGAATCAGGCTTGGGGCATGGATGATAAATCTGCACAGTCTGGGGAGACGTACTATGAATCACTAAAGCAATGGGCTACAGTAGAACAATCAGAGCAGTCCATACTCCTGACTAATGTGACACAGCAAAGAGGAGAGAGTGTAGAGATGTACTTTGGTCAGTTACAGCTGAAATGGGCAGACATGGGGTACATTTGCATAAACCCACTTGATGTTAGAATACGGTATGAACAAAGACTTATGAGATGCAGTACAGACAGCCAGACCTGAATGGAGATATGTAGATCCAAAAGACCTCCTTAAGGTAGCTAAAGTAGTTGAGCAAACAAGGACAATAAGACAACCTGTCATGTATGCTGGAACACAAGGAAAACAGTGGAGACGTAATAAGGGACCAAGGGACCTAGAAACAAAGAGGTGCTGGAATTGTGGTACTTACAAAACTTATTGTTAGTGACAATACCCCTTTGAATTTACTATCACGATTAAATTGAAGAGGGAAAAAAAAGGAACCACTCCTCCTTGTTTAAAGCAATACCCCTTGAGCCTAGCCAAATCAAAGGCCCAGAGCAGAGATATTAGAGAGTATGTTAAGGCAGGGGTTCTAGTGCAAAGATCTTCCCCTGCAACACCCCTTTTTGTATCCCATTAGGGAAAAAGGACTCAAGGGTTTGCTGACACTTACAGAAAGGTTCATGACTTAAGGGCTATTAATGATATTACAGAGTATGACCTCAATCATCCCTGATCCACACACAATACTGTCACAGATCCCAGTGATGTCAAAAAGTTTCACAGTCATTGATTTAGCAGGTGCATTTTTCTCTGTACCCCTGCACCCTGACTGTCAGTATCTTTTTTCCTTTACTCATAAAGGTAAACAATATTGTTGGACAGTCCTCCCACAAAGGGGAAAGAAATCCCCTGCCATCTATTCAGCAGTGATGGCAGGGATCCTTGAGTAGTGGCAATCACCTCATCTGCAGATTGTACTATTACAGTACGTGGATGACCTTTTGCTTTTCTGTCTGGACCAGAGGTCCTGCAGGGAAGCCACAGGTCCCTTGCTATGCTTTTTTTTTGTTTTTGTTTTTTTTTTAGCAGAAAAAGGTTGCAAGGTCTCACGTGACAAATTACAGTATTGCAAACAAAAGGTGACATTTTTGGGTCATTGTATTGCCAAAGGTACCAGACACCTGACTGAAGACAGGAAACAGGCAATTCAAAATCTCCCTCTACACAGGTCACATCAGCATCTACGCACTTTCCTAGGCTTGGTGACCTACTGTAGTCCTTGGATAAGGCCTGCTTCACAAATGATGCAACCACTTTATGACTGTTTGTCACCAGACCCCTATGATCTCACTCCTTTGACAATTTTTTCCCCACATGACATCCATTCCATACTCGTACAAGTTCAACCAAAACATCTGTCTTTGGCCAGACAGCTCCGACTTGCATGAGCTCTACACCCTCAAAAGATGTAACGTTCTTTATCCAGCCACCCTCCTGTCTGTTGATTCAGAAAAGGGGGAATTGGTGACCGTATTAGCAAGTGAGGAAGAATAATTTGACATGACGCATGAACATGACTGCATAGAACTGTTCCTAATGCAGATTTTGAGGTTTTTTTTGTAGATGGCTCCAGATACCACCAGGATGGATGATTCTACACTGGATATGCAGTAGTATCCTCACATGAGGTAATCCGAGCTGAACCACTCCCTCCTCAAATGTCGTCACAGGAGGCAGAGTTGAAGGCACTCACTGAGGCGTGTAGAGCCGCTGCAGGTAAAGTCGCTAATATTTACACAGATTCGAAGCCCATTAAAAATGCAGAGCTGGTGAAACAATTAATGAAGGCATTGATGTTACCAGTCCAGGTTGGCATTGTCAAGGTAAAAGCACACACAAAAGGTGACTCCGTGGAGGTAGAGGGCAACAGAAGGGTGGACGAGGCTGCTAAAGTAGCAGCAAGGTGGCCTAGAGAGCAGTGGACAGTGGCGGGGAGTCAGTGTATTCCAGCCACACTGAGCCTAGATGTCCTGAAATCTCTCCAGCAACAGGCTGCCCAAACAGAGAAGGAACACTGGGGGAGACTGGGAGCTGAGCTGAACTCAAACGGAGTATGGGAGAATAAGGATAAGGAGAATAAGTTGTGCCTACCGAAGTCCCTGTTCCCAATCATAGCGCAAGCAACACGTGGCCCCACTGATACCTCAAAAAGTTACATGTGTGCCATGGTAGATACCTTCTGGATTGCTCCTGGTTTCAGTTACACAGCCACGAAACTTGTACAATCATGCCTCATCTGTGCACTGCACAACCAAGATAAAACAGTAAAAGTCCCTTAGAAAGCGACACCTAGGCCTCTCTACCCATTTCAGAGACTGCAGCTTGACTACATACAGCTACCAAAGGTAGGAGTGTATGCAAATGTCCTAATATGTGTATATCTCTTCTCTGGTTGGCCGGAAGCCTATCCGGTAAATGTGCAAATGCTAAAACGACTGCAGACAAACTGATGAAAGAACTGATCTGCAGGTATGGTGTCCAAGAAACCATAGAAAGCGATAGCGGTACACACTTCACGGGAGAAATAATGAGGGAAGTCATGCAGGCCCTGGGTGCACAGCAAGCATTTCATGCACCATATAGGCCACAAAGTAGTGCGAAATTGGAAAGACTGAATGGGACACTTAAATTCAAAAGGCCATGGCAGAGACAAGAAAGAGCTGGGTAGAGTTCTTGCCTCTTGCACTCTTTTCAGTCAGACACACTCCTAATAGAAAGACAAGCTTGTCTCCCTTTGAAGTCCTGTTTGGTAGTGCACCGAAGACTTGTCTGTACTTCCCACAGGTGCTGCAAATGCAACACGGTTCTATGACAGCCTATGTCCAGGCCTTGAGAAATGACTTAATGTGGTGCATAAATATGTGTTCTCATCCATTCCAGATCCTAATGCCAGTGCAGATGTGCATCAGCTGAATCCAGGTGATTGGGTGGTTATAGACAGACACGTGAGGAGCCTGGACCCACAAGTTGATGGCCCCTTCCAAGTACAGCTGACCACATCCACCTCAGTAAAACTTGAAGGAAAGCCCACCTTGATCCATGCCAGTCACTGCAAGAAGGTCCTTTCAACAGCAGAATTACTGTTCTCCTCATCACCTTGCTGACAGTGACAGGGTTACTGCACTATACAGAGACACAGGACAAACTATTAAATGCTGACTGGGACAACAAACTTATTCGGCATCATGCTCTTCTTATAAGGGAGATGGAAGGACAGAAACCGAAAGACTGTTGGATCTGTACACACAGCCCAGTATCTGCGAGGACTATGCCATACTTAGCCTTACCTCTGGAGCCATGGGAGGTATTAACCCCACACTGCATACATAATGAGACTTGGACTCAATCTAGGTTTTGGGGAAAAGATGTGTCCAGTGATATATCTGCCTCATTGGCTATAATCGGATGGGCCACTATTCCCTGGTTTCAGTTTAATATAATGCGGCCTAAGGTACAAATGTGGTGGCGGGAATATGATTCAGATGTCGGAAATATGGTTGCCAGGAGGAGGACTGAAATTCCTCACTCAGACCCGATTCCCAATGATGGACTGTGGTTCAGTCTTCAACACACCGGAGCAAACACCTGTGGTGAGGACAATAATTGCTTCCGCATATACACTCACGATCAAACACAGGTTAATGAGACGGTGTACCAGGATGGTGTTGAAGGCTGTAAAGCATCTACGGGTAAAATAATAAGGAAAGAAAGGGGTACATGTACATCTGGTATAAGTGGAAAACAAATGAATAATACTTGGTGTGCCCAAAAGCCTATGACAGGACTTTTGAGTTTATACCAATGTATACAGACCCCTGGTCACGTTTGTGCTCTCCCCGAAAGAGTATTCTTGGCTTGCGGACGTCGTGTCTACAGGTGGGTGAGACCAGACATAAGAGGGGTTTGCACTCTTGCCAAACTAACACCAGCCACTTTCATAGTTCCTCATAGTAAAATAGACACAGCAGCAGTTCCAATTCATACTTTGCATAGAAGGACTGCAGACAATAAACCCCGTCCAAATGGTAGGCCGCATCTAGTAGAAATGGGGATAACAAATAAAATATTCAGTAGTATACTAATATACCCCTTCATAACACAAATATGGGATAAATTAGTGGAAGCTACCGACTACCTGGATGATCAGATTTTCCAGATTCTTGAAGTTCTTAATGAAACTAATACAATACAGAGACAATTAATCATAGTTACTAACCAACATACTACAGTACTAGATTACCTGACAGCAAAAGAAGGAGGAATGTGTCAGATAATAATTGGTCCCACCTGTTGTAATTATATCGACCCTGCTGGCAATCTCCAGATCAGGGCCAGTATAGACAAAATAGGTGAATTTAGAGACCAATGGTTAAAGCAACACAGTGCAAACAGACACTCCTGATGGGGTAACACATTCTCTTTTTTAAATCCAACAAATTGGTTTAATGGCATAGCAGGATGGATTTTTGGCATTGTACAGACTTGTATGCAAATTTAGCTGTTTTGCTTAGGGCCCCGTCACACATAGCAATCTCGCTAGCGAGATCGCTGCTGAGTCACAACTTTTGTGACACAACAGCGATCTCACCAGCGAGATCGCTGTGTGTGACAGCAATCAGCGACGGCCCCCCTGCCAGTATCGCTGATCGCTGCAGGAATGGCCAGGACTTTTTTTGATCGCTGGTCTCCCGCTGGCCAGCACGCAACACTGCGTGTGACAGGCGGGAGACCAGCGATCAGCTGTAAAATAATAAAAAAATAAAAAATATTTTTAATATTCTCTCCTTCCGGCGTCCCGCGCTGTCTTCCCACCTCTCTCCATGCTCCTGCTCCCAGTAATCCTTTGCAAGAATGACCGCGAGAACGGACGTCATCGCGGTAATTCTCGCAAAGGATTACTGGGACCGGAGCGTGGAGAGAGGTGGGAATGCTGTGTGGGACGTCGGAAGGTGAGAATAACAATATTTTTTATTTTAATTCTATTTTTGACATGAATATGGCATCAGCACTAGAGTTGAGCGAAACGGGTCGAAAAATTTCAAAAGTCGCCGACTTTTGGCAAAGTCGGGTTTCATGAAACGAAACCCGACCCTAGGATGAGGTCGGCCACGAGGTCGGCGACTTACGCGCCAAAGTCGCGTTTCAAAAGTTTGTTTTTTGCTCTTTTTCAGCCAATCAGGATCCACGGACACTGTGGGCAACGTGATGACATAGGCACGGGTCACCACCATCTTTCAGAAGGGCATGCAAGTGATTGGCTTGCTTTGGTGGGCGTCACAGGGGGTATAAAAGGGAGTGCACGCCGACCGCCATCTTACTTCTGCCGATCTTAGCATAGGGAGAGGTTGCTGCTGATTCTGTAGGGAGAGCGTTAGGCAGGGAAGAAGACAAAAAAACTGCTTCTGCTGCTAGCGATTTGGCCTGCACAACACACCAGTCACTGTGTGTGCAGTGCAAGGGGAGGCTATATAGTGGTGTATCAGTGGTGTTGGTTGTTGGGCTGCCTTCTAAGGCTTCCTGACATTCCTGCATTGCTGTTTACCCACTGCTCCGCAAACTGCTTTTTTAAAAGCAATCCCAATTTTTTTTTTTTGTCCTGCTGAGAAGACAAAAAAACTGCTTCTGCTGCTAGCAATTTGGCCTGCACAACACACCAGTCACTGTGTGTGCAGTGCAAGGGGAGGCTATATAGTGGTGTATCAGTGGTGTTGATTGTTGGGCTGCCTTCTAAGGCTTCCTGACATTCCTGCATTGCTGTTTACCCACTGCTCTGCAAACTGCTTTTTTAAAAGCAATCCAATCTCCATTATCCTCTAGTCACTTTTGTCACAGCTGTGCCATTGAGCCTGTCACATAGCGCTCAGATATTCATTGGGCCTCACACAATCCAAAAGTGTCCAGTGTCCAAAAGTGTGTGCAGAGATTCAAAATCTCCCTTATCCTCTAGTCACTTTGGTCACAGCTGTGCCATCGAGCCTGTCACATAGCGCTCAGATATCAGTGGGCCTCACACAATCCAAAAGTGTCCATCCAGTGTCCAAAAGTGTGTGCAGAGATTCAAAATCTCCCTTATCCTCTAGTCACTTTGGTCACAGCTGTGCCATCGAGCCTGTCACATAGCGCTCAGATATCAGTGGGCCTCACACAATCCAAAAGTGTCCATCCAGTGTCC
Organism: Dendrobates tinctorius; assembly: GCF_039654945.1. NCBI lineage: Eukaryota > Metazoa > Chordata > Amphibia > Anura > Dendrobatidae > Dendrobates > Dendrobates tinctorius. Next base: position 5,044,194 of record NW_027361694.1, read on the forward strand.
AAAAGTGTGTGCAGAGATTCAAAATCTCCCTTATCCTCTAGTCACTTTTGTCACAGCTGTGCCATCGAGCCTGTCACATAGCGCTCAGATATCAGTGGGCCTCACACCATCCAAAAGTGTCCATCCAGTGTCCAAAAGTGTGTGCAGAGATTCAAAATCTCCCTTATCCTCTAGTCACTTTTGTCACAGCTGTGCCATCGAGCCTGTCACATAGCGCTCAGATATTCATTGGGCCTCACACAATCCAAAAGTGTCCAGTGTCCAAAAGTGTGTGCAGATATTCAAAATCTCACTTATCCTCTAGTCACTTTGGTCACAGCTGTGCCATCGAGCCTGTCACATAGCGCTCAGATATCAGTGGGCCTCACACAATCCAAAAGTGTCCAGTGTCCAAAAGTGTGTGCAGAGATTCAAAATCTCCCTTATCCTCTAGTCACTTTTGTCACAGCTGTGCCATCGAGCCTGTCACATAGCGCTCAGATATCAGTGGGCCTCACACAATCCAAAAGTGTCCAGTGTCCACAAGTGTCTGCAGAAATTCAAAATCTCCCCTGTCCTATCGACACCTTGTACCTTGTTTTACATTACTATATAGTTTGTTGGATTTTGTCTACATTTCTACCAAAAATGAGGAAGGCTGGTGGAAGAGGCCGTGGAATTGGGCGGGGGTTGGCAGCTGGTAATGATGGTGTTGGTGGTGGATCTGATGGTAGTGGCAAGAGCAAAATAGGACCGAATGCAGGAGGTGCTGACCCTGCGTCATCGTCTGGCTACATAAGGCCTCGAACGCTTAGTTTTCTAGGAGTTGGCAAACCGCTTTTAAAGCCAGAGCATCAGGAAAAAGTTTTGTCTTACATTGCTGACTCAGCCTCCAGCTCTATCGCCTCCTCTTCTTCAGTTGTAAAAAGTAAAAGCACTGAGTCGTCATTGGAGGCTCATGTTCATGAACCACACCTTTCCTTGTGTCCTTCACCCCAACCAAGATTGAAGGATGACGCAGGCCATACTACTGATTACTCCATGGAGCTGTTTTCACATACCATGCCTGGATTATCAAGTGAAATGGTGAATTACCCAGGCCAAGATGAATCTGACATTGAGTGCACTGATGCACAGCCGCTGATGGATGATTCTGCTGGTACATTCACTCAGAGCACTACATTGTCCTCGCAGTGTACAGAGCCAGATTCTGACCCTGATGAGACTCAGGTGCCCCTTCCCGCACACTATACCACCATACACGGTGACACAGAGGAAGGTGCACATGACATAGAAGAGGAGGTGATGGATGACCCAGTTATTGACCCAGATTGGCATCCATTGGGGGAAGAGGGTGCTGCTTCCAATAGCTCAGATGAGGAGCATCCACAGCAGACATCGACATCGCAACAGCTGTTATCTGGCAGGCCCGGAGCACTCCAAAGACAGGTTCCAAACATCAAAAGAGTTGCTGGACAGCTTGTCCAGAGGGTCAAAAGATCACAGCGTGCTAGGCCGCAAAATGTCTGCCAAAGTAGGAAGAGTGCAGTGTGGCACTTTTTTGAACAAAATCCTCATGATCAGGCCAAGGTTATCTGTAAGAAGTGCGCAAAGACCTTTAGCCGAGGGAAAAATCTGAAAAATTTGAATACCAGTTGCATGCTTAGACATTTAACCAGCATGCACTTGCAAGCGTGGACACAACACCAAACCTCAGGTACAACATGTGCAACTGATCACAACGAAGGTAGTCAGCAACGCTACATTGTTTCCCCCACTGTAAGCCCACCGGTTAGCACAGCAGCAAATGTTGAGGTGTCGTTGCAAGACCACAGCAGTCAGGGAATCCCACTGTTATATCAACCAAAGACTGATTCTAGGCCATCAGAAAGAACACCAACTCCATCACCATCATCAACCCTCTCTCTGTCCACCCTGTCCACCGCTAATTCCACCATATGCAGCTCTCAAGTCCAGCTCACCCTCCCAGACACTATGAGTAGGTCAAGAAAGTACTCAGTCTCTCATCCGCGTACACTGGATTTGAACGCCCACATTGCCAAACTAATCTCGTTTGAGATGATGCCCTTTCGGTTGGTGGAAAGCACAGCTTTCCGCGAACTCATGGCCTATGCAGTACCACGCTATGACCTACCCAGTCGCCACTTCTTCTCTCGCAAAGCCATCCCAGCCCTCCACCATCATGTGAAAGACCGCATTGTCCATGCACTCAAGCAGTCAGTGAGGGGAAAGGTGCACCTCACAACTGATGCATGGTCCAGTCGGCATGGCCAGGGCCGTTACGTGTCCATCACTGCACACTGGGTTAATGTGGTGGATGCAGGGTCCACAGGGGACAGCGGTGGTGGGACAGTGCTGCCTAGCCCATGGTATAGGAAACAGTTGGCTGTAGGCGTTCGACCCTCCTCCTCCTCCTCCTCCTCCAGAAGCGAAAGTTCGTCCACAGAGCGCAGTCGTACGATTACTCCATCTGCAGCTGCCACTGTTGCACACGATGTGTCCCCCTATCGAGCAGCTAGTGGAAAGCGTCAGCAGGCTGTGTTGCAGATGATGTGTTTGGGCGACAGACACACCGCCGAGGTGCTGGCCGAGTACTTGAAGCGACAAACTGAGTCATGGCTGGGCAGTGTACATCTTGAGGCAGGCAAGGTAGTTAGTGATAACGGCCGTAATTTTGTGGCAGCCATAGCCCTTTCAAAACTCAGCCACATACCTTGCTTGGCTCACACCTTGAACCTGGTGGTACAGTGCTTCCTCAAAAATTATCCGGAGTTAACAGCCCTGCTCCAGAAGGTGCGAAGACTTTGCGCGCACATCCGCCGGTCGCCTGTACTCTCCGTTCGTATGCAGAAGCTGCAGCGATTGCTCCACCTTCCCAACCACCGCCTCATTATCGACATTGCAACAAGGTGGAACTCCACCCTGCACATGGTGGAGCAGCTGTGCGAGCAGAGGCAGGCCATAATGCATTTGTGGGAGGATACACGGCCAGGCACTTTGAGAGCAGACATGGAGTTGACAGGTGTGCAGTGGTCGAAGCTGAAAGACCTTTGTAAAGTCCTTCAGTGTTTTGAGGAGTGCACACGGCTGGTAAGCGCAGACGACGCCATCCTAAGCATGAGCATCCCACTTATGCGTCTGCTCATGCAAACTTTGACGCACCTTAAGGAGCAGGCGTCTGCAGCCAATGTTGATGAGGAGGAAGAGGAGGAGGGAATCCTTGATGACATTCAGCCATTGTCTGCTCAGGGACCTCTCCTGGACGAGATGGAGGAAGAAGAGGAGGAGGAGGATGATGATGGGGATGATTACTTAGGGCAGGAGGATGCATCTCGTGGGGCAAGTGAAAATGTTGGCGTGGCAAGGACTGGTACAGGGTTTGTGCGTGACTGGAGGAATGTGGATTTGCCAGAAAGTGCTCCTCCACCCAGCACTCGCAGTGCATCATTGACACCGGGAACATTGGCCCACATGTCAGATTATGCCTTGCGGATCCTAAAAAGGGACTCACGCATTGCCAAAATGATGAACGATGACGACTACTGGTTGGCCAGCATCCTGGATCCACGCTATAAAGGCAAATTACAAAACATCATGCCACAGGAGAACCTTGACCTAATATTGGCTAATAAACAAGCAACTCTGGTAAATTGGTTGCTTGAGGCATTCCCAGCACACAGCAGCGGTGATGGTTCTCACACGAGCCTTACGGGCCGGGGGCAGCTTGGCAGAGGTGTTCGTGGTGCACACAGCAGAAGTGGCGTTGGAGACAGGGGTTTCATGACAATGTTGTGGACTGATTTTTCAAATACCGCTCACACAACTGGTAATACTGCATCGATGGAAAGTGACAGGAGACAGCAGTTGTCAACTATGGTTACAAACTACTTTTCCTCCCATAACGATGTTCTCCCACACAGGTCATTCCCCTTTGACTATTGGGCCGCTAAACTGGACACCTGGCCTGAATTGGCCCAATATGCCTTACAGGAGCTCGCTTGCCCAGCTGCAAGTGTGCTATCGGAAAGAGTCTTCAGTGCAGCTGGATCAATCCTGACAGAAAAAAGGACCCGTCTGTCAACCCAAAATGTGGATGATCTAACCTTCATTAAAATGAACCACGCATGGGTTTCCAAGGATTTTGTCCCACCTTCCCCTGATGACACATAGGGTGACAGAAAAATGGCTTGCTTTGGTCCACCTCTTCCTGGTACTTCACCTATTTCGCCTTTTGCATCAGCTGAATGTCCAACACCAACATATGCCAATTTCTAAAACTCCCTAACTGTGCTGCCTCCCCCCCCATGGCCGGGGTCACCACCTAGCGCACGACACCATGCGAGTGCCGTTGCCCTGGACAGGTGGGTAGGCCGACTCTTGGGCGCGGGCACTGGCACAGGGTCCCTCATAGTGCAATCAAGTGTCTCTGACGGTGGTGGTGCACACCCGCCGTCAGACACACCGCTGCGCTGTACTATGAGTGACCCAGTGCCAGTACCGACGCCCACGAGTGGGCCCCCCTTGCTTGGGCAGGGCCCCAGCATTTGCAATCTTTACCTCTCCCTGCTCCTCCGCTGTGTAATCTGGGCCGTCAAATCCATACTGTGCCTGACACCGTCTGAGCCTGCCTCCTGATGTATAGACATATATTTTGAATGTGTACGCTATCCATACATGTTATCTGGGGATACAGTACCCTTTCTAACTTTTGTGCAATCACGTGCAATCCATACTGGGCCTAACACCGTCTGAGCCTGCCTCCTGAGACATATATTTTGAATGTGTACGCTATCCATACATGTTATCCGGGGATATGGTACCCTTTCTAACCTTTGTGCAATCACGTGCAATCCATACTGGGCCTAACACCGTCTGAGCCTGCCTCCTGAGACATATATTTTGAATGTGTACGCTATCCATACATGTTATCCGGGGATACGGTACCCTTTCTAACCTTTGTGCAATCACGTGCAATCCATACTGGGCCTAACACCGCCTGAGCCTGCCTCCTGAGACATATATTTTGAATGTGTACGCTATCCATACATGTTATCCGGGGATACGGTACCCTTTCTAACTTTTGTGCAATCACGTGCAATCCATACTGGGCCTAACACCGTCTGAGCCTGCCTCCTGAGACATATATTTTGAATGTGTACGCTATCCATACATGTTATCTGGGGATACGGTACCCTTTCTAACCTTTGTGCAATCACGTGCAATCCATACTGGGCCTAACACCGTCTGAGCCTGCCTCCTGAGACATATATTTTGAATGTGTACGCTATCCATACATGTTATCCGGGGATACGGTACCCTTTCTAACCTTTGTGCAATCACGTGCAATCCATACTGGGCCTAACACCGTCTGAGCCTGCCTCCTGAGACATATATTTTGAATGTGTACGCTATCCATACATGTTATCCGGGGATACGGTACCCTTTCTAACCTTTGTGCAATCACGTGCAATCCATACTGGGCCTAACACCATCTGAGAATGATAGATGGGGCCCACCATACACTGGAACATTCCAAAGGTGGACATCAGACACTGGAGCAGCATTTACAGGGCCCATTATACACTAGAGCATTAGAAATGGGGCCCATTATGTTTGGAGCATTATTTGGGCCCATAAGACAGTAGAGCTTCATCCATGGGGACCAACATATACTGTAGCATTATGTGGAGCTCATCATATACTGTTTCAAACATTATATGGGACCAATGATTCTGTATGGAGAAATAGATGGGCCTCGTCATGAGATGTAAAAAGTGAGGTATTTTTCATTGTACTATACCGCTATTTCTCTGCCGTATCGGAGCATGATGAGTTGTGGTATGTGTTAAAGGGGCGCTCTTTCGCCCAGGGCACATGAAAACCTGGAGCCAGCCCTCCCCCCACAGTCTGTAGCCAAATAACCCCCATTTTTCAGTGCGTAACTTGTATTATGAAGTTAATTAAGGTTGACAAGCTTAAGTAAGAAGAATTGATGCTTTTGGCATTCAAATGGGCACTGTTGGTGTGTTTCCTGTCCTCCTCTCACTGCCGACTTTTATTCCCCATTGACTTACATTGGGTTTCGTGTTTCGGGACGACCCCGACTTTTCCCTATAATCGGACGATCTTGCTCGACCCGACTTTTGGAAAAGTCGGGTTTCACGAAACGAAACGCGACCCTAAAAAACCAAAAGTCGCTCAACTCTAATCAGCACTAACGAACACAGCGATGCCGCACGCGGTGTCGCTGTGCTAATCGCTGGTGAAGCTGTCTGTTTGACAGCTCACCAGCGATCACATAGCGACTTACCAGCGATCCTGACACGTTTATATGGTTGTCGGGATCGCTGGTAAGTCGCTATGTGTGACTCCAGCTTTATTGTTTTATGCAGCCGTAAAAGCACTAATATATGTATTACTTAAGCTACTGAATAATGTATGTATGGGAAAAAAATCTAAGGCTGAACCTTCTGTAGTGTATCATAGACCCCAGGTAGCCATTGCTGATGGGGAAAGTGAGTGTCCACACTGAGGGTGGATGGGTGAAGCAGGTAGGAAGCCCCCTTATGGGTACTAGACCCATGAGACAGTAGCTCCTTTGTGGACATGAGCTGACCCTGTGGCAAAGGTTATACCATTTACAAAAGGCGGAAATTGACATAGAAGGGTTAATGATTTGCCTTTAAAAGAAGCCTAACTGCCTTTAATTCTTGATTTGCCTTTTGCCTTTCATTTAATCTTATGACGCTGCAGTTTTGCCTGTCTCCTCTTCAAGGGAAAAATGCTTCTTATCATATATGTTCTCAATAGTCGGCCACAACGTGTTCTGGGTACATTGTAAACATGGTATAACCCTGAAGGTGATGGTGGGGGCCACATGAGCTCCATAGAATTACATATTGTTGTAAATGGTATAAAAGATTGCTTTGTACATCAGATAAAGTGATTTGACCACGCTTCGTGTGTGTGTGTTCAGTCTCTTTGTCTCCAAGCGCTTGTAAATTAAGGGCGAAAACTCCTAATCTGGGCTCACTGGTGATCTGGCTGACCTGACTCTTGGTCAGAACCAAAAGTAGCTACGACAATATCTCAGACATCAGGGCACTGTGGCTGGTAGTCACATTTTGACTGTAGCATTACAGTTATGGAAAAGAAATTTTGAAACCAACCCAAATTTTGGTTTACACAAATTTGCTGCTTCCATGCTTTAATATTAGTTACATAGTTACATAGGTAGAAAAAAGATATAGGTCTATCAAGTTACACTTTTCTCCACCAATTATACATTTTGTCACTAAATTAACTATTATTCACACTGTTATGTGTACTGAGGGAATCATCTAGCCATTTTTTAACAGCTGTTATAGTGTTTGCTATTACTATCTCCAGTCTGAGTACTATAACTGTAAAGTACCCTTTCCTCTTTAGCTGCCGGAATGTCCTTTTTTCCACCTGTAATGAGAGCCTTCCTCTGGTCTTTAGTATGGTCTTTGGAACGAATAAGTTGTGTGCCAGCCCTTCGTATTGTATTGACCACACATATATTTATATACCTATGTACATGAGATCTCCTCTGAGACATCTTTTTACTTAGCTAAAGAAGATAACTTTTCCAACCTTTCATCATATGAGAGATATTCCATTCCTTCTAATAATTTAGTTGCCCACCTTTGAGTTGACTTAAGCTTCTTAATATCCTTTTTAAAATGTGACGCCCAAAACTGGATCCCATATTCTAGATGTGGCCTCAGCATTGATTTATAAACGTTAACAATATGTTGGTATCTCAGAATTATATCTCTCTTTTTATACACCCTAAAATCTTCTTTTCTTTTTTGGCTGTGGCTTGACATTGAATACTGCTGCTCAGCTTGCTTGTAACCTGAATACCCAAGTCCTTCTCCTGTTCTGTAGTCCCGAGTACACTCTCATTTAATACATATGTAGCAATAGGATTACTCTGTTCGAGGTGCATTAATCTACATTTATAAACATTAAATCTCATTTGCTAAGAGTTTGCCCATTCAGACATCTTAACCAGATCATTTTGAAATATTTTAATGTCAAGATCAGATTTTAATATTCTAGATAATTTGGTGTTGTCAGCAAAGACTGACACTTTACTCTCAATCCAATCCACAAGGTCATTAATAAAGAGGTTAAAAAGAATTGTCCCTAGATCTTTTAGTTAGATATTTATTTGTCCTCCAAATTATGCCTTGCAGCTATGACAAGGTATTCTGAGGTATTGTGTGCATTTATTGTGGACATTATACCATCTCTAGATTAAAATACTGTACCATTCAAAATATTGTAACCTACACAATGTGATTAAATTTAACTCACTAAACAAGCCAGTTCACGATATTTCCCTGTCTAGGCGCATATTCTTATATTGCTACTTTTCAACTGATACCTGGGTTTAAATTACTGCATGCTCCATATTACAAGATATTTAGAATTATACTTTGCATATATGTCCATTTTCATTGGTGATACATACATATATTTAGCTCAGTCCCCCTTACCATTACATTGCAGACAGTACACCTTACTGCAGACACACATCTCTCAGGCCTGACAACACCATGGACATGCCCTGCTCCGCTGTGTCTGCTGGCTCTCTGCGTCTCCTTGTGGAGGCTGACCTCATGGCACATCACACTGTACCTGGCGCCGCCCGCCTGATGACACGGACACTGGCTGACATCGCGGTTGCCATACTGGCGGATACGTCACTTCCGGCCCGCGGTCTTGCCATTTCCAGTCATTTTTAATCTCCTCACCTCACACCATACCCATGCCCCCTGATGAAGGAGAGCATCTAAAACATGCATTGGGGTGGATGCATGGACCCGGAGAGCCCGTGCCTTCCACCTACATACAGGTAACATGAAACATCCTTTTACCACCTAATCGGGTCTCCTATCACCATGTGCTCAGTACATACCACACATTCAAATTAGACCCACATGTACTGGCACAGAGCAGGCTTCCCCACATATACCTATACCCATCACTAACACTAATACACTGCTGATTGATATACATATGTCCATGCTGTGGGATCCATTGGCTTCCCTGTCTCTGTGCATCCCTTTGCCATTTGTGCATTTGGTTTCATGTGTTAGTGTCCACTGTTTCCCCATGATTGTTACCTGCACATTTTTTAAATAAAGTTGTTAAACTCTTACCAGCAGCTACCAGGACTTTCTAATCATTTATGGCATTTCCCGCCCCCTCTCTAGCTATTGCAAATAGTGGATTTCCATCTCCAGAGTTAGTAGGTAAGTCTCTTTGTTCTGTAGTGTGTAAAGCCCCCTTTACATTTAGCGATGCACCAGCGATCCCGACCACGATATGACCCGGTCAGGATTGCTGGTGCATCGCTAAATGGTCGCTAGTGAGCTGCCACACAGGCAGATCTCACAGCGATGTAGTGACGCAGCAGCAGTCGTTATTTACGTTTCAGAAGCGGCGATGATGACGTCCTCCCACCCGCGCCCACGCGTTGCTCGTCGGCGCCAGCAGGAAGTAGCCGACGAGAAATGGATGTAGACGATCTCACACGATCAGCGATAGCCAGCAGGGGAGCCGGTCGGAGGTAAGTATCACATGTAGCGATATCGCTAGCAATATCGCTGCTGCGTCACAATATCAGTGATGCTTTAGCGATATTGCTAGCGATATCGTTATGCCCCCTTAAGCTACTATGGTCAGCAGGGTTTTCTCTTTCCTAGAAAGTATGAACTCTTCCGATCAATGGGGTCCTATCTATCTTCCCTATTCAGCTTAATCTCTTACGTTAAGCAAGAGGTCTCTCTCTTTCTTCTCCCACATATTTTCCAAGCAATTACACACATACCAGTACCACAAATTTTTTGACAAATTGAAGTTTTGGGAAAAGTTTGGCCTAGCTCACAAAATCGAATTTTAGAAGATCCGCCCATCTCTACTGTATATGCAAACAAGCCAAAAAAAGTGCTGCATAGGACCAATATAAAAAATAATACCAATAAATTAAAAATATTTTTTATAGGTAATAATTAACTAAACATGTTTAAAAAAAAACATATTACCCCTTCATACATGGCGATTTTTCCATTTTTTTAATTTTTGTTTTTGCCTCCTCTTTCTCCAAGAGCCTTGAATTTTACTTTTCTGTCCACATAGTTGTATTCAGGCTTATTTTTTATGGGATGAGTTTTACTTTTGATTAAAATCATTCATTCTACAACACAGTGTACTGGAAAACTGGAATAAAATTTCAAGTGCGTTGAAATTGCAAAAAAATGCAACTCTGAATATTCAGTCTATGGAAAAGCTAATGTGGCAACATGAGTCTCCAGGTAAATATGAGTTTGCATATACCTACCATGCATCATTTTTTATTTAAGTGGTGAAAAACAAATTCTGAAATTTGAAAAACAAAATTTGTTGCTTTTCTTTGCCATTTTCCGAGACCCAAACGTTTTAAATTTTCAGCATATGGGGCTGTGTGAGGGCTTATGTTTTACACCCTAAACTGACATTTTCACTTATACCATTTTGGATAGATGTGATGTTTTGATCCCTCCTGATCCCATTTAATTACAATGTTGTGGTGGTAAAAAAAATTTAATTTTGGTGTTTTGATTTTTTTTCTGATTACGCCATTTACTAATCTGATCAATTTACTTCATATATTGATCATTTTAACTTATATCAAGATCTTATGGTGCTGATGGGGTTAATGAGGGAGCCCGCACCCTCTATTAGCCATCTAGTATTTAAGGGGTTAAAACGGCCATGGTTGATGTCTATGCTGATCTTGCCTGATGCAGCAAGTTGTCAGCTATAGTGTCCAGGTGATGTCACCCATTGGAGGATGCTATTCTCTTATATAGCAGGTCAGTTTTAAGTCATATTGAAGGTCATTAAGGTGTAAATGTGGGCATTCTATTTATCTTACCATTGTTGTTTTACTCTATTGATACAAAATTGCTGTGATATACTGTATATTAATTTATCTACTACTCTTTTGGTTGTTACATTTATTACTAATTACCAAATACCTCCTTAAGGATACACCCTGTATCTATGTCCTCCTCTTTTGGTTTTATAATGTATTTTGTGTGTATTTTTTTTAAATATGTTTTTTTAAGATATGAAGTCAATTATTAGCAATAAAGTTTAATTTTGCAATGTAACCTTTTGGTCTGTGGGCCACAATGTCAGAATAAGCAGCAAAACTTATATTGCACAAGCACAGAGACACCTACTGACAGGGAAGAAGCTTTTTCACCTTGAACCTGTCTCTCAGTAGGATACCAGGCTACAATTTAGCACCAATAGAAATTCTCTCAACCTCTCTAACCAATGCCCTAATCCTGACAACAACCTACTGGGGCTGAACTGCATCAGTTTTACTTATACTGGTTTTTCACTTGGCTGCATTTGGCATTTTATTCTGTAACAACTAACTGCTAAAGAGCTACACCTCTGATAATGGTGCTTAAACTTTTGTGGTAACAACATAAGAAGCGTTGACCCCACACAATGATGTATATATCTTTAAAATTTTTGAACTTTATTAGACATAAAAATCCGACATTACATACAAATATACACAATAAAGGTGCTAGAACACAAAATTAGGAAAGGGACTACAATCCATGGGATCTCACATTACGGCATCAAAAGATAACCGCCCTCAAAAAGGGGCCATGCAAGGGGGACAAAAACCACTGTCATGATATCAAATTACATGTAAAGATACAAGTTTATAGTTATTTATAAGGCTACAATGAACCCGCAATCAATTGAGGCCAAGAATTGCCCACAAAGAAATATCAAACTGCACAAAGTAGACCACATGACCCTGTGATGCCCCCCATAGCATAATCCCCATCGGAGGCCAGCTATGCACACATAGTTAATGGCTAAACTTTTTCATACCAGAATGTGCCGATGGAGATACCTGGACATCCCTCTGCCCCGACGCGCGTTTCGCACTGCTTCTTTGGGAGGCGTGTCAGGGCAGGGGGATATCCTACCATATATACCAATATCGTGAGTGTATACTAATTAAAAATCGTACAAACCTGTGTTTAATTGCATTCACTATCGCGAATGACTGCCCACGCATGCGCAGTGGAAATATGACCCCAGCACTGCCGGAAGTGATCAAATCGCGCATGCGCATATTATTGCTGCATCGCTAAGCAACACGATCACAGCGCCCATCATCTCCAATGGCTGCCAACGCATGCGCAATAAAAGCATGGCCTCAGCCATGCTAAAAATAATCAAATGACGCATGCGCGGTACATTCCCACATCTCTAGGCAACAGATCCACGACGCACACATAAACTTAATACCGACAGTGATCACAAAATCATTAATGGCACCAATATTCCATGGCTCAATAACAACCAGACAAAAATCTACTGGATCTACTTAAAAGATTCCGAGAGAAGCCCACTCATAATTTTAAAGGGGATTGGTGACGCATGCCCGGTACCACAAGGGACGTAATATAAAAAGGAGGGGGAGTACATCGCGGTCACATGACCCAGCACTGCACAATCCCTAGTGGGATTATGCACACCAAACTCATGTTCAGACCACTTTGCACCCTCCAACGTCCCTGTGTATCCAGCATGCGTACTACCCAGAAAGAATGGATTCATAGTCATACATTATATGCTTGTTAACTATTTCAAAGGACCATAGTCCATATAAACTCAATATTCAATAGTATGGGCCAATTCAAAAAGTAACAGTACAATCATGATGTAAACTACACCAATACACTAGAACAAAATATCCATATATTTATATTTATACATAATATTATGAATAAAAACATTACAAAAATCACATAATCCCATTATTGGCGGCGGAAGGTGAGGAAGGTTTGATTGAACGTTGGATGAAGGCCGCTCATACTTGTTCCATGGAATTTATTAGCATTATTATTGAAAGGAACACTTCTTCATTGAAATGTATTGAAATGGAGATTGAGTCTTTGCAAAAAGCAATCCAACAGGAACTAAGTGGTGACAAATTTCAGGAAATGATTAAAAATCTTGAGAAAGAGATTGAAAGATGGGAAAGTAACATTACCCAGAATAAACGGAAAAAATATGAAAGGGATCTTGGTGATTATGAATCAAACAAAATCTTTCGGTGGCAAATAAGGAAGGAATCCGTCAAAAGGAAGTTTTCGCGAAGTTCTTCTGTTGCATCTAATTCCTCTGTCAGTGAGGGTGGGGAAACTGTTTATGAAAATAGGTATGGTCTTAGGACTAGACAGCCCCACAAGAAAAATTCATCTTCAAGAAAATTTGAAAAAGATGGTGTGAAGGTAATTAACCTATCAACACATGTACTGACGGAGGTTCAGGAGAATGTATTGCATAAGGGTCTTACTTTTTCTCCATCATTTGATTTAGATCCGTTTACAGCAGTAAAGGACCTTCACCTTTTTGCAAGAAAATTGGTTTTAAAAAAATTACATTTCAAAGGAGGTGACGGTGAATTGTCCAATGATGATGAAATACAGGCCTTGGAGGTGTTGGAATCATTGATTGAGGAGAATGCCTCTGGTTCCTCAGTAAGTGATAATTTTCCTACCCATATCATTAACAAGTCAAAAAAATTTCCCTCATTGGCTACAGTTCCTGCTGTTGACATGTTCACTAAGCTTGTTTCTTTGGAAATAGAGGGTTTGAAAAAATCCAAAAACAGGATGTTTAATAATATGACTAGGGTTGAAAGGGAAGCTTTGCAGCAGTTAAAAGAATGGGATGACGTTGTCTTCAAGATGGCAGATAAAGGGGGCAACATTGTCATTTGGCCTAATGCGATGTATGAGGCCCAGGCCTACAAATTACTAAATAATTTGTCTGAATATAAGTTGCTCACCTATAATCCCTCATATAAATTTAAAATGGAGTTGTTGGACATCTTGATTGAAGCTTATGAAGACAGCGTCATCCCTAAAAAACTGCTGGAAATTTATGAGAAATTTTGTCCCAAATTGGCGACCCTGTATCTTATTCCAAAGGTGCACAAAGATCCACTTAATCCTCCAGGGAGACCGATTATTGCAGCGAATGATGGCCTTTGTGAAATAATTTGTGATATTGTTGATTATTTTTTGCAGCCTCTTGTGATGCAGCTGCCTTCTTTTATTAAAGACACAAATGCAGCTCTAGGCCATTTAGAGAATATTCAGCTCACTGAGGAGATGGTGCTTGTCACCGCTGATGTAGAGGCTTTGTACTCCTCTATCGGCCACTCTGACGGATTAAGAGCGGTGGAGAGATATTTGAATAATAGTAATCTCGATAGAGAAATGTCGTGTTTTATCTTGAAATTACTAAGGTTCATTCTAACCCACAATGCGTTCACCTTTGATGGGAAAATATTTTTGCAGCAGAGGGGGACGGCCATGGGGGCATCGTGTGCCCCCTCTTATGCAAACTTATTCATGGGGGCATGGGAATGGTCCATCTTTCAAGGTGAGGTGCTCTTCAATGTTGATCAGGTCCACAGCTGGATCCGTTATATAGATGATATTTTCTTCATCTGGGAGGGTCCAGTTGTGGACCTTGAGGCATTTATGACTACATTGAATGACAATGACCAGAATATTAAGTTAACTTATAAATTTGGAAGAAAGATCGATTTTTTGGATTTATCCATTTCAGTGCTTCCGGATGGATATTTGTCTACTACAGTTTTTCGTAAACCAACATCAACCAATTCCCTACTACATGCGTCCTCTGCCCATCCTAAATCAACAATTCAGGGCATACCTATTGGCCAGTTTTTGCGCATAAGGAGGATCTGCTCTGAGGACCCTCAATTTGAGGAACAATCAAGTATTATCAAAAAACGGTTTCAAGATCGGGGATATGGCCATCGTGCCATTCAAAGGGGATATAACAGAGCTAAAAATACGCCAAGGGAATCTCTACTTCATAAAAATCAGCCTTTGGTGTTGCAAGACAAGAAAGAAAAACAGGTAAGGTTCATTACCAATTATAAAAGTAGGTGGTCAGAATTACGAGGAATTATTGATAAACATTGGAAAATTCTCCTTACGGATCCTATCCTTAAAAAATGTCTGCCAAACACTCCATCTTTCGTTGCAAAAAGGGCCCCCAATTTACGTGATATATTGGTTCATAGCACATACGATCCTAAAAGAAGAGAGAAAAACAAGAAGAACCCAGAACGTAAAGGATTTTTTCCTTGCGGGTTTTGTAAAGGATGTGCTAACATGAAAAAAGGTTTATATTTTTTTAACTTTGATCAATCTAGAAAGTTTGAAATTAGGGCCAATATTACCTGCTCATCTAAGGGGGTAGTGTATTACTCTGAGTGTCCCTGTGGGAAGATTTACATTGGCATGACCAGTCGTGAATTGAAGGTAAGGGTTCGTGAGCATTGTTTAGACATTGACAAGGCCAAAACTGTTACAGATATTAGTTCACTCAAGACTCTTCCGAGGCACTTTAGGAGATACCATCAATGTAATTCTAGACTATTACTTGTAAAGGGGATTGATATAGTGACGATTGGCCCAAGAGGGGGTGATGTGTCCAAGATACTAGCCAAAAAAGAATGCCAATGGATATATAGGCTAGGGACCCTTACCCCCCAGGGCTTAAATGAAAGCTTTGGTTTCAGCGCATATCTATAGTACCATAGGGGTTGTTCTTGTTTGGGGTGGGGGGTTTTCTTTCTTTTAATTTTTCTGTTTTTATGGGTGTGTTTTTAACTTGATTATTTTAATTTCAGTCATTTTCATCTGTGCTTTGGGTTTATCGTTGAATGGCACTTATCTTCTCTGGATGAATCAAGAAGAATCAGGAAGAAGCCTGGGTTGAAGTCTGGTTGCGTCACAACAGTGGATGGATGGATGTTCATCATCAATTGTGGATGGCCCATATTATTCTGTGCAATATTGTATTGTGCCTTTGGGTTTCATTGTTGGTGGGTGGTACGATTTGCAGTGGTACATAACAAGTATAAATGCAATTCCTTACCTTTATCCGCCGCCAATAATGGGATTATGTGATTTTTGTAATGTTTTTATTCATAATATTATGTATAAATATAAATATATGGATATTTTGTTCTAGTGTATTGGTGTAGTTTACATCATGATTGTACTGTTACTTTTTGAATTGGCCCATACTATTGAATATTGAGTTTATATGGACTATGGTCCTTTGAAATAGTTAACAAGCATATAATGTATGACTATGAATCCATTCTTTCTGGGTAGTACGCATGCTGGATACACAGGGACGTTGGAGGGTGCAAAGTGGTCTGAACATGAGTTTGGTGTGCATAATCCCACTAGGGATTGTGCAGTGCTGGGTAATGTGACCGCGATGTACTCCCCCTCCTTTTTATATTACGTCCCTTGTGGTACCGGGCATGCGTCACCAATCCCCTTTAAAATTATGAGTGGGCTTCTCTCGGAATCTTTTAAGTAGATCCAGTAGATTTTTGTCTGGTTGTTATTGAGCCATGGAATATTGGTGCCATTAATGATTTTGTGATCACTGTCGGTATTAAGTTTATGTGTGCGTCGTGGATCTGTTGCCTAGAGATGTGGGAATGTACCGCGCATGCGTCATTTGATTATTTTTAGCATGGCTGAGGCCATGCTTTTATTGCGCATGCGTTGGCAGCCATTGGAGATGATGGGCGCTGTGATCGTGTTGATTAGCGACGCAACAATAATATGCGCATGCGCGATTTGATCACTTCCGGCAGTGCTGGGGTCATATTTCCACTGCGCATGCATGGGCAGTCATTCGCGATAGTGAATGCAATTAAACACAGGTTTGTACGATTTTTAATTAGTATACACTCACGATATTGGTATATATGGTAGGATATCCCCCTGCCCTGACACGCCTCCCGAAGAAGCATTGCGAAACGCGCGTCGGGGCAGAGGGACGTCCAGGTATCTCCATCGGCACATTCTGGTATGAAAAAGTTTAGCCATTAACTATGTGTGCATAGCTGGCCTCCGATGGGGGTTATGCTATGGGGGGCATCACAGGGTCATGTGGTCTACTTTGTGCAGTTTGATATTTCTTTGTGGGCAATTCTTGGCCTCAATTGATTGCGGGTTCATTGTAGCCTTATAAATAACTATAAACTTGTATCTTTACATGTAATTTGATATCATGACAGTGGTTTTTGTCCCCCTTGCATGGCCCCTTTTTGAGGGCGGTTATCTTTTGATGCCGTAATGTGAGATCCCATGGATTGTAGTCCCTTTCCTAATTTTGTGTTCTAGCACCTTTATTGTGTATATTTGTATGTAATGTCGGATTTTTATGTCTAATAAAGTTCAAAAATTTTAAAGATATATACATCATTGTGTGGGGTCAACGCTTCTTATGTTGTTACCACAAAAGTTTAAGCATTTGTTTCTGTGGTGTATACAGATTGTATTATATATTGGGCCATTTTTGTGACCTCTGATAATGGTGCAGTAAATACATTGTTTAGAATGGGTGCTGACAGTGATGGATAGGGATGTCAAGAGAACATCAACAATATTGATTCTGTGGGTCCACTTTATAGAATATACTACCTAACCCTTGACAAATTTCCAGCCAAACCATTCACCATACATATGAATGAAAATGTGGCTGCGTTGTGCATGCAAATATATTTTCAGTGGGTTGAAATTGATAAAAAATGATAAATGACGATCACAGAGGTGGGACTTTGACAGTTTTAATGATACATGGTCATACCATGTGTCTTCCTCAGGGGAAGAGTCCTGAGGAGATCATTTGCATATTCCCAGTGCCTTCTGGGATCAGTGAAGAGTCTCCATGAGCTCAACGATCACTGGGTTTTGACCGTTGCAGCTGAAAAGAGGAAATCGGAAAACCGCGCACCGATAGGCTCATCTTTCATCGTTTTTAAGAAATCTCAATATGGAAGAGGCCAGGAGCTATTTGGTGACCTGCATTTCTTGCTACATGTTCACAGACTTACCAGTGGAAAAGCCAAACTTCACATGCCACAAATGCAAGCTTGTGTCCCTGTTGGGGGAAAAGTTGCAAACTCTCGAAGAGAGGTTAGCTATGTTGAAGAGCATTAAGGAAGGTGAAGATTTCTTAGACAGAGCAGAATTATCTCTTCATGTTACAGAAAGAGAAGAAATTCGAAGTGCACCTGAAGAAACAGAGGAATGGAAACATGTGACCCAGAGAAGCAGGAGGATCAGGAGGCAGTCAGCACCCATACTTCTCAGGAACCAGTACCAGGCTCTCACACATGAAAATGATGAAGAAATACATCAGGATAAGACTAAGCCCACAAACAGCAACCTTGTACGCCTTCAGAGTCCTCCTGGATGGAGAAAGAAAAATGTTGTGAAGAAGAAACGGAGAGTGGTGGTCATGGGGGATTCCCTGTTGAGAGGAACAGAGGCCGCTATCTGCAGACCGGATATAACTTCAAGAGAAATGTGCTGTCTTCCAGGTGCAAAAATTAAAGATGTGTCTGACAGGATATCATTACTCTTCAGACCTACAGATGACTACCCATTCCTGCTACTACATGTGGGGACAAATGACATCGCAAGAAACGACCTGGAAACCATCTGCAGAGACTTTGAAAACTTAGGCAAGAAAGTGAATGGCCATGGAACAAGGAGGTGGAATAAGATTCTGCAGGTGAACAACTGGCTACGTCGATGGTGCCGTCAGCAACGATTTGGATTTCTGGATCACGGAGTGAAGTACCTATACGATGGACTACTTGCTAGAGATGGGGTGCACCTTACGAAGACTGGAAAACATGTATTTTGAAGTCGCCTTGCTACACTTGTAAGGATAGCTTTAAACTAAAACAACATGGAAAGGGAAGCAAAAGACCAGAAAAAGCCATACACATGACAAATGCTATTGAGAACTCTCTGCTATTAGAAGTGGAAAGGAAGAACAAAGACAAAAGAATCTAAATAATAAAAATATTGGAGAAAGAGAAACCAGTCACAAACTAAAATGTTTCTATACTAATGCACAAAGCATGGGCAACAAACAAGGAGAATTGGAACTACTAACACAGGAAATGAAATATGATGTCATTGGAATCACTGAAACTTGGTGGGACAATACACATGATTGGAATACAAGACTAGAAGGATACAACTTATTTGCAAGAAACAGACCTGATAAACGAGGAGTAGGTGTCGCATTGTATGTTAGAAACGCGTTTATCTGCACAGAGATTGAAGCTTCAGAGACTGGGAGTTCTGTGGAAACTGTTTGGGTAAGAATACAAGGACAGAACAATGGAAAGGACACCATTGTAGGCATTTACTACAGGCTGCCTGTGCAAGCTGAAGATATGGATTAACTCTTTATGCATCAAATGGCCAAGTTCTCCAAAAAATATGACATAGTTGTCATGGGAGATTTCAACTATCCAGACATTTGTTGGGAATCTCTCTCAGTAAAAACTAACAGGTCAAGGAAATTCTTATCCTCTCTTGCTGACAACTTTATCTTCCAAAAGGTAGGGGAGAAAACTAGGGGAATTTCTACCTTGGATCTAATCCTTATAAACAGGGAGGAAATGGTTGAGGAGGTAAAAGTGGCTGGGACCCTAGGAGGTAGCGACCATGCTATTTTAGAATTTTGGATAACTAGAGGAAGACCTGTGAAGACTCAGACGTCAAGGTTAGATTCCAGAAAGGCAGATTTTAAGGGATTCAGAAAGAGAATTGTAGGGATCCAATGGCTGGATATCCTTAAAAACAAAATTGTCCAGGAAGGATGGGAAATCTTGAAAAATGAAATTCTCAAAGCACAATTGTTAACAAATCCGAAAAGAGGGAAGAATAGGAAGCATTTAAGGAAACCAGGATGGATGAACACAGAACTTAAGCACATCCTAAAAAGGAAGAAAAAATGTTTATAAAATGGAAAGAAGGAGGCATATCTAAAGAAGAATATAATGCTGTCTGCAGAATCTGCAGGGCACAAATCAGATTAGCTAAAGCTGACAATGAATTGAGGCTTGCAAGAGATGTCAAAAGCAATAATAAAGGATTTTGGGGGTATGTCAAAAGTAAAAGAAAAGTCAAAGATGCTATAGGATTTTTACAGGATGAAAATGATGAAATGGTAAGACAGGATGTTGAGAAGGCCGAACTTTTAAATTCCTGTTTTGCATCTGTTTTCTCTCAGAAAGGAAATGTAACATCAACTGTTCTTCACTGTCCTATTAAGGGAATAGAAGAATCCAGGATATCTATAAACAGAAAGATAGTGAGGAAACACTTAGCTAACCTAAATGAATTCAAGTCTCCAGGTCCAGATGAATTACACCCCAGAGACTGAAGGAGATAGCAGAAGAAATTTTTGAACCCATCTCCATAATCTTTGAAAATTGTTGGAGAACAGGAGAAGTTCCAGGAGATTGGAGAAGAGCAAATGTTGTTCTTATCTTCAAAAAGGGGAAGAAGGTGGACCCAGGCAACTATAGGCCGGTGAGTCTGACTTCTATACCAGGAAAGATCTTTGAACAAATTATTAAACAACATGTATGTCAGTACCTGGATAAGAATGAAGTGATTAAACAGAGTCAGCATGGGTTTGTAACTAATAAGTCATGTCAGACTAACTTAATTTCCTTCTATGACGGAATCACTGATTGGGTGGATCAAGGTAATGCTGTAGATATAGTATATCTTGACTTCAGCAAAGCATTTGACAAAGTATCTCATACAATCCTTATTGAAAAAATGACTAAGTATGGAATGGACAAGGCAACTGTTAGGTGGATTCATAACTGGCTTAGTGATCGGACCCAAAGAGTGGTCATAAATGGCTGCACATCCAGTTGGAAAAATGTGTCAAGTTGGGTACCACAGGGCTCTGTCCTGGGGCCTGTATTGTTCAACATCTTGATCAATGATTTAGATGAAGGAATTGAGGGTAAACTGATTAAATTTGCTGATGACACAAAGCTAGGAGGGATAGCTAATACTAGAGAAGAGAGAGAGGATTCAAAAAGATATAAATAAACTGGAGCAGTGGGCAGCAACTAACAGAATGGTTTTTAACAGGGAAAAATGCAAAGTTCTACATCTGGGCAATAAAAATGAAAAAAGCATATACAGAATGGGAGGAAAAGGGCTAAGCAACAGCACATGTGAAAAAGACTTGGGTATACTAACAGATCACAGACTGAATATGAGTCAACAGTGTGATGCAGCAGCAAAAAAGGCAAATGCAATTCTAGGATGCAACAGAAGCATACAGTCTAGATCACGTGAAGTCATTATTTCCCTCTACTCCTCTTTGGTCAGACCTCATCTGGAATATTGTGTCCAGTTTTGGGCACCACATTTTAAAAAAGACATAAACAAACTGGAGCAAGTTCAGAGAAGAGAGCAACCAGAATGGTGACCGGTCTGCAAACCCTGTCTTATGAGGAAAGGTTGCAGGATTTGGGAATGTTTAGTTTGCAAAAGTGAAGACTGAGAGGAGACTTAATAGCAGTCTACAAATATCTAAAGGGCTGTCACATTGTAGAAGGATCATCTTTATTCTCATTTGCACAAGGAAAGACTAGAAGCAATGGGATGAAACTGAATGGGAGGAGACACAGATTAGATATTAGAAAAAACTTTTTGACAGTTAGAGTGATCAATGAGTGGAACAGGCTGCCATGAGAAGTGGTGAGTTCTCCTGCAATGGAAGTCTTCAAACAGAGGCTGGACAAACATCTGACTGGGATGATTTAGCGAATCCTGCTTTGAGCAGGGGGTTGGACCAGATGGCCCAGGAGGTCCCTTCCAACGCTACGATTCTATTATTCTATTATTCTGTTCTATTATTCTATTCTATTATATTGCATCAAATGTATGCCAAGCATTGATCATAAATGAGGCTCACTTCTTCATAAAATCTCATTAAGGAAATCATCTATTCCCCTTTGGTGCAGTCTAAGCTTTGGTTCTAGTGTGAGGGGAGCCAGGGCTGTAGTCATGGCTGACATAGATTGCTCAATCGCGCCATGGTCTCCTGACACATGCATACAATGTCCCCTTTGCAGCGTACCTTTTGTAACACCTTCTGTGCCATCAGGGTCCCATCTGGTCTGCTGTCGGTTCACTCGTACTGGTTTCACACAAAGAGAGACACAGTCCAGTTTCAACTTGTAACAGACAACTTGACTGGTATTCTTTCGCTGTATGACCAGTTCCGTTACAGCAACTTCACAGTGAACATCATAGTATACATCTGTGTCTATTCATGTGCTTTTCCTTTTTTCTTCTAGAATGCTCACGGGTCATACCGTTTTGCCCTGCATTCCACTGTTGCTGAATCTTCCAGTACTCCAGCGCTGGACGACTGGGCTCCTATCTTGTGAACGTTCCGGGGTCACTGTGCTGTCCCGGGCTCTAAGCCCTACAGGACTGTCTGGGCTCCCTGGCCATACTCACTGCAATCAGGAAATACTCTTGTCTTACCCACAGTAGACCCCTCCTAAATTAACTATTTATTACACTAAACTCCCATCCCAACTCTACTATGCCCCCTCTAGTGGCTAAGTCTATAACTGCACTGCTCCTATCTACATAATACATATATATATATATATATATTATATATATAATGTAAATATATCTATATGCATAGAAACATCAGGTAGTTATATATAATTATACGAACATTTAACATGAGGAAGGGAGTGGAGCATCACGCAGTCCCGAAACTCCCCTTACACTAGCACAACATATACATTGACAAGCTAAAGGGTAACAATGTTTTGACCTTTTGACTTTCAGGCTCCATATCTCACCAGCCACTATTGCTTCGAAATAAAGATTACCATCATTTTATAGACAATCATATTGTCTATCTCATACATAAATTCGACTTGCAAATATTTAGGATGTGATTAGTTATGCATTTATGTCACTGCATTGTTGCATCTCGTTGCTCCAAATCACCCATTTCCAATCTTCCTACTGTACACCTTTTGTACTTTTTTGCAAACTAGAACCAATGCTTCTTGTGGTGATATTGAAGTTGAGGTTGCACGGTGCTTGCATGGACGTCAATATTATACAGCATATGAGCCACCTCCACTGCCGTGTTTGTCGTGTCAGAACTGCTAGACCTTGTTGACTATGATATTTTGCCTTGACGTCCACCACTTGGCTTTTGAATGGATTGACGGACTTCATTTCATATTCTTCCTACTGTCATAGTACATGATGCATTTTCACAATTTTCTTAGTTGAGAGACCACTATCAATGAGCTGAATGATGCTGTTTCTCTTTTCTTGGGAATCTTCTTTAGAGCAGCTCATTGATTTGAACCAGTTACCTTTCGCTTGGGAATCAGCCTAATGACACACTAAATTATTAGGGAATGTGAGAACAGGTTGTATTTTGTAGTATACAGAAAGAACAAGATTTTTCCATCAACAGGAGCAAAACAGTAACAATTAGGTGACATGACAAGAATCTACATAACTAATTATATGCTAAATAGTTGTAAGTCAAACTTATGTATGCGAAAGTCAAGACAATTGTTTATGAAATGATGGTTATCTCACATTCAAAGCAGTAGTAGATAGTGATATATGGAGCCTTAAAGTCAAAAGTTCATAACATTCTTACCCCTTATCTCATCAGTGTATGTTTCCACTTATTAGCTACTCCTACAAAATGCATGGTTGTCTGATTGAACCTCCTTTTGTTTGATCCACAAAAGCAAACATATATGCTGATTTAAAATTCAGATTTTCTAAATTATGTTAAATTTTGAAAACAGAATCAGTACATCAAATGTATTTGATTCTTTATTCACACTGAATAGATTATTGATTACATTAATGATTTCTAATATTTCTATAGTCTATGAAGATTGAAAAGAAAACAAATCTAAATCTACAAAAGCTATTGTCCTCGATCTATAGTTTAAGGTTGGCCTGTTCCTAGACTAAACTTGCCTCAATTTCACATACTTTATTTAACCTTCAAATTGTTACAAGTTTGAACAGCCTGTTTGTGCCATTGAAACTTGCTGCTTTCCATAAGAAATTAATTCTGTTATATTTTGGCTTTGCCTGGGTCAACGTATGTTAGCTCTTGTGATCAGTGCATACAGTTAGTGTTGTAAAATACGTTTCCACAATAATTAGAAAGATGATTATTAGTATAATGACAACATATTTTACAACACTAATAACAATAATAATAATGTACTGCACGCTAAATTTGGAAATGAGTAACTGTAGAATTTTTATCCAGTCTATCATATTGAAAGTCCTTTTCCAGAAATTTGTTTTTATTTCTTTATCAGTTGCAATTCTACAGTTTCTTGCATATAAAAATTATAGATAATATCCACCACTGTTTTTGTTATTATGTAAACATGTTTTATTTATTATGTTCCGTTTTTATTATTTACATTATATTTTGAATCTACAGCACTTTCATAATGCCTAATAACTATCACTTTGAGATTTAAAGACTAAAGTTTTGCTTTAACTAATATGAATGATTTAGCACTAAGTGATATACTTCATGTTCTTAATTATTTCATATGTAACCAAGTAGAAAATGTTAATGTGGCTTGTCGGATGTGTTAAAAATCATATTTTACTCCTTTGGTGCATATTTACGTACTTACTTTTTCTGCTCTACTTTCGCTTAAATAGAAAATGCCTTATCTTTTCAGACCTTGAGGGCAGGAGACTGGTGCAACCTATAATGTTCTGTAACTTTACAGTGTATCACTGCTATTAACAGTATGACTACAGTAAGTCTATTATATCTGCTTGTTCACATTTTAAGTGTGCCATGTACCTAAATTTAATCCTGGCTCAGCCCTGAGCATTTTATAGGTTTTAAAAATGTGGTAAATGTTCTAATTTGACAGTGATTTTTTGCTATAATGTCATAAAGCAAAATATATGACTCAGAATATAACAAATAATCCAAACACATATTTTTATACAATGCAAAGATAGTCACAGAAAATGTAAAATTTATTTCGATCTAGATATTTTATCATTGCATATGAGTAAAACATAAAATATTATATAAAATATATGCTATGTTGCTCATAGTGACACTATCTTACAGTATCACAGAAGACAATGCCTTGCACACCATTGACTGTAAAACAGTATGAAGAAACAAAATCAAGCTACTTTAATAAATACCTTAAACATAACCAATTAAAAAAGTAGAAAGAATTCCGATTTAGGGTCATTTGCTATATAACACATGTGAGGAAGTGATCCATGTCAGGTAGAGGTCGCTGTTTGCTCTCCCCGGGATGCGCACAGAGGCGTATTGAGGTCATGAGGGGGCATTGCAGTCGCAGTTGTAGCTGTGATTGCAATGGTGAAGCAGTGACCGATGTCTCAGGTAGGGGTCACTGTGTGTTCTCCCCTGGATGTGCACAGAGGCGTATGAAACTTTGGCCCGCAGCCCCCAATGCCCCTCTTAGCCGCTCAGCCCTGTTCTTCAAAAGAGTGAGTAGGGGAAAAAAATTACAAACACACGATGTACTGAAAAATAATATAATAATCACATTAATGTGTGTACAAATGTAGCCAAATATCAATGAGTGTGGTTGAACCAATCCCCCAAAAAAAGGATAGCAGACCATCCGGTATAGACAAACAAAAATTACTCAAAGGTGGATAAAAATAGGAAATCCCATGGGATCAAACAAATGTACAACATGAATGATGATGAAATAAAAAAATAAAAAATAATAATGAGTGGCACAATCTTTATAGAAATAAAAATGCCTTTATTAAAATGCTGGCACAACAATTAAGTG
The DNA here is from genome assembly GCF_039654945.1 of Dendrobates tinctorius. NCBI lineage: Eukaryota > Metazoa > Chordata > Amphibia > Anura > Dendrobatidae > Dendrobates > Dendrobates tinctorius. The sequence goes on from NW_027361694.1 coordinate 5,070,049, forward strand.
CATTAGAAATGTACATATGTATATATATAATAAAAAAGAAAAATTGATAATAACATATACAAACACATTAGCAATATATTTATGGAAAATGGAAAAACCGTTCCATAGCAAACAAGGCTTCATTAATGATCCAGGTAAAAAAGTGCATGTGTATGGTGACACAAAAATTGCATGAAAAAATTCATAAATGTGCCGAAAGTGCAAAAGTGCAGCTGTGTGAATAATACTAATCGCCCTAAGGCAGTGCAATTGAAGCACAAAATATAAAATACCTGTAAGCCCATGAGCGCTATGTGAATTGTATAATGACGCACCTCGACGCGCGTTTCGGAAATAAAATCTCCTTCGTGAAGCCTTGTTTGCTATTGAACGGTTTTTCCATTTTCCATAAATATATTGCTAATGTGTTTGTATATGTTATTATCAATTTTTCTTTTTTATTATATATATACATATGTACATTTCTAATGCACTTAATTGTTGTGCCAACATTTTAATAAAGGCATTTTTATTTCTATAAAGATTGTGCCACTCATTATTATTTTTTATTTTTTTTATTTCATCATCATTCATGTTGTACATTTGTTTGATCCCATGGGATTTCCTATTTTTATCCACCTTTGAGTAATTTTTGTTTGTCTGTTCTGCAAAAGCCAGCTTCTCCACCATGACAGAAGATCAGCTCTCCACCCTTCTGTCAAGATCACACCTCACCACTTGTGCCCTCGACCCACTCCCATCCCACCTCATCCCTAACTTGGCCACAGTCCTCATCCCATCTCTAACACACCTTTTCAACCTTTCACTTACAAATGGTGTCTTTCCCTCATCCTTCAAACATGCCTCAATCACACCCATCCTCAAAAAGCCCTCCCTTGACCCATCCTCTGTGTCTAACTATCGCCCAATATCTCTTCTCCCTTATGCCTCAAAACTACTGGAACAGCATGTATATCTTGAACTGTCCTCCCACCTCTCCTCCTGTTCCCTCTATGACAGGTTACAATCTGGCTTCCGACTGCATCACTTAACTGAAACTGCCCTAACTAAAGTCACTAATGACTTACTAACCGCCAAGAGCAAGCGACACTACTCTGTCCTCCTTCTCCTGGACCTGTCCTCTGCCTTTGACACCGTAGACCATTCCCTCCTGCTACAGATTCTCTCATCTCTTGGCATCACAGACTTGGCCCTATCCTGGATCTCATTATACCTAACAGACTGAACATTCACTGTCTCCCTCTCACACACCACCTCCTCACCTCGCCCCCTGTCTGTTGGTGTTCCTCAAGGCTCAGTCCTAGGACCCCTACTATTCTCCCTCTATACCTTCAGCTTGGAACAGCTCATAGAATCCCACGGTTTGCAGTATCACCTCTACGCCGATGACACGCAGATCTACCTATCTGGACCCGACCTCGCCTCCTTACTGACTGAAATCCCACAATGTCTGTCTGCTATCTCAGCCTTCTTCTCTGCTCACATTCTCAAACTGAACATGGACAAAACAGAATTTATCATCTTTCCCCCATCTCACTCTACCCCTCCACCAGACCTATCCATCAATGTCAACGGCTGCTCTCTTTCCCCAGTCCCGCACGCTCGGTGCCTTGGGGTGATCCTCGACTCTGTGCTCTCTTTCAAACAACATATCCAAGCCCTCGCCTCCTCCTGCCACCTCAAACTCAAAAATATTTCCCGGATCCGCTCATTCCTCAACCACGAAACGACAAAAACACTAGTGCACGTTCTTATCCTCTCCCGCCTCGACTACTGCAACCTCCTACTCTCTGGCCTCCCCTCTAGCACTCTGGCACCGCTCCAGTCCATCCGACACTCTGCTGCCTGACTAATCCACCTGTCTCCCCACTACTCCCCAGCCTCCCCGCTATGCAAGGCCCTTCACTGGCTTCCTATCGCCCAGAGGATCCAATTCAAAACCCTAACCACGACATACAAAGCCATCCACAACCTGTCTCCTCCATACATCTGTGACATGGTCTCTAGGTACCTACCCGTACGCAACCATCGATCATCTCAAGATCTCCTTCTCTACTCTCCCCTTATCTCCTCTTCCCACAACCGCATACAAGACTTCTCCCGTGCTTCCCCCATACTCTGGAACTCCCTGCGGCAACACATCAGACTCTCACCATCAACGGAAACCTTCAAGAAGAACCTGAAGACCCACCTGTTCCAACAAGCCTACAGCCTGCAATGATCCTTGGTCTACTGAACCACCGCACGACCTGCTCTACCCCCTGCTACTTTATCCTCACCCATCCCTGTAGACTGTGAGTCCTCACAGGCAGGGTCCCTTCTCCTTATGTACTTGTGCGTCCCTTGTCTTACACTTGTTTATTATTCTTGTATATATTACACTTGTCTATAATTCCCCTTTTGACATGTAAAGCGCCATGGAATAAATGGCGCTATATAAATGCACAATAATAATAAATAATAATAACAATGAAGGCCATAGGAGTGCATGGCAGTCACGGGCATAGCTGTGGCTGCAATGCAAACTAGAAATAATAAAAATAAATGCTAGTCTTGGACATGCTAGTGTCACTGGCAGATGTAGGGAAAATCTGCTCTGGGATTTTGTGTTGTCAAACAAACAGCACAAACTGCAGGATGGTAGTCATGCAGTCCATTTCACTCCAGGCCCAGGTTTTCCATGTGGTTGAAGGCCACAGGTTATTTTGTTAAAATCCCTACAGGAAAGAGTTTGGGTGTGTGAGATGTAATATCAGTCTGGTGTGTGCTATAGTGCAGAGCAGTCAACTTTGCAGAGCTCTCCCTGTGTGAAGCAGCACAGGCCAGCAGACCCAGCAGCCAGGGCAGCGGAATAGCCTGGCGCCCTCAGCGTACACAGTGGTGCTGTCATCTACAGTGACTGGTAGAGTTGAGCGACTTTTGGTTTTTTAGGGTCGCGTTTCGTTTTGTGAAACCCGACTTTTCCAAAAGTCGGGTCGAGCAAGATCGTCCGATTATAGGGAAAAGTCGGGGTCGTCCCGAAACACGAAACCCAATGTAAGTCAATGGGGAATAAAAGTCGGCAGTGAGAGGAGGACAGGAAACACACCTACAGTGCCCATTTGAATGCCAAAAGCATCAATTATTCTTACTTAAGCTTGTCAACCTTAATTAACTTCATAATACAAGTTACGCACTGAAAAATGGGGGTTATTTGGCTAAAGTTGTGGGGGGGTAGGGCTGGCTCCAGGTTTTCATGTGCCCTGGGCGAAAGAGCGCCCCTTTAACACATACCACAACTCATCATGCTCCGATACGGCAGAGAAATAGCGGTATAGTACAATGAAAAATACTTCACTTTTTACATCTCATGACGAGGCCCATCTATTTCTCCATACAGAATCATTGGTCCCATATAATGTTTGAAACAGTATATGATGAGCTCCACATAATGTTACAGTATATGTTGGTCCCCATGGATGAAGCTCCACTGTCTTATGGGCCCAAATAATGCTCCAAACATAATGGGCCCCATTTCTAATGCTCTAGTGTATAATGGGCCCTGTAAATGCTGCTCCAGTGTCTGATGTCCACCTTTGGAATGTTCCAGTGTATAGTGGGCACCATCTATCATTCTCCAGCGTATAGTGCTCCCCAAAAATTGCTGTCCCAACATTGAAAACAATCAAATAAGTCTCCTCGCTAGGGAATCCCTGTACTTGTCTGGACTCCTCGTCGTCCCCATCTTCCATCTCACAGCACAGTATTTCAACTTTGCAAGTGCTGTGATCCTGAGCAAGCAGGGGGGGCCCACTCGTTGGCGACGGCACTGGAACAGGGCCCCTGATAGTACGGTGGTGTGTCTGATGGCGGGTGGGCCGAACCTGCACTTTCATCTGCAGCTTCCTCTTTGTCACCGTGTAAGATGGAACTGTATATGGGAAGGGTAACCTGAGTTTCATCAGGGTCAGATTCAGGCCGTGTAGCGTGCGAGGGGAATGTAGTGGTCTGGGTTAGAGCTGAGCGAAACGGGTCGAAAAAATTCAAAAGTCGCCGACTTTTGGCAAAGTCGGGTTTCATGAAGCGAAACCCGACCCTAGGATGAGGTCGGCCACGAGGTCGGCGACTTACGCGCCAAAGTCGCGTTTCAAAAGTTTGTTTTGCGCTCTTTTTCAGCCAATCAGGATCCACGGACACTGTGGGCAACGTGATGACATAGGCAGGGGTCACCACCATCTTTCAGAAGGGCATGCAAGTGATTGGCTTGCTTTGGTGGGCGTCACAGGGGGTATAAAAGGGCTTGCACTCCGACCGCCATCTTACTTCTGCCGATCTCAGTATAGGGAGAGGTTGCTGATTCTGTAGGGAGAGCGTTAGGCAGGGAAGAAGACAAAAAAACTGCTGCTGCTGCTAGCGATTTGGCCTGCACAACACACCAGTCACTGTGTGTGCAGTGCAAGGGGAGGCAATATAGTGGTGTATCAGTGGTGTTGGTTGTTGGGCTGCCTTCTAAGGCTTCCTGACATTCCTGCACTGCTGTTTGCCCACTGCTCGGCAAACTACTTTTTTAAAAGCAATCCCAATTTTTTTTTTTGTCCTGCTGAGAAGAAAAAAAAACTGCTTCTGCTGCTAGCAATGTGGCCTGCACAACACACCAGTCACTGTGTGTGCAGTGCAAGGGGAGGCTATATAGTGGTGTATCAGTGGTGTTGGTTGTTGGGCTGCCTTCTAAGACTTCCTGACATTCCTGCATTGCTGTTTACCCACTGCTCCGCAAACTGCTTTTTTAAAAGCAATCCAATCTCCCTTATGCTCTAGTCACTTTTGTCACAGCTGTGCCATCGAGCCTGTGACATAGCGCTCAGATATCAGTGGGCCTCACACAATCCAAAAGTGTCCAGTGTCCAAAAGTGTGTGCAGAGATTCAAAATCTCCTTTATCCTCTAGTCACTTTGGTCACAGCTGTGCCATCGAGCCTGTCACATAGCGCTCAGATATCAGTGGGCCTCACACAATCCAAAAGTGTCCAGTGTCCAAAAGTGTGTGCAGAGATTCAAAATCTCCCTTATCCTCCAGTCACTTTGGTCACAGCTGTGCCATCGAGCCTGTCACATAGCGCTCAGATATCAGTGGGCCTCACACAATCCAAAAGTGTCCAGTGTCCAAAAGTGTGTGCAGAGATTCAAAATCTCCCTTATCCTCTAGTCACTTTGGTCACAGCTGTGCCATCGAGCCTGTCACATAGAGCTCAGATATCAGTGGGCCTCACACAATCCAAAAGTGTCCAGTGTCCAAAAGTGTGTGCAGAGATTCAAAATCTCCCTTATCCTCTAGTCACTTTGGTCACAGCTGTGCCATCGAACCTGTCACATAGCGCTCAGATATCAGTGGGCCTCACACAATCCAAAAGTGTCCAGTGTCCAAAAGTGTGTGCAGAGATTCAAAATCTCCCTTATCCTCTAGTCACTTTGGTCACAGCTGTGCCATCGAGCCTGTCACATAGCGCTCAGATATCAGTGGGCCTCACACAATCCAAAAGTGTCCAGTGTCCAAAAGTGTGTGCAGAGATTCAAAATCTCCCTTATCCTCTAGTCACTTTGGTCACAGCTGTGCCATCAAGCCTGTCACATAGCGCTCAGATATTCATTGGGCCTCACACAATCCAAAAGTGTCCAGTGTCCAAAAGTGTGTGCAGAGATTCAAAATCTCCCTTATCCTCTAGTCACTTTGGTCACAGCTGTGCCATTGAGCCTGTCACATAGCGCTCAGATATCAGTGGGCCTCACACAATCCAAAAGTGTCCAGTATCCAAAAGTGTGTGCAGAGATCCAAATCTCCCTTATCCTCTAGTCACTTTGGTCACAGCTGTGCCATCGAGCCTGTCACATAGCGCTCAGATATTCATTGGGCCTCACACAATCCAAAAGTGTCCAGTGTCCAAAAGTGTGTGCAGAGATTCAAAATCTCCCTTATCCTCTAGTCACTTTGGTCACAGCTGTGCCATCGAGCCTGTGACATAGCGCTCAGATATCAGTGGGCCTCACACAATCCAAAAGTGTCCAGTGTCCACAAGTGTCTGCAGAAATTCAAAATCTCCCCTGTCCTATAGACACCTTGTACCTTGTTTTACATTACTATATAGTTTGTTGGATTTTGACTACATTTCTACCAAAAATGAGGAAGGCTGGTGGAAGAGGAAGTGGAATTGGGCGGGGGTTGGCAGCTGGTAATGATGGTGGTGGTGGTGGATCTGATGGTAGTGGCAAGAGCAAAATAGGACCGAATGCAGGAGGTTCTGAGCCTGCGTCATCGTCTGGCTACATAAGGCCTCGAACGCTTAGTTTTCTAGGAGTTGGCAAACCGCTTTTAAAGCCAGAGCATCAGGAAAAAGTTTTGTCTTACATTGCTGACTCAGCCTCCAGCTCTATCGCCTCCTCTTCTGAAGTTGTAAAAAGTAAAAGCACTGAGTCGTCATTGGAGGCTCATGTTCATGAACCACACCTTTCCTTGTGTCCTTCACCCCAACCAAGATTGAAGGATGACGCAGGCCATACTACTGATTACTCCATGGAGCTGTTTTCACATACCATGCCTGGATTATCAATTGAAATGGTGAATTACCCAGGCCAAGATGAATCTGACATGGAGTGCACTGATGCACAGCCGCTGATGGATGATTCTGCTGGTACATTCACTCAGAGCACTACATTGTCCTCGCAGTGTACAGCGCCAGATTCTGACCCTGATGAGACTCAGGTGCCCCTTCCCTCACACTATACCACCATACACGGTGACACAGAGGAAGGTGCACATGACATAGAAGAGGAGGTGATGGATGACCCAGTTGTTGACCCAGATTGGCATCCATTGGGGGAAGAGGGTGCTGCTTCCAATAGCTCAGATGAGGAGCATCCACAGCAGACATCGACATCACAACAGCTGTTATCTGGCAGGCCCGGAGCACTCCAAAGACAGGTTCCAAACATCAAAAGAGTTGCTGGACAGCTTGTCCAGGGGGTCAAAAGATCACAGCGTGCTAGGCCGCAAAATGTCTGCCAAAGTAGGAAGAGTGCAGTGTGGCACTTTTTTGAACAAAATCCTCATGATCAGGCCAAGGTTATCTGTAAGAAGTGCGCAAGTGCGAAAAATCTGAAAAATTTGAATACCAGTTGCATGCTTAGACATTTAACCAGCATGCACTTGCAAGCGTGGACACAACACCAAACCTCAAGTGCCACATGTGCAACTGATCACAACGAAGGTAGTCAGCAACGCTACATTGTTTCCCCCACTGTAAGCCCACCGGTTAGCACAACAGCAAATGTTGAGGTGTCGTTGCAAGGCCACAGCAGTCAGGGAATCCCACTGTTATATCAATGAAAGACTGATTCTAGGCCATCAGAAAGAACACCAACTCCATCACCATCATCAACCCTCTCTCAGTCCGCCCTGTCCACCGCTACTTCCACCATATGCAGCACTCAAGTCCAGCTCACCCTCCCAGACACTATGAGTAGGTCAAGAAAGTACTCAGTCTCTCATCCGCGTACACTGGGTTTGAATGCCCACATTGCCAAACTAATCTCGTTTGAGATGATGCCCTTTCGGTTGGTGGAAAGCACACTGAAGACTCTTTCCCATAGCACACTTGCAGCTGGGCAAGCGAGCTCCTGTAAGGCATATTGTGCCAATTCAGGCCAGGTGTCCAGTTTAGCGGCCCAATAGTCAAAGGGGAATGACCTGTGTGGGAGAACATCAATATGGGAGGAAAAGTAGTTTGTAACCATAGTTGACAACTGCTGTCTCCTGTCACTTTCCATCGATGCAGTATTACCAGTTGTGTGAGCGGTACTTGAAAAATCAGTCCACAACATTGTCATGAAACCCCAGTCTCCAACGCCACTTCTGCTGTGTGCACCACGAACACCTCTGCCAAGCTGCCCCCGGCCCGTACGGCTCGTGTGAGAACCATCACCGCTGCTGTGTGCTGGGAATGCCTCAAGCAACCGATTTACCAGAGTTGCTTGTTTATTAGCCAATATTAGGTCAAGGTTCTCCTGTGGCATGATGTTTTGTAATTTGCCTTTATAGCGTGGATCCAGGATGCTGGCCAACCAGTAGTCGTCATCGTTCATCATTTTGGCAATGCGTGGGTCCCTTTTTAGGATCTGCAAGGCATAATCTGACATGTGGGCCAATGTTCCCGGTGTCAATGATGCACTGCGAGTGCTGGTTGGAGGAGCACTTTCTGGCAAATCCACATCCCTCCAGTCACGCACAAACCCTGTACCAGACCTTGCCACGCCAACATATTCACTTGCCCCACGAGATGCATCCTCCTCCCCTAAGTAATCATCCCCATCATCCTCCTCCTCCTCCTCTTCTTCCTCCACCTCGTCCAGGAGAGGTCCCTGAGCAGACAATGGCTAAATGTCATCAAGGATTCCCTCCTCCTCTTCCTCCTCAACAACATTGGCTGCAGACGCCTGCTCCTTAAGGTGCGTCAAAGTTTGCATGAGCAGACGCATAAGTGGGATGCTCATGCTTAGGATGGAGTCGTCTGCGCTTACCAGCCGTGTGCATTCCTCAAAACACTGAAGGACTTTACAGAGGTCTTTCAGCTTCGACCACTGCGCATCTGTCAACTCCATGTCTGCTCTCAAAGTGCCTGGCCGTGTATCCTCCCACAAATGCATTATGGCCTGCCTCTGCTCGCACAGCCTCCCACAAATGCATTATGGCCTGCCTCTGCTCGCACAGCCGCTCCACCATGTGCAGGGTGGAGTTCCACCTTGTTGCAATGTCGATAATGAGGCGGTGGTTGGGAAGGTGGAGCAATTGCTGCAGCTTCTGCATACGAACGGAGTGTACAGGCGACCGGCGGATGTGCGCGCACAGTCTTCGCACCTTCTGGAGCAGGGCTGTTAACTCCGGATAATTTTTGAGGAAGCACTGCACCACCAGGTTCAAGGTGTGAGCCAAGCAAGGTATGTGGCTGAGTTTTGAAAGGGCTATGGCTGCCACAAAATTACGGCCGTTATCACTAACTACCTTGCCTGCCTCAAGATGTACACTGCCCAGCCATGACTCAGTTTGTCGCTTCAAGTACTCGGCCAGCACCTCGGCGGTGTGTCTGTTGCCCAAACACATCATCTGCAACACAGCCTGCTGACGCTTTCCACTAGCTGCTCGATAGGGGGACACATCGTGTGCAACAGTGGCAGCTGCAGATGGAGTGCTCGTACGACTGCGCTCTGTGGACGAGCTTTCGCTTCTGGAGGAGGAGGAGGAGGAGGGTCGAACGCCTACAGCCAACTGTTTCCTATACCGTGGGCTAGGCAGCACTGTCCCACCACCGCTGTCCCCTGTGGACCCTGCATCCACCACATTAACCCAGTGCGCAGTGATGGACACGTAACGGCCTTGGCCATGCCGACTGGACCATGCATCAGTTGTGAGGTGCACCTTTCCGCTCACTGACTGCTTGAGTGCATGGACAATGCGGTCTTTCACATGATGGTGGAGGGCTGGGATGGCTTTGCGAGAGAAGAAGTGGCGACTGGGTAGGTCATAGCGTGGTACTGCATAGGCCATGAGTTCGCGGAAAGCTATGCTTTCCACCAACCGAAAGGGCATCATCTCAAACGAGATTAGTTTGGCAATGTGGGCGTTCAAACCCAGTGTACGCGGATGAGAGACTTTCTTGACCTACTCATAGTGTCTGGGAGGGTGAGCTGGACTTGAGAGCTGCATATGGTGGAAGTAGCGGTGGACAGGGCGGACTGAGAGAGGGTTGATGATGGTGATGGAGTTGGTGTTCTTTCTGATGGCCTAAAATCAGTCTTTCGTTGATATAACAATGGGATTCCCTGACTGCTGTGGCCTTGCAACGACACCTCAACATTTGCTGCTGTGCTAACCGGTGGGCTTACAGTGGGGGACACAATGTAGCGTTGCTGACTACCTTCGTTGTGATCAGTTGCACAAGTGGCACTTGAGGTTTGGTGTTGTGTCCACGCTTGCAAGTGCATGCTGGTTAAATGTCTAAGCATGCAACTGGTATTCAAATTTTTCAGATTTTTCCCTCGGCTAAAGGTCTTTGCGCACTTCTTACAGATAACCTTGTCCTGATCATGAGGATTTTGTTCAAAAAAGTGCCACACTGCACTCTTCCTACTTTGGCAGACATTTTGCGGCCTAGCACGCTGTGATCTTTTGACCCTCTGGACAAGCTGTCCAGCAACTCTTTTGATGTTTGGAACCTGTCTTTGGAGTGCTCCGGGCCTGCCAGATAACAGCTGTTGCGATGTCGATGTCTGCTGTGGATGCTCCTCATCTGAGCTATTGGAAGCAGCACCCTCTTCCCCCAATGGATGCCAATCTGGGTCAACAACTGGGTCATCCATCACCTCCTCTTCTATGTCATGTGCACCTTCCTCTGTGTCACTGTGTATGGTGGTATAGTGTGCGGGAAGGGGCACCTGAGTCTCATCAGGGTCAGAATCTGGCTCTGTACACTGCGAGGACAATGTAGTGCTCTGAGTGAATGTACCAGCAGAATCATCCATCAGCGGCTGTGCATCAGTGCACTCCATGTCAGATTCATCTTGGCCTGGGTAATTCACCATTTCACTTGATAATCCAGGCATGGTATGTGAAAACAGCTCCATGGAGTAATCAGTAGTATGGCCTGCGTCATCCTTCAATCTTGGTTGGGGTGAAGGACACAAGGAAAGGTGTGGTTCATGAACATGAGCCTCCAATGACGACTCAGTGCTTTTACTTTTTACAACTTCAGAAGAGGAGGCGATAGAGCTGGAGGCTGAGTCAGCAATGTAAGACAAAACTTTTTCCTGATGCTCTGGCTTTAAAAGCGGTTTGCCAACTCCTAGAAAACTAAGCGTTCGAGGCCTTATGTAGCCAGACGATGACGCAGGCTCAACACCTCCTGCATTCGGTCCTATTTTGCTCTTGCCACTACCATCAGATCCACCATCAACACGATCATTACCAGCTGCCAACCCCCGCCCAATTCCACGGCCTCTTCCACCAGCCTTCCTCATTTTTGGTAGAAATGTAGACAAAATCCAACAAACTATATAGTAATGTACAAGGTGTCTATAGGACAGGGGAGATTTTGAATTTCTGCAGACACTTGTAGACACTGAACACTTTTGGATTGTGTGAGGCCCACTGATATCTGAGCGCTATGTGACAGGCTCGATGGCACAGCTGTGACCAAAGTGACTAGAAAATAAGGGAGATTTTGAATTTCTGCAGACACTTGTGGACACTGGACACTTTTGGATTGTGTGAGGCCCAATGAATATCTGAGCGCTATGTGACAGGCTCGATGGCACAGCTGTGACCAAAGTGACTAGAGGATATGGGAGATTTTGAATTTCTGCAGACACTTGTGGACACTGGACACTTTTGGATTGTGTGAGGCCCAATGAATATCTGAGCGCTATGTGACAGGCTCGATGGCACAGCTGTGACAAAAGTGACGAGAGGATAAGGGAGATTTTGAATTTCTGCAGACACTTGTGGACACTGGACACTTTTGGATTGTGTGAGGCCCACTGATATCTGAGCGCTATGTGACAGGCTCGATGGCACAGCTGTGACCAAAGTGACTAGAGGATAAGGGAGATTTTGAATTTCTGCAGACACTTGTGGACACTGGACACTTTTGGATTGTGTGAGGCCCACTGATATCTGAGCGCTATGTCACAGGCTCGATGGCACAGCTGTGACAAAAGTGACGAGAGGATAAGGGAGATTTTGAATTTCTGCACACACTTGTGGACACTGGACACTTTTGGATTGTGTGAGGCCCAATGAATATCTGAGCGCTATGTGACAGGCTCGATGGCACAGTTGTGACCAAAGTGACTAGAGGATAAGGGAGATTTTGAATTTCTGCAGACACTTGTGGACACTGGACACTTTTGGATTGTGTGAGGCCCAATGAATATCTGAGCGCTATGTGACAGGCTCGATGGCACAGCTGTGACCAAAGTGACTAGAGGATAAGGGAGATTTTGAATTTCTGCAGACACTTGTGGACACTGGACACTTTTGGATTGTGTGAGGCCCACTGAAATCTGAGCGCTATGTGACAGGCTCGATGGCACAGCTGTGACCTAAGTGACTAGAGGATAAGGGAGATTTTGAATTTCTGCAGACACTTGTGGACACTGGACACTTTTGGATGGTGTGAGGCCCAATGAATATCTGAGCGCTATGTGACAGGCTCGATGGCACAGCTGTGACCAAAGTGACTAGAGGATAAGGGAGATTTTGAATTTCTGCAGACACTTGTGGACACTGAACACTTTTGGATTGTGTGAGGCCCACTGATATCTGAGCGCTATGTGACAGGCTCGATGGCACAGCTGTGACCAAAGTGACTAGAGGATAAGGGAGATTTTGAATTTCTGCAGACACTTGTGGACACTGGACTCTTTTGGATTGTGTGAGGCCCAATGAATATCTGAGCGCTATGTGACAGGCTCGATGGCACAGCTGTGACAAAAGTGACGAGAGGATAAGGGAGATTTTGAATTTCTGCAGACACTTGTGGACACTGGACACTTTTGGATTGTGTGAGGCCCACTGATATCTGAGCGCTATGTGACAGGCTCGATGGCACAGCTGTGACCAAAGTGACTAGAGGATAAGGGAGATTTTGAATTTCTGCAGACACTTGTGGACACTGGACACTTTTGGATTGTGTGAGGCCCACTGATATCTGAGCGCTATGTCACAGGCTCGATGGCACAGCTGTGACAAAAGTGACGAGAGGATAAGGGAGATTTTGAATTTCTGCACACACTTGTGGAGACTGGACACTTTTGGATTGTGTGAGGCCCAATGAATATCTGAACGCTATGTGACAGGCTCGATGGCACAGTTGTGACCAAAGTGACTAGAGGATAAGGGAGATTTTGAATTTCTGCAGACACTTGTGGACACTGGACACTTTTGGATTGTGTGAGGCCCAATGAATATCTGAGCGCTATGTGACAGGCTCGATGGCACAGCTGTGACCAAAGTGACTAGAGGATAAGGGAGATTTTGAATTTCTGCAGACACTTGTGGACACTGGACACTTTTGGATTGTGTGAGGCCCAATGAATATCTGAGCGCTATGTGACAGGCTCGATGGCACAGCTGTGACCAAAGTGACTAGAGGATAAGGGAGATTTTGAATTTCTGCAGACACTTGTGGACACTGGACACTTTTGGATTGTGTGAGGCCCACTGATATCTGAGCGCTATGTGACAGGCTCGATGGCACAGCTGTGACCAAAGTGACTAGAGGATAAGGGAGATTTTGAATTTCTGCAGACACTTGAGGACACTGGACACTTTTGGATTGTGTGAGGCCCAATGAATATCTGAGCGCTATGTGACAGGCTCGATGGCACAGCTGTGACCAAAGTGACTAGAGGATAAAGAAGATTTTGAATTTCTGCACACAATTGTGGACACTGGACACTTTTGGATTGTGTGAGGCCCAATGAATATCTGAGCGCTATGTGACAGGCTCGATGGCACAGCTGTGACAAAAGTGACGAGAGGATAAGGGAGATTTTGAATTTCTGCACACACTTGTGGACACTGGACACTTTTGGATTGTGTGAGGCCCACTGATATCTGAGCGCTATGTGACAGGCTCGATGGCACAGCTGTGACCAAAGTGACTAGAGGATAAGGGAGATTTTGAATTTCTGCAGACACTTGAGGACACTGGACACTTTTGGATTGTGTGAGGCCCAATGAATATCTGAGCGCTATGTGACAGGCTCGATGGCACAGCTGTGACCAAAGTGACTAGTGGATAAAGGAGATTTTGAATTTCTGCACACACTTGTGGACACTGGACACTTTTGGATTGTGTGAGGCCCAATGAATATCTGAGCGCTATGTGACAGGCTCGATGGCACAGCTGTGACAAAAGTGACGAGAGGATAAGGGAGATTTTGAATTTCTGCAGACACTTGTGGACACTGGACACTTTTGGATTGTGTGAGGCCCACTGATATCTGAGCGTTATGTCACAGGCTCGATGGCACAGCTGTGACAAAAGTGACGAGAGGATAAGGGAGATTTTGAATTTCTGCACACACTTGTGGATACTGGACACTTTTGGATTGTGTGAGGCCCAATGAATATCTGAGCACTATGTGACAGGCTCGATGGCACAGCTGTGACCAAAGTGACTAGAGGATAAGGGAGATTTTGAATTTCTGCAGACACTTGTGGACACTGGACACTTTTGGATTATGTGAGGCCCACTGATATCTGAGCGCTATGTGACAGGCTCGATGGCACAGCTGTGACAAAAGTGACGAGAGGATAAGGGAGATTTTGAATTTCTGCAGACACTTGTGGACACTGGACACTTTTGGATTGTGTGAGGGCCACTGATATCTGAGCGCTATGTCACAGGCTCGATGGCACAGCTGTGACAAAAGTGACTAGAGGATAAGGGAGATTGGATTGCTTTTAAAAAAGCAGTTTGCATAGCAGTGGGTAAACAGCAATGCCAGCCTGTCAGGAAGCCTTAAAAGGCAGCCCAACAACCAACACCACTGATACACCACAATATAGCCTCCCCTTGCACTGCACACACAGTGACTGGTGTGTTGTGCAGGCCAAATCGCTAGCAGCAGAAGCAGTTTTTTTTTCTTCTCAGCAGGACAAAAAAAAAATTGGGATTGCTTTTAAAAAAGCAGTTTGCGGAGCAGTGGGTAAACAGCAATGCAGGAATGTCAGGAAGCCTTAGAAGGCAGCCCAACAACCAACACCACTGATACACCACTATATAGCCTCCCCTTGCACTGCACACACAGTGACTGGTGTGTTGTACAGGCCAAATCGCTAGCAGCAGAAGCAGTTTTTTTTTCTTCTCAGCAGGACAAAAAAAAAAAATTGGGTTTGCTTTTAAAAAAGCAAAAGCAGTTTGCGGAGCAGTGGGTAAACAGCAATGCAGGAACGTCAGGAAGCCTTAGAAGGCAGCCCAACAACCAACACCACAGATACACCACTATATAGCCTCCCCTTGCACTGCACACACAGTGACTGGTGTGTTGTGCAGGCCAAATCGCTAGCAGCAGAATCAGTTTTTTTGTCTTCTTCCCTGCCTAACGCTCTTCCTACAGAATCAGCAGCAACCTCTCCCTATACTGAGATCGGCAGAAGTAAGATGGCGGTCGGCATGCACGCCCTTTTATACCCCCTGTGACGCCCACCAAAGCAAGCCAATCACTTGCATGCCCTTCTGAAAGATGGTGGTGACCCCTGCCTATGTCATCACGTTGCCCACAGTGTCCGTGGATCCTGATTGGCTGAAAAAGAGCGCAAAACAAACTTTTGAAACGCGACTTTGGCGCGTAAGTCGCCGACCTCGTGGCCGACCTCATCCTAGGGTCGGGTTTCGTTTCATGAAACCCGACTTTGCCAAAAGTCGGCAACTTTTGAAATTTTTCGACCCGTTTCGCTCAACTCTAGTGACTGGTATTGGAGGTGAGTGTCATGTGCCCGCAGGTGAACCGGAGATGGATGTCCTGTGGCCAAAATAGGTCTAGCATGTTTAATGGCTGCAGACAGGAGGATATGGTTCCTGGCTGCAATCCAGAGGCTATCATGGACTGTGTAAGGCTGTGAGTAAAGAGACTTTAATACGGCACTGCAGTCGCCCATGGTTACTGGACAAAGGGAGTTCCAGTGTGTTTAGTGACTGTGTAAATGGAAAGATGTCGTGTACTATGTAGTGCTGTGTTTATGTGAATGGGACACTGATACTATGCAATAATATTACATGCATTTGTGTGAAGTGGATGCTGATATTGTATGCACTTGATTGTGAATTGGAATTTAATGAGGTGAAATAACACATTAAAGAGACTTTGTGTTTGAACTTAGTGGGTCACTGCCTCTTCATTGCATAAGGGTGGTACCGCTGCACTACACACACTATATTCAAACGTTTGGCAACAGCAGACATTATGTATGTAATGTATAAAAGAAGTGTGTAAAACAATTGGGATCACCAAGTATAATAAAAATGATAATTTTATTCACTCAATGTAGACAGACAAAGATATGAATAATAAAAACAATTAAAAAGCCAAATAAAGCTAAGATATACAGCTGGGTGTGTCATAGTAAGGACTTACTCCCCCTTCAATGTGCACACAGAGATAGACCATCATACTGTTTTAGTTATACTAGTATAAAGATCAAAAAAACTTTTATTAGATAATAATCAACCGATCAGCCTAAATCGCATATAATAAATAATGATGTGACTCAAATAATTCAAAAATAGATAAAAAATAGAGAACACAATTTTGCCAAATAATGGAATTTGTAGTCAATTGTCCTGTATATGGTATAGTTTAAATCAAGAGGAAGAAAATATGCTGAGAGGGAACACCCAGCATAAATAACAAATAGGCAGCAAGCTTAAGAAATAAAATCCTACAACAGTGGAACCTGGATGAAAAAACCTTGGATTGTAAACCTATCAGGTCTAGAAGCATGAGATTATATATGCAAACTGTCTCTTCAGAGAGGAAGAGGACTTGGACTTTAGTGCCACCTATTGGAAGTAGCAATTCTAAAAGTCATTATGGACCCTTGAAATATGACTTAAGATAAAAGGCAAATCACAATCTCAGTTTGAAGACATGGTGTTTCAAGGTCTATGATCATATAATAATTTCAGTAAGGCAAAAAAAAGCATAAGATCAATAGCAAAGAAATGTTAATCAAGAATAGTTAATAGAAATAAAAAATGAACAGTGGCAATAAATCAAAATGTAGAGCTTTTAGATCATTATTAGGGATGAGCGATATTGCCTAATATCGTATCGGAATTCCAAATTTCGATATTGGAAAATATTGGATATAGGTAATTCCGATTTCCGATATCAATGCAAGTCAATGGGAGAAAAAAATCAGAACTACAAAATGACCACTACAATGCTATATAATGGATAAAATGGAGGGGAAACACCTCAGGATAATGGGGAAGGAGTTTGCAGTGGCAGAGGAGCAAAAAAAATCGCTAGAAAAATGCAGAGCGAAAGCTGTAGCAAGAAAACTGGTCGCAATCTTCTTAACAGTGGTGTTTTTTCTTTGGGTTAGGATTAGTTGGGGTAAGGTTAGGGTTTATCGTTAGTAGGGTAAGGGTTAGGGTAAGAGTAAGGGGTTAGGGTTAGTAGGGTTAGGGGTTAGGGTTATGGTTAGGGTTAGTAGGGTTAGGTTTAGGGTAAGGGTTAGGAGTTAGGGTTAGTTAGGGATAGGGTTATGCTTATGGTTAGTAGGGTTAGGGGTTAGGGTTAGGGGTTATGGTTATGGTTAGTAGGGTAAGGGGTTAGGGGTTAGGGTTTAGGTTTAGGGTTAGTAGGGTTAGCAGGGTTAGGGTAAGGGTTAGGGGTTAGGGTTATTGGTTAGGGTTAGTGGTTAGGGTTAGTGTTAGTGGTAAGGGTTAAGGGTTAAGGGTTAGGGGTTAGGGATAGTTAGGGTTAGTGATTTTACATTATTAAATTAAAACTGCCGGTGGTGGTGTCAATATGCCCTTTGACTGACATGTGTCCGCGTTCAGCTCACCTTGCTTTGCAGGGAGTTTCCAGGAGCACCACGTGGAGGAACGGATACATTCCCTTTAAACCATGCTTAGTCTTCTTCTGCTGATTATATTACTGTTATTCAGTAATTCTGCATATTGATATCCTGCTTTTGGTTCATGTACATCTGCTCCTACTGCTTCCTAAACCTCTGTCTATGGTTATTCTGCTATTGGCTGGTCGCAGAATGTCCCAAAACCAGAGTAAATACGCAGAAGTAACAGTAGGCACAGAAACTTGAGAGAACCAGCTGGTGAGTCTGGAACCCGTATAGGCAGCAGAAATCAGCTTAAGAGCTAATGGAGCTAACGGGCACCAGCTGACGTTACCGGAGCCCATTAACTAAGCAGGAGGTACCTGTGCCAGAATGCACTACCAAGGACCAGCTGATGTTACTGGAACCCAGATAAGCAGCAGAAGGTAAAAGTGCCAGTGCCAGCACACAGATTCCAAGCCAACAGATTCTGAGAAGAGGATTAAGGTTGGCTCCTGGCCCTCTGAATGTCTGAGCAATTTAGTTGGCGGTGAAGAAGCAGATGGGTGCTGCTCTTCAGTGGCCTGACCCGATGTGGTGGAGAGGTCCTGAGAGGATGCTGTGCTCATTTAGGTGGATAACTCAGCTGCCATCCAACCAACAACGGTTTCTACTTGATCCTCTCTTATCAGCCTATGGCCCTGTGATCCTAACAAGCTGCGCATAAATGACTGCTGCCGGGTGAAAGTAGGTGCTGAGTGACTTGGGCCTGCTGCTTGCTCCGGATGTGCACCATGTCTAGCTGCTGATGCACCTCTTCCGCGGCCGCCACGGGGACGTCCCTTACTCCCTGCCTTCTTCATCTCTATCGATGGATTCAGAATGGCAAGAAAGTAATTATTAGGGATTAGTGTGCTTAGGACTACAAACAGGTATAAGAAACACTAATGGCACTGTATGATGGTGTGTCTGCTACACTTTATTTGTATCTAGTGTGACCTACACAAAGAGTAACGTGTGTTTGTGGTGTTGGTGTACACGTTACGGTCAGATATCACAGCGCAGTAAATGACACTGCTATGATAACAAAAAAAAAGGATTCTCCGGGACTGGGCCAGGTGCTGTGTGGCACTAGCCACAGAGGTTGTTTGGGCCCTCACAGTACAATCCCTATATAGTGTTTAACTTTAACCTCAATAGATGCTGTGAGGTAAAGTAACACTTATAGGGGCACTGAGAGTGAATTTACTGGTGAAAAATTTGGGGGTGCGTGATAGAACAGGCCGCACTAGGGGTCCTGCAGTCTGATGTGACTACAAAGACTGACCTAGTGGGTGCAGCACTCCACAAAAAATAGCACACAGGTGGCTTACACAGCGGAGGTTACTAACTGTGCAAAGCGCACCAGGGAACAGGGGGGTGGTTTGGGTCCCTCAAAGCACAATCCCTACATAGTGTTTAACTTTAACCTCAATAGATGCTGTGATGTAAAGTAACACTTATAGGGGCACTGAGAGTGAATTTACTGGTGAAAAATTTGGGGTTGGGCGATAGAACAGGCCGCACTAGGGGTCCTGCAGTCTGATGTGACTACAAAGACTGACCTAGTGGGTGCTGCACGCCCCAAAAAAAGCACACAGGCGGTCTGCACAGCGGAGGTAACTAAACTGTGCAAAGCGCACCCGAGCACCAGGAAAATTGACGGATAAATGGAGGTAAGGGATTGGGGGGGATTCGGGGGGGAACCCCTCACTGAAAAATCCCTATATAGCGTTCACCAAAATGTACTGAATGGTGAAGCTACACTTTTAGGAAAAAATAGGGGAAGGGGATTTAAGAGATGAAAAGAAAAGGCTGTGAAAAGGCAGTGAGACACACACCACACAGTGCTGCAGCAAGAGGAGCTGCAGCAGCTGCAGTGAATGTGCGCTGCACTGTCTCACTAAGCACCTCACTGAGAGACTGCACAGCACAAAAAATTAAACTGAGCGGGGTCAGTGAGGAAAAAGACTGCTTCTGTAACACACAGGGGCTGCTACAGTCTCTGAAAAACAATTTCTATCGCTATTAGATCCGAGATCTCTCCCTATCTCCAAAAGCAACCTATCCCTATCTGCTTTCACAGTAGAGTGAGGCTAAAATGGCAGGCGCAGCCTTTTATACTTCCTAATCACACCATCCAGCCAGCCAATCGCAGTGCAGCCCCTAGCTAGCAAGTTTGGACGCCTCCTATCAAGCTTAGGGAAGTTACACAATGTTGTCAGCAATTCTTCAGCTCCTGATTGGCTCCACGGACCACTCAGAGGCTGAAAGATTATGGAATTTCCGATTTCTGATGTGAAAAAAATATCGGAATCGGAAATCGGAATTCCGATATCGCAAATATCGGGCCGATTTCCGATATTTCAATATCGGAAAGCACATCCCTAATCATTATCAAACAGCTGATATGATATGGACAAAAAGGCCAAAATACTAGATGGAACACCCAGGATGAAGATTAAGAAGGTTGTCAGTCAGAGAGTTAGAATCATACAACAGTGGAACCTGTATGCAACTGCAGTGATGATAAGAGAAGCAGGAACTTCAAGTTTTATATCACAAAATATTGATGCACTGCAGGGACGGACACTGACCGCTTCAGACCCTTGTGCAAGAAATGTGTCTGGACCCCCCTCCCTGCCTGTCACGCTACTTACTTATGATTTGGGCTATCTGGTTATGGGACTCCCAGATTGCATTCATAAATACCGCCCAGCAAGCAAAGGTGTAGAGAAGAGTTTACAGTGCCCCATGGCAAAAGTTCTATATACACTGCTCAAAAAAATAAAGGGAACACTTAAACAACAGAATATAAATCCAAGTAAATCAAATTTTTGTGAAAACAAACTGTCCACTTAGGAAGCAACACTTATTGACAATCAGTTTCACATGCTGTTGTGCAAATGGAATAGACAACAGATGGAAATTATTGGCAATTATTGAGACATCCTCAATAAAGGAGTGGTTCTGCAGGTGGGGACCACAGACCACATCTCAGTACCAATGCTTTCTGGCTGATGTTTTGGTCACTTTTGAATGTTGGTTGTGCTTTCACACTTGTGGTAGCATGAGATGGACTCTACAACCCACACAAGTGGCTCAAGTAGTGCAGCTCATCCAGGATGGCACATCAATGCGAGCTGTGGCAAAAAGGTTTGCTGTGTCTGTCAGCGTAGAGTTCAAAGGCTGGAGGCGCTACCAGGAGACAGGCCTGTACACCAGGAGACAAGGAGGGGTTGTAGGAGGGCAACAACCCAGCAGCAGGACCACTATCTCAGCCTTTGTGCAAGGAGGAATAGGAGGAGCACTGCCAGAGCCATGCAAAATGACCTCCAGCAGGCCACAAATGTGCCTCTGTCTGCACAAACAGTTAGAAACTGACTCCATGAGGATGGCCTGAGTGCCCAACGTCCACAGATGGGGGTTGTGCTCACAGCCCAACAACGTGCAGGACGCTTGGCATTTGCCACAGACTACCAGGATTGGCAAATTCGCCACTGGCGCCCTGTGCTCTTCACAGATGAAAGCAGGTTCACACTGAGCACATGTGACAGACATGACAGAGTCTGGAGACACCGTGGAGAGCGATCTGCTGCCTACAACATCCTTCAGCATGACCGGTTTGGCAGTGGGTCAGAAATGGTTTGGGGTGGCATTTCTTTGGAGGGCCGCACGGTATTGGGATTGAAAATAATGTGACAAAAGGTACATGTACATGGGGGGTGGGGTTAGAACAGTTAATAATTTAAGAAAGAATAGAGGTACAGAGAGATACATAAAGTGCATGTATACTAATGCCAGAAGCCTTGCCAACAAAATGGAGGAATTGGAGTTAATGTTGTTGGAGCATAATTATGACATGGTGGGGATATCTGATACATGGCTGGACGAGAGCCACGACTGGGCGGTTAATTTACAGGGCTGTAGTCTGTTCAGAAATGACCAAACAAATAAGCGAGGGGGAGGTGTGTGTTTATATGTAAAATCATCCTTAAAACCCATCCTTCTTGATAATATATATGAATCTAATGAAAATGTAGAATCCCTGTGGGTAGAGATAAGGGGAGGGGGGAAAAATAATAAATTACTGATAGGGGTTTGTTATAAGTCTCCAAAAATAATGGAAGCAACAGAGAATATCCTCATAAAGCAAATAGATGAAGCTACGACTCAAGGAGAAGTCATTATTATGGGGGACTTCAACTACCCTGAAACACATTGGGGAACCGAAACCTGCAGTTCCAGCAAAGGTTATAGGTTTTTGACTGCTATGAGAGACAATTACCTTTCACAACTGGTTCAGGACCCAACAAGAGGGGGGGCACTGCTAGACCTAATATTAACCAACAGGCCAGACTGCATATCAAATGTAAGGGTTGAGGGTCACTTGGGTAATAGTGATCACAAATTAATAAGTTTTCATGTATCCTTTAATAAGATGTGTAGTAGAGGGGTTACAAGGACACTAAACTTCCGGAAGGCAAATTTCCAACGGATGAGAGATGATCTTGGTGCAATTAACTGGGACGATATCCTGAGACATAAAAATACACAAAGAAAATGGGAGACGTTTATTAGCATCCTGAATAGGACCTGTGCACAATATATACCATATGGGAATAAACATGCTAGAAATAGGAGGAAACCACTATGGCTAAATAGAGCTGTAAGGGGCGCAATAAGAGATAAAAATAAAGCATTTAGAGAATTAAAGCATGTAGGTAGTAATGAGGCATTAAATAAATACAGAAAATTAAATAAATTCTGTAAAAAACAAATCAAGACAGCAAAGATTGAGACAGAGAGACTCATTGCCAGAGAAAGTAAAAATAATCCCAAAATATTCTTTAACTACATAAATAGTAAGAAGCTAAAAAATGATAGTGTTGGTCCCCTTAAAAATAGTCTGGGTGAAATGGTGGATGAGGATGAGGAAAAAGCCAATATGCTAAATGACTTTTTTTCAACAGTATTTACACAAGAAAATCCCATGACGGATAACGTGATCAGGGATAAAAATTCTCAGTTAAATGTCACCTGCTTAACCCAGCGGGAAGTACAGCGGCTTCCAAAAATCACTAAAATTGACAAATCCCCGGGCCCGGATGGGATACACCCCCGAGTACTGCAGGAATTAAGCACAGTCATAGATAAACCATTTTTTTTAATCTTTAAAGATTCCATAATAACTGGGTCTGTACCACAGGACTGGCGTATAGCAAATGTGGTGCCAATATTCAAAAAGGGGACAAAAACTGAACTTGGAAATTAAAGGCCAGTAAGTTTAATCTCAACTGTGGCTAAAATCCTGGAGGGTTTTCTAAGAGATACTATACTGGAGTATCTGGAGAAGAATAACCTTATGACCCAATATCAACATGGGTTTACAAGGGACCGTTCCTGTCAGACTAATATGATAAGCTTTTATGAAGATGTAAGTTCCGGACTTGACCAAGGGAATGCAGTGGACGTGGTGTACATGGACTTTTCAAAAGCTTTTGATACGGTGCCACACAAAAGGTTGATACATAAAATGAGAACAATGGGGATAGGGGAAAATATGTGTAGGTGGGTTAAGAGCTGGCTCAGGGATAGGAAACAAAGGGTGGTTATTAATGGAGCACACTCGGACTGGGTCACAGTTAGCAGTGGGGTACCACAGGGGTCAGTTTTGGGCCCGCTTCTTTTTAACATATTTATTAATGACCTTGTAGGGGGCATAGAGAGTAGAATTTCAAAATTTGCAGATGACACTAAACTCTGCGGGGTAATCAATACAGAGGAGGACAATTTTATATTACAGGAGGATTTATGTAAACTAGAAGCTTGGGCTGATAAATGGCAAATGAGCTTTAATGGGGATAAATGTAAGGTCATGCACTTGGGTAGAACGAACAAGATGTATAATTATGTGCTTAATTGTAAAACACTGGGCAAAACAGTCACTGAAAAAGACCTGGGTGTATGGGTGGACGACAAACTCACATTTAGCGGCCAGTGTCAGGCAGCTGCTGCAAAGGCAAATAAAATAATGGGATGCATTAAAAGAGGCATAGATGCTCGTGAGGAGAACATAATTTTACCTCTATATAAGTCACTAGTGCGACCACACTTAGAATACTGTGTACAGTTCTGGTCTCCGGTGTATAAGAAAGACATAGCTGAACTGGAGCGAGTGCAGAGAAGAGCGACCAAGGTTATTAGGGAACTAGGAGGTCTGCAATACCAAGACAGGTTATTACACTTGGGGTTATTTACTTTGGAGAATCGAAGGCTTAGGGGTGATCTTATTACAATGTATAAATATATGCGGGGACAATACCAAGACCTTTCTAATGATCTTTTTACTCTTAGACCTGTGACAGGGACAAGGGGGCATCCTCTACGTCTGGAGGAAAGAAGGTTTAAGCATACTCACAGACGCGGAATCTTTACTGTAAGAGCAGTGAGACTATGGAACTCTCTGCCATATGATATTGTAATGAGTGATTCCCTACTAAAATTTAAGAAGGGACTGGATACCTTTCTTGAAAAGTATAATATTACAGGGTATATACACTAGTTTCCTTAATATTGCGTTGATCCAGGGAGCTAGTCTGATTGCCGTATGTGGAGTCGGGAAGGACATTTTTTCCCCAATGTGAAGCTTACTGTTGCCACATGGTGTTTTTTTGCCTTCCTCTGGATCAACATGTTAGGGCAAGTTAGAATAGGATATGGGTTGAACTAGATGGACTTAAAGTCTCCCTTCAACCTTAATAACTATGTTACTATGTTACTATGTTAAATCAAGGTGTGTCAACTAATTAGCATCACAGGTGTCTACAATCTTGGGTATCATCATTTCTGTTCAGGCCTATTTCATGAGTTTTATTTTTTAAAAAACTCCGTCGAAGCATGGTTGAAAAGCAATGTCTGACTTCAATTTTTTCATTTTCGAAGATTTTTGATTTATTATTACTTTTGTCAGATTCAAGTTACTTCTGTGAGCATTGTGGGTTTAGCTGTCATTAAACGAGGGTTACCAACAATTTTGACCACGTGTGTATATACAAACATATACTCACACAGACACACATATACATACACACATATACACATATACTGTACTTACACACATATACAGTACATACACTCACATATACACACACATTCATATACAGTACATACACACATCCACACACACATATACACATACATATACAGTACATACACACACATACACGCACACATATAAAGTACATACACACGTATACAGTACATACACACATATACACACATATACAGTACATACACATGCATATACATACACATATATGGTACATGCACACACATATACAATCACACATATACAGTACATGCACACACATATACATACATATGCAGTACATACACAGATATATCTATACACACACATATACAGTATATACATACAGTACACACACACCTTTACACACACATATACATACACATACACTCATATACTAATCTTTTATTATATCAGGTGTTCAGTCTTGGAGGAGGTATGCCACTTAGTTTATAGATTTTCTATAAACCCCCTGTGGGGGATGGGGACACAGTGGACAGGACTGATTTCAGATTCCTGCTCTTACTGCTATCCCATGCTGTGGGCTCTTCTCCCCTACCCTCCAATCTGGGAGGAGATGCTACTCGAAAGGTAACAGCGCAGGAGGCAGAAGACCCACTGTAAGTCCTTCTGCTCTTCCTCCACTATTGTCCCATGCACTGTGCAGCCGGGCTCCCTGTTGAATGCGCGTCATACAGAAGGACAGACTCAGCAGCCAGTGAGCGCTCTCAACAGTCTGATGAGGAAGCATTTGCTGGCCAGCGGTCTCTCTCCCTACATGACACACCCCTTTTTTCAATGCTCACACTCAGCCCTGCCTATCAGAAATTATTACCCGTGAAGGTTGATGGGGTGAAGCAGCATCGGGCAGTTTGACTGAGGAGCCCCATAGTGGATATGTACTCTCCTGCTATGAGCAGTATGCCCCTGTCTGCATAGGGCCCCCTCCACCTTTGGGTGCAGGTGATCTGCCTCTTTATTATTTTATCTGGGTTCCCCTTCTCAGTATATTTTTTCCCTTGATTTGAACTAAACCAAATGCAGAACAATTGACTGAAAGTTCCATTGTTTGGCACAATTGTGTTCTCTATTTTTTGTCTATTTTTGAATGACTTGAGTCACATCATTATTTATTATATGCGTTTCTATGGCTTATTTGATTTATTACAGGATCACATGCATTTTAGGCTGCTTTGTTGATTATTATCTAATCAAAGGTTTTTTTATATTTCTACTGATATAACTTAAACAGTATTGTGGTCTACCTTTGTATGAACATTGGTGGTATATATTAGCTATATTTGGCTTTTTAATTATTTTTATTATACATCTCTTTATCTGTCTACATTGTGTAAATAAAATTATCATATTTGCTATACTTGGTGATCCCGACTATTTTGCACACCTCTTTTCTTATATACATGCTCTTTTTAAGTGTGATTTTGGTGATCCCATTAAATTAGAGGTGCTATCAGTATTTTTTACCCAACAGCAGACAGTATAGATGTGAGGGTGTACGATATCTAAAGTAGACAATTAAAATAAGTATTATTATTATTATTCATTTTTATAGCATCATTTATTCCATGGCACTTTACATGTGAAGAAGGGGGCATACATGGACAAGTACAATAAGCATGAGCAATACAATGCACACACAAGTGCAGAAGGAGAGAGGACCCTGCCCGCAAGGACTCACAGTCTACAGAGGATGGGTGAGGATACACTAGGAGAGGGTAGAGCTTGTCATACGGTGGTTCAGTAGACTGAGGATCACTGCTTGTTGTATGCTTGTCGGAAGAGATGGGTCTTCAGGTTCCTTTTGAAGGTTTTTGTGGTATGCAAAAGTCTGATCTGTTGGGTTAGAGAGTTCCAGAGTATGGAGGAAACATGAGAGAAGTCTTGTATGTGGTTGTGGGAAGAAGAGATATGAGGGGAGTAGAGAAGGAGATCTTGAGAGGATTGAAGGTTGCGTGTAGGTAAGTACTGGGAGACCATGTCACAGATGTATAGAGGAGACAGGTTGTGGATGGCTTTGTATGTCATAGTATGGGCTTTGAACTAGAGCCTCTGGACAATAGGAAGCCACTGAAGGGCCTGGCAGAGAGGAGAGGCTGGGTAATAACGGGGAGACAGGTGGATTAGTCGGGCAGCCGAGTTTAGTATAGATTGGAGTGGTGCAAGAGTGTTAGAGGGGAGGCCAGCGAATAGGAGGTTCATGTAAATTAGGCAAAATCGAGATTCCCAAGAATTCGATAGAGGGGAGGGACCAGTTAAAGGGAGTGCTGGCAGCACGTTGGGTATTTAGAGAATCTGGGGCAGTTATGTTCAGGACATGTGATTTACTTAAGTTCACCTTGAATTTGGAGAGCGCTCCAAACATGTCCAGAAGCTCCAGTATCGACAGGATGACCTGCTTTGGGTTTCTGATCATTATCAGTAAATCGTCTGCATATGCAGCTACTTTATGTTCCATTCCTCCACAGTTGATGCCAGCAACCCTCTCGTCCCCTCTGAGTTAGTTTAGGAATGTTTCTAGGGGTTATTATAAAGAGCAGGGCAACCCTGTCTGGTGCCATTATAAATATTGAAGGATGCAGACAACTGATCAAACACATCCTCTCCAGCCCAGAGCTTAGCTCCTCAAGCTACTGCAGTTCCCTACCTATCACTTGTATCTTTGGAATAGTATTCACCGACTGATACCATCTCTCCCATTTTCATTCTGGTACTTTAGCATTGAAATAGTACACCACTATTGTATTAGGCTTTTTTTCTATCTTTATGCTGTGTGCTATGAGCTCTTATCCATAAAGAGTGCAAGTATAAAATGGTGCTTTTTGGCAAGCACCAATCTTTTATACAAGCAGTAATGACTTTTTGATTAGCTGGGCTAGATCTGATTGTTGCAGTTCATTATGGGGACGCATGCAGTTCCATACTTGACGCCAATAAAACAATCATTCAGTCTTTATTAAGGTGCAAATGATAACAGGCAAATATTTTTTTCTGCTAGTGCTCCCATATCAAATAATGGCATGCTTCAATTCAAGTGAAACTGCAAATTTCAGGAATTTTAACTTGAATTCAATCCCCCATGGAATAATCCACTAAAACCCTTTCAACTATGCCTAACTACATTTACTCAGCTACTTGCCTGCTGCTTTTGATCCTGTGGTCCAGCCTACTCCACTCATTGACAGCTTAGCTAGAATAATGCCCCTCTCTAGATCTCTCTTTGATTTGCATTTTAAGTTTCCCTATCAATAATATGAACTTCCTGCCACAGCAATATTCCTCCTAGAAATACTAAGAGTATATAAAGAAAAAATGAACCCAAGAACCCAAATATAAGGTTAAAAGTTTATTTTTTATTAAATCAGAATGTCGAAATGGTCTTGGGGTGGTCGCACCGCAGCTCTTAGGCAACCATGCTTCATGCTAGATTTAACTAATACTTCTTCTTACAACTTTAAAACATTGGTGTGTTAGTGGCTCTCCTTTCTGGATTAGGTAATACTTTCTTACCAGCTTACTAATAAGAAATACCTGACCGCACTCTGCACATCTGTGTCATTTTCATGCATTTGTTCATTATGTTCATCTATGCTGATGCCTTTTTCTGGCCATTTTCTGTCATCATCTCTTTTAAATACCTGTTATGTATGTTCCATTTTAACATTCTAAATAAAGAAAAACTAAACTTTTTCACCTTACGTTTTGGTTTTTAGGTTCATTTTTCCATTATATGCTCTTATATGCTACTTTGCACTGAACTTTTTCATATAATCCTTTTTTCTATACAGTGGTCACTTGCTATGAACTGTGTATATTTGCCCTTATATGATTTATCCTAGAAATGCTCACTCAGTTTTGCATGCATATGGCAAACTGCACAGAATAATGCCTCCAATCTTTTTGTCCATTATTGAAGTTACATAAAATTGTAAACATTAATAAAATAGTAAAGAAATTAATTACAGAGATGTTAATGTCTTTATCCACTTTGACATTTTGTTGAACAAATGGGCTCATGGCAATCAAATAATTTAAAAAAACATTATCACCTCCACATCCCTGTCTGCATTGCCTGACCAGTCTCTTCGCTTCCTCTTCTTATCAAGGAATTCATGGAGCTTCAGGTGTCGCATAGGTGGTATTTTGCCCTATTTAGAGCTCAGGCATCAATTAGATAACAGTACATCATGACTTTCCAATTTATGAGGATCACGGCTAAAAACAAACATTCGAAACAGCCATAACAGCCTATATATAATCTCTAAACTATAATAGTCCTATAAACATTCAATATATATAGAAGCAAAAGATTGTTCAATTGATACAATGACAATATTATAATTAATATAACCAAAAGAAAAGAAAAAATAGGAGCAAACAAGTATATAGCATAAAAATAAAAAAACTGTAGTAACAAATACGCGTATTAACAAAAAAAATAATGAAAGTAAAAGGAGAAGGCGGACTAAAAGATGAATATCAGAAAATTTAGATGGTATAGTAGTCAATGTCAAGGATTATCGCAGCCTCAGAAGGTCATGCAGAACAACCCACTGTGATCTTACTGTTGAATATTCTCTGCTGATCACTATGTTATGTACGATTACACGATTGGCTGATGATTAACGGAGGAGGCCGCAGGCTGTCACCAGTAATAGGCCAGTTATCGGGAAACTGATAGTGAGCGTATAGTATACACACCTCAGATTCCATGCATGGAATATGTATATACCCTGCACGTTCATTGCTAGCTCCGTGATAACCCCAGAGACTACTAGTCGTCACCACCAGTCATTTTTTTATTATACACAGGTTGGCTGTAGGCTTGGTTCTTGTTTTGGGAGCGTGTGGCTTCGAGGCATGGTTTACAGAACAAAAAGAATAGAATTATTACATGTTATATTTAATCCGAAAGAAGGCAGTTTTTATGAAAAATATACAATAGAGGACAAAACAATACAGTTGCAGAAATTAAAAGGGATTAACAACAGAACTTATTAAACTGATCACAGAAACAATTCATTTTAGATGAAGGAGAACGCTTCACTTGGGGCTGGTCAGTAAACAGGATTCATGTATGCATGATGTGGATCTCTCTACAGGAACATTGATCATAATATGTTTTGATCTTCTATTAGCACCTGACTCATACACACCCCTCATGTGGGCCAGGTTGTGGGATGTCCTCAGTCCTTCAGGATTTTATGAAAATCCGAACTTATGTGACTTATGTGATAACTCCTCTCTGGATGAATGCAAAAATTTGAGATTGCAGCCATATTTTTAAATTGAAATTTAAACTTTTCCTAGAGATCAAACATGACATGGCTGTTGTCAGCAATTTGCCCATTACCAATTTATGGCCTACAGGCAGGGGTTACAGTTAGAATTAAATATATGCATTTTCTTTCCTAGTATGCCCTGGCACTAAAAATGTATGTCTCATCAATATCGGATTTATACAAACTCCAGTGTTCCATATTTTCTTTTCGGAGACATATGTCTAGCTTAGATTATTGTCAGCAATTTGCTTATTATCGATTTCTGGCCTATAGACTGGGAATAAGGTTAGGAAAAAATATTCATTTTGTTCCCTAGTACACCCTGGAGCTAAAAATGTATGTCTCATCAATATTGGATTTATACAAATTCCAATGTTCCTTATTTTCTTTCGGAGATATATGTCTAGCTAAGACTGTCCTGATGAAATAAATATATATCCTGGGTGACAATAGCCATTTTTAAAAAGTGATAGCTATTCACTTTACTCCTCTCAGTTCACAATGGGCTGTCTGCATGTTAATTAGGTGGGTTCACTTTTTGGCCACATACAATTTCCTACTTGTATTAGTCTATGGATTCAGAACACATGAAACATGCACAAAAAATGAACAGGTCACTAAGACCCTGTTCACACCACCCAAGAACTAAGACACAGAAACAAAACACAGTATGACAAACGTGCACAAATACTCTGTTGTAAGATATATGTAACAGTAAGCAGCAAGTGCTAGTAAAAGATGTTAACAAAACCAGGGTATTTTGTTGATACTTTTTTTGCAAAAAAATGTACGCTAAGCCACTCCGCCACGTCAAGGCATACCCTTCTCGGAGCAGTCCTATCTAATATATTTAAAACCTGAACATGTGAATAATACCTTCATGAGCAGGGTTCAGAAAGGCGCTGCCCGGTATGGGCTCGCTGGGCAAAATGGCTTTTTATGTGCATGTCCCAAAAGAGAGAGGCGGGGATGTTTCACCTGCGTCCACCCAAGGGTGGTTTGCATGCTAATGACCAGGCCAATTTTTACAATTCTCACTGTCCCTTTATGAGGTAATAACTCTGGAATGCTTCCAAGGATTCTGGTGATTCTGACAATGTTTTCTCATGACATATTGTACTTCATGATAGTGGTAAAATTTCTTTGATATAACTTACATGTATTTGTGGAAAAAATGGAAATTTGGCAAAAATTTTGAAAATCTCACAATTTTCCACCTTGGAATTGTCATACCCTTAAATCGCAGAGATATGTCACACAAAATATTTAATAAGTAACATTTCCCACATGTCTACTTTACATCTGCACAATTTTGGAATTTTCTCATTTTTACAACAAAATTTACAAAACCATTTTTTTAGGGACCACATCACATTTGCAGTCACTTTGAGGGGTCTATATGATAGAAAATACCCCAAAGTGACACTATTCTAAAAACTGCACCCCTCAAGGTGCTCAAAACCACATTCAAGAAGTTTATTAACCCTTCACGTGCTTCACAGGAATATTTGGAATGTTAAAAAATAATGAACATTTAACTTTTTTCACAAAAAATTTTCTTCAGATCCAATTTGCTTTATTTTTACCAAGGGTAACAAGAGAAATTGGACCCCAAAAGTTGTTGTGCAATTTGTCTTGAGCATGCTGATATCCTATATGTGGGGGTAAATCACTGTTTGGGCACATGGCAGAGCTTGGAAGGGAAGGAGCATCGTTTGACTTTTCAATGCAAAATTGGCTGGAATTGAGATCAGACGCCATGTCGCATTTGGAGAGCCCCTGTTGTGCCTAAACAGTGGAAACCCCCAATTCTAACTCCAACCTTAACACCCCAACATACCTCTAACCCTAATCCCCACCCTAATCCTAACTCTAACCACAAACCTAACCCTAATACACCCCTAACCCTAATCCCAACCCTAACACTAATCCCACCCCTAACCTTAATCCCAACCGTAGCCGTAATCCTAACTTTAGCCCCAACCCAAACCCTAAGTTTAGCCCCAATTTTAACCCTAAGTTTAGCCCCAACCCTAACCCTAATGGAAAATTGGAAATAAATACTTTTTTTATTTTATTATTTTTCCCTAAGTGAGTGATAAATGGGAGTTTGATTTACTATCTGAAGAGGGTATTTATAGCGGGTTTTTATGTTTTGCAGCTGACATACAATAAAAGATGCTTTTTATTGCAAAAAATAGTTTTTGCATCACCACATTTTTGGAGAGCTATAATTTTTCCATATTTTGGCCAACAGAGTCATGTGAGATCTTGTTTTTTGTGATTGTTACCATTTTTCGGGCATGTCATTTTTTGATAGCTTTTTATTCTGATTTTTAGGGAGGCAGAATCAACAAAAACCAGCAATTCATGAATTTCTTTAGGGGGAGCATTTATACCGTCTCATTTGTGGTAAAACTGATAAAACAGCTTTATTCTTCTGGTCAGTACGATGACAGCGATACCTCATTTATATTTTTCTTATGTTGTGGTGCTTTTATACAATAAAAACTATTTTATATAAAAAATAATTATTTTTGCATCGCTTTACTCTGAGAGCTATAACTTTTTTAATTTTCCGGTGATGGAGCTATGTGGCAGCTTCTTTTTTGAGGGACAAGATGACATTTTCAGCGGTACCACTTTTATTTATATCTGTCTTTTTGATCGCATGTTATTCCACTTTTTGTTCGGTGGTATTATGATAAAGCATTGTTTTTTGCCTTTTTTAATGGTGTTTACTAAAGGGGTTAACTAGGGGGACAGTTTTACAGGACCAGTCGTTACGGATGTGGTGATAACAAATATGTGTTCTTTTATTGTTTAGATTTTTTTTATTTAAATATTGATTTATTGATGGAATAAATATTGTTTTTTTATTATTATTTTTAATTATTTTTTAAAATATTTTTACAATTACTTAAACTTTTTTTTATTTAATTCTAATTACTTAAACTTTTTTTCATTTAATTCTTACTTTAACACTTTGTCCCACTATGGGATACTCATTTTGTGCAGGCTGATCGCTTCTATAGCATTCAGATCTGAATGCTATAGAATCTGTCAGCGCTGCAGCTTCTTTGCACTAACCTGAGAGACTTCCTGACATGCACTGTACATGACAGGAAGTCTCTCAGCTCTGGAGATCCGGATGACATCTGGTCTCCATGGCAGTGATCTGAACCCCGCATCATGATGCGAGGTCTCCAATCCACAGCAGAGGGGTTGTCAGTCGCTCTGCTGGCTCCGGAATGCTGCGATCATATTTGATCGCAGTGTTACAGGGGCTAAAGTGTCGGGAGCGGTCCATGGCCATTCCTGGATATTATATCCGGGTGTCAGCTGTGAGAATCAGCTGCCATGCGGCCGCGATCAGCCCCTCTTCCCCCTGTGAGCTTGGCTGATCGCACATGATGTACTATCCCATTCATAGGCATTAAGTCCCAGGGCACATGGACGGGATAGTAAGTCAAATATCAGAAAGGGGTTAAACTGCATATATGGGGTTAATCTGCAGGTCATAGTGTTGTGAATCTACCCAGCGCAGGCACTTAAAGCCATGTTGCCTGGAGAAAATTAAGTTATTCTCCCCAGCAGCTTCGTACCATTCCTGGCAACACCATTAGAAGCATCCTGAAGCAGAAACATTGGGACCACACTCCACCACAGGCTGTAAGCTACATTCAGATTATATATAGAGATCAGCAAATATTTCAATGTTCAGTTCGGATTAAGATGGCCGAATTTTCAATGTTCGCCGATTAATTTGTTGAATATTGGTCGATCATAACCAAATGCCATTCATGTCAATGGTAGGCAAAAACAAACTCATACACAACACCTTATAACAGCCCCAAATGCAACCAAAACACATCAAATGAGAGACACACATCAGGAGAGTGGCCTCAATTCATTCACAGTACAAATTGTAGCAAGACATTGCAGCAATCCACCAGGCATGAGGTATCATGGTCTGGTACAGCTATTACAGCTTTCAAGTGAATGTCACAGTATGGCAAGGTGGGTGGTCGATCGGTTTAGGCCTCCTTTGTTGGGAGTCCTGATACCACATGCAACACCTTTCATGCTAAGCCACACTCAGGTGGCACAAATATCAGTTTCGTAGACTACAATTGTCATAAAAATTTAAGGAAAGTAACATGGGTAGTTGAGTCCAAGATAGTGGAGGCCTGACCGTCTCGGAGGCCTACTGCTACATGCCTCATGCACGAAGGAGACCCAAACAGGCATGTTCACATTTCCGAAAATTATTGTCAGACACCACCAAAGTGGCATCAATTTCACCACAGTATAAATAGTACAGCAGGGACCGACGGGTCTTCCACTATGCCCAATCAAGCAGTTGGACACTGAATCAAGAGTGTTGACATTTAAACAAATGAGGGGTTAACACCACAGAAGTGGCATAAGTTACACGAGAGTAGAAAAAGTATAATAGGGACCGACAGGTATTCCACCACACACAATCCAGCAGATGGACACCCAAACAGGAGTTTTCACATTTCCAAAAGTTATTGGCAGACAATGCCAAAGGGGCATCAATTTCACCACAGTAGAGATAGTATAATAGGGACCGACAGGTCTTCCATTACGCCCAATCCAGCAGATGGACATCCAACCTGGAGTTTTCACATTTTAAAAAATGAGGGCCTGACACCACCGAAGTGGAATAAATGTCATAAGAATAGAAATAGTATAATTGGTACTGACACTTCTTCCACTACAGATAGCTCAGCAGTAGAGTTGAACGAAACGGGTCGAAAAATTTCAAAAGTTGCCGACTTTTGGTAAAGTCGGGTTTCATGAAACGAAACCCGACCCTAGGGTGAGGTCGGCCACGAGCTCGGCGACTTTAGCGCCAAAGTCGCGTTTCAAAAGTTTGTTTTCCGCCCTTTTTCAGCCAATCAGGATCCACGGACACTGTGGGCAACGTGATGACATAGGCAGGGATCACCACCATCTTTGAGAAGGGCATGCAAGTGATTGGCTTGCTTTGGGGGGCGTCACAGGGGGTATAAAAGGGCGTGCACGCCGACCGCCATGTTACTCATGCTGATCTCAGAATAGGGAGAGCTGCTGCTGCTGCTGATTCTGTAGGGAGAGCATTAGGCAGGGAAGAAGACACCAAAAACTGCTTCTGCTGTTAGCGATTTTGC
This sequence comes from Dendrobates tinctorius, assembly GCF_039654945.1. Classification (NCBI taxonomy): domain Eukaryota; kingdom Metazoa; phylum Chordata; class Amphibia; order Anura; family Dendrobatidae; genus Dendrobates; species Dendrobates tinctorius. The sequence goes on from NW_027361694.1 coordinate 5,105,250, forward strand.
CTGTACAACACACCAGTCACTGTGTGTGCAGTGCAAGTGGAGGCTATATTTTGCTGGATCAGCTGTGTTGGTTGTTAGGCTGCCTTATAAGGCTTCCTGATAGCTGCATTGCTGTTTTCCCACTGCTCTGCAAACTGATTTTTTAAAAGCAATCCAAATTTTTTTTTTGTCCTGGTGAGGTACTGAGCGTGCATTTTTTCACACCATACAGCGGTGTACGCTCCTCACACAGTACCTTGTAACGGCTGTTATCACGGCCACAGTGAAGCTATCTGTGTGTGACTCTGTAAGAATGAGTCGAGGACATGTTCCGTTCTTACAGACCTCCACCTTCTAGTTTTGTCTGCTTTTCAAACAGTTAAGTATATTTGCTGTTTGATCACATTCAAAACTATAGAGAGACAGCATGTGTCAGTCCCTATACTTAAAAAACACGGAGCTTGACAATTTTACGGACATCGGACAGCGGTGTACGTGCACGCTCCTCTCTCAGTACCGTGTAACGGCTGTTATCACAGCCACAGTGAAGCTATCTGTGTGTGACTCTGTAAGAATAAGTCGAGGACATGTTCCGTTCTTACAGACCTCCACTTTCTAGTTTTGTCTGCTTTTCTGACAGTTAAGTATATTTGCTGTTTGATCACATTCAAAACTATAGAGAGACAGCGTGTGTCAGTCTGTATACTTAAAAAACACGGAGCTTGACAATTTTATGGACACCGGACAGCGGTGTACATGCACGCTCCTCTCTCAGTACCGTGTAACGGCTGTTATCACGGCCACAGTGAAGCTATCTGTTTGTCACTCTGTAAGGATAAGTCGAGGACATGTTCCGTTCTTACAGACCTACACTCTAGGGAGATTCCCATTCTGCCCAATTCTATATACACCTTGTAGTTTGTCATACACTAGCCAATTTCTGCCTGTGACATAGTGGTGTGATATTAACTGGGCTTCACACAATCCAACAGTGTCCACAAGTGTGTTCAGAAATTCTACATCTCCCCCGTCCTATAGTGACATTTTTCACACCTGCGACATTGAGCCTGTGACATAGTGTTGTGATATTAACTGGGCCTCACACAACAGTGTCCACAAGTGTGTTCAGAATTTCTACATCTCCCCTGTCCTATAGTGACATTTTTCACACCTACGACATTGAGCCTGTGACATAGCGTTGTGATATTAACTGGGCCTCACACAACAGTGTCCACAAGTGTGTTCAGAATTTCTACATCTCCCCTGTCCTATAGTGACATTTTTCACACCTACGACATTGAGCCTGTGACATAGCGGTGTGATATTAACTGGGCCTCACACAATCCAACAGTGTCCACAAGTGTGTTCAGAAAGTCGACGCCTCCCCTGTCCTATATACACCTTGTACCTTGTTTTACATTACTATATAGTTTGTGGGATTTTGTGTACATTTTTACCAAAAATGAGGTAGGCTGGTGGAAGAGGCCGTGGAATTGGGCGGGGGTTGCCAGCTGGTAATGATGGTGTTGGTGGTGGATCTGATGGTAGTGGCAAAAGCAAAATAGGACCGAATGCAGGAGGTGTTGAGCCTGCGTCATCTTCTGGCTCCACAAAGCCTCGAAGGCTTAGTTTTCTAGGAGTTGGCAAACCGCTTTTAAAGCCAGAGCATCAGGAAAAAGTTTTGGCTTACATTGCTGACTCAGCCTCCAGCTCTATCGCCTCCTCTTCTGAAGTTGTAAAAAATAAAAGCACTGAGTCGTCATTGGAGGCTCATGTTCATGAACCACACCTTTCCTTGTGTCCTTCACCCCAACCAAGGTTGAAGGATGACGCAGGCCATACAACTGATTACTCCATGGAGCTGTTTTCACATATCATGCCTGGGTTATCAAGTGAAATGGTGAATTACCCAGGCCAAGATGAATCTGACATGGAGTGCACTGATGCACAGCCACTGATAGATGATTCTGCTGGTACATTCAGTCAGAGCACTACATTGTCCTTGCAGTGTAATGAGCCAGATTCTGACCCTGATGAGACTCAGGTGCCCCTTCCCACATACTATACCACCATACACGGTGACACAGAGGAAGGTGCACATGACATTGAAGAGGAGGTGATGGATGACCCAGTTGTTGACCCAGATTGGCATCCATTGGGGGAAGAGGGTGGCGCTTCCAATAGCTCAGATGAGGACGAGGAGCATCCACAGCAGACATCGACATCGCAACAGCTGTTATCTGGCAGGCCCGGAGCACTCCAAAGACAGGTTCCAAAAATCAAAAGAGTTGCTGGACAGCTTGCTAGGCCACAAAATGTCTTCCAAAGTAGGAAGTGTGCAGTGTGGCACTTTTTTGAACAAAATCCTCATGATCAGGCCAAGGTTATCTGTAAGAAGTGTGCAAAGACCTTTAGCCGAGGCAAAAATCTGAAAAATTTGAATACCAGTTGCATGCTTAGACATTTAACCAGCATGCACTTGCAAGCGTGGACACAACACCAAACCTCAAGTACCACATGTGCAACTGATCACAAAGAAGGTAGTCAGCAATGCTACATTGTTTCCCCCACTGTAAGCCCACCGGTTAGCACAGCAGCAAATGTTAAGGTGTTGTTGCAAGGCCAAAGCAGTCAGGGAATCCCACTGTTATATCAATGAAAGACTGAATCTAGGCCATCAGAAAGAACACCAACTCCATCACCATCATCAACAATCTCTCAGTCCACCCTGTACACCGCTAGTTCCACCATATGCAGCTCTCAAGTCCAGCTCACCCTCCCAGAGACTATGAGTAGGTCAAGAAAGTACTCAGTCTCTCATCCGCGTACACTGGGTTTGAACGCCCACATTGCCAAACTAATCTCGTTAGAGATGATGCCCTATCGGTTGGTGGAAAGCACAGCTTTCCGCGAACTCATGGCCTATGCAGTACCACGCTATGACCTACCCAGTCGCCACTTCTTCTCTCGCAAAGCCATCCCAGCCCTCCACCATCATGTGAAAGACCGCATTGTCCATGCACTCAAGCAGTCAGTGAGTGGAAAGGTGCACCTCACAACAGATGCATGGTCCAGTCGGCATGGCCAGGGCCGTTACGTGTCCATCACTGCGCACTAGGTTAATGTAGTGGATGCAGGGTCCACAGGGGACAGCGGTGGTGGGACAGTGCTGCCTAGCCCACGGTATAGGAAACAGTTGGCTGTAGGCGTTCGACCCTCCTCCTCCTCCAGAAGCGAAAGCTCGTCCACAGAGCGCAGTCGTACGAGCACTCCATCTGCAGCTGCCACTGTTGCACATGAGGTGTCCCCTTATCGAGCAGCTAGTGGAAAGCGTCAGCAGGCTGTGTTGCAGATGATGCGTTTGGGCGGCAGACACACCGCCGAGGTGCTGGCCGAGTACTTTCAGCGACAAACTGTCATGGCTGGGCAGTATACATCTTGAGGCAGCCAAGGTTGTTAGTGATAACGACCGTAATTTTGTTACAGCCATAGCCCTTTCAAAACTCAGCCACATACCTTGCTTGGCTCACACCTTGAACCTGGTGGTGCAGTGCTTCCTCAACAATTATCCAGAGTTAACAGCCCTGCTCCAGAAGGTGCGAAGACTGTGCGCGCACATCCGCCGGTCTCCTGTACACTCCATTTGTATGCAGAAGCTGCAGCAATTGCTCCATCTTCCCAACCACAGCCTCATTATCGACATTGCAACAAGGTGGAACGCCACCCTGCACATGGTTGAGCGGCTGTGCGAACAGAGGCAGGCCATAATGCATTTGTGGGAGGATACACGGCCAGGCACTTTGAGAGCAGACATGGAGTTGACTGGTGTGCAGTGGTCGAAGCTGAAAGACCTCTGTAAAGTCTTTCAGTGTTTTGAGGAATGCACACGGCTGGTAAGTGCAGACGACGCCATCCTAAGCATGAGCATCCCACTTATGAGTCTGCTCATGCAAACTTTGACGCACCTTAAGGAGCAGGCGTCTGCAGCCAATGTTGATGAGGAGGAAGAGGAGGAGGGAATCCTTGATGACATTCAGCCATTGTCTGCTCAGGGACTTCTCCTGGATGAGGTGGAGGAAGAAGAGGAGGAGGAGAATGATGATGGGGATGATTACTTAGGGGAGGAGGATGCATCTCATGGGGCAAGTGAAAATGTTGGCGTGGCAAGGTCTGGTACAGGGTTTGTGCATGACTGGAGGGATGTGGATTTGCCAGAAAGTGCTCCTCCAACCAGCACTCTCAGTGCATCATTGACACCGGGAACATTGGCTCACATGTCAGATTATGCCTTGCAGATCCTAAAAAGGGACCCCCGCATTGCCAAAATGATGAACGATGACTACTGGTTGGCCAGCATCCTGGATCCACGCTATAAAGGCAAATTTCAAAACATCATGCCACACGAGAACCTTGACCTAATATTGGCTAATAATCAAGCAACTCTGGTAAACCGGTTGGTTGAGGCATTCCCAGCACACAGCAGCGGTGATGGTTCTCACACGAGCCGTACGGGCCGGGGGCAGCTTGGCAGAGGTGTTCGTGGTGCACACAGCAGAAGTGGCGTTGGAGACTGGGGTTTCATGACAATGTTGTGGACTGATTTTTCAAGTACCGCTCACACAACTGGTAATACTGCATCGATGGAAAGCGACCAGAATAGTGACCGGTCTGCAAACCCTGTCTTATGAGGAAAGGTTGCAGGATTTGGGAATGTTTAGTTTGCAAAAGAGAAGACTGAGAGGAGACTTAATAGCTGTCTACAAATATCTAAAGGGCTGTCACATTGTAGAAGGATCAACTTTATTCTCATTTGCACAAGGAAAGACTAGAAGCAATGGGATGAAACTGAATGGGAAGAGACACAGATTAGATATTAGAAAAAACTTTTTGACAGTTAGAGTGATCAATGAGTGGAACAGGCTGCCACGAGAAGTGGTGAGTTCTCCTTCAATGGAAGTCTTCAAACAGAGGCTGGACAGACATCTGACTGGGATGATTTAGCGAATCCTGCTTTGAGCAGGGGGTTGGACCAGATGGCCCAGGAGGTCCCTTCCAACTCGACGATTCTATGATTCTATGATTCTATGATTCTATGACAGGAGACAGCAGTTGTCAACTATGGTTACAAACTACTTTTCCTCCCATATCGATGTTCTCCCACATAGGTCATTCCCCTTTGACTATTGGGCCGCTAAACTGGACACCTGGCCTGAATTGGCCCAATATGCCTTACAGGAGCTCGCTTGCCCAGCTGCAAGTGTGCTATCGGAAAGAGTCTTCAGTGCAGCAGGATCAATCCTGACAGAAAAAAGGACCCGTCTGTCAACCCAAAATGTGGATGATCTAACCTTCATTAAAATGAACCATGCATGGGTTTCCAAGGATTTTGTCCCACCTTCTCCTGATGACACATAGGGTGACAGAAAAATGGCTTGCTTTGGTCCTCCTCTTCCTGGGACTTGAACATTTTCGCCTTTTGCATCAGCTGAATGTCCAACATCAACATATGCCACTTTCTAAAACTCTCTAACTGTGCTGCCTCCCCCCCCATGGCCGGGGTCACCACCTAGCGCACGAAACCGTGCGAGTGCCGTTGCCCTGGACAGGTGGGTAGGCCGACTCTTGGGCGCGGGCACTGGCACAGGGTCCCTCATAGTGCAATCAAGTGTCTCTGACGGTGGTGGAGCACACCCGCCGTCAGACACACCGCCGTACTATGAGGGGCCCAGTGCCAGTACCGACGCCCACGAGTGGGCCCCCCTTGCTTGGGCAGGGCCCCAGCATTTGCAATCTTTACCTCTCCCTGCTCCTCCGCTGTGTAGTCTGGGCCGTCAAATCCATACTGGGCCTGACACCGTCTGAGCCTGCCTCCTGATCTATAGGCATATATTTTGAATGTGTGCACTATGCTATCCATACATGTTATCCTGTGATACGGTACCCTTTCTCACCTTTGTGCAATCACATGTAATCCATACTGGGCCTGACACCGTTTGAGCCTGCCTCCTGATCTATAAACATATATTTTGAATGTGTACACTATGCTATCCATACATGTTATCCGGGGATACGGTACCCTTTCTCACCTTTGCGCAATCACTTGTAATCCATACTGGGTCTGACACTGTCTGAGCCTGCCTCCTGATCTATAGACATATATTTTGAATGTGTACACTATGCTATCCATACATGTTATCTGTGGATACGGTACCCTTTCTCACCTTTGTGCAATCACGTGTAATCCATACTGGGCCTGACACCGTTTGAGCCTGCATCCTGATCTATAGACATATTTTGAATGTGTACACTATCCTATCCATACATGTTATCCGGGGATACGGTACCCTTTCTCACCTTTGTGCAATCACGTGTAATCCATACTGGGCCTGAGAACAGCTGGCGAGCGTTAAGCAAGCTACAGCACCTGTGGTTTGCACAAGTAAGTTTTTCATTTTTTCAGGAATGACGGTTAGGCCAAATTCCGGAACTGCGGTAGACCTGCACTTACTGGGAAATCATCGTTCGCGGGTAATAATTGTAATCCCAGATCCCCATCACTAATGTTGTTCAGCGGGTTATCTGCACCTGTAAGCGACAAACGCTGGCCTTTTCAGTGTAGCGCACATGCAGCCACGGACATGTAAGAGCATGACACACCAGTTATTGGCCAATCTCACGTGCCAGAGCCTCGCGTGTCCCTCTAGTAAGCCGGACTCGGACCGCGGCGCATGACGGAGTCTCGTTCGTTAACGGAATTAAGCTTGCAATGTGTGTATCTTTTTTGTTGCTGGATGGTTGAGGTTGCCCGTGTTGAGTGAAATTACGCCGTAGGCTCCACTACTGGTGGTGCCTTTCTGGACATTCCTTTAAGGTTCAGCTTTGCAACCATACTGCCCACGTAAAACAAACACTTTGCCTTCATGAACGCTGTTTGGAGGGTCGTGACTAGTGGGAATAACGCCGCCCAATCAGTTAACCTGCTAGAGAGATCCTTCGTTGCTCCCAAGCATGACATCACACTCCCTAGGAGGAAGGTAATGCCACTGTGGCGACCGTACTCCTGGGGGCGACACAAGTGCACTGATGCCCAGCCACTGCTCGCTGAATCTCCTGGTACATTGACCCAGACCACTACATTCCCCTCGCACGCTACACGACCTGAATCTGACCCTGATGAAACTCAGGTTACCCTTCCCATATACAGTTCCATCTTACACGGTGACAAAGAGGAAGCTGCAGATGAAAGTGCAGGTTCGGCCCACCCGCCGTCAGACACACCACTGTACTATCAGGGGCCCTGTGCCAGTGCCGTCGCCAACGAGTGGGCCCCCCCTGCTTGCTCAGGATCACAGCACTTGCAAGGTTGAAATATTGTGCAGTGAGATGGAAGATGGGGACGACGAGGAGTCCAGACTAGTACAGGGATTCCCTAGCGAGGAGACTTATTTGATTGTTTTCAATGTTGGGACAGCAATTTTTGGGGAGCACTATACTCTGGAGAATGATAGATGGGGCCCACCATACACTGGAACATTCCAAAGGTGGATATCAGACACTGGAGCAGCATTTACAGGGCCCATTATACACTAGAGCATTAGAAATGGGGCCCATTATGTTTGGAGCATTATTTGGGCCCATAAGACAGTGGAGCTTCATCCATGGTGACCAACATATACTGTAGCATTATGTGGAGCTCATCATATACTGTTTCAAACATTAAATGGGACCAATGATTCTGTATGGAGAAATAGATGAGCCTCGTCATGAGATGTAAAAAGTGAAGTATTTTTCATTGTACTATACCGCTATTTCTCTGCCGTATCAGAGCATCATGAGTTGTGGTATGTGTTAAAGGGGGGCTCTTTCGCCTAGGGCACATGAAAACCTGGAGCCAGCCCTAACCCCCCACAACTTTAGCCAAATAATCCCCATTTTTGGGCAGCACGGTGGCTCAGTGGTTAGCGCTGCAGCCTTGCAGCGCTGGAGTCCTGGGTTCGAATCCCACCGGTATGTTCTCCCGTGTTTGCGTGTGTTTCCTCCGGGCACTCCGGTTTCCTCCCACACTCCAAAGACATACAGATTGTGAGCCCCATTGGGGACAGTGATGAAAATGTGTGCAAAACTGTAAAGCGCAGCGGAATATGTTAGCGCTATATAAAAAAAATAAAGTTTGTTTTCCGCCCTTTTTCAGCCAATCAGTATCCACGGACACTGTGGGCAACGTGATGACATAGGCAGGGATCACCACCATCTTTGAGAAGGGCATGCAAGTGATTGGCTTGCTTTGGGGGGCGTCACAGGGGGTATAAAAGGGCGTGCACGCCGACCGCCATGTTACTCATGCTGATCTCAGAATAGGGAGAGCTGCTGCTGCTGCTGATTCTGTAGGGAGAGCATTAGGCAGGGAAGAAGACACCAAAAACTGCTTCTCCTGTTAGCGATTTTGCCTGTACAACACACCAGTCACTGTGTGTGCAGTGCAAGTGGAGGCTATATTTTGCTGGATCAGCTGTGTTGGTTGTTAGGCTGCCTTATAAGGCTTCCTGATAGCTGCATTGCTGTTTTCCCACTGCTCTGCAAACTGATTTTTTAAAAGCAATCCAAATTTTTTTTTTGTCCTGGTGAGGTACTGAGCGTGCATTTTTTCACACCATACAGCGGTGTACGCTCCTCACACAGTACCTTGTAACGGCTGTTATCACGGCCACAGTGAAGCTATCTGTGTGTGACTCTGTAAGAATAAGTCGAGGACATGTTCCGTTCTTACAGACCTCCACCTTCTAGTTTTGTCTGCTTTTCAAACAGTTAAGTATATTTGCTGTTTGATCACATTCAAAACTATAGAGAGACAGCATGTGTCAGTCCCTATACTTAAAAAACACGGAGCTTGACAATTTTACGGACATCGGACAGCGGTGTACGTGCACGCTCCTCTCTCAGTACCGTGTAACGGCTGTTATCACAGCCACAGTGAAGCTATCTGTGTGTGACTCTGTAAGAATAAGTCGAGGACATGTTCCGTTCTTACAGACCTCCACTTTCTAGTTTTGTCTGCTTTTCAGACAGTTAAGTATATTTGCTGTTTGATCACATTCAAAACTATAGAGAGACAGCGTGTGTCAGTCTGTATACTTAAAAAACACGGAGCTTGACAATTTTACGGACACCGGACAGCGGTGTACATGCACGCTCCTCTCTCAGTACCGTGTAACGGCTGTTATCACGGCCACAGTGAAGCTATCTGTTTGTCACTCTGTAAGGATAAGTCGAGGACATGTTCCGTTCTTACAGACCTACACTCTAGGGAGATTCCCATTCTGCCCAATTCTATATACACCTTGTAGTTTGTCATACACTAGCCAATTTCTGCCTGTGACATAGCGGTGTGATATTAACTGGGCTTCACACAATCCAACAGTGTCCACAAGTGTGTTCAGAAATTCTACATCTCCCCCGTCCTATAGTGACATTTTTCACACCTGCGACATTGAGCCTGTGACATAGCGTTGTGATATTAACTGGGCCTCACACAACAGTGTCCACAAGTGTGTTCAGAATTTCTACATCTCCCCTGTCCTATAGTGACATTTTTCACACCTACGACATTGAGCCTGTGACATAGCGGTGTGATATTAACTGGGCCTCACACAATCCAACAGTGTCCACAAGTGTGTTCAGAAAGTCGACGCCTCCCCTGTCCTATATACACCTTGTACCTTGTTTTACATTACTATATAGTTTGTGGGATTTTGTGTACATTTTTACCAAAAATGAGGTAGGCTGGTGGAAGAGGCCGTGGAATTGGGCGGGGGTTGCCAGCTGGTAATGATGGTGTTGGTGGTGGATCTGATGGTAGTGGCAAAAGCAAAATAGGACCGAATGCAGGAGGTGTTGAGCCTGCGTCATCTTCTGGCTCCACAAAGCCTCGAAGGCTTAGTTTTCTAGGAGTTGGCAAACCGCTTTTAAAGCCAGAGCATCAGGAAAAAGTTTTGGCTTACATTGCTGACTCAGCCTCCAGCTCTATCGCCTCCTCTTCTGAAGTTGTAAAAAATAAAAGCACTGAGTCGTCATTGGAGGCTCATGTTCATGAACCACACCTTTCCTTGTGTCCTTCACCCCAACCAAGGTTGAAGGATGACGCAGGCCATACAACTGATTACTCCATGGAGCTGTTTTCACATATCATGCCTGGGTTATCAAGTGAAATGGTGAATTACCCAGGCCAAGATGAATCTGACATGGAGTGCACTGATGCACAGCCACTGATAGATGATTCTGCTGGTACATTCAGTCAGAGCACTACATTGTCCTTGCAGTGTAATGAGCCAGATTCTGACCCTGATGAGACTCAGGTGCCCCTTCCCACATACTATACCACCATACACGGTGACACAGAGGAAGGTGCACATGACATTGAAGAGGAGGTGATGGATGACCCAGTTGTTGACCCAGATTGGCATCCATTGGGGGAAGAGGGTGGCGCTTCCAATAGCTCAGATGAGGACGAGGAGCATCCACAGCAGACATCGACATCGCAACAGCTGTTATCTGGCAGGCCCGGAGCACTCCAAAGACAGGTTCCAAAAATCAAAAGAGTTGCTGGACAGCTTGCTAGGCCACAAAATGTCTTCCAAAGTAGGAAGTGTGCAGTGTGGCACTTTTTTGAACAAAATCCTCATGATCAGGCCAAGGTTATCTGTAAGAAGTGTGCAAAGACCTTTAGCCGAGGCAAAAATCTGAAAAATTTGAATACCAGTTGCATGCTTAGACATTTAACCAGCATGCACTTGCAAGCGTGGACACAACACCAAACCTCAAGTACCACATGTGCAACTGATCACAAAGAAGGTAGTCAGCAATGCTACATTGTTTCCCCCACTGTAAGCCCACCGGTTAGCACAGCAGCAAATGTTAAGGTGTTGTTGCAAGGCCAAAGCAGTCAGGGAATCCCACTGTTATATCAATGAAAGACTGAATCTAGGCCATCAGAAAGAACACCAACTCCATCACCATCATCAACAATCTCTCAGTCCACCCTGTACACCGCTAGTTCCACCATATGCAGCTCTCAAGTCCAGCTCACCCTCCCAGAGACTATGAGTAGGTCAAGAAAGTACTCAGTCTCTCATCCGCGTACACTGGGTTTGAACGCCCACATTGCCAAACTAATCTCGTTAGAGATGATGCCCTATCGGTTGGTGGAAAGCACAGCTTTCTGCGAACTCATGGCCTATGCAGTACCACGCTATGACCTACCCAGTCGCCACTTCTTCTCTCGCAAAGCCATCCCAGCCCTCCACCATCATGTGAAAGACCGCATTGTCCATGCACTCAAGCAGTCAGTGAGTGGAAAGGTGCACCTCACAACAGATGCATGGTCCAGTCGGCATGGCCAGGGCCGTTACGTGTCCATCACTGCGCACTAGGTTAATGTGGTGGATGCAGGGTCCACAGGGGACAGCGGTGGTGGGACAGTGCTGCCTAGCCCACGGTATAGGAAACAGTTGGCTGTAGGCGTTCGACCCTCCTCCTCCTCCTCCAGAAGCGAAAGCTCGTCCACAGAGCGCAGTCGTACGAGCACTCCATCTGCAGCTGCCACTGTTGCACATGAGGTGTCCCCTTATCGAGCAGCTAGTGGAAAGCGTCAGCAGGCTGTGTTGCAGATGATGCGTTTGGGCGGCAGACACACCGCCGAGGTGCTGGCCGAGTACTTTCAGTGACAAACTGTCATGGCTGGGCAGTATACATCTTGAGGCAGCCAAGGTTGTTAGTGATAACGACCGTAATTTTGTGGCAGCCATAGCCCTTTCAAAACTCAGCCACATACCTTGCTTGGCTCACACCTTGAACCTGGTGGTGCAGTGCTTCCTCAACAATTATCCAGAGTTAACAGCCCTGCTCCAGAAGGTGCGAAGACTGTGCGCGCACATCCGCCGGTCGCCTGTACACTCCATTTGTATGCAGAAGCTGCAGCGATTGCTCCATCTTCCCAACCACAGCCTCATTATCGACATTGCAACAAGGTGGAACGCCACCCTGCACATGGTTGAGCGGCTGTGCGAACAGAGGCAGGCCATAATGCATTTGTGGGAGGATACACGGCCAGGCACTTTGAGAGCAGACATGGAGTTGACTGGTGTGCAGTGGTCGAAGCTGAAAGACCTCTGTAAAGTCTTTCAGTGTTTTGAGGAATGCACACGGCTGGTAAGTGCAGACGACGCCATCCTAAGCATGAGCATCCCACTTATGAGTCTGCTCATGCAAACTTTGACGCACCTTAAGGAGCAGGCGTCTGCAGCCAATGTTGATGAGGAGGAAGAGGAGGAGGGAATCCTTGATGACATTCAGCCATTGTCTGCTCAGGGACTTCTCCTGGACGAGGTGGAGGAAGAAGAGGAGGAGGAGAATGATGATGGGGATGATTACTTAGGGGAGGAGGATGCATCTCATGGGGCAAGTGAAAATGTTGGCGTGGCAAGGTCTGGTACAGGGTTTGTGCATGACTGGAGGGATGTGGATTTGCCAGAAAGTGCTCCTCCAACCAGCACTCTCAGTGCATCATTGACACCGGGAACATTGGCTCACATGTCAGATTATGCCTTGCAGATCCTAAAAAGGGACCCCCGCATTGCCAAAATGATGAACGATGACTACTGGTTGGCCAGCATCCTGGATCCACGCTATAAAGGCAAATTTCAAAACATCATGCCACACGAGAACCTTGACCTAATATTGGCTAATAATCAAGCAACTCTGGTAAACCGGTTGGTTGAGGCATTCCCAGCACACAGCAGCGGTGATGGTTCTCACACGAGCCGTACGGGCCGGGGGCAGCTTGGCAGAGGTGTTCGTGGTGCACACAGCAGAAGTGGCGTTGGAGACTGGGGTTTCATGACAATGTTGTGGACTGATTTTTCAAGTACCGCTCACACAACTGGTAATACTGCATCGATGGAAAGTGACAGGAGACAGCAGTTGTCAACTATGGTTACAAACTACTTTTCCTCCCATATCGATGTTCTCCCACATAGGTCATTCCCCTTTGACTATTGGGCCGCTAAACTGGACACCTGGCCTGAATTGGCCCAATATGCCTTACAGGAGCTCGCTTGCCCAGCTGCAAGTGTGCTATCGGAAAGAGTCTTCAGTGCAGCAGGATCAATCCTGACAGAAAAAAGGACCCGTCTGTCAACCCAAAATGTGGATGATCTAACCTTCATTAAAATGAACCATGCATGGGTTTCCAAGGATTTTGTCCCACCTTCTCCTGATGACACATAGGGTGACAGAAAAATGGCTTGCTTTGGTCCTCCTCTTCCTGGGACTTGAACATTTTCGCCTTTTGCATCAGCTGAATGTCCAACATCAACATATGCCACTTTCTAAAACTCTCTAACTGTGCTGCCTCCCCCCCCATGGCCGGGGTCACCACCTAGCGCACGAAACCGTGCGAGTGCCGTTGCCCTGGACAGGTGGGTAGGCCGACTCTTGGGCGCGGGCACTGGCACAGGGTCCCTCATAGTGCAATCAAGTGTCTCTGACGGTGGTGGAGCACACCCGCCGTCAGACACACCGCCGTACTATGAGGGGCCCAGTGCCAGTACCGACGCCCACGAGTGGGCCCCCCTTGCTTGGGCAGGGCCCCAGCATTTGCAATCTTTACCTCTCCCTGCTCCTCCGCTGTGTAGTCTGGGCCGTCAAATCCATACTGGGCCTGACACCGTCTGAGCCTGCCTCCTGATCTATAGGCATATATTTTGAATGTGTGCACTATGCTATCCATACATGTTATCCTGTGATACGGTACCCTTTCTCACCTTTGTGCAATCACATGTAATCCATACTGGGCCTGACACCGTTTGAGCCTGCCTCCTGATCTATAAACATATATTTTGAATGTGTACACTATGCTATCCATACATGTTATCCGGGGATACGGTACCCTTTCTCACCTTTGCGCAATCACTTGTAATCCATACTGGGTCTGACACTGTCTGAGCCTGCCTCCTGATCTATAGACATATATTTTGAATGTGTACACTATGCTATCCATACATGTTATCTGTGGATACGGTACCCTTTCTCACCTTTGTGCAATCACGTGTAATCCATACTGGGCCTGACACCGTTTGAGCCTGCATCCTGATCTATAGACATATTTTGAATGTGTACACTATCCTATCCATACATGTTATCCGGGGATACGGTACCCTTTCTCACCTTTGTGCAATCATGTGTAATCCATACTGGGCCTGAGAACAGCTGGCGAGCGTTAAGCAAGCTACAGCACCTGTGGTTTGCACAAGTAAGTTTTTCATTTTTTCAGGAATGACGGTTAGGCCAAATTCCGGAACTGCGGTAGACCTGCACTTACTGGGAAATCATCGTTCGCGGGTAATAATTGTAATCCCAGATCCCCATCACTAATGTTGTTCAGCGGGTTATCTGCACCTGTAAGCGACAAACGCTGGCCTTTTCAGTGTAGCGCACATGCAGCCACGGACATGTAAGAGCATGACACACCAGTTATTGGCCAATCTCACGTGCCAGAGCCTCGCGTGTCCCTCTAGTAAGCCGGACTCGGACCGCGGCGCATGACGGAGTCTCGTTCGTTAACGGAATTAAGCTTGCAATGTGTGTATCTTTTTTGTTGCTGGATGGTTGAGGTTGCCCGTGTTGAGTGAAATTACGCCGTAGGCTCCACTACTGGTGGTGCCTTTCTGGACATTCCTTTAAGGTTCAGCTTTGCAACCATACTGCCCACGTAAAACAAACACTTTGCCTTCATGAACGCTGTTTGGAGGGTCGTGACTAGTGGGAATAACGCCGCCCAATCAGTTAACCTGCTAGAGAGATCCTTCGTTGCTCCCAAGCATGACATCACACTCCCTAGGAGGAAGGTAATGCCACTGTGGCGACCGTACTCCTGGGGGCGACACAAGTGCACTGATGCCCAGCCACTGCTCGCTGAATCTCCTGGTACATTGACCCAGACCACTACATTCCCCTCGCACGCTACACGACCTGAATCTGACCCTGATGAAACTCAGGTTACCCTTCCCATATACAGTTCCATCTTACACGGTGACAAAGAGGAAGCTGCAGATGAAAGTGCAGGTTCGGCCCACCCGCCGTCAGACACACCACTGTACTATCAGGGGCCCTGTGCCAGTGCCGTCGCCAACGAGTGGGCCCCCCCTGCTTGCTCAGGATCACAGCACTTGCAAGGTTGAAATATTGTGCAGTGAGATGGAAGATGGGGACGACGAGGAGTCCAGACTAGTACAGGGATTCCCTAGTGAGGAGACTTATTTGATTGTTTTCAATGTTGGGACAGCAATTTTTGGGGAGCACTATACTCTGGAGAATGATAGATGGGGCCCACCATACACTGGAACATTCCAAAGGTGGATATCAGACACTGGAGCAGCATTTACAGGGCCCATTATACACTAGAGCATTAGAAATGGGGCCCATTATGTTTGGAGCATTATTTGGGCCCATAAGACAGTGGAGCTTCATCCATGGTGACCAACATATACTGTAGCATTATGTGGAGCTCATCATATACTGTTTCAAACATTAAATGGGACCAATGATTCTGTATGGAGAAATAGATGAGCCTCGTCATGAGATGTAAAAAGTGAAGTATTTTTCATTGTACTATACCGCTATTTCTCTGCCGTATCAGAGCATCATGTGTTGTGGTATGTGTTAAAGGGGGGCTCTTTCGCCCAGGGCACATGAAAACCTGGAGCCAGCCCTAACCCCCCACAACTTTAGCCAAATAATCCCCATTTTTGGGCAGCAAGGTGGCTCAGTGGTTAGCGCTGCAGCCTTGCAGCGCTGGAGTCCTGGGTTCGAATCCCACCAAGGACAACATCTGCAAGGAGTTTGTATGTTCTCCCCGTGTTTGCGTGTGTTTCCTCCGGGCACTCCTGTTTCCTCCCACACTCCAAAGACATACAGATTGTGAGCCCCATTGGGGACAGTGATGAAAATGTGTGCAAAACTGTAAAGCGCTGCGGAATATGTTAGCGCTATATAAAAAAAATAAAGATTATTAAAATAAAGATTATTATTTTTCAGTGTGTAACTAGTATTATGAAGTTAACTAAGGTTGACAAGCTTAAGTAAGAAGAATTGATGCTTTTGGCATTCAAATGGGCACTGTAGGTGTGTTTCCTGTCCTCCTCTCACTGCCGACTTTAATTCCCCATTGACTTACATTGGGTTTCGTGTTTCGGTCGGACCCCCGACTTTTCCCTATAATCGGCCGATTTTGCTCGACCCGACTTTTGGAAAAGTCCGGTTTCATGAAACGAAACTCGACCCTAAAAAAGCAAAAGTCGCTCAACTCTACTCAGCAGATGTAGACCACCCATGACTGTTCACATTTCCACAAATTTGTGTTAACATCAGCAGCAGCCACAGCAGGCACAGAAGCCACACTAAAGATATCACAGATTGCAGTTACTTGACATTAATGCATCACACTAAAAAATGCAATATCACCTTGTCTGTACAGTCTTTGATTGGGGTGTAAAAGTCATTGGACATCCATGACTTGTTCATCTTGAAATGTAGGCAGTCTACACTATCAGGGGCCAGCTGGCTGCACTTTTTCTGTCAGGAAACCACCAGCAGCGATGAAGACACGTTGTGAGAGAACACTGGCTGCTGGGCACTATAAAACCTCCAAGGCATGTGAAGCGAGCTCAGGGCACTCATCCATTTTGGAAGACCAAAATGTGAAAGGTTTTAAACCCTCCCTGATGGTATTCATATTAAATTCTAGATACTCCTGCACCATCTTCTCCATTCATTCACCACATGTAAGACCTGGACACTGCTGTCCTGGTGCACGAGCTGGTCTAAAAAAAAGAGTTAAAGTACTCACAGAAATTGCTTCTTCCACTTACACCACTGCTGCTTCTAATGTTTTGGCGTTGATGAATTGATGTGCCAGAGGTTGGAAGTCTAGAGCTGTGATGCTAACTGTTTGATTCACTGGGGATTAGCTCTCTTAAAGTTGAGTAAAAGCGTGTTTTGATACTCCAGCATTTGTGGGTCCCTTTCCAGGGTGGGAAGCATCTGGCAAAATTTGGTTTTATAAGGTGGATCTAACAGAGTGGCAACTCAATCGTCTGCAGTATTCATAATCATAGCTATATTAGGAACATGTTGCAGATAGTGCAGTAAGAAGGTACTCATAGGTCGAGCTCTACCATTAGGTCCAAGCCCATGCTCTGTTGGTGGCTGGGTAATAATGAGGCTTGTTTCCTCCATCCCCTCCCGCCAACCTTGAACAACAGAGGGGATTATTATCCTCTTCATCTCCTGACAGTTGCTGGCCCATCACCTCTTCCTCCTCTATTTGTTCCTTGGATCTTGCACCTTCGATAACAGTTTGTCTGCTATCACCAGCCCCCTTCTCGATCGCAGTAATCCACCCTCCCGTGGCACCTGCCTGTGTGATTACAGTCTGGAACATAGAGACAGTGTTATCTCTTCTGCATCCTCCTCTGCTTCCTCCTCTTCTTCTGGGACCACCATCTCCTCTCACAGGCTATTCAAAGTCTGCTCCAGCATATAGATGACTTGAACAGTGATGCTGATGATGGAATTGTCAGCGCTAACCATCTTAGTAGAAATTTATAAACTGTGATGATGGGTGTAGAGGTCCTTAAACTATGCCCACTCCATAAACATGATATGCACCATGATCGTACTGCATTGGCCAAGGCTATATGACATGACATACTGCGTCAGGGCTAGTTGCTGCTGCCACAGTCGCTGCAACATGTGCAGAGTGGAATTCCACCATGTCGACACATCGCATATCAACCTGTTAACTGGCATGGACAAAGACCTTTGTATTGATGCAAGTCGATGACCTGAGGGGTGCGAACAGCGGAAATGAGCGCACAGCTTAGGTGCTTTCTGGAGCAGTTCAAACAGGCCAGAATCGTGGTAGAGAAAATGCTGTACCACTAGGTTGAGGATGTGAGCCACGCAAAGCATATGTGAGAGCTTGCCTCGCCGCAGGGCCGCCACCAGGTTTGCACTGTTATCGGACATGACCTTCTTTGGATGCAGGTTCAACAGAGACAGCCATTGATCAAACTGAGCCTGGAGAGCTGTCCTCAACTCTTCAGCTGTATGACTGTGATCTCCAAGGCATATCAATTTTAATACTTCCTGATTGTGGTTAGCCCTGGCTGCGCTGTAAGGAGGTGGTGGAAATATGCTCTGCACTGTTGTAACATGTGTCTCATTAAGGCAGAGGTTCAGGGTGCAGGTGGAGGCTCTAGAGGAAATAGAGGAGGAGGCAAAGCATTGGATTAATTGTTACATTTAGAGGTTTGTCATGCAAGCCTTGGGGATTCCAAGACTTGTGGAGCAGCACCTGCCCTCACCACCATCAGTGTCACTCAGTGCTCAGTCAGAGAGATGTAACACCCTTGGCCATGCTTACTCGTCCAACTGTCTGTGGTGAAATGCACCCTGGCAAACAGATTTAATCAAGGAATGGTTGATGTTGTCTGTGACATGCTTTTGTAGCTCAGGCACAGCTTTCTTAAAAGAGTAATTGTGACTGTGCAATTGGTGCTGGGGGACTGCGATGGCCATCAGCTTTTGGAAACTGTCTTCATCTACAAGGCGGGAAGGCAGCATTATTGTTGCCAACAGATTGGATATGGTGGAGTTCAACTTCTTAGCTTTGTCATGCATAGAAGGAAACAATATTTTATGTGACTACAATTGCAGAACCATGGGCTGGCAGTAGTTCTGAAAGAGGTTGGAGTACGGTGAACTGGACAAACTGATGGACCATGAGAGAGGTGCAGGTGGAGATGTTATGGTGGATTGAGAAAGTTGTGGTGTGTTGGTTCTCTGAGATCCATCAAAACCAGCAAGCATGTCCGTTTCCATTACAGCAGATGGCGGTCTCTCGGTCTGCGTGACAGGAGCTGGTGAAGAACCCGATATTTTGCAGTTGAAGACCTGTATCTCAATAGTTGGCACGGTAACAGAGGAGGAGGAAGAAGAAGCTGATGCAATTGATGGGGCGACTGATGTTTGTTGAGTTCCGCTAGTCTGCATTTTTGCACAGTGGGATTCCCGCAGTAACACATGTTGATTGCGCATGTGAAGGTTTATACATGTAGTAGTCAAATTATTGCACTTTTTACCTTTGCTCAGTTTTTTTGCAAAGTTGACAGATTAAGTGAGTTTGTTCATCCTTTGCAGTGTGAAAAAAGGACCAGGCTAGTCAACCCTTGCCACTCCTGCGAGCTGCATACCCATGGACACTGCTGGCCACAGCCACAGTTGTGGCTGAGGATGCATTGCTCATCGTGGCTGCATCACTACGTGTCTACATCATACAGTGCACCGTAACCTGCTCGTCTTCCTCCTCAGATAACCTACTCAGCTGTGTGCTTCTACAGTAAAGTATGTTCATGCCAACTGGGATCGAGCACCTCATCATCATTATCCTCTGTATATCACATTCCTTGCTCTTGGAGTCACCCTCCTCTCCATTCTGCCCTGACAGTCCCTGTGAGCCTCAGATATCTGAATTCATCAGGATCACCTCCTCCCAGGGGTTAACATCTAATGAAGAGGGTCAGGATGCTAGACTTCATTCTGCCCTGGATCCAAGCTAAAAAAAATTGGTGATCGGTGCAGATTTCCTCCTCTTGTGAAGCATTTGAGTACACTTTTGATAACCATGTATTAGGCGTCGGGTTCCTTCCTCTGCACAGGAGGAATCCTGAGCCTCACCTTCTGCAGTCTCCCATTCAGTCCCGACCACAGAGAAGGCTGCTCAGCAGAAATGTCGATCCCAGCATCTTGCCTCAGTTAGTGCTGTTGGTTTGGTTGCTGCTGCCATCCAGGGGTCAGCTATAGCAACCTGCGCTAGCCAGCAGCGAGCCGCTCCTGGGACTAAGTCCTTCTTTTGGGCTACTAAGCATGCCCGTGGGTCGACCTCTCATTGGAGGTTGGGGGTTACATGCTGAGGTCCTGTTGCTTCCCTGATTGGTCCACGGGGAAGGTCCCAGAAGGACGCTGCTATAAATGGTTTGCATGGCCGCTCAGCCATGCGCTAGTGTAGACAGTATTTTGTACCTTTGTGTGTGCTGACAGATGCATGTGTTTGCGACTGACTCATTATGATCACCTCGCTCTGGTTGTGCATGTGTATAGGGAATTGTAGTTAGAGTCAGTGCCTACTAGTGGCATTGCATATGCACCACCATGCTCCCAGTTAACAGCATATACTTAGTGCCAGTTTGTGCCATTCGATACAAGGCACTATCATACCACGCCATGTAGCAGCAACCGCCAGCGCGGCGCCATGTGCAAGTGTTGCGCTTTCCTAGCCTGAGTTAGGGTGGTTAGTGGTATCCGCCAGAGTGGTACTGTGCACACTTGCGCACTATATCTTTAGTTTGCTGAACTCTGTGAGCGTTAACAGGATCTGGCATTTATGTTCTGCGGTATGTGCAGTAACAGAATTCGCCTCTGTACACACCGAGTGATGCTAACCCGCCTGTGTCCAGTTATTATATTGCTATATAGTGTCCGCCATTACCGAGCAGCAAGTAACACTTCTGTAGGGTGGACCCCGGGCTGCGAACGCACCTTGACAACATATTTATTACTTGGTGCATTTTGCTAGCCCTAACTTACTAGCACCAGGGTCTGGCTAGTAATGGTGGACGAACAGTGACTGCAGCGGTACATCCAGCAGCTGGAGGGCAGGTTGGCAGCTTTTGAGTGCTCAGCCTCAGCTGTGGATGTTACCGCAGTCGCTGTTCAGGCAGCCATGGAGGCTGTCTCCCTTGTGTCCCCTGCCATCCCTGTCCCGACTTTGTCCCACCTCCAATTGCCCAAGAAGTTCTCAGGTCATAGTGCTTTTTGTAGGGGTTTCGTGAGCCAGTGTGCCATACAGCTGGAGCTGGAGGCACAATTCCCCTCTTTGGAGGAGTCACACCGCTGTGGGAGTGTGGTTATCATGTGGTGCAGAGTGACTCCCAGTTTTTGGCCACTCTGAAGCAGGTCTTCTTGGGACCGCGAGTCACCCATGATACTGCGCTCCAGCTGCTGGCATTTTCACAGGGCTCGTCTCTGGTCAGCCATTTCGCCATCCAGTTCCGGACTCTGGTCTCGGAGTTGGAGTGGCCAGATAAGGTCCTCATTCCGGTCTTCTGGAGAGACTTGGCTGACAGTTCCTGGGCACTCTGAAGCAGGTCTTCCTGGGACCGCGACTCATCCATGATACCACGCTCCTGCTGCTGGCATGGTCACAAGGCTCATCTTTGGTTGGCCATTATGCTTTCCAGTTCCGGACTCTGGCTTTAGAACTTGAGTGGTCAGACAAGACCCTCGTTCCGGTGTTCTGGAGAGGTCTGGCTGACCATGTAAAGGACGCCCTGGCCACCAGGGAGATTCCCGCCACATTGGAGGAACTTATCACCGTCTCCACACGTATAGACCTTTGTTTCATGGAGGGAAGGTTGGAGCGGTCCCAGTGTAGGCTGAGGTTTAGGTTGGCAGCCAGTTTTGCTAAACGTCTGGAACCTCCCGATCGGGCATCTGAGCCCCAAGAGGCAATGGGGGTTTCTCATGCGGGATCCAGTTCCCGGTCCGCACGAGCACCCGTGGTCTGTCACATTTGCTGGCAGCCTGGTCACCCTGCCAACAGGTGCCCACAGTGGCCAGGAAAACGTTCACGTCTAGTGGCTGTTGGAGGAGGCCTACTAGACACTGCAATGTTTTCCTCCAAGCTATCCTTTAAGGGGACGCTTGAGTTTGGCTATTCCACTCTGGTGATGGAGGTTTGCGTGGACTCCGGGGCGGAGGGCAATTTTATGTCGTCTGCCTATGCCCAATGGCATGCAATTCCTCTGGTTTTACTACCTCAGCAGTCACCATCAAAGTGGTGAACGGTGCGACACTACCATCTCAGATTACCCACCAGACCACCCCGCTGATACTCTTGATTTCTCCTTCTCATCAGGAGACCCTATCTCTCTTTATCATGCCCGACGGTATCGACCAGGTCCACTTAGGGGTCCCCTGGTTGCACCATCACTCTCCCCATATAGAGTGGTCCTCGGGGAAAATTCTCGGTTGGAGTAAATCCTGTGAGGGGAGATGTCAGAGGGAGTGGATTCAGGTTGTCTCCACTGAAGTTCCTGCAGATCTTTCCTCTCTCCCTAAATACTATCGACAGTATGCAGACGTGTTCTCCAAGAAGGCAGAGGAAACACTTCCACCTCATCGCTCCTATGACTGTCCTATTGACCTCTTCCCAAGTGCTGAGCCTCCCTGGGGTCGATTCTATCCCCTATCTATCCCGGAGACAGAGGTCATGTCTCAATATATCAGGGAGAATCTGGCAAGGGGATTCATTAGTAAGTCGGTGTCACCAGCGGGGACAGGATTCTTCTTCATCCAGAAGAAGAATGGAGAACTACGTCCCTGCATTGATTACAGGGGTCTTAACGCTATCACTGTTAAGAATTAGTATCCTCAGTCACTGATATCGGAACTGTTTGATAGGCTACGGGGAGCGAGAGTGTTTACTAAACTTGATCTGCGGGGGGCTTACAACCTGATTCGCATCTGTGAGGGGGTCGAATGTAAGACGACATTTAACACCAGGGACGGGCATTATGAATAACTGGTGATGCCCTTCGGGCTCTGTAATGCTCCAGCCGTCTTCCAAGACTTTGTGAATGACATCTTCCGGGATATGCTCACCACCTCGGTAGTAGTCTATCTGGATGATATCCTCATCTACTCTCCAGATATTGACTCTCACCAGAGAAATGTTTGCAAACTGTGTCCAGTTATTATATTGCTATATAGCATCTGCCATTACTGAGCAGCAGGTAACATCTCTCACAGTTGACCCCATCTTTATTACTTGGTGCGTTAAACTAGCCCTAACACCATGGCATAGAATGTGTGAACAGCTCTTCAGATTCACCCATATGTGGTTCTGTACAGTCAGTTGTACAGTTGGAGAGATGGGACACGGTGGGAAGCAAGAGGAATCTGGGTGCCCCCTCTGTGGACTGTACTGGGTATGATGTTGAGGTGGAGGAAGAGGAGAGGCTACTTGAAGCTGTGCTTGCCACCCACTTGAGCACATGCTTTTTTGGGACACATCAACAAGGTGTACCACTGTGCATCTGCCAATGAAAGGTAGTAGAGTAGCTCATCCAGTAGCAGAAGTTGTCAGATGCCTTTACATAGTACTTGACGTTGTTAGCTCACTAGTGCTTTCACCAACCATACAAACTACACCAAGTACACCTTGAAAACCAAGCCTATTTACCTTTCCACAACAGACTCACTTTTTCCCAGGCATGTTGCTCAGGTACTGTGCTAGGAGCACAGTATTTGCAACAAAAAATTACATTTTAAACTCTGCATGACCTCAGCAAACAGCTGAATTTCAGCAACAGTAAATTCCAAGGTGAAATATGGCATGCTGTATTGCGTTAGTCACCGAAGAAAGAATTGTTTGAGTGTGGAAGCGGCCTGTATGACAAATAAGATACTGTATGCTACAATCAATTTGAAAATAAGATGTCCCCTACTGTATGACGCTAGGGGTACTTCACAATAAGCAAGATCGCTAGTGAGATCGCTGATGCGTCACCGATTTTGTTATGCAACAGCGATCTCGCCGTGTGTGGCACGCATCAGCAACCGCCCTCCCCCACTGGGTATTGCTGATCGTGCAGGAATGTCCTGGGCCATTTTTTGATCATTGGTCTCCCGCTGGCCAGCACGCATCGTGTGGCAGCAGGAGACTGACGCTCAGCAAGCTCCCAGCGCTGTAAGCAGACGCTGGGAGCTGGTATCCAGGGTTAACAGTGGGTAACTAAGCACACGCGGCACTTAGTTACCTGCTGTGTACCATGGATACCAGCTTGCTCATGCTGGGAGCTGGTATTCTAGGTAAACAGTGGGTAACTAAGCGCCGTGCACGCTTAGTTACCCATTGTTTACCCTGGATACTAGCTCCCAGCGCGAGTATGCTGGTATCCAGGGTACACAGCAGGTAACTAAGCACTGCGTGTGCTTAATTACCCACTGTTTTCCCTGGATACCAGCGTGCTCGCTGGTCCTGATCGCTGATGAGTCTGCCTGTTTGACAGCTCATCAGCGATCCTGACCAGGTTGCATAGTTGTCAGGATTGCTGGTGCGTCGCTAAGTGAGACGGGATCCATAGGAACACAACAATTTTTGGTGGCCTCTGGATAAGGCCTCTATAACACACTAGATGCTGCAATCTACTTTAAAGTCAGATCCTCTACTGTGTGATGTTAGGAAACCAAGAATTTTTTGGTGGCATCTGGATCAGGCCTATATAACACACTAGATTCTACAAACTATTTTAAAGCCTGCAAAAGACAAAGTGAGCAAAAACCCTGCTGTAACTAAATAAGTAAAAGCAAAAGTGCATCTAAATAATACAGAGTTTTCAGTAATACTGTTTTTGATCAAAAGTAGCATGAAAGCCATCCCACCACGACAAGGTAACTCTGTTCGGGATAGTCCTACACTGTCTAATATTAAAAACCTTGCTTTGTGTCAAAGTTGACCTCAATGTGTGAACAAGGGCAGACAAAAGGACTGAGTCCCAAACAGTAGACACCAGTCTGGGGAAGCCTTATATACAATTTCCAGCTCAGGAGAGGGAGGCCACACCCCAGCTTGCACAGAATGCAAAAAATACAAAGAAAAAACACAAAAATTGAGCTTGGTTTGAGATGATACACATGCAGCGTATAAATGCATGTTGACATTGGCCATAAAACATAAAACCTGCAAAAGACAAAGTGAGCAAAAACCCTGCTGTAACTAAATAAGTAAAAGCAAAAGTGCATCTAAATAATACAGAGTTTTTAGTAATACTGTTTTTGATCAAAAGTAGCATGAAAGCCATCCCACCACGACAAGGTAACTCTGTTCGGGATAGTCCTACACTGTCTAATATTAAAAACCTTGCTTTGTGTCAAAGTTGACCTCAATGTGTGAACAAGGGCAGACAAAAGGACTGAGTCCCAAACAGTAGACACCAGTTTGGGGAAGCCTTATATACAATTTCCAGCTCAGGAGAGGGAGGCCACACCCCAGCTTGCACAGAATGCAAAAAATGCAAAGAAAAAACACAAAAATTGAGCTTGGTTTGAGATGATACACATGCAGCGTATAAATGCATGTTGACAATGGCCATAAAACATAAAACCTGCAAAAGACAAAGTGAGCAAAAACCCTGCTGTAACTAAATAAGTAAAAGCAAAAGTGCATCTAAATAATACAGAGTTTTTAGTAATACTGTTTTTGATCAAAAGTAGCATGAAAGCCATCCCACCACGACAAGGTAACTCTGTTCGGGATAGTCCTACACTGTCTAATATTAAAAACCTTGCTTTGTGTCAAAGTTGACCTCAATGTGTGAACAAGGGCAGACAAAAGGACTGAGTCCCAAACAGTAGACACCAGTCTGGGGAAGCCTTATATACAATTTCCAGCTCAGGAGAGGGAGGCCACACCGCAGCTTGCACAGAATGCAAAAAATACAAAGAAAAAACACAAAAATTGAGCTTGGTTTGAGATGATACACATGCAGCGTATAAATGCATGTTGACATTGGCCATAAAACATAAAACCTGCAAAAGACAAAGTGAGCAAAAACCCTGCTGTAACTAAATAAGTAAAAGCAAAAGTGCATCTAAATAATACAGAGTTTTTAGTAATACTGTTTTTGATCAAAAGTAGCATGAAAGCCATCCCACCACGACAAGGTAACTCTGTTCGGGATAGTCCTACACTGTCTAATATTAAAAACCTTGCTTTGTGTCAAAGTTGACCTCAATGTGTGAACAAGGGCAGACAAAAGGACTGAGTCCCAAACAGTAGACACCAGTCTGGGGAAGCCTTATATACAATTTCCAGCTCAGGAGAGGGAGGCCACACCGCAGCTTGCACAGAATGCAAAAAATACAAAGAAAAAACACAAAAATTGAGCTTGGTTATTGCTCACTTTGTCTTTTGCAGGTTTTATGTTTTATGGCCAATGTCAACATGCATTTATACGCTGCATGTGTATCATCTCAAACCAAGCTCAATTTTTGTGTTTTTTCTTTGTATTTTTTGCATTCTGTGCAAGCTGGGGTGTGGCCTCCCTCTCCTGAGCTGGAAATTGTATATAAGGCTTCCCCAGACTGGTGTCTACTGTTTGGGACTCAGTCCTTTTGTCTGCCCTTGTTCACACATTGAGGTCAACTTTGACACAAAGCAAGGTTTTTATTATTAGACAGTGTAGGACTATCCCGAACAGAGTTACCTTGTCGTGGTGGGATGGCTTTCATGCTACTTTTGATCAAAAACAGTATTACTAAAAACTCTGTATTATTTAGATGCACTTTTGCTTTTACTTATTTAGTTACAGCAGGGTTTTTGCTCACTTTGTCTTTTGCAGGTTTTATGTTTTATGGCCAATGTCAACATGCATTTATACGCTGCATGTGTATCATCTCAAACCAAGCTCAATTTTTGTGTTTAAACTATTTTAAAGTCAGATTCCCTATTGTATGACACCAGGAACAGAAGAATTTTTTGTGGCATCTGGATCAGGCCTCTATAAAACACTAAATTCTGCAATCTATTTTAAAGTCAGGTCCCCTATTGTATGATGTTTAGCAACAGGAAACAGTTTTTGGTTATGTGTGTGAGATCTGCAGACAGCTTAATTTCAACCCAACAAAATGACAAAGTGTGATACGGTGGGCTGTGTAACCTTTTGCAACTGAAAAATTATAATTTTTTTTAATGTGCCTTAGGTCTGCAGACAGTTTCATATCACCACATCACTAAATGACAAGGTGGGATACAGCAGTCTCTTTCACATTTAA
Organism: Dendrobates tinctorius; assembly: GCF_039654945.1. Classification (NCBI taxonomy): domain Eukaryota; kingdom Metazoa; phylum Chordata; class Amphibia; order Anura; family Dendrobatidae; genus Dendrobates; species Dendrobates tinctorius. The sequence continues at coordinate 5,132,178 of NW_027361694.1, forward strand.
CTAGTAAAAAAATATTATTTATAATGCTATACTCATGCATGAAGCACAATAGAAGCAGTGCATAACACACTTGTAAGACATGTGCCCTCCTGGCTTTGCCTGTAGACCTCAGTAATGGGCAAAAAAAAGTGCTGGAATTTAAATTTAACAGCCACATTGGATACTAGCTAGCTGCACTATCTGACTGATATACAACCGCCTAGCTAACTAGCTAAAATGTTGCTGCCAACAGTGCCAGCGTCAGGAGCAGCCTCTCTGTGCTGTTACAGTGTCAAAATGGCACAAAACGAGATGTCCGCTGTTTATATCATGAGGGACATGTGATTTCAGCAGCCAATGACACAAGCCATTGTGTCAGGACATTGTGGATGTTTTCTGCACCCCAATTGGTTAGCCGCACTGCACCTAAAATTAGAGAAAAGAAAGTTTACAAAAACACTGCACCTCTGAGCTCTGAAAACCCCCTCTCCTCATCAGTCACAAGCACAATGCTCATGATACACCACCATTATCATTGCAAAAGCACAGAAAATACTTTTGTGGCAACGCAAATATTATCCAGCACTTTTTATCGAATCTTTCCGATTTTTACCGTTTTTATAAAATTTTGCTCATCTTTCTGATCACAAATCCGAATGTACCATATTCATGCCGAGTTTATGGTTGGCGATGGTTTTCTAAACAAATTCGCTCATCACTAATTATAAGACGCTCTCCCATTTTCCCATTTTTTTTTTAAAGTGAGCCTTATAATCTGAGCAATACAGTACATCAATACTTTTATATAATGTATATGAAGTATTTAATGACATTGCTATTGCCAGAGAGTTTTATCACTTTTCTGATCACTGGATAATGCAGAGCATGCTAAAACTAGTAGTGCATACTATCAGAAAGTAAGTTTAGTGCATTGCACTTACCAGCAGATTATTCATTGACAAATTATTTAATGTCTGTTCAGTTATTTTATCCAAATGATAACATTGTATATATCATAAAATAAATCTTCAATTTATCCTACCACCTAATCTGATGTAAAACATCTGGATAAAGACATTCAAATCTGACAATTATCAAAGCTATGACAATGGCAAATAAACTCCAAATTTGAATTGACAGTAGAAAATGTGAAAACTTAACTAACAAAAATAAATGTGTGCTAATTAACATTAATCATGAATTGTCAAAGCAGATCCAATTGTTTGTTTCATTAGTCTGACCTATTCCCAGAAGGTGCTAAATGTGAGTATTCTCTCTAACTACCTATGCTTTTTAAATTGCATTTTTAAGTGATCAATAGACTGATAAGTGCTCAAATTCCTGATTTACTGAAGGCTCTTAATGTGAAGAGCAAATACCACTCTTAATCTGATTTTCAGGAATGTTAGAACATATGTTTCATGGAATCGATAAACAACAATTCTATTATTAACTGATGCTAAGTCCTTGAATTTAAAGAAAGCTTATAATATAATATTACTACATATGTTCTTTTGTATATATTGTGACAAAGTCAATGTCAAATGTCCTCAGAAAGAAGACTACAGATAATAAATGGGAAATGGTTAAGAACATCCTAAATAGGCACTGTAAGCGGTTTATACCTTGAAGGAATAAAAGGACAAGAAATAGGAAAAACCCAATGTGGCTAAACAAACAGAAGTAAGTTGATTTATTCACTCCAAGCTGGTTGGCTATTGCAGATTCAGTCTTCCCAGCCTGGTGCAGGGCTAAAATTTTGTTTCTGGTGTCCTTTGACAGCTCTTTGGTCTTCACCATAGTGGAGTTTGGAGTCAGACTGTTTGAGGGTGTGCACAGGTGTCTTTTTATACTGATAACAAGTTTAAACAGGTGGCATTACTACAGGTAATGAGTGGAGGAAAGAGGAGACTCTTAAAGAAGAAGTTACAGGTCTGTGAGAGGCAGAAATCTTGATTGCTTGTTTCTGACCAAATACTTATTTTCCACCATAATATGCAAATAAAATGAAAAAAAAAACAGACAATGTGATTTTCTGGATTTTTTTTTCTCAGTTTGTCTCCCATAGTTGAGGTCTACCTATGATGTAAATTACAGACGCCTCTCATCTTTTTAAGTGGTGGAACTTGCACTATTGCTGACTGACTAAATACTTTTTTGCCCCACTGTATATTCTCCAACTGGGTCGCTGTGACCAGTGGGGTATCGCAGGCGTCGGTATTGGGACCTATTATCTTCAACATATTTATTAACAATCTGGTAGAAGGTTTACACAGTAAAATATTGATATTTGCAGATGATACAAAACTATGCAAAGCTGTGAATACAAGAGAAGATAGTATTCTGCTACAGATGGATCTGGATATGTTGGAAACTAGGGCCAAAAGGTGGCAGATGTGGTTTAGCAATGATAAATGTAATGCTATACACATGGGAAGAAGGAATCAATATCACCATTACACAATGAACGGGAAACCACTGGGTATATCTGACATCGAGAAGGACTTGGGGATCCTTGTTAATGATAAACTTACCTGGAGCAGCCAGTGCCAGGCAGCGGCTGCCAAGGCAAACAGGATCATGGTGTGCATTAAAAGAGGTCTGGATACACATGATGAGAGCATTATACTGCCTCTGTACAAATCCTTTGTTAGACCGCACATGGAGTACTGTGTACAGTTTTGGGCACTGGTGCTCAGGAAGGATATAATGGAACTAGTGCAAGTACAAAGGAGGGCAACAAATTTAATAAAGGGTATGGAGAAACTGCATTACCCAGAGAGATTTGCAAAATTAAGATTATTTTGTCTAGAAAAAAAAGACAACTGAGGGGTGATCTAATAACCTTGTATAAGTATATAAGGGGACAATACAAATATCTCTCCGAAGATCTGTTTATACTAAGGAAGGTGACAGTCTCAAGGGGGCATTCACTGCATCTGGAGGAGAGAAGGTTTTTCCAACAACATAGAAGAGCATTCTTTACTGTTAGGGCAGTGAGAATCTGGAATTCCTTGCCTGACGAGGTGGTGATGGCGAACTCAGGGTTCAAGAGAGGCCTGGATGTTTTCCTGGAGTGTAACAATATCGTATCTTACTGTTATTAGATTCTTTAGAAGGACGTAGAACTGGGGATTTATACTGATGGACTATAGGCTGAATTGGATGGACAAATGCCTTTTTTCGGCCTTGCTAACTATGTTACTATGTAAGGTGTGCTGTCAGGTACGAGGAAGTGGAAGTACTGATGATGGTGCACACAGATGCCAAGGATGTGAGGCAGGTGTGACTATGTCTGTTTCTGGAGCACAACAAATACGCCCATCCATGACACATAAGTTTCTGTCCCACTTTGCCGTAAGGCACAGAATACCACTTCTGAAGCCAGAGCAGTCAGAACAGGTGGTTGGTTGGATAGCATTTAATGCTCGTCAGCACCATCCAGTCTTCAACACGGTCCAGCATCACCAGCCAACAGTCTGGATCACTTAATCCTCACCCTGATCCTCCTACCTCCAGCCTTGTTGGGTACCAGGAGACTAGTGATCCCACATTAGGACACTCCAAAGAACTATTTACAACATGAATTCTTGATTATGACTCCTCACACTGCATTTTACAATAGGGACAAAAGGAGATGCTGCTTAGTGATGCACAAAGCATTATGGCAACAAGAAGATGACAATGGAGAATGGCAAATTTTGTCAATGGAGGAAGGTAATGATGAGACAGAGTTACTGATAAGTCAAGTTGTTGTTAAGTCACCAAGTCAGGAAAACCAATGCGTAGAAGACAAGGTAGTGAATGGCAAAGTCACCGACTCAACCTGGGAAGCTGGAAAGCAGAGTGAGGCAAGCATAAAAAAGAGGCAAGAAGAGGCAGAGAGGTGACCAGAATGAGAAGGTGGGCAACTGTTGCGCAAATTTCTCCGTCAAAGAGTTAGGTGTTCTTCGGTCTGGGAGATTTTTAAAGAGAGTTCTGAGACTAAAAAAATGGTTATTTGCAACCTGTGCCATGCCAAGATCAGTAGGGGCCTGACCACTAAGAGCCTAACCACCACCAGCAGGATAAAGCATATATCATCTAAGCACCCAACTCAGTGGACTGAACGCCTGGATTCTCAATTGGTGCCAGCGGGTGACACCCTTGCCTCGTCTCCTGTGCTAGATGCTTCTCAATCCCCTTTCAATGACACAGGCACATATGCCTCCTGAGGCACCATCATCAAGCACTTCCACATCCTTGTCCCAGCACAGCATTCAGCTGTCCTTACCTCAGGCCATGGAATGAAAGAGAATGCTTTCATCCACCCATCCAGAGGCCCAAATGCAAAATGGGCACATTTACAGGTTGCTTGCCAAGGAAACATTGCTGTTTAGGCTTTTTGACATGGAGGATTTATGCCTACTCATAGTGGCAGCTATCTCTCGGTACTCGGTATCCAACCGCCACTTTTTCTCCCGATGTGGAATTCCCTCTCCTTTTACCAGCACATGACAATTAAAGGGGGTTTTACACATAGCGATATCGCTAAAGCGTCAACGATTTTGTGACGCAGCAGCGATATCGCTAGCGATATCGTTATGTGTGATACTTACCTCCGACCGGCTCCCCCGCTGGCTATCGCTGATCACGCGAGATCGTCCACATCCATTTCTTGTCGGGGGCTTCCTGCTGGTGCCGACGAACGATGCGTGGACGCGGGCGGGAGGACCTCAGGGTCGCCGCATCTGAAAGGTAAGTAACGACCGCTGTATTGCTGCTGCATCGCTGTGAGATCTGCCTGTGTGGCAGCTCACTACCAACCATTTAGCGATGCACCAGTGAGCCTGACCGGGTCGTATCGTTGTCGGGATCGCTGGTGCATCGCTAAATGTAAAGGGGCCTTAACATCACCCATGCCCTTATCAACACAGTTACTGGGATTGTCCACTTAATGACCGACATGTGGACAATTGCATGTGGCCAGGGGTGCTACATTTCACTGATGGCACACTGGGTGAACATTGTGGAGGCCAGAGCAGAGTCACCCCTCTGGCAAGGCACATGTGCTTCCGATGCCAAGGATTGCTGGCCTTACTTCTATCTGGGTTTTCTCCACCTTATACATCAGTTCCTGCACCCCCTCCAGCTCATCCTCATCCTCCATCTTTGATGTATTGTCTCACATCGAAACAACTACAGGGTGGGCCATTTGTATGGATACACCTAAATAAAATGGGAATGGTTGGTGATATCAACTTCCTGTTTGTGGCATATTACTATATGGGAGGGGGAAACTTTTCAAGATGGGTGGTGACCATGGTGGCCATTTTGATGTCGGCCATTTAGGATCCAACTTTATTTTTGCTATGGGAAGAGCGTCATGTGACACATCAAACTTATTGAGAATTTCACAAGAAAAACAATGGTGTGCTTGGTTTTAATATATCTTTATTATTTCATGAGTTATTTACAAGTTTATGACCACTTATAAAATGTGTTCACAGTGCTGCCCATTGTGTTCGATTGTCAATGCAACCCTCTTCTCCCACTCTTGACACACTGATAGCAATAATGGGCAACACTTTGAACACATTTTATAAGTGGTCATAAACTTGTAAATAACTCATGAAAGAATAAAGTTACATTAATTAAAACCAAGCACACCATTGTTTTTCTTGTGAAATTCTCAATAAGTTGGATTTGTCAATTGGCCCTCTTCCCATAGAAAAAATAAAGTTGGATATAAAATGGCCAACTTCAAAATGGCCACCATGGTCACCACCCATCTTGAAAAGTTTTCCCCTCCCACATACTAATGTAACACATACAGGAAGTTGATATCACCAACCATTACCATTTTTTAGGTGTATCCATATAAATGGCCCATCCTGTACATCAGCTGTAAGCTGAAAAGTCTGCACCACTGCCTCACCAAAGCGGCAACAGGCTCTGCTGAAGCTAAATTGTCTAAGAGACAAACTGCACACCGTGGCAGAGTTGCTTAAAGGAATAACAGACTAGACAGAGCTGTGTTTTTTTGCCCCTGAACCTCCAACCAGGCATGATTGTGTGTGAAAATGGGCTTAACAGTGACAGCAGTTCTGTAGCAGCTAATGCAAATGCCAGCTCACTGGCTGATTTGCTACATGTCCACATGCTGGAACTCCACACTACACATGCTGGCAGAGAGCAGTTGTTGAGTACCAAATTCAACATACTCATTTATATTCTGGTCAACCTCTGCACATAACAACTGAAGAGTCTGCATGGATGTCTGACGCTAATGCGGTTATCTAAAACTATGAAGACTCCACAAAGATGATGAGTAGCGATGATGTCATAGTCTGTGCAATGATCCTGCTTTTGTGACTACTTAAACTGTCAATGCTCACCATTAAACATGAAACTATGCATACAGACCAAGTGGATATCAATGAAGACATGAGACAGAGAGATGCTACCCAGCCCAGACTCGGCGCAGATTATATAACAATGAGGAGGTGGAGGCTGAGGAGAAGGAAAAGGAGCTGTTGGCTAGCGCAACAGAAGCTAGCACCCACACAACCTTCATCCCGTATATCTTGCGTGAATGGACTGAGAAGGGGAATGCTGAGGAAGAGAGGGAAGAGGGTGATGAGACGGAGAATCATCATCATGATGGAGACAGGGAAGTGATGGCTATAGAGACCTTGGCACATATGGCTGACTTTTTGCCTTTCCTGTGAGCTTCGCTTTATTTATACTCTGCCCAAAAAGATAAGTGGAACACTTAAACAACACAATGTAACTCCAAGTCAAACCCACTTCTGTGAAATCAACCTGTCCAGTTATGAAGCAACACAGACTGTAAATCAATTTCTTCTGCTGTTGTGCAAATAGAACAGGCAACAAGCACGGCAACCCTTATAAAGCAATGGTTCTGCAGGTGGTGAGAACAGGCCATTTCTCTGTTCTCATCCTTTCTGGCTGCTTTGGTTACTTTTGTATTTTGTCATTGCTCTCACCCTGGAGGTAGAGTAGAAAGAGGTGGTATCTATTGTACAACCCACAGAAGTTGCTCAGGTAGTGCAGCTCTTCCAGGATGACACATCAATGCAAGCTGTGGCAAGAAGGGTTGCTGTGTTTGTCATCACAATGTCCAGAGTATGGAGCAGATACCAGGAGACAAGCCTGTACACCAGGAGACGTGGAGGTAGCATTAACGCTACCTCCTCCTTTGTGTAAGGAGGAACAGGAGGCACAGTGCTAGAGCCCTGCAAAATGACCTACAGCAGGCCACTAACATCCATGTGCCTGACTCCCACAAGTGGGTGCTGTGTTTACAGCCTAACACTAGGCAGGGTGATTGGCATTTGCAAGAGAACACCAAGATTGGCAGATTCGACATTAGCATCCTGTGCTATTCACAGATGAAAGCAGGTTCACACTGAGCACATGTTACAGATGTGACAGGATCTTGTGATGCCATAGAGAATGTTCTGCTGCGTGCAACATCCTTCAGCATGACTGGTTTGGAAGTGGGTCAGTAATGGTGTTGGGTTGAATTTTTTTGGAGGGCCACACAGCCATCCTTGTGCTAGCCAGAGGTACTCTGACTGTCATTTGGTACCGGGATACTCAGACCCATTGTGAGACCATATGCAGTTCCACTGGGCCATGAGTTCCTTCTGATGCGTGACAATGCCAGTCCTCATGTGGGTGAAGTGTGTCAGCAGTTCCTGCATGATGAAGGCATTGATGTTATGGACAGGCCTGCCTATTCCCCAGACTTGAATCCTGAATGATGTAGGACCCAGGAAAGCAGGCTACACCACACTTAGTGCTGAGAGGTGTTTTATGGGCCCAAATTATGAGTATGGGTTTTACGAGCAGCTGAAATAGCTGGGTGGAATTGGCTGCTCACCTACCTCCAGTTCAGGTCTTGGATTGTCTGATTTAAGGCAGCTAGGGCTGTCTCACTTTGTGTGTTTTGCAAGGTGAGAATGCCTTGCATGAGCTGCTCAGACCCTGCTGATGTTTGAGAAGAAAAGACTAACGTTTAAATGGCTGAGCCCGTGTGTTATATGGACTTGTTATTTTCCGTTTTGCTCTGTTATTCCTTTTGTTTACGTGGAAGAGGCTGTTTTCTTTTGTTACCACTGCCAGTTTTTAAACTTTTAATAAACCACCTGTTGGTTTGAATCAAGTCCTATGCTTGAACCGGTGGCTACCACAGAGCCGATCTCTCACAATATATACAAACATACATTCATATATATATCACAGGCTGGGGGATTAACTTTACATACAGTGAAAAAGCTAAACTTTGGTATACAATGAAATGTAAATAGGTAAATGATTACTTAATGGATTGGTTTCATATTTTATTTATGTATCAAACCATAAAAGTGAGAATTTCTGATTACTATACAAGTATTAGTATATTTTTTGAGCTAAGATCTACATACAAATGTTCCTTGTTTCATGCGGTCCTTAGCTATTCTATATTATCATTATTAATTACAATTTGAAGCTTAGCACAGTTTTTGGTGAACTGAAATTAGTTTAACACTGCCACAAATGTAGTTATAAAATTCTAATTAATTCAGACATGCTCTATGACCCAAGAGTCACTGATTCAGTCTGAAATTCCATTAAAAAGCTGCGGTACTCCAAGATATGTAACTTTATATTGAAGAAAAATTTGTTTAATTAACATAGAAGAAAATGTGAAAGCCAGCTTCACAGGCAACTTAAATATGAATTATTTTACTTGTATAGTGTTATCATGCATAACAATTCTGAACAGACTTACTAGCTTAAAGGTACGGTACATGACTATACCAACCTTGAATATTGTACAGCAGAAGAATGGCAAGCTATACTATTACAATGGTAGTGAAAGTAAGTACTAGTGATGAGCGAATACATTTGGCATTATTCGTTACTTGCACGAATAGTACGCTATTCGGGCTATTCGTTACTTGGCAAGTGATTTGGTATTCACATTGGTGTATTCAAGTGACCCACCCAGCATGTTTGGTGCTTTATTTGCAGCCAATGAAAATGCTGGGCTGGCTTGCCAATCACAGTAATGCCAATGCCATCTTTGGTGAGGCTATTACTGTGATTGACTGGCCTTACAGCATCATAGGGGATATTTAATGCCTGCCAGTGCCATCATACGAACATTAAAGTCGGAAACAGCGTAGGAAGAGCGTATGAGTGTGAGTGTAGGGAGAGTGATAGGAGCGTATAGGGAGAGTTATTCATTCCAAAAAGCTCTGTTAAGCATTGAAGATTGTCAAGATTAGTTCTTTGGTAGGTGGAGATAGCTTTCAAAGAGATTTGATAGGAGGGAGAGTGAAAGGCAGGCACTTGGGTGTTCTCGTCATTACAAGTACATGCTGCCCTTGCCTACTGTATTTTCCCCCATCCCTTGTAGATTGTGAGCCTTCATGGGCAGGGTCCTCTCTCCTCCTGTACCAGTTATGACTTGTATTGTTTAACATTATTGTACTTGTTTATATGTATACCCCTCCTTACATGTAAAGCGCCATGGAATAAATGGCTCTATAACAATAAATAATAATAATAATAATAATAATAATGCTGCAGATCTCTGCTATTTTCCATTGTGTTGTATAGTTTAGTATTAGGAACAGACTGTGGGGTTAGGGGGAAATAGGGACGGTTTCATCCACTGCTATAATACAAATCATTAGAGTTGAGTGACTTTGGTCGGATCGGGTTTCATGAATGTCATCCGCTCAATGCCAACTTTTATTTCCCATTGACTTGCATTGGGGTCGGGTTTCGGACGAAACTCCAACTTTTTTTGCCCTAGTCGGACTAGTTTCATCTGAAACAAATTTTGTTTCATGAAACCCGATCCGACCAAAGTCGCTCAACTCTACAAATCATCTCTTTTTAGAGGCAAATATTAGGTAGTACCAGCATATACAAAATCATTTTTTTTGAAGCTACAAAATATTCCTGTGTAATAGCCTATAAAAAATATTTTTTACAGATAAATAATATTCATCAGTTCTAGCATATAGTAACACCCATTTTAAAAACTGATCGCTAAATAATATTTGTCACCTATTGCTTAAATAGGTCATATTTATCTAGCAGTTGTGTGACTGGGGTAAAACCTGTTGATCTGCCGAAACGGCACTGTTTACCAGTAATTTGCCTGAGTCAGGTAGTAGAGTGTCTCATAAAGGTGATCTAAAAAATTCAAATACATTTCTATTGCTTAAATAGTGTATCTTTATCTAGCAGCTATGCGACTGGGGAATCTGGGCAGGAATAAGCAAATGTCACAATTCACCAATGGCAATAATTTCCATTAGTCCACTGTTGCAGTGTGTCAACAAGGCAATATAAAAAAATACTAATTTCTTATTGGTTTAATAAATAGTGTATCTTTATCTTGCAGTTTTGTAACTGGCACAATCCAGGCAAAGATAAGCAAACGTCACAATTTACCAATGGCAATAATTTTTTTCATTAGTTCTCTGTTGCAGTGTGTCAGCAAGGCAATATAAAAAAATACTAATTTTCTATTGGTTTAATAAATAGTGTATCTTTATCTAGCAGTTTTGTGACTGGCGCAATTCAGACAACGTTAGAGGAAACATCACAATTTACCAGTGGCAACAATTTTCATTAGTCCGCTGTTGCAGTGTGTCAGCAAGGTAATATAAAAAATTACGGTACTAATTTTCTATTGATGCAATAACACTTCAAAAAAGCATTTAAAAATTTACCTTGTCTGTTTACGCGTACATTTCTTACCCATGCACAATTACATGTTCTGGGATACATTTTTGTGATATACTCAAAAAAAAGTTTCCAATTTTTGCTGGGTTACATTTCTTAGCCATACAGTATTACGTGTTCTTGGGTACATTTCCTTGGTATATAACCCTCAAAAAACTTGATCGGTAGAATATTTTGCTCATCCATAGACTTTTACATATTCTTGGTTAGATTTCATTGCTATATAAGCCTCAAAAAATTTGTTCAAAATTTTATTGTATCATTTTGCTCAACTATAGTCTATTCTGTGATTTGTAGTGCATTTTCTTGGTACTTAACACTCAAAAAAATTGTTAAAAAATGTATCTGTATTATATTGCTCATCTATAGGGTATTACGCTTTCTTGGGTGCATTGCTGTGGTATCTAACCTCCAAAAAATTGCAAAAAAAGTATCTGTATTATATTGCTAGTCTACAGCTTATTACAAGTTCTTGGGTACATTTCATTGGCGCAAAACCCTCCAAAAACTGGGTCAAAAATATATTGTTGTTACACTGCTAATTCATAGCGTTTTACATATTCTTAGCTACATTTTGTTGGTGTAAAACCCTTCAAAAAGTGGGTCAAAAATTTATCGGTATTATGTTGCTCATCCACACACTATAGCGTGTTCTTGGAAACATCTTGCTGGTATATAAGCCTCCAAAAACTTGCTAAAAATTGCATTGGTATTATATTGCTCATCCATAGGGTATTATATCTTCTTGGATACAGTTTGTTGCTATATGTCTCAAAAGTGCAGATTTTGTGCATTTTTGTCTTGTTTTTTTTCTGTGTGGATTTGTGACAAAACCTGAAGCAAAATTTGATGCCAACAATGTGAATGAGAAACCTAAAGTGTCATGCAATCGTTGAGTATTTTTGACTTACAGATTTGGTGCAGAAAATAATCTGCATCATGTCAATTCTCTGTGCATTTTTGACCTGTGTTTTTCACCATTGACTTCAATCAAATCAATCAAATACACAGGCAAAAGCGAAGGGTAAAAAGGCACATATTTGCAGCTGCATTTTTCCTGTCAAGAGATGCAGAAATGGTGCAGAAATTTTACTGAATGTGTGCAAATACCCTTACAGTATTATCACCCAAAGACTATTCCACTGTCTGAAGTACATTTCCATGGTATATAACACTCAAAAGTTCATACCCTGTGTCTAGGAGTACCAATACATGACAATTTGAGCAAAATGTGCCTGAGGTCCTCCTTTATGTCTACTACAGGGTGTATCGGAGCCTTATTTTTTGGCAGTTCTTGCTTCCTTCATAGCTGAAACTAAAATTTCCTATTTTGTAAATTTAAAAAAAATCAATTTTGGTTTACCTAAATTATATATACGGTGGGGAAAAAACTATTTTGTCAGCCACCAATTGTGCAAGTTCTTCCACTTAAAAGGATGCGAGAGGTCTGTAATTGACATCATAGGTGGACCACCTCTCTGAGAGTCAAAATGAGAAAACAAATCCAGAAAATCACTTTGTCTGATTTGGCAAGATTTCTTTAGCAAATTATGATAGAAAATAAATATTTGGTCATTAACAAAAGTTCATCTCAATATTTTGTTATATATGCTTTGTTTGCAATGACAGAGGTCAAACGTTTTCTGTAAGTCTTCACAAGGTGGCACACACTGTTGGTGGTATGTTGGCCCATTCCTCCATGCAGAGCTCCTCTAGAGCAGTGATGTTTTGGGCCTGTTGCTGGGCAACACGGAATTTCAAACCCCTCCAAAGGTTTTCTGTGGGGTTGAGATCTGGAGACTGTCTAGGCCACTCCAGGAACTTCATTTGCATTGCCCTTGCTGATGGAAGGAGGTTTGCACGCAAAATCTCATGATACATGGCCCCATTCATTCTTTCATGTACATGGATCAGTTGTCCGGGTCCGTTTGCAGAGAAACAGCCACAAAGCATGATGTTGCCACCCCCATGCTTCACAGTAGGTATGGTGTTCTTTGGATGCAACTCAGCATTCTGTCTCCTCCAAACACGACAAGTTTTGATTCTACCAAAGAGTTCAATTTTGGTTTCATCAGACCATATGACATTCTTCCAATACTCTTCGGGATAATACAAATGCTCTACAACAAACTTCAGACAAGCCCAGACATGTACTTGTTTTAAGCAGGGGGATGCGTATAACACTGCAGGATCTGAGTCCCTGACAGTGTAGTGTGTTATGGATGATAGCCTTTGCTATGGTGGTCTCAGCTCTGTGCAGGCCATTTATTATGTCCCCCGTGTAGTTCTTAGATTTTTGCTCACCGTTCTTGTGAGTATTTTGACCCCATGGGGTGAGATCTTGTGTGGAGCCCCAGATCAATTGAGATTACCATTCATCTTGTATGTCTTCCATTTTCTTATTATTGCTCCCACAGTTCATTTCATCAAACCAAGCTGCTTGCCTTTTGCAGATTAAGTCTTCCCAGCCTGGTGCAGGGCTACAAATTTGATTCTGGTGTCCATCGACAGCTCTTTGTTCTTCACCATAGTGGAGTTTGGAGTGTGGTGGTTTGAGGTTGTGGACAGGTGTCTTTTATACTGATAACAAGTTCAAACAGGTGCCATTACTACAGGTAATGAGTGAAGGACAGAGGAGCCTCTTAAAGAAGAAATTACAGGTCTTTGAGAGACAGAAATCTTGCATGTTTTTAGGTGACCAAATACTTATTTTCCTCTATAATTTGCAAAATAAATCTTGCCAAATCAGACAAGGTGATTTTTTGGATTTGTTTTCTCATTTTGACTCTCATAGTTGTGGTCTACCTATGATGTCAATTACTGGCCTCTCTCATCTTTTTAAGTGGAAGAACTTGCACAATTAGTGGCTGACTAAATCCTTTTTTTCCTCACTATATATTTTTTAAATCCTTTTTAAATTTTGCCTTATATACAAGTCATTATACAGGAAAAATATTTAACATCTTTTTGCTCTAAAATGCAATTTCTTGTCGATATGGAATGTTTTGACTCCACTCCTTAAAGTGGAGCAAAAGTGTGACACCATTGTTCTTGGCAGCAATCTGTGAGTCAGAGATCCCTCCAGGGGTCTTCCCCATGTTGATCTCCTTCCATTCAGCACTTTTCCCATCCATTTGAACATTTTCTCTGCCCCCAGCCCTTTATGTGATGGAAAAGAGTTTTGCTTTCCATTGAATCCCATTATAAACGTTACTTAAAAAGAGCATTCAAGTATTAGAAATTGATCAGATTGGGCAACAAGCACCCGAGCATTTTTGTGCTCACTCATCTCTAATGTAGACGCATACCAAAAAGATATATGATATTTCTTAGCTCATAGCTAATCCAGTTACCTTGATTATGCGATTTACTGTGGTGCAGTGATATCATATTTTTTAAAATTTACCTAAGCCATAGCTGCCCACACCAGGGGAATGCTGCTTCAACTGCCAAAGAGAGGATTTCTTAAATGCCAGAGACCCTCTCTCAGCACACAGAGCAACTCTAATTTGTGTGTATGATGGAAGTAGCCTAATCCAGCATCTTCTAGAGGTCAACTGAGTCCTGCTACTGCTGCCCACTCTGGAGGACCACAGAAAAAATGTCAGGTTAATACCAGCTGTGTCATAGATGAAGCCCTAATTGAAAAATTAAACTTTTTTTTGTAGAATGGATGTGTTGCCTGAAAAACCACGTAGCCAATTGTAGTAACACATCTGTTTTTTGCAAAATAAAAAAAATCACATGCTTATCATTGTGGTATTTGGCACCATTGTGGCCACAACTAGAACCACATCATAAATACTCAATAAGGCCTTAGCCTAGAATTTTAGATGAGACCGCCAAATTGAATATTTGCCACAGATGCAGGAAAGTCTAGCAACAGTAAATACTTCATATATTGCTATAGGTGACCTTTTCATGCTCTATAAAAATCAAAACCATTATGTATTAATGTGTATAAGACTTAACACTAAAATAGATTTACAGTATGTTCTTGTTATAATAATATTAAATACTATACAACTTGTTTCTTTTACATGTACACAAACATCAGATGGATTATTTTGGGTATAATTATTTTTTTAATCAGCAAACACAGAACATAACAGAACAAAGACCTAGATAATTCACTAGGCTAAACTTAGTATAAAAATAGAAAATACTGTATACCTTACTCATTATATTACATTTGTGCCCTTTTTTGTAGAGTTTTGTTTTTTTCATCTGCTTTTCATTTGCACTTTGTTTTTTTAATTTATGTCTGTTTTTAAATTGTATTTTATATGTTTTTTGTGTTTGCCATTGTGGATGGCATTTTTGCCTGATTCATCATTTGTGGCTATGGATGAGTCTTTCACTCAAATTTCTGGAAATTCAAATGTTCCTGTGACTTTGAACTCTCTCTCTCTGATTCAACTCATGTGGATAGCCAGAAACGTTTTTTAAAAAAATCCTAGTGAGAGGATTAATGACATCAGGCATGGCTGTACAGGCTTCAACTTAATGCCCTGCAGCTATTGCATCATATATGCCTCCCGAAGAAGCTAACATGCATTAGGGTAACCTTCCTCACCACTACCAGGCTGTATTCAGGAGTATTTAACCATTAATCCTTTGTTATGTTTATATCCACTGGGGACTTAGAAGATCATTTGTTTATATTATTGTCAATCCTTTCTATTTGATTTCCTTGGCATTTTGACTGTGTACTTGTGCCTTGCATTCATTTTTATTCCAAGATTTTTGCCTATTGCTTTTTTTCCACACAAGTGTATACAGTCCCAATACCATTTCATCTTAGTAGACCACAGCTTTAATTGTCTCCATTTTACTTTTTATGTTATCCTTTCTGCATTGGCACTTTAAACTTTATTATATATGTACTATATTTGTTTACTTTGTCTCATTGGATTATCAAACCTCTGGAGTATGCTCTCTGGAGTAGTGTGGGACTTTTAGTCACTTTCCCTTTAAGAAAAAAATATTGTTTTAATTTATTTTTATAAATAAATAATTTTTAATAGGAGATTATGATTTACTATATTTTAGTGAAGTTGCATCTGCTACTATTTTCTGCTTCGTTATTATATCTCATCACATCTCACTCAACCAAACAAGATGAACAACTTTAGCTTCCAAAAGGTAGGGGAGAAAACAAGGGGAACTGCTACCTTGGATCTAATCCTTACAAACAGGGATGAAATGGTTGAGGAGGTAAAAGTGGCTGGGACCCTAGGAGGTAGCGACCATGCTATTTTAGAATTTTGGATAACTAGAGGAGGAAGACCTGTGAAGACTCAGACGTCAAGGTTAGATTTCAGAAAGGCAGATTTTAAGGGATTCAGAAAGAGAATTGGAGGGATCCAATGGCTGGATATCCTTAAAGACAAAAATGTCCAGGAAGGATGGGAAATCTTGAAAAATGAAATTCTCAAAGCACAATTGTTAACAATTCCGAAAAGAGGGAAGAATAGGAAGCATTTAAGGAAGCCAGGATAGATGAACACAGAACTTAAGCACATGCTAAAAAGGAAGAAAAAATGTTTATAAAATGGAAAGAGGGAGGCATATCTAAAGAAGAATATAATGTTGTCTGCAGAACCTGCAGCGCACAAATCAGATTAGTAAAGCTGACAATGAATTGAGGCTTGCAAGAGATGTCAAAAGCAATAATAAAGGATTTTGGGGATATGTCAAAAGTAAAAGAAAAGTCAAAGATGCTATAGGATTTTTACAGGATGAAAATGATGAAATGGTAAGACAGGATGTTGAGAAGGCCGAACTTTTAAATTCCTATTTTGCATCTGTGTTCTCTCAGAAAGGAAATGTAACATCAACTGTTCTTCACTGTCCTATTAAGGGAATAGAAGAATCCAGGATATCTATAAACAGAAAGATAGTGAGGAAACACTTAGCTAACCTAAATGAATTCAAGTCTCCAGGTCCAGATGAATTACACCCCAGAGTACTGAAGGAGATAGCAGAAGAAATTTTTGAACCCATCTCCATAATCTTTGAGAATTCTTGGAGAACAGGAGAAGTCCCAGAAGACTGGAGAAGAGCAAATGTTGTTCCTATCTTCAAAAAGGGGAAGAACGTGGACCCAGGCAACTATAGGCCGGTGAGTCTGACTTCTATACCAGGAAAGATCTTTGAACAAATTATTAAACAACATGTATGTCAGTACCTGGATAAGAATGAAGTGCATAAACAGAGTCAGCATGGGTTTGAAACTAATAAGTCATGTCAGACTAACTTAATTTCCTTCTATGACGGAATCACTGATTGGGTGGATCAAGGAAATGCTGTAGTATAGTGACTTCAGCAAAGCATTTGACAAAGTATCTCATACAATCCTTATTGAAAAAATGACTAAGTATGGAATGGACAAGGCAACTGTTAGGTGGATTCATAACTGGCTTAGTGATCGGTCCCAAAGAGTGGTCGTAAATGGCCGCACATCCAGTTCGAAGAATGTCTCAAGTGGGGTACCACAGGGCTCTGTCCTGGGCCCTGTATTGTTCAACATCTTTATCAACAATTTAGATAAAGGAATTGAGGGTAAACTGATTACATTTGCTGATGACACAAAGCTAGGAGGGATAGCTAATACTAGAGAAGAGAGAGAGATGATTCAAAAAGATATAAATAAACTGGAGAAGTGGGCAGCAACTAACAGAATGGTTTTTAACAGGGAAAAATGCAAAGTACTACATCTGGGCAATAAAAATGAAAAAAGCATATACAGAATGGGTGGATTAGGGCTAAGCAACAGCACATGTGAAAAAGACTTGGGTATACTAATAGATCACAGACTGAATATGAGTCAACAGTGTGATGCAGCAGCAAAAAAGGCAAATGCAATTCTAGGATGTATTAACAGAAGCATACAGTCTAGATCACGTGAAGTCATTATTTCCCTCTACTCCTCTTTGGTCAGACCTCATCTAGAATATTGTGTCCAGTTTTGGGCAACACATTTTAAAAAAGACATAAAAAAACTGGAGCAAGTTCAGAAAAGAGCGACCAGAATGGTGACCGGTCTGCAAACCCTGTCTTATGAGGAAAGATTGCAGGATTTGGGATTGTTTAGTTTGCAAAAGAGAAGACTGAGAGGAGACTTAATAGCTGTCTACAAATATCTAAAGGGCTGTCACACTGCAGAAGGATCAACTTTATTCTCATTTGCACAAGGAAAGACTAGAAGCAATGGGATGAAACTGAATGGGAGGAGACACAGATTAGATATTAGAAAAAACTTTTTGACTGTTAGAGTGATCAATGAGTGGAACAAGCTGCCACGAGAAGTGGTGAGTTCTCCTTCAATGGAAGTCTTCAAACAGCGGCTGGACAGACATCTGACTGGGATGATTTAGCGAATCCTGCTTTGAGCAGGGGGTTGGACCAGATGGCCCAGGAGGTCCCTTCCAACTCTATGATTCTATGATTCTATGAACCATAATAGCCAGTATAAAAGTTGGGGTCCAGCCCAGCAATGCAATATTAGGCTTTTCCAGATAAGAGATAAGATGTCAGGCATACAACTAATTTGAGCTACGGACAGAGAAAGGGCTAATCTGATTGTGGGGCAATACTTCAGTGCATAATCACATAAAAATGGGTGTGCAGTCTCTTTAGTTGAATAATAATCAAAAGATTAAGGTGATATAGGGAAGTTCTGCACCTGCATAGTCACTCAGTGTGACTTTGAATTGATTGATCTGTGATATACAGTAACAGCACCTAAATAACAGCCTTTATTTACTGTTCACATGCAGCAATCATTTTTTTTTGTTCCTAAGCAAAAATCCTGAAGCCAAGGCTTATAAATCACAGTAAGTGGGCTACTTGCATTGTAAATCAGGCAAGCGATATTTTTTAAGCCAGAAGAAAAATCCACATAATCCAGAAATATAAACACAAGTGTTTGCCATACAAAATTTGCTTCTTTTTAATAAAAATATTTAGGTTTTTTCACACTTCATGGTGATAGTCATCCAATATTAACCCTAGAACGCATGACCATAAAAATCTACACTTTCACATACCTGGGGACTTTTAGGCCAGTGTGCAAATAACATGGAATAACTCAAACAAAAGTAATTTTCAAAGTTTATTTGAAAATTGCAAAGTAAGGATGCATTCCCACTAGCGCTGGTGTCTGCCAGGAGGAGATCTGTAATGGATCTGACCTCCTGGTGACCCCAGCTAAGGCTGGCGGAATCCCGGCATTCCAGCAGCCTTAACTGGAGTTACCAAGAGATCAGATCCATTACGGATCACCTCCTGGCAGACCCCAGCGCCAGTGGGAACACAGCCTAAGATGTGAATAATTCAAAACATTACTATGTGCAAAAAAACCAAAAGAGTAACTGAACGGGCTTAAAACGCCCAATATACGCATTCGATATAACTCTTTATAATAATGTTTTTTTGTCTAAAAGTTTTTTATATAAAAGTTGCAATAAACATGCTGCAGGAATATCTCTTTTCAAAGGTTACTTTTCTACTTTACTAATGACCGCAACAACTGACAGGACGAGTTCTCTTGTCATCAAAACGAAGGCTTCTCCGAATATCCTCAAATCTATTGACTGACATTGTAGCTTTGTAATGTGGATCTGAAAAAGGGTTCATAAAGAGTTCTCTGATAGGAACATCGTATGATTTTGTACTACCTGCCAGAAGAGTAAGGCCAATATAAGCATACAGTTCCTCTTTTGTTATATTTTTCCTTGTTTTTTTTCATCCTGAAGGGATATGTTTTCCTTCTAAGTTAGTACACAAAACTACCTCATCTACAATATCATCTGAAAAAAATTTACTGAACATATCTCTTTTGGACAAGAATTGTGGAATTCCTACAGTTCCTTGAGCAACTCTTACAATATTATGTGATGGGGTTCGTCCAAGAACCTCAGCAGTACTGTTCCAAAAAACATTAGTTTTGGATGTTCTATTTGTACGTTCTGCTGGATCCATTACTTCTTCATCATCTGAAGAATCACTGGACGATGAAGTAGAGACATTAGCTGGTGGCATGTACTCTTCATCAGACAAAGAAAGTTCACTGTCTTCATCACTATCAAAAATGATTGCTTCGATTTCTTGGTCAGTCAAACCCCTGGATGTAGACTGTGCCATTGTAACCTTAGAAGTCAGTAAACTAAAATAAAAAAATAAAAAAGATTACAATCAGGGTTGTACACTTTTGTTAGTGTGTGTGCTAAGGGTAAAGTGCAGACCCCTCCTCTCACCGTCAGCAGGTCACCACTTTCTTTTAGGTGCAGTAGAAGCTTTTGGATTTTTGGAACTCAGAAAGTTTCTTTTTCAAGAAACAAGAAAGCTGACTCCTTCCTCCAAAGTCTCTTCAGCAAGTAGCACACAATGAACAGTGTTCAGGACCTATGATGATGTCAGAGACGCATGACGTTGTGAGGGAGCCTCCTTCCCAAGATCACATGACCATGCAGTCAGGCAGAATTCACACTCTTCATAGCAACAGCAGAGTCATAAAGATTGAGTCAAAGTCTTCCCCAGCAACAGTGAAGACAAAAAGACTTAGGATCACATGTAAACCTAGTACGGGCCTAAAAGGCCCCAGGTATGTGGATATGGGGTATTCACAAAAAAGAGTTTTTATACCGAAATTCCTGTAACATAAAAATAAATGAACAACTGGAAATGACAAACAACTATATACCTGAGGAATACCTAGAGTTTCAAAATTCTAACTAAAGTAATCTTGCAGAAAATAGAAAACAATTAACAGGGCGGGCCTGCAAGGCCCCTGGTATGCGTTCTAGGGTTAAATATTAAACCTGCATGCATCACAAAAAGAGTGCTATAGGTTACTACTGATTACCATCTGGTTATTCCTAGCCAGATAGGTTGGACTTGGACATTAATAGGGTTGTGTTTGGATTAAGGAGCTCAAAATATGTTTATTACATGCTTAAAAGAATTCAGAATGTGATGTATGTATTTTCCAGTCAATTACAAGGACTTCAGCATTGTAATCAAATTTTAGGGATTCTGCAAAGCTGTCAAATTTGAATTTCAAACAACCTGCCTATTTCTATTTGTGACTTTCTGAAAGTTCCAACATTTTGATGCAAATGTACAGGTGTTTCTCATAAAATTAGAATATAATCAAAAATTAATTCATTTCAATTCTTCAATACAAAAAGTAAAACTCATATAGTATGTAGAGTCACCACAGAGTGATTTATTTCAAGTTTTCATTTCTGTTAATGTTGATGATTATGTCTTACAGCCAATGAAAACTCAAAAGTCATCATCTCAGTAAATTAGAATACGTTAAAACACCAGCTTGAAAAATGATTTTAAAATCCGAAATGTTGGCCTACTGACATGAACGGTATGTTCAGTAAATACACTCAATACTTGGTTGTGGCTCCTTTTGCACCAATTACTGTATCAATATGGCATGGCATGGAGGTGATCAGCCTGTGGCACTGCTGAGGTTTTTTTTTAGCCTAGGATGCTTTGATAGCAGCCTTCAGCTCATCTGCATTGTTGGGTCTGGTGTCTCTCATCTTCCTCTTAACAATACCCCTTAGATTCTCTATGGGGATAAGGACAGGTGAGTTTTCTGGCCAATCAAGCACAGTGATACTGTTGTTTTAAACCAGGTATTGGTATCTTTGGAAGTGTGGACAGGTGCCAAGTCCTGCTCAAGAATTAAATTTCCATCTTAAAAAAGCTTGTCGGCAGTGGAAAACATGAAGTGCTCTAAAATTTCCTGGTAGACGATGGTTCTGACATTGGCCTTGATAAAACGCCATGAACCTTGATAAAACACCATGGACCTACACCAGCAGAGGACAATGGACCTTCGCCAGCTCCACCCATAAACCTGAAGATAACAACAAGTACCCCAAAAACTGTACTTCCTGGATGGCAAAAACACATTTTTGTAGTTTGGCATATAGTTTATCTCTTAATATTTGCAACACCTGTTTACCATGCCCGGGATTTGTCTCAAAATCCGGTGAGTAAACCAAAATATTGTCCAGACACACCACCACAAACCTGCCCACCAAATGATGGAAAATATAATTAATGAAAAGTTGGAAAATCACAGGTGTGTTGGTCAGACCAAAAGACATTACCAGACTCTCAAAATGACCCTCAGAGAAATTGAACACCATTTTCCATTCATCTTCTTCTCTGATTCTAACCAGATTCTAGGCCCACTTTAAATCCAACTTGGAGAACACTTTAGCTCCCACGACCTGGCTGAACAGATCCAGAATCAGAGGAATAGGGTATGGATCTCAAATGGTAACCTGATTTAACTCCCGGAAATCTAAACAGAAACATAAACATCCATCTTTTTTCTTGACAAAGAAGAGCGAAGTTGAGGGCCGGATATGTTCCTTCTTCAGATTTCCGCAATGAATTCCTTCCTGGCTTGTTTCTCAGGGCCAGAAAGATTACACAGTCTGGACTTTGGAAGTGTAGCTCCGGTGGCTCAGGTTAATGGAACAGTCACATGTATGGTGAGGAGGAAAATCCTGACACCCCCTCTGAGAAAAACATCTTCAAAACCAAACAAAAATGCAAATACAGCTGCTGTAGAGACTGTAGAAAGAGAAATATTTAAATAGTTCTCATGGCAGTAATCTCCCCCCAATGATCTCCCTGGCTTGCTAATCCACCAACAGATTATGTTTCACCAAACAGGGAAGACCATCCAGGACAATGCAAGGAATTATCTGACAATGAATCAACCGAATCCTCAGTCCTACATTATGTAGAATCTATGGCAGAGCTTTCTGTGCAAGTGGTGCCAAGTCGATGGCGAAGCTGGGAAGGGGCTTAACTAAAGTACAGTGAGCCAGCCCATGAGTTCTAGAAAATTCAGCATTAATCATGCTGATGTCAGCTCCACTGTAAACAAACACATAAATCTCCTCAGTTTTGAACTCCAGCACCACCTCTGCTGTCAGGACAAACCAGGAACTGCAGGTTGATGATAAATGGACCCCTTTCTTATTCAACTCAAGACTACCAAGGGTTAAATGAGTCTCCTTTTGCTTAGGCATCAATGGACAGGGCCCAATAAAATGTCCCTTTTTTACACAAAAAAAATCACACTCCCTTCTTTTTGCGAATCATCAGGGAAATGTACAATGCCGAGGCACTCCCTAACTGCATGGGTTCCTCCACCTTCCCTAGAACTGGTTCACTGCTGGACAGCTCCTCTGGCAAAGGGCAATACTCTGAAAAAGAAGCTCCGGAGAAGGTGGTCTTACCCATGGCTCCCAAAACCATCACTGATTGTGAAAACTTCACATAACAGTAGACCTAAAGCAACTTGGATTGTGTGCCTCCCAACTCATCCTCCAAACTCTGGGACCTTGATTTCCAAATGAAATGCAAAATTTACTTTCATCTGAAAGCAAAACCTTGGACCACTTAGCAACAGTCCAATTCTTTTTCTCCTTGGCACAGGTGAGACAATTCTGGTGTTGTCAATTGGTCATGAGTGGCTTGACACAACGAATACAACACTTGTAGCCCATGTCCTGGATCTATCTGTGTGTGGTGGCTCTTGAAGCAATGACTCCAGCATCAGTCAACTCCTTGTGAATCTCCTCCAAATTTTTGAATGGCCTTTTCTTAAGAATCCTTTCAAGGCTGTGGTTAACCTGATTGCTTGTGCGCCTTTTTCTACCACACTTTGTCCTTCCACTCAACTTTCCATTAATATGCTTGGATACAGCACTCTGTGAACAGCCAGCTTCTTTAGCAATGACCTTTTGTGGCTTACCCTCCTTGCAGAGTGTCTCAATGACTGCCTTCTGGACATTTGTCAAGTCAGCAGTCTTCCCCTTGAATGTGGAGCCTACTGAAACAGACTTAGTGACCTTGTTAAACACTTAGGAAGCCTTTGCAGGTGTTTTTTGTTAATTATTCTAATTTACTGAGATAATGGCTCTTGGGTTTTCATTGGCTGTAAGCCATAATCATCAACATTAACAGAAATAAACACTTGAAATAGATCACTCTGTTTGTAATGACTATCTAATATATGAGTTTCACTTATTTGTATTGAAGAACTGAAATAAATTAACTTTTTGATGATATTCTAATTTTATAAGCACCTGTACTTCAGTTCCCTTAGAGTGACTTTATTTGCAAAAAAAGTTTTCTGCAATTTTGTAATATTTTGAAAAATGCACAATATTTTGGGTAAAATAATTGCAAGCACATAAAAAAACTAAATATAGGTAAGATTTGATTTTATACAAAAGTCATTAACTTTAAGCACCATTTTGAATAATTTGAAGCAATAAAACATCAATGAATACTACAATTACTTTACATGATACAAAGAAAAGTGACTTGGAAAAAAAACAGAATTAATGAATCGAAGTTTCATTACTGCACATACACATATTTGAAGGACTAAGTAATGAAGCTAAATATTATAGTTAATAATTATTGAATATTAACTATGCTGTTTACTATTATTAATTTTTACATCTTGGTAAAGTTTAAAAGTAA
Organism: Dendrobates tinctorius; assembly: GCF_039654945.1. Taxonomy (NCBI): domain Eukaryota; kingdom Metazoa; phylum Chordata; class Amphibia; order Anura; family Dendrobatidae; genus Dendrobates; species Dendrobates tinctorius. The sequence continues at coordinate 5,156,448 of NW_027361694.1, forward strand.
CATTTTATACTTTAAAAAAAAAAAATCAACTGTACACTTGAAAATAAGAAATGTTTCCATAACTCTTATCAAAACAATTTTCCTCTTATTCCTCCTGGACTGATATTTCATTCTTAATATCATATATTCCCAGGTAAAATGTGTCTTCAGTAAATAGATATTCTCATTACTGAGAAAGGAAATGGCTGTTGGAGCTCATAAAGTTCTATAGAAAGGGGAAGGAGAAGGTGGAGAGAGGAAGACACAAATTCTGCAACAAGTTGATATTGCAGTTATACTTTAAAGCAAAGTTAAAAAAAACAAGATTGAAAAATAATAAACTTCTGAGATTTTTTTGTTACAACTTACAAAGTGATTGATGTCCTGATTCAATATTGCAATTGAGCCTTTTTTGTCTATTTCTTGATGTTTTTTGCTTGTACCTAATTATTTTAATTTGCACCTTTTTAAAAGTATATGTGTTCGCCTGGTATTTGTTACATTCTTCTGAGTGATCAGGGTTTAAAAGTCAAAAAATCTGAAACAAAATGTAATTCTGTGATTTTATGTGCACTAGATATTTTGTCATAGAATTTGCATAATTAGTGAATCAAGCTACTTTTAGCATTAAAAATGTCGCAACACAGATAAAAGACAAAATAAAGAGTATTTTTGTTTTAGCACAGAATTCAAGAGTCTTATGCGCCGTTTTGAAGACTTTGAAATAAAAACACATTAATGAGAAACACAAGACAAAAAAAGTGACTAAAAACATGCAAATCATGAATCAGGCCTATAGTATGTTAATGTCCATTGTAAGCACTTAGATGACTTCCAAAAGCGTAACCTTAAATTAGAAAAATAAGAGAACAACATTAAACATTAATCAGGTACATTGAAAATGATCTCTTTATTTTAAACAAATGTTGATGTTTATGCCATGTATTTTATGCAATTTACCAGTAATCCACTAACAACCTAAGAATGGGCCTTTTCTTTTGAAGCAACAAGGTAAGCACATATGGCATATGATATGTTAAGCAATAAACAAAGGAGAGTTAAAATGAGCTCAAAGTGCTACAACCTTTTGTGTAAGTTATAACTCTAAATACCTCGAGGAATAAGGGGTCATTTTGAAACCATTTGATCTCCCTCAGAGTAGAGTTTGTTTGAAATTGTACATTAGATAAATTAAGCTTCATTGAAAAGCAGAAGACATATAAAGCCAGTCAGGTATAATAATTGAATCATGGCAAAGGGACTTGGTGACATGTAAACACCAAGCAGATGTTGAACAGATGTTTTTATGTATCCTGGCCACTTCGAATACAACAGTAGACAATTAACTCTAGTTATGTGATACACTGGATGCTGTCCTCCCTCAATTTGGAATACCTTATGTAAACTCAACAAAGAATTTGGCATATGTTACATCTTTAAAAACCTAAATAATGTAGACTATTTGCTATAATTTCATTCGCCTTAATTTAACTTTTTCAATAAAAAAAACGGTTTTTCTAAAACATAAATATTGATGATCATTAGAAATGTTTTGTATAAAATGTCTAGTGTTAATTTGCTGCTGTTTCATAATGATGAATTATTAAGAGTTTTTCCAGAATAGAAAACTCAATGGGATTAAATGTCATTTAAAAAATTACACCAATGACTCGAAGATTTTGTTTCAGTGCTCAAATGATCTCTGTGTCTGTGCTTCCTGGTCTCATCTTCAAAATAAAGGGAAGCCCCCTCAGCCAATCAATACCAGAGAGAAGCCAGTGCTGCAGTGATTGATTAGCTGATCAAGAGACTTATCATGATCGATCATGGAAGGTCGGTATGAGTAAGTCCTTCTGCACAAATATGTGGCCCTGATTCATCATTTCCATTTACTATTCAACTAAAAGACCAAATATAAACTGATTGAGATGCTTGAAATGGGATTATTCCAACCTGTATGGTTCATCATTGTTGAGCTTGGTAGGTGCAGATGAAATCGGGTGACCGAATTACATTACTTTATGTAATGTTTTGATCCAACTACAACAACAAGTGACTGTGAGAAAATTGATTTAAAAGCCTGACGGCAATTGATGCAATTCTGTAAGGCCAGGTTTACATAGCGTTAACCAGCCCTATCAATGCATAGCGTTGACCGGCTGTGTTAACGCTATAGCATAGCGCGATATGCGTTATGCTATTCCACTAGCGCTAATAATTCATCAACGCTAGCTGTGACAGAACCTCAGACGCTGCAGGCCGCGTCCGAGGCTCCGTCAGTGCTTAATGGCACATCGCGAACGCGTGCCGCTTTACGGCATACATCACAATGCGCCACATAATGGTGGTGTATGGCAGCATTAATGGACTGCGTTACACCGCAGTGTAATGCAGTCCATTAAACGGAATGCCATAGCACAGTGAGACCCCGGCCTAACAGTTTTGCAATCAATTGTGGTTTGACGGAGTTGCATCAAAATAAAAAAAATGAGACTGATGACATAGATATATTTAACCCAGATTTAGTGGTTTATGGACATCACACAATAGGCAACTTTTACAAACATATATTAGTTTTCTGAGATTTTGTACATCTTTAGTAATTATAAAGTCTTTAAAGACCTTTTAAACCAAAATTACAAGATAAGTGGATAATTTGGCTACTTCTCTACCAGAATTGTCAGAACCATAAATGAATGAGGTGGATGACCTATCACAAATTTCTTTGCACCACCTGGCAAATAATATATCTCAACAACATGTGCACAATAAATAATACCATGTACTGTCAAATTCTGTGACAAGTTTATTTGACATGTAAGTAAGAAAGTAATTTTACATTCCATTAAAAACAATTAAAAAAATCACAAGAAAAACAATAATTCTATCAACCTTAATAAGAGGTGGATCTTGCTAACTGAACTCTCTATTTGTATAAGAGAATCTCTCCTTCCATTTCCTTTTTTCAATAAATGGAATAATCATTCAATATTAAATGCAATTATTAATTCAATGTGCAAGGAGAATTTGCAACAGAAAATACTTGGCAGCCAAGATGCACACAGAGTAACAATGCATTACTGCATAAAGAAGGAGTAGATATAGAGGGAGTTATTTTAAATATGCTACCGTATATATGCTTTAGATCAAGGGTGTTAAACTCAAAAGCGTAAAGATGCCGCATATAGAAAAATTGGTCTGCATTATTACTTGTGGGACAACATGATGTTTTAAAAGATAATACTTTTATTTCTATGCAAATTTTTGGTAAATTTTTTATTGCATTTTTATTTGTACGTATGCTTAGCTACTAGTGTTGAGCATTCCGATACCGCAAGTATCGGGTATCGGCCGATATCAGCGGTATCGGAATTCCGATACTTAATTCCGATACTTTTTTCATATCGGATTCCGGGATCGGAATCGGAATAGGAAGTTCCCATCATGCTATGAGCCTGCTTGCTTTGATTAAGCCAATGGGAATCCTCCGAAGTGTGGGCACATCCTGTTAGGCATGTAGGCATGTTAACTATTGGCATGGCTGTGATTGGCTGCCGAAATGATGTCATGATGCACTATAAAAGCCACCGCAGCCGCCATTTCTGGTCACTCTGCTGTGAATTCAGTTAGGGACAGGCTGCTGTAGAAGACTGTGAGGGACAGTTAGAAATAGCGATTCTAAAAACAATATTGTGCTTTATCCAGGCTACATAAACCACCACTGTAGCTTGCTTTTCCCTAGCAGCGCTGTTTTCACAGCTGTCTGCAAGGGCTGTGTGAGTGCAGCTCACGCTGTGGAGTGGGTCCTGCAGCCACGTCAGGCTGTAGGCCACCCAGTGTGATCACTGCTGCCTCATACATCTTTTATTTTTTGAGCTGCATTTTTTAAATAATTTCAATCTAGTGTGCTTCCATCCGTATCCATATACGTTGGTTGCAAACACTAGTAGTAGACAGCGGAGCCCTTCTGCAGCCTTTCAGTGCTAGTGTCCACTTTGCTGCACTGTTCACGGCTGTCTGAGAGGTCTCTGACTGTGTGTGAGTGCAGCTCACGCTGAGTAGTGTGTCCTGCAGCTACGTCTGGCTGTAGGACGCTCAGCGTGCGTCACTGCCTCACACATATTTTTATTTGAGTGCAGCTCATTTTTTCTTCTATTAGTGTGCATCCATCCGTCTCCATCTACGGTGGTTGCAAACACTATATAGGAGTACACAGCGGAGCCTTTCTGCAGCCTGTCAGTGCCAGTGCCCACTTAGCTGCACTGTTGACGGCTGTCTGAGAGGTCTCTGACTGTGTGTGAGTGCAGCTCACGCTGAGTAGAGTGTCCTGCAGCTACGTCTGGTTGTAGGACGCTCAACGTGCGTCACTGCCTCACACATATTTGTCTCTGAGTGCAGCTCATTTTTTCTTCTCCTATTAGTGTGCATCCATCCGTATCCATCAACATTGGTTGGTTGCAAACACTATATAGGAGTAGATAGAGGAGCCTTTTTTTCTGGCTTGTGCCCTGCCGGCGCAGCCAGATTAGTATTACCCAATTTTTTTGGAGCCTCATCTTTTGCATTGTAGGTTACCTGCCTGCATTGTAATAGCTCCAAAAAGTTGGTGATACTATCAGTTTCAATTCTTTGTTCTCATACTTTGAGTTTGTTTCAAACAAAGAAACCACATAAAAAGTTCACCAAACACTACATTTTGAACTTGTGTAGGCCACATCAGCTCCTATTAAAGTCTAGTCCACACACACACACTTCATAAAATTAGTGTTTCTTGTACCTGTAACCAGCTGTTCAGGAATAAGCACACTAAGGCCCCCCTTTGTCCTTTTTTGCCTATCTTAAGCAGTCTTGCAAGATGAAGAAGGCAGGGAGTAAGGCGCGGGGGCGTGGGCGTGGGCGTGGAGTTTCAGCAGGGAGAGGACGTGGGGATTCTGCAGGGAGAGGACGTGGGGATTCTACAGGTAGAGGACGTGGGGATTCTGGGCCTGCTGCGGGCACCAGTGGATCAGCATCCCCCAGTTTTAGCAGGCAACAGTCCTTTATGCGCAGCTTTGTAGGACCTCAACGTACCCCACTGCTGCGGGAGGAACAAATTGAAGCCGTTGTCGGATGGATGGCAGCTAACGCATCGACTTCAATTACTTCCGCATCCTCTCAGGGTCAGAGCACCGAAGAGCAACCATCTGTCTCTTCACCACCTGCCAAAGTGCCCAGGCAGTCAGAGAGACATGGACAGGAGCCATCACAATCTCTACTTCTGTTCTCGGAATCTGTTGGCTTGGAAAGAGGGGGCCAGCCAAGCAGCATTCCTGAATGTGAAGAAGAGGGAGTATGCAGTGATGCGCAACTTCTTTGTCCCTCTGAATCTGAAGAGGCGAGTGGGCCAGTGCCTATGGTCAGCACACCTCAGTACGCATCAGATGATGACGAGACTCAGTTGCCACTTTCTGGTGCGTACGGTGCTGGCGAGACAACCCCGGAGAAGCAGCTGTTTGAAGAGGGGAGGGAAGATGATGAGGTCCTTGACCCATCATGGCGTGAGCAACAGGAAGGTGGTGGGAGCAGCTCGGAGGAAGAGATTCCCCTACCGGCCAAAACAGGAGGCAGAGGGAGGGGGAAGACTTGGTTGCCTGTACCCTCCACTTCGGCACCCGTTAGGAGCATTCCTCCTTCCAAAGGCAAACCGGGCGCTCACAAGAGTTGCAGTGCGTGGTCCTTTTTTGACACAGTTGCAGATGACATTTGCTTTGTCAAATGCAAGCTGTGTCATCAGAGAGTCAAAAGAGGGAGAAATGTCAGCAACCTCAATACCACAAATATGTGGAAACATGTGCGCACCAAGCACGAGTTGGAGTTGCATAGACACCCTCAAGACGTAGGCCAACGTACAGCACCACCTACCACCTCTTCAGTTCGTGTTGGGCCCTCTTCCTCCAGCTCACACACTGCTGGTTCGGCTTCCTCACAGGATCGCCAAGGAAGAACCTCTGCCACTGTTGTCCGGAGACCCTGTCAGATTCCACCCATAACAGCACGTTCCCATCCATCACAGCCATCGGTAGCACAGGCATGGGATAAAAGGCGCCCTTACTCGGCAAACCATCCCCGAGCACAGTCTCTGAATGCTGGCATTGCCAAACTTCTGGCAGTTGAAATGCTGTCATTCAGGCTGGTGGACACTGACACCTTCCGGGACTTAATGGCATTGGCAGTCCCCCAATACAACGTGCCCAGCCGCTTTTATTTCAGCAGGCGAGCCGTCCCTGCCCTGCAGAAACATGTTGAGGGCAAAATAAAACATGCGCTACTAAACGCCGTTAGTAGCAAGGTCCACCTGACCACCGATGCGTGGACCAGTAACCATGGACAGGGACGATACCTTTCCCTCACTGCCCACTGGGTCAATGTTGTGGAGCCGGGTACGGATCTGGAGAGTGGCGCTGTACGTGTTCTTCCAACGCCACGGATTGCAGGACTCCAGTCTGTACACATAGACTCCTCCTCCTACTCAAGTTCCTCAGAAACAGCAGAGCAGGAGCCTGTTACGACCGATATGAGCACAGCCGTGGCCAAACGTCAACAGGCTGTACTCAAATTAATTTCTTTGGGGAATCGAAGCCACACAGCGCAGGAGCTCTGGAATGCTATCAAGCTGGAGAGCGATGTGTGGTTTGGGCCAGCGAATCTCCAGCCGGGCTTGGTAGTGTGTGACAATGGCCGAAATCTGGTGGCAGCTCTTGGCCTAGGCAACCTCACACACATCCCATGTCTGGCACATGTTCTTAACTTGGTCGTGCAGAGCTTTCTGAGGGACTATCCGGATCTTGATGCACTGTTGCACAAGGTCCGCATAGAGTGCGCTCACTTGCGACGTTCCAGCACGGCAAGATCGCGCCTCGCTGCTCTGCAGCGACGATTTGGCCTTCCAGAACATCGCATCATATGTGACCTACCCACCCGGTGGAATTCAACGTTACATATGTTGGAGCGGTTGTGTGAGCAGCAGGCAGCAGTCATGGAGTACCAGCTGCATCAGGCGCAAACAAGTCGCACTGTGCGCCGTTCACACTTCAGCACCATTGAGTGGGCCTCTATGAAGGACATCTGCCTCGTTTTGCGTGCCTTCGATGAATCCACGCGGATGGCGAGTGCAGATGATGCACTAGTCAGCATGACTGTCCCCCTTATCTGCCTGCTTCAACAAACACTGCAAGCACTAAGGGATGAGGTTTCAGAAGAGGTGGAGGATGAGGAGTCCCAAATGCCATCTGCTTCTGGACAGTCTGCGCTACGTGTTTCCTCACAAAGGCCTAGGCAGGGGACACTTTGTGAGGAGGATGAGGAGGAGTCGATGGAGGAGGAAGACATCTCTCCAGAGGAGGGAGGTACACAAACCTCTACTCAGTATGTACAGCGAGGGTGGGGTGATGCAGAGCAGGTCGAGGTCACGCCTCAAACAGGGGACAGCGGTTCTTTGGCAGTTGGGAGTCTGCAGCACATGGTTGATTTCATGCTGCAGTGCCTGAGAAACGACCGCCGCATCGCCCACATTCTCGTCTCGGCTGATTATTGGGTGTACACCCTCCTAGATCCTCGCTACCGGGACAGCGTACAAAGGCTCATACCAACGTTGAACCGGGAGCGTAAAATGCGGGAGTACGAAGAGTCACTGGTGCAGTCCATAATGTTTTCCATTCCACCCGACAGCATTGTTGCAAGTGCTTTACAAAGCAGCTCTGTGCGTCGAGGCAGTGGAGGAAACTCTGCACAAAGAGGGAGCAGAGGCAGTGCCGCAGCACAAGGCAAGACCACTATGGCCCAAATGTGGCAAAGTTTTGTGTGTCCACCACAATTGTCTACACCATCAGCGACGCCTCGAGTCAGCAGGAGGCAACGCTTCCGTCAGATGGTGTCAGACTACATGTCTTGCCCTGTCGCTGTACTCCCAGATGGCTCTTCCCCCTTCAAGTTTTGGGTCTCTAAGCTGGATACATGGCCAGAGCTTAGCCAGTATGCATTGGAGGTGCTGGCTTGCCCTGCTGCCAGTGTATTATCGGAACGTGTCTTTAGTGCCGCAGGTGGTGTACTAACAGACCGTCGCACGCGACTATCTTCCGATAATGTTGACCGGCTGACTTTTCTGAAAATGAACAAGGCCTGGATCTCCAAAGACTTTGCCATTCCTCTTACAGACTAAATTAGTGGTTGGCAACTGTATCCAGGTCTGCTGGTGTGTTCATTTTTCTACCACCTGAACTATAATCCCTGTGCTTCAACACAGCCAGTTGTCGCTCAGATGTGTCGTCTGCACAGAGAAACACACTAGCTCCTGTGTTACTGGGGTTCAGTAATGCCAGCTGATCCCCTGCTGTGTGGACGGCAGAGTCACCAGCTCCATCAACATTCAAACCACTACTGATTTTTAACCGTGCCCAACTTAGGTCTCTGGCTCCACTGTCTCTATTATTTCCCCTGACCTCCAACCCCGCCATCTACATCTCTGAAGTGGCGTCAGCACAATCTACACTTGTTCCTGTGTTCCTGTGGCTCAGTCCCATCAGTTTATCCCCTGATGTGTGTCCGGCAAGGTCTCCTGCTCTGTCCACATTCCCATAACCAGTAGTGGGAATGAGGACAGAGCTGGCGAACTTGCCGGACAAACATCAGGGGATCAACTGATGGGACTGAGCACCAGTAACACAGGAACAAGTGTAGATTGTGCTGACGCCACTTCAGAGATGTAGCTGGCGGGGTTGGAGGCCAGGGTAAATAGTAGAGACAGTGGAGCCAGAGGCCTAAGTGGAGCATGGTTAGAATCAGTAGTAGTCCACAACCTCCATAAAAACCGCTGCCCATTGGCCTCTGCATGCGGCATGCGTAATCCTGGGCACCAACAGCGTCAGTTGGTGTTCAGAAGTGTCGTCTCCACAGAGCCAAACACATTCGTTCAAGTGTTAGTGGGGTTCAGCACTGCCAGCTGTTCCCCTGCTGTGGAGATGGCAAGTCTCCTGCTGCCTTCACCTGCCAAAATCCAGTAGGCCCCAGCCTGCTCCTCGCCTAATCCTGGGCTCCAACAGCGTCAGTTGGTGTTCAGAAGTGTCGTCTCCACAGAGCCAAACACATTCGTTCAAGTGTTAGTGGGGTTCAGCACTGCCAGCTGTTCCCCTGCTGTGGAGATGGCAAGTCTCCTGCTGCCTTCACCTGCCAAAATCCAGTAGGCCCCAGCCTGCTCCTCGCCTAATCCTGGGCTCCAACAGCGTCAGTTGGTGTTCAGAAGTGTCGTCTCCACAGAGCCAAACACATTCGTTCAAGTGTTAGTGGGGTTCAGCACTGCCAGCTGTTCCCCTGCTGTGGAGATGGCAAGTCTCCTGCTGCCTTCACCTGCCAAAATCCAGTAGGCCCCAGCCTGCTCCTCGCCTAATCCTGGGCTCCAACAGCGTCAGTTGGTGTTCAGAAGTGTCGTCTCCACAGAACCAAACACATTCGTTCAAGTGTTAGTGGGGTTCAGCACTGCCAGCTGTTCCCCTGCTGTGGAGATGGCAAGTCTCCTGCTGCATTCACCTGCCAAAATCCAGTAGGCCCCAGCCTGCTCCTCGCCTAATCCTGGGCTCCAACAGCGTCAGTTGGTGTTCAGAAGTGTCGTCTCCACAGAACCAAACACATTCGTTCAAGTGTTAGTGGGGTTCAGCACTGCCAGCTGTTCCCCTGCTGTGGAGATGGCAAGTCTCCTGCTGCATTCACCTGCCAAAATCCAGTAGGCCCCAGCCTGCTCCTCGCCTAATCCTGGGCTCCAACAGCGTCAGTTGGTGTTCAGAAGTGTCGTCTCCACAGAGCCAAACACATTCGTTCAAGTGTTAGTGGGGTTCAGCACTGCCAGCTGTTCCCCTGCTGTGGAGATGGCAAGTCTCCTGCTGCCTTCACCTGCCAAAATCCAGTAGGCCCCAGCCTGCTCCTCGCCTAATCCTGGGCTCCAACAGCGTCAGTTGGTGTTCAGAAGTGTCGTCTCCACAGAGCCAAACACATTCGTTCAAGTGTTAGTGGGGTTCAGCACTGCCAGCTGTTCCCCTGCTGTGGAGATGGCAAGTCTCCTGCTGCCTTCACCTGCCAAAATCCAGTAGGCCCCAGCCTGCTCCTCGCCTAATCCTGGGCTCCAACAGCGTCAGTTGGTGTTCAGAAGTGTCGTCTCCACAGAACCAAACACATTCGTTCAAGTGTTAGTGGGGTTCAGCACTGCCAGCTGTTCCCCTGCTGTGGAGATGGCAAGTCTCCTGCTGCATTCACCTGCCAAAATCCAGTAGGCCCCAGCCTGCTCCTCGCCTAATCCTGGGCTCCAACAGCGTCAGTTGGTGTTCAGAAGTGTCGTCTCCACAGAACCAAACACATTCGTTCAAGTGTTAGTGGGGTTCAGCACTGCCAGCTGTTCCCCTGCTGTGGAGATGGCAAGTCTCCTGCTGCATTCACCTGCCAAAATCCAGTAGGCCCCAGCCTGCTCCTCGCCTAATCCTGGGCTCCAACAGCGTCAGTTGGTGTTCAGAAGTGTCGTCTCCACAGAGCCAAACACATTCGTTCAAGTGTTAGTGGGGTTCAGCACTGCCAGCTGTTCCCCTGCTGTGGAGATGGCAAGTCTCCTGCTGCCTTCACCTGCCAAAATCCAGTAGGCCCCAGCCTGCTCCTCGCCTAATCCTGGGCTCCAACAGCGTCAGTTGGTGTTCAGAAGTGTCGTCTCCACAGAACCAAACACATTCGTTCAAGTGTTAGTGGGGTTCAGCACTGCCAGCTGTTCCCCTGCTGTGGAGATGGCAAGTCTCCTGCTGCCTTCACCTGCCAAAATCCAGTAGGCCCCAGCCTGCTCCTCGCCTAATCCTGGGCTCCAACAGCGTCAGTTGGTGTTCAGAAGTGTCGTCTCCACAGAGCCAAACACATTCGTTCGAGTGTTAGTGGGTTTCAGCACTGCCAGCTGTTCCCCTGCTGTGGAGATGGCAAGTCTCCTGCTGCCTTCACCTGCCAAAAACAACAGGCCCCAGCCTGCTCCTCGCCTAATCCTGGGCTCCAACAGCGTCAGTTGGTGTTCAGAAGTGTCGTCTCCACAGAGCCAAACACATTCGTTCAAGTGTTAGTGGGGTTCAGCACTGCCAGCTGTTCCCCTGCTGTGGAGATGGCAAGTCTCCTGCTGCATTCACCTGCCAAAATCCAGTAGGCCCCAGCCTGCTCCTCGCCTAATCCTGGGCTCCAACAGCGTCAGTTGGTGTTCAGAAGTGTCGTCTCCACAGAGCCAAACACATTCGTTCAAGTGTTAGTGGGGTTCAGCACTGCCAGCTGTTCCCCTGCTGTGGAGATGGCAAGTCTCCTGCTGCCTTCACCTGCCAAAATCCAGTAGGCCCCAGCCTGCTCCTCGCCTAATCCTGGGCTCCAACAGCGTCAGTTGGTGTTCAGAAGTGTCGTCTCCACAGAGCCAAACACATTCGTTCAAGTGTTAGTGGGGTTCAGCACTGCCAGCTGTTCCCCTGCTGTGGAGATGGCAGTCTCTCCTGCTGTCTCCGCATTACAAAGACAGTAGGCCTCTGCCTACACCCTCCTATTTCCTGGGCTTCAACACAGCCAGTTTTAGTTCGGAAGTGCCGTCCACACGGAAAGAGATACTTGCTCCCGTGTCTCAGTGGGGTTCAGTAACGTCAGCTGATCCCCTGCTGTGTGGATGGCAGTCTCTCCTGCTGTAAACTCATTCAAAATACAGTAGGCCTCTGCCTACACCCTCCTATTTCCTGGGCTTCAACACAGCCAGTTGTAGTTCGGAAGTGCCGTCCACACGGAAAGAGATACTTGCTCCCGTGTCTCAGTGGGGTTCAGTAACGTCAGCTGATCCCCTGCTGTGTGGATGGCAGTCTCTCCTGCTGTAAACTCATTCAAAATACAGTAGGCCTCTGCCTACACCCTCCTATTTCCTGGGCTTCAACACAGCCAGTTGTAGTTCGGAAGTGCCGTCCACACGGAAAGAGATACTTGCTCCCGTGTCTCAGTGGGGTTCAGTAATGTCAGCTGATCCCCTGCTGTGTGGATGGCAGTCTCTCCTGCTGTAAACTCATTCAAAATACAGTAGGCCTCTGCCTACACCCTCCTATTTCCTGGGCTTCAACACAGCCAGTTGTAGTTCGGAAGTGCCGTCCACACGGAAAGAGATACTTGCTCCCGTGTCTCAGTGGGGTTCAGTAACGTCAGCTGATCCCCTGCTGTGTGGATGGCAGTCTCTCCTGCTGTCACCTCATTCAAAATTCAGTAGGCCTCTGCCTACACCCTCCTATTTCCTGGGCTTCAACACAGCCAGTTGTAGTTCGGAAGTGCCGTCCACACGGAAAGAGATACTTGCTCCCGTGTCTCAGTGGGGTTCAGTAACGTCAGCTGATCCCCTGCTGTGTGGATGGCAGTCTCTCCTGCTGTCACCTCATTCAAAATTCAGTAGGCCTCTGCCTACACCCTCCTATTTCCTGGGCTTCAACACAGCCAGTTGTAGTTCGGAAGTGCCGTCCACACGGAAAGAGATACTTGCTCCCGTGTCTCAGTGGGGTTCAGTAACGTCAGCTGATCCCCTGCTGTGTGGATGGCAGTCTCTCCTGCTGTCACCTCATTCAAAATTCAGTAGGCCTCTGCCTACACCCTCCTATTTCCTGGGCTTCAACACAGCCAGTTGTAGTTCGGAAGTGCCGTCCACACGGAAAGAGATACTTGCTCCCGTGTCTCAGTGGGGTTCAGTAACGTCAGCTGATCCCCTGCTGTGTGGATGGCAGTCTCTCCTGCTGTAAACTCATTCAAAATACAGTAGGCCTCTGCCTACACCCTCCTATTTCCTGGGCTTCAACACAGCCAGTTGTAGTTCGGAAGTGCCGTCCACACGGAAAGAGACACTTGCTCCCGTGTCTCAGTGGGGTTCAGTAACGTCAGCTGATCCCCTGCTGTGTGGATGGCAGTCTCTCCTGCTGTAAACTCATTCAAAATACAGTAGGCCTCTGCCTACACCCTCCTATTTCCTGGGCTTCAACACAGCCAGTTGTAGTTCGGAAGTGCCGTCCACACGGAAAGAGATACTTGCTCCCGTGTCTCAGTGGGGTTCAGTAACGTCAGCTGATCCCCTGCTGTGTGGATGGCAGTCTCTCCTGCTGTCACCTCATTCAAAATTCAGTAGGCCTCTGCCTACACCCTCCTATTTCCTGGGCTTCAACACAGCCAGTTGTAGTTCGGAAGTGCCGTCCACACGGAAAGAGATACTTGCTCCCGTGTCTCAGTGGGGTTCAGTAACGTCAGCTGATCCCCTGCTGTGTGGATGGCAGTCTCTCCTGCTGTCACCTCATTCAAAATTCAGTAGGCCTCTGCCTACACCCTCCTATTTCCTGGGCTTCAACACAGCCAGTTGTAGTTCGGAAGTGCCGTCCACACGGAAAGAGATACTTGCTCCCGTGTCTCAGTGGGGTTCAGTAACGTCAGCTGATCCCCTGCTGTGTGGATGGCAGTCTCTCCTGCTGTCACCTCATTCAAAATTCAGTAGGCCTCTGCCTACACCCTCCTATTTCCTGGGCTTCAACACAGCCAGTTGTAGTTCGGAAGTGCCGTCCACACGGAAAGAGATACTTGCTCCCGTGTCTCAGTGGGGTTCAGTAACGTCAGCTGATCCCCTGCTGTGTGGATGGCAGTCTCTCCTGCTGTAAACTCATTCAAAATACAGTAGGCCTCTGCCTACACCCTCCTATTTCCTGGGCTTCAACACAGCCAGTTGTAGTTCGGAAGTGCCGTCCACACGGAAAGAGACACTTGCTCCCGTGTCTCAGTGGGGTTCAGTAACGTCAGCTGATCCCCTGCTGTGTGGATGGCAGTCTCTCCTGCTGTAAACTCATTCAAAATACAGTAGGCCTCTGCCTACACCCTCCTATTTCCTGGGCTTCAACACAGCCAGTTGTAGTTCGGAAGTGCCGTCCACACGGAAAGAGATACTTGCTCCCGTGTCTCAGTGGGGTTCAGTAACGTCAGCTGATCCCCTGCTGTGTGGATGGCAGTCTCTCCTGCTGTCACCTCATTCAAAATTCAGTAGGCCTCTGCCTACACCCTCCTATTTCCTGGGCTTCAACACAGCCAGTTGTAGTTCGGAAGTGCCGTCCACACGGAAAGAGATACTTGCTCCCGTGTCTCAGTGGGGTTCAGTAACGTCAGCTGATCCCCTGCTTTGTGGATGGCAGTCTCTCCTGCTGTAAACTCATTCAAAATACAGTAGGCCTCTGCCTACACGCTCCTATTTCCTGGGCTTCAACACAGCCAGTTGTAGTTCGGAAGTGCCGTCCACACGGAAAGAGATACTTGCTCCCGTGTCTCAGTGGGGTTCAATAATGTCAGCTGATCCCCTGCTGTGTGGATGGCAAAGTCTCCTGCTGCCTACACAGTCGTACCACTACTGATTTTTAACCGTGCTCCAATTAGGCCTGTGGCTCCACTGTCTCTCGTATTTCCCCTGTCCTCCAACCCTGCCAGTTACAGCTCCGAAGTGGCGTCTGCACAATCCACACTTGTTCCTGTGTTACAGGTGTTCAGTCCGATCAGTTAATCCCCTGATGTGTGTCCGGCAATGTCGCCTGCTCTGTCCACATTCCCATTATCGGAATGTGGACAGAGCAGGCGACATTGCCGGACACACATCAGGGGATTAACTGACCGGACTGAACACCTGTAACACAGGAACAAGTGTGGATTGTGCAGACGCCACTTCGGAGCTGTAACTGGCGGGGTTGGAGGACAGGGGAAATACGAAAATCAGTGAATCCACAGGCCTAAGTGGAGCTTGGTTCAAATTAGTAGTCTACAACCGATCTTAAAATTTCTTCAATGCAGCCTAAGCCTGCTCCGTGCTTGTCCCTGGGCTTCAACACAGCCAGTTGTTGCTCGGAAGTGCCGTCTTCACAGAGTAAAACACTAGCTCCTGTGTTTGTGGGGTTCAGTAACGTCAGCTGTTCCCCTGCTGTTTTGATGGCAATCTGTCCTGCTGCCTCCCAATTGACAGCACATCAGGCCTCAGCCTGCTAAGTGCTTGTCCTGGGCTCCAACATCGCCAGTTGCTGCTCATAACTGACTTTGGCACGGGTACTCCCTCCTGCCCAGCTTGGTTCCAGCCCTGCCTGCTGTTTCCGGGAAGTGTCAATGTCAGTTTGCCACCCCAAGTTGCCATGTCGTGTTGCGGTTGGGTTAGCCGAGGCTAGGGTGCCAGCAGTTTAGGTGCTTCCTATGTGGACTGCGGGTTCTGGTAAGAAAGGTTTGTTCCATAGTGCCAGTAGGACAAGCACCCCCTGTAGGACTGTGTGATTCGGTAACTGCGGCCAGCTTGCGGCATGCCAACTTTGCTTTTCAGGGGTAACTTCTGATACCCCTCCAGGTTCCAGCACCGTCAGCTGGTTCTCATCAGAGCCTTTGGCCTAGGTGCCTCCATCTCGGTATCCGAGTTCCAGCAACGTCTGCTGGTCCTTGGTAGTGCTTTGTAGCACAGGTACCTCCTGCTTAGTAACCGGGTTCCAGCACCGTCAGCTGGTCCTCGGTTGTGCCATTGGCTCTTATTCCTTCTGCTGCCCCTCCGGGTGCCAGCACTGTCAGCTGGTCCTCGCTATTTCCATTTGCTCTTGCAGCTTATGCTACCCCTCCGGGTTCCAGCACCGTCAGCTGGTTCTCGTCAGAGCCTTTGGCCTAGGTGCCTCCATCTCGGTATCCGAGTTCCGGCAACGTCTGCTGGTCCTTGGTAGTGCTTTGTAGCACAGGTACCTCCTGCTTAGTAACCGGGTTCCAGCACCGTCAGCTGGTCCTCGGTTGTGCCATTGGCTCTTATTCCTTCTGCTGCCCCTCCGGGTGCCAGCACTGTCAGCTGGTCCTCGCTATTTCCATTTGCTCTTGCAGCTTATGCTACCCCTCCGGGTTCCAGCACCGTCAGCTGGTTCTCGTCAGAGCCTTTGGCCTAGGTGCCTCCATCTCGGTATCCGAGTTCCGGCAACGTCTGCTGGTCCTTGGTAGTGCTTTGTAGCACAGGTACCTCCTGCTTAGTAACCGGGTTCCAGCACCGTCAGCTGGTCCTCGGTAGTGCCATTGGCTCTTGTTCCTTCTGCTGCCCCTCCGGGTGCCAGTACCGTCAGCTGGTTCAAGAGGACAAAGAACAGGAAGACAACCACCAAGATGCAGAACAACAAGAGAGAGAAGACAAAGAAGCATAAAAAAAACAAAGCAGAAGAACATTAAGCATAAGACTAATACTCTGAGCAAATGATATTATCTTATTTATAAGCAGAAGAAGACTAAGCAGTGTATGGGGGTGAGTCCGTTCCTCCTCGTGGTGCCCCTGGAAAAGGCCTGCTTCTGCAGGCCAAACTGAACGCGGACAAATCCTGTTGTAAATCTTTTGTGACAGGCAGAACGGAAGGTGTAAACTTCTAACTTTTCTAGATAACAACTACAGGAATGCCTGACACAAACAAGAATATGATGAAGAAGAATAGGAAGAAGATGAAGAAGCTGAATATGTAGAATAATAATTGTTGAATAAGAAGAATATGAAGAATGTAAGAAAAGGAAGAAGAAGAAGAAGAAGAAGAAGAAGAAGAAGAAGAAGAAGAAGAAGAAGAATGTAAAAAAAGGAAGTAGAAGAAGAAGAAGAAGAATGTAAAAAAAGGAATAAGAAGAAGAATGTAAAAAAAGGAAGTAGAAGAAGAAGAAGAAGAATGTAAAAAAAGGAAGTAGAAGAAGAAGAAGAAGAATGTAAAAAAAGGAAGTAGAAGAAGAAGACATACATGTCTGGCAAAATATAAATGAGGCTAACATAGTCAATATCTTTGTAACTCCTAACATCTTTAAAAAAAAAAGTTTAATTCCTGCTATTCCATTTGATTGGGCTAAACCTCTATGGCTTTAATGTCTCCTCCACCTCCCACAATACATTCTACATTATTCTTAGTTGTTTTTCTTCATGTAGAATTAACCTACAAGGAAAGAAAGGGTTTTTTTTAATTCCGATATTTTGGCCCCATTGACTTGCATTGGTTCCCGGTATCGGAATCGGCGATACCGATACTTTTTTTTAAGATCGGCCGATCCATTCCGATCCGATATTTTCAAGTATCGGCTGGTATCGCTCAACTCTATTAGCTACATTTTTGGCTTGATTTTCATTTTTTATGGTGTTGAAGGTTTGCATTATGGTACTGTTTTATAACTTGAGTCTGATAAAGAAAATACTGTATTTTGCGCATTATAAGATGTGTCGGATTATAAGACACACCTCAAATTTTGAGGAGAAAGATAACAAGAAAAACCTTTTTTAATAAAATGGTGGTGCCTCTTACAATCCTTGCATCTTATTGCTTACCGAAGGTGGTGGCTGCGGTGAAGCAGGGTCTCAGGTTCACTACTGGAGAAGGCAAGAGTGGTGCGTTGCGCAGGCTGGCATGAGGGGGGTATTCTGATGTGTGCCACTGCAGATGAAAATGACTACAGTGCTCTGTGGTGCGGGGGGGCTCCGCTGGCATTTTGTAAAAACCTGGAGCCCCCTACATATCCATTACTGCAATCTCGAGATGAGATCTCATTTCCGAGTTCACAATCTGAGCATGTGCCATCCCTGGCGGCCATTTTCCCAGAGACCACCGCATCGCAGTAATAGATGTGTGAGGGGATCGGGGAAAATGGCCACCAAGGGCGGCACATGCTCATATTGAGATCTTGGCAACAAGATCTCGGGTGCGGAGATCTTATCCCGAGATCTCATTGCGAAGATCTCAATCTGAGCATGTGCCACCCCGGCGACTATTTTCACAGAAGACACAGCATCGCAGTAATGGATATGAGGTGTGCTCTGGGCTTTCACAATATGCCGGCGGAGCCCCCCACACCACAGACCAAGCAGCCATTTTCACCTGCAGCGTCACACATTGGAATACCCCCTCATCCCAGCCTGCAGCAATGTGCCACTCTTTCCTCTACCAGCAGTGACCCTGGGACCATGCTCTCCCGTGGCCAGTAATGTATATTTGCATTATAAGATGCACCCCCATGTTCCCCAATAAAAGTGCATCTTATAATCCGAAAAATATGGTAATTAATACAGGCATGTTATATCACCTTATCAGCAAATCCAAAATACAAAGTAGAGCATACCACTTCCACCAGTATATGTATAAACACAACCTAGATGTGTATAAAATTCCAGAATAAAGAAGAAATATGCAATATGTTAAAACTTACTTCATTAATTGAAAATAATTAAAATTGATATCTAAAAATGGGAAAAAAATTCCAGAGAAGAACACAAATTGGTAATTATGCAAAAGCTAACGTATCTGCTTATTGCTATAGGAAATAATATGCAGAGAATAATATTGCTTGTATCTATATGTCAATAATCCTGTATAGGCTGTAAGGTAGCGCTGTCATTCGGGTAGGGGATGCTAGCTTGGCAGCCAAATAATCAGATCCGGCACAAATTTTCCATAAAACCATAACAATCCATACGATTTATTCAAGCATCATAAACCCACAGCAGCAACATAAAGTTCATACAATCAGCATAGCGTTCATGACAGAGCTTCCCTCTGCTAAGCCTGTGGTCACACAGGTTACGCAATGTCCAGTACTCAGGCTCTTCAGCCTCACAGATATCTCACCCCATCAGGGTTACCTCATGGCTGCTTCAGCTCACTGCAGATGTTCATTCCCTCTCCCTGGGAACTGTCAGATGCTTGCAGCCATTACTCACAGCATTCATGTGCTGTCAGGCAGGAAGACCCATCTCCCAGCAAGACCTTCCACAATGGACCAACCGAGTCCAAGCATTCACTCCCATGTGACCTACCCTGGCCACCTTATATTGTCCGTAGCCACGCCCACCGGGTCACATGGCTATGACCTCATCACAGGTCCTTCACACTCACATAGTCTTTTACTACCAGCATTTTCAGACACACCCTGGGTGGATTTGTAGGTAGCTCTCCCTAACACATTGGCACGAAAGATCAGCTCTGCTGATCAGCACATAATCAAGCCTTCATCCCAAGGCCACCCACCTTGAGATACATTATGATCATTCCGCATCCTACTCCTATCAGGACACTGGAAATGCTTATACGCCTGTCCTGGGACACCCACACAGTGCCCCCTAGTGGACACAGTGGTCACTACACCACAAGGTATAAATGAACCCATTATTTTCTGCATAGAGATATAAAAAAAAATTAAAGTGGCTGGTCTTATAGGCCACCCTAAATAGCTGACCACAAAGCCATTACTTGGCTTCACAATGGAAAAGCAACTACTCCAGCAATTGTGTGGTGCCAATATGGGTAAAGTTTGAGTATCCCTCCTTAAATAACTATTTGGAAATGACTGTCACCATTGACATTAACTAAGAAGTTAAATGGCTATAACCAGTCATTTAGCCACCTCCTAAAATGGACATATAAAATCAATGTTTGATAAGTAGTTAAATAAACAGAAAGTAAAATGTGGGAGCATATCACAGTACAGGTGTGATACTTAGGGCCCCATCACACATAGTGATCTCGCTAGTGAGATCGCTGCTGAGTCTCAAGTTTTGTGACACAACAGCGATCTCACCAGCGAGATCGCTGTGTGTGACAGCGATCAGCGACCGGCCCCCCTGCCGGTATCGCTGATCGCTCTTGGAAAGCCCTGGACATTTCTTTGATCGCTGGTCTCCTGTTGGCCCTCACGCATCACTGCATTTGACAGGCGGGAGACCAGCGATCAGCTAGTTAGTAAGGTACACATCAGGTATCTAAGGGACGTGCGTCACTTAGAAACCTGATGTGTACCTTAGTTACCAGCGCACTGATGCAGGGAGCTGGTAACTAAGGTACACATCCGGTTTCTAAGTGATGCACGTCACTTAGATATCCGATGTGTACCTTAGTTACCAGTTCCTGCATCAGCGCGCTGGTAACTTAAGTACACAGCGACGCTGGGCGCTCGGCGTTGCTGTGCTGATCGCTGGTGAAGCTGTCTGTTTGACAGCTCACCAGCGATCACATAGCGACTCACCAGCGATCCTGACACGTTGATATCGTTGTCGGGATCGCTGGTGAGTCACTGTGTGTGACGGTAGCTTTACAGTTATCAATTTGGGTTAGAAAAACTTGCAAATATAATCATACTCATAATCAGTAAAAAAAAAAATCAAAAATTCAACAACTTTCCCAAAAATGACAAAATAGGAAATGCTAGGTAGGCACCTACAGTAACCAAGAAGAAAGTATCTGCAACCAGGACATTGTATTGGTGAGGCATGTATGAATATTAAATTTGACTGATAAACATATATTATTTGAAAAAAGTAATTTTCATGACATGCATGTTTTGAAAAATAGTCACAGTTAAAAGGAATCTGTCAGCAGGTTTTTGCTATGTAATTTGAGAGCTCTAATGTGTAACTTACTAGCCTTATTTAAATACAATCAGTTTTTTATTGGCAGGAGATTGTCACAAGAGGACAACCTGACATGTGCAATGATTAGCAGCTTTCTGTCACAATATATTGTTAACACTAGGTCGCTAATCAGTGGTTTACATGGTTTTAAGGGTCTGTCACACTAAGCGATATCGCCAGCAATATCGCTATAACGTCACTGGTTTTTGTGACGTTATAGCGATATTGCTAGCGATATCGCTATGTCTGATACTTACCTCTGACCGCTCCCCCACTGGTTATCGCTGATCGCGCGAGAACGTCCTGGGCCGCTTCTCGTCGTCTGCTTCCTGCTGTGCTTCCTGCTGTGGAGACGAGCGACGCGTGGACGCGGGCGGGAGGACGTCAGGATCGCCTAGTGTGACAGGTAAGTAGCGACCCCCAACCCCTGCGATGTTTGCTGGTGAGATCTGCCTGTGTGACAGCTCACTAGCGACCACTTAGCGATGCACCAGCGATCCTGACTGCGTCATATCACTGGTCGAGATCGCTGGTGCATCGCTAAGTGTGAAAGTACCTTTACACACATCTCAACAACTCAGCTCTGCAAAATCTTCTGCAGAGGTAACCGTGGTTCTATCATTACTGCTGCACCCAGTAAACTAAGTGAAACATCACACGAATCAGGGTCTTTGTCCTTGCCTTTTGCTGCTGTCAGATTATATAGAAAAAGACTGACGACATAATCCCTGTAAGCCCTTGGTGACATGGCCAATTCATGTTTTTGCGTTTTAGATTTTTCCTCACCTTCTTCAAAAGCAATAACTTTTTTATTTTTCTGTCCATATAGATATGTAAAGGACAAGTTGTCATTTTGAATTACATCATTCAGTTTAACCCTTAAAGGGACCTTACCCTAAATATGTCTGCATTACCACTTCTTAGTTCCCAGGTCAGTATCTCAAAGATATTTACAAATCTGCATGCTCACACTGTCCACCAAATCATAATGTGAAATCAGTGATGAAAAGTACAGTTTTTGTTAGCTTATCCCTCTCTTATCTAATCCTAAATAGTTAATTATTGCATTTGATGCTCTATGTCTGTATTACTTACTTATGTCAATTCATGCTAACTTCGCTCGATCTAGGTATGGATTACCCTGGTGCCGATCTTTTGGTGTTTTGAATATGTCCTACGGGGATTTCTTTATATTTGGATTTTTGTTTTATTTTATGATGTCATATTGTCACGTTTATTTGTGTACAACACACTAATATTTTATATGTTTACTATTCAGTGAGGTTTGACAAAGACCCTGAGTAGGATCGAAACATTGCCTAACCATCACTGTCTCATCCTGCTGTGATGTTTTCTGCACATGTAAAATAAACACAAAACAATTTTGCAAAATATACAATTGCTTGAGTGCGGATGTTTTTTCTTTCATCTGAATTCAGACTGTAAGACCGACCCCCATTTGATACATAATTTTTTCCCCCTATTTTCCTTCTAAAAATTTGAGGTGCGTCTTATGGTCCAGTGCGTCTTATAGTCCGAAAAATACGGTAATTTTAAAGAATATAAATATTAAGCACAGTAATTTCACAGTTATTAGACCACTCTAAAGAGATATTATAATAACATAAGTAAGGCACTATATAAGGAAGCTCACATTGTTCTCACTGTACAATTATGCACACTCTGATGTCACAATATAGAAGTAAAGCATTTAATGATATTAAGGATGAGATAAGTTGTCATAGTAGAGAAATAATGAACACAGTGATGCCACAGCAAAAAGATCGGAAACACTGTGATAAAGATTTAAAAAAAGCACACAAATATGTGGTGTTATAGGAATAGTAAAGAGTGATCTCACAGTGTCGAAAATAAACTCTACAATTAATTTGGATTAGAGAGGAATTTTTGGTTCCCTTTAGTCAAGGTGTGACTGCAACCACCTGTAATTATGTTATTGACAATTTTTAATGAAAATATGTGCTTTAAAATATAAATGTCCAGCACTCTACCCCTATATGATATGCTTGCTTCTTCTTTTGAAACCTCGCTACAGTGAACAGAATTCAGTTTACATGTTATGGTAGTGTCTATCTTCTTTATTCGACCCTACATACAGTGCCTTGCGAAAGTGTTCGGCCCCCTGGAAATTTTCAACCTTTTCCCACATATCATGCTTCAAACATAAAGTTACCAAATGTAAATTTTTGGTGAAGAATCAACAACAAGTGGGACACAATTTTGAAGTTGAACGAAATGTATTGGTCATTTCAAAGTTCTGTGGAAATTCAAAACCTGAAAAGTGGGGCGTGCAATATTATTCGGTCCCTTTAACTTAATACTTTGTTGCTCCACCTTTTGCTGCGATTACAGCTGCAAGTCACTTGGGGTATGTCTCTATCAGTTTTGTACATTGAGAGACTGAATTTCTCGCCCATTCTTCCTTGGCAAACAGCTTGAGCTCAGTGAGGTTTGATGGAGCTCGTTTGTGAACAGCAGTTTTCAGCTCTTTCCACAGATTCTCAATTGGATTCAGGTCTGGACTTTGACTTGGGAATTCTAACACCTGGATACGTTTATTTGTGGACCATTCCATTGTAGATTTTGCTTTATGTTGGGATCATTTTCTTGTTGGAAGACAAATCTCTGTCCCAGTCTCAGGTCTTTTGCAGACTCCAACAGGTTTCCTTCAAGAAAGGTCCTGTATTTGGCTCCATCCATCTCCCCATCAATTTTATCCATCTTCCCTGTTAATGCTGAAGAAAAGCAGACCCAAACCATGATGCTGCCACCACCATGTTTGACAGTGGGGATGGTGTGTTCAGGGTGATGAGCTGTGTTGCCTTTACGCCAAACATATCATTTGGCATTGTTGCCAAAAAGTTCGATTTTGGTTTAATCTGACCAGAGCACCTTCTTCCACATGTTTGGTGTGTCTCCCAGGTGGCTTGTTGCAAACTTTAAATGACACTTTTTATGGATATTTTCCAGAAATGGCTTTCGTCTTGCTACTCTTCCATAAAGGCCAGATTTGTGCAGTGTACGACTGATTGTTGTCCTATGGTCAGACAGTCCCACCTCAGCTGTAGATCTCTGCAGTTCATCCAGAGTGATCATGGGCCTCTTGGCTGCATCTCTGATCAGTCTTCTCCGTGTTTGAGATGAAAATTTGGAGTGACGGCCAGGTCTTAGTAGATTTGCAGTGGTATGATACTCCTTCCATTTCAATATGATCGCTTGCACAGTGCTCCTTGGGATGTTTAAAGTTTTGGAAATCATTGTGTATCCAAATCTGGATTTAAACTTCTCCACAACAGTATCATGGACCTGCCAGTTGTGTTCCTTGGTCTTCATGATGCTGTCTGTGCTTCAAACAGAACCCTGAGACTATCACAGAGCAGGTGCATTTATACGGAGACTTGATTATACAGGTGGATTATATTTATCATCATTAGTCATTTAGCACAATATTGGATCATTCAGAGCTCCATAATGAACTTCTGGAGTGAGTTTGCTGCACTGAAAGTTAAGGGGCTGAATAATATTGCACGCTCCACTTTTCAGTTTTTGCATTTCCACCAAAATTTTAAATAACCAATAAATTTCGTTCAACTTTACGGTCAACTTTACAATTGTGTTCCACTTGTTGATTATTCACCAAAAATTTACATTTGGTATCTTTTATGTTTGAAACATGATATGAGGGAAAAGGTTGTAAAGTTCCAGGGGGCCAAATACTTTCGCAAGGCACTGTATAGCCTGGTCTTCCATTTAGCTGACCCTATGCTATGCTCCCTATGATGTCAATGTGATTTCATGCAGAGCAACGCACTTCACCATCCATTTTAACATATAGGTTGTGATGCATATCATTAAAATGCATCACACATCACATGAAAATAATGGATGGAAGATCCAGCTGAATTAAAGATAGAAGAAAAAAGACAGAAGAACACCAGCTGTGATGGAAAAGGCACTAAAAAGGCAGAGAGAGGGCCAAGGAGTGGTGAGTATAAAACATTTATAAACCTCCTTTGTGGCCATCTATAATCCAGTAAAATGGTGGCCACCATTTTGCTGAATTCACTCAAAGCAATCAAAGCAAATTGTTGATAAATTGAAATTGTTTGTTAAATTGTGAATTTATTTAGCATTGAATTGGTTTGCTCAACTCTACTGAGAACTGTTCAAATTTAATTCCATGTCAGCTCTTTGACAGCACATTGCAGTAATGAAAATAAAGTACATTAGTAGAGATGATAGAATCTTTTAAAATTTAAAATTGCCAGCATCAACTATTTTTTCCTAAAAATTAGATTTGCAGCTAATTAATTAGCCTGAAAGTTGCAAATACTGCAAATCATCCAATTGACCTGGAAAAATGTATGTCAGTATTTCCGTCTAAGGTCTCCTAGGACTGTATTAACCCTTTAGTGACAGAGTCAATTTGGTACTTAATGAACAAGCCAATTTTTTACAATTCTGACCATTGTTACTTTGGGAAGTTATAGCTCTAAAATGTTTCAACCTATCCCACTGAGAATATTTTTGTGACATATTGTACTTCATGTTAGTGGTAAAATTTCTTTGATGTACACTACTGTTCAAAAAAGAAAGAAAGGCACAGTTTTTCCAATGAAGCTAACATTAAATGATTCAGAAATATACTCTATACATTGTTAATGTGGTAAATGACTATTCCAGCTGCAAACGTCTGGTTTGTAATGCAATATCTTCATAGGTGTATAGAGGCCCATTTCCAACAACCATCACTCCAGTGTTCTTATGGTACTTTGTGTTTGCTAACTGTGCAAGAAGGCTAATGGATGGCTAGAATACCCTTGAAAACCCTTGTGCAAGTATGTTAGCCCAGCTGAAAACAGTTTGGCTGATTAGAGAAGCTATAAACCTGACCTTCTTTGAGCTAGATGAGTATCTGGAGCATTACATTTGTTGGTTACATTAAACTCTCAAAATGGCCAGAAAAAAAGAACTTTCTTGTGAAACTCAACAGTCTATTTTTGTTCTTAGAAATGAAGGTTATTCCATGTGAGAAATTGCCAAGAAACTGAAGATTTACTACAACGGTGTGTACTACTCCCTTCAGAGGAGAGTACAAACAGGCTCTAACCAGAGTAGAAAGAGAAGTGGGAGGCCCTGCTGCACAACTGAGCAACAAGACAAGTACATTAGAGTCTGTAGTTTGAGAAATCGATGCCTCACAGGTCCTCAACTGGCAGCTTCATTAAATAGTACATGCAAAACGCCAATGTCAATGTCTACAGCGAAGAGGCGACTCCGGGATGCTGGCCTTCAGGGCAGAGTGGCAAAGAAAAAGCCATATCTGAGACTGGCTAATAAAAGGAAAAGATTAATATGGGCAAAAGAACACAGACATTGGACAGAGGAAGATTGGAAAAATGTGTTATGGACAGACGAATCCAAGTTTGAGGTGTTTGGATCACACAGAAGAACATTTGTGAGATGCAGAACAACTGAAAAGATGCTGGAAGACTGCCTGACATCATCTGTCAAGCACGGTGGAGGTAATGTGATGGTCTGGGGTTGCTTTGATGCTGGTAAAGTGGGAAATTTGTACAAGGTAAAAGGGATTTTGAGTAAGGAAGGCTATCACTCCATTTTTCAACGCCATGCCATACCCTGTGGACAGCACTTGATTGGAGCCAATTTCATTCTACAACAGGACAATGACCCAAAGCACACCTTCAAATTATGCAAGAACTATTTAGGGAAGAAGCAGGCATCTGGTATTCTATCAGAAATGGAGTGGGCAGTGCAGTCACCAGATCTCAACCCCATTGAGCTGTTGAGGGAGCAGCTTGACCATATGGTATGCAAAAAGTGCCTATCAAGCCAAACCAACTTGTTGGAGGGGCTTCTGGAAGCATGGAGTGAAATTTCTCCATATTACCTCAGCAAATTAACTGCTAGAATGCCAAAGGTCTGCAATGCTGTAATTGATGTAAAGGGAGTATTCTTTGCTGAAAGCAAAGTTTGAAGGAGAAAATTATTTCAAATAAAAATCTTTTTTTCGAACCTTGTCAATGTCTGGACTAGATTTTAAATTCTTTTGGCAACTCATTTGATTAATAAAAGTATGAGTTTTCATGGAAAACACAAAATTGTTTGGGTGACCCCAAACTTTTGAACGGTAGTGTAACTTGCATTTATTTATGAAAAAAAACTGGAATTTTCAAAAATTTTGAACATTTTGCAATTTTCAAACTTTTAATTTTTGTACCCTTAAATCAGAGAGTGGTGTCACAAAAGGAAGGAAGGAAAGAAAAAATGAATATTTTTCTTTTTTCACAAAAAATGTACTTTGGAACCAATTTTTTTTATTTTCACAAGGGTATCAGGAGAAAATGGATCACAATATTTCTTCTACAATTTCTCCTGAGTTCACCAATATCTCGAATATGTGAGAAAGCCATTGTCTGGGCACATGGCAGGGCTCAGAACAGAAAGAGCACTGTTCAACTTTTTGAATGCAAAATTGACTGGAATCAATGGTGGCGCCATGTCATGTTTGGAGACTCCCTGTTGTACCTAAACAGTGGAACCCCCTCATTCTAACTCCAACCCTAACCCCCAAAACACCCCTAACCGTAATCTCAACCATAAACCTAACCACACCCGTGACCCTAACACACCCCTAACCCTAATCTCAACCCTAACCCTAATATCAACCATAACCACAACCCTAACCCTACCCCCACCATAACTATAGACCAACCCTAACATTAACCCAATCCTAAATTTAGCCCAACCCTAACTTTTGTACAACCTTTACATTAACCCAACACTAACTTTAGCCCCAATCCTAACCCTAGCCCAACCATAACCCTAGTTCAATCCTAACCCTAAGTATAGCCCCAACCCTAAATCTAGCCCCAATCCTAACCCTAGCCAAATCCCTATGTAAAAATGGAAATAATTTTTTTATTTTATTATTTTTACAAAACTAAGATAGTAATAAAGCAGAGTTTGATTTACTATTTTTTAGGGTCTATCACAGTGATCAAAATGAACCAATAGGAAAAATTTCCTATTGTTGCCAGGTGCCTGCTGGCAGATCTCGGTGGGCGCACTGCACATGCACACACCATTTTCTTTCCAGAAGAAGACACCGCCGGCCGGGGACATCACAGGGCGATGCAGGAGGTACCGGGGGATGCCATAGGTACCTGGGGGGGTATTGGGATCCCCATTTCTCTCTCCTCCAATGTGCAATCACATCAGAGGAGAGAGAAATCAAATGGGAAATCAGACTTTTGTTGAGATCTCCGTTATTCTACTAATAATAGCGATCGCAACACTGGGGTCACTAAAAACTGACCCGAATTATATTCACTGAGGTCTCGACTACCCCCAGTAGCTGAGACTCCAGAGAATTTCCGCCGCTGGGAGGTGCTATACACTTATTCCTCAGTGAAGTTAAAAAGCGGCGCTGAGGAATAAGTACTCTTAATTGCCGCCGTTAAAAGGCGTATTGGCAGTCGTTAAGGGGTTAACCCTCTTTTTGAGCTCTTTAATGTCAAAGTGACCTCAACATATCTGGATGTGGGATAATGGATGGTAACCAGTGGTAGCCAACAGCAGGCTTAATAAAATGCTGCAGACTGATTTTCATGCTTTTTAACACATATAGTGCAAAGATTTGCTGACCTACATCTAAATAAACTAAGACACAGTGGCTTGTTGACATACATTCTGGTATGCCGCATCTGGGGCACAGGACCAATGTTAATCCTCACCATAGCTAAACATCATACTTGTGGGATGTCTAAAATTTGCAGAACCAATATCTTTTTCAGTATTTTACACATTTTAAAGGCTACAATTTTATTGTACTTGCTTTTTATTATGTACACCCCTTTTCACATGTAAAGCACCATGGAATAAATGACACTAATAATAACAAAAATGGCCAGAATTGACCCTTCTTTGTGTTTTCTCAGGCACATCACTCTGTCTGAAACCTCCTATACATTATGTAGCCCACTAAGATTTCATCTACCTGGACCTCTGATCCTTGCCCAACCTGTTTAACCATACATTTTAAATATCATGCATGCTTATCATGACACAATAACAGGGTGAAAATAGATCCATCAGCAATCTAGGATATGCAGATGAATGATACAATCCTGCTTACAGAAAGTGAGAAAGACTTGAAAAAGTTGATACTGCGATTGAAAGATGAAAGTAAGATAATGAGACTTTACCTTAACATCAAGACTAAAATTATTTTTAACATCAAAGAAGAAGTTCACATAAAGAGCACAGTGGCGGTATGACAACAGAGATCAAGTGTCAAAAACATTGGATCGTGCATCCATGGTGAGCATGGACTAAGTATGAAAGTTACCACCATCAAGCAAAGACTTATGACTGCAATTGTGCTCCCAATTGAGACATACAGCTAGGTCCATATATAATTAGACAACATTTTTCTAATTTTGGTTCTAGACATTACCACAATGAATTTTAAACAAAACAATTCAGATGCAGTTGAAGTTCAGACTTTCAGCTTTCATTTGAGGGTATCCACATTAAAATTGGATGAAGGGTTTAAGAGTTTCAGGTCCTTAACATGTGCCACCCTGTTTTTAAAGGGACCAAAAGTAAATGGACAATTGACTCCAAGGCTATTTCATGGACAGGTGTGGGCAATCCCTTCATTATGTCATTCTCAATTAAGCAGATAAAAGGCCTGGAGTTGATTTGGGGTGTGGTGCTTGCATTTGGAAGGTTTTGCTGTGAAGCAAACAAGCGGTCAAAGGAGCTCTCCATGCAGGTGAAACAAGCCATCCTTGAGCTGCAAAACAGAAAAAACCCATCCGAGAAATTGCTACAACATTAGGAGTGGCAAAATCTACAGTTTAAATAGAAGGCTGATAGTGCAATAAGAGACTGCGCTGCTGTGGTAGAATTCAAGATATCTTTATTGCCAACGCGTTTCCTGAGCCAGTCCCAGCTCACTTCATCAGGGCATGAACATGTACCAGTACTTGGTAAGTATATTACCTCAGTATTTGTAAGCAAAAAACAGGAGAGGAACAATCAGAGGAAAGGTATAATAGAAATACGTCACCACTTCTGCATTTTTCACCCACTCCATGTTTTGGATTACAAATACTGAGGTAAAAAACTCACAAAATGCTCAACATTTGAACGTGGCTGTCATGATCCATGCTGGAGCATGTCAGATAAGAGCACTGGTAACCTTTTTTTCCCTCTCTCTAGCTTTGTGCTTAGAGATAGTTTTGCCCTCGGTGGCCAGTATGGTCATTGCACTGGTGTTTTTAGAGATAGTTTTGCCCCAGTGGTGGTTAGTGTAATTGCACGGGAATCACTAACAGGTGTGTTTACTCAATAAAGGTGTGTCAGTTGTGCTCACTCACGTGGGTGATATTGTTGGGCTTTTCCAACCATCCTGGGTGAAGGAAGAAGCTGAGGAGGGTCCAGGGCAGCTCAGTCAGAGCCCTGGAGTGGCAGCTATGGTGTCAGCTAGGATTTTGTGTAAAGCATGGTGGAGTGGCAGCTATGGTGTCAGTGAAGAATCCTTGCAAAACTTGGTGGAGTGGCGGCTATGGTGTAGAGCTGCACTCAGTTGCTGGACTCTGTTGCTGGAAGCTGCACTCAGGTGCTGGACTCCGTTGCTGGACAGTTGCACTCAGGTGCTGGACACTGTTGCTGGACAGCTGCACTCAGATGCTGGACTCTGTTGCTCCAAGGCAGCACTCGGGTGCTGGTCACTGTTACTGTAAAGCTGCACCGAGGTGTTGGACATGGTGGGAGGAAGATGCACTCAGGTATTGGACTCTGTTGCCTGGAGCAAGTGCATCAGAGCAACGCTAAGTGTTTCCCTGTTTGTCACTTTTCCTCATGTGGGTGTTAGTACAGCAGTGGAGACAGTGCCTGCACCACCCAGCTAGCTAGTATGGAATAGGTGTAGGGTGTGCTAGGGTGACAGGTATCCTGATCGGCGACAGGAGAGGAGCCTGTATAGGGAACATTAGGAGTGTTAGGGACACTGACTCAGGGGAGTGCAGGAGGTCTCCATGTCCCCCGTTCCCTATCGCAGGGCCCACCATTGTAAATGTTTCCCAATCCCCTGTGTCTTGTTGCATTAGTTACCGGCCTGCAGGCCGTGTCACACTGGACAATTACACGTGCCGTGTCCTGTTGTATTAGTTAACGGCCTGCTGGCCGTGTCACACAGGACGGGGCATGTGACAGTGGCCTTAAAGTAAAATTCTGCACCAGTCTGTTGTGGGTTGTACAATTGATACATTGAACTAGTAAAAAGGTTATGCAAAAAATAAAATGTGCATTTTAGAAAAAAATTATCAATGTATATACAAACACATACGTAGAAGTACATTCCTTTTTTCCTAATACAGACAGTTAGGCATCGGGATTCTCCAGCTGCACGGGATAGATTCCAAGCCCCGTCTGGTGCTGAGGTCTCCCATTCAGGTCCAGCCACTGCGGGTGCTGCTCAGAACAGATGTCGGTCCCAGCAGCTTGCTCAAGCTCATGGTGTACGTTTGGTTACTGCTGGCTCTCCAGCCAAGTCTATGGTAACCAGTGCTATGCAAGTTCTGCCATGTGCTCCGAAGTCTAAGTCCAGAGATCACCTTACTGAGCTTGTCTGTGATTTGGCGTCTGCTCATTGGTGGTTGGACGTTTGCTGCACTGGTGTGGTGGCGGCTCCGGATTGGCCAGCAGGTGATGTCTCGGCCGACTTGGTGTGAGTGTTTGAGGAAAGAGCCTGGTGCATAAAAGGCTCCTAGCAGTGCCCGTGGGCATGCTAGTACCATTTGAGATTGTGTGTGAGTGGATTCTCTACCATTCTGTTTTCTTGCGTGTGCTGCTCTTTTACCAAAGACTGTGTGTTTAGGCAGGTAGTTTAGGGTGGGAAACTCCCACTTGGCTTAGAATCTGCTCCGTCTTGTGTGCGGTTAGCAGAGTTACAGAGCAAGACCAACCCTTAGCCTAGACTTCCCTTGGAGAGCGATAGGGTTCCACACCTAGCGTCATATTTGCTACTTTTCCTTGTGATGTTTAACAGCATCTACTATCTTGCTTTCTTTCTGCAGTTCCACCCTGTGTAGCATCTAGGCTGGGAACTCGAAGTTCTGTTCACACTGTGTGGAGCATAACACAGTGCATTTAAAGCGATCGCTCACTCTCTTGTTTCGCCATTGTACACTAACAGCAGTTTTACATCTCTACACAGTGGACCCCAGGTTGCAATTGCGCCTTATCATCAATTTTATTCAGTACAATGCGCCAACCCTAACACGGACGTTACAAGAAATGTTAGGTAGGTACACTTTGCAAAAGTTAACAATAGGAAAAAGGGCAATGTCATGCAAACTTTTCTAGATAGACAAATTAATTTAGATGAATGTCTAAAATGTTCGGAATCCAAAATGAAGTGCAAAAATATTGATTATGACTTATATATTTCTTCAATAGTAAAATGGAACTGAGGGTAAGGCTGAAATCACACTACTGTAGAACACGGCCGAATGCTATGCTAGAAAACATCGCATAGCACTGAGCCCAGTGTTAATCTATGGGGCAGCTCAGATCATCGTTTATTTTCTTGGGCATATTCCACGTGCATGTAAAATTGCAGCATGCTGCGATAGTCATTGAGACTCGGCCGAGAGTCGACAATACAAGCCTATGGTGCGAGAAAAAAATGTCACATCATGTATCAGACTCACATATACTTACCATCAGAAAATGATTTCTTTGATGGCCAGAAAGATTTCAAAATTACTGATTATATCTCGTGTAGTACTACATTTGTAGTCTATGTGGCAAAATGTACCTGTAATTTGCTATATGTTGGCCTAACATCACGCGAACTGAGAATTCGCACCCGAGACCATGTTAGAGACATATTAGCAGCAAAGATGGTGGAGGATATTGCAGTTTTGAAAACTGTTCCACGACATTTTAAACTATATCATAAATGCAATCCCAGAGACCTGCAAGTCTTTGGTATTGACAAAATTAGATGTGGCATCAGGGGCGGAGACATGAAGCGCCTTTTGGCACAGTTGGAGTGTCGTTGGATCACTGTTCTGGGGACTATGAGTCCTTTTGGCCTGAACGAGCAGCTCAGTTTTGCATCCTTTCTGTGAGTAATTCTAATGTGTCCCTGTTCTTGGATTTTAATCTGTGTGTTTTTTGTTTATTTAGTATTTTTGCTCATTCCATCATTGGCTTATGCTTTTTGGACATTTCGTGGTTGGAGACTGGAGATTCGTGTGGTATTGACAGGCTATTCAAGATACAGCAACCCTGAAGCAACCGCCTACTTATTGGGTTTTATATTTTATATGGTGGGATGCTCTCTTGCAACTCTATGTGTATTGCATCTGTGTATGTTTATATATTTATGTATTATTATACACTTTGTTGTTTGTATTTCCCTTTTCTTTGGGATCTTTATAATAATGTTTACAGTATATTTTTATGTCTATGTGACTTTTGAGAGATATGTATTAGTATTACGCTCTATATAATGTGCGTTCACTGTGTATGGTTATCTGTATTAATTGTATATATATGTCATATGCATATGGGTCCATCTTGAGTATGTGCCCCTTATAATGTTTAGATTCACTGATGAACATTAATATCTTTCACAGCTTTTTAGACTGCACTATTATGAGTTGTAGCGATATGCATGCCCTCTTTTTTGCCCTTATATAAGATGGTTGTCTCAGTGAGTGCGCATGCCCGGTGTGGCCGCTCTCATGACTCATCCCCCAGGCGGCTGGCTGTGATGCGGGAAGGCGTCTGACGTCATGAGGGGTTTTCCCTCTGCCTTCCGATCACATGGGCGGCTGTGGGCGTTGTGTCATGGCGCTTTGCTTCACACTGCACATGCGCTGACTATGGTGCTGATGATTCTACACACCTGGGTCTCCTACATAAAATGCCCACAATTCCAACACACAGACATAGCCCCCCGAGGAAGCCCACACGAAACGCGCGTCGGGGCTGCTCTTTTTAGTGCCGCGTTCACCTGCAGATACTTATGGGTATGTTTTTTGACTCCTTGGACTGTGTTGTTACTAATTTGGATGGATATTTATCCATTCACTTTGAATTTTTCTATTTGGAGTGTGATAGCTCTGTTTTCTCTTAGTGAGGGCCTGTACACTATGAAATTAATGGCTCTCTTTGAGATTCTTTGCTTCACTTTATATTACCCATTCTGTTATATATAGGGTGTTAGCAGCGGTTACCATATATGAGCCCTGTTTGAGCAACTTGTTTGTTGTCTGTATTTTTGTACATTTTGTCTAAAGCGTTTGTTACAATAAAGTGACTTTTTTACTATATTTGCGGTTCGTATCTCCATGGTTTTTTAGGATCTATATTATAGTGGAGTTTCCGTAGTTACTTATATATCCTCAATGAAGATATATCTATCTATATGAGTAATGAGTGTGTATCAGTGGTATTTATTTTCAAGTCTTTTCTGTGTTTTCACAGCTTTTTCTGCTGATCAGATGGATTTTAAAGCACGTGAAAAAACGTGGCTTTTGCAGCTGGACAAGGTGTTTAACAGTGGTTCATGTGTGGTTGTTGACTCCAAGAATAGGGACTTGACTGAATTAACAATTAAATATAAAGAATTGCTCCAGAGAAGGATTCGCTTATGGTGGAATAAATCATTTCTAGAAAGATACATCTCGTGTGGTCTTATACCAAGAGGTTTACGTGTTCAAATTTTTCCCTCTTTTAGTATTGAGTGTGATCAATTTAGAAATCAATGGGAAGAAATTGCATCCACGTGCTCAAAAGGTTTTATGGGGTTATTGATTTCCAACAATGAAGGAACTCTCAGTGAGATTGATAAAGATCTCATCCTTATTCAGGATGAGATTAATAAGAATCTAACTCCTGAAACTAGTATCAATTTCAAAAATGAGATTGATAATGAAATAGAGAAATGGGAAAAAGACATTGTTTCTGTTAAAACTAAGAAATATCAGCGTGACTCAATGGATGCCCAAAATAATCGGGTTTATAGATGGAGATCCAATTTAAATAGGAGATCCACGTCCAGAGCACGATCTGTTTCATTCTCATCAGTTTCTTCTGTGGATGAGAGATCTGGAGCATCTGATATAAATAGAATGGG
The DNA here is from genome assembly GCF_039654945.1 of Dendrobates tinctorius. Taxonomy (NCBI): domain Eukaryota; kingdom Metazoa; phylum Chordata; class Amphibia; order Anura; family Dendrobatidae; genus Dendrobates; species Dendrobates tinctorius. The sequence continues at coordinate 5,191,079 of NW_027361694.1, forward strand.
TTCTGACAGATCTGATGGCAAAGACCGTTGGCAGAGAACGACTAGATTCAGTAACAAAAGGAAAAAAGTTATATCACCTCAGAAAGACAAGAGACCTAAGAATAATACTCTAGAGGTAATTAACTTATCCCATCATACTTTGACAATGCCTCAAAAGGAAGTCTTGGGTCTCGGTCTCTCTTTTTCTCCATGTAATAATTATGATTATTTTACAGCATTGAAAGATTTGCATCTATTTTCACGGAAACTTGTGTTGAAAAAACTGCATTCACGGTCTGCCACAGAAAATTTAAGTATTGCAGAACAAGAAGCCATCTCTATATTGGAGGATCTGGAAAAAGAATCTATGGAGTCATCTACAGGTATCCCTCTTCCTCTTATTTCTGCTAAATCGACCACGTTTCCCCCTTTTGCCCTCTGCCCTCAGGTGGATATCTTTACCAGATTGGTTTCTGCTGATCTAAAAAAGGTTTCTAATAAAGGTAAGAGGGACAATCTGACTGCGGTTCAGAGGGAAGCCTTAAAAGAACTAAAAGGATTACATGATATTGTTATAAAACCAGCGGATAAAGGGGGGAACGTGGTCATTTGGCCCGTTGAGAAATATGAGAAAGAGGCTTTTAAACAATTATGTAATAAAGAGACTTATGAACTCCTTCCTCAGAATCCACTCCACCATTTTCAATGTGAACTATTGGAAATCTTGGAGGAAGCACTTGATGTGGGTACTATACATAAGAAACTGTTTGACGGATTGGTTACTAAAAATCCTGTTATTCCCACGTTTTATCTTCTCCCCAAGGTCCACAAAGATGCTTTGAATCCTCCTGGGCGTTCCATTGTCTCTGGCATAGGAGGGCTTTGTGATCCGATTTGCAAATTTATTGATTATTATCTTAGATCACAGGTTGAGACACTGCCCTCCTATGTCAGAGACACTACTGACGTCCTGAGGCGTGTGGATGGGGTCGTCCTTGAACCCGATATGTTGTTAGTTACGGCGGATGTTGAGGCTTTATATACCTCCATCCGCCATGAAGATGGACTCAAGGCAGCGTCATTTTTTCTGGAATTCAGTAACATTGATGTGGATGTTAGGGGTCTGGTGTTGAGGCTCTTGCGGTTCATTCTCACTCACAATTTCTTTACCTTCAGGGATCGGTACTACCTCCAGAGTAGGGGTACCACCATGGGGGCGGCCTGTGCGCCCTCCTATGCTAACCTCTTTCTGGGATACTGGGAGAGGAGCATTTTTCAGGGGGGGTGTGCAGTCCGCTCCCCATATTCTGGGGTGGTACCGTTTCATTGATGATATACTTTTTATTTGGCAGGGTACTGTTGACCATCTACATGATTTTGTGTGTGAGTTGAATCGCAACAGCCTCAACATCAGACTCACATATACTTACCATCAGAAAATGATTTCTTTTCTAGACGTTGCTTTGTGTGTCCAGAAGGATGGTTCTATCCACACTGATGTATTTAGGAAGGAAACATCTGTGAATGCCCTCCTTCATGCCTCTTCGTCTCATACTAGCTCTACAATAGGAGCAATTCCTATTGGACAATTTTTACGAATGAGGAGGATTTGTACTACGGAGGAGGCATTTGAACATCAATCTGTGGACCTTGGGGAGAGATTTCAAGCGCGTGGATATAGCAGGAGGAGTATTAGGAGAGGTTATTATCGGGCGAGAAATTCTAAACGTACTGAATTACTCGCAATGAGCAAAAAGGTCAAGAAAGAGGATTCAAGAATACGATTTATATCAACATTTAATCATAGATGGGAGACCATAAGATCCATTCTTAAAAAACATTGGCCAATATTAAAAACTGACCAGGTGCTGTCTAGATATCTCTCGGATTCCCCCCTCATGACGGCAAGGAGGAGTAGGAATTTGAGAGATATCCTTGTACAGAGTCATTATGTCCCCAGAAGATCTGATCCTTTCGGGGCTGGTAAACGGAAATGGGGTTTTTTTCCCTGTGGGGATTGCCTAGCATGCCGTAATCATGTCCGGACCACATCTTTTACGTCTGCTGATGGCCAGAAAGATTTCAAAATTACTGATTATATCTCGTGTAGTACTACATTTGTAGTCTATGTGGCAAAATGTACCTGTAATTTGCTATATGTTGGCCTAACATCACGCGAACTGAGAATTCGCACCCGAGAGCATGTTAGAGACATATTAGCAGCAAAGACGGTGGAGGATATTGCAGTTTTGAAAACTGTTCCACGACATTTTAAACTATATCATAAATGCAATCCCAGAGACCTGCAAGTCTTTGGTATTGACAAAATTAGATGTGGCATCAGGGGCAGAGACATGAAGCGCCTTTTGGCACAGTTGGAGTGTCGTTGGATCACTGTTCTGGGGACTATGAGTCCTTTTGGCCTGAACGAGCAGCTCAGTTTTGCATCCTTTCTGTGAGTAATTCTAATGTGTCCCTGTTCTTGGATTTTAATCTGTGTGTTTTTTGTTTATTTAGTATTTTTGCTCATTCCATCATTGGCTTATGCTTTTTGGACATTTCGTGGTTGGAGACTGGAGATTCGTGTGGTATTGACAGGCTATTCAAGATACAGCAACCCTGAAGCAACCGCCTACTTATTGGGTTTTATATTTTATATGGTGGGATGCTCTCTTGCAACTCTATGTGTATTGCATCTGTGTATGTTTATATATTTATGTATTATTATACACTTTGTTGTTTGTATTTCCCTTTTCTTTGGGATCTTTATAATAATGTTTACAGTATATTTTTATGTCTATGTGACTTTTGAGAGATATGTATTAGTATTACGCTCTATATAATGTGCGTTCACTGTGTATGGTTATCTGTATTAATTGTATATATATGTCATATGCATATGGGTCCATCTTGAGTATGTGCCCCTTATAATGTTTAGATTCACTGATGAACATTAATATCTTTCACAGCTTTTTAGACTGCACTATTATGAGTTGTAGCGATATGCATGCCCTCTTTTTTGCCCTTATATAAGATGGTTGTCTCAGTGAGTGCGCATGCCCGGTGTGGCCACTCTCATGACTCATCCCCCAGGCGGCTGGCTGTGATGCGGGAAGGCATCTGACGTCATGAGGGGTTTTCCCTCTGCCTTCCGATCACATGGGCGGCTATGGGCGTTGTGTCATGGCGCTTTGCTTCACACTGCGCATGCGCCGACTATGGCGCTGATGATTCTACACACCTAGGTCTCCTACATAAAATGCCCACAATTCCAACACACAGACATAGCCCCCCGAGGAAGCCCACGCGAAACGCGCGTCGGGGCTGCACTTTTTAGTGCCGCGTTCACCTGCAGATACTTATGGGTATGTTTTTTGACTCCTTGGACTGTGTTGTTACTAATTTGGATGGATATTTATCCATTCACTTTGAATTTTTCTATTTGGAGTGTGATAGCTCTGTTTTCTCTTAGTGAGGGCCTGTACACTATGAAATTAATGGCTCTCTTTGAGATTCTTTGCTTCACTTTATATTACCCATTCTGTTATATATAGGGTGTTAGCAGCGGTTACCATATATGAGCCCTGTTTGAGCAACTTGTTTGTTGTCTGTATTTTTGTACATTTTGTCTAAAGCGTTTGTTACAATAAAGTGACTTTTTTACTATATTTGCGGTTCGTATCTCCATGGTTTTTTTAGGATCTATATCATGTGAATGCTGTCCAATTTTTATGCACCAATGTCCATTGAAAAGCAGACAATTCATGTGCCGAGCACAGTAAAATCACATTTACAGTTTAGAATTGAATAGATAGAATAGATACTATATAAACACATAGAATACATAGATATATGGATAGATCAGCCTGCAGCTGTCTTCATAACTTTTGCTGGTTATTAATTATAGGGGAGCCCCATGTCATTTTTTTGGGGGGGTGTGACCCATTTTAATAGCCAGTAAAGGCTAATTATACAGCTGTGAGCTGATATTAATAGCCTGGGAAGCTCCATGGGTAATACTCTCTTTCCAGGATATAAACATTGGCCCCAAGCCGTCTGTTTTCCCTCTCCTGGTTACAAAAATTGTGCGGGAGCCCACGCTATTTTTTTCCTGAAAAATATTATTTTATTAAATACATGTACAGTAAGCTGCACAGACAAACTGTACTGATTGTATTTGTCACAGACATCTGTATATCTACCTATTCTATTTGTATTTACTGTATGTAATCCATCTCTTCTATCCTGTCAGCTCCTGCAGTGATTTTACGGTACACAGTACATGAATTAACGGCTTTTCTTCTATCTATGTAATATATATATATATATATACACATATATATATATGTGTGTGTGTCACTGACATCTATATATTCTATGTGTATATATCTATTCTATATGTTATATTCTAACCTGTCACGCTTTGATTTTACTATACGCAGGACATGATTTGCCGGCTTTTATTCTATCTATCTATTATTTATATTATATATATACTAGCTGAAGAGCCCGGCGTTGCCTGGGCATAATAGCCAACTGTGGTTAGTTATAACAAATTATAATGATTACATTGCACATAAAAACATTTCACATCATATATTCAATGCTACAGATTTGCAACACAAATTAACTAAACGATTACCTAAGTATTGATAGTATTTTATTTTCAACTCATTCAAGAGCCTTTTGATAAACAATATTTTTGGTTTTTCCTTTCGGTGCAAAGATGAACAGATTTTTGGCAGTTCCAACTCTTGAACTGATCACGTAAAGTTGACCATGAGAAAAGCATGGTGATTGCAAATCGATCCCTACTACTTTCAAGGACTGTCCCTGAGCATTGTTAATGGACATTGCAAATAGCAGTTGAACTGGAAACTAGAGGCGTTTAAAATCAAAAAACAAATCACATTGAATGAGTGGAATTCTGGGAATGAAAATGTCTTCTCCTTTGGCACATCCTGTTTCTGAGCTGTGTATCTAACCCTATCCTGTGTGATAATGTCTGCTGAGCTGTGTACCTAATCCTCTCCTGTGTGATACTTTCTGCTGTGCTGTGTATCTAATCCTATTCTGTGTGTTACTGACTGCTGAGCCGTGTACCTAATCATATCCTGTGCGATACTGACTGCCGAGCCGTGTATCTAATCCTATCCTGTGTGATACTGACTGCTGAGCTGTGTATCTAATCCTATCCTGTGTGATACTGACTGCTGAGCCGTGTATCTAATCCTACCCTGTGTGATACTGACTGCCGAGCCGTGTAGTTAATCCTATCCTGTGTGATACTGTCTGCTGAGCCGTGTATCAATTCCTATCCTGTGTGATACTGACTGCTGAGCTGTGTATCTAATCCTATCCTGTGTGATACTGGGCTCCCCTTACAGTCTGTGTCAGAGGGTGGTCTGTGTTGGCACGGTAATAAATTGTGTTTTTTCCAGCTTTACAGAAGGACGATAACACCATAGAAATGATAAAAATAATGTCATGATCCCAGTGCAGGTTTTTGAGCTGCACGTCAGGGGTTAATGTCTGGAGCTCAGTGCAGGTTTTGACCTGCACACCTGGGGTTAATGATTGTGGCCTCTTTCTGGTTCTGGGAGAGCTTCTTAAACCCCTGGGAAGCTCCAATCCCTGCCAGTTATACTTTTGCCTTTGGCCAAGTGTGCTGACCTCTGTGTGCCTGTTCGTTGTTATAGCTTGTTTATATGGTTCTGACCCGGTTCTGTTTCACATTGTGAGTTTGCCTGTTGATTCTGCACTGTGCTATCCTCTCTGTGTATGACTCATTGCCTGTGATCTGACTACTCTCTGCTCGCCCCTCTTGTACCTTGCATCTATCTCTGTGTATGACTCATTGGCTACGTCCTGACTATCCTCCCTGTCTATGCCCCTTGGTAACTTTGTCTCGCAGTTACCTTGCTAGGAGTTCTCTTGCAGCTCCTAGATCTCTGGAGTTTAGGCCACGCCCCTAGCAGTCACGTGCTTCAGGTTCTGCGGCTCTGAAGTACGCATCTACTCGGCTGCTGCCCGCTCCACAGGTATCTTTGAGTACAGTTCGCTTTACTCAGGACACGCGCACTTGCTCAGTGAGCAAGTTCAGTGCGGTGTTTCTGACAAATAATAGGCCTCAGTTACCACAACTGTCTACAAAGATAACTGTTGCTGATAGCAACCAATCACAGCTCATTTTTCATCTTTTAAACTGCTCTGGGACAGCGTGGTGAGTTTTGAGTGGCGACTTTTGTGTTTTGACTTTTATGTGGCGAGGTTGGTGTATGTGTGGTGAAATGTGTGCTGAGGGTGGTATATGTGTTGAAGCACGTGGTAGTGTGTGGTGCATTTTGTGTGTGGTGCAAATGTGTGTGGGTTCATATCCCCGTGTGTGGTGAGTATCCCATGTCAGGGCCCCACCTTAGCAACTGTACGGTATATACTCTTTGGCACCATCGCTCTCATTCTTTAAGTCCCCCTTGTTCACATCTGGCAGCTGTCAATTTGCCTCCAACACTTTTCCTTTCACTTTTCCCCATTATGTAGATAGGGGCAAAATTGTTTGGTGAATTGGAACGCGCAGGGTTAAAATTTCACCTCACAACATAGCCTATGACGCTCTCGGGGTCCAGACGTGTGACTGCAAAATTTTGTGGCTTTAGCTGCGACGGTGCTGATGCCAATCCCGGATATACACACATACACACCCACATTGAGCTTTATATATTAGATATATATGTGTGTGTGTTTTGGTGAATATTTCATTTGAAAATGATGTGTAAATGGCATAGAGAATTGCTGTGTGAAAAAGCTCATGTTAAAATCGCATTGCAATTGGATAGCAATTGCAGTGCATTTTGATGTAAATCAGGTGCTAGGTGTGAAAAATCGTATTGTACTCGAATGACACTCGCATTACACTCCTGCGACTCTCAGCAGGGAAACTCGGATCGATTTTTCATACATTTAGTGTGACTCCAGCCTAAGGGCTCTTGCGCAAATTGAGTATTTGGTGAGTTTTTTACCCCAGCATTTGTAAGCCAAAACCAGGAGTTGAACAGTCAGAGGAAAAGCATAATAAAAACATTTGCACCACTTCTGTATTTATCACCCACTCCTGGTTTTGGCTTACAAATACTGGGGTAAAAAAATCACCAAATACTGAATGTGTGCATGAGCCCTTAGGGGAAGACTTAAACTGCCATCCTGGTTTACAGTGCTTCAAGAATGTTATAAAACTGTGTAAGTTGAGTATATAAAATCTCAGACAGCTCTAAAATGTGTTTTGCTGCAATATATCATAGATCAATCTATTCATAGTCGCACAGAATCAGCAGCTCCTGCACCTCTCCTATCTCACCTTAACATTTGTATGTATGTATTAGTATACACATACTATGACTTCTATTTTCTCTGTTCTTCAGCACTGAAGTCGTACACCACACAGTTTAAGGCTTTTTTTATTCATATAGTAGGGATCTGATTAGCGTATAGCATCGGATGCGTGAGACGAGTGTCATGCTACTGTGCTAAGATTCTTTTTCATGAGAGAATTGCAGCACATTGGCAGAGTAGGCAGAGAAAGCTATTACTCCAACGCCGCCTTTGTCGGTGGCAATTGCAATGCACTCAGATGAGTGTGTGCCAACCGATATATGTAGAGATCATAATATATCATTGGAGTGACTGCCATCATGTAACCTGACTGATCCCATCTCAAATAATGATCTGTATGCTCTGACTTTCTCTCCATAGGCTAGTAAACCCCACAATAGCCACTACTTTCCCTGCCACATTTTTTTTATAGTAGCTGTGATAGTCCCCTCTGATTGGCTGTGCTGGATCATGTTATGTGGCAGCTGTTATTAGTTATATTTAAGCCCCTGCAGCCACACTTGATGCCCTGTGAATCCACTGACTGAATAATTAAATCTTCGGGAAATTTGTGAAATGCCGCCGAGCAGTTTTTTGGCGATTAGCGCAAATGGAATTCTAAATAGTTTCAAGTTTGCTGGGATCTATGAATTTCATGAAATTTGTCTTGAATTCAATTTGCAACAAATCAGTTTGACTTTCTCTACATATTAGCAATGGAGAAACTTTATTGGAATCATAGACTGAGCATAAAAGTATGAGAGCAGTAACTTACACTTTTCTGACATGATGTTACAGTGCCCTCACGATGTCGTCAGATTTTTGTAAATACGATCAATATATTAAAAGACAGCTTCTCTATTTTACACTTGAAGTCAGCAAGGATAATTGCTGATGTCTAGAAATAACAGCAGCAAGAAGATCAAGCAGCTCTGGAAAATTGTAGCTAAAAGCTTTTTATGAGTCTGTGATTATATCATAGTCCCTGTCAAAGGATATTTGATGAGGAAGCTTTTTATATCAATGTCAGGACAATGAACCACAGTTCACAGTGAGCTTAGAATGATGATGAGGATGATCTGTCTATTGAATATATTTTCTAACAAACATATTTCTTTGGTGTTCCTATTTTTACAGGATTGTCCATATTTGTAGTATTAAATTCTGGCGCTAATTAACCAGAAATTAACATAACCTTGATAAAAATACTTTAACTCCTAAAGGAACAAGCCACTTTGTAGGTTATTGACCAGACCTTAATTTTGTAATCTGACCACTGTCACTTTATGTGGTTATAACTCTGGAATGCTTCCATGGATCCCACTGATTCTGAGAATGTTTTTTTGTGACAAATGTGCTTATTTGTGAAAAAAATTTAAATTGGTTAAAAATTTTGGAAATTTCATAATTTTCAAACTTTTAATTTTTATGCCCCTAAATCAGAGCATTATGTCACACAAAATAGTTCATAAATATCATTTCCCACATGTCTACTTTACATCAGCACAATTTTTGAAACATAATTTTTTTTGTTAGGAAATTATAAGGATTAAAAGTTGACCAGCGATTTGTCATTTTTACAACAAAATTTACAAAACCAATTTTTAGGGACCACCTTGTATTTGAAGTGACTTTGGGTGCCAATATGACAGAAAATACCCAAAAGTGACACCATTCTAAAAACTGCACCCCTTAATTAAGGTGTTCAAAGCCACATTCAAGAATTGTATTAACTCTTCAGGTGATTCACAAGAATTGAAGAAATGTGGAAGGAAAAAAATGAACATTTACCTTTTTTCACAAAAATTTTACTTCGGATGCAATGTTTTTTATTTTCTCAAGGGTATCAAGAATAAATAAACCATATTAGCTAAGAAAATTAAATAAAAAATTTCCCCCAAAATTTTTCTTTCAGACCTAATTTTTTTATTTTCTCATGAGTAAGAGGAGAAAATGGACCCCAGAATTTGTAGTGCAATTTCTCCTGAGTGTGCCAATACCCCATTTGTGGGTGAAAACTACTTTTGAGGCACAGTGCAAAGCTCAAAAGGGAAGGCGCACCATATTATACTGCATATTTTATTATTATTATGGTTTGAAGGTGCCATGACTAACTGGGAGAGCCCTTGAGGTGCCAGAACAGTAGAACGCCCCATAAATGACCCCATTTTACAAACTACACCTCTCAATGAATTAATCTAGGGGTGTAATGATCATATTGATACCAAGGGTGTATCACAGAATTTTATACCATTGGGCAGTGAAGAAAAAATAATTACATTTTTGCCACAAAAATTTTGTTTTAGCCCCAGATTTAACATTTTTGCACAAGAAGTGGGAAAATTGGCACCAGAATTTGTCCCACAATTTCTACTGAATGGAGAAATACACCATGTGGCTGTACAGTACCGCTTAGCAATATGGAGTGTTTCGGTAGGGATGGAGTGCCATTTGCCTCCTGGAGTGCAGATTTTACTAGAATAGTTTAGGGACTCCATGTACAGAGCCCCCTAAGTGCTAGAGAACAGAATCCCCCCCACCTCCAAGTGACCCCATCTTGGAAATTAAACCCTGCAAAAATGCTAAAGGTGGTTTATGAACACTTTAAAAATTTATTTTTGGGCGCAACGAGAAATTTTGTTCTTTCAGATCCTTTTTGCTACCAGTAACGTGGAAACCTCCTATATTTTTGTTAACAGATTATGGATCTAAGTGGGGATTTGCTTTTTTTGTGAATTGAGTTGAAGCTTTTATTAGGAACATTTTACATAATGTTTGGGATCACATTTATCCAGCGCTCTACGCTGAGCACATACTTTGGGATTTCCATCTAAATCTCCGAGCTACGTGACAGATGAAACCCCAGATGGATCCATTCACTATAATAAGGCAGCAGAGTTACTCTGGACTCCATCTGGCCTCTGTTCAATGTTGTCCTTCCTTTCAAAAAAAATATGGACACCGCAGGATCACAGGTCCTTTGATATTCACAGTGCCTTCATCTGCCTCATTATAGGGAATCTTCCACCGGCGGTTCTGTCTGAATCACGTATTTCTGAAATTTACATGGAAACCCCAGTATAAGTGCTCACTGTAGAGGACAGGATAAATGTTCGCCAAGGCTAACTGCGATCTTTGGGAGGCAAAATTACATTTTTTGACTGCTTTCTATTTTGATTTTTGTGGAGGCAGAATGAACAAAACCAGCAATTCAGGAATTTTTTTGTTGTTTTTTTTCTCCTTTCTGCGTGTGGTAAAATTGATAAGTCAGTTTTATTCTTCAGGTCACTACTATTACAGCGATGCCACATTTATTTTTTTACATTTTGGCGCTTTTACACAATAAAAATGTTTATAGAAAAAAAATTATTTTTGCATTGCTTTATTCTGAGAGCTATAACTTTTATTTTTCTGCTTCTTTGCAGGACATGATGGCATTTTCAGTTATACTATTTTTATTTACATTTATATTTTTGATCGCTTTTAATTCCACTTTTTCCAAGCGGTATGATGACAAAGAATAGTTTGCTACTTTTTTTTTTACAGCGTTCACTGAAGGAGTTAAATAGCATGACACTTTTATAGATGGGATTTTTACAGACGTGGTGATACCAAACATGTGTACTTTTAATTGTTTACTTAATTTTTTTACATAAATATGTGTATTTATTAGTGGATTTTTATTATTTATTATTATTATGTAATTTTTGTATATACTGTGTATGTATATTTATATATATATATATATATATATATATATATTTTTTTTTTTTTTTTTTCATTTTTTACCTAGTCCTTTTATGGGACTTTCAATTTTTTGATGTTGACTGCTGGTATAATACATTGCAATGCACTAGCATTGGAGTGCATTTTACTTATACTGAAAGCTTCTGACACCATTCTGTGAGCATAGTCTCAGAGGCTTTCTGTAGCTTGAAGACCTGGGGGTCACCATGGCGATGATCGAGCCCCACGAGGATGTTGGGGGACACCGATCTGAAGGCAGAGGCAGCTCTCATCCCTCTGCCTCCCTCCTGAATGCTGCGATCATGCTCGATCGCAGCATTTAGAGGGTTAGCAGCCAGGAGTGGCGCTGACACCGCACCTGGCTTTTATTGCAGATGCTCAACTGCTGCACTGATCAGGCAGGAAGTGCTGACATTTCAGCAATCTGGGTGCGGTGACCAACAGCATGGGTCCCTGCACCTCTTCCCATGTCTCTCAGCTGTCACAGACAGCTGTTGGAACTGAACTATAGTTATAAATGCATAACAGACAAAGTCCATCCTGGTGCGGGAACTGACACCCGACTATTACGGACTATGTACGTCATTGGACATTAAGGGGTTAAAAAGTGCTCTAACCCCCTTTACTGTAAATAAAAACTAGATGTAAGATGAAAATTTAATGTCTGACATGAAAAGTATATTTACTTTTTACTTATTTTGTGTGTCATTGCTAGAGATGAGCGTGCACAAAAATGCTCAGATGTTCGTTGCTCTAATCTATCAATTCCTGGCAATCAAATGCCTTTTTCGAGTAACTAGTATAATAGGACTCAATGGGAAATACGAACTCAATGAGGTCTAGAGGGGAGAGAAAATGTTGAAATGGATGGGAAAAGTGTTGAATGGAAGGAGAACAGGATGGAAAAGGCCCTTGGAAGCATCTAATACTCCCAGATTGCTGCTGAGAACAATGATGTGACACTATTACTATTAGTCTGGAGTCACACACAACCATTAAAAAAAGGTCCCATTTTAACGGTCCGAAATCGCACAAAGGTATCTTAACCAGTGATGTGTTTTTGATGCGATTTATCTTCATTGATGCGATTTTAATTGCATGTAAGCATCCTTTTGACATCCGTCTGGCGAGATTTTCTCGCTGGATAGCAAAATGGACATATAATGGAGCCCAATGACAGGTTTCCCCCACACAAACGAATTAATAGATCTAGACACACATATATATATATTTTATACATGTCATAGAGACACATTTATACATATATTTGACATTCATACAGTTCATCATAGCAGAATAGCCGCAGAAACATTTGCCGGCTTTTGTATAATTATGCTCCTGCCCGACATGAAATGACACATGGTTTACATATAGTTAACCATTTCATTTCATGTTTTTTTTGTAATGTCTATCACTATTAATTAGATGAGGGTTTGTGGGTAAAATTATGGAGTTGTAGGGGTTAATTTAAGGGGTTAATTCGTTGTATTAAATTGCAGGGACTCCTGCTGACGTCACTGAGGCTGCAGGGAGTCCCCTTAATTTCATACAATGAATTAACCCCTACAAGACCTAAATTTTACCCACAAACCCTCATCTAATTAATAGTGATAGACATTACAAAAAAACATGAAATGAAATGGTTAACTATATGTAAACCATGTGTCATTTCATGTCAGGCAGGAGCATAATTATACAAAAGCCGGCTAATGTTTCTGCGGCTATTCTGCTATGATGAACTGTATGAATGTCAAATATATGTATTAATGTGTCTCTATGACATGTATAAGATATATATATATATATATATGTGTGTCTAGATCTATTCTTTCTTTATTTAACCAGTCTCTGTGATTTTACTGTATTGGAATAAAGAATTGCCGGCTTTTGCTAAAGGACACCGGGTGCGATTTAATCGCAACTCACACATCGGGTCCGTTTTTAGTCCCATTTTTTCTCACCCCCATAGACTTGTATTGTCGAATCCGATCCGAAAATTGGTGACAATCGCAGCATGCTGCTATTGTCTTGGTCAGAGGATCGGATGCGATAAAAAAAAAATCGCATGATGTGAGCTGCCCCATAGAATAACATGGGTTCGAATGCAATGCGATTTTTTATCGCATTGCATTCGTCCGTTTTATTCGCCAGTGTGACTCCGGCCTTACTTTAAAGACTGCTGATAAAACATTCCAAATTGATGAGAAATTGCATTTTACAGGAAAAAAATGTTAGGAAACATTTTTTGTCAGGTATAAAGACTTGTGTTTAAGGCAAAATTTAAAAAGGATTTAAAAAATATAATTTAAGTAACTTAAAATTTATTTTTTTTAATTAAAAATTTATGAAGGAAGCAAGAATTGCCGAAAAAAATAGGGACTCATATATACCCTGTATTGACATAAAGGAGGGCCTCATACATATTCTGGTCAAATTGTAAAATATTGATACTACTAGACTCATACAAAAAAAAAAAAAAACACAAAAATTGAGCTTGGTTTGACTCATACAGTGGGGAAAAATGTATTTAGTCAGCCACCATTTGTGCAAGTTCTCCCACTTAAAAAGAGGAGAGAGGCCTGTAATTGACATCATAGGTAGACCATTAGAGATGAGAGACTTTGCCTCCGGGAGGGTCGAGTCGGGTTTCGGACCACCAGACTTTACCAAAAGTCGAGTCGAATGAAATCGGCCGACTATCGGCAAAAGTCGGAGTTCCGACCGAAACCTGACCCCAATGCAAGTCAGTGGGGAATAAAAGTCGGCAGTGAGTGGAGCACAGTAAACACACCTACAGTGCCCATTTCAATGGCAACGACATCAATTCTTATTACTGAAGCTTGTCAACCTTAATTTACTTTATAATAATAGTAACGCATTGAAAACTGGGGGTTATTTGGCTAAAGTTGTGGGGGGGTACAGCCCAGTTAGGGAGGTGGAAAAACTGGCATATGTTGAGTTGTAGGCTGGACGTTCAGCAGCAGCAAAGGGAGGAATTGGAGAAGTCAGAGGAAGAGGAGGACAAAGCGAGCCATTTTGCTGGCAACCTATGTGTCATCAGGGGAAGGTGGTACAAAATCCTTTGAAACCCAGGCATTATTCATTTTAAAGAAGGTGAGATCACCTACATTTTGGGTCGACAGCCGGGTCCTTCTTTCTGTCAGGATTGATCCAGCAGCACTGATAGCACACTACCAGCAGGGCAATTGAGCTCCTGTAAGGCATATTGTGCCAATTTAGGCCAGGTGTCCAGTTTACAGGCCCATTAGTCAAAGGGGAATGAACTGTGAGGGAGAACATCGATAGGAGAGGAGAGGTAATTTTGAACCATAGTTGACAACTGCTGTCTCCTGTCTGTTGCAATCGATTCAGTATTACCATTCGTGTGAGCGGTACTCGAGAAATCAGTCCACAACATGGTCATGAAACCCCTGTCTCCAATGCCACTTTGGCTGTGTGCACCACAAACACCTCTTCCATGATGCCCAGTATGGCTCATGGTAGAACCTGCACCGCTGCTGTGTGCTGGGAATGCCTCTAACAAACGGTTTGCCAGAGTTGATTGTTTGTTCGCCAATATTAGCTCTAGGTTCTCCAGTGGCATGATGTTCTGTTATTTGCCTTTATAGCGTGGATCCAGGATGCTGGCCAACCAGTAGTCATCATCCTTCATAATATTGGCAATGCTGAGGTCCCTTTTTAGGATCCTCAAGAGATAATCACACATGTGGGCCAATGTTCCAGGTGTCAATGATGCACTGCCAGTGGTGGGTGGAGGAGCACTTTCTGCCAAATCCACATCCCTCCAGTCACGCATAAACCCTGTACCTGACCTTGGCAAGCCAACATTTTCTCTTGCCCCCTGAGAAGCATCCTCCTCCCCAAAATAATCATCCCCCTCATCCTCCTCCTCTTCCTCTTCTTTCTCCACCTCATCCAGGACAGTTTCCTGAGCAGACAATGCTTGACTGTCATCAAGGCTTCCCTCATGGTGTCGTCTGCGCTTACCAGCCATGTGCATTCCTCAAAACACTGAAGGACTTTACAGAGGTCTTTCAGCTTTGACCACTGCACACCCGACAACTCGATGTCTGCCCTCAAACTGCCCGCCCGCATATCCTCCCATAAATGCACTACAGCCTGCCTCTGTTCGCACAGCCTCTCAACCATGTGCAGGGTGGAGTTCCACCTTGTTGCAACGTCTATGATTAGGTGGTGCTTGGGGTGGTGGAGCGATCGCTGCAGCCTCTGCATACGACTGGAGTCTACAGGCGAGTGACGGATGTGCGAACACAGTCTTCGCACCTTATGGAGCAGGGCTGGTAACTCCGGATAATTATTTATGAAGCACTGCACCACCAGGTTCAAGGTGTGAGCCAGGCAAGGTATGTGTCTGAGTTTTGCCAGGGCTATGGCCACCACAAAATTACATCCGTTACCACTGACTACCATGCCTGGCTCAAGATGTAAACTGCCCAGCCATGACTCAGTTTCTCGCTGCAAGTAGACGGCCAGTACCTCCGCAGTGTGTCTGTTGTCGCCCAAAGACATCATCTTTAAAACAGCCTGGTGACGCTTACCACTAGCTGTTCGACAGTGGGACACCTAGTGTGCAACACTGGCAGCTGCGGATGGAGTGCTCATGTGACTGCGCTCTGTCGACGAGCTTTTGCTTCTGGAGAAGGAGGAGGCGGAGGGTCGAACGCCTACAGCCAACTGTTGCCTATACTGTGGGCTAGGCAGCACTGTCTCACCACTGCTGTCCCCTGTGGACCCTGCATCCACCACATTCATTCAGTGCACAGTGATGGACACGTAACGGCCCTTGCCATGCCTACTGGCCCATGCATCTGTTGTGAGATGCACCTTTCCACTCACTGATTGCTTGAGTGCATGGACAAAGTGGTCTTTCACATGCAGGTGGAGGGCAGGGATGGCTTTTCTAGAAAATAATTGCAGACTGGGTAGGTCATAACGTGGGACAGCGTAGGCCATGAGCTCTCAGAAAGCTGCGCTTTCAACCAAACAGAAGGGCATCATCTCTAATAAGATCAGTTTGGCAATGTAGGCGTTCAAAGCCAGTGTACACAGATGAGAGGATGAGTACTTTCTCGTCCTACTCAGAGTCTCTGCTAGGGTGAGCTGGACTTGAGAGCTGCATATGGTGGAACTAGTGGTGGACATGGCAGACTGAGAGGGGGTTGGTGATGGTGGTGGTGGTGGTGATGGCCTACATGCAGTCTTTCATTGTAAAAACATTGTGATTCCCTGACTGCTTTGGCCTTGCGACGGCACCTCAACATTTCTTGCTGGTGGTGTGCTAACTGGTGGGCTTACAGTGGGGAAAGTGATGTAGTGTTGCTGGCTACCTTCAGTCAGAGCAGGTGCATGTGTGCTACCTGAGGTCTTGCAGTCCGTCCACTCTTGCAAGTGCATGGTGTTTGCATGTCTAAGCATGCAACTGGTATTCAAATTTCAGAGATTTTTCCCTCGGCTAAAGGTCCTTCTGGTCTTCTTACAGATAACCTTTGCCTCATCAATAGGATTTTGGTCTAAAAAGTGCCACACTGCACTCTTCCTACTATGGGAAAAATTTTCAGGGCTTGCATGCTGTGCTAATTTGACCATCTGGTCAAGCTGTCCTGCAACTCTTGTTTTTTTAACACGTTTTTGGACTGCTACGGTAGAGTTGAGCGAAACGGGTCGGTCAAATTCATAAGTCGCCGACTTTCACTGAAGTCGGGTTTCATGAAACGAAACCCGACCATAGCGTGAGGTCGGCCACGAGGTTGGCGACCAGAGCGCCTAAGTCGCGTTTCAAATGATGCTTCCAGCGCCCTTTTTTCAGCCAATGATGGAGGACGCACACTGTGGGAAACGCGATGACATAGGCATCGGTCACCACCATCTTTGAGAAGGGCATGCAAGTGATTGGCCTGCTTTGTGTGGCATCACAGGGGCTATAAAAGGGCGTGCACACCGACCGCCATCTTACTTCTGCCAATATTAGCATTAGGGAGAGGTTGCAGCTGCTGATTCTGAATAAAGGAGAGTGTTAGGCAGGGAAGAAGAACAAAAAAACTGCTTCTGCTGTTAGCGATTTCCACTGTACAACACAACAGTTTGTGTGCAGTGACAGGGGAGGCTATATTTTTGTGCATCAGCTCTGTTGGTTATTAGGCTGCCTTATAAGGCTACCTGATAGCTGCATTGCTGTTTGTACACTGCTGTGCAAACTGCTTTTTAAAAAGCAAAAATACTTTTCTTCCTCTTTTCTGCACAGTTACCAAACGTTCATTTTTCCACTCTTTTGTGTGCAGCAGTCCTGCTTATTAAGCTGCCTGCTGCCATACTTGGACTGAGAGCATCATTGTCAGCCTCCTAAAATCTCTAGGGAGATTCAAATTCTCCCCAATACTATATACACACCTTGTACTTTGTCATACACCAGCCAATTTCAGCCTGTTAAATTGAGGTGTAATCTATATTGGGCCTGAGATAATAGTTCAGCCTCTTAAAATCTCTAGGGAGCTTCCAATTCTCCCCAATACTATATACACACACCTTGTACTTTGTCATACTCCAGCCAATTTCAGCCTGTTAAATTGAGGTGTAATCTATAGTGGGCCTGAGATAATAGTTCAGCCTCCTAAAATCTCTAAGGAGATTCAAATTCTCCCCAATACTATATACACCTTGTACCTTGTTTTACAGTACCATATAGCTGGTGGTATTTTGGGTACATTTTTCCAAAAATGAGGAAGTATGGTGGAAGAGGCCGTGGAAGTGGGCGGGGGTTGCCAGCTGGTACTGATTGTGGTGGGGGTGGGGGTGCATCTGCTGGTAGTGGCAAAAGCACAATAGCACCTAAGGCAGGAGGTGTTGAGCCTGCGTCATCGTCTGGCTCCACAAGGCCTCGAAGGCTCCCTTTTCTGGGAGTAGGTAAACCGCTTTTAAAGCCGGAGGTTCAGGAACATGTTTTGGCTTACATTGCTGACACAGCCTCCAGCTCTATCGCCTCCTCTTCTGAAGTTTCAAAAAATAAAAGAACTGAGTCGTCAGTGGAGGCTCCTGGTCAGGAACAACACCTTTCATTTTGTCCTTCACCCCTACCAAAAGTGAAGGATGCGGCAGGCCACACTACAGATTACTCCATGGAGCTCTTTTCACATACCATGCCTGGGTTATCAAGTCAAATCGTGAATTACCCAGTCCAAGATGAATCTGACATCGAGTGTGGGTGGCTAGCTAGGGCAGTGGGGTTAATTGGTACCGGGCCGGTGTCTCAGAGGGATGTGTCACGGTGGTGGTGATCCGGTCGGTGGGCATGGGTGTCCATGCAATGGGGTGAATAACATTTATAGGTGAATGATACGAGACGCCACCTGTGGTTTCTAATCAGATTGACCAGCGCTGCAGTGTCGCTTCTCTGGGACAGATGTTGTGGTGCAGCTAAGATGTAGAAGCCCTGCACAGGTAGGGCCGTAGTCGCATGGCAGATGAAAGAGTTGGTAGATGGTGTGCAGTGCAGGATGTAGCAGAGCTGTGCGCCAGGCACAGGAGAAAGATGACAGACACAGTCGTGCAGTTCCTTTACCTGTACTTGGTAAGTGCCGTACAGGACCCAGAGTACAGATGGAGAAGGGGTTGGTCAGCCTGGAAGCAAATTAGGAATTCTGTCTCTGCAGATAGGTAGCGTTGCCTCTGTTCTAGCGCTTATCTGAGGTACTCGCAGTACTGAGTACACTGAAGTTCCCCCTGTTGACTCTCTTTTGAAACTTTCTCGTATGGCAGGCAGCCGTAGCCTTTTCCTTCTGGCTCACACAAGTTGTTGCTGGGTCCTCCGAGCCTTAGTTGGAAACAGAGCATTTACAGCTGCTACTTCCTCCGGTTTCTGCTGCAGGACCGTCAGTGTCCCTACAAACTCGGAGACCGGAATCCGGAACATGCGCTCCAGCTAGGAGTGAGCCTTAACTCTGCTCGTCCTCCAGCTCCCCTTCTCACATCCACACACTTCCCCTTCCCTTCACAGACTTCCCTAACTTACCTCCTCCTGACCACAGAGAGCAGCTCCTCAGCAGTCAGGTTCAGAGCTCTCCCTGCTGGCCTGGAGTGGGAACTGTGTTGTGTGTTGGTTTAACTGCTGGAGAGATCATTTGTTGTTCCCAAGCATGACATCACACTCCCTAGGAGGAAGGTAATGCCACTGTGGCGACCGTACTCCTGGGGGTGCCACAAGTGCACTGATGCCCAGACACTGCTAGATGATTCTGCTGGTACATTGACCCAGACCACTATATTCCCCTCGCACTCTACACAGCCAGAATCTGACCCTGATGAAACTCAGGTTCCCCTTCCTGCATACTATACCACCTTACACGGTGACAAAGAGGAAGATGCAGATGAAAGTTCAGGTTCCTTGAGTAGGTGGGGGGCATACTCATGGGCGACGGTACTGGCACAGGGCCCCTCATAGTACGCAAAAGTGTCTCTGCCGGTGGGGGGGCCCAACCACCGTCAGACACACCGCCGTACTATGAGGGGCCCTGTGCCAGTGCCGTCGCCAATGAGTGGGCCCCCTTGCTTGCTCAGGATCACAGCACTTGCAAAGTTGAAATACTTACCTCTCCCTGCTCCACCGCCGTGACGTCTTCCGCGTTTCCTGACAGTGACATTCTGGTCAGAGAGCGCGATGACATCACGTCTGTACGCCCTCTGCCTAAACAGTCCAAGTGGAGAGAGATGGAAGATGGGGACGATGAGGAGTCCAGACTAGTACAGGGATTCCCTAGTGAGGAGACTTATTTAATTGTTTTAAAGGTTGGGAGCAATTTTTGGGGAGCACTATACTCTGGAGAATGATATATGGGGCCAACCATACACTGGAGCATTCCAAACGTGGACATCAGACACTAGAGCAGCATTTACAGGGCCCATTATACACTGGAGCTTTAGAAATGGGGCCCATTATATATGGAGCATTATTTGGGCCCATAAGACAGTGGAGCTTCATCCATGGGGACCAACATATACTGTAGCATTATGTAGAGCTCATCATATACTGTATGGAACATTATATGGGACCAATGATTCTGTATGGAGAAATATATGGGCCTCATTACTCTGTATAGCGCACTATGCGGTGGTCATAATACGGTATGGAGTAATATACTGTCCGTTTTTGGAGCTATTGGAGAACTTAAAATGGATATCAGTCATGTGATGTAAGAAGTGAAGTATTTTTCATTGTACTATACCGCTATTTCTCTGCCGTATCAGAGGATCATGAATTGTGGCATGTGTTAAAGGAGCCCATTGACACTCTTTGGCCCTGGGCCCATGAAAATCTGGAGCCAGCCCTACCCCCCCCTACAAATAGACAAATAACCCCCAGTTTTCAATGCCTAACTATTATTATGAAGTAAATTAAGGTTGACAAGCTTAAGTAATAAGAATTGATGTTTTTGGCATTGAAATGGGCACTGTAGATGTGTTTCCTGTCCTCCACTCACTGCCGACTTTTCTTCCCCATTGACTTGCATTGGGTTTCGTGTTTCAGTCGGCCTTCGACTTTTCACGATAATCGGACGATTTCGTTCGACCCGACTTTTGTGAAAGTCGGGTTTCATGAAACTCGACTCGACCCGAAAAAAGGCAAAGTCGCTCATCTCTATGCTACGGGCCTGCCAGATTACCAAAGCTGCAATGTCGATACCTGCTGTGGATCCTCCTCCTCTTCTAAGCTATTGCCAGTGGCACCCTCTTCCCCCAATGGATGCCAATCTGGGTCAACAACTGGGTCATCCATCACCTCCTCTTCAATTTCATCTGCACCTTCCTCTTTGTCACCGTGTAAGGTGGTATAGTATGCTGGAAGGGGCACCTGAGTTTCATCAGGGTCAGAATCTGGCTCAGTAGACTGTGAGGGCAATGCAGTGCTCTGGGTGAATGTACCAGCAGAATCATATAGCACTGGCTGGTCATCAGTGCACTCCATGTCATATTCATCTTGGAATGGGGAATTCAGGATTTCACTTGATAAATTAGGCATGGTATGTGAAAAGAGCTCCAGGGAGTAATCGGTAGTGTGACCTGCCGCATCCTTCACTTTTGGTAGGGGTGAAGGACACAAGGAAAGGTATTGTTCCTGACCAGGAGCCTGCACCGACGACTCTGTTTGCAGTTTTTGAAACTTCAGAAGAGGAGGCGATAGAGCTGGAGGCTGTTTTGGCAATGTAAGCCAAAACCTGTTCCTGATGCTCCGACTTTAAAAGTGGTTTACCTACTCCCAGAAAAGGGAGCCTTCGAGGCCTTCTGGAGCCAGATGATGATGCAGGCTTAACACCTCCTGCCTTAGGTGCTATTTTACTTTTGGCACTACCAGCATATGCACCACCACCACCATCAGTACCAGCTGGCCTCCCCACCCACGTCCACGGCCTCTTCCACCATACTTCCTCATGTTTGGGAAAATGTACCAAAAATACCTGCAGATATATAGTACTGTATGAGGAGCGCACAGCTGTATATAGTGTAGGGAAAAAAGTAATCTCCATATATATTTCCAGAGTCACACACAGATGCTCAGTCAGTATGTATTTGACCGTAAAACAAACAGCAGATATACGGTACTGTATGAGGACTGTATACGGTGTAGGGGAAAATTTAAGTCTCCGTATTTATTTCCAGAGTCACACACAGACACTCACTCAGTATGGATTTGACCGTAATACAAACAGCAGATATACAGTACTGTATGAGGAGCGTACAGCTATATACGCTGTAGGGGAAAATTTAAATATCCGTATTTATTTATGGAGTCACACACAGACGCTCTATCAGTATGGATTTCACCGCAATACAAACAGCAGATTATACAGTACTGTATCAGAAGCATACAGCTGTGTACAGAAAAATTTAAATCTCCGTATATATTTCCGTAGTCACACACAGACGCTTACTCAGTATTTATTTGACCGTAATACAAACAGCAGATATACGGTACTGTATGAGGAGCGCACAGCTGCATATGGTGTAGGGGAAAATTTAAATCTCCAGATTTATTTCCAGAGTCACACACAGATAGTCAGTGTGTATTTGTGCATGATACTGTTAGGCGTTGGATTTCTGTTGCTGCACATCGAGAATCCCGAGGCTTACTTCCAGCGGTCTCTTATTCTTCTCCAGCTGCAGAGGAGGTTGCTCAGCAAACTCGTCAGTCCAGGCGCTCTGCCCAGACCAGCAGCGAGATTCTCCAGGGACTAATCCCCATGTCGGGTCACTGAGCATGCCCGTGGAGTGATCTCCCATTGGAGATCAAAGGTCACGTGCTCAGGTCCTGCTCCTGTTCGGATTGGTCCATCAGAGAAGCCAGGAAGGTCCCGGACGCTCGCGGCTATAAAAGGTTTGTATGGCCGCTTGGCCATGCGCTAGGATAAGACTGTATTTACAGACTATGTGGAGTGAGTGATGTATGCACGCATGAATGTCTCTGGTGAATGACTCATTAAGAAACCCCTACCCTTGGTACGCATGTGTTGTGCAGCCTAGCCTGCTAGCGCCCAGGCTTAGGCGTAGGTAGGACAGAGGTTGAGTCAGGCATCAGTCCTCACCAGGGACTCCGCACGCCTCAGTGCACATGCTCCATAGCCAGCGTCTATAGCGGCGTTCGCGGCAGGGACGCCGCGCATTCAGTGGGCCTAGAAGGACTCTAACCTCTTGTCCTTGGTGTAGAGTTCTGTGGCCGTACACTGTGCGCTCTTTTGGCCGGGCTCTGTGAGCTTAATAGGATCCGGCATCTACGTTCAGCGGTTGTTCGACTCATTATCAGAGTTCGCCCCTGTTCACATTGGGTGACGTATCCCACGTGTGACTGGTTTCACACCGCTTAATTCTTCCGCCATTACCTAGCAGCAGTGTACCACCTCTGCACGGTGGACCCTGGGCTGCAAACGCACCTACTCTTATTTTATAATTTGGTGCGTTCTGCCAGTCCTAACAGATACCAGCCGGTACACGGTAGTGTGTGAGGAGCGTACAGCTCTATACGGTGTTGGAATAAATGAATGGTTGGTAACTGTGCAGAGAAAAAGAATAGTATTAGTGCTGTGTAAAAAGCAGTCTGCATAGCAGTGTACACACAACAATACAGCTATCAAGCAGCCTAATAACCAGCGCTGCTGCACACAAGAAAATCCTCCCCTGTCACTGCACACTAACTGTACAGCACAATTGCTATCAGCACAAGCACATAAGAGCTTCTTATATCTTTACAGCCCTAAATCTCTCCCTACTGATAAATAGCAACCACTCCCTACTGTTAAGATTGAAGTAAAATGGAGGTCGGCGGTCATGGCTTTTATAGACACTATGACACCCCCCAAAGCAAGCCAATCACTGCAATGCCCTTCTCTACGATGGTGTTGGACGCTGAACATGTCATCTCGTTGCCCACAGTGTATATCCTTGCTCATTGGGTGAAAAAAAGGCACCTGCAAGCATCTGGTAAATACGACTTTGGCGCTCGTTTTGCTGACCTCGTGGCCGACTTCACGCTATGGTCTGGTTTCTGTCGGCGAAACCCGACTTTGGCATAAGTCGGCAACTTATGAATCTGGCCAACCTGTTTCGCTCAACTCTATAGACCACAACTATGAGAGTCAAAATAAGAAATAAATCCAGAAAATCACCTTTTCTGATTTGGCAAGATTTGCTTTTCAAATTATGGTGCAAAATAAGTATTTGGTCACCTAAAGACATGAAAGATTTCTGTAACTTCTTCTTTAAGAGTCTCCTCTGTCCTCCACTCTTTATCTGTAGTAATGACACCTGTTTGAACTTGTCATTAGTATAAAAGACACCTGTCCACAACCTCAGTCACACTCCAAACTCCACTATGTTGAAGACCCAGAGCAGTCGAAGGACACCAGAAACAAAATTGTAGTCCTGCACCAGGCTGGGAAGACTGAATCTGCAATAGGCAATGGGAGAATGAGGTGCTGCGAGCATAGAGTTCACTGTTGGTCATTGAAGCTGCATTCCAACACTTCACAAGTGGCCCGATAAACTGCAGTGACCTCAATGAGATCACCATGAACACTTTGAGAAAATTCTCATGGTGCTCATGGTAATCTCATTGAGGTCACTGCAGTTTAAAGTCTCGACTCACAGTAAAGTGTGTGAAAGAATATCTTCATTTCGGACAGGTGAGGGATATGGTTGTTTATTATTTTTCTTTTTTTACTGGGACAAGGGCTTCAATGCAATGGGAGTAAGGTGAGTATAACTTATTTTTAAATAAATTTGTAAAACAGGGCGTGGATTTTTATTTCAAATTAAGGACTTTATTCTTGATGTTTTTTATTTACAACATGACTATGGGGTTAGTAACGGAGAGACATCTTAAAAACATCTCTCCATTAGTAAACAATGGATTTGACTTCACCTGATAATGTCACCTTTGCATGAACCCCACTTTCCACCATCACAGGTCAAGTGGGAAGAGCCAGGCAAAGTGCCATAATTATGACATATAAAAGATGTAATGCCTTTTCTGAGGAGGCTGCAGGCTGCTATTTTTAGCCTGGGGGGGCAATATCCATGGCCCCTTGCCAGTCAGAGAACACCAGTAAATTCCTTTATTGCAAATATTTGGTAAGAAGATGAAATATTGAACACCAGCAAGCTATGGTTGGTGGGCTAAACAAGGGAGCCTCATCACGAGGTGCGTTTCGAGCGCTGCCTGCACTCTTAGACTTGGTTTGAAATTGCAAAAAAAATTACATTGCGCCGCTCTTCTGACCTCTCCCCAGCCCCTCCTCTCATAAAACATATCCCTCCACTCATCATACAGAAGTAAAGGACAATCACTTCCCCATCCTTCTCTGCTTCCTCCACTTCCTCTGGGACCACCACCCTTTCACATAGACTTTCAAAGTGTGCTCAAGCATGTAGATGACAGTAATAGTGATGCTGATGACAGGAAAGGCAGTGCTTACCATTTTAATAGTCATTTCCAGACTGTGCTGAAGAGTCCACGAGTCCTTCACCTGTGCCCACTCCACATGTGTGATTTGCTAAATGTTTGTACTGTGCTGGTTCAGACTATGCAAAATATCACACTTTAGCAGGGGTTATCACTGCTGCCACAGTCACTGCAACATATACAGAGTGGAACACCTCCATGTCAGCACATTGCATATCTACTGGTTACACGGTAGCCCAACAGACCTCTGTAGAAATGTGCACACAACAACTGTGCTTTCTACAGAAGCACATCCAGGCTGGAATAGTGGATTAAAAATTGCTGTACTACCAGGCTGAGGACGGCAGAAATGCCAGGCACGTGTGCGAGGCTGCCTCGGCGTAGGTCCGCCACCAGTTTCATAAAGTATCACACACAGCCTTCCCTGACTCCAAGATCAGTGGAGACAGCCATTGCTGAAACTTGGAATGGATAGATGTCCACAATGCTTGGGCTGCGTGACTGCGATCTACAAGACATATTAATTGAAACACTGTGTGATTGCGGTTTTCTCTGGCTGCACTTTACAGAAATGGGGGATTCTCTATGCACTGTTGGAAAGCGTTTCTCATCAACATAGAGGTTGATGGTGTAGGTGGAGGCCCAAGAGGACAGGGAAGAGGAAGAAGCAGTGGAGGAAGTTTTAGATAACGAGATTTGTCCCGCAAGCCTTGGGGATTCCAAGATTTTCTGTCTAGTGAATCATTGGTGTCTCTGTTTTATTTCACCATCCCCTGGTGGTAGTGGTTTAGTTTTCCATTCCCTGGTGTGTAGTAATTTAGTTCTCCAAAAGTAGGTTTTTAGTAGTTTAGTTCTCCAATTCCTCTTGTCTAATAGTTTAGTTCTCCATCTTATAGTGTGTAGTTGTTTAGTTCTCCATCCTCAAGTGCCCTGTAAGCATTAGGGATTCCAAGACTTGTGAAGCAGCCCCTTCCCCACCTGCTCCCACAGCCACCAGAGTCACCCAGTCAGCGAGATACATATCTCGGTATCTACTTCTCTGAACATAATTTGCCAACAAATTCCATGGCAATTCCACTACAAATATTCGCTGGTGACTACCTCAGCCAGCCTTTATCTATCCCCCATTTTCTCAAGATAGCTGGACCATCATTGTAAATAGGCACCTGTACTTTGTGCACTCCCACCTCATTGTACATTGTAACAAGAAAGGTCATCATTATTTTTGCTTTCATTATTGGATTATTGTTCACCTTGTATCTTCTGATTGATTATATAAAGTGCTGACCTGTAAAACACTGCTGAATATATTTGCGGTATATAAAGAAAGATTATTGTTATTAGTAGATTGGAGATGTGCCATATGTAGGAGGAAACACTTATTTACATGACCACAACTGAGCAAACAATGGATGGCTTCTATGCTGAGAAAGGGTGGAGTACGGTGGAAGGATACAACAAACTGCTGTATGGTGTACTGTGAGTGAGATGCCGGCGGGGATGTTATGGTAGATTGAGAAAGATGTGATGTGCTCGGTGTCTGAGATCGTTTAAAAACATCAGGCATGTCCACTTGCATAACAGCTGAAGGTCTGTCACTCACCACAATGTAGCGGGTAAGCAAGTTGAGGTTCTGTGGATGGAAACCTGTGTGATAACATTTGAGACATTAAGGGAGGAGAAAGAAGCAGCAGATGTGGTTGATGGGGTGGCCGGCAGTTGGAGGGATCAACTATTCTGCATTTTTGGGCAGAAAGATTTCCAAACTAATCAATCAATCAATCAATCAAATTTATTATCGCCAAGTACATATTACATATATACAAGGAATTCTTTGTGGCAAAGAGGCAACATAATATATAACAACAGATACAACAAGTAACATCTAACAAGACAGATACAGTATATAGTCTACACATGACGATTTAATTGTTGAACAGAGAGTGGATAGAAGCTGTTCATATGGCGGTTGGTGCTGCATTTGGGGACTCTGAAGCGACGTCCTGAAGGGAGTAGTTGGAATGAGGAGTGTCCCGGGTGAGAGGGATCGGATGAAATTTTCAATGCGTGGGATCGAATACTCTTATCATAAAGATCCTGGATTTTAGGCAGGGGGGAGCCTATAATTCTCTCTGCTGTTCTGAAAGTCCTTTGTAAGCGGAGTTTGTCATGCGCAGTGGCTCCCCAATACCAGACTATCAGAGAGGAACAAATCACTAACACATGTTGATCACGCATCTGCCGCTTTATGCATGTAATAGTCAATTTGCTGATTTTTTTTGTCTGTACTGTCATTTTTTTTTTTACAAATTTGGCATCTAACCTGAGTTTTGTCATGCTTTGCGGTCTCCAAAAAGACCCAAACTAGCCAAACCTTGCTGTTGCTGTGAACTGTAGGCCCACAACTGCAATTTACCACTGACAGAGTTATGGCTGATGATGCAGTGCTTGTAGTGGTAGTATCACTCAACGTCTGTGTGGGAAGCCACAACACAACCTATTTTTCTTCCTCCTCTTCCACCTCCTCTAAAGAGCTACTCAGCTGCATGCCTCTTGGGATGTACAAACTCATCGTCATCTTCTCTGTTCTCCCGCTCTTTGCCCTGGGAATCACCCTCATTATCTTCCTGCCCTGAATGCATGCACAGATATGAGCTGGCACGGAGATACCACTACGTCAAATGTGTGGCCTGTATTTTTTTTTTGGCTAAATAGTGCTGTATATAAGTACAGTGCCAGACAGCAAAAAAAAAAATTGAAATTAGGGCTAAAAAGACCAAAATTTTTAGCAGACGGATGGATGAGGCATGTCACAGATATACCACACTGTAAAATATATGGCCTGTATGTATTTTTTGGGGGGGTTCAGCAAAATCGTCAAGAAATTGTGTAAGACACGCAAAAAAAATTTACTCAACTGTACCGCATAAAAATTAAATTTTTCCCTGCGCACTCAAGAGGGATGTTTGGGACCCCTTTAAAATTGCTGGATTTTCAAGCTGTGCCAGGAAAAGGATCTGGCTGTATTGTGCACTGTCAAAAAGCAAATTGAGAAAAAAAAGGCCTCTGGATTGCTTTGCAATAAAAAAAAGCTCTATTAGCCCTGGCCAAAAAAAATTTCAAAGCCAATTACACCTTGGGCTAGGTATATACCGCCAATATGTCCTACAGGTAGCAGCAGCACCAGAACACAGGAAGGGAATGGACCCTCTTGATGTATGCAATGATCTGTATACACACATATAGTGCACTGATGTGTATAGAGCAACATACACTACCCTGTCTACCTAACACTTCAATCTAAATCCGGAGCTGAATGCGCAGAGTAGGGCAGCGTCCAATCTCTTTACCCATGATGATGCTGTGCGGCCAGCCCATCTCTGCATGACCACAACAAAGATGGCTGTGGCTTTTCATTGCCTGGCAGACAATCCCTGCATCGTGATTGGGTCTGTAATTCCACCAAAAAAGCTGGGTGGAGACCCGAGTTCCCACCGAGTAATCCCGGAAATGCTCGGTGCTTGCCGAGCACACCAAGAACTGTGATACTCTGGTGAGTAACGAGTAGTGGTGAGCATGTTCACTCATCACTAGTCTTTACTAACCAGAATGCCACAATGTCCACTATTACCTCTCTGGACTTGATATTACATCTTTACTAACCAGAATCCCACAATGTCTGTGCACTATTTCTAGTGGACAGACTGTTAGGAGTTGGGTTTCTGCCTCTGCACAGGAGGAATCTCGAGCCTTGCATTCTACAGTCTACCATTCAATCCCAGCTGTAGAGGAGCCTGCTCAGCAAAGGCATCATTCTCACATCTTGCTCAGGCTAGCACTGTTGGTTTGGTTGCTGCTGCCACCTCTGGTCCAGCTATAGCAATCCACTCTAGCCAGCAGGGAGCAGCTCCGAGGACTAAGTCCTTCTTTCAAACTACTGAGCATGCCCGTGGTTCAGCCTCTCATTGGAGCTCAGGGGTCACATGCCCAAGTCCCGTTCTTGCTCTGATTGGACCACTGGGAAGGTCCCGGAAGGACGCTACTATAAAAGAGTTGCATTTCCGCATGGCCGTGCACTAGTATAGACTCTTAAGCCCCCATCACACATAGTGATCTCGCTAGCGAGATCGCTGTTGAATCACAATTTTTGTGACACAACAGCGATCTCACCAGCGAGATCGCTGTGTGTGACAGTGATCAGCGACCGGCCCCCCTGCCGGTATCGCTGATTGCTGCAGGAAAGGCCAGGACTTTTTTTTGGTCGCTGGTCTCCCGCTGGCCACCACGCATCGCTGCGTGTGACAGGCGGGAGACCAGCGATCTGCTGGTAACTAATGTACACATCGGGTATCCAAAGGACGTGCGTCCCTTAGATACCCGATGTGTACGTTAGTTACCAGCGCGCTGATGCAGGGAGCTGGTAACTATCGTACACATCGGGTATCTAGGGACGCACGTCCCTTCGATACCCGATGTGTACGTTAGTTACCAGCTTCCTGCATCAGCGCGCTAGTTACTAACGTGCACAGCGACGCCGGGCGCTGGGCGTCGCTGTGCTGATCGCTGGTGAACCTGTCTGTTTGACAGCTCACCAGCGATCACATAGCGATTCACCAGCAATCCTGACACATTGATATCGTTGTCAGGATCGCTGGTGAGTCGCTATGTGTGACTCCAGTCTTACGGTTAGTTGTGTGTGTGATGATGGATGCATGTATCTGGTGACTGACGCATTATAGCTCCCCTCCCTTGGATATGCATGTTTTAGGGATTTAGAGTTAGAGTCAGCACCTACTAGTGGCATAGTCTGGAGCCACTGTGCTATCACGTCACAGCACCACACTTAGCACCATATAGTGCCATCCAGCACAAGGCACAATTGTACTGCATCTACAGCAACATCCATCAGAGCGGCGCCATGCGCAAAATAGTGCCTTCCTACCCCAAGCTTAGGGAGGTTGGTGGCGTCCGCCTGGACCACGCTGCATGCACACCTAGTGCTTATCTTTAGTTGGGTCTCCTAGGCACCGCTGTTGCAGTGCCGAACGCTAGGGGGTTTAGGCGGACTCTAACCCCGTGTCTTTGGGGTAGGCTCCTGTGACCGAACCCTAGCATTCATTTTGCTGTAATGCGGCCCTGTGAAGTAACAGGGTTTGCCTTCTGGTTCACCGGGTGAAGCTAACCCGTGTGGATTTGCTATACCGCCAGTCTGTGTCTGCCATTACCGAGCTGCAGTTTAACATCTCTGCATGTGGACCCCAGGCTGTGAACACACCTCATTACCATTTTATTATTTGGTGCGTTCCGCCAGCCTAACATTATACTAGTGCCATGGTCTGGCTAGTAATGGCGGACAAACAGGGACTGCTCCAGAACATCCAGCAGCTGGAGGGCAGGTTGGCGGCTCTCGAGCGCTCAATCTCAGCTGTGGATCTTTCCGCGGTCACTGTTTAGGCAGCCACAGAGCCTGTCTCCCGTGTGTCCACTGCCATCCCTGCCTCGACTTTATCCCACCTCCCGCTTCTTGTAGGGGATTCATCAGCCAATCTTCCATACAGCTAGAGCGGCTGGCTGCACGATTCCCCTCCAAGTGGGCTAAAGTGGGATTTGTTATTTCCCTCCTGTCGGGCAGGGCTTTGGAGTGGGCCACACTGCTGTGGGAGCGTGGTGATCATGTGGTGCAGAGTGACTCCCAGTTTTTGGCCACTCTGAAGCAGGTCTTCTTGGGACCGCGAGTCACCCATGATACTGCGCTCCAGCTGCTGGCATTTTCACAGGGCTCGTCTCTGGTCAGCCATTTCGCCATCCAGTTCTGAACTCTGGTCTTGGAGTTGGAGTGGCCAGATAAGGTCCTCATTCCGGTCTTCTGAAGAGGCTTGGCTGACCATGTGAAGGACGCTCTGTCCATCAGGGAGGTTCCCGCCACACTGGAGGAGCTTATCATCGTTTCCACCCGTATAGACCTTCGCTTTACCGAGCGAAGGTTGGAGCGGTCCCAGTGTAGGCAGAGGTGCAGGTTGGCACCTAGTTTTGCTAATCATCAGGAATCTCCCGATCGGGTGTCTGAGCCTCAGGGGGCCATGGGGGCTTCTCACATGGGATCCAGGTCCCGGTCTGCTCGAGCACCTGTGGTCGGTCATGCTTGCCGGCAGTCTGGTCACCTTGCCAACCGGTGCCCACAGCAGTCGTGAAAAAGCTCACCTCTAGTGGTCATAGGAGGAGGCTCACTAGAAACAGCGGTATTTTCCACCAAACTGTCCTTTAAGGGGACACTAGAGTTTGGTTCAGCCACTCTTTCGGTGGAGTTTTGCATGGACTCCGGAGCGGAGGGCAATTTTATGTCATCTGCTTTCGCTCAGCGGCACGCAATTCCTCTGGTAATGATAGCGAAACCAGTCACCATCAGAGTGGTGAACAGCGCAACCCTACCCTCGCAGGTTACCCACCAGATTGTCCCGTTGATACTCTCACTGTCTCCATCACATCAGGAGACAATATCCCCCCTCGTTATGCCCGAGGGTATTGACCAGGTCCTTTTAGGGGTTCTCTGGTGGCGGTATCATTCTCCTCACACAGAGTGGTCCTCGGGAAGAATTCTCAGTTGGAGTAAAACCTGTGAGGGTAGATGTCAGAGGGAGTGCGTTCAGGTAGCCACAGATCTTTCCTCTCTCCCCAAGCACTATCAACAGTATGCAGATGTGTTCTCCAAGAGGGCGGCGGAGACGCTTCCTCCTCATCGCCCCTATGACTGTCCTATTGACCTCTTGCCTGTTGCTGAGCCTCCACTAGCAGCTGCATCTGCCAGTGTGGCGCCATGCGCAAGTCTAGCGCTTTCCTCTCTAGTCTTGGTGGTTAGTGGCATTCGTCAGAGTGGTGCAGTGGGCACTCAGTACACTATATTTCTGATACCCTCTTGCTGGCACCCCAGCTGCGGCGCCGAGTGCTGGTGGTCTAGATGAACTCTTTCCTCAGAAAGGCAGAGTCCTGTAACCTTGTACTAGCGCTCACCCTGCTGAGCCCTGTGAGGTTAACAGGCTCCGGCGTTTGTTTCAGCGGCTCTGTGCAGTAACAGAGTTCGCTTTTGTACACACCGGGTCAGCGGTTATCCCGCAGGTGTTCAGTCAGTACATTGCTATATAGTATCCACCATTTCTGAGCAGCAATTTACCATCTCTGCACTGTGGACTCTGGGTTGCAATCGCACTTGCTCATATTTTATATTTAGTGCGATCCGCGAACCCTAACAGATAATGTTTTTGCATTGAGGACTCAATGTTTCTGGGTTTTGAAGTCTACGACTGCAATGCAAACTGTCTGCTTCACTGCTGTTTTGGGGTAAACCACTCTTAAGATTGTCTACAAGCATGTTTCAATACTACAGCATGGAGCGCATCCCTTTCCAACCCAGTAGTCAGCACTATTTATAACCCTAACAATACAGGCATCATGTTGCACATAGACTCACAGAGCTGTCTACTGCTACAGATTCTTTCTTCCCTTGGCATCAAAGACCTTGTCCTATCCTGGATTGCTTCATACCTTTCTGACTGCACACTCAGCATTTCCCACTCCCACACTACCTCCTCATCCCCCCATCTCTCTGTTGGAGTCCCCCAATGCTCTGTCCTAGGGCCCCTACTTTTTTCCATCTATACTCTTGGTCTAGGACAACTCTTAAAGTCCTATGGCTTCCAGTACCACCTGTATGCAGACAACACTTAGATCTACCTCTCTGGCCCAGATGTCACCTCTCTACTGTCCAGAATCCCGTAGTGTCTATCAGCCATATCCTCCTTTTTCACCTTTTGCTTCCTAAACTCAATGTAGACAAAACTGAACTCATTGTCTTTCCTCCATCTCACGTATCTTCCCTACCCGCTCAATCTATTATGGTAAACGGCATCACGCTCTCTCCCGCACCTGAAATCCGCTGAATTGGAGTAACTCTCAACTCTGCCCTGTACTTCAAACCACACGTCCAAACTCTTGCCACCTCCTGTCGCCTCCAACTTAAATATATTTCCAGAATCCATCCCTTCCTCAGCCCTCAATCTACTAAAACTCTTGCACATGCCCTCATTATCTCCCGCCTTGACTACTGCAACACTCTCCTCTGTGGCCTCCCTGCTAACCCTGCTAACTCTCTTGCACCACTACAGTCTGTCCTCAACTCTGCTGCCCGACTAATCCTCCTCTCTCCTCGCTACTCCCTTGTCTCTCCCCTCTGAAAATCCCTCCACTGGCTCCTAATTCACCAACGAATCCAGTTCAAACTACTAACACTGACCTACAAAGCCATCCACAACCTGTCCCCTCCCTATATCTCTGAACTAATCTCCCAATATCTTCCCTCACGTAATCTTCGATCCTCCCAAGACTTCCTACTCTCCTCCACACTTATTCATTCCTCACACAACCGCCTCCAAGATTTCTCCCGAATATCCCCTATCGTCTGGAATTCCATGCCTCAACAAGTCTGATTATCCACCACCCTTCAAACGGAACCTGAAAACCCATCTTCTCAGGAAAGCTTTCAGTCTGCAATAACCATTCTGCCACCTCACCACCGCCTGAGCCGCTGCCTCAAAACCACCAGAGCTACTGCACCCCCAACCTTCTGTTTCTTCCCCACTATCCCATAGAATATAAGTCCGCAAGGACAGGGTCCTGTCCCCTCTTACTGTTAAATTTGTTTACTGTTAATGATATTTGTAAATTTGCTTATTGTTAATGATATTTATAACTTTGTATGTAACACCCTT
Organism: Dendrobates tinctorius; assembly: GCF_039654945.1. Classification (NCBI taxonomy): domain Eukaryota; kingdom Metazoa; phylum Chordata; class Amphibia; order Anura; family Dendrobatidae; genus Dendrobates; species Dendrobates tinctorius. The sequence continues at coordinate 5,224,919 of NW_027361694.1, forward strand.
CTCATGTACAGCACCATGGAATTAATGGCACCATGGAATTAATGGCACTATATAAATAAATAAAAATAATAGAAATAATAATTCTTGTTTCCTTCTTAAATTGCACTGAAATTTCCAATTTTTTTAAATATAAATTTTACTTTTGGCTTACTTAAATTATTATTTTTTTGAAATATTTTAACTCTTGCCTTATGTTCAAGTCATTTAACAGGAAACAATGTTTCTTAACATTTTTTACCAGTAATCTGCAAGTTCTCTTCAATTTTCAATGTTGTATTATCACTACTTAAAGTTGAGTAAAATGTGACATCATTGATCTCAGCAGTGATGTTGGAGTCAGAGATGCTTTCATAGATCTTCTCCGTTATGTTCTCCTTTTATGAAGCACTTTTAGGGTCTGCCTGAAAAATGCTCAGATTTCATGTTTACTCCCATTGTACTAATTACTCAAAATAAACATCTGAGCTTTAGAAATTAGCTTGGTTTGAGTAAAGCCCTCGTTACACACAGCAAGATTGCTAGTGATATCGCTAAAGTGACAATGATTTTGTGACGCAACAGCGACATCATTAGCGATCTCGCTAAATGTGACACGCGGCAACGACTGGCGCCCTGCTGCGATGTCGCTGATCATGCTCGAATGCCCAGGATAATTTTTTGATTGCTGGCGTCCCGCTGACCAGCATGCATCGCTGTGTTTGACGTCCTTTTGTCAACGACGAGCGACCTCGTTGGCGACTCAGAACTCTGCAATGTTGGCGTGATTAAACTTTGTCTTTGCAATGCCCCCTAAGCTCCAATTGGTTGCCGCAACAGCGACTTCATTATAAAAGACTCTGTAGCATCGCTCTCAGTCCATTGTTCCTGAGCGTTGTGGAGAGCTGGTATACCTGGTGCGCTGCCATGCGAGTCACAACTGCGTTTTTTCTCTCTGGTTCATCGACCCTGTTGGAGTCGCTACTGTGTAATTTCAGTGTCTTTTCACCTATTTTCAGGATTTTGCTCTGTTTTTGCAAGGTAGGCATTGTTTGGGGTCTCATAATAGGATCTTTGTTGCTTTTCTTTGTTTTTTTAATTTTTTTTATATTATTTATATTCCACAGCCAAATGATGGGAGTGCAAATAAGTTTGATTTCATAATGTGGCCGCAGTAGTGGCTGCCAATCTGAGCAGAGGGACGCTGTAAAATACATCGCCAAAGAAGATTAATGAGAGCGCAGCTGTGGTCACCAATGGGTGCGGAGGTGCGTGGAAAAGGTAGCGCTGAAGAACGCCTATTCAAAATCTGAATCGTTACAATAGACATTGTGTGACAAGGTCCCAATGATCGCCGTGGTCGTTAGTAACATCGCTGATCGCTGATGCGTCGTTATGGAGATCGGCATGTATGACTGCTTACTAGCGATGCACAAACGATCTTAGCCAGATCGTATCATTGTCGGGATTGTTGGTGCGTCGCTATGTGTAACGGTACCCTAACGAGCATTCGAGTATTTTAGTAACTGCTCATCCCTAATTAACATACAGTGGGGAAAAAGAGCATTTAGTCAGCTACCAATTGTACAAGTTCTCCCACAAAAAAAGATGAAAGAGGCCTGTAATTGACATCAAAGGTAGACCACAACTATGAGAGTCAAAATAAGAAAGCAAATCCAGAAAATCACCTTGTCTGATTTGGCAAGATTTATTTAGCAAATTATCGTGGAAAATAAGTATTTGGTCATTAACAAAAGTTCATCTCAATATTTTGATATGTATTCTTTGTTATCAATGAGAGAGGTCAAACGTTTTCTATAAGTTTTCACAAGGTTGGCACACTATGTTGCTGGTATGTTGGCCAATTCCTCCATGCAGATCTCCTCTAGAGCAGTGATGTTTTGGGCCTGTCGCAGGGAAACATGGAATTTCAAATTCCTCCAAAGGTTTTCTATGGATTTGAGATCTGGAGACTGGCTAGGCCACTCCAAGACCTTCAGGATCTGGGTCTTTGGTGGCCTAGTGTGTTACTGTTTGTAGCCTTTGTTACGGTGGTCCGAGCTCCATGCAAGTCATTCACTAGGTCCCCCATGTAGTTCTGTGATTTTTGCACACCGATCTTGTGATAATTTTGACCCCACGGGGTGAGATCTTGTGTGGAGCCCCAGATCAAGGGAGATATCAGTGTTCTTGTATGTCTTCCATTTTCTTATCATTGCTCCCACAGTTGATTTCATCACATCAAGCTGCTTACCTATTGCAGATTCAGTCTTCCCAGCCTGGTGCAAGGCTACAATCTTGTTTCTGGTGTCCTTTGACAACTCTTTGGTCTTCACCATAATGGAGTTTGCAGTGTGACTATTTGAGGTTGTGGACAAGTGTCTTTTATACTGATAACAATGTCAAACAGGTGCCATTACTACAGGTAATGAGTGGACGACAGAGGAGCCTCTTAAAGATGAAGTTACAGGACTGTGAGAGACAGAAATCTTGCATGTTGTAGGTGACCAAGTACTTATTTTCCACAATAATTTGAAAAATAAATCTTGCAAAATCAGACAAGGTCACATTTTGACTCTCATAGTTGTGGTCTACCTATAATGTCAATTACAGGCCTCTCATCTTTTTAAGTGGGAGAAATTGCCCAATTGGTGGCTGACTAAATATTTTTTCCCCACTGAATATTAAGTTCTTTTAACCTCTTGACAACCACTGATATTACTTTTAACGGCAGTAGTTAAGGGACCGCATTCTTCAGCTCTGCTTTTTACTGGCGCTGGGGTTGCAAATATCACCCGCAAACTATACTAGCAAAATCTGTGCTCCAAAAGCAAAATAGCGCTCCTTCTTTTTTAGCCCTGACTGGTGACCTCACAGTAATTTCTGACAACATAACTGACAACACCGCATTCAGTAGAAAATTCACAATAAACTGTGGGGTCTAGTTTCACCTATTAACCCTTGTGTACCTGATAAATTTGCAGCAAATGCAAAAGTTATATTTTTACCACTAAAAAGGCAGATTTCAATGTCTCAATGTTATAAAATACTATGAGGCACCTATGAGTTCAAAATACTCACTACACCACTAGATAAATTCATTGAGGGGTCCAGCTTCCAAAATTGGGTTACTTGTGTGGGGTATTCACTGTTTAGGCACATCAGGGGCTCTCCAAATGCAACATGGCATCCTCTCTCAATTCCAGCCATTTTTGTGTTCAAAAAGTCAAATGGTTCTCCTTCCCTTCCAACACCTGCTTTGCACCCAAATAGATTTCCCCCACATATAGTCAATTGATGCAATGAGGGGAAATTGTGCAGCAAATTTTAGAGTCCATTTTCTCTGGTTACCTTGTGAAAATAACACATTTGGGGCAATAGTAATATTTTTGTGAAAAAAAGTTAAATGTTCATTTTTTCCTTCCACATTGCTTTAGTTCCTGTGAAGTACCCAAAGGGTTAATAAACTTCCTGAATGTGGTTTTGAGTATTTTGAAGGGTATAGATTTTTAGAATTATGTCACTTTTGGGTATTTTCTGTCATATAAGCCCCTCAAAATCTCTTCAAATATAATGTGGTCTCTAAAAAAAGGTTTTGCAATTTGTGTTTGAAAAATAAGAAATTGCTGATCAACGTTTAACAATTCTAACTTCCTAACTAAAAAAAGTTTCAAAGATTATGCATGTGTAAAATAGGCATGTGTGTAATGTTATTTATTAACTGTTTTGTGTAACATAACTTTCTGGTTTATGGACATAGGAATTGTGATGAAGATTAATATCTATTCTATATATCTATCGTGGGGGGGGCTTATTTTATTTACCTCTGCCACGAATATATCACCAACTGCATGGTTTTATGTATATCATGCGGTTCAGTTCCGGTTTGCAACTCACAGCTCTCCGGCGCCCTCCTTAACCTCAGGTCAGTCAAGGAACTGCACCTAGGATAAGTATTGCTGGACGGGCCATCTGGATGTGTCCTGCTGTTAGGCACAATGCAGCGAGGGAAATATAACTACTCCCAGCCACAGCCAGGCAATACGCTTATAAAAGCATTTCCATCACTGCCAGCTTTACCCAACAAGCCAAGAACACACTTCACTGCCACCAGCTCCGATTTATTAATTAATATTGAGTCCAGAGCCCACCCAAATTAGTAGCGTAATTCACTTCAGACGATGTGACAGTACGTTATAGAGCAAGGAGAAACGAAACTAGTAATTTTCTATGTTTTACTCCAAAAAGGTAGGCAGTGTTTACAAACAGTATAAAAAGGTATTACAAAGGAAGACAATCGAAGTATGTACAAGACAATTACAAAATAGCGGATTAAAAGAAGAAGGAACACTTACAATTTCAGTTATTTCTAGCAGACCATGCGGTCGGGGGAGGGGTGATACATCACAGTGCATCACTGAGCCTTAATATGTTCCATGGCCAAGACTACTGCATTATGAGCTTACACTATCCTATACCCCCTTGTCATGACATCACTGAAGGGGCTGAGTTATGGAAGCACTCCCCTTTTCTCAGAGGGTTGAACACTAGGTAAAATCTTATTAATTCCATAGCTCAGGCAGAAAACCTAGCAGAACGACAGTGGAACTATCACCAACCTTGTTTTGGAATTAGCTTTCTATCAAATCTAAACATAGAGTGGTTATTCGACTTGGTTCAGGAGTAATCCATTTATCAGATTCTGCTGGTGCCAGACCTTAGAAAAAGGTGCTGGTGTCTAGCAGTAACATTGCCAGTCCTACATAGGTACTTTTTAAGTCTCTGTCACTGATTGGGACAGAGTTATTCCATCTTTAATAACTCATATATATAACAAAGGAAAGCACATGTTTCAGACAAAGGACTAGTTTCTGCTAATTAACACATTCCTGAGGTAGAGTTCGGAGGGGTTTGGTATTATACGCGCAGGTAGAGGAAGAAAGGGAGCTCGCAGCTGTGACATGGGAGAGAAGAAGCCCACAACACGTGCAGCAGAGCTCAGTGTGTGTGTGTGTGTATGGAAGTTCTAGAAAGGTACTTTGAATGTGAGCATATTCATAGTATCATTACAGGAATTAAAAGTTTGAAAATTGTGAATTTAATTTTTCGCTAAATTTCCAATGTTTTCCCAAATAATTGCAAGTCATATTGAAGAAATTTTAGCAATATTTTAAAATATAATATGTCATAAACAATCTCAGAATTAGTTGGATCAATTCAAGCATTAGCAAAGCCACTAAAGAATACTCAAAGTCTCCAAAAATTTCTTTTATACCGCAGACAAAAATGCAGCAACACTTACCTGCCCAGATCTTGGAACAAATGCACAACAGGGTGCAGCCAGGCCATGAAGCAAGTTGTCAGCAACACAGGTGCAAAATACCAGATCAACAGACACTCTCCACCTACCCATTCCTGGAGGGGGTGAATTCCCAGTATACAATTGCACAACAAAGGGTCACATAGGACATTGTTCATACAAGGGTACTGATAGTGTCTGGTTCACAGCCTATTCGTCACGCCCCTACTTTTCGAATAGACAGCTTACGAGTCCCTACACTAAACTAATTAGCAAAGCCATTCAAGCGTTCCAGAGTTATCGCCACATAAAGTGACACTGGACAGATTTCAAAAATTTGGCTTGGTTTTTAAGGTCAAAATTGGCTCAGTCACTAAGAGTTTAAGAACAAAAACCACAATAAAAAATAAATCATCAGCAAAGAAAGTAACAGTTGCAGTATAATTGTTCTTGTTTTGTTATATTAAAAATGCAAACAAGAAAATACTTATAATTTGCAACGTAAATGTCTAGCGTTTTAAAAGCAATGACATTTATTTTATGAAGGTTAACGATGTTCCAAAGCTCTTCTCTTTCTTAAGTATGCAGATAACTAGTTTTTCATTTTCCAATTAGAGCCTTTTTGTTTCCTTTTTTGCTAATTCTAATACATGCGTATATTTCACTTCACTAGTCAATTTGGCCCTTGTATCTGCGGCTTTACAGATAACAGTATGTAAACATAAGAACACCTATATGACTGGGCAACAAATTCTACCACAACCGGCACACCGCTACTAAATCAACCAAATAAGATTACCCAGTGTTCAGTGCTCAGTATTTCATTTCTTTCTCAGCTTTTTCAATCAGAATGAATTGCACTGCAAGTCATGCCTCTATCACAAATACCAGACACTCTGTAATACAGAATGTTGCCTTGTCAATGTACTTTGCACATGATAAATCGCCTATAAAACTATGTGTCAGACTGTCTGACACATTCATAGCGAGGCAGCGCTGTACATTTTATGTGTAGTAACATTGTATATAATAACATATAATCTTTAGGGATGAGCTAGCACTTGAATGCTTGGATGCTCGTTTCAGGTAACTGGTATAACGGAAGTCAATGGAAAATTCTGGAAGACATTACCAGGAGGTCTGGGGGGCATTAAGAATACCCCTGTACGTATCTCTGACTTCCAGATCAAGGCTAAGTACAATATTATTATACTTTTACTCCACTTTAAAGAATGACAATAAAACATTCCAAATGGAAGAGAAATTGGAGTTTACAGGAAAAAATTTAAGAAACATTCTTTCCTGTATAATGCCTTATATATAAAGGCAAAATTTAAAAAGGATTAAAAAATTATTAATTTAAATAAACCAAAATTTTTATTTAAAAAAATGAATATTTAAGTGTAATTTATGAAAGAAACTAGAACTGCCAAAAAATTGATGGGATAAGGACTCTGAAACACCCTGTATTAGACATAAAGGAGGGCCTCATACACATTCTGTTCAAATTATCATGTAGTGGTACTCCTAGACTCAAAGCTATGCACTAAGTGCAAAGGCTGCTAAAACTTATAAGCACGGTCATACATAGTCACTTGAAGGTACTAACTGGAGTGCCTTCTTCAAATATCAAAACAAAGTATAGCTGTGGTACTCCTGCATTCATAAAAGTTCTACTTACAGAGCAAAGCCTGACAAAAATTACAAGCAGAGTCATCCACAAACCCTTCAATGCATCAACTGTGCTACCTCATTAAAATATTAGGAAAGTATAGTGTAGTGCTTCTACACTCAAAGGCTCTGCACAAAGTGCAAAGCCAGAAGAAAAATATAAGGAAAATCTTCCATACTCTCTTGAAGGCAACAACTGGAGGGCGACATTCAAATATTGAAGATTAAAAACACTTTATGTTCTCCTGTACTCTGGTGATGTGGAAAAGTCATGGCTAATGCAGGCTTTGATCATTTGATAATAATGTGAGCCTGTCAGCATTTTCTGTTGACAGGCAAAAACGCTTGTCTGTTCTGATCTCCCAGGGGTCACTAAAACCTACTCAGACAAGATGCTAGTGGCAGGGCAGCACAACACCTCCAAGGCAATGAAGGACAGATAATGCCAGGTGTCCAATGTTAACATCCGATAGTTGAAAGTCACAGAGTAAATAAGAATTACCCTGGTTCTCTCAGAGAGGTATTGCTTGACCATCTTTAAAAACTTATCCCCTACCTGTTAAAAATATCTGGTCATCAGGGCCCGGATGCTGGGAGGATGTCATAAAATTGGCCCAGGCCTATGACAGTGTACCCATCCCTATGCTGTACCTGGTGAATTTTACACTTTCCTCTCCTCCTTGTTTGAGTCTTGCCGCAAACGTTGTCTGATGGGAATTCTTTCAGCATATTTTACACAATGGTCTTCTGGTATAGCACCATTTTGGTAGACCTCTCCACCTCAGGAAAGAGATGTAAGGTACTACTTGTAGCATAGGTCTCGCAGGGTGAACAACCAGTACTATATTTTGGTAAAGATAAATATAACAAGAGGGTCACGGGAAAGGAAGAGGTACATAAATTTTGCCCTATGGGCCTAGGTCCCTGCAACCAACACTTTCCTATCTCCACCATGATGACTACACTCCATCTCTTTCTTCTCATTCTCCTCCTCAGCCCATCCACGTTGGAGAAATGGGATGAAGCTTGTGTGGGTACTAGCCTCTGTTGTGCTAGCAACCAGATCCTTTTCCTCCTATTCCTCAAGCTCCACCTCCTCATTATTAGCCAATCTCATTTCTTCCTCCATCTCCACCTGGTGCACATGCAAAGCTTCATGTTTAATTGTCATCAGCGATTGTTTAAGCAGGCACAGAAGCAACATTGTTGCTTTGATTAAGGCGTCATCACCTGTCACCATCTTTGTTGAGTCCTCAAAGTCTTGGAGAACTGCATAAATGTCAGACATCCATGCCCAGTCGTCATTTGTTATGTGCGGAGGCTGACAAGATTACTGATTAAGATTAGAGCGGGTATTCGACAACTGGTCTCTGCTGCGCACAAAGCCTTGCCAGCATGTGCAGTGTAGAGTTCTAGCACAATTTCATGTTGCACACCTATTGTTGAGATTGCACTTTCATGAACTGCTGCAGCAATAACAGAGTGGCAGCGAGATTCACAGATCTCTCAGGTCTTTTATTCCTTTTAATAACTTTGTTGCAGTGTGCGATTTGTCTCCTAGACAAATTAGTTTGAGCAGAACCTATTGCCCCTTCATTGAGGCAGGGCTGCAGTTGCTTCCAGCTTCCGGCTGATGTAGATGACATGCTCTGAGATAACACATCAGAGATGAAGAATGAGGAGGAGCAGGAAAAGGTGCAGGAACTAATGTAGGAGTTGGAGGAAATCCTTATAGAAATAGGGCCAGCTATTCTCTGCGTCACTAGCATATGTGCCGTGTCAGGGTCAGAGATGGTCCCAGCCTCCACAATGTTCACCCAGTGTGCAGTCAGGGAAATGTAGTGTCACTGACAAGAAGCGTATATCCACATGTTGGTCATTAAGTGGACAATCCCAGTAAGTGCGTTGATAAGGGCATGGGTGATATTCCTGGACACGTGCCTGTACAAGGCTGTAGGACCGAGTACAGAGGGATGGATGCCACCATGGCAAAATCTCCTTATCTACAAGCCTAAACAGCAACATTTCCATGACAAGCAGCCTGGAAATTTGCCTGTATAGCGTTTGGGCCTATTGGTGGGTGGCTGGGACCTTTTTTTTTGGTCCAAGGCCAGGACTAAGAAGACCTGAACACTGTGCTGGGACAAGGATTTGGAAGTGCCTGATGATGATGCCTCAGAGTGTGGAAGGAGAGATGCAGGGCGAGAGGCTTCTGTGCCAGTGTCATAGACAGGGGATTTATAAGCACCTAGCACAGGGTAAGAAACAATGGTTTGACTAAATGACACCAATTGTTGACCGAGTCATTCAGCTCACTGAGTTAGGTACATAGATGACATGTGCCTGATCATGCTGGTGGTGGTTATGCTCAAAGTGGTCAGGTTCCTGCTTATCTTGGCATGGCAAAGGTTTCAAATGACCTTTTTTTGGTCTTAGAATCTTTTGAAAAAGCCTCAGACTGGGAAAAATCTAACTTTGACGCAGAAATTCGCGAGTGTCAGTGCTCTGCCCACCAGTTGCATTCTTTCTCCCTCTGATCAATCCACTGCCTCTTACTGCCCCTTTTGGTGCTGTTGATCCCTCCCCCTCAGCATTGCTGTCCTTGCTCTGCATGTCAGCTTCCCAAGTTGGTTCAATGACTTTGTCATTCACCACCTCATCTTTCATCGCTGCACCTTGGTCCTCCTGACTTGGTGACTTAACAACTTGCCTTATTGGCAACTATGTCTCATCATCTACCTCCTTAGACAAAATTTGCCATTCGTCACAGTCATCTTCAAGTGACTGCGACTGCTATAAATTTTATGCATCACTAAACAGCATGTCCTCCTGTCCCTCTTGGAACATGCAGGGTGAGAGGCAAAAATCAAGAAATTATGATATATAGAGCCTATCAGAGTGTCCTACTGTATTATAACCGGTCTCCTGGCATTTAACATGGTGAGAGAAAGGAGGATCTGGATAAAGATTCAGTGATCCAGACTCTTGGATCTGGCTGGTGCTGGTAAGAATGCTGGAAGCATTTTCTGCTATCCAAATGACCTGTTTGCACTGCTGTGGCTTCAGAAGTGTTATTTTGTGCCTCCCAGCAAAGTGGGACATGGAGCTTTGTGCCGTGAATGGGTGTGTTTCTTGTCCTCCAGCAACAGGTGAAGTCGCACCTGACCCACATCCTTGCCATCTGTGTGCTGCATCATCATATCTTCCACTTCATCATCCCTTACCACATGCGTTTTGCATTTTGTAATTGCCAGGCATTTGGAAACAAAGCTTTATTGGTTAACTGAAACAAAATGTTTTTAATAGAAAAATAAATTTTATCACCTGTAGCAGGCCAAGCGGTTTTTAAAAGTTCTCAGACAGAGAGCGGTGCTGTGACTGAGGTCATAGGGATTCATCAGCTATGAACTCTGGTAACCTTTCCCATGGGAGCTCAGTGCTACATCCTGCAGAAGCATGATTATGCTCCTGTCTCAGTGTGAACCAGCTGGCGTTGGCATGATTTCCTATCCCGATCTTTGTGGGACAGTATTGATTGTCTTCACAAAGCACAGGTGAGGGATATGTTTATTTATTATTTTTCTTCTTTTCCAGGGAACATGGGCATCAGTGGGTTAGGCTTAAATGTGAGTATTGTGGTAGTATATTACTTTATGTCTTTTAGAGGTGACATGGTCTTCAGTGGATTAGGTGTAAATGTGTCATCAATTTCACCACAGTAGAAATACTATAATATGGACTGACACATCTTCATCTAAAACCCAACTCAGCAGATGGACACCCAACCAGGAGTCTTCAAATTTCAAAAAATGAGGGCCTGACACCTCAAAGTGGCATCAATATCACAAGAGTAGAAATAATATAATAGGGACCGACACGTCTTCCACTACAGCAAACCCAGTAGATGGAGACCAACCATGACTGTTCACATTTCAACAAATTTGTGCTAACATCTGCAGCAGCAGCAACGGCAGGTGCAGACTTCAAAAGAATTAAAATTAAATTCGGAATACAGTGTATGCCAGCAAGGGCATGTAATATGGTCAGTCTGACAGTTATGAAACCCATATCAGGAACATGTACAAGCCTCATTTTACTTGGATGCAACCTCCTCAAGGGAAAGAGACAGGAGTGCCATTGACCAGTCTCCACAAGACCAACCATTTCTTTTGGAAAATACCCAACCAGGCAGAATGTATCTTTTGCTTGATTTTGAGCAACAATTGTGTAATTACAGGATATGTCCCAGAGAGTGCCAAGGTCTGTGGAGTATATTACTCAGGTGATAGGCAGTGCTACAGAGCTCAGGTAATGAAAAAGAGAAATACCCCAAAGCATAGAGCCCAGAGAAGTATTTATAAGACAAGAGATGTATTCAAATAAAATATACTGTATATCTTTATTTAAATACATAGGCAATAGAGTAAAAGTATATTAAAAACAAGTGCCTGTGCATGGATAAACAAATACACAAAATTGTAGCAATAAATATACTTTACAAATGCATCAATGGCAGAACACAAAAGAGAATAAAAATATTATATATATATATATATATATATATATATATGTGTGTATACTATATATATGAGAAAAAAAAACAATAAGCACCTCCTAGTATGAACACGTGCAAGCTGCAAAAACTGCACAATATAGAGAAAAAGAATACAGCAGCACATGTACATGAATCTAGGCCATGTGAAAACACAGAAAAACATTAAAACCATTCAATTTAGATAATAAAAAAATATTTTTTTCTTTACTTACAGTAAGATGAAAAATGAAGGTTCTTAGTGCACAAATTGGCCAATTCATGTAAGCCCATCAACCACGGCAAGGTGACCTACCCTGATGGGTCCCTGCTCTACCGTACAGAAGCCACTTCTGGGCCACCAGCCTACCATTTTGGACAAACATGTCACTACCGGGCTAAGCCTACAATTTATAGGCAGGTAGAGCTGATTGCGACCACCTGCAAGGCCAATGGGAGGGGTGCAAGATCAGACTGGAGGCAGCTAGCATCCAGCATCTAAATAGAGAAAAAAAAAAAAAACAACCAGCATCTCCTAGTGTGAACACGTGCAAGCTGCAAAAACTGCAAAATATAGAGAAAAAGAATACAGCCAGTGGCGTAGCAACAGTGTGTGGCGCCCGGGGCGGTCGAAAAATTTGCCGCCCCTTTGGTCGTTGATAATCCGGAAGCATCCGAAGAGCCCACACTACACTCAAAGATCTAATTTTTAGTCTGCTACTAACTCTGCTGTTATTATTTCTAGACTTTCATCTTCTTGCAGTTCTCTCTCTATATATATGTATGTATTAGCTTGATGATGCTGGATGAAGACCTAATGGGTTTTTTAATAATAGTTTTTAATAATGTGACAGACCTTACATATTGGATTATATAGAGCCCTGTTTTTTATTACATACCGTCCTGTCTTGTTAGCTGTATAATGCAATGATGGCTGATGGAGCATGGGAAAGCTTCCTTTCTAATGGAGGAGCTGATGGACTGGTAGTTTGGTCACCGGCTCCTCGATCAGCAGATATTTTATATCTAAAAAGAGAGGGGACTATGTAATAAAAGAGGGCACTGTAAATAACAAAATTAACAAGAATACACTATGTAAGAGACAGCACTAAACATAACAGCAGAGGAAGCTATATAATAAGGGACGGCATCATATATAACTAGAGAGGATGGTACGTAATAAGGGATTACATTGTCCTCATTGTCCTCCTCCCCTCGCATCCCATTATTGTCCTCTCCCCCACCCCATCATTGCCCTCTTCACCATCTCCATCATTTTCTTCTCCCCCACCACTATCTTTGCTTTCTCCCCCATCACTCCCATCATTGCCCATTCAACCACCTCCATCATTTCCTCCTCCTCCACCACCCCCATTTATTACCCTTTCCACCACCACCGTCATTGCATTCTCCCCCACCACCCCATCATCATTTATTTTCCCCCACCACCCCATCATTGCCCTCTCCATCACCCCCATCATTGCCTTCTCCCCATCACCCCCACCCCTGCCTTCTCCCCATCATTGCCTTCTCCTTCACCCTATCACTGCCTTCTCCCCATCACTCCGATCATTGCCTGCTCCAGCACCCAATCACTGCCTTCTCTCCATGACTCCCATCATTGCCTGCTCCATCACCCCATCATTGTCTTCTCCCCATCACTCCCATCATTGCCTGCTCCATCACCCCATCATTGCCTTCTCCATCAACCCATCACTGCCTGCTCCATCACCCCCATCATTGCCTGCTCCATCACCCCCATCATTGCCTGCTCCATCACTCCATCACTCCCATCATTGCCTTCTCCTTCACCCCATCACTGCCTTCTCCCCATCACTCCCATCATTGCTTGCTCCATCACCCCATCATTGTCTTCTCCCCATCATTGCCTTCTCTGCATCACCCCCATCATGGCCTTCTCCCATTACCCCCTCATGGCCTTCTCCCATCACCCCAGGCCCAGGCATTATGGCCTTCTCTCCCCATCACAGTCTTCTCATGTCCCCATCTCCTCCGGTGCCAGGCTATCCTACACACACACAAAGACACACACACAGACATACACACAGACAGACATACATACACACACACAGACATACATACACACAGACACCACCTCTCTCCTCTCACCTGTCCGCAACATCGCCCGCGCTTCCTCGCTCACACAGCAGCGGCCGCTGAATGATGACGTCATTCAGCGGCGCTTCTCTGTGTCAAACAGGAAGCACAGCGTCCGGGCAGGAAGCAGGACGGACCCTTGCAGCTCCGCTCCTGCTATTCCCTCTTGCAGGCAGCGGAGCTGCTGTGATTGCTCCCTGCCCGCCGATGCACTCCACTGTGCCTCACTGCCTCTGCGCTTCTCCCACAGAGAGAAATTGCTGCTGCTGCCCCGCCGCCCCCACACATGTGCCGCCTGGGGAGGACCACCCCCCTCGCCCCCCCACGCTACGCCACTGAATACAGCAGCACATGTACATGAATCTAGGCCATGTGAAAACACAGAAAAACATTAAAACCATATATATATATATATTGTGAGGCAGCGCTGTCATTCAGATAGGGGATTCTCGCTTAGCCGCCACAAAACCAGATCCAGCACTAGTTTTCCATAAACCAGTATAATCCATGCGGTTTATTGTGCAGCATAAACCAACGCAAGTAATACATAGTTCATCACAGCATAGAGTCCTTGACAGAGCTTCTCTCTGTCCTCCCTGTGGTCACACAGGTTGGCATACACAGGCTCTTCAGCCTCATAATTATCTCACCCACGTCAGGGTTTCCTCATGGCTGTTGCTTCACGCTGCAGACATCCACTCTCTCCTCTGGGACTCTCAGACGCTGGCAGCCATTACACACAGCCACACACAGGCTTTTAGCCAGGAGACAACTCTCCTCACGGGACCTTCCACTCTGGACCAACCAGGTCCCTGCATTCACCTCATGTGACCTACCCTGGCCACATTATATGGTACATAGCCACGCCCACCAGGTCACATGACTATGACCTCATCACAGGTCCTTCACACACATATACACTTTACAATAGTGTTAATAAACACACCCCCTGGGTGGGTTTGGAGGTAACTAGTTCCTGACACATTGAACCAGCACCTCAGCAGTATCACTGCTGATTAACACACACATAAATCTCCATCTCAAGGCCACCCACCTTGAGATACATAACGGTCATTCCATACTTAGCCATTCATCCACTCTCCTGGGACATCCATACAGCGCCCCCTAGCAGACACAGTGGTCACTACACCACATACCTCCCCCCTCTGTTCAAACTTGTGGGGTTGAACACACAACCTTACACCAGGCTCTCGAGACCGGGCACTCACTACACCTTGCCCCACAGGTCGAGAGAACCATCTCCATCCATCATACGGCCTCATCTCTACATTAGGCCCCCCGCCCCCAGCAGTCATAAGTCTTAGTTAAGCCTGAGTCTGACTCATTCATCATCTCACAGAAACTACGGTCTCTCAATGTCGTCCTGCCAGTCGAACTACCACTTGCTGACATTCTTCGGCCACCTGCCATGTCACTTCTAGGAGGAACCCTTCGGGTCCTTACATCTTGGGTTGAAGGCGGCCGCCACCTGGTATTCCATATTTCTTTATTGATTTGCCGACAGTTCAGCCTCAACTGCTCAACCTCTTGCAGGTACCCCACTCGATACTCCACGAGCATCCGAAAGTCTCTCAGGCTCTCCACTGAGCCAACCACCATGATGGGGATCCTACCCACTTCACTGGATACCTGGTCTTCATCATCAGGAGGGACCCTCACCCTCACCACACTGGAGATATTCACAAGGTCTTGCATTACCTTCCCGAATCTTCCAATGATTCTCCCAATCAGACTTTTGGGAACCAGAACTACATCTTTCCGCAAACCCAGTGGATCCATAGCCTCCCTTGCTAACTCTAGGCATCGAGCAGCTTTCATATTACTCCGCCTAACCAGCTGCTTGGTGTGAAGACATTACAGATGCATGTTTTTCAGGACATCCACCCGCTTTGCTGTGTCTTCCCTGGCTGATATTATCACCAACTGCCGAGTCTCAGGCGCCCAGTGCACCTTACACGCTTTGACTGCCTCTTTGAAAGCCTCATGCACACCTTACTCAGCACAGGCTTCTTGCATGTCTTCTGGTACATCAATCACAAACTCGAAGGTCGTGGCCTTGCTCTTTTCCAGACCTGGAGGCTCTGGCTTTACCACGGACACTTCCCTCACTAAAGTTGCCCCTACCGGGTGACTGTCTTCTTCAGTTCTCCGCTCCTCAACCACTCGAGATCTCATCTCTTCACAACCGTCTGCCAAGACGGGCACCAGCAGCTCCGTTCCACCACCCGTCGGACCCGGCCGTTGTTCCTCACTGTCCAAGTTCTTCTCCCGCAGAAGACCACTTACAGTTTCTTTGAGCTCCAAGACCTCTTTTTCGAGCTCCTCAACCCTGTGCTCGGCCATTTGTCTCAGGACTCTTTCCCGTTTGAGATGTCCTTCCACTGTCTCCTTTATCAGCTGTATCTCACGATCCTGTTCACTTTTGGCCAGCACGTGTCTCACCACTACATTAATTATATTGTCAAAGGGTACCACAGGGTCAGTCCCACCAGTCGAGTGAACCCTCCAGTTACCCTCTGACCGTGTGTCTAGTCCAGTCACTTCATCTCCCAGCCCACCATCTGTCTTGTCACGAGACGTCAGGTCCGTCAGTTGGGCAAATGTACCCATTCTTCCTGTCACTTCTACATCAGACCTGTCCATGTCAGGAGCCGTCACTGTCTCAGTGTCTGCTGGCCCCACAGTCGAAACATCTCCATCGTCCAACCATACGTCATCAAACAAAACAAAGTCCCGGCCCCTCTCCAAGGCTTTGACTAAGTTCCGTGGTATCCCGCCCCCTTGGCATGCACCACCTTTGGTCCCCTCGAACATTATTCTCTCTACTGCATAGTTCACCGTGACCCCATGTTTATAGCGAACCCTGGCGTTTTTCTAGGTCAGAGATAAAACAAGAGGCGTTTCTGTCAGAGTCACCTGACTCTGAGTCCAGTCTACCAAAGACTCCTTCCCAATGCAGCATCACGGTACACACCTGTGGCCCGTGATTATCTGGAAAATACATGCCGCACTCCTCAAAAGACATACACATACACTGCGGTTCCCCAGACATACCCACTGAGGCAACCAGTGCTGCCATTTCCTGAACCACCCCAATTTGGGTCACCGTCCCCTCCTGGGACTCCACCCCTTTTTGAGTTACCACCCCAATTTGTGTCATCGCCCCCTCTGGGACTCCACTTCTTTTTGGGTTACCACCCCAATTTGGGTCACCGCCCCCTTCTGGGACTCCACCCCCTTTTAGGCTACCACCCCGATTTGGGTCACCGCCCCCTTCTGGGACTCCACCCCTTTTGGACTACCACCCCGATTTTGGCCACCGCCCCCTTTCGGGATTTCCCCATGTCCATTAAACCGGTCTTCTCAGACCACAGTTCACACAACACAGTTTGACTCTTTTACGATACCACACAAGTCTTTGTTGGCACCACCACAGCTCCTGCTGTCACCGATCACCGACACTACACTAGTTCCTTCTGGCACTGTCTTCGTGGACCCGCCGATCCACTGGAAGCCACTTGTCTCCTTCGTAACCCCGCCGAGTTACCGGAAGCCGCTTGTCCCCTTCGTAACCCCGCCAAGTTACAGCAAGCCGCTTGTCAACTTCTTGACTCTCACTGAGCCACCGCAGGCTGAGTTGAGAAAAGAAGAAAAAAAAAACCACACAAAAAAACTCATGTGTCCTGTCTGTGTGCTATTCAGGACGTACCGTCTCCGCCTGAGACCGTCCAACACACAGGGCGCACCGGGTGCTATTCAGGGAGCCAACCTTCCTTCCAGGGTTTCTCAACACACCGGCCTCACCAGGTCCAGGGTCTCAGCGGGTGCTCTTCAGGACATCCATCTCCTCCTGAGACTGCCCAACACTCACTCCTCACCAGGTCCAAGGTCATACCACGTGCTCCAGGGATCCGATTCTTCTCCTAGAACCTCTCAACACTGACCCTCCAGGACCTTGCTCACTGAACCCTCCAGGTACATAGTCTTTCCAACTGACCCAGGTCAGTACCACACGAACACCAGTTCATTACCTGTGCCGGCCACACAGGTCCTCGGGTACCTCCTCTCCACAGAGGTACCCAATAGCAATCACCAGTCTCTTTCTCACTGACCCCGGTCAGTACAACACGGTTTTCACGGCCGTCACCTGCTGGCCACACTGGGCTCACTGATCTGGACAGTGCCTTACTCACTAGGCCGCCCCACAGTTCCAGAACCACAGCCGGGCAGTGGCTTCCCCAACTGCCAGCCCTCCTGGCTCAGCATTGCCAGCACTGCAACATGCACTTTTTGGAAACTGTTGCCCTTAGCAACCAACTTTACAGTCCTCTTCCGTTGCTCCTAACAACAAGGCTACAACATTGCCCATAGCTTTCTCCACCAATTGTGAAGCAGCACTGTCATTCAGATAGGGGATTCTCGCTTAGCCACCACAAAACCAGATCCAGCATGGGTTTTCCATAAACCAGTATAGTCCATGCGGTTTATTGTGCACCATAAACCAACGCAAGTAACACATAGTTCATCACAGCATAGCGTCCTTGACAGAGCTTCTCTCACAGCTGACACCCGGCACAATGTGTCAGGGGCGGTCACGGACCGCCCCGACATGTTAATCCCTTGCACACCATGATCAAACACGATCACGGTGTACCGAGGGTTAAAGGGAAGCATCGGGAGGGAGGGGGCTCCCTCCGTGCTTCCCTGAGCCCCCAACAGCAGCGCAATGTACAGTGCTGCAGCGGGGGTCTCCTTCCCAGCAGGTCCCCAGATCCAAGATGGCGATGGGGACCTTCGGGGGCCTGCAGGGAGCTGGCTTCCTCACTGTCCGCAGAGCGAAGGCATGAGGAAGCCTGCAGCAGTGCCTGTGACAGATCGCTGATCTGTCACAGTGATCTGTGATGTGACAGATCAGCGATCTGTCACAGGACAGTGACGTCCCCCCTGGGACAATGTAATAAAGTTAAAAAAAAAGTGTAAAAATAATTTTAAAAAAATCGCCAAATAATTAAAAAAAAAAAATATTCCCTAATAAATTCATTTTTTGGAAATAATAAAAAAAAAACAATGAAAGTACACATATTTGGTATAGCCACGTCGTAATGACCTGCCCTATAAAAATGTCCCATTAGTTAACCCCTTTAGCGAACCCCTTAAAAAATAAAAATAAAAAATGAAGCAAAAAATAATGCTTTATTATCATACCGCCAAACAAAAAATGCAATAACGCGCAATCAAAAAGACGCTTATAAATATCCATGGTACTGCTATTTACAATAAAAAGCATCTTTTAGTGTTTGACAGCTGCCAAAAATAAAAACCCGCTATAACTAGTAAATCAAACCCCCCCATTATCACCCCCTTAGTCAGGGAAAAATAATAAAATTAAAAAAATTAAAAAAATTTCCTTTTTCCCATTAGGGTTAGGGCTAGGGTTAGGGCTAGGGTTAGGGCTAGGGCTAGGGCTAGGGTTAGGGCTAGGGTTAGGGCTGAGATTAGGGTTACGGGTGTGTTGGGGTTAGGGTTGGAGTTAGAATTGGGGGGTTTCCACTGTTTGGGCACATCAGGTGCTCTCCAAACGCAACATGGCATCTGATCTCAATTCCAGCCAATTCTGAGTTGAAAAAGTCAAATGGTGCTCCTTCCCTTCCAAGCTCTGCCATGCGCCCAAACAGTGTTTTACCCCCACATATGGGATATCAGCCTACTCAGGACAAGATGCAAAACAACTTTTGGGGTCCTATTTCTCCTGTTGCCCTTAGGAAAATAAAATATTGGGGGCAAAAATATCATTTTTGTGGAAAAAAAATATGATTTTTTTATTTTCACGCCTGGGCATTATAAACTCCTGTGAAGCACTTGGGGGTTCAAAGTGCTCACCACACATCTAGATAAGTTCCTTGGGGGTCTAGTTTCCAAATGGGGTCACTTGTGGGGAGTTTCAATAGTTTAGGCACATCAGAGGCTCTCCAAACGCACATGATACCCGCAGACCATTCCATCAAAATCTGCATTCCAAAACGTCACTACTTCCCTTCCGAGACCCGACGTGTGCCCATACAGTAGTTTTCTCCCACATATGAGGTATCAGCGTACTCAGAACAAATTGGACAACAACTTTTGGGGTCCAATTTCTCCTGGTACCCTTGGGAAAATGAAAAAATTGGGGACTAAATGATCATGTTTGTGGAAAACTGCAATTTTTTTATTTTCACGCCAGGGAATTATAAACTTCTGTGAAGCCCTTGGGGGTTCAAAGTGCTCACCACACATCTGGATAAGTTCCTTAGGGGGTCTAGTTTCCAAAATGGTGTCATGTGTGGGGAGTTTCCACTGTTTAGGTACATCAGGGTCTCTCCAAAGGCAACATGACACCCGCACCGCAGACCATTCCATTAAAGTCTGCATTCCAAAACGTCACTACTTCCCTTCCGAGCCCCGACTTGTGCCCATACAGTAGTTTTCTCCCACATGTGGGAGCACCTTAAGGGGTGCAGTTTTTAGAATGGTGTCACTTTTGGGTATTTTCTATCATATAGACCCCTCAAAGTGGCTTCAAGTGTGATGTGGTCCGTAAAAAGAAAATGGTGTTGCAAAAATGAGAAATCGCTGGTCAATTTTTAACCCTTATAACTTCCTAAAAAGAAAAAATTTTGGTTCCAAAATTGTGCTGATGTAAAGGAAACATGTGGGAAATGTTACTTATTAAGTTTTTTGTGTGCCATATCTCTGTGATTTAAGGGCATAACAATTCAAAGTTGGAAAATTGCAAAATTTTCAAAATTTTCGCCAAATTTCCGTTTTTTTCACAAATAAACGCAAGCTATATGAATTAAATTTTACCACTAACATGAAGTACAATATGTCACGAGAAAACAATGTCAGAATCACCAGGATCCATGGAAGCGTTTCAGAGTTATTACCTCATAAAAGGACAGTGGTCAAAATTGTAAAAATTGGCCCGGGAGTTAACGTGCAAACCAGCCTTGGTAGTGAAGTGGTTAAGGATCCGTGAGAGACTGAAATTCTTGCCCATTCTTCCTTGGCAAACAGCTCAAACTCAGTGAGGTTTGATGGAGATCGTTTGTGAACAGCAGTTTTCAGTTCTTTTCACAGATTCTCGATTGGATTCAGGTCTGGACTTTGACTTGGCCATTCTAACACCTGGATATGTTTATTTGTGAAAAATTCCATTGTAGATTTTGCTTTATGTTTAGGATCATTATCTTGTTGGAAGACAAATCTCCATACCAGTCTCAGGTCTTTTGCAGACTCCAACAGGTTTTCTTCAAGAATGGTCCTGTATTTGGCTCCATCCATCTTCCCATTATTATTATTATTATTTATTGTTATAGCGCCATTTATTCCATGGCGCTTTACATGTGAGGGGGGTATACATAAAAACAAGTACAATAATCTTAAACAATACAAGTCATAACTGGTACAGGAGGAGAGAGGACCCTGCCCGCGAGGGCTCACAATCTTCAATCAATTTTAACCATCTTCCCTGTCCCTGCTGAAGAAAAGCAGGCCCAAACCATGATGCTGCCACCACCATGTTTGACAGTGGGGATTGTGTTTAGGGTGATGAGCTGTGTTGCCTTTACTCCAAACATATCATTTGGCATTGTTGCCAAAAAGTTCGATTTTGGTTTCATCTGACCAGAGCACCTTCTTCCATATGTTTGGTGTGTCTCCCAGGTGGCTTGTTGCAAACTTTAAATGACAACTTTATGGATATCTTTGAGAAATGGATTTCTTCTTGCCACTTTTCCATAAAGGCCAGATTTGTGCAATGCATGACTGACTGTTGTCCTATGGACAGACTGTCCCATCTCAGCTGCAGATCTCTGCAGTTCATCCAGAGTGATCATGGGCCTCTTGGCTGCATCTCTGATCAGTCTTCTCCTTGTCTGAGATGAAAGTTTAGAGGGACGGCCGGGTCTTGGTAGATTTGCAGTGGTATGATACTCCTTCCATTTCAATATGATCGCTTGCACAGTGCTCCTTGGGATGTTTAAAGTTTTGGAAATCATTTTGTATCCAAAACCGGCTTTAAACTTCTCCACAACAGTATCACGGACCTGCATGTTTTGTTCCTTGGTCTTCATGATGCTCTCTGTGCTTCAAGCAGAACCCTGAGACTATTACAGAGCAGGTGCATTTATACGGAGACTTGCTTACACACAGGTGGATTATATTTATCATCATTAGTCATTTAGGACAACATTGGATCATTCAGAGATCCACAATGAACTTCTGGAGTGAGTTTTCTGCACTGAAAGAAAAGGGGCCGAATAATATTGCACACCCCACTTTTCAGTTTTTGAATTTCCACGAAAATTTTAATTAACCAATAAATTTCTTTCAACTTCACAATTGTGTCCCACTTGTTGATTCTTCACCAAAAATTTACATTTGGTATCTTTATGTTTGATGCATGATATGTGGGAAAAGGTTGAAAAGTTATCATATACTTATTGCTATAATTTTGTGTATTTGTTTATCCATGCACAGGCACTTGTTTTTAATATACTTTTACTCAATTGCCTATGTATTTAAATAAAGATATATATTTTATTTGAATACATCCTTTGTCTGATAAATATTTCTCTAGGTTCTATGCTTTGGGGTATTTCTCCTTTTCATGTGATTGAGTGGTTTCCACTCACTTTCTTTTTCCGTGCACCTGGTGGTTTATATTTGGTGTATATTGTGAGGAACTGAAATACTTTCCCAGCACAGATGACTAGTTACCTCAATTTATGTTGTATTTACATGCAATGACCTTATCTGGTGGGGGAATATGTGCCTTTCTTTCTCTCGGCAGGGGGGCCACTTGGGTTCACATCACTCCAGACTGGCTGGAGACTTCACTGGCTGTGAATTCAATGTACATTGGTTAGGGGGTTGGGAGTAGATTTGAGAGACTTGATGGGGGAGGGCAGTTGTGTCTGGGGATCTGAAGTGAAAGGAGCAGAGTTAAGGCCTCTCCTGGAACCCATGAATGGACTATCGAACTTGGAACTAAGTTGTCTCGGGCTTCGGTCGTGAGATCTCTATTCCCCTAGGAATTATCCCATGGACTATTTTTACTGACTTGTTGCTGATCCCGTGGACTGAGGCATTACATTGGGGTCATCTACCTGGACTTACTGAAATGCTTGTATGGATACAAATAAAACTTGTTGCATCGTTAACCTGCCTAGGTGATTACTAACACCCACAACTCCAGATCATCACAAGTGGTGGCAGCGGTGGGATCACCTATCTCTGAACAGCGTATCAGAGAAAGTTACTGATGGTGACTTGGCAGAAGAGATGGCAGACTCCATCTACAAGAGACTCAAGTAGGAGCAACTGAGAGCCCTGTGCTCTGGGAGAGAGCTGGAGTGGTCGATGGCGGACAACCGGATGGCCCTAATACAACGCTTGGACGAGTGGGATCGAGAACACCCACAGGAGGAGATCAATCCAGATGTAGAAGAGGACAGCCCAGTGGACGGACAACAGCCACGGGCAATCATTCCGATGGCAGAGGATCGATTGACCGAGTTGGGGCGGGTGCTGGCTGCGCTAGGAGAGCGGGCCACAGAAAGAGAACGGGAGGCTGTGATAAGCAAATATCTGGGTGTCCATGTAGCCGTAACCCCATCACCCTCTGAGCAGATGACAGTGGATAACGGGAGAGAGGGACCCGCATCTTTGAGGTACCAGGACATACCACAGTTTAATGAAGACACCACGGGTATTGATGACCATCTTCGATTATTTGAGAACCTCTGCCTGCTTCATGAGGTGTCCATTGAGGACTGGCCGAGATTTTTGAGTGTTGGCCTGACCGGGAAAGCCAGAGAAGCTTTTAATAACTTGTCTTCTGGGGATCAGAGGTGTTACGCTACCATTCGCAGCGCATTACTGGAGAGGTATGCCGTCACACCTGAAACCTACCGGAGGAAGATTCGGGAGACTGAAAAGCCCAATGCACATACACACTGGGAGTTTGCCAACACATTACGTACAGCATGTGCTCGGTGGATCGAAGGACTTGGAGCTCGGGAAGCTGAACAAATACCCCGAAACAGCTGTCTGTGGATGGATACCATGTTTTGGCATAGGTGGTTTCCTTCATTGGAGACTGCCCTTCCTGTGGTTGTTCCTTCCCGGTGAAAGACCTGGCTAGTCATTGCTTGCGTTGAGAAACATGTGATGGTGTCTCCGCGGCTTCTGTTTTGCATGCTTCGCATATTTCCCATAAGGGATGGGGGCAGTGCTCTAGAATCACTGCGTTGAGAAACATGTGATGGTGTCTCCGCAGTGTCGGATGTTGATCTCCATGAGGTCAATCATCCTCCTTTTTCATAGTCTTCTACTAGGCATTGCTCCTACTAGCCAGTTTCCTACTCCACACTGATGAGGGGCAAATACCCCGAAACAGCTGTCTGTGGATGGATACCATGTTTTGGCATAGGTGGTTTCCTTCATTGGAGACTGCCCTTCCCGTGGTTGTTCCTTCCCGGTGAAAGACCTGGCTAGTCATTGCTTGCGTTGAGAAACATGTGATGGTATCTCCGCGGCTTCTGTTTTGCATGCTTCGCATATTTCCCATAAGGCATGGGGGCAGTGCTCTAGAATCACTGCGTTGAGAAACATGTGATGGTGTCTCCGCAGTGTCGGATGTTGATCTCCATGAGGTCAATCATCCTCCTTTTTCATAGTCTTCTACTAGGCATTGCTCCTACTAGCCAGTTTCCTACTCCACACTGATGAGGGGCAAATACCCCGAAACAGCTGTCTGTGGATGGATACCATGTTTTGGCATAGGTGGTTTCCTTCATTGGAGACTGCCCTTCCTGTGGTTGTTCCTTCCCGGTGAAAGACCTGGCTAGTCATTGCTTGCGTTGAGAAACATGTGATGGTATCTCCGCGGCTTCTGTTTTGCATGCTTCGCATATTTCCCATAAGGGATGGGGCAGTGCTCTAGAATCACTGCGTTGAGAAACATGTGATGGTGTCTCCGCAGTGTTGGATGTTGATCTCCATGAGGTCAATCATCCTCCTTTTTCATCGGGAAGCTGAACATGTCTTGGATATATTCATGCGGGAGCAATTTATGTCCAAGCTCCCACGTGACATAAAGGAATGGGTGGTGGATAGAAAACCACGGAGTCTGGAGGAGGCTTCAAGATTGGTTGATGATTGGTCTGCCAATCGTCCAGGGTGGTGTGGGAGAACAGCTCCGGCAAGTCGGGAACAGGGGCTTCCCGAGAGGCCAACGAGACCCATGGTCCAGCAAGAGGAGGAACTGCGAGGATTTCGTACTCTACAAAGAGGGGGAGGTCTCCAAAAACCCCAAGTATGGCCAGCATCAGGGCAAGGGGGATTAAGTTGCCATAGCTGTGGATGCATGGGACACTTCGCCAGGGAATGCCGGGCTCATTCGGGTCCACGTCATCCGCATTTCCAACCTGTGAACAGTGTACTGCAATGGGGCTGGAATGCTGGGGGTGAGAAAAGAGGGTGAGGTCCCCCAAAACCCCAAGTACGGCCCACATCAGAGCGAGGTGGATTAAACTGCCATAACTGCGGACGCAGGGGACACTTCGCCAGGGAATGCCGGGCACATTTGAGTCCACGTAGCCGGAGGAGAATCTCTGAACATTCGGACAGCCCGACTACATTTAGACTGGAGACACAGCAAGGGAATGGTGGATGTGGGGGTAGTGCGACACCTACCTGTGGATGTGTTGCTGGGCAACAACTTAGGAGCAGGGTTGGTGTGCCACTGGACCAGTGTCGCAACCCGAAGCCAAGGACTCATTCCCGCTGCATCAGAAGACCTTGACATGCCAAATAACCTCCCGCCAGTGTGGGAGAGACCACGGCAATGCTGATGGACTATCGAGACAGACTGAGGAAGCCACGAACTCTGGTAATTGTCATCAGAAGGATAGTCAATTTCATGAATTGGAGCCCAATACTTGCCGTGCTGGAAAAGTGGGGGAGGAATGTGAGGAACTGAAATACTTTCCCAGCACAGATGACTAGTTACCTCAATTTATGTTGTATTTACATGCAATGACCTTATCTGGTGGGGGAATATGTGCCTTTCTTGCTCTCGGCAGGGGGGCCACTTGAGTTCACACCACTCCAGACTGACCGGAGACTTCACTGGCTGTGAATTCAATGTACATTGGTTAGGGGGTTGGGAGTAGAGTTGAGAGACTTGATGGGGGAGGGCAGTTGTGTCTGGGGATCTGAAGCGAAAGGAGCAGAGTTAAGGCCTCTCCTGGAACCCATGAATGGACTATCGAACTTGGAACTAAGTTTTCTCGGGCTTCGGTAGTGAGATCTATATTCCCCTAGGAATTAGCCCATGGACTATTTTTGCTGATCCCGTGGACTGGGGGCATTACATTGGGGTCATCTACCTGGACTTACTGAAATGCTTGTATGGATACAAATAAAACTTGTTGCATCGTTAACCTGCCTAGGTGATTACTAACACCCACAACTCCAGATCATCACATATATACTTTATCCTAGGATATCTCATTGAAGGTATTATTTACTGTGGATTATCAGGTGTATGGGATTTTTTGTTTTGAGCTCAGGTAATGGCATTAGCGTGGTAATGACCATGTTGCAATATGTAAAAGGCTGCGGCCTTACTAGGGCTGTGGAGTGTATTAACCCAGTCTCTTAGATGTGTTTAAAATATACAGAAACTGGCCAATACCCCACCACCATTTTTTGTTGGGAACCAAATTTAGAAAATATAAGGGAAGCAACAGTTTAATAAAGAGACACAAGTCTCATTTAGGAGCCTGGAAAAGTCAGCAATGGTCTTTGTTTAGCACCGGACAATGCAAATTGCTGCCAAATACATATACCCCATCTAACTAACAATTTGTGAACAGTGAACAGACATAAATATGCTGACAAAGGATAACTGAAAGACACGCTGGGATAACGAACTGGACTTGGTTGCTGACTGTTGTGTCTGTGCAACTGCAGGTTGTGGACAGGAGACCTCAGTACCTCCTTCCTGGACAGCAGAGTGGGAATGATGTAACACAGGTGA
Organism: Dendrobates tinctorius; assembly: GCF_039654945.1. Classification (NCBI taxonomy): domain Eukaryota; kingdom Metazoa; phylum Chordata; class Amphibia; order Anura; family Dendrobatidae; genus Dendrobates; species Dendrobates tinctorius. Next base: position 5,251,619 of record NW_027361694.1, read on the forward strand.
AGCGCCAGTGGTTTCACCGTCAGACACATATTTTGCACCCAGGCATTTTGCCCAAATACTGGGGTGCTGCATACTGTATATGAGCAGTATATGGCATATGCTAGCAGAGGTATTATGTGAAAATTTCTCTTTAGGAAGGGATCTGTGGGTAAGATTTTTGAGCTAACAGTATATATAGGGCATGTTTCATTTCTCATATCATTCTGTGTAAGGCCGAATCCTAAAGAATTGTCTGGAGCATATTAATGCATTTATGTTCAAAAATGTCCAAGTGACGACCCAAAAAACAATATTAGGCTACCATATCCATGCTTAAGGAGACCGTGAGAAGGGCAACACAATAAAAATATTATAATTGAATATATAGAGATTGGGAGCAGAAATTTGACCATTGCACACTGTGCAAAGTTTTCCAAAAATTACTGAAGGTGTCTGTTTCATACACGCTGAAAGACGCCGTGATGGGGGACATCACAATACACTTAGCACTTATTACAAGAAGTAGAGATATAGAGTACAAGTTTCCCCATTGCAGAATGTGCAAAGATTTCAAAAAAATTAGCCAAGAGGGTCTCTCTTAGACCAGCTGAAAGACACACCGCAATGGGGACATCACAATACACTTAGCAGTTATTACAAAAGGTAGAGACATAGAGTACAAGTCTTCCATTGTAAAGGTTTCAAAAAGTACAAAACATTACCTACATGAGTTTACATAGATGAACACTTAGTACTTGTTGCACAAGCATGAGAAGGAGGAGTTAATTTACTGAAAAATTGTTTTGGATGGTAAGGGATGGACATTAAGACAACTTCCAAAAAAAAAATTTGGCCTGCATTTATATAACATTGCCATCCATAGGGCTCACAAAGTCAATGGAAATCGAGCTCTCGTTCAGTTTTAAAAGAGTCAGCCTGTCTTCATTTTCCATTGACAGCTGTGTGCTTCTATCCCTTATGATTGCACCTGCCGAACTAAAAACCCTCTCAGACAACACACTCATGTCAGAGCATGGCAGCACCTCCAAAGCATACAAGGCGTACAAGGAGAGGTTGGGCCAAGTGTGCAGCTCGGACAATCAATAGTTAAAGGGCACTGAAGAATCAAGAAGGGCACTGTTATGGTCACTTAAGTAGTCCTTCATCATCTTGGTCAACTTCTTTCTCCTCGTCATGACGGGCAATGACAAGCTGGAATTCAGAGACTGCCCTGTACTGCACATAAAGCCTTGCCAACATATGGAAGGTTGAATTACCTTGTAGGGGCAGGTCAAAAATCAGTAGGTGATGAGGCAAATTAAAGCACTGCTGCAGTGAAGCTAGACCGGCAAAAGCAAGAGATGATTTTCAGAAATGTGTGCTAACACGATGTACCTTGGAAAGTAGGTCAGGCAAATCAGGGTATGTTTTTAAAATCACTATACAACCAAGTTCAGCACATGGGCCATGCATGGAAAGTGTACCAGCTTGCCAAGCTTTAAAGCCACCATAAGGTTATGCCCACTATTGCACACAACTCGACCTGGTTGGAGGTTCAGCAGGGAGAGCCACTGATCAGTATGTTCTTTTATCCCTTTCAAGAGCTCGGCTGCATTGTGAGCTTTATCACTTAAACAGATGAGCTTCAGCATAACGTGCTGCCTCTTCATCAAGGCAGTGCTGTAGATTTCCCAGTTGGGGAGTGATGGGTAGGCTAGATTCATTGAGAATGAAGAGGAGGAGAGACAGGAAATGGAACATGGGGAGACTAAAACAGTGATGGAAGTTGGGCCCACTATTCATGGTGTGGGTAAGAGGTGTGGTGTCTTAGGCTCTGACTCTGTCCCAGACTCCACCAGGTTAATCCATTGTACCATCAAGGAAATGTATTGTGCCTGTCCACAAGAAACTGTCCACATGTCTGTGGTTAGATGGACCTTCCCCGTGACTGTGTTGGCCAGAACACAACTGATATTATGTAACACATGCTTTGGAAACATGGGAACGGCACACCAGGAAAAATAGTGTCGGCTGATAATCGAATACCATGGGGCTGCCACCACCAAGCGGTCGCAGAAAGACTCAGTTCCCACAAGTTGAAAAGCAACTTTTCCAGGGCTAGCAATCTGGTAATATGGGTGTTTAGTGTTTGGGCTTGTGAGTGGGTGGCTGGAAATTTCTGCTTTCTAGTAAATATCTAAGGCAGGGACAACTGAATGCTGCTCTGGGACAATGAAGTGGACTTGGTAGCTGACTGTTGTGTATATGCAAGCGCTGGTTGTGGGCAGGAGGCATCAATGCCTGCTTCATGGTCAGCAGATTGGGAAGCCCATAACACAGGGGAAGGGACAGTGGTTTCACCCTCAAACACAGATTTGGTACTCAGGCGTTGCTCCCACCAACTGGGGTGCTTGGCTGCCATGTGCTTTTGCATGCTGGTGATGCTCAGGTTGGCAGTGTTCTTGCCTCTTCTTAGCTTGGTTTGGCAGATGTTGCAAATTAGTTATTTTATCAGAAAAAAAACTACCATACAGGGGATCAATGCACCCTTGGCCTGTTATCTAGCCGAGTGGGTGGCTCTGTGGAACATTTGACCGAGTTCAACATCTGGGGCAATCGACTACCTCTTCTTGCCTGTATTCTTGCTATGGATCCATCCCTTTCTGCACTGCTGTGCTCGCTAGGTGTGCCAGGTTGGATCAGTGTCCTCATCATCGACAACGTCGGCTTCCAATTCCTCAATCTAATCCTCCTTCTGAGCTGAGGTTTGAGGTTGACCAGATGGCAAGTGTGCATGATTATCTTCAACCTCTTCAGACATCAATTGACCTTCCACAACGTGCCTTTCTCCTGGCCGTGGGTGCTCAAATGTTTGGGCATCACTGCACTGCACCTCCACATGATCCTCTTTAATGGTGCACGTGGAGAGGGCTGACAAATTATGAGTGAGCGTAATCAGTTCCTCAGAGTGGCCAGCATTCTGGTCATATGTTTCCTGGGACGCTTGATGGTGGGAAGAAGAAGGAACAAGTTAAGGATTCAGAGTCCCAACTTCTTGGCTACTGAGACTGGACCTTGTGGAAGACTTTGTGCTGCTGCATGTCAAAACACTGGAGCCTTTGTCTGCCATCCAACCCACAACATCCTCACACTTGTCTAGGTTCATTAGCGGTGTAGCAGGCTGACCAAATTTTGATAGGAACCTAGAACGAGATACAGCCATCTTCGGATCTGTCACACGGCCTTGGCGGGCACCACCACATCCATGTCCCTTAACGTCACCTTTTCACATCTTGAATGCATACTGCTTATGAAACCAAGAAATACTTGCTTCATTTTTCACAAGTACCATTACAAAGGTCTCATGTACAAATTCACTGTATCTAGCAATGTGTGGCTATTTTTTTTTCAAAAAATTGCTGACACACTCAGAATGCAGAGTAATGAAGATGATTGCCCCTGCTAAATTGGCACGTATGATTATCTCTACCGAGATTGTGCCAGTCTCACACCTACTAGATACAGAAATGCTATTTTTAAAACAATAGAAAATTATGTTTTTTTCAGTTATCTAGATGACACACTCCAAATGCGAAGAAATGGAGATTATTGGCCCTACTAAATTGTCATGTACGATTATCTCTGTCCAGATTGTGCCAGACTCACAGCTCCTAGACAAATATTAGGTATTTTAAGTGGAAAACATCACAGAACTGCAGCATGTACTTCCAATGATTAGAACACCCAGGAGCCTGCCTGTCTTTCATCCACCCCCTCTCCCTCCTATTAAATCTCTCCCTACTAAATAGCCACCTAAGAAGCAACTAATCTTGATAATCTTCAGGTCTCAAAAGAGCTTTTTGGAATAAATAATGCTCACTGTAACCTCCTATCACTTTCCCTACGCTCCTTTCACTCTTACTACTTTGAAACTACGCTGTGATGTTAGTCACTTCTCATGGCCAAGCTGTGAGTCAGATTGCTCAGAGTGTCCAAGGTCAGAAGCCTGGAAGGTACGTCATAAACAGAAGAGAGAGACAAAAGCACAAAAGCATAGTCAGGTAACGTTCCAAGGTCAAAGTACCGGGAGGATAACGGATCAGAGCTGAAGGGGTTAAACATGTGGATAGTCAGAACAAAGTCCAAGGTCAGGCAACAGATCAAGAGTATAGAACTTAAGGCACAGGGATCACAAAGCACAAACCTCACAAGATGAATGTATGTCTGGTAATGATCTGGGAGAAGCTGCTCAGTTAAGAAAGCATCATGGCATTTACCCTGGATAGTGAAATGAAAAAATAAGATTTAGAAAGGTTCACTAGTGCATGGAGACCAACAGAAGCAGTGCACAACACATTCATATGAAATGTGCCCTGCTGTCTTTGTCTGTGAACCTCAGTAATGGCCCAACAAAAATGCTGGAAGGTCAAATTCACAGCGACACAGGACACTAGCTATCTATACTGACTTAGAAACAACCACCGAGTTAACTAGCTAAAACCTTTCAGCACCCAGGACCAGCTTCAGGAGCAACCTCTCTGCACTGTTACATTGTAAAAATGATGCCCTTTATATGGAGAGGGACATGTGGTGTCAGCAGCCAATAACAAAAACTGTTGTGTAAGGACATTGTGGACGTTTCTTGTGCTCTAACTGGCTAGCCGCAATGTGCACACATAAAGTAAGAAAAAAGTTTACATGCACCCCGCTCCTCTGAGTTCTGCCAACCCCCTACCCTCATCAAACATATGCCCCATGCTCATCATACACCACCATTATCCTAGCCAATGTGCTCAAAATACTTCAGTGGCAACGCAAATGTTTTTCCGCACTTTTTACCAAATGTTATCGATTTTTTCAGATTTTCAAAAATTTTGCTGGTTTTTCCAATTATGAATTCGAATATGCCATATTTGTGCCGATTTTATGTTTGGTGATTGTTTTTTGAACAAATTCGCTCATCAATAATTGCCACCACTATGTTTTACTGTAGGCGTTTGGTACTGTGAATGTCTGAGGATGTGGATTGTCATAATCAACCTAGGCAGGTTAACGATGCAACTATTTTCATTCTTTTCATCCATGGTTTACAACTAATCCCGGTAGATGGCCAAAATATATTGCCCCAGTCCACAAGATCCCCATACTAAGAAATGTTATGAAATCCAGACAACAGATCCCTCAATAATAGCAGGAAGTTCCAGTCCAGCTGGCAACCAATCTCCAAAACTCCATAGGACATTCATCCATGGCTCCATGATGTCATCCTCGATCCTCTCCCTTCAATGTCACTCTCCCCACTCCCTGACTAAACATGTGACTTCTTCCCCCCTCCCTGGGATCAGCCCCCTGAATGGGCAGAAGTGTACACACCCTCTTCCTTAAACATTTGGTTTTAGCTTAAAGATTGAAGATAATTCCAGTAGCCCATCACTTGGAATTGCAAAAGAGACCCCTTGTGGTGACGGCTCCCCTGGGTCTACTATTCCAATTCACGCAATGGGCCTAGTGGCTGGAAGATCAGTGGTTTGAGTAACTGAGATACTGATGAGATTAATAGAATGATTGTTTTACACATTTCTAAAGCAATTTGCTGTCTGGCCTTAGGTATACATAAGATCCAACCTGCATGCCTTCCATGTCTTACTGTCACTGAATGGAAACATTAATTCCTGAAGCTGAACTGACGAGCAAGTAAATCACTAATAAAACACAACAAAAATGTCTACGCAACCGGTGTTTTGTGCCGGAAAAAGTCTGCATCCCATATAGCTGTGTACTCTATCCTACGTGCATTGGTCTAATAGTCTTGAGTCCATGGCCAGCTCTTCACAGGTTTTTTGCATTATTACATTTTCCAATTTGGCAGTATATATAGTGCTTGTGAACACTACCAAACAGATTGAGCTTGGATTCATCTGACCGAAGCACCATAGGCGAATCTGTCTTTTTCTATTAACCATGTTCTTTGGTAAACTCAATACATACAAACAGGTAATGGCCTAGCTTTTTAGTGGCACTTCCACAATTAATCTTATACCTACAAGCACACGGAAGCAAACCCAAAGTATTTCTTTTTAAAAAAAAAAATAAAAAAATCTTTATTGAACAAAAAATGCATAAAATATAAAACTTCAATGGGAAACACAAGTTGCAAAATGGATCTGCTAACCCAGGGGTAGCTATACCTAAAGTATGTTGTGTGCCAACTTAAGGAAAAAATTACACACTTTATACAGTGGGGAAAAAAAGTATTTAGTCAGTCAGCAATAGTGCAAGTTCCACCACTTAAAAAGATGAGAGGCGTCTGTAATTTACATCATAGGTAGACCTCAACTATGGGAGACAAACTGAGAAAAAAAAATCCAGAAAATCACATTGTCTGTTTTTTTTTTCATTTTATTTGCATATTATGGTGGAAAATAAGTATTTGGTCAGAAACAAGCAATCAAGATTTCTGGCTCTCACAGACCTGTAACTTCTTCTTTAAGAGTCTCCTCTTTCCTCCACTCATTACCTGTAGTAATGGCACCTGTTTAAACTTGTTATCAGAATAAAAAGACACCTGTGCACACCCTCAAACAGTCTGACTCCAAACTCCACTATGGTGAAGACCAAAGAGCTGTCAAAGGACACCAGAAACAAAATTGTAGCCCTGCACCAGGCTGGGAAGACTGAATCTGCAATAGCCAACCAGCTTGGAGTGAAGAAATCAACTGTGGGAGCAATAAATAGAAAATGGAAGACATACAAGACCACTGATAATCTCCCTCGATCTGGTGCTCCACGCAAAATCCCACCCCGTGGGGTCAGAATGATCACAAGAACGGTGAGCAAAAATCCCAGAACCATGCGGGGGGACCTAGTGAATGAACTGCAGAGAGCTGGGACCAATGTAACAAGGCCTACCATAAGTAACACACTACGCCACCATGGACTCAGATCCTGCAGTGCCAGACGTGTCCCACTGCTTAAGCCTGTACATGTCCGGGCCCGTCTGAAGTTTGCTAGAGAGCATTTGGATGATCCAGAGGAGTTTTGGGAGAATGTCCTATGGTCTGATGAAACCAAACTGGAACTGTTTGGTAGAAACACAACTTGTCGTGTTTGGAGGAAAAAGAATACTGAGTTGCATCCATCAAACACCATACCTACTGTAAAGCATGGTGGTGGAAACATCATGCTTTGGGGCTGTTTCTCTGCAAAGGGGCCAGGACGACTGATCCGGGTACATGAAAGAATGAATGGGGCCATGTATCGTGAGATTTTGAGTGCAAACCTCCTTCCATCAGCAAGGGCATTGAAGATGAAACATGGCTGGGTCTTTCAACATGACAATGATCCAAAGCACACCGCCAGGGCAACGAAGGAGTGGCTTCGTAAGAAGCATTTCAAGGTCCTGGAGTGGCCTAGCCAGTCTCCAGATCTCAACCCTATAGAAAACCTTTGGAGGGAGTTGAAAGTCCGTGTTGCCAAGCGAAAAGCCAAAAACATCACTGCTCTAGAGGAGATCTGCATGGAGGAATGGGCCAACATACCAACAACAGTGTGTGGCAACCTTGTGAAGACTTACAGAAAACGTTTGACCTCTGTCATTGCCAACAAAGGATATATCACAAAGTATTGAGATGAAATTTTGTTTCTGACCAAATACTTATTTTCCACCATAATATGCAAATAAAATGAAAAAAAAACAGACAATGTGATTTTCTGGATTTTTTTTTCTCAGTTTGTCTCCCATAGTTGAGGTCTACCTATGATGTAAATTACAGACGCCTCTCATCTTTTTAAGTGGTGGAACTTGCACTATTGCTGACTGACTAAATACTTTTTTTCCCCACTGTATATAGAGGATAAGTAGGTGGTTGAGAATGACCAAAAGATACTTCCCTTATATAGATTAAACCTATATTTCTTAAATCCAAAAAGTTGTCTATACCAAAATGGATGTTAATATGGTTAGTGCTCATGAGAGTCGACGTACAAAAATTAATGTGCATAAAAATAACATTTTCTGATAGTAGTAGTCAAAATATAGTTAGACCAATTAGGTATTTAGGCCAAAATAGATTTTTTTGAAAAAGCCTAATAGCAGTCAGTAAAGATTCATACATTGCTGTATGTTAAGCAATAGTTTGTATAAGTCCAAGTGGACACATATTTTAACACAATACTGCTGACGTCAAATTAAAAGGGACAATAATGTCAAACTCAACATCAGGGAAAGTAAGTTTTTCAATCAGGCATATTTAGTATCACAGTTGGTGCTCATAACATTGATGTATAAAGTAAACTATTCCTCATTAAATGTAATGCACACAGGGGCTTTATGCATCCAATAGGTAGAAAATACTAAGAGATAAAATTTATAATGCTCAGAAATTTAGGCGAAGTTAATGGCAGTAGATATTGCCTGGGATAAGTCCCATGGTACAGTAGTAGACTTAGTACTAAGGTGGATAGTTCCCCTTTAAGTGCTAGTGATAAAGTAAATAGTGAGGGAGAGAGGAGAGCTCTATAGACAAAAGGTATACATGAGCTGGTTTGCAGAATAGCATCCCCCAACACACATTTTGGGTTAGCTTCTTCCTTGGGGGGTTAATGGAGTTATGACATAGTCTGCTAGGCTTTTATACACAGCTAGCTGAAGAGCCCGGCGTTGCCTGGGCATAGTAACCAACTGTGGTTAGTTATAACAAATTATAATGATTATATTGGACATAAAAACCGTGCATCTAATCCTATCCTGTGTGATACTGACTGCTGAGCCATGTATCTAATCCTATTCTGAGTGATACTATTTGCTGAGGTGTGTATCACACCCTATCCTGTGTGATACTGACTGCTGAGCCGTGTATCTAATCCCATACTGTGTGATACTGTCTACTGAGCCATGTATCTAATACTACTCTGTGTGATACTGTGTGCTGAGCTGTGTATCTATTCCTATCCTGTGTGATACTGCCTGCTGAGCTGTGTATCTAATCCTATCCTGTGTGATACTGGGCTCCTTCTGCAGTCTGTGTCAGAGGGTGGTCTGTGTTGGCACAGTAATAAATTGTGTTATTTCCAGCTTTTCAGAAGGACGATAACACCATAGAAATGATGAGAATAATAGGCCTCAGTTACCACAACTGTCTATAAAGAAAACTGTTGCTGATAGCAACCAATCACAGCTCATTTTTCATCTTTTAAACAGTTCTGGGACAGCGTGGCGAGTTTTGAGTGGCGACTTTTGTGTTTCGACTTTTATGTGGCGAGGGTGGTGTATGTGTGGTGAAATGTGTGCTGAGGGTGGCATATGTGTTGAAGCACATGGTAGTGTGTGGCGCATATTGTGTGTGTGTTCATATCCCCGTGTGTGGTGAATATCCTATATCAGGGCCCCACCTTAGAAACTGTACGGTATATACTCTTTGGCGCCATCATTCTTTATGTTCACATCTGGCAGCTGTCAATTTGCCTCCAACACTTTTCCTTTCACTTTTTCCCCATTATGTAGATAGGGGCAAAATTGTTTGGTGAATTGGAACGCACGGGGTTAAAATTTTGCCTCACAACATAGCCTATGACGCTCTCGGGGTCAAGACGTGTGACTGTGCAAAATTTTGTGGCTGTAGCTACGACGGTGCAGATACCAATACATACACTTTTTCCCTATTATGTACCTAGGGGCAAAATTGTTTGGTGAATTGGAACACGCGAGGTTAAAATTTTGCCTCACAACATAGCCTATGATGCTGTCGGGGTCCAGACGTGTGACTGTGCCAAATTTTGTGGCTGTAGCTGCGACGGTGCGGATGCCAATCCAGGACATAAACACATATACCTACTGTACATACATACACACACACATTCATACATTCACACACATCCACATTGAGCTTTATATATTAGATGTGCAGTCAGTGGTGGCAGTGGCAGAGTGCGGCGCTTCAGCCCACGGAGCCAGAGATAACATCAGTTCAGCGCCTCTCACAGCCAGTTCACTTCCATAGCTAACTCTTTTTGGCCTTTGCCTGACTTCATTCTCAGAATAATAAGCTTCCTGACTTCTTGTGATAAATTTTGGTTTGTCTTTGCCACGTTTTAACCTAAAAACACACACACAAAAAAATTTTGATTACCCATGACTACCCAAGAATCTGACTACCCATGACAAAATATGTAAAATATTTGGTCCAGCAAATGTTGAAAACTAGCACATAAAGGAATAAAACAATGTCAAACAGTTTTCTTCCTTATAGCTGACAACCATGTGCTTCCGGTTTACTAAAATCAGGAAAATGGTATCACAGCAACCGGACAGAAGTAATCACAATTAAAAAAATGATTAACTTTTGGTCGCTACTGTATGTTATTTTTTGTTGCGGTTTCTCTTTAAATTTTACAGTTGTGATTTCCTTACAGAAAGTTTGACCAGTTAAATTCTATGTATAGCAAACAAATTAGTTTTATATGGAAGTAAAGATCTTCTATTAATATACATAATTGCTCTCAAGTGGTACTTAATTAACTATTACTATTCTTAAAGAAATTGGCAACTTCTTGTTTCGAATAATGTTAAGAAACTGTTTTTGCCAAAATTATTTCAAAACAGCAAGTACAAAAATGAACACTCATTAAAACAGCTTGGATTGGGATTAGGAGAGTGCAATTTGTCAGGGAATGAAAAGTCAGCACAGAGGTTGTGGTTCATACTGATAAGGCCTTAGAGGAAATTCCCTCCCACAGTTACACACACTGGAAAGAGGAAACGAGGACTCAGACTTGATGAAATTAATATCAGAACAGGCTATTTTTAAGAGATTTCAAAGAATCTTTATTAATATGCTTCATTCAACATATTTAACATATGCTCCCACATGAAGTGTTTAAGATATGGAAATGGCAAACTGAAAGTACAGTCAAAATTTTATTTAATGACATCCATGCAAACTGTCTTTAGCAAAATATATTTCAAACAGAACGGCAGTGAACATTTCTTTTATAGAATGTAGGAGTATCATAAAGGAGTATATGCTCATATTGCTTGTAATAAAAGTATATTGTAAAGTAGTTAAGGTTGATCATGGAACAAGTGAAGCATGTTAAAAGGCATGGTCCAACATACAGGATGTTTTCCGCTCATTTTTGAGCCTATTATTAAAATTGTAACGATTAAAAAATTGAATACCAGTATATTGTTGTTTAATATCACAATCTTCATTATGTTCAGCCCAAAAACACCAAAACAGCGCAATTTAGCAATTTCTGGGAAGTTTTGTTTTTATGGTATTTGTAACAGTAAAAATGACCCGGCAGTATTATCCTCTGGTGAGTACAATTATGGTGATACTACTCTTGCGTTTTTTGTAATTTAAAGCATCACTCCATCAATTTTTTTTTATTTACTGCCAGAGTGGTGCCACTAATCTAAGTTCCCTGCCCCTTGTCTTATACTAACTATCCGTAGTTTTACCCGTAGATTTGTCCGCGCCGCTAAGGTTTGTCACCAACAGTTTGTGACCTGACAGATCACTCCATTGTTTGCCAGAGGTTGCTATTCAAAGCAAATCAATGAGAAATTCATTCTGACTCTCACAGACTTGCATTCATAGCTTGTGACCAATATCTCAGGGCTTGTGACCGGAGCAATGCCAGGAAAAGATTTAGATGGCACTCTGGCGCTGCAATAAAAAATAAACTCTGGAGTGGTGATTGAAGTGGTGAAAAAAAATTCAGAAATGTGTAAAAAAAAAATAGTTTGTACCACCATTTTTTCACATATGCAACTTTTTTATGTACTATTGTAGCTGTTTGTTCTGATTGAAAGTTAGGTTACAACCACGAGCGCTTGGCAAAAAGAGATGCACACTGATTGTGAACATAAAAAAAATTAGTTTATTACACTGAGAGCAGGTTTCTTATACCATTTACAGGCAAATATAGTTCTCACTGGAAATTCTCTTCAGTTACTCCCTTCTCACAAACATGTTAGTTGATTTTTTAAGTTTTTCCCAGCCTACTATGGTAAGGTAAGGCCAGGACTGTAGTCATGGCCAGAGACACTAAAGCATCTTTGTCCCGACCTTCCCTTACCTAAAACTGTAATCCACTGCTCAGTGTACCTGCAAATCCAGGTTCAGGTCCCGTGGGCACTTCCCAGGTGGTGACGGCCCTTCTTCCAGGCAACCCCCAGTAATGGAGACACAGTCCAGAATAATTTGATTATTTTCTTTACTTAGGACTTCATACATTGTATCCACTGTTGGCACATCATGAGATACACATTCAACTTCACTTGCTTACTCAGCTCTCCCTACTTTGCTGACGCTTCTATACAGCAAACGTCCAGACCGGACCATCTAAGGCTGGTTTCACATTAGCGCATTTTCAGCGCGCGCACGGCCGGGGGTAGCTCCGCCCCCGAGCCGGCTCTCTGCCCGGCGTGCCCGCCCCTTCCTTGTAGCGCCGCCTCCTAGCGGACAGCGGCGCCTGCGATCGGCGCACCCTATCTTTAGCATAGGGTGCGCCGATCGTGCGCAGGCCGTGCGCTAGTTGCGCTTTGACCTGCGCTGCGCACTTTTGACGGTGCGCCGTGCGCGCCAAAATCAAACTTTTCGGATTTTGGCGCGCACGGCGCACCGTCAAAAGTGCGCAGCGCAGGTCAAAGCGCAACTAGCGCACGGCCTGCGCACGATCGGCGCACCCTATGCTAAAGATAGGGTGCGCCGATCGCAGGCGCCGCTGTCCGCTAGGAGGCGGCGCTACAAGGAAGGGGCGGGCACGCCGGGCAGAGAGCCGGCTCAGGGGCGGAGCTACCCCTGGCCGTGCGCGCGCTGAAAATGCGCTAATGTGAAACCAGCCTTAGACTGCTTCCCAGTTTCTTCCTGGCCTAATCTCACCATGATGACAATTCCTTCTGCCTGTTTAGCCCCAGACTTGAAATCATCTGCCACCCTGTTTAGTTGCCTCTGGAAAAGCATCCATCCCATCTGCATCATTCCCTGCAAAGCTTCTACTTCCTTCTGTTCCTCACTCCAACAGACTCTTGCCCTAAAGGTGTCTTCCCAGGCTATGAGTCACCAGATCTTCTTCCTACTATACTGGCCCACTGCAATGATGACCAGTGGCCATGGATAACGTCGGCTGTTGCTGTTTAACGTTGCGTGGCTGCTGAGCCATCCTGGGCCTATAGCCCAAGTGGACACTTCGGGCACCCTGGCCCTGTCTGACTAAATTCCCTTCTGCTCTAACGTTAAATACTGACAGCCCCTTCCTACACTTAACCCTATACTACCTACTGACTGTTCTGCATACTAGAGTGCCCCATTCTAGTGTCAAACCAAGTGCACTATGTTTTCCCTATACTACAGTGACAAACATGAAATGCAGTAAACATTATCACAACTATGTGCAAGTAAACACAATAATACAGTAAAATGTGAAGACAAAACAATGGTAATACTCAGAAGGGCTAGCAGTACCATATCATACATGCTGTAGTACATGTAAACATGTAGCAATACCAGTTAGTAAAAAGTAACAAATACCACAATGAACATTGTTAACTTTACCCCTTTATACTTCCAAGAACAAACAATTTCTCAAAGCATTGTATAATAAAATATTAGACAAAAAAATTAAACCTTAAGAAAACAAAATAAAATAAAATACTGCAAGACTATTTAATACTAAAAAATACATTATAAAGAAAAAATGTTAACCCTTCTATAATAGTTGCACTGTTTTGTAAATGGTATGACCTTTACTGAAGGTTTAGTTGGTATCCACACCTTATTGGTCTAGTAGGAGACTTTTTACTTGCTTCACCCATCCACATTTTTCCCCAAAAAAATTACATTAAATTTATGTGTCATTATGTATGTAGTATGTTGTTAATACCTCCTGCAGAACCAGAGGTAGGGCAAAATATGTCATAATCATGATATTGGACTGTGTGCGCAGATCCAACAGTCTTTTGACTTTATCCTTCCATATCCTTCTATACTATTTTTAGGCAGAAACAATGTTTTGATCACTTCTTATTGCATTTTCTCTGTAGTTAATACTGCCAAAAACAGAGTTTTGTCATTTTAATTTTGTACTTTTTACATTTTAATACTTAGTATTTTTTTAGTAATTAGTATTTTTTAAGGAGACAAGAAGTATGAAACAAACACATTTTTATGTTTTCTAAAGTTTTCAAATATTTTTCAAGGTTTAACTTTTTTAAACCTATTTTTGAACCCATTTATAATCACTTGATACCATATCAACCATTTTCACCCCTCAATTGTAATGCAGGGTGGTCGATGTATGCAAGAAAGGGCACACCCCCTTGTCACACACTGTAAAAGCTGCTGTCACAGACTGAACAGGTTAAAAGTAGCTGATGGAGCTAGAGGCAGATGATTGTTTAATAATGATGCTATCATCTACTGGCAGTAGTGCAGGTTTTTGTCCTTAGCCCACTCCATACACTTGCTTTCATTAAGGGGTTAAGGTAGGGTTGGACACACCATTAGTGCAACCTTTGACGCTGCACAGGGGCCCACAATGTAAAGGGACCCAATTGCATCTCCAAAGTAGGTGAAGTTGTGCATTATGATGAAGTATTGGGCTGCAAAGGGTCTATAAAAGAGATGGAGCAGAATCCTAAACCAAACTAACAAACTAAGCATAAACATCAGAGTTACAATAATACTGACAAAGTAGATAGTTTGGATACAAGTGTAAAGCACACTGTCCCAACATCACAGCCCCTCAAGGAAGCTCACAAAAAATGTCAGTTGGGGTTGGCAGCACACCGTCCTAAGTTGGAACTATGAGTAAGACCTTATGAAATAACTAGATGGAGGCCTGATGCTATCCCATAGGGAGGGCGGTAATGTCATGATGGGGGCAAGCTTTGCAGCATTGAGAAAATCCCACCATGTGCTCACCCACCTATCTACACTCTCTTTCTCCCGTCTGTGCTCTCTTCTTTGACCTGTCTACCCCATGTGCTGTCCCCTTTGTCTGCTGTCTCTCTCCTTCCTGTGCTGTGTTCTCATCTCATGTGCTGCCCTGTTTGAGCTGTCTCCCCCCTGTGCTCTGTCTCTCTCACCCCTGTGAACTTTCTCTCTCCCGCATCTACTGTCTTCTCTCATGTCATCTCTTCTTTGACCTGTGTACCCCATGTGCTCTCCCCATTGTCTGCTCTCTCTCTCCACCACTGTGCTGTCTTCTTCCCTCATGTGTTTTCTTGTTTGAGCTGTCTCCCCTTGTGTGTCCTCTTTCCTATGTGCGCAGGCGTAATAAATCAGACCGCCGCCATCTTTGTGAAGACAGATAGCAGCGGTCACATTAAAACTGTGCATTCGCTCCACCTGTACAAAGATGGCGGCGGTTAGTGAATTATTCAGCTGATCCTGGAGGCGGCATGTTCGCGATGGTATTCCGCTGGTGGTACCGCACAAGAGGCTGCGTACAGCACACACAGTGTGTGGTATGTGTCTGTGTGGTACATACAGCATAAAGAGAGTGTGTGTGTGGTGCATACGGGGTATACAGTGTGTGTGTGTGGTGCATACAGAATATACAATGTGTGTTTGTGTGTGTGTGGTGTGTGCGGCGTATACAGTGTGTGTTTGTGTGTGTGGTGTGATGGTGTTCTGATGCTGGTATCGAGCAAGAGGCTGGTACCACCAGCAGTTTCCATATTGAGACACCAATCACTTGGAGGTCCCAATATGGCGGTCGGTGAACTTCTGCTGCTTGGAATTCTGGGATCCGGACACATTTGGATGGAACAGGATGTGAACACATTTCAAGGTACTGTCTTGAACTATAGGAACGGAGAAAAGCGCAAATAGGGTCTTATCCGATAAACAGGGTAAAAAAGTTATTAAAATTCTACTCACCTGATATAGGAGAGGTATAGCACATGGAATTATTAGTCAGCTGCTGCACGTCCAAAGGTCAAACAAGTGACTGCCGAGACATCAACTTTAGTGGAGCTTTTTTTAGATTTTGTGCTCTGCTTGACATAATACACAAATACTAGTGCATTAAAGGATCGATATTTTATTCTTTTTCCCAACGCGTTTCGAAGTATAAATCACTTCTTCCTCAGGGGATGACTTTCATGAAAAAGGAGCGTTGCTTACAGATTAAATACACTTCACTTTTGAAAAAAATTGTCGCCAATAGTCACGTTTTTTGAAAGAAAGTCAAAGTTCACATCGTGACGTATAGATTTATCACATGATTAAAATCGATCATTCATTTCTGTATAAAATAACATTAATTCTTTATTTAATTCATAGATAAAATATGTAAAAAAAAGAGGGAGAACGAAAAGAGAAAAAAGGAAAAAGAAAAAAATCATATAAAAAAATCATGAACCAGTCGGAAAAGCTCAAGAAAGAGAACCAACAGGGCACTCTAACCACCGGAAAAGATCGCAGACAGCTGAGCAGATCTCCAAGGAAATCCTCACTGCCCCAAAAAACATATAATAAAAAATATATGATAAAAATATATGTTTATCGCAAGCTATATGTTTATTAAAAAAAAAAATATATATATGTAGTATCTGATTGAAAATACATCTCAATAAAATGTATATATTATTGTGAGAGACTACATATTAACTTAATTAACCAAAGTCTCACTAACTCCCATAAGAATATCTTTTCATGAAAAACACAGAATTTCAATAAATAAAATTGTCTTAATCTGATTTAAAAAGGAAAAATATTAGGGCATACAATTAACTTCATTATTAGAGGATAATAGAAAATAAAAGTCGCACTTGACTGCTCATGGTTAATTAAAACAAAAAGTTGCATCTTGGGAGTTGGTGAAAGTCGCACTTGATAAAAATATATAGAAATTACATAAAAATATAAATTCATTCAACAACAATATTAAAAAGATAAACCATATGCATCAAATTCATAAAAAAACTTCTGTTATTTCATTGAGTCCATGTGGAAATATGGTTTATATTTTTAATATTGTTGTTGAATGAATTTATATTTTTATATTTATGTAATTTTTATATATTTTTATCAGGTGCGACTTTCACCAACTCCCAAGGTGCGACTTTTTGTTTTAATTAACCATGAGCAGTCAAGTGCGACTTTTATTTTCTATTAACCCCTAATAATGAAGTTAATTGTATGCCCTAATATTTTTCCTTTTTAAAA
This sequence comes from Dendrobates tinctorius, assembly GCF_039654945.1. Lineage (NCBI taxonomy): Eukaryota > Metazoa > Chordata > Amphibia > Anura > Dendrobatidae > Dendrobates > Dendrobates tinctorius. Next base: position 5,268,775 of record NW_027361694.1, read on the forward strand.
TCTTATATTGTGTATGCGTAGGGAGCGATCCTGCAGCCCAATAAGACGCTCATTTGGATGTAGGTCGGGTTCCTAAGATTGGAGCCATACTCAGTTTTTGAATTGTTCCATCTATAGCGATCATACTGTGTGGTAGGAGGCATGTCAAATGTAGTTTTATTCCAGTGTTTTTTGTGAGAGGAGATAGATCTGAATTTTATTCAGATTACTCCATTTTATTTATTGAAATTCTGTTTTTTTTCGTGAAAAGATATTCTTATGGGAGTTAGTGAGACTTTGGTTAATTAAGTTAATATACAGTCTCTCACAATAATATATACATTTTATTGAGATGTATTTTCAATCAGATACTACATATATATATATTTTAATAAACACATAGCTTGCGATAAACATAAATTTTTATCATATATTTTTTATTATATGTTTTTTGGGGCAGTGAGGATTTCCTTGGAGATCTGCTCAGCTGTCTTCGATCTGGTCCGGTGGTTAGTGTCCCCTGTTGGTTCTCTTTCTTGAGCTTTTCCGAATGGTTCATGATTTTTTTCTTTTTCTTTTTCTGTTTACTTTTTTCTTTTTTCGTTCTCCCCTTTTTTTACATATTTTATCTGTGAATTAAATAAAGAATTAATGTTATTTTATACAGAAATGAATGATAGATTTTAATCATGTGATAAATCTATACGTCACGAAGTGAACTTTGACTTTCTTTCAAAAAACATGTGACTATTGGCGCCAATTTTTTTCAAAAGTGAAGTGTATTTAATCTGTAAGCAACGCTCATTTTTCATGTATGTCATCCCCTGAGGAAGAAGTGATTTATAGAGTTGAGCGACTTTGGTCGGATCTGGTTTCGTGAAACCCGAATGAAACAAAATTTGAGTCGGATGAAACTGGTCCGACTAGGGCAAAAAAAGTCGAAGTTTCATCTGAAACCTGACCCAAATGCAAGTCAATGGGGTATAAAAGTTGGCATTGAGTGGATGAATGTCATCCACTCAATGCCGACTTTTATTTCCCATTGACTTGCATTGGGGTCGGGTTTCGGTCGAAACTCCGACTTTTTTTGCCCTAGTCGGACCAGTTTCATCCGACTCAAATTTTGTTTCATTTAGGTTTCACGAAACCCGATCTGACCAAAGTTGCTCAACTCTAGTGATCTATACTTCAAAACGCATTGGGAAAAAGAATAAAATATCGATCCTTTAATGCACTAGTATTTGTGTATTATGTCAAGCAGCACACAAAATCCAAAAAAAGCTCCACTAAAATTCACGTTTCAAGGTAAGCATATATTAGATATTATCCCTGTTAATGATGTATTTTTAAAGTGATATACACCTCTCTATTTATGACTGATCACTTTGGTGTCACAATACCAGTTTTCCCTACAACACCATTGTATACAGATAGAATAATAGACACTAAGTTGTTTTATCATTATGGAGACATGTATAAGCAGGTATTAACCTTATAAGCACTGGCACATTATGTATTTTTCTGCTATTCGCTGGTCTTCCCAACCACAAATGATAATATTGGGATAGTGTGCTTTCCACTTGTGTCCAAATTATCTACTTTTTCAGTATTATTGTAACTCTGATGTTTTATGCTTATTTTGTTCTGTACATTTTTCAATAAATTTTGTTATTATTTATTTTGGACGCTTCTGCTCCATCTCTTTGTTGTACTCAGTGTAAATGGGAGTGTTCTGTACTGCTTTGGCTTTTCTGCTACTAGTAATAGTGCATAACTTGTTTTTATACTACGCATTCTCTTTCTAAGGGTCTTGCTTATATTTGCAAAGGGTGCATATTTGGTCCTTGCACAGTGGTCCTCTTCCTTTTGTGCTTGCTGCTGAGATAAATACAATTAAAAGAATACACTGATAGAAATACACAGGAAGATAAGTGTCTCAGCAAATGAATGTAGATAGCACATGTCTACAAGTGTAAAATTGTTTGAAAAGTTAGTTGTTTTTAATGTATTTTCAATCACTGAATTCAGTAAAAATGTTGAAAATATTCCTTTTAGTTCAGTTTTTTCACAAACACTGACTTCACAGCCTTTTTCTTGCACCATACTATCACACTTGGTGAAGGATAAGAAAGTGCATAACAACTGAGAGAGGGGAGTCAAACACTATCAAAGTGGAAAGTGGAGACCCCTATGCAGATCTAAAATCACCCTGTCAGCCCTAACCGTCCCTATATAGGTTCTGCACCTATCTCCAAACAGTAACCCAATCCCTCCCTGACCCTAGTGATAGGCCCTGGTTAGAGAGGAGATCGGGGTGACACTAGTCAGTCCCCATTGCAACTAAAGACAGAGAGGGTAGATGAACGAGGGGAACACTTAGCTTGAGAAGACCACCAAGATGTCACACCAGCAATTCTCCAAGAGTCCACTCAGAAGGAACTCACAGACTGTTAGCACTTCCAACTAGACAGAGACAAGTAAGAGCTAAAAACAGCACCCAGCTGCAGCAATTGAATGTATTTAAACATACAGCACAGGTGTGTAATTAGCATCAGAAGGTGGAGTTAACTGTTGAAGAAGAATGAGGAAGAATGTTATTGCTCCATAACAGAGGTGCAAAAATCAACAAGATGCTTGAGCTAATCGCAAAGACATTCTGCAGCTGGATCTAGGATGACTGTCTGTCACACCTGACACACCCATGACACATACTATGACCCCTTTGTGTGACCTTTGGTGGATGATTTTGGTGTCATTAGATTGGTTAGCAATGAATTATCATGGTACAGAAGCAGAGAAAAGAAATTCCTTCCATGTTTTTCTCAAGGCTGTGCTCTAGTGCATTGCAGTGATGTTACAGGGCTGATGGAAAAATTTAACATTGAGAATAATTTGAGTAAGTAGAGACTTTTAATTGATTCATTAACAATGTCTGAAAGCTGTGCTGTTGCGCAATGGCAGCAAGTGTGCTTCAGTGCCTATACAGCATTCTGTGCACTGTAAGGAAAGCTATGAGAATTTAGACTATTATCAAGAAACTTAACTATGAGGATCAAAGATGGTCAGTATGTTGTGATGTGAAAGTTCTCTCCTTTCTCCTTGGGCATCAAAGAGGATACAAGAAGTATGCATGCTTTTTGTGTGAATGGGACAGGCAGGATAGGACTCCACTGGAGACAAAAAAAAGTTAGCCAGCAAAACCTGGAATCAGGAACATAGTAGCAGAAAGTTTTTTTGATCCAACCAAAGTTCCCCTGTCACCACTACACAATAAGCTTGGACTGATTAAGCAGTTTGTGAGAGCTCTTCCAAAAGAAGGAGAGACTTTTAAGTGTCTGTATACCAAGTTTCATGTACTGTCTGAAGCAAAAAAAAAGAATTAAGGCACTTTTGGGGTCCGGATATTTGGAAATTCATGAAGGACTATGTGTTCAAAACAAAAATGAATGCTGTTGATAAAATGGCTTGGAATTCTTTTAAAGAAGTCATGAAGACATTTCTAGGTAACAACAAAGATCCAAAATTGAAAACCATCGTGGAAACATGCTGAAATGTTTCAAAGCCTTTGGTTGTCTGATGAATTTGAAGTTACATTTGTTACATTCCCATTTTGACTACTTTCCTTAATACCTTGGTGCTGTTAGCAAAGAGCAAGGAGAAAGATTTTATCAGGACATTAAGGAGCTGGAATGTAAACATGATGGATGGATGCCGGATGCTTCATAAGAGAAAAGGTATCAAGAGAAGTTTTGAAGAGAAAAGGAAAACATGCAAGAATTAATTTCCAATAAAGTTGCAGAACAAATGTGCAATACATTTTTATATATAATGAGAACAATTTGGCTGCAATAAATAATTTTCTTCTCATTTATATGTCATTTAATGCTCATTTTGTGCAAAATCCAAATGTGATGTTTAAAAAAAAGTGGTTTTTCAAATCGGCATAAGAAAACATAAGAATGTTAAGTTAATCAACTTAAAACAGTTTTCATAAACCCAAGTTTTGCACACCTGTGTAGTCAGCAAAACGTTAGAGTACCAATGCAAGTATGATTTTGAACACAAACTGGTTAACAATATTAATTGTATCATAGGGCTGGTGAGTTGAAAAACATTGCAAGCTCAGGAAAAAGAAGTGTTCAGACAGTAACATACCATGTTACAATTCATCACATTGTTCATTTAATAAATAAAACATATTGTATAATAAAGAAAAAACAGACATCCATTATGTCAAAAGTATTCAGGGATGTTAAACTGCAGAATATATTAGATTTTATTAATCAATTTTTCCAAAATCCTGTACATGTAGACTTCACACACATGAAGACAGCTGAAACGTTGAAGACCAATATATATATACCACACAAGAAAACAGACATCACTGCAAGAACAAAGTTGGGTCTGTAATGTACAATATCATAAAATAAATAAAAAACTGAATAGCTGCCCCAAGTATTTTGATACTCTGATATTGAGAAATCATTATGTACGCTGTTATGAATGGGTCACTGAGGAGGAAGGCAGGAACAGGCTAAGCCACCAGGAAACCAGAGAGGTTGGTAAGTAAGCGGATTGTAGACCCCTGATCCTATCAACACAACTAGCACTAGCCGTGGAGCGTTCCTACGATGCCCTAGATGCCTCGGCACAGCCGGAGAACTAACTAAGCCTAAAGTCAGAAAGGTGAAATCTAAACTGCCCCGGAGCAGATCCCCAAAGGAATAGACACCCCCCAAACATATATTGTTGGTGAGACAAGATGAGACACAAACATAGGCAGAAAATAGACTGAGAAAATGGTAGGGCCCAAGCTGACTAGATAGGGCAGGACAGAAAAGATACTGTCTGCATCACGCAAAAACCCTAAAAAATCCAACACATCTGATATACAAAAAAACCTGAGGCCACATGACCTCACCCCTGCTAGATCAGCACTCTGGTGTGAACTGGAAGCAAAGCAAAAGATACACATATAATGGGGGACTGAACAAACTGATACAGGCTGAATAAACAAGATGCAGCCATGTGAATAGTCATGAACTAGGTATTATGAAAAATTTTTATGTAGCACTTATGTAAACAATATAGCCTAAATTAAAGGTAGTATATGGCTCCCGGAAAAGGGGGTGAAATGACAACCCACTGAAATATCCGGTAGTGTCACAGCCCCCGTCACGTGCCATGCCACGGCCCCCGTCGCACGCTCTCATACTTACCTCCCAGCGCCGCAGCCTCTCTCCCTCCAGCGTCGGCGGTGGCGTCCTCCTCTGACCGGTTCGTGGCCTGTGACATCACTGCGAGCCCTGCGTAGGCGCCATAGGCCACGGCCGGCCCTCCCGCTTGTTCTTATACTCCGGTGGTGCCCTTACCTGGTAGCACCACCAGACCAATGGGGCAGATCCTCGCCTATATCAGGCCACCCTCCCATAGTGGAGGCACCTGATCGTTGATGTATTATCATCTCTAGGCTCCCATGCCTTTGCCTGTGCACGGCTCCTGTCCTCACACTTCCTATGCTTCCTTGCAGTTTTACTCCGGTCCTGTGTGTGTTCCTGCTCTGCCCTGCCTACCCGTGCCGGTTCCTACAGTCCTACTCCGGTCCTGCCTACCCGTGCCTACCCATGCCTGTTCCAGCAGCCCTTCTCCGGTCTTGCCTACCCATGCCTGTTCCTGCAGTCCTACTCCAGTCCTGCCTACCCGTACCTGTTCCAGCAGTCCTACTCCAGTTCTGCCTACCCGTGCCTACGCGTGTCTGATTCCTGCAGTCCTGCTCCGGTCCTGTCTACCTGTGACTTAGCCTCCTACTATCCTACTCCTGTCTTCTCCTGAGGCCTATGCCTTCCCTGTGCTCGTTGGACCAGGTCCTTTGTCTCACTCCAGTCCATTCCGAGCCGCCCCTCTTGGTTCCGGCTGCTGTGATATTCGAACCCCTGGGCCTGCTTCTAACGCTCCCTGTATAGGGGTCGGTCCCACCAGGTTGCTCGTCCGGGGCACCTCGGTACCACGGTCCACAGGGTCCACTCTTGGAAAACCCCCTTGCCTAGCGCTACGCTAACAGTACGATCAGGCCATGGATCCCGCCGGTGCATCTGCTCCCACGCAAAAGGAGTTGCTCTTTTTGCGGGAGAACCAGGGGCGCATCATGTCCGTAATGAAGTCCATGGAGTCACGCCTGTCAGCTCTTCTGGCCGCCAATCCGGGAAATGCTGTCCAATTGGCCAGTCTCCAACAGGAGCTGGGCCAGCAGCCTGACGCCCAGTCTCATATTTTGACTTGTATGGCCTCTGCAGATAACCATTTGGTGGCCCTCCAGTCTGCCGCTGCGGCATCTGCCGCTTCCCCCGATCCCGCTTCTTTTCCTTCTCCTCGCCTTGCCAAACCACCCCGGTACAGTGGCTACCCCAAACATTGTAGAGGGTTCTTAAACCAATGTAGTCTTCACTTTGAGCTTCTACCTCACCAGTATCCCTCCGATAGAGCCAAAGTGGCCTTTATCATGTCCCATCTGGAGGGGGAGGCCCTGTCTTGGCTAAATCCTCTCTGGGAGAGGGATGATCCCGTAGTTTCAAATATTCCGGTCTTTTTGGATACCTTTCGTAAGGTGTTTGATGAGCCAGGATGGGTAGCCTCTCTTACTGAGTCGCTTTTCAACCTCCACCAGGGTGCCCTGAGTGTTGGTCAGTATGCCATCCGGTTCCGCACGTTGTCTTCGGAATTGGGCTGGAATAATGCGGCACTGGTAGGAGCCTTTTGGCGTGGGTTATCGGGCAGGATAAAGGATGAATTGGTGGGTCGGGATACTCCCACCACTCTCGAAGACCTCATCTCCCTGGCTACTCGCATAGACCTCCGGTTTCAGGAGCACGCGCAGGAGTCAGCTAGGGACAGGAGACCCACCAGTCCAGTCCCATCCGCGAATTGGTCCTTTAGTCCATGACCAGCGGGGTCCGCTCACGTGCCTCCTCCCGAGCCCATGCAGGTTGACCGTGTCAGGTTGGCTGAGTCACGTCAGAGATGGGTGCAAGGTCTATGTCTCTATTGTGGAGGAGTGTCACATTTCATCCGTTCTTGTCCTGAGAGACCAGGAAACTCTTCCACCTAGGCCAGGTAAGAGAGGCCTCCCTAGATGTTAATGATTCCTCTCAAGCCCTCACGATTTCTGTTCTTTTGCTTTCAGGGGAGAGGCGTGGGTCCGAGGTGGCCTACGTGGATTCGGGCTCGGCAAGTAGCTTCATCCGGCGTGAAGAGGTTGACAAGTACCAGATTCCTGAGGTTACCCTAAAGAACCCTTGATTAATTGCTTCAGTTGACGGTAAACTGCTACAGGAACCAATCACCATGGTCACTGAGGAGGTTGTGTAGCAAGTCGGCGCTCTCCACCGGGAAAGAGTGGCTTTCTACGTGCTGCCCGAGTTGTCTCACGCCATTCTGCTTGGTCTTCCGTGGCTACGGACCCATCAGCCAGTCCTCGACTGGTCTTCCAGGGAAGTATTACGCTGGAGGCACTCGTGTCAAGGCCGGTGTCTGAATGCTATTCATCCTGCTGTTACCGCACGTCCACCTCTGGAGCCCTCGGGGCTTCCCTCGGCCTATTGGTCCTATGCAGACGTCTTTGACAAGAAGGAGGCAGAGATCCTTCCCCAGCACTGGTCTTTTGACTGTCCAATCGAGTTAATCCCCAGTTCCACCCCTCCTAGGGGTAGGATTTATCCATTGTCTCCCGCAGAAACCACAGCCATGTCCGAGTACATCCAGGAGAACCTTGCCAAAGGATTCATGCGGAAGTCCTCTTCCCCCACAGGAGCCAGTTTCTTCTTCATTAAAAAAAAGATGGTTCGCTGCGCCCTTGCATTGACTATAGGGACTTAAACATCATCACTATCAAGAACCGGTACCCCTTCCACTCATCCCGGAGTTGTTTGATCGCCTCAGAGGGGCGTGGATCTTCTCCAAGTTGGATCTCAGGGTAGCTTACAATCTTATCTGCATCCATGGCGGTGATGAATGGAAGACAGCTTTTAACACTCGTGACTGTCACTATGAGTAACTGGTTATGCCCTTTGGTCTGTGCAATGCTCCAGCTGTGTTTCAGGAGTTCATCAATGAGATCTTCTGGGACCTTTTGTACTCCTGTGTGGTAGTGTACTTGGATGACATCCTTGTCTTCTCCCCAGACCTTCCGTCTCATAGGAGGACTGTCGGCTTGGTTCTTCAGCGTCTTCGGGAGAATCGTTTGTACGCCAAGATGGAGAAATGCCTGTTAGAGCAAACCTCGCTACCATTTCTGGGCTACATCATCTCTGACGCCGGGCTGCAGATGGATCCCGAGAAACTGTCTGCCATTCTCAAATGGCCCCGCCCCCTCGGCATAAGAGCAATCCAACGTTTTCTCGGATTCGCTAACTATTACAGGCAGTTTATTCTGCACTTCTCGTCACTTACCCAGCCAATCTCCACCATTACCCATAAGGGGACGAGTTCAAACTCCTGGACGCCAGAAGATGAAGAGACCTTCCAGTCACTGAAATGGGCATTTTCCATAGCCCCTGCGTTGTCCCATCCTGAGAGCAGCAAACCCTTCGTGCTGGAGGTGGACGCATCCTCGACAGGTTGCCGGGGCTGTATTATCTCAGAAAACCGCCTCTGGTCGCCATCGCCCTTGTGGATTCTTCTCCAAAGCCTTCTCCTCATCTGAGTGCAATTACTCGATTGGCGACCGTGAACTCTTGGCCATCAAGTTGGCATTGGAGGAGTGGTGTCATCCTCTGGAGGGAGCTGTCCACCCGTTTGTTATTTACTCGGACCACAAGAACCTGGCCTACCTTCAGTCCGCCCAGAGACTTAATCCTCGGCAGGCCAGGCGGTCCTTGCTCTTTGCTCACTTCGATTTTGAGCTCCATTTTCGCCCTGGGGACAGAAACACCAAAGCCAATGCCCTATCCAGAGTCTTCCAACCATCCGAGGTTGGGGAGGAACCATCTCACATCATCGAGCCCACGAAGATTATCACCGTAGCACGACTGAGTTTGCTTTCTCCACCCCCAGGCAAGACTCTCGTGCCAGAGAGTGCCAAAAGAAGAGTTCTGCTTTGGGGGCATTCCTCCAAATTGGCAGGCCATGCCAGAATTCAGAAGACTCTTGCCCTCATATCTCGGCACTATTGGTGGCCAACTCTTCGCCAAGATGTGGCAGACTTCGTTGCCTCCTGTCCCTCCTGTGCTAGGAATAAAATATCTCACCGGCCTCCATTTGGTCTGCTGCTCCCTTTGCCGGCTCCTACGTCACCTTGGGAGAATATTGCCATGGACTTTATCACCGATTTGCCCTGCTCTTCCGGTTGTATGGTGATTCTAGTAGTAGTGGACCGCTTTTCCAAAATGGCACATTTTATTCCTCTGAGCGGCCTCTCCTCTGTGCCCAGATTAGCCAAGATCTTCATCCATCAAATTTTTAAAGAGATTTTTAAAGAGTCGCCCCTCTTGGTTCCAGCTGCTGTGGTATTCGAACCCCTGGGCCTGCTCCTAACGCTCCCTGTATAGGGGTCGGTCGGTCCCACCAGGTTGCTCTTCCGGGGCCCCTCGGTGCCACGGTCCAGAGGGTCCACTCCTGGAAAACCCCCTTGCCTAGCGCTACACTAGCAAGTAAATTTGGTTTCGTACTTAGGTGTACCGTTGTTTGTATGTCCTTAAATGGTATGTGAACTCATTCAACTAAATTAAAACAATTTCCTTAATTATCCACATACTGAATAATAAGCAGTAGGATGCACTCAGCAGGGAAATAGTGCTTATGACTAGAGTTGAGCGATACCAGCCGATACTTGAAAATATCGGATCGGAATGGATCGGCCGATCTTAAAAAAAAGTATCGGTATCACCGATTCCGATACCGGGAACCAATGCAAGTCAATGGGGCCAAAATATCGGAATTAAAAAAAAACCTTTCTTTCCTTGTAGGTTAATTCTACATGAAGAAAAACAACTAAGAATAATGTAGAATGTATTGTGGGAGGTGGAGGAGACATTAAAGCCATAGAGGTTTAGCCCAATCAAATGGAATAGCAGGAATTAAACTTTTTTTTTAAAGATGTTAGGAGTTACAAAGATATTGACTATGTTAGCCTCATTTATATTTTGCCAGACATGTATGTCTTCTTCTTCTTTCTTCTTTCTTCTTCTTCTTCTTCTACTTCCTTTTTTTAAATTCTTCTTCTTCTTCTTCTACTTCCTTTTTTTACATTCTTCTTCTTCTTCTTCTACTTCCTTTTTTTACATTCTTCTTCTTCTTCTTCTACTTCCTTTTTTTACATTCTTCTTCTTATTCCTTTTTTTACATTCTTCTTCTTCTTCTTCTACTTCCTTTTTTTACATTCTTCTTCTTCTTCTTCTTCTTCTTCTTCTTCTTCTTCTTCTTCCTTTTCTTACATTGTTCATATTCTTCTTATCCAACAATTATTATTCTACATATTCAGCTTCTTCATCTTCTTCCTATTCTTCTTCATCATATTCTTGTTTGTGTCAGGCATTCCTGTAGTTGTTATCTAGAAAAGTTAGAAGTTTACACCTTCCGTTCTGCCTGTCACAAAAGATTTACAACAGGATTTGTCCGCGTTCAGTTTGGCCTGCAGCAGCAGGCCTTTTCCAGGGGCACCACGAGGAGGAACGGACTCACCCCCATACACTGCTTAGTCTTCTTCTGCTTATAAATAAGATAATATCATTTGCTCAGAGTATTAGTCTTATGCTTAATGTTCTTCTGCTTTGTTTTTTTTATGCTTCTTTGTCTTCTCTCTCTTGTTGTTCTGCATCTTGGTGGTTGTCTTCCTGTTCTTTGTCCTCTTGAACCAGCTGACGGTACTGGCACCCGGAGGGGCAGCAGAAGGAACAAGAGCCAATGGCACTACCGAGGACCAGCTGACGGTGCTGGAACCCGGTTACTAAGCAGGAGGTACCTGTGCTACAAAGCACTACCAAGGACCAGCAGACGTTGCCGGAACTCGGATACCGAGATGGAGGCACCTAGGCCAAAGGCTCTGACGAGAACCAGCTGACGGTGCTGGAACCCGGAGGGGTAGCATAAGCTGCAAGAGCAAATGGAAATAGCGAGGACCAGCTGACAGTGCTGGCACCCGGAGGGGCAGCAGAAGGAATAAGAGCCAATGGCACAACCGAGGACCAGCTGACGGTGCTGGAACCCGGTTACTAAGCAGGAGGTACCTGTGCTACAAAGCACTACCAAGGACCAGCAGACGTTGCCGGAACTCGGATACCGAGATGGAGGCACCTAGGCCAAAGGCTCTGACGAGAACCAGCTGACGGTGCTGGAACCCGGAGGGGTAGCATAAGCTGCAAGAGCAAATGGAAATAGCGAGGACCAGCTGACAGTGCTGGCACCCGGAGGGGCAGCAGAAGGAATAAGAGCCAATGGCACAACCGAGGACCAGCTGACGGTGCTGGAACCCGGTTACTAAGCAGGAGGTACCTGTGCTACAAAGCACTACCAAGGACCAGCAGACGTTGCCGGAACTCGGATACCGAGATGGAGGCACCTAGGCCAAAGGCTCTGACGAGAACCAGCTGACGGTGCTGGAACCCGGAGGGGTAGCATAAGCTGCAAGAGCAAATGGAAATAGCGAGGACCAGCTGACAGTGCTGGCACCCGGAGGGGCAGCAGAAGGAATAAGAGCCAATGGCACAACCGAGGACCAGCTGACGGTGCTGGAACCCGGTTACTAAGCAGGAGGTACCTGTGCTACAAAGCACTACCAAGGACCAGCAGACGTTGCCGGAACTCGGATACCGAGATGGAGGCACCTAGGCCAAAGGCTCTGATGAGAACCAGCTGACGGTGCTGGAACCCGGAGGGGTATCAGAAGTTACCCCTGAAAAGCAAAGTTGGCATGCCGCAAGCTGGCCGCAGTTACCGAATCACACAGTCCTACAGGGGGTGCTTGTCCTACTGGCACTATGGAACAAACCTTTCTTACCAGAACCCGCAGTCCACATAGGAAGCACCTAAACTGCTGGCACCCTAGCCTCGGCTAACCCAACCGCAACACGACATGGCAACTTGGGGTGGCAAACTGACATTGACACTTCCCGGAAACAGCAGGCAGGGCTGGAACCAAGCTGGGCAGGAGGGAGTACCCGTGCCAAAGTCAGTTATGAGCAGCAACTGGCGATGTTGGAGCCCAGGACAAGCACTTAGCAGGCTGAGGCCTGATGTGCTGTCAATTGGGAGGCAGCAGGACAGATTGCCATCAAAACAGCAGGGGAACAGCTGACGTTACTGAACCCCACAAACACAGGAGCTAGTGTTTTACTCTGTGAAGACGGCACTTCCGAGCAACAACTGGCTGTGTTGAAGCCCAGGGACAAGCACGGAGCAGGCTGAGGCTGCATTGAAGAAATTTTAAGATCGGTTGTAGACTACTAATTTGAACGAAGCTCCACTTAGGCCTGTGGCTTCACTGATTTTCGTATTTCCCCTGTCCTCCAACCCCGCCAGTTACAACTCCGAAGTGGCGTCTGCACAATCCACACTTGTTCCTGTGTTACAGGTGTTCAGTCCGGTCAGTTAATCCCCTGATGTGTGTCCGGCAATGTCGCCTGCTCTGTCCACATTACCATAATGGGAATGTGGACAGAGCAGGCGACATTGCCGGACACACATCAGGGGATTAACTGACCGGACTGAACACCTGTAACACAGGAACAAGTGTGGATTGTGCAGACGCCACTTCGGAGCTGTAACTGGCAGGGTTGGAGGACAGGGGAAATACGAGAGACAGTGGAGCCACAGGCCTAATTGGAGCACGGTTAAAAATCAGTAGTGGTACGACTGTGTAGGCAGCAGGAGACTTTGCCATCCACACAGCAGGGGATCAGCTGACATTACTGAACCCCACTGAGACACGGGAGCAAGTATCTCTTTCCGTGTGGACGGCACTTCCGAACTACAACTGGCTGTGTTGAAGCCCAGGAAATAGGAGGGTGTAGGCAGAGGCCTACTGTATTTTGAATGAGGTGACAGCAGGAGAGACTGCCATCCACACAGCAGGGGATCAGCTGACATTACTGAACCCCACTGAGACACGGGAGCAAGTATCTCTTTCCGTGTGGACGGCACTTCCGAACTACAACTGGCTGTGTTGAAGCCCAGGAAATAGGAGGGTGTAGGCAGAGGCCTACTGTATTTTGAATGAGTTTACAGCAGGAGAGACTGCCATCCACACAGCAGGGGATCAGCTGACATTACTGAACCCCACTGAGACACGGGAGCAAGTATCTCTTTCCGTGTGGACGGCACTTCCGAACTACAACTGGCTGTGTTGAAGCCCAGGAAATAGGAGGGTGTAGGCAGAGGCCTACTGTATTTTGAATGAGGTGACAGCAGGAGAGACTGCCATCCACACAGCAGAGGATCAGCTGACGTTACTGAACCCCACTGAGACACGGGAGCAAGTATCTCTTTCCGTGTGGACGGCACTTCCGAACTACAACTGGCTGTGTTGAAGCCCAGGAAATAGGAGGGTGTAGGCAGAGGCCTACTGTATTTTGAATGAGGTGACAGCAGGAGAGACTGCCATCCACACAGCAGGGGATCAGCTGACGTTACTGAACCCCACTGAGACACGGGAGCAAGTATCTCTTTCCGTGTGGACGGCACTTCCGAACTACAACTGGCTGTGTTGAAGCCCAGGAAATAGGAGGGTGTAGGCAGAGGCCTACTGTATTTTGAATGAGGTGATAGCAGGAGAGACTGCCATCCACACAGCAGGGGATCAGCTGACGTTACTGAACCCCACTGAGACACGGGAGCAAGTATCTCTTTCCGTGTGGATGGCACTTCCGAACTACAACTGGCTGTGTTGAAGCCCAGGAAATAGGAGGGTGTAGGCAGAGGCCTACTGTATTTTGAATGAGTTTACAGCAGGAGAGACTGCCATCCACACAGCAGGGGATCAGCTGACGTTACTGAACCCCACTGAGACACGGGAGCAAGTATCTCTTTCCGTGTGGACGGCACTTCCGAACTACAACTGGCTGTGTTGAAGCACAGGAAATAGGAGGGTGTAGGCAGAGGCCTACTGTATTTTGAATGAGGTGACAGCAGGAGAGACTGCCATCCACACAGCAGGGGATCAGCTGACGTTACTGAACCCCACTGAGACACGGGAGCAAGTATCTCTTTCCGTGTGGACGGCACTTCCGAACTACAACTGGCTGTGTTGAAGCCCAGGAAATAGGAGGGTGTAGGCAGAGGCCTACTGTATTTTGAATGAGTTTACAGCAGGAGAGACTGCCATCCACACAGCAGGGGATCAGCTGACGTTACTGAACCCCACTGAGACATGGGAGCAAGTATCTCTTTCCGTGTGGACGGCACTTCCGAACTACAACTGGCTGTGTTGAAGCCCAGGAAATAGGAGGGTGTAGGCAGAGGCCTACTGTATTTTGAATGAGTTTACAGCAGGAGAGACTGCCATCCACACAGCAGGGGATCAGCTGACGTTACTGAACCCCACTGAGACACGGGAGCAAGTATCTCTTTCCGTGTGGACGGCACTTCCGAACTACAACTGGCTGTGTTGAAGCCCAGGAAATAGGAGGGTGTAGGCAGAGGCCTACTGTATTTTGAATGAGTTTACAGCAGGAGAGACTGCCATCCACACAGCAGGGGATCAGCTGACGTTACTGAACCCCACTGAGACACGGGAGCAAGTATCTCTTTCCGTGTGGATGGCACTTCCGAACTACAACTGGCTGTGTTGAAGCCCAGGAAATAGGAGGGTGTAGGCAGAGGCCTACTGTATTTTGAATGAGGTGACAGCAGGAGAGACTGCCATCCACACAGCAGGGGATCAGCTGACGTTACTGAACCCCACTGAGACACGGGAGCAAGTATCTCTTTCCGTGTGGAAGGCACTTCCGAACTACAACTGGCTGTGTTGAAGCCCAGGAAATAGGAGGGTGTAGGCAGAGGCCTACTGTCTTTGTAATGCGGAGACAGCAGGAGAGACTGCCATCTCCACAGCAGGGGATCAGCTGGCAATGATGAACCCCACTAACACTTGAACGAATGTGTTTGGCTCTGTGGAGACGACACTTCTGAACACCAACTGACGCTGTTGGAGCCCAGGATTAGGCGAGGAGCAGGCTGTGGCCTACTGGATTTTGTCAGGTGAAGGCAGCAGGAGACTTGCCATCTCCACAGCAGGGGAACAGCTGGCAGTGCTGAACCCCACTAACACTCTAACGAAGGTGTTTGGCTCTGTGGAGACGACACTTCTGAACACCAACTGACGCTGTTGGAGCCCAGGAATAGGCGAGGAGCAGGCTGTGGCCTACTGGATTTTGTCAGGTGAAGGCAGCAGGAGACTTGCCATCTCCACAGCAGGGGAACAGCTGGCAGTGCTGAACCCCACTAACACTCTAACGAAGGTGTTTGGCTCTGTGGAGACGACACTTCTGAACACCAACTGACGCTGTTGGAGCCCAGGAATAGGCGAGGAGCAGGCTGTGGCCTACTGGATTTTGTCAGGTGAAGGCAGCAGGAGACTTGCCATCTCCACAGCAGGGGAACAGCTGGCAGTGCTGAACCCCACTAACACTCTAACGAAGGTGTTTGGCTCTGTGGAGACGACACTTCTGAACACCAACTGACGCTGTTGGAGCCCAGGAATAGGCGAGGAGCAGGCTGTGGCCTACTGGATTTTGTCAGGTGAAGGCAGCAGGAGACTTGCCATCTCCACAGCAGGGGAACAGCTGGCAGTGCTGAACCCCACTAACACTCTAACGAAGGTGTTTGGCTCTGTGGAGACGACACTTCTGAACACCAACTGACGCTGTTGGAGCCCAGGATTAGGCGAGGAGCAGGCTGTGGCCTACTGGATTTTGTCAGGTGAAGGCAGCAGGAGACTTGCCATCTCCACAGCAGGGGAACAGCTGGCAGTGCTGAACCCCACTAACACTCTAACGAAGGTGTTTGGCTCTGTGGAGACGACACTTCTGAACACCAACTGACGCTGTTGGAGCCCAGGATTAGGCGAGGAGCAGGCTGGGGCCTACTGGATTTTGGCAGGTGAAGGCAGCAGGAGACTTGCCATCTCCACAGCAGGGGAACAGCTGGCAGTGCTGAACCCCACTAACACTCTAACGAAGGTGTTTGGCTCTGTGGAGACGACACTTCTGAACACCAACTGACGCTGTTGGAGCCCAGGATTAGGCGAGGAGCAGGCTGGGGCCTACTGGATTTTGGCAGGTGAAGGCAGCAGGAGACTTGCCATCTCCACAGCAGGGGAACAGCTGGCAGTGCTGAACCCCACTAACACTCTAACGAAGGTGTTTGGCTCTGTGGAGACGACACTTCTGAACACCAACTGACGCTGTTGGAGCCCAGGAATAGGCGAGGAGCAGGCTGTGGCCTACTGGATTTTGTCAGGTGAAGGCAGCAGGAGACTTGCCATCTCCACAGCAGGGGAACAGCTGGCAGTGCTGAACCCCACTAACACTCTAACGAAGGTGTTTGGCTCTGTGGAGACGACACTTCTGAACACCAACTGACGCTGTTGGAGCCCAGGAATAGGCGAGGAGCAGGCTGTGGCCTACTGGATTTTGTCAGGTGAAGACAGCAGGAGACTTGCCATCTCCACAGCAGGGGAACAGCTGGCAGTGCTGAACCCCACTAACACTCTAACGAAGGTGTTTGGCTCTGTGGAGACGACACTTCTGAACACCAACTGACGCTGTTGGAGCCCAGGATTAGGCGAGGAGCAGGCTGTGGCCTACTGGATTTTGTCAGGTGAAGGCAGCAGGAGACTTGCCATCTCCACAGCAGGGGAACAGCTGGCAGTGCTGAACCCCACTTACACTCTAACGAAGGTGTTTGGCTCTGTGGAGACGACACTTCTGAACACCAACTGACGCTGTTGGAGCCCAGGATTAGGCGAGGAGCAGGCTGGGGCCTACTGGATTTTGGCAGGTGAAGGCAGCAGGAGACTTGCCATCTCCACAGCAGGGGAACAGCTGGCAGTGCTGAACCCCACTAACACTCTAACGAAGGTGTTTGGCTCTGTGGAGACGACACTTCTGAACACCAACTGACGCTGCTGGAGCCCAGGATTAGGCGAGGAGCAGGCTGGGGCCTACTGGATTTTGGCAGGTGAAGGCAGCAGGAGACTTGCCATCTCCACAGCAGGGGAACAGCTGGCAGTGCTGAACCCCACTAACACTCTAACGAAGGTGTTTGGCTCTGTGGAGACGACACTTCTGAACACCAACTGACGCTGTTGGAGCCCAGGATTACGCATGCCGCATGCAGAGGCCAATGGGCAGCGGTTTTTATGGAGGTTGTGGACTACTACTGATTCTAACCATGCTCCACTTAGGCCTCTGGCTCCACTGTCTCTACTATTTACCCTGGCCTCCAAACCCGCCAGCTACATCTCTGAAGTGGCGTCAGCACAATCTACACTTGTTCCTGTGTTACTGGTGCTCAGTCCCATCAGTTGATCCCCTGATGTTTGTCCGGCAAGTTCGCCAGCTCTGTCCTCATTCCCACTACTGGTTATGGGAATGTGGACAGAGCAGGAGACCTTGCCGGACACACATCAGGGGATAAACTGATGGGACTGAGCCACAGGAACACAGGGACAAGTGTAGATTGTGCTGACGCCACTTCAGAGATGTAGATGGCGGGGTTGGAGGTCAGGGGAAATAGTAGAGACAGTGGAGCCAGAGACCTAAGTTGGGCACGGTTAAAAATCAGTAGTGGTTTGAATGTTGATGGAGCTGGTGACTTTGCCGTCCACACAGCAGGGGATCAGCTGGCATTACTGAACCCCACTAACACAGGAGCTAGTGTGTTTCTCTGTGCAGACGACACATCTGAGCGACAACTGGCTGTGTTGAAGCAAAGGGATTATAGTTCAGGTGGTAGAAAAATGAACACACCAGCAGACCTGGATACAGTTGCCAACCACTAATTTAGTCTGTAAGAGGAATGGCAAAGTCTTTGGAGATCCAGGCCTTGTTCATTTTCAGAAAAGTCAGCCGGTCAACATTATCGGAAGATAGTCGCGTGCGACGGTCTGTTAGTACACCACCTGCGGCACTAAAGACACGTTCCGATAATACACTGGCAGCAGGGCAAGCCAGCACCTCCAATGCATAC
This sequence comes from Dendrobates tinctorius, assembly GCF_039654945.1. Taxonomy (NCBI): domain Eukaryota; kingdom Metazoa; phylum Chordata; class Amphibia; order Anura; family Dendrobatidae; genus Dendrobates; species Dendrobates tinctorius. Next base: position 5,286,931 of record NW_027361694.1, read on the forward strand.
TGGCTAAGCTCTGGCCATGTATCCAGCTTAGAGACCCAAAACTTGAAGGGGGAAGAGCCATCTGGGAGTACAGCGACAGGGCAAGACATGTAGTCTGACACCATCTGACGGAAGCGTTGCCTCCTGCTGACTCGAGGCGTCGCTGATGGTGTAGACAATTGTGGTGGACACACAAAACTTTGCCACATTTGGGCCATAGTGGTCTTGCCTTGTGCTGCGGCGCTGCCTCTGCTCCCTCTTTGTGCAGAGTTTCCTCCACTGCCTCGACGCACAGAGCTGCTTTGTAAAGCACTAGCAACAATGCTGTCGGGTGGAATGGAAAACATTATGGACTGCACCAGTGACTCTTCGTACTCCCGCATTTTACGCTCCCGGTTCAACGTTGGTATGAGCCTTTGTACGCTGTCCCGGTAGCGAGGATCTAGGAGGGTGTACACCCAATAATCAGCCGAGACGAGAATGTGGGCGATGCGGCGGTCGTTTCTCAGGCACTGCAGCATGAAATCAACCATGTGCTGCAGACTCCCAACTGCCAAAGAACCGCTGTCCCCTGTTTGAGGCGTGACCTCGGCCTGCTCTGCATCACCCCACCCTCGCTGTACATACTGAGTAGAGGTTTGTGTACCTCCCTCCTCTGGAGAGATGTCTTCCTCCTCCATCGACTCCTCCTCATCCTCCTCACAAAGTGTCCCCTGCCTAGGCCTTTGTGAGGAAACACGTAGCGCAGACTGTCCAGAAGCAGATGGCATTTGGGACTCCTCATCCTCCACCTCTTCTGAAACCTCATCCCTTAGTGCTTGCAGTGTTTGTTGAAGCAGGCAGATAAGGGGGACAGTCATGCTGACTAGTGCATCATCTGCACTCGCCATCCGCGTGGATTCATCGAAGGCACGCAAAACGAGGCAGATGTCCTTCATAGAGGCCCACTCAATGGTGCTGAAGTGTGAACGGCGCACAGTGCGACTTGTTTGCGCCTGATGCAGCTGGTACTCCATGACTGCTGCCTGCTGCTCACACAACCGCTCCAACATATGTAACGTTGAATTCCACCGGGTGGGTAGGTCACATATGATGCGATGTTCCGGAAGGCCAAATCGTCGCTGCAGAGCAGCGAGGCGCGATCTTGCCGTGCTGGAACGTCGCAAGTGAGCGCACTCTATGCGGACCTTGTGCAACAGTGCAGCAAGATCCGGATAGTCCCTCAGAAAGCTCTGCACGACCAAGTTAAGAACATGTGCCAGACATGGGATGTGTGTGAGGTTGCCTAGGCCAAGAGCTGCCACCAGATTTCGGCCATTGTCACACACTACCAAGCCCGGCTGGAGATTCGCTGGCCCAAACCACACATCGCTCTCCAGCTTGATAGCATTCCAGAGCTCCTGCGCTGTGTGGCTTCGATTCCCCAAAGAAATTAATTTGAGTACAGCCTGTTGACGTTTGGCCACGGCTGTGCTCATATCGGTCGTAACAGGCTCCTGCTCTGCTGTTTCTGAGGAACTTGAGTAGGAGGAGGAGTCTATGTGTACAGACTGGAGTCCTGCAATCCGTGGCGTTGGAAGAACACGTACAGCGCCACTCTCCAGATCCGTACCCGGCTCCACAACATTGACCCAGTGGGCAGTGAGGGAAAGGTATCGTCCCTGTCCATGGTTACTGGTCCACGCATCGGTGGTCAGGTGGACCTTGCTACTAACGGCGTTTAGTAGCGCATGTTTTATTTTGCCCTCAACATGTTTCTGCAGGGCAGGGACGGCTCGCCTGCTGAAATAAAAGCGGCTGGGCACGTTGTATTGGGGGACTGCCAATGCCATTAAGTCCCGGAAGGTGTCAGTGTCCACCAGCCTGAATGACAGCATTTCAACTGCCAGAAGTTTGGCAATGCCAGCATTCAGAGACTGTGCTCGGGGATGGTTTGCCGAGTAAGGGCGCCTTTTATCCCATGCCTGTGCTACCGATGGCTGTGATGGATGGGAACGTGCTGCTATGGGTGTAATCTGACAGGGTCTCCGGACAACAGTGGCAGAGGTTCTTCCTTGGCGATCCTGTGAGGAAGCCGAACCAGCAGTGTGTGAGCTGGAGGAAGAGGGCCCAACACGAACTGAAGAGGTGGTAGGTGGTGCTGTACGTTGGCCTACGTCTTCAGGGTGTCTCTGCAACTCCAACTCGTGCTTGGTGCGCACATGTTTCCACATATTTGTGGTATTGAGGTTGCTGACATTTCTCCCTCTTTTGACTCTCTGATGACACAGCTTGCATTTGACAAAGCAAATGTCATCTGCAACTGTGTCAAAAAAGGACCACGCACTGCAACTCTTGTGAGCGCCCGGTTTGCCTTTGGAAGGAGGAATGCTCCTAACGGGTGCCGAAGTGGAGGGTACAGGCAACCAAGTCTTCCCCCTCCCTCTGCCTCCTGTTTTGGCCGGTAGGGGAATCTCTTCCTCCGAGCTGCTCCCACCACCTTCCTGTTGCTCACGCCATGATGGGTCAAGGACCTCATCATCTTCCCTCCCCTCTTCAAACAGCTGCTTCTCCGGGGTTGTCTCGCCAGCACCGTACGCACCAGAAAGTGGCAACTGAGTCTCGTCATCATCTGATGCGTACTGAGGTGTGCTGACCATAGGCACTGGCCCACTCGCCTCTTCAGATTCAGAGGGACAAAGAAGTTGCGCATCACTGCATACTCCCTCTTCTTCACATTCAGGAATGCTGCTTGGCTGGCCCCCTCTTTCCAAGCCAACAGATTCCGAGAACAGAAGTAGAGACTGTGATGGCTCCTGTCCATGTCTCTCTGACTGCCTGGGCACTTTGGCAGGTGGTGAAGAGACAGATGGTTGCTCTTCGGTGCTCTGACCCTGAGAGGATGCGGAAGTAATTGAAGTCGATGCGTTAGCTGCCATCCATCCGACAACGGCTTCAATTTGTTCCTCCCGCAGCAGTGGGGTACGTTGAGGTCCTACAAAGCTGCGCATAAAGGACTGTTGCCTGCTAAAACTGGGGGATGCTGATCCACTGGTGCCCGCAGCAGGCCCAGAATCCCCACGTCCTCTACCTGTAGAATCCCCACGTCCTCTCCCTGCAGAATCCCCACGTCCTCTCCCTGCTGAAACTCCACGCCCACGCCCACGCCCACGCGCCTTACTCCCTGCCTTCTTCATCTTGCAAGACTGCTTAAGATAGGCAAAAAAGTACAAAGGGGGGCCTTAGTGTGCTTATTCCTGAACAGCTGGTTACAGGTACAAGAAACACTAATTTTATGAAGTGTGTGTGTGTGTGGACTAGACTTTAATAGGAGCTGATGTGGCCTACACAAGTTCAAAATGTAGTGTTTGGTGAACTTTTTTTGTGGTTTCTTTGTTGGAAACAAACTCAAAGTATGTGAACAAAGAATTGAAACTGATAGTATCACCAACTTTTTGGAGCTATTACAATGCAGGCAGGTAACCTACAATGCAAAAGATGAGGCTCCAAAAAAATTGGGTAATACTAATCTGGCTGCGCCGGCAGGGCACAAGCCAGAAAAAAAGGCTCCTCTATCTACTCCTATATAGTGTTTGCAACCAACCAATGTTGATGGATACGGATGGATGCACACTAATAGGAGAAGAAAAAATGAGCTGCACTCAAAGACAAATATGTGTGAGGCAGTGACGCACGTTGAGCGTCCTACAACCAGACGTAGCTGCAGGACACTCTACTCAGCGTGAGCTGCACTCACACACAGTCAGAGGCCTCTCAGACAGCCGTCAACAGTGCAGCTAAGTGGGCACTGGCACTGACAGGCTGCAGAAAGGCTCCGCTGTGTACTCCTTTATAGTGTTTGCAACCACCGTAGATGGAGACGGATGGATGCACACTAATAGAAGAAAAAATGAGCTGCACTCAAATAAAAATATGTGTGAGGCACTGACGCACGCTGAGCGTCCTACAGCCAGACGTAGCTGCAGGACACACTACTCAGCGTGAGCTGCACTCACACACAGTCAGAGACCTCTCAGACAGCCGTGAACAGTGCAGCAAAGTGGACACTAGCACTGAAAGGCTGCAGAAAGGCTCCGCTGTCTACTACTAGTGTTTGCAACCAACGTATATGGATACGGATGGAAGCACACTAGATTGAAATTATGTAAAAAATGCAGCTCAAAAAATAAAAGATGTATGAGGCAGCAGTGATCACACTGGGTGGCCTACAGCCTGACGTGGCTGCAGGACCCACTCCACAGCATGAGCTGCACTCACACAGCCCTTGCAGACAGCTGTGAACACTGCTGCTAGGGCAAAGAAGGCTACAGTGGTGGTTTATGTAGCCTGGGTAAAGCACTAGATGTTTGGTGGAATCACTATTTCTAACTGTCCCTCACAGTCTTCTACAGCAGCCTGTCCCTAACTGAATTCACAGCAGAGTGACCAGAAATGGCGGCTGCGGTGGCTTTTATAGTGCATCATGACATCATTTCGGCAGCCAATCACAGCCATGCCAATAGTTAACATGCCTACATGCCTAACAGGATGTGCCCACACTTCGGAGGATTCCCATTGGCTTAATCAAAGCAAGCAGGCTCATAGCATGATGGGAACTTCCTATTCCGATTCCGATTCCGGAATCCGATATGAAAAAAGTATCGGAATTAAGTATCGGAATTCCGATACCGCTAATATCGGCCGATACCCGATACTTGCGGTATCGGAATGCTCAACACTACTTATGACAGATATTACCTGTGAATCTCTCTGTTCTTACACAAAATGTCATTGGTTGGCCTAGAAAACCAATATTTAATATGGCCTCCATGCACTAATCCATATTTCTAACAGATTTTTCAAGTGAGCCCAAAGCAACATGTCACCATTATTTAAACAAATCATACTTACAAATAGCACAGCTCCCCACTAGAGTTGAGCGATACCGTCCGATACTTCAAAGTATCGGATCGGAATGGATCGGCCGATCTTAAAAAAAAGTATCGGTATCGCCGATTCCGATACCGGAAGTCCCATTCAAGTCTATGGGACTTCCGGTATCGGAATAAGAAAAATCCTGTTTTTCCCTTGTACAGCCTCTCTGGGGTCTGTACGGGCCTTTCGGGGGGCTGTGCCGGCCTGCCAGGGGGTCTGTGCAGGCTCCGGTGGTCTGTGCCGGCCTGCCGGGGGGCTGTGCAGGCTCCGGTGGGCTGTGCCGGCCTGCCGGGGGGCTGTGCCGGCCTGCCGGGGGGCTGTGCCGGCCTGCCGGGGGGCTGTGCAGGCTCCGGGGGGCTGTGCCGGCCTGCCGGGGGGCTGTGCCGGCCTGCCGGGGGGCTGTGCAGGCTTCGGGGGTCTGTGCAGGCATCGTCCGATGGGACTACGAGTCCCATCGGGCGATGCCTGCTACCATGACAGTGATTGACACATTAGCCAATGATGGGACAGTAGTAGTCCCATCATCCGGCTAATGTGTTGAATGTAAAAAAAAAAAAAAAATTACATGCTACATACATGCTACATACATACAACATGCATACTACATACATGCTACATTCATACTACATACTACATACATGCTACATTCATACTACATATATACTACATGCAACATACATACTACATATATACTACATGCAACATACATACTACATATATACTACATGCAACATACATACTACATATATACTACATGCATGCAACATGCATACTACATATATACTACATGCAACATACATACTACATATATACTACATGCAACATACATACTACATATATACTACATGCATGCAACATGCATACTACATATATACTACATACATACTGCATGCTACATACATACTACATGCTACATACATACCACATACATACTACATACATACTACATGCTACATATATACTACATATATACTACATGCTACATACATACTACATATATGCTACATACATACTACATACATACTACATGCTACATACATACTACATATATACTACATATATACTACATGCATGCTACATACATACTGCATGCTACATGCATGCTACATACATACTACATACATACTACATGCTACATACATACCACATATATACTACATACATACTACATACAATACATTCATACAATACATACATAGACATACAGTACATATAACATAGAGTAACATACTTACCAATACTTGTCACATTGTTCCCCGAAGCCATTGTCTTTTACGGAATAAATATTAACATAACAAACCACAAAAATACTCACCCACGATCCGAAGCAGTCCACGAGTGTGTCCCACGACGATCTTGGGTAGAGAACGGCAGCATCAGCTGTTGCTGCCGTTCTCTACAGGCTGCAGGAATCCAATGACAGAAGGTAGGTATCCTTCCGCACTGTATTCCTCCGCCACTTAAAAAAAAAAAGTCCCTAGTCTCACTTTATGCCATTGCTGCGTGGGAAATTCCCACACAGCAATGGCATAAAGTGAGACTAGGGACTTTTTTTTTTTAAGTGGCGGAGGAATACAGTGTGGAAGGATACCTACCTTCCGTCATTGGATTCCTGCAGCCCGTAGAGAACGGCAGCAACAGCTGATGCTGCAGTTCTCTACCCAAGATCGTCGTGGGACACACTCGTGGACTGCTTCGGATCGTGGGTGAGTATTTTTGTGGTTTGTTATGTTAATATTTATTCCGTAAAAGACAATGGCTTCGGGGAACAATGTGACAAGTATTGGTAAGTATGTTACTCTATGTTATATGTACTGTATGTCTATGTATGTATTGTATGAATGTATTGTATGTAGTATGTATGTAGTATATATGTGGTATGTATGTAGCATGCAGTATGTATGTAGCATGCATGTAGTATATATGGTGTATGTATGTAGCATGTAGTATGTATGTAGTATGTATGTGGTATGTATGTAGCATGTAGTATGTATGTAGCATGCATGTAGTATGTATGTAGTATGTATGTAGTATATATGTAGTATGTATGTAGCATGTAGTATGTATGTAGCATGCATGTAGTATATATGTAGTATGTATGTAGCATGTAGTATGTATGTAGCATGCATGTAGTATATATGTAGTATGTATGTAGCATGTAGTATGTATGTAGCATGCATGTAGTATATATGTAGTATGTATGTAGCATGTAGTATGTATGTAGCATGCATGTAGTATGTATGTGGTATGTATGTAGCATGTAGTATGTATGTAGCATGCATGTAGTATGTATGTAGTATGTATGTAGTATGTATGTGGTATGTATGTAGCATGTAGTATGTATGTAGCATGCATGTAGTATGTATGTAGTATGCATGTAGTATATATGTAGTATGTATGTAGCATGCATGTAGTATATATGTAGTATGTATGTATGTAGTATGTATGTAGTATATATGTAGCATGTAGTATGTATGTAGCATGCATGTAGTATATATGTGTTATGTATGTAGTATGTATGTGGTATATATGTGGTATGTATGTGGTATGTATGTGGTATGTATGTAGTATGTATGTAGTATGTATGTAGTATGTATGTGGTATGTATGTAGTATGTATGTAGCATGTAGTATGTATGTAGCATGCATGTAGTATGTATGTAGTATTTTTTTTTTTTTTTTTTTTAACATTTAACACATTAGCCGGATGATGGGACTACTACTGTCCCATCATTGGCTAATGTGTCAATCACTGTCATGGTAGCAGGCATCGCCAGATGGGACTTGTAGTCCCATCGGACGATGATTGCACAGACCCCCGGACATCAGCACAGCCCCCCGGCAGGCCGGCACAGTCCCCCGGCAGGCCGGTACAGACCCCCACAGGGCGCACAGACCACCGGCAGGCCGGCACAGCCCCCCGGCAGGCCGGTACAGACCCCCACAGGGTGCACAGACCACCGGCAGGCCGGCACAGCCCCCCGGCAGGCCGGTACAGACCCCGGGCAGTCCACACAGCCCCCCGGCAGGCCGGCAGAGACCCCCGGAAGGCCCGAAATGACGGCGCATCATGATGCGCACACACCGCGCATCATGATGACGTCAGGCTGTCAATCAACTTTGAACTTCCGATTCCGATGCCGACTTCCGATATTGAAAAAATATCGGAAGTCGGTATCGGAATTCCGATACAGCAAGTATCGGCCGATACCCGATACTTGCGGTATCGGAATGCTCAACACTACTCCCCACAGTAAAGATGACATTTGTTATGGTGCTGGTCCGGTACATGCGTATCAAATTTAAATTAAAGTACAGTTATAGTCTTTAAGGCAAGCATTTATGAATTACCTCTTCAGGGTTGAAGATAAAGCATTCTTTTATATCTGGGTAATATTTAATGGGTTGTCACACCATTAAAATTCAGTCCAGAGAGAAGAATATTAGCTTTAAATTGTGATGAGAGTCACTATAGTAATACTAAGTCCCAAAAATGGAGAGAAAGACTACTATAACAGATAGTAATGTATTACTACTTACTGGATAAGTAAAGGGAGCTCAAACGATCCGATGTCAGGTCCAGGAAATGGTGCAGTACAAAAAGGGGTAGTCAGACATGAAATCCAATTCACAAGCCGGGGTCAGGAAAACCAGTAAGGCAATATAATTTACAGGGAGCAGGCAAAAGAGAAGTCAGGTCACAAGCAAATAGTCTAAGTCGAGGAAGGGAATAAAGTCAGGCTGTGTCAGGCGCAGAGCACAGAGTGATCTGACTTACACAGGCAACAGCAAGTGTACAAATGACACAGAGTGAAGGAGCTAGCATGCTTAAGTAGAAGACTAATCAAGGAAAGTGAACACAGATGATGCAGCACAAACCCAACACAACCCCTACACAAAGTAACATAGACAGGAACAGAGTGGAGATCGTGACATAAATGTTGTTTAAAAAGGATCCAGTGAAGACCTTTGACATATCGCTCTATTTAAATGTCTCTATCAGAGATTGGCAACATCATCAAAATAGTTTAAGGACAGTGATCAGAGCTATCTCCAGATGTTGCTGTTATGGAGTTCATGCCAGAGTCTGCCCTATACACCCTGCAGATGACCGAAATATATGTCACAGGTAACTATGAGGTTAACCCCTTAATGAGCAGCACAATAAATATAAAGCACTTTTTAGCAGAGGATGAATGTAGAGGGCTCAGGAGCTGAGCCTGATCTATTCCCAGCAGATGTTGGCTGTGTCATTCAGCCTTCATCTGCCTCTAACCTGTTAAATGTCGTTGTTGTTTTTGAACTGCAGTATTTGTAGCATGTGTCCCGAGTGACACGCTGTACTAATTGTTCATTAGTGTCCCATGATATGATTGTGAGGCACAATAGGTTACCATAAAGAGGAGACTATGGTTTGTGTTACATACAGCAATGCTGTGTTGTCGTTATACATAGTACAAGTGATCGGGTGATTACAGGTTCAATGCCCCTAAGGATATTAACAAATTTCAGCAAAAAGTAGAAAAAAAGGTTATAAAAAAGCTAATTTATAATTTCTGCCATTTAAAATAAAGGACTTAAAAATTGCACATGTTATACCACTGCATCCATAATGGACCAGTTTTTATTAACCCCTTAAAGGCCACTGATATGCCTTTTAACGGAGACAGTTAAGGGTACTTATTCATCAGCCCTGTTTTTAACAGCGCTGAGAAATAAGGTTATAGTGTCCCCCAGCATCGGAAAAACTAAGGGGTCTCAGCTATCGTCTTCCAGGAAGAAACTAGTAGGCTCGTGCGCAGTAGGCCAGCTGAAATCTGCTGGCCGTCATCTGGCAACAATAGGAAATTTCTCCTATTGGTTTGTTTTGATCACTGTGATAGACCACATCACAGTGATCAAAATAAAAAAATAGTTAATCAAGCCCCCTTTATCACTCCCTTAGGTAAAAGTAATAAAAGAAAATAAATGTATTTTTTTCCATTTTTCCATTAGGGTTAGGGTTATGGCTAGGCTTAGGGTTATGGTTAGAGTTATAGTTGGGGTTATAGCTAGGGTTAGGGTTGGGGCTAGGATTAGGGTTATGCTTGGGGTTATAGTTTAAGTTATAGCTAGGGTTAGGGTTGGGGCTATGGTTAGGGTTGGTGTTAGGGTTGGGCTACAGTTAGAGCTAGAGTTAGGGTGTGGGCTAGGGTTGGGGTTAGGGTTTTGTTGGGGTTAGGGTGGTGGTGTTGGGGTTAAGGTTCTAGCTAGGGTTATAGGGTTGGGATTATGTCTAGGGGTGTGTTTGGGTTAGGGTTGGAGTTAGGACTGTGTTAGGGTTGGAGTTAGAATTGGGGGGCTTCTACTGTTTAGGTACATCGTCAGAGGGTCTCCAAATGCGACATGGTGCCCGCCATTGATTGCAGCGAATTTTGTGTTCAAAAAGTCAGATGGTGCGCCCTCTATTCTGAGCCATGCCATGCACCCAAACAGTGGCTTTCCCCACATACGGGATATCGGCATACTCAGGAGAAATTGCACCACAAATTTATTGGTCCATTTTCTACTGATACCCTTGTGAAAATAAAAAAGTTTGGTTCCGAAGTAATTTTTTTGTAAAAAAAGGAAAATGTTCATTTTTTCCTTCCACATAGCTTTAGTTCTCGTGAAGCACCTGAACCTGAAGGGTTAATAAAGCACCTTGAGGGGTGCAGTTTTTAGAATGGTGTCACTTTTGAATATTTTCTGCAATATTGACCCCCCAAAACTCACTTAAAATGTGAGGTGGCCCCTAAAAAATAGTTTTGCAAATTACTGTCTAATTTAAGGGCACAAAAATTAAAAGTTTGAAAATTGTTAAGTTTTCAAAAAATTTTCCAAATTTCCATTTTTTCATAAATAAACGCAACTCATATCGAAGAAATTTTTATCACTGTCATGAAGTACAGTATGTCTTGAAAAAACATTCTCAGAATCAGTGGGATACGTTGGAGCATTCCAGAGCTATAACCTTTTAAATTGACAGTAGTCAGAACTGTAAAAATTGGCTTGGTCATTAAGTACCAAATTGGCTCTGTCACTAAGTGGTCTTGTTTCAAACTACTTACAAGGTGGTATTTCACACCCATCAGACTCTCCCACATTAACCAGGACCATTCCCCTTTGTTGAAGAGGATGTGGAAAACAGGAGAATCTTTAACAAATCTTTTGGTGTTGTCCTAAACTAAAACATCTCTGGCTCCAGGATTCACGTCACATTAACTCCTTTACTGAAAACTTTTCTTTGACACCCCAAAAAGCATTGCTTTCTTTGAACTTGGAACAATTTCACTTGTCGGTGAGGCAGGTAGTTATACATATCCTTTTGTTAGTTAAAAATAGCTTGGCTTACTTTTGGAAGAAACCTGACCCTCCTAAATTTTCAGACATCTTAGACAAAATCTACGAACATAATACTATCAAATGGAGGTTTGCAGTTATTAATAGCAATATCCATGCCTATACTAATAAGTGGAAGGTCTGGAACAGTAAATTCAGATAAGTTTAGACTTCTCCCATACTCCTCCTTAAGTGGCTGGACATATATCTCCTCCTTAAGGGTTATGCATTACTGTATTAGTTATTGATATAAGTTTATTTTATACTTGTTAATGTAAGCTTTGTTACAATGGTTCTCTATTTTATGACCCTTTACCCATCCTATGTATATTTACCCTTCTCCCTACCCCTACCCCTCCCCCTTCCTTGTTGCCCCTCCTTCTTTACCTCCCAGTTTTATGAAAATTTAATAAAAACACTTAAAAAGAAAAATAAGGAACAATGCTGTAAATAGTCAGTGTTTCATAAACTTGATGTATTTGTCAATCTAAAAGCAATAACTGTGTTTTTTGGTCGCTAAAACTCCTCAAATGATGCAATAGGAAGTGTTGATTCTGTATTTTTCACCCCAAATAATATCAATTGATACATGAAGTCACACTGCAAAAAACTAGCCCTCACACATTTCCATCAACCACTAAATGAAAAGTTTATGGATCTCAGAAAATGGCAACACAAGCTATATTTTTACAAACTTCATAATTTTCTTTCAACACTTCAATAAAAAAACTGCAAATTTGATATTCAAGTGCAGTCAGATTTAAGTAGACAATAGAGAAGATGAAGAAATTAAGCTCTCAGTCTTCTCTGCACCTATGCTTTGACTCTTTCATCTAAGAGAATTGCATCACAGTAACCTGACACTCAGCTTAAACTTGGATCTGAGTTTGAGCAGTGTCATTACCATAATCAAACCGATTCTCCAAAAAGAGAAAATTGTCGCTCGTATGAGTGAGCCCTTAAACTTGATAATTTTTTTTGTTCTCTTTGCACAGTATCTCATATTGTCTCTTTGCACATTACCCTCTCTTAGGCCTCTTTCCCACGTTCATGTCTTCGGTACATGTGATAAAGTGAAAACCTGGCACTCAACTTAATGCTTGGTGAGGCAGTTTATTGTAGTACCAGAAAACGTTTCGGTCAATATAGACCTTCATCAGTTACGTGCTAGTATGTTTGAAAGTAGCTTGAAGGAGGGCGCTTTTTATGTTATTCACTGATAACGCCAGTAATCAAATGGTCAGAATGCTGCTGTAACGCAGGATAATCTTAATAGTTGAAAATATCAGCGCAGCCTGGTCCTCCTGGACGTGGGTAAACACCACTTCGGTACATGTGGTGACAGTTTCCGCGGACCTTGTGTCCGTGGGCAAAACACACTGACATGTCAGTTTTATAACATCAGCACGGACGGCAAAATGTCCCACACACGTGCACATGGAGAACACACATTGATGCTCTCCGTGTGACACGCATAGGCACTGGGGAAGAATCACTACTTTAAGCGAGGATCCCGGGTGGCAGGTGCTGAAGCTGGCTCTCATCATTCTCCCCTGCTCTGCCGGCGAGCAGAGGAGAATGATGAGTGTTATATTAAAGTACAAACGACAGCAGGTGGGGGCTTTTGGGATTTTTACCCCATCATCCAACACCTGCTGCCGCTAATAACAGTGACAGTAGGTATGGATGATGGGGGTAAGAGTCCCAAAAGTCCCAACCTGCTGTCATTTGGACTTTAATATAATGCTTATCATTCTCATTTGCTCGCTGGCAGAGCAGGGGAGAATGATTAGAAATGGCTTTCCGCACCTACTGCCGGGCAACAAGAACAGGGACGGGGGAGGCATGCATACAATGACAGGGATGGGGGATCCATGCATACAATGACAGGGATGGGGGAGCCTTGCATACAAGGACAGAGATGAGGGGAAATGCATACCCGGCTTATACTCGAGTCATTAAGCTTATCCAATTTTCCGAGGCAAAAGTAGGTGCCTCGGCTCATATTCGGGTCAGCTTATACTCCAGTAAATACGGTAATTTACTAATAAGCAGAAAAAAAATCAAAGTGCGGTTAAATTGTAAAAAAATGGAATTCCATAATTGTCTTTTTTTACCCTGTATGATGAATCCTAATCCTGACTGGCCATTATGATTCTCCAGGTCATTGCGAGTTTGTTGATGCCAAACATGTATAGCTTCTTTTTTATTTAAGCGGTGGGAAAAAAAATCCAGAGTTTAAAAAGACAAAAAAAAAAAATAGTTGCTATATTCCAAGACTCGTAGCGTGTCCATTTTTTATGATCTGGAGCTGGTAGAGGGCTTATCTTTTGTGTACCAAGCTGACGTTTTTATTGATGACATTTTGGGGTAGATATGATCATTTCATTTCCTATTATTGCATTTTCACACAATATTGTGGTGATGAAAAACACAGAATTCTGGCATTTTGATTTTTTTTTCTTGTTACGCCATTTACCGATTGGAATTATTTTTATATATTGATAGATCTGGCGATTATGAAAGTGGCAATACCAAATATGTATATTTATTGTTTAATTTTGAATGAGGGGGCGGAATTAAACTTTTATATATATTTCTTTTTTTTATTTTTTTTAAAAACATTTTTTTTTTTCATTTGCATCAATAGTCATCACGGGAGACTAGAAGCTGTCATTATCCAATCACCTGTGCTATGCACAGAAGAGCTTTAGCCCTTCTGTATTTAAAATGCTCACCTGCTATGAGCACTGGATGCTAAATAAAAATAAAAATGTTATGTCTTTGGGAAGAAGGGGAGCAAAAAAACAGAAACTCAAAAACAGAAAAACCCAAGGTCATGAAAGGGTTAAATAGATAGGAAATGTGTCATCTATAACTTTAGGTCTTTTAGAGATCATTTCATCTTCGACTTGCTTAACTGTTCACAATAACAGTAATTTTGATCAGGGGTCCCCAAACATTAACATGCCACAGCAAGTTTCCTATACACAACTGTATGCACTGTATGAAAATTCACATGGATTTGTTTGCGTTTTACAACTCTGATGACTATATTTTTCTTTCTGACTGAGCAGCGTTACTCCTTATAGCAATATTTATAGGATTGGACCCTAAAATGTGGAATCCTAACATTGTTTAACATACCATTAGGATTTGGCTGTTTTCAAATTCCTGGCACTCGTCTCATAACTGTTCTATGTGGTTTGCATACAGAAGATCTCATCCCAACTGTAGATGAGCACAGAAAGTGTGGATACAGCATTATACTGCTAGCATACCCAACACTACATCAGAATCTATTTTTGGGGGAGAAATTATGTTTCAAAATTTTTTTTTATAAAAAAGCGGTATGCAAAAAGGTCTTTTTTTATAGTGTTCAGTTTTGTCAATACAATATTCCTTTGTTGAATTAGTCAAAACAATTAGGATAACTTGCAATTTTCAAACCTTATTCTTTTCTTTCTGACATCTTGTTCTGTTCCTTTATCTATGAAAAAAAATGTCATTTCTACCCTGCACTTGTAGGTAACAGCAGGTTTGCAGGATGCAGTGACGAGACGTGAGACTGGTTGAACTTTGGAAAGCAAACTTTTATAAATTGAAGCCGCTAGGGCTATACTAAGCAACCAAAAAGGGATAACAACAGTTGTCCTCACAGGGACTCATAACAACCAAACACTAATTGAAAAGAACACGACTAACCCAGCTGAGGCCCGTGACTATGGGGCCGCGGTATGGCCGTCTACAGGTCCTTATACTTTATAACGTCACTTATCCGTCCTGACGTCCCTCGGCATCTCTGTTGGAGCTGCATTGCTGATGAAGCTGCTTTAACATCTTTGATGAGGCTGCTTTGGCGTCTTTGATGAGGCTGTTTTGGCATCATTGATGAGGCTGTTTTGGCGCCCTTGATGAGGCTGCTTCGGCGTCCTTGATGAGACTGCTTTGGCGTCGCAGCCGCTGGGCCCAACTGCTGAAGATTTGGAGTAGTCTTCGGGCGCCCCAGCGCCCAGGAGGAGTTGGGGCACAACAGGCCCTGATGGAGTCTTGCAATGAAGTAAACCCCTGTAGTAACAGAGGGGTTGTGCTTGTTAGCGAGTTCAATGGGACTCCTGTTCCCAAGCAGGGCGGTGTTGCAGTATCTAAGAGTGGTGGTTTACTGGCCACGCACACAGCCCGGGGCTATGTGCAGAGTGTTGACGAGGAACAGGCCCCAACTGCCGACTGCAGCAGGGCGAAGGCGGCTGTGAGCAGTGATAGACAGGCCGCAACCACGGGCTGAAGTGACACGGCAGCGTCATTGGGTGGTAGCGGGCAGGCCGCAACCACGGACTGAAATGAAATGGCAGCGGCCGGGAGAGGCAGCGGACAGGCCGCGGTGGGCTCGGGCTCAGCGATAACGGCCCAGGATGACCGGGGGCAGATCGTGACCCAGGATTGGGGTGAAGAGGCAGTCTCCTGTCGGTAAGCTCGGCGCCTCTCTCTTGAGGGCCTCTGCGCATCTACCCTCTGCTGCTGCTGTTCTCCTCTCTGAACTGTCTGTGTCCTTCTCGTTCGCTCACACCCCCTCTGTCTCCTGCTCCGTGTCTGACATATCACCAACTGACTCCCCTGTGTGCTCCCTGTCCCTTTTATACTCGCCCCTCTCCTTGCTGTCCTGTCACTCTCAGCAGTCCACTCTCCTCCTCTGCTCCCCGGGTACTGTTTCCTTAGGAACTCAGAAGGCGGTCCCCTTGGTTCTGGCCCGGACACTCTGCGGGGATCCTCCTCCCTACACACTTTTGAACTTCCAAAAGTTTATTTTAAATCTAGTCCATTGTAGAATTTGTTAACAAACACTCCATGCACATAACAGCTCTTTGTATCTGTACTTATTTAGATATTGGCTGGTGACTGGTTGATGCAGTGTTATTAGAATACCCTATTTATTATATTGATTGCTGGTTCATGCAATACAAGCCCTTTTTACCATTTACCTTTCGTATCTCCCCTTTTTCATCATAGATTGTAAGTTCCTGAGCAGAGCCCTCACTCCTCTTGGTATCTGTTGAATTATGTATTTATATATTTTTTGACTATACAATTACCCTTTAAAATGTAAATTGCCACAGAATATGTTGAAGCTATAGAAATAAAGTTATAATTTTGCCCCTGTACATAAATATTAAGTGTAAGGTGACTCTGACAGTGGTCTCCTGGCATATCCAAAATGGCTACCATGAATAGGCATGGCACAAGTTTTCGGTTTCCCAGAGCTGTTGAGTTGGCCTGGTCTTCACCCTTTAAACCCTATATAGAAATCTGGACATACACAGGAGTCCTTGGGCAAGGGCCTCAGATTTTGCTGCTGATCAATTGCGCAAGCTGGCAAGAAGGATATTCAAGTGGTCGGGTCAAGACCAAGAAAGACAAAATCATCAGGCAGGAGAGGCATCAATAAACATGCTGAAGAAAACAGGAAAGCACAAATACAACACAGAAGCAGATATCACAGATCAAACCCAGGGAAGCACAATACTATATCAGGCATCTTCCAGCAGTAAGATGTAAACTTAATCAGGGAGTGATGTTCTCATATTGGCTGGAGGAGGGCGATGATAGCATCAGCTCGACAGCACACACCCATACTGCCAAACTGTGTGGCACTACAGGTCCCAGCCACCAAATCTTAGAGACTGGACAGAGCTTGTGCCATCAAGAGCTTCAGGTTCCAATATCTCTTCTTTCACTGTAGCTGCCCACAAAATTAATACTGTGGTGCCCGGGCAGCAAAAGCAGACGTCGCAGGAGCTCATCCTGGTGAAGATGTGACATTAAGTTTGAGTGCATTCTCATGTCTTTGTAGAAAGATTGGTTCTACTTACACATCTACTGCATTAGCAAGCTTGGTTCTGTTTGCAATGTTCCTGCATTTATGTAGTAAATTTAATACTGTTTGTGTATCTGTGTAGTAAGTGTCAGAACTTTTGCTGAAGATGTTTCTATGTAAAGGTTGATATATTGAACTTGGTGTAGTGGACTGCTAGGTTTGCATTAGAGATGCTTATGTTTGCAATACCAATGCTTTATGTGATATTTATTTCCTTTTTTTAATGCAAAAAGATATAATATGAACAATATTTTAAAAATACAAGTTTTGGACCTGTGATATACAACCTTTTTGCTATGCTATGGACCAAAAAATAATGTTAGAATTCTGTTTATTTACTGCAAGTTAATATTGCACTGCAGGGAGTGCACCTTTTCAATCTTCACATCAGGCAGCAATTACTAGAATCAGCATTGTCAGAACCCAAATTTCAGGATTGGTGGGGACCTTGCAGTTGGACCCTCAATGATTGATAGGTTAATCACTATTTCACAGTTAGGTGATACCTTATGAGCAGCATGGTGGCTCAGTGGTTAGCACCTAAGCTTTGCAGCTGGAAAGCTTGTAATTGCTCTGAAAATGCACGTGAAAAAGAGGAAAGAGAAAGAAAACTCAACCTGTCATAGGAGCTTACACTTTACAGAAGAGAGGACACTTGTGACCATAAGAGATTACTCTCTACATGAGAGAGAAAGAGGGACCCTGCTGACAAGAAGAGCTTACATTCTGCAGGAGAAAAAAATGAGAGGACTCTGTTAACCATAAGAGCTTACACTCTACAGAAAAGAGAGACTTATCAAGATGGGGATGGAAAAATTACTGATCTGTGATTGCTCAACTAATCACCCTCCCTTTATAAATTATGAAAATCCATAAAATGTCACAGCTGCAGGGAATTATGCTCTTTGATGCTTCAGCAGTGTTGGAAATGATGCCACAAATTTCAATAAATTGGACTCAAACTCAATTCGCTGTAGAATAATCCGCTCATCTCTAGTTTAGACTGAATAGCATAATGAATCAAAAATTAGGAACCATATTATTTAGTTCTGTGCCCAATAGATTTATGCGTTATTATTCAAACTGAACCTATATCACTCTTTTAGTACTTTATTATCTTTACCTCTTTTATTTTATCATGCAGTGTATGTAATAATATCACATTACTTAAACTATTAACCATATTCTGGCTAAATTACTCAACTTTAAGGTTATCCTTTCAAAGAATATGATATAATATATATGTTGTCACTCAAGACTCTGCTTGCAAAACTTTTCAACGTCTGCTTATTGTGCCAAATTAACTACATTTGTCATTTATTTGGACCTTGAACAATTTACGGTAAGTATCAATTTAAAAATGAAGAAATGTTTAAAAAAAAATCTGTGTAACATATTAAATTATTTTTCTAAACAGTACAGACAACAGCATTATGGACATTTTGTTTTCTTTGGATAAAGTCCAAATAATTTTGAATGTGAAAGACAGTTAATTAAAAATGCACTAACAGCTGTTGATGTATTGTACATTTGGGAATATTTGTGATGTCATTATTCATGTAAATCAATTTATTTAATTTTTTAAAGACAGCAAAAGTAAAAATGTATTGAAATTAACATAATAAAAATGGTAATATTTGTTTAGTTTGAAGCTGCATTATATAGTAATTTGACTTTCTATAAATACTGATGTTAGATAGGATATTGATTTTATTGATCATATAATATTCTTAGAAAGCATAACACATATTTGGCTGAGAAAACAGAAAACTGTGTTCACAGCTGGTGCTGTCAAATGTGGATAATTCCCTTTTGAAATATTGTAAAAAAAAAAACTTCTTAAACTTCTCTATACACACTATATGGATAATAAACAGCTGAAAATAATATTGTACATATAATACAGTATGTAGAATGTCCATGCTGCTGTTTCCTACATGCAATATATTAAAGTTTCAACTATTAGAAAATTGATTCTTTCACTTTCTATTCGTTACACCCTTGTATGTTTTTTTTATCCTACTCCATTTCATTTCAATGTGTAAGTAGGAAGGATTGAATCAAATTCAAGTTGCATTTCATGATGATATAAATTCAAACAATTTGCAAATTAATTCACATTGAATGCTTAAAAAACCCCTGCAACATGTCACACATTGCCATGGTACGCATCAGCTAGAGAGGGGGCTCACATGGCATCAGGTACAGCCACCAAGGTGTCTCCTCATAATTCATCAAAATAATTGCATCAAATGATATAGCACAGACAAACAGGGGGGATTATTGCAGCCACTATAGAAGATGGGTCATGTGGAGAGCAGTGGACATTATAGAGTTTTACAATCAAGTTTTGGGAAGGCAAAATGCACAGCTACTCATAAAGCCCCTTCACATGTCATGTTTAACCACTTCACTACCAAGGGTGGTTTGCACGTTAACTCCCAGGCCATTTTTTACAATTCTGACCACTGTACATTTATGAGGTCAGAACTCTGGAACGCTTCCATGGATACTGGTGATTCTGACTTTGTTTTCTCGTGACATATTGTACTTCATGTTAGTGGTAAAATTGCATTCAAATAACTTGCATTTATTTGTGAAAAAAATGGAAATTTGGCGAAAATTTTGAAAATTTCGCAATTTTCCAACTTTGAATTTTTATGCCCTTAAATCACAGCGATACGGCACACAAAAAACTTAATACATAACATTTCCCACATGTTTACTTTACATCACCACAATTTTGGAACCAAAATTTTTTTTGTTAGGAAGCTATAAGGGTTAAAAATTGACCAGCGATTTCTCATTTTTGCAACACCATTTTATTTTTAGGGACCACATCACATTTGAAGCCACTTTGAGGGGTCTATATGATAGAAAATACCCAAAAGTGACACCATTCTAAAAACTGCACCCCTTAAGGTGCTTAAAACCACATTCAAGAAGTTTATTAACCCTTTAGGTGCGACAGAGGAATTTTTTGAATATTAAAAAAAATGAACATTTAACTTTTTTTCACAAAAAAAATACTTCAGGTTCAATTTTCTTTATTTTACCAAGGGTAACAGGAGAAATTGGACTGCAAAAGTTATTGTGCAATTTGTCCTGAGTACGCTGATACCTGATATGTGGGGGGGAACCACTGTTTCGGCGCATGGCAGACCTCAGTAGGGAAGGAGCGCTGTTTGACTTTTTCAATGCAAAATTGGCTGGAATTCAGATCGGACGCCATGTCGTGTTTGGAGAGCCCCTGATGTACCTAAACAGTGGAAACCCCCCAAGTGACCCCATTTTGGAAACTAGACCCCCCAAGGAACTTATCTAGATATGTGGTGAGAACTTTGAACCCACAAGGGCTTCACAGAAGTTTATAACGTACAGCGGTACAATTAAAAAATCATATTTTTTCCAAAAAAATGATCTTTTCACCCCCAATTTTTATTTTTCCAAGGGTAACAGGACCCTAAAAGTTATTGTGCAATTTGTCCTGAGTACGCTGATACCCCATATGTGGGTGTAAATGACTATTTGGGCGCATAGCAGAGCTCGGAAGGGAAGCAGCGCCATTTGACGTTTTTGGCTAGAATTGAGATCGGACACCATGTCACGATTGGAAAACCCCTGATGTACCAAAACAGTAGAAACCCCCCACAAATGACACCATTTTGGAATCTAGACCCCCCAAGGAACTTATCTAGATGTGTGGTGAGAACTTTGAACCCCCAAGGGGTTCACAGAAGTTTATGACGTACAGCGGTACAATTAAAAAATCATATTTTTTCCACAAAAATGAACTTTTCACCCTCAATTCTTATTTTTCCAAAAGTAACAGGACCCTAAAAGATATTGTGCAATTTATCCTGAGTGCGCTGATACCCCACATGTGGGTGTAAACCACTATTTGGGCGCATGGCAGAGCTCGGAAGGGAAGCAGCACCATTTGACGTTTTTGGCTGGAATTGAAATCGGACACCATGTCGCGTTAGGAAAGCCCCTAATGTACCAAAACAGTGGAAACCCCCCACAAATGACACCATTTTGGAAACTAGACACCCCAAGGAACGTATCTAGATGTGTGGTGAGTACTTTGAACCCCCCATTGCTTCACTGAAGTTTATAACGTCGGGCGTGAAAATAAAAAAATCGTATTTTTTTCACAAACATCATCTTTTAGTCCCCATTTTTTTATTTTCCCAAGGGTAACAGGAGAAATTGGACCCCAAAAGTTGTTGTACAATTTGTCCTGAGTACGCTGACACCTCAAATGTGGGAGAAAACTACTGTATGGGGACACGTCGGGGCTCGGAAGGGAAGTAGTGACGTTTTGGAATGCAGACATTGATGGAATGGTCTGCGGGTGTCATGTTGCCTTTGGAGAGCCCCTAATGTACCTAAACAGTGGAAACCCCCCACAAATGACCTCATTTTGGAATCTAGACCCCCTGAGGAACTTATCTAGATGTGTGGTGAGCACTTTGAACCCCCAAGGGCTTCACAGAAGTTTATAATGCCCAGGCATGAAAATAAAAAAATCATATTTTTTCCACAAACATGATCAATTAGTCTCCAATTTTTTTATTTTCCCAAGGGTAACAGGAGAAATTGGACCCCAAAAGTTGTTGTCCAATTTGTCCTGAGTACGCTGATACCTCATATGTGGGAGAAAACTACTGTATGGGCACACGTCGGGGCTCGGAAGGGAAGTAGTGACGTTTTGGAATGCAGACTTTGATGGCATGGTCTGCGGGTGTCATGTTGCTTTTGGAGAGCCCCTGATGTACCTAAACAGTGGAAACCCCCCACAAGTGACCCCATTTTGGAAACTAGACCCCCTAATGAACTTATCTAGATGTGTGGTGAGCACTTTGAACCCCCCAGTGCTTCACAGAAGTTTATAACGACCGGGCGTGAAAATAAAAATATCATATTTTTTCAACAAACATCATATTTAGTCCCCATTTTTTTATTTTCCCAAGGGTAACAAGGGAAATTGGACCCCAAAATTTGTTGTCCAATTTGTCCTGAGTACGCTGATACCTCATATGTGGGAGAAAACTACTGTATGGGCACACGTCGGGGCTCGGAAGGGAAGTAGTGACGTTTTGGAATGCAGACTTTGATGGATTGGTCTGCGGGTGTCATGTGCGTTTGGAGAGCCCCTGATGTACCTAAACTATTGAAACTCCCCACAAGTGACCCTATTTTGGAAACTAGACCCCCCACGGAACTTATCTAGATGTGTGGAGAGCACTTTGAACCCCCAAGTGCTTCACAGAAGTTTATAACGCCTGGGCGTGAAAATAAAAATAACATTTTTTTCCGCAAAATTATATTTTTGCCCCCAATTTTTTATTTTCCTAAGGGTAACAGGAGAAATTGGACCCCAAAAGTTGTTTTGTAATTTGTCCTGAGTAGGCTGATACCCTACATGTGGGGGTAAAACACTGTTTGGGCGCATGGCAGAGCTTGGAAGGGAAGGAGCACCATTTGACTTTTTCAACGCAGAATTGGCTGGAATTGAGATCAGACGCCATGTTGCCTTTGGAGAGCACCTGATGTGCCCAAACAGTGGAAACCCCCAATTATAACTCCAACCCTAACCCCAACACACCCCTAACCCTAATCTGAGCCCTAGCCCTAACCCTAGCCCTAACCCTAGCCCTAACCCTAACCCTAGCCCTAACCCTAGCCCTAACCCTAGCCCTAACCCTAACCCTAACCCTAGCCCTAACCCTACCCTAACCCTAACGGCAAAATGGAAATAAATACATTTTCTTTTAGTTTTATTATTTTTCCCTAACTAATGGGGTGATAACGGGGGGTTTGATTTACTATTTATGGCGGTTTTTATGTTTGGCAGCTGTCAGACGCTAAAAGACGCTTATTTTTTGCGGGACGAGTTGACGTTTTCATTGGCACCATTTTCGGGCACGTGACATGTTTTGATCGCTTTTTATTCCGATTTTTGGGACGCAGAATGAACAAAAACCAGCGTTTCATGAATTTCTTTTGGGGGGTGCATTTACACCGTTCCGCGTGCGGTAAAATTGATAAAGCGTTTTTATTCTTCGGGTCAGTACGGTTACAGCGATACCTCATTTAGGTCGTTTTTTTATGCTTTGTTGGTTTTTTGCAATGAAAACAATTTTATATAAAAAATAATTATTTTTGTATCGCTTTATTCTGCGAGCTATAACTTTTTTATTTTTTTGCGGATGATGCTGTATGGCAGCTCGTTTTTTGTGGGACAAGATGACGTTTTCAGCGGTACCATGGACATTTATATGCGTCTTTTTGATCGCGCGTTATTGCACTTTTTGTTCGGTGGTATGATAATAAATTATTATTTTTTGCTTCGTTTTTTATTTTTATTTTTTAAGGGGTTCGCTAAATGGGTTAACTATTGGGACAGTTTTATAGGGCTGGTCGCAACGGACGCGGCGATACCAAATATGTGTACTTTTAATGTTTTTGTTTTTTTTAGTTTGAAAAAATGGATTTATTGGGGAATTTGTTTTTTTTTTACTAATTTATTTAGCGATTTTTTTAAAATTATTTTTAACACTTTTTTTTTTTACTTTATTACTTTGTCCCAGGTGGGACATCACTGTCCTGTGACAGATCGCTGATCTATCACATCACAGATCACTGTGACAGATCAGCGATCTGTCACAGGCACTGCTGCAGACTTCCTCATGCCTGCGCTTTGCAGGCAGTGAGGAAGTCAGCTCCCTGCAGGCCCCCGAAGGCCCCCATCGCCATCTTGGATCCGGGGGCCTGTAGGGAAAGAGCCCCCACGCAGCAGCGCTGCACATTGCGCTGCCATGGGGGGCTCAGGGAAGCAAGGAGGGAGCCCCCTCCCTGCCGATGCTTCCCTTTAACCCCCGGTACACCGCGATCGCGTTTGATCGCATTTTACAAGGGGTTAACGTGTCGGGGCGGTCCATGACCGCCCCTGACACATTGTGCCGGGTGTCAGCTGTGATAATCAGCTGACACCCTGCCACGATCAGCGGCGCTCACCACGTGGGCTCTGCTGATCGCTGGGACGTAATATTCCGTCCATGGTAGTTAGGTCCAGGGTCACATGGAATATTACGTCCATTGTAGGTAAGGGGTTAAACAGATACATGAAAAAATGGTACTCTGTTTTCCATAGGTGTGTCATCCTTTTAGCCATTTTTACAATCAGTGTGCCATTAGTGTCTTTCATGGTTGGATCAATAAAAAAAGTCAAAGCTTCTCCTATATTCTGCAATGTTAAACATGTACAGCACACGAAAGGCACATAGATGCCATCTGTGTGCTGTGTGTGTTTTTCACAGACCCATAGACTTGTATTGGCCCTTGTTATATGTGCTGCTGGAAAAAGGACATGTCTCTGTGTGGTTTGGACAGACAAAAACAAACAAACAAGTCTTAACCCTGCTCCAGGTACATCTCTAGCACTCCCGAGTTCAGGTGCCTGACAGGTACAGGTTAGAAAACCCCCTGTAATATTCAACCCCTTAACGTCCAGTCCATTGACAGACACAGTCCGTCATGGCAAGGTGTAAGTTACCGCATCATGATGGACTGTGTCCGTGAAACACTTGGGGGTTCAAAGTTCTCACCAGACATCTAGATAAGTTCCACGGAGAGTCTAGTTTCCAAAATGGGGTCACTTGTGGGGGGTTGCTACTGTTTAGGCACATCATGATGCCCACAGACCATTCAAAGTCTGCATTCTAAAACAGTGCTCCTTCCCTTCCGATCTCTGGTTTGCACCCCACCAGTGGTTCCACCCCACATATGGGGTATCAGCATACTCAGGACAAATGGCACAACGTTTGGGGTCCAATTTCTCCTGTTACTCTTGGGAAAGTAAAAATTTGGGGGCAAAAATATCATTTTTGTGGAAAAATATGATTTTTTATTTTCACTGCTCTACGTTATAAACTTCTGTGAAGCACTTGGGGGTTCAAAGTGCTCACCACACATCTAGATAAGTTCCTAGGGGGGTCTATTTTCCAAAATGGTGTTACTTGAGGGGAGTTTCTACTGTTTATGCACATCAGGGGCTCTCCAAACGTGACATGATGTCCGATCTCAAGTCCAGCCAATTTTGCCTTGAAAAACTCAAACGGCACTCCTTCCCTTCCAAGCTCTGCCATGCATCTAAACAGTGGTTCCCTCCACATATGGGGTATCAGCACACTCAGGACAAATTGTACAACAGCTTTTCGATTTTTTTATTTTCACAGCTCTACGTTATTAACTCCTATGAAGCACTTGAGGGTTCAAAGTGCTCACCACACAGCCAGATAAGTTCTCTGTGGGGTCTAGTATCCAAAATGGGGTCACTTATTCGGGGGTTCCCACTGTTTATGTACATCAAGTGCTCTCCAAATGTGACATGGCGTCCGCTCTCGATTCCATCCAATTTTACTTTCAAAACCTCAAACAGCGCTCGTTCCCTTCCGAGCCATACTGTGCGCCTAAAGAGTGGTCTTCCTCCACACATGGGGTATCGTTGTATTCAGGATAAATTACACAACAAATATTGTGGTTCAATTTCTTCTGATACCCTTGACAAAATAAAAAAATAGTGTCCGAAGTAAAATTTTTGTGAAAAAAAGTTAAATGTTCATTTTTTCCTTCCACATTGCTTCAATTCTTGTGAAGCACCTGAAGGTTTAATAAACTTCTTGAACATGGTTTTGAGCACCTTGAGGGGTGCAGTTTTTAGAATGGTTGTCACTGTGGGGTATTTTCTGTCATATTGACTCCTCAAAGTGACTTCAAATGTGAGGTGGTCCCTAAAAAAATGATTTTGTAAATTTTGTTGTAAAAATGAGAAATTGTTGGTCAAATTTTAACCCTTATAACTTCCTAACAAAAAAATTTTGTTTATGAAATTGTGCTGTTGTATAGTAGACATATGGTAAATGTTATTTATTAAGTATTTTGTGTGACATTTCTCTGATTTAATGGCATAAAAACTAAAAGTTTGAAAATTGCAAAATATTAGAAATTTTTGTAATATTTCCATTTTTTCTTAAATAAACACAAGTTATATCTAATAAATTTTAGCAATAACATCTCAGAAATGACATCAGTCGCAAGCTAATAGAACTTCAGCACTTCCTCGGCCAAGTGGTCAAAAGCTCTGTTGAAGCTGGATGTGCGGGGGCTCCGGGATTTCCACCAATGCCGGCAGAGCCCCCTCACCACCGTATCAAAAACTTTTGAAAAGTCCATATACACCACGTCCACTGCGTTTCCTTGGTCCAGACCGGAACTTAGCTCTTCATAGAAGCTTAACAAATTAGTTTGACAGGAACGGTCCCTCGTAAATCCATGTTGATATTGGGTCATGAGGTCATTCTTCTTCAAATACTCCAGCATAGCATCTCTTGAAAAACCCTCCAGGATTTTACCCACAGTAGAGGTTAAGCTTACTGGCCTATAATTTCCAAGTACAGTTTTTGTCCCCTTTTTGAATATTGGCACCACATTTGCGATACACCAGTCCTGTAGTACAGACAGACCCTGTTTAAAGATTAAAAATAATTGTCTATCTATGACTGTACTTAATTCCTGCAGTACTCTGGGGTGTATCCCATCCGGGCCCGGGGGATTTGTCAACTTTAGTGATTTTTAGACGCTGCTGAACTTGCTGCTGGGTTAAGCAGGTGACATTTAATGGAGAATTTTTGTTATCACTGATTATGCTGTCTGTCACGGGATTTTCTTGTGTAAATACTGTTGAAAAAAAGTCATATAGCACATTGGCTTTTTCCTCTTCCTCATCCACCATTTCAGCCAGACTATTTTTAAGGGGGCCAACACTATCATATTTAGTTTCTTAATATTAATGTAGTTAAAGAATATTTTGAGATTATTTTTACTTTCTGTGGCAATGAGTCTCTCTCTCTCAATCTTTGCCACCTTGACTTGCCTTTTACAGAATTTATTTAATTTTCTGTATTTAATTAATGCCTCATTACTACTTGCTTAAATTCTTTAAATGCTTTCTTTTTGTCACTTATTGTGCCCCTTACAGCTCTATTTAGCCATAATCGTTTCCTCCTATTTCTAGCATGTTTATTCCCATAGGGTACCATATTTTTCAGACTATAAGACTCACTGGACCATAAGACGCACCACAAATTTTCAGAAGAAAAATAGGGAAAAAAATTAATGCGTCAAATGAGGGTCCGTCTTACAGTCCGAATTATTCAGCTTACCTTGGGGGTAGAGTGTGATATGAAGCGCTGGTGGAGTGGGGTCACAGGAGGTGGTCTGGCTGATCCCTGACTGGTGCAGCAGGTTCGGTGGTGTGGGGGCTCTGCCATTTTGTGAAAGCCCCCACATATCCATCCTAGGCTGATGGGCGGCAATTTGGCAGATGATCGGTGGTGCGTGGGCTCCGCCGGCATTGGTGGAAATCCTGGAGCCCCCGCACATCCATCCCGGGCTGGTGCGGCGCTTTTGCAGGTGATCGACGGTGCGGGGGCTCCGCTGGCCTTTTGTGAAAGGCCGGAGCCCCGGCACTTCCATTGTTCTAATGCTGAAAGGAGCTTCATGAAAATGGACACGCATAGTGAGATGTCAGGAGACGAGATCTCAGGAGACGCACTTAGTGAGATAAGCAACAATGTAATGCTGAATTGAGCTTCAGGAAAATGGCCGCCAGAGGTGGCGCATGCGCAGAGTGAGATCTCAGGAGATGAGATCTCGTCTCCCGGGACGATATCTTGTCTCCCGAGATCTCATCTCCCGAGATCTCACTACGTGTGGCCATTTTCATGAAGCTCAATTAAGCATTACAACAATGAAAGTGCGAGGGCTCTGGCCTTTCACAAAATGCTGGCGGAGCCCCTGCACCGCCGATCACCTGCAAATGTGCCGCACCAGCCCAGGATGGATGGGCGGGGGCTCCGGGATTTCCACCAATGCCGGCGGAGCCCCCGCACCACCGATCATCTGCCAAATCGCCGCCCATCAGCCTCAAATGAGAGTTTTTTTGGGGAAAAAGTGCGTCTCATGGTCCAAAAAATACGGTATATATTGGGCACAGGTTCTATTACGGATTCTAATAAACGTCTCCCATTTTCTTTGTGTACTTTTATGTCTCAGGATATCGTCCCAGCTAATTGCACCAAGATCATCTATCATCCGTTGGAAATTTGCTTTCCTGAAATTTAGTGTCCTTGTAACCTCTCAACTACACATCTTATTAAAGGATACATGAAAACTTATTATTTTGTGATCACTATTACACAAGTGACCACCAACCCTTATATTTGATATGCGGTCTGGCCTGTTTGTTAATATTAGGTCTAGCAGTGCCCCCCCTCTTGTTGGGTCCTGAACCAGTTGTGAAAGACAATTGTCTCTCATAGTTGTCAAAAACGTATTACTTTTGCGAGAACTGCAGGTCTCTGCTCCCTAATGTATTTCAGGGTAGTTAAAGTCCCCCATAATAATGACTTCTCCTTGAGTCGTCGCTTCATATATTTGCTTTACAAGGATATTCTCCTTTACTTCCTTTATTTTTGGAGACATAACAAATACCTATGAATAATTTTTAGTTTTTTTCCCTCTCCCATTTTCTCCACCCACAGGGACTGTACATTTTCATTAGATTCACATATATTATCACACAGGATGGATTTTAACCCCTTCACCCCCAAGGGTGGTTTGCACGTTCATGACCGGGCCAATTTTTACAATTCTGACAACTGTCCCTTTATGAGGTAATAACTCTGAAACCCTTCCATGGATCCCGGTGATTCTGACAATGTTTTCTCGAGACATATTGTACTTCATGTTAGTGGTAAAATTTCATTCAAATAACTTGCGTTTATTTGTGAAAAAAACGGAAATTTGGCGAAAATTTTGAAAATTTCGCAATTTTCCAACTTTGAATTTTTATGCCCTTAAATCACAGAGATACGGCACACAAAAAACTTAAGTAACATTTCCCACATGTTTAATTTACATCAGCACAATTTTGGAACCAAAATTTTTTTTTGTTAGGAAGTTATAAGGGTTAAAAATTGACCAGCGATTTCTCATTTTTGTAACACCATTTTATTTTTACGGACCACATCACATTTGAAGCCACTTTGAGGGGTCTATATGATAGAAAATACCCAAAAGTGACACTATTCTAAAAACTGCACCCCTTAAGGTGATCAAAACCACATTCAAAAAGTTTATTAACCCTTTAGGTGCGTCACAGGAATTTTTTGAATATTTAAAAAAAATAAATATCTAACTTTTTTTCACAAAAAAAATACTTCAGGTTCAATTTTTTTTATTTTTCCAAGGGTAACAGGAGAAATTGGACTGCAAAAGTTATTGTGCAATTTGTCCTGAGTACGCTGATACCTGATATGTGGGGGGAACCACTGTTTTGGCGCATGCAGAGCTCAGAAGGGAAGGAAAGCCGTTAGACTTTTTCAATGCAAAATTGGCTGGAATTCAGATCGGACGCCATGTCACGTTTGGAGAGCCCCTGATGTACCTAAACAGTGGAAACCCCCCACAAGTGACCCCATTTTGGAAACTATACCCCCCATGAACTTATCTAGATATGTGGTGAGAACTTTGAACCCACAAGAGCTTCACAGAAGTTTATAGCGTACAGCGGTACAATTAAAAAATCATATTTTTTCCACAAAATTGATCTTTTCACCCCCAATTTTTATTTTCCCAAGGGTAACAGAACCCTAAAAGTTATTGTGCAATTTGTCCTGAGTACGATGATACCCCACATGTGGGGGTAAACCACTATTTGGGTGCATGGCAGAGCTCGGAAGGGAAGCAGCGCCATTTGACGTTTTTGGCTGGAATTGAGATCGGACACCATGTCGCGATTGGAAAACCCCTGATGTACCAAAACAGTGGAAACCCCCCACAAATGACCCCATTTTGGAAACTAGACCCCCAAGGAACTTATCTAGATGTGTGGTGAGAGCTTTGAACCCCCAAGGGCTTCACTGAAGTTTATAATGCCCGGGCGTGAAAATAAAAAATTTGTATTTTTTCCACAAGTATGATCTTTTAGTCACCAATTTTTTTATTTTCCCAAGGGTACCAGGAGAAATTGGACCCCAAAAGTTGTTGTTCAATTTGTCCTGAGTACACTGATACCCTATGTGTGGGAGAAAACTACTGTATGGGCACATGTCGGGGCTCGGAAGGGAAGTAGTGACGTTTTAGAATGCAGACTTTGATTGAATGGTCTGCGGGTGTCATGTTGCCTTTGGAGAGGCCCTAATGTGCCTAAACAGTGGAAACCCCCCACAAATGACCCCACAATTTTGGAAACTAGACCCCCTAAGGAACTTATCTAGATGTGTGTTGAGCACTTTAAACCCCCAAGGGGTTCACAGAAGTTTATAATGCATAATGCCCGGGCATGAAAATAAAAAAATCGTATTTTTTCCACAAACATGATCAATTAGTCCCCAATTTTTTTATTTTCCCAAGGGTAACAGGAGAAATTGAACCCCATAAGTTGTTGTACTATTTGTCCTGAGTACGCTGACATGCAATATGTGGGAGAAAACTACTGTATGGGCACACGGGGCTCGGAAGGGAAGTAGTGACGTTTTGGAATGCAGACTTTGATGGAATGGTCTGCGGGTGTCATGTTGCCTTTGGAGAGCCCCTAATGTACCTAAACAGAGGAAGCCCCCCACAAATGACTCTATTTTGGAAACTAGACGCCCTAAGGAACTTATCTAGATATGTGGTGAGCACTTTGAACCCCCAAGGGCTTCACAGAAGTTTATAATGCCTGGGCATGAAAATAAAAAATCGTATTTTTTGCACAAACATGATCAATTAGTCTCCAATTTTTTTATTTTCCCAAGGGTAACAGGAGAAATTGGACCCCAAAAGTTGTTGTCCAATTTGTCCTGAGTATGCTGATACCCTATATGTGGGAGAAAACTATTGTATGGGCACACGTCAGGGCTTGGAAGGGAAGTAGTGACGTTTTGGAATGCAGACTTTGATGGAATGGTCTGTGGGTGTCATGTTGCCTTTGGAGAGCCCCTAATGTACCTAAACAGTGGAAACTCCCCACAAACGACCCTATTTTGGAAACTAGACCCCCTAAGGAACTTATCTAGATGTGTGTTGAGCACTTTGAACCCCCAAGGGCTTCACAGAAGCTTATAATGCCCAAGCATGAAAATAAAAAAATCGTATTTTTTCCACAAACATGATCAATTAGTCCCCAATTTTTTTATTTTCCCAAGGGTAACAGGAGAAATTGGACCCCAAAAGTTGTTGTCCAATTTGTCCTGAGTATGCTGATACCCTATATGTGGGAGAAAACTATTGTATGGGCACACGTCGGGGCTCGGAAGGGAAGTAGTGATGTTTTGGAATGCAGACTTTGATGGAATGCTCTGCGGGTGTCATGTGCGTTTGGAGAGCCCCTGATGTACCTAAACTATTGAAACTCCCCACAAGTGACCCCATTTTGGACACTAGACCCCCCACGGAACTTATCTAGATGTGTGGTGAGCACTTTGAACCCCCAAGTGCTTCACAAAAGTTTATAACGCCCGGGCATGAAAATAAAAAAATCATTTTTTTCCACAAAAATGATATTTTTGCCCCCAATTTTTTATTTTCCTAACGGTAACAGGAGAAATTGGACCCCAAAAGTTGTTTTGCATTTTTTCCTGAGTAGGCTGATACCCTACATGTGGGGGTAAAACACTGTTTGGGCGCATGGCAGAGCTTGGAAGGGAAGGAGCACCATTTGACTTTTTCAACTCAGAATTGGCTGGAATTGAGATCAGACATCATGTTGCATTTGGAGAGCACCTGATGTGCCCAAACAGTGGAAACCCCCAATTCTAACTCCAACCCTAATGGCAACACACCCCTAACCCTAATCTCAGCCCTAACATTAGCCCTAACCCTAGCCCTAACCCTAGCCCTAACCCTAACCCTAGCCCTAACACTAACCCTAATGGGAAAATGGAAATAAATACATTTTCTTTTAGTTTTATTATTTTCCCTTACTAAGAGGGGTGATAACAGGGGGGTTTGATTTACTATTTATGTCCTTTTTTATATTTGGCAGCTGTCATACGCTAAAAGACGCTTTTTATTGTAAAATAGTTATTGCATCACCACATATTGAGAGCTATAATTTTTCCGTATTTTGACCCACTGAGTCATGTGAGGTCTTATTTTTTGTGGGACGAGTTGACGTTTTTATTGGTACCATTTTCAGGCATGTGACATTTCTTGATTGCTTTTTATTCCAATTTTTGGGACACAGAATGAACAAAAACCAGCGCTTCATGAATTTCTTTTGGGGGAGTGCGTTTACACCGTTCCGCGTGCGGTAAAATTGATAAAGCGGTTTTATTCTTTGGGTCAGTATGGTTACATCGATACCTCATTTAGGTCTTTTTTTATGTTTTGTCAGTTTTATGCAATGAAAACTATTTTATATAAAAAATAATTATTTTTGCATCGCTTTATCCTGCGAGCTATAACTTTTGTATTTTTCCGCTGATGATGCTGAGTGGCAGCTCGTGTTTTGCAGGACAAGATGACGTTTTCAGCGGTACCATGGATATTTATATGCGTCTTTTTGATCGCGCATTATTGCACTTTTTGTTTGGCGGTATGATAATAAATCATTATTTTTTGCTTCATTTTTTACTTTTATTTTTTAAGGGGTTTGGTAAAGGGGTTAACTAATGGGACAGTTTTATAGGGCGGGTCGTTACGGGCGCGGTGATACCAAATATGTGTACTTTTATTGTTTGTTTTTTTATTTCCAAAAAATGGGTTTATTGGGGGAATTTTTTTTCTAATTTATTTGGCGATTTTTAAAAAATTATTTTAACACTTTTTTAAAACTTTATTACATAGTCCCAGGTGGAACATCACTGTCCTGTGACAGATCGCTGATCTGTCACATCACAGATCACTGTGACAGATCAGCGATCTGTCACAGGCACTGCTGCAGACTTACTCATGCCTGCGCTTTGCAGGCACTGAGGAAGCCGGATCCCTGCAGGCCACCGAAGGCCCCTGTCGCCATCTTGGATTCGGGGGCCTGCAGGGAAGGAGCCCCCCGCAGCAGCGCTGCACATTGCACTGCCGTGGGGGGCTCAGGGAAGCACAGAGGGAGCCTCCTCCCTGCCAATGCTTCCCTTTAACCCCCGGGACACCGCGATCATGTTTGATCGCGGTTTGCAAGGGGTTAACGTGTCGGGGGCGGTCCGTGGGCGGTCCACGTGGGTGCCGCTTATCACTGTGACGTACTATTCCGTCCATGGGCATAGGGTCCCGGGTCCCATGGACAGGATAGTACATCTGATGTCAGATGTGACATCAATATGTGACGTGACACCAATATGTGACGAACAGCCCACGGCCGTTCGTCCACTTATGGGCGACACTAACGGGGGTCCCGCTGCCACCAAAACGCGACAGACAGCGGACCCTGTGTCACCACTATGTCACAATCCCACCACTGACACCGGTGTATCAGCGGACGGAGGGGCGTGACACAATGCCGGCACACGGCTATCACAGGCGCAGTGGGGCTTATCTTAGTTATCCCAACACTGGCACCATGTGACCAAAAATATCCAGCAAGCTAATCTCGCTCTACAATTTGCCGCAGGGGGAGTTTAATTTGGATGCCCCACCACTGCTATCAATCTTCCAAGTACTGCGGGGATTTATGTATATCCCACTGTCTCACTTATCCCACTTTATGTATATCCCATTTATTCAGACTGGCCTATCGCCTCAACACATTAACCTAACCTATCCCTGTGTGGCAGAGCCAAAAGTTTTACCATAACCAGGTTCCCAGCATCATGTTCCCACATGCTTTATGCATCCATTAGCCCTCTGTGTCTGTACTGTTACACACTTAACATTATGGCTGGTCCATACAATCAGGGCAACTGTTACCACCCACCTTTCGTGTCTACCTCTTTCCTCATAGACTGTAAGCTTGCGAGCAGGGCCCTCACTCCTCTTGGTATTTGTTATAATCTACTGTATGTGATTATTGTTATGCTGTAATGTCTATTGTCTGTACAAATCCCCTCTGAAATGTAAAGTGCTGCGGAATATGTCGGCGCTATAAAAATAAAATTTATTATTATTATATTATGTCAGGAAGGGGTTAATGATGATTTTACATATAAACACATACCCCCCTCACTTATTTGTACAGTCATTTCTGAACAGACTATAGCCCTGTAAATTAACAGCCCAGTTATGTCTCTCGTCCAGCCATGTCTCAGATATCCCCACCATGTCATAATTATGTTCCAACAAAATTAATTCTAATTCCTCCATATTGTTGCTGAGGCTTCTGGCATTAGTATACTTTACATGCAGTTATTGTATCTCTCTGTACCTCTATTCTTTCTTAAATTATTAACAGTTCTAACCCCACTCCCCATGCCACCCTCAATTTGTTTTACTTGTGCACAGGTCACTATCTGCACTATCTTCCCCCCTATAAAATGAATACCCTCCCCCAATCCCTAGTTTAAACACTTCTCCAAACTTCTAGCCATTATCTACCCCAGCACAGCTGCAACCTCCCCACTGAGGTGCAGCCCGTCCCTAGCGTAGAACCTGTAGGCAACTGAAAAGTCGATCCAGTTCTCCAGGAACCCAAATCCTCCTTCCTACACCAATTCCTGAGCCACTTATTTATCTCCCTAATCTCCTGTTGCCTCTCTGGTGTGGCATGTGGTACAGGCAGTATTTCAGAGAATACCACCTTGGAGGTCCTTTCTTTAAGCTTGCAGCCTAATTCCCTGAAATCATCTTTAAGGACCTTCCACCTACCTCTAACTTTGTCATTTGTGCCAGTGTGCACCATGACCGCTGGGTCCTCACCAGCCCCTCCAAGTAATCTGTCAACCTGATCAGCGATGTCAGACTTGAGCGCCAGGTATGTAGCACACTGTTCGACGATTCATATCTTTGTGACAGATTGCCCTTTCTGTTCCCCTAATAATTGACTCCTCCACTACCAGCACCTGTCTGGCCTGCCCTTCTCTCCTATATCCCCCATTACTAGAGCAGACAATCCTCTGGCTTTCAGAGGACATGCCTTGCTGCAGCAGTGCTACCCCTGTACTGACACTCTTCGAGTGACACCACTGCCTATTCCCCTGTTCTATGTTCACATCAATCCCCTGTCCATGATGTAAGTAAAGATGACTCCCACCCTGGACCTATTGTTGCACACTTGCAACCACTGTCAGTTACCATGTTCTTCTTCCAGCACAACTTTCAGTTGTACAAATCCCAGTCCTTGAAACACAAGTGTATTTACGCAGCCACCCACTCGCAGGCTACAATACTAGACGGTCATATTTTCTGACTGCTTGCCCTGGAAATGTTGCCATTTAGGCTTGTGAAGATGGAACCTTTCCACAACCTCATGCCTGTAGCCATTTTCAGGACTCGGTCGCCAGCAGGCACTATTTCTCCCAGTGTGCCATTCCCGCCTTACTCAGACACATATCCCATAACATCAGCCGTGCCCTGAAAAATTATGACTGGGAAGGTTCAATTATTCACAGACACCTGGACAAATGCCTATGGTCAGGGATGCTACATTTTCCTGACGGTATACTGAGTGAACATTGTGGATGCCAGGACCCAGTTGGACAAGTGCTACTGACACAGAGGATTGCAGGCCCTGGTTTAATCAGGGTTGCCCCTATCTTCTAAAGCAGTTCCTGCATTTAATCCTTCTCCTCACCCTCCATCTCAGAAACGACAACATCAGTCGCAAGCTAAAAGAACTTCAGCACTTCCTCGGCCAAGTGGTCAAAAGCTCTGTTGAAGCTGATTTGCTGAGGTGACAAACCTCACACTGCCGTGGAGTTTTTGAAAGGTCTAACAGACCAAACTGAACTACTCTCACCCCTTAACCTTCAACCAATCAGATATGGTTGTTTGTGACAATGGTCATAACATAGTAACAGCTATGAAACTTGGCAACCTCACACATTTATCATGCCTGGCCTACTTGCTCAACTTAGTGTAAGCAGCATAGGGCAGTAGGTGAATACCAGCTACACCAGGAAAGTAGGTATTCTGGTCAGCCTCCACACATAAAAGCTGATGAGTGGGCATGGATGTCTGACATCTGTGCCATTCTCCAAAACTTTGAGGACTTGACCAAGATGGTGAGTGGTGATGATGCCAAAATCAGGGTCACCATCCTGCTTCTCTGTCTACTGAAATGCTCGCTGCTGACAATAAATGAGAAGGCTTAGAAGACAGAGCAAGTTGAGATGGAGCAAGAAACTATACTAGGTGATGCTGTTCCTTAACATACAATCCTCTGTCTCCAAACACAGACAGCCCCCTCATGCCCTCTCCTGCTCCCACCTGGTAACACTTTCTCTGCTCCTTCTCACTGCTGGTGATATCTCTCCAAATCCTGGTCCTCCTCACCACATTCCCACAGTCATTTCTACCTCCCATCCACGCTCTATCACAACCTTCCGTAACCTCTCCAACCTTATACCCATTCACCCAGCCCCCGCTTCCCCAGTCCCACTAACAGGAGCTCTGTGGAACGCTCGCTCTGTCTGCAACAAGCTTTCCTACATCCATGATCTTTTTGTTACTACCAAACTCTCCTTCCTCGCCATCACCGAAACCTGGCTCACCCCTTCTGACACAGCCTCTCCTGCTGCACTTTCGTATGGCGGCTTCCACCTTTCTCACACCCCCCGCCCCAGCTGCAAACATGGTGGAGGAGTTGGTTTTCTCCTGTCAGATACCTGCTCCTTCACCCCAATCCCACTGCCACCCTCTGTTACCCTCCCTTCCTTTGAGGTGCACTCTGTGCGCATCTACTCCCCCTCCAACCTCCAACTGGCTGTCATCTACCGCCCCCCAGGGCCAGCCACCACCT
The DNA here is from genome assembly GCF_039654945.1 of Dendrobates tinctorius. Lineage (NCBI taxonomy): Eukaryota > Metazoa > Chordata > Amphibia > Anura > Dendrobatidae > Dendrobates > Dendrobates tinctorius. The sequence goes on from NW_027361694.1 coordinate 5,323,997, forward strand.
TCTTTGACCACTTCACCACCTGGTTACTTCATTTCCTTTCCGCGGACATCCCTACTATCATCATGGGCGACTTCAACATCCCCATTGACACTTCCCTCTCAGCTGCCACTAAACTTCTATCTCTCACTTCCTCCTTCGGCCTCACTCAATGGTCTTCTACAGCCACCCACAAAGATGGCCACACACTGGACCTCATCTTCACCCGCCTCTGCTCCCTATCTAACCTCTCTAACTCACCTCTTCCTCTCTCTGACCACAACCTGCTCACATTCTCTTCCCTCTTCACTCCATGTCTACAATCCCCACCCCACAAACTTTCACACCCTCGCAGGAATCTTAAACACCTTGACCTACACTCATTCTCCGAATCCCTCCTCCCTCTTACAGATATAAGTTCCTTACACAATGCGGATGACGCTGCCGCTCTATATAACACCACAATAGCTGTAGCTTTGGAATCCGCTGCCCCACTTACACATACCAAAACTCGCAAAATCAACAGACAGCCCTGGCACACCAGCCTGACCAAAGAGCTGAGGCGAGCTTCCAGGGCTGCTGAGCGCAGATGGAAAAGATCCCACTCCAACGAGCATTTCATCGCATTCAAACAGTCCCTCACTACTTTCAAGACCACACTCGCCACAGCTAAACAAACCTACTTCTCATCTCTCATATCCTCCCTGTCTCACAACCCTAAACAGTTATTCAACACCTTCAATTCTCTCCTCCGCCCCCCAGCACCTCCTCCCTCCCCACTCATCTCAGCTGAAGACTTTGCCTCATTTTTCAAGCAGAAAATTGATAACATCAGGGACAGTTTTGGTCAACAACCCCCAGAGCCCTTCCTCCCGACTTCCCAGCCCTCCACCTTCAAAACCAACTTCTCCACCATTACAGAAGATCGACTCTCCACTCTACTCTCAAGATCACATCTCACCACCTGTGCACTCGACCCGATCCCATCCCACTTCATCCCAAACCTCACCACAGTCTTCATCCCAACCCTAACCCATCTCTTCAACCTATCACTAACAACTGGTGTTTTCCCCTCAAACTTTAAACATGCCTCCATCACACCTATCCTCAAAAAGCCCTCTCTTGACCCATCCTCTGTATCTAGCTATCGCCCTATATCACTTCTCCCATACGCCTCCAAGCTACTGGAACAACACGTCTACCTTGAACTGTCCTCCCATCTCTCTTCTTGCTCCCTCTTCGACCGCTTACAATCTGGCTTCCGGTCACACCACTCCACTGAAACTGCCCTTACTAAGGTCACCAATGACCTCTTAACTGCCAAGAGCAAGCGACACTACTCTGTCCTCCTCCTCCTGGACCTGTCGGCTGCCTTTGACACAGTGGACCATTCCCTATTATTACAGACCCTCTCATCCCTCGGCATCACAGACTTGGCCCTCTCCTGGATCTCATCATACCTAACAGACCGGACATTCAGCGTCTCCCACTCACACACCACCTCCTCACCTCGCCCCCTATCTGTCGGAGTCCCACAAGGTTCAGTCCTAGGGCCCCTGCTGTTCTCTATTTACACCTTTGGCCTGGGACAGCTCATAGAATCTCATGGCTTTCAGTATCATCTTTATGCTGATGACACACAGATCTACATCTCTGGACCAGATATCACCTCCCTACTAACCAGAATCCCTCAATGTCTGTCCACTATTTCATCCTTCTTCTCCACTAGATATCTGAAACTCAACATGGACAAAACAGAATTCATCATCTTTCCCCCATCTCACGTGACCCCCCCTACGAACCTATCAATTACAGTAAATGACTGCCCACTCTCCCCAGTCCCACAAGCTCGCTGCCTCGGAGTAATCCTTGATGCTGATCTCTCCTTCAAACCACATATCCAAACCCTTTCCACTTCCTGCCGACTTCAACTCAAAAATATTTCACGCATCCGTTCATTCCTCACCCAAGAATCTGCAAAAACCCTAGTCCATGCCCTCATCATCTCTCGCCTTGACTACTGCAACCTCATGCTCTGCGGCCTCCCCTCAAACACTCTCGCACCCCTCCAATCTATTCTAAACTCTGCTGCCCGACTAATCCACCTGTCCCCCCGCTATTCCCCAGCTTCTCCCCTCTGTCAATCCCTTCACTGGCTCCCAATTGCCCAGAGACTCCATTACAAAACCCTAACCATGACATACAAAGCCATCCACAACTTGTCTCCTCCATACATCTGTGACCTCGTCTCCCGGTACTTTCCTGCACGCAACCTCCGATCCTCACAAGATCTCCTTCTCTACTCCCCTCTTATCTCCTCTTCCCACAATCGCATACAAGATTTCTCTCGCGCATCACCCCTACTCTGGAACTCTCTACCACAACATATCAGACTCTCACCTACCATCGAAACCTTCAAAAAGAGCCTGAAGACCCACCTCTTCCGACAAGCCTATAACCTGCAGTAACCACCGATCGACCAAACCGCTGCACGACCAGCTCTACCCTCGCCTACTGTATTATCACCCATCCCTTGAAGATTGTGAGCCCTCGCGGGCAGGGTCCTCTCTCCTCCTGTACCAGTTATGACTTGTATTGTTTAAGATTATTGTACTTGTTTTTATGTATACCCCCTCACATGTAAAGCGCCATGGAATAAATGGCGCTATAACAATAAATAATAATAATAATAATAATAATAATAATAATAATAATAATAATAATAATGCTACACAGCCCAGCCTCATCTCATTTTCTCAACGTGGATTGGGTGATAATGAGGAGGAGGAGGAACAGGAGCTGGTTGTCTGCACAACAGACAATAGTACACACACCACCTTTATCCTGTCTGTTCAGAGTGGATGACCTGAAGGCGAGGAGGAGAAAGAAGATGAGGAGGAGAATGAGGAGGACAAAATGGACTGTCGTACTCCTAATGGGGACAGGGAAGTCTTGGTTTTGGCACTCTGGCACACATGGCTGAGTTTATGTTCCACTCATTGTCTTTTCCATGACCCTCTTGTATTCTTTTTTCCAACATTAATTACTATTTGGTCACCCTTCTAGACCCACGCTAAAAGGTGAACTTTACATCTCTCCTTCCCATAGTGGAGAGGTCTAATAAAATGTTACAGTACCGGGGGCCCTAGCTAAAGAATTATTAAAAAAAAATCCCATCTGACAACACTGGTAGCAGTGGACAACCAAAAAGTAGAAAAAAGGGAGAAATCACATGCAGTAGAGGCAGGGGAACACTCTCAAAGCTCTGGGACAGTTTTCTCATACCCTCCGATTGCCTAGACCCTGAGGTGTGGGGTACTTTGACAATGAGGAAAAAGTTTTGAAAGATGCTGATGGAGTACCTTACTGACCGTACCAGCATCCTCTGTGATTCTTCTGTACCTTACAACTATTGAATAAACAAGATAGACATGTGGCATGAACTGTCTCTGTATGCCTTGGAAGTCCTGGCCTGCCCTGCCACTAGCATTTTGTCAGAGAAGGCTTTTAGTGCTGCCATGTGTATTATAACCAATAGGCGTATCCGCCTGTCAACCTAAAATGCTGACAGGCAGACTATTATCAGAATGAACAAGGACTAGATTGGGCGAGATTTCTCTACACCACCAGCAGTGGGTTTTTTTTGTTTTTCTCTGATGTATTCCCATGCATCCCTTCCAATCCAAATATGGTTGTACTCTACAGGATTTCATCTTTTTTGTGTCATCTTCCTCCACCATTATATCAACATGGTGTTGCTACCCTTGCTATTAATTTTTAAGGGTGTTTATGATGTTTTTCAGCCCATGCACTTAGTGCATAGGCATGACCAATCTAGGATACTCACTTATTAATAATAGGGAAAAAAAAGTTTTTTGAGGCCCTCCACTATATTTGTTCAAAGGGGTATTGGAGTGCCTCCGTCTAATTTTTGGCATCCCTAGCACTTAGTTAATATGCTTTACCAGTGTAGGAGACCCACTCCTTAGTAATGGGAAAAAAATGCTTTTCTGCGGATCCACCCTCTAGTTTAGGGAAAAAAAATTTAAACCAAAAAGGCTGATGGGTTCTATTAGTATATGATCCAGTGCCTTGTTAGGCCTCTTTCACACATCAGTTTTTTGCCTTCAGGCGCGATCCGGCTTTTTTTTGTAAAACCGGATCCGGCAAAATGCAATGCCGGATCCAGTTTTTCCCCATTGACTTGCATTAGCACCGGATCGTGCCGGATGGCATTGCGTTTCATCCGTTTTTTGCCGGATCCGACAACTTGTCTCATTCCGGCGTCTGGAAAAAACGGCTACTGTAACGTTTTTTGTCTCCGGCGAAAAAGCCGGAAGCGCCGGATCCGGCGCTTCCAGCTTTTTGCTACAATGAAAGTCTATGGGCGCCGGAATGCGCCGGATCCAGAAAAAGACGGATCCAGCAACCGGATCCGGTTTTTTTAAGTCTGCGCATGCTCAGATCCAATTGGCCAGCCTCCAGGAACAGAGACGGATCCAGCAAAAAAACGGATCCGTTTCTACAGTTCTCCAAAATTTATGCCGGATCCGTTTTTTCTAAAAAAAGCCGGATCCTGCCTGACGGCAAAAAACTAATGTGTGAAAGTAGCCTTAGGTTGTCGTTAAATAGAGAGTTCTCAGACTGCATATGGGATTTCACAACTGGGAGGAGAGTTTGTACAGTAAGTACAGAAGATCCAGGCATCCTCCATATCAGGATGAGTAGATGTGAAATGCTCCATTATATTCCCCAGCAGGGTTGATTAAATAGCAGTTATTTTAGGGCTATTTTAAATAGATTATATTGTGTTATAATAATACCTCTCTTATATGCACTTTGTCTATTTTGAGGTGTTACAGTATGGATAGTGTATGACAGTCATCTAGCAGGGAATATTGCCTTATAAATTCTAAGCTTTGCTGATGCTTTTAGCCATGGGCTCATTGATCAATTCATGTTTTTTACGGTGTCCTATACTCAGAAATTCATCAAAGCAGGTAAAATTAGCTGATTTAATGTGTCCATTCAGTGCTTCTCTCTAGCATCTGCATTTCTGAGGTAGTGGTGGGACACTTTACGCTACTGGAGCTGGAATTACCACGTATGATCTCTCGAGTGCTTTATTTCCATCTAGTTCTGGGTGCTTCTTTAAGTATCTTTGGGGTCATTGTTCTGCTGAAAAACATATGACCTAGGATGCAAACCCAGTTTCAGACCCTGGGCACTACATTGCAACAAAAAATCCTTTGGAAATCTTCACATTTCATGATGCCTTGCACAAATTCAAGACACACAGAGCCAGAAGCAGCAAAACAACACTTGAATTTATTTGAACCTCCAATATATTTAACTGTAACTACTATGTTCTTTTATTTTTAAACAGTAGAATGATGTGTTTTACTAAAAAACTCAATCTTAGTCTCATCTGTCCACAAGATGCCTGCTGGCCATCTAAAAACAGTGGGGGCCACTTGCTGTATCTCTATAAATTATGACGGCCGCCTGCTGGCCCTCCAAGTTTCAAACTTTACAGTATTGATGCAGAAAAGAAAATTTGCCCTTCTCAGATGGATAAATTTTATTGTAGTTGCAATATATGGCTATGCAAAGCATAGCTGTCTGCTGGCTCTACTAAAACGGTTAGTAAGGGCCACCTGCTTGCTCTCTGCCAATAGTAAGGGCCATCTGAAGGAAGTCATTAGCCTGGAAAGAATGTTTCTTAACAGTTTTTTTCTAGTCAAATCCATTTTAACTGTGTATTTTATGTTTTATTGTCAGGCATAATACTGTGATATCATTGGTCATAGCAGTGACCTGGGATTCAGAGATTGTTCCGGGGGTCTTCCCAAAGCTGTTCATTTGACATTTCACTGCTGTCTCCATTGTTTTCAGCAATTTTTAGACCACCTCCTGAAAAAAGCTTGCGTTTCCCATTAACTTCCATTATACTCATTACTAGGGTCATTACTAGTGATGAGCCAGTATGCCCTGTACTCGAGATTTCCGAGCATGCTTGGGTGTTCTCCGAGTAGTTTGGGTGTGCTCAGAGATTTAGTTTGTGTGATTTGCGCATGCTAGACAGCCTGAATACATGAGGGGATTGCCTGTTTCGATAGGAAATCCCCACATGCATTCATGCTATCTAGCAGCCGCAAATCATTCAGCTGCGGCGACAGAAAGTATATCTCCGAGCACATCCAAACTACTCGGAGAACTCCCGAGCATGCTCAGAAATCTCGAGTAACCAGCATACTCGCTCATCACTAGTCATTATGATTTGCTTTACTCGAGTACTTGAGCATTTTATTGCTTGCTTATCACTAGTTCTGAAGCATAAAAGAAATAAAATTCCTTTAATCCAGGTGATAGAACTTACAAGAGGTGAGCAGGGGGGAGCGGGAGTGCAAAGGATGTTGGCAGTTTCATTAGAGTTGAGCGACTTTTGGTTTTTTAGGGTCGCGTTTCGTTTCGTGAAACCCGACTTTTCCAAAAGTCGGGTCGAGCAAGATCGTCCGATTATAGGGAAAAGTCGGGGTCGTCCCGAAACACGAAACCCAATGTAAGTCAATGGGGAATAAAAGTCGGCAGTGAGAGGAGGACAGGAAACACACCTACAGTGCCCATTTGAATGCCAAAAGCATCAATTCTTCTTACTTAAGCTTGTCAACCTTAATTAACTTCATAATACAAGTTACGCACTGAAAAATGGGGGTTATTTGGCTACAGACTGTGGGGGGGGAGGGCTGGCTCCAGGTTTTCATGTGCCCTGGGCGAAAGAGCGCCCCTTTAACACATACCACAACTCATCATGCTCCGATACGGCAGAGAAATAGCGGTATAGTACAATGAAAAATACCTCACTTTTTACATCTCATGACGAGGCCCATCTATTTCTCCATACAGAATAATTGGTCCCATATAATGTTTGAAACAGTATATGATGAGCTCCACATAATGCTACAGTATATGTTGGTCCCCATGGATGAAGCTCTACTGTCTTATGGGCCCAAATAATGCTCCAAACATAATGGGCCCCATTTCTAATGCTCTGGTGTATAATGGGCCCTGTAAATGCTGCTCCAGTGTCTGATGTCCACCTTTGGAATGTTCCAGTGTATGGTGGGCCCCATCTATCATTCTCAGACGGTGTTAGGCCCAGTATGGATTGCACGTGATTGCACAAAGGTTAGAAAGGGTACCGTATCCCCAGATAACATGTATGGATAGCGTACACATTCAAAATACATGTCTCAGGAGGCAGGCTCAGACGGTGTTAGGCCCAGTATGGATTGCACGTGATTGCACAAAGGTTAGAAAGGGTACCGTATCCCCGGATAACATGTATGGATAGCGTACACATTCAAAATATATGTCTCAGGAGGTAGGCTCAGACGGTGTTAGGCCCAGTATGGATTGCACGTGATTGCACAAAGGTTAGAAAGGGTACCGTATCCCCAGATAACATGTATGGATAGCGTACACATTCAAAATATATGTCTCAGGAGGCAGGCTCAGACGGTGTCAGGCCCAGTATGGATTGCACGTGATTGCACAAAGGTTAGAAAGGGTACCGTTTCCCCAGATAACATGTATGGATAGCGTACACATTCAAAATATATGTCTCAGGAGGCAGGCTCAGACGGTGTTAGGCCCAGTATGGATTGCACGTGATTGCACAAAGGTTAGAAAGGGTACCGTTTCCCCAGATAACATGTATGGATAGCGTACACATTCAAAATATATGTCTCAGGAGGCAGGCTCAGACGGTGTTAGGCCCAGTATGGATTGCACGTGATTGCACAAAGGTTAGAAAGGGTACCGTTTCCCCAGATAACATGTATGGATAGCGTACACATTCAAAATATATGTCTCAGGAGGCAGGCTCAGACAGTGTTAGGCCCAGTATGGATTGCACGTGATTGCACAAAGGTTAGAAAGGGTACCGTATCCCCAGATAACATGTATGGATAGCGTACACATTCAAAATATATGTCTCAGGAGGCAGGCTCAGACGGTGTCAGGCCCAGTATGGATTGCACGTGATTGCACAAAGGTTAGAAAGGGTACCGTTTCCCCAGATAACATGTATGGATAGCGTACACATTCAAAATATATGTCTCAGGAGGCAGGCTCAGACGGTGTCAGGCACAGTATGGATTTGACGGCCCAGATTACACAGCGGAGGAGCAGGGAGAGGTAAAGATTGCAAATGCTGGGGCCCTGCCCAAGCAAGGGGGGCCCACTCGTGGGCGTCGGTACTGGCACTGGGCCCCTCATAGTACAGCGGTGTGTCTGACGGCGGGTGTGCACCACCACCATCAGAGACACTTGATTGCACTATGAGGGACCCTGTGCCAGTGCCCGCGCCCAAGAGTCGGCCTACCCACCTGTCCAGGGCAACGGCTCTCGCACGGTGTCGTGCGCTAGGTGGTGACCCCGGCCATGGGGGGGAGGCAGCACAGTTAGGGAGTTTTAGAAAGTGGCATATGTTGATGTTGGACATTCAGCTGATGCAAAAGGCGAAATAGGTGAAGTCCCAGGAAGAGGTGGACCAAAGCAAGCCATTTTTCTGTCACCCTATGTGTCATCAGGGGAAGGTGGGACAAAATCCTTGGAAACCCATGCGTGGTTCATTTTAATGAAGGTTAGATCATCCACATTTTGGGTTGACAGATGGGTCCTTTTTTCTGTCAGGATTGATCCAGCTGCACTGAAGACTCTTTCCGATAGCACACTTGCAGCTGGGCAAGCGAGCTCCTGTAAGGCATATTGGGCCAATTCAGGCCAGGTGTCCAGTTTAGCAGCCCAATAGTCAAAGGGGAATGACCTGTGTGGGAGAACATCGATATGGGAGGAAAAGTAGTTTGTAACCATAGTTGACAACTGCTGTCTCCTGTCACTTTCCATCGATGCAGTATTACCAGTTGTGTGAGCGGTATTTGAAAAATCAGTCCACAACATTGTCATGAAACCCCTGTCTCCAACGCCACTTCTGCTGTGTGCACCATGAACACCTCTGCCAAGCTGCCCCCGGCCCGTATGGCTCGTGTGAGAACCATCACCGCTGCTGTGTGCTGGGAATGCCTCAAGCAACCGATTTACCAGAGTTGCTTGTTTATTAGCCAATATTAGGTCAAGGTTCTCCTGTGGCATGATGTTTTGTAATTTGCCTTTATAGCGTGGATCCAGGATGCTGGCCAACCAGTAGTCGTCATCGTTCATCATTTTGGCAATGTGGGGGTCCCTTTTTAGGATCCGCAAGGCATAATCTGACATGTGGGCCAATGTTCCCGGTGTCAATGATGCACTGCGAGTGCTGGGTGGAGGAGCACTTTCTGGCAAATCCACATCCCTCCAGTCACGCACAAACCCTGTACCAGACCTTGCCACGCCAACATTTTCACTTGCCCCACGAGATGCATCCTCCTCCCCTAAGTAATCATCCCCATCATCATCCTCCTCCTCCTCTTCTTCCTCCATCTCGTCCAGGAGAGGTCCCTGAGCAGACAATGGCTGAATGTCATCAAGGATTCCCTCCTCCTCTTCCTCCTCATCAACATTGGCTGCAGACGCCTGCTCCTTAAGGTGCGTCAAAGTTTGCATGAGCAGACGCATAAGTGGGATGCTCATGCTTAGGATGGCGTCGTCTGCGCTTACCAGCCGTGTGCATTCCTCAAAACACTGAAGGACTTTACAGAGGTCTTTCAGCTTCGACCACTGCACACCTGTCAACTCCATGTCTGCTCTCAAAGTGCCTGGCCGTGTATCCTCCCACAAATGCATTATGGCCTGCCTCTGCTCACACAGCCGCTCCACCATGTGCAGGGTGGAGTTCCACCTTGTTGCAATGTCGATAATGAGGCGGTGGTTGGGATGGTGGAACAATCGCTGCTGCTTCTGCATACGAGCGGAGTGTACAGGCGACCGGCGGATGTACGCGCACAGTCTTCGCACCTTCTGGAGCAGGGCTGTTAACTCCGGATAATTTTTGAGGAAGCACTGCACCACCAGGTTCAAGGTGTGAGCCAAGCAAGGTATGTGGCTGAGTTTTGAAAGGGCTATGGCTGCCACAAAATTACGGCCGTTATCACTAACTACCTTGCCTGCCTCAAGATGTACACTGCCCAGCCATGACTCAGTTTGTCGCTTCAAGTACTCGGCCAGCACCTCGGCGGTGTGTCTGTTGCCCAAACACATCATCTGCAACACAGCCTGCTGACGCTTTCCACTAGCTGCTCGATAGGGGGACACATCGTGTGCAACAGTGGCAGCTGCAGATGGAGTGCTCGTACGACTGCGCTCTGTGGACGAGCTTTCACTTCTGGAGGAGGAGGAGGAGGAGGAGGAGGGTCGAACGCCTATAGCCAACTGTTTCCTATACCGTGGGCTAGGCAGCACTGTCCCACCACCGCTGTCCCCTGTGGACCCTGCATCCACCACATTAACCCAGTGCGCAGTGATGGACACGTAACGGCCCTGGCCATGCCGACTGGACCATGTATCTGTTGTGAGGTGCACCTTTCCACTCACTGATTGCTTTAGTGCATGGACAATGCGGTCTTTCACATGATGGTGGAGGGCTGGGATGGCTTTGCGAGAGAAGAAGTGGCGACTGGGTAGGTCATAGCGTGGTACTGCATAGGCCATGAGTTCGCGGAAAGCTGTGCTTTCCACCAACCGAAAGGGCATCATCTCAAACGAGATTAGTTTGGCAATGTGGGCGTTCAATCCCAGTGTACGCGGATGAGAGACTGAGTACTTTCTTGGCCTACTCATAGTGTCTGGGAGGGTGAGCTGGACTTGAGAGCTGCATATGGTGGAAGTAGCGGTGGACAGGGCGGACTGAGAGAGGGTTGATGATGGTGATGGAGTTGGTGTTCTTTCTGATGGCCTAGAATCAGTCTTTCGTTGATATAACAGTGGGATTCCCTGACTGCTGTGGCCTTGCAACGACACCTCAACATTTGCTGCTGTGCTAACCGGTGGGCTTACAGTGGGGGAAACAATGTAGCGTTGCTGACTACCTTCGTTGTGATCAGTTGCACATGTGGCACTTGAGGTTTGGTGTTGTGTCCACGCTTGCAAGTGCATGCTGGTTAAATGTCTAAGCATGCAACTGGTATTCAAATTTTTCAGATTTTTCCCTCGGCTAAAGGTCTTTGCGCACTTCTTACAGATAACCTTGGCCTGATCATGAGGATTTTGTTCAAAAAAGTGCCACACTGCACTCTTCCTACTTTGGCAGACATTTTGCGGCCTAGCACGCTGTGATCTTTTGACCCTCAGGACAAGCTGTCCAGCAACTCTTTTGATGTTTGGAACCTGTCTTTGGAGTGCTCCGGGCCTGCCAGATAACAGCTGTTGCGATGTCGATGTCTGCTGTGGATGCTCCTCATCTGAGCTATTGGAAGCAGCACCTTCTTCCCCCAATGGATGCCAATCTGGGTGAACAACTGGGTCATCCATCACCTCCTCTTCTATGTCATGTGCACCTTCCTCTGTGTCACCATGTATGGTGGTATAGTGTGCGGGAAGGGGCACCTGAGTCTCATCAGGGTCAGAATCTGGCTCTGTACACTGCGAGGACAATGTAGTGCTCTGAGTGAATGTACCAGCAGAATCATCCATCAGCGGCTGTGCATCAGTGCACTCCATGTCAGATTCATCTTGGCCTGGGTAATTCACCATTTCACTTGATAATCCAGGCATGGTATGTGAAAACAGCTCCATGGAGTAATCAGTAGTATGGCCTGCGTCATCCTTCAATCTTGGTTGGGGTGAAGGACACAAGGAAAGGTGTGGTTCATGAACATGAGCCTCCAATGACGACTCAGTGCTTTTACTTTTTACAACTTCAGAAGAGGAGGCGATAGAGCTGGAGGCTGAGTCAGCAATGTAAGACAAAACTTTTTCCTGATGCTCTGGCTTTAAAAGCGGTTTGCCAACTCCTAGAAAACTAAGTGTTCGAGGCCTTATGTAGCCAGACGATGACGCAGGCTCAACACCTCCTGCATTCGGTCCTATTTTGCTCTTGCCACTACCATCAGATCCACCACCAACACCATCATTACCAGCTGCCAACCCCCACCCAATTCCACGGCCTCTTCCACCAGCCTTCCTCATTTTTGGTAGAAATGTAGACAAAATCCAACAAACTATATAGTAATGTAAAACAAGGTACAAGGTGTCTATAGGACAGGGGAGATTTTGAATTTCTGCAGACACTTGTGGACAGTTTTGGATTGTGTGAGGCCCACTGATATCTGAGCGCTATGTGACAGGCTCGATGGCACAGCTGTGACAAAAGTGACGAGAGGATAAGGGAGATTTTGAATTTCTGCAGACACTTGTGGACAGTTTTGGATTGTGTGAGGCCCACTGATATCTGAGCGCTATGTGACAGGCTCGATGGCACAGCTGTGACAAAAGTGACGAGAGGATAAGGGAGATTTTGAATTTCTGCAGACACTTGTGGACAGTTTTGGATTGTGTGAGGCCCACTGATATCTGAGCGCTATGTGACAGGCTCGATGGCACAGCTGTGACAAAAGTGACGAGAGGAAAAGGGAGATTTTGAATTTCTGCAGACACTTGTGGACAGTTTTGGATTGTGTGAGGCCCACTGATATCTGAGCGCTATGTGACAGGCTCGATGACACAGCTGTGACAAAAGTGACGAGAGGATAAGGGAGATTTTGAATTTCTGCAGACACTTGTGGACAGTTTTGGATTGTGTGAGGCCCACTGATATCTGAGCGCTATGTCACAGGCTCGATGGCACAGCTGTGACAAAAGTGACGAGAGGATAAGGGAGATTTTGAATTTCTGCAGACACTTGTGGACAGTTTTGTATTGTGTGAGGCCCACTGATATCTGAGCGCTATGTCACAGGCTCGATGGCACAGCTGTGACAAAAGTGACGAGAGGATAAGGGAGATTTTGAATTTCTGCAGACACTTGTGGACAGTTTTGGATTGTGTGAGGCCCACTGATATCTGAGCGCTATGTGACAGGCTCGATGGCACAGCTGTGACAAAAGTGACGAGAGGATAAGGGAGATTTTGAATTTCTGCAGACACTTGTGGACAGTTTTGTATTGTGTGAGGCCCACTGATATCTGAGCGCTATGTCACAGGCTCGATGGCACAGCTGTGACAAAAGTGACGAGAGGATAAGGGAGATTTTGAATTTCTGCAGACACTTGTGGACAGTTTTGGATTGTGTGAGGCCCACTGATATCTGAGCGCTATGTGACAGGCTCGATGACACAGCTGTGACAAAAGTGACGAGAGGATAAGGGAGATTTTGAATTTCTGCAGACACTTGTGGACAGTTTTGGATTGTGTGAGGCCCACTGATATCTGAGCGCTATGTCACAGGCTCGATGGCACAGCTGTGACAAAAGTGACGAGAGGATAAGGGAGATTTTGAATTTCTGCAGACACTTGTGGACAGTTTTGTATTGTGTGAGGCCCACTGATATCTGAGCGCTATGTCACAGGCTCGATGGCACAGCTGTGACAAAAGTGACGAGAGGATAAGGGAGATTTTGAATTTCTGCAGACACTTGTGGACAGTTTTGGATTGTGTGAGGCCCACTGATATCTGAGCGCTATGTGACAGGCTCGATGGCACAGCTGTGACAAAAGTGACGAGAGGATAAGGGAGATTTTGAATTTCTGCAGACACTTGTGGACAGTTTTGTATTGTGTGAGGCCCACTGATATCTGAGCGCTATGTCACAGGCTCGATGGCACAGCTGTGACAAAAGTGACGAGAGGATAAGGGAGATTTTGAATTTCTGCAGACACTTGTGGACAGTTTTGGATTGTGTGAGGCCCACTGATATCTGAGCGCTATGTGACAGGCTCGATGGCACAGCTGTGACAAAAGTGACGAGAGGATAAGGGAGATTTTGAATTTCTGCAGACACTTGTGGACAGTTTTGTATTGTGTGAGGCCCACTGATATCTGAGCGCTATGTCACAGGCTCGATGGCACAGCTGTGACAAAAGTGACGAGAGGATAAGGGAGATTTTGAATTTCTGCAGACACTTGTGGACAGTTTTGGATTGTGTGAGGCCCACTGATATCTGAGCGCTATGTGACAGGCTCGATGGCACAGCTGTGACAAAAGTGACGAGAGGATAAGGGAGATTTTGAATTTCTGCAGACACTTGTGGACAGTTTTGTATTGTGTGAGGCCCACTGATATCTGAGCACTATGTGACAGGCTCGATGACACAGCTGTGACAAAAGTGACGAGAGGATAAGGGAGATTTTGAATTTCTGCAGACACTTGTGGACAGTTTTGTATTGTGTGAGGCCCACTGATATCTGAGCGCTATGTGACAGGCTCGATGGCACAGCTGTGACAAAAGTGACGAGAGGATAAGGGAGATTTTGAATTTCTGCAGACACTTGTGGACAGTTTTGGATTGTGTGAGGCCCACTGATATCTGAGCGCTATGTGACAGGCTCGATGGCACAGCTGTGACAAAAGTGACGAGAGGATAAGGGAGATTTTGAATTTCTGCAGACACTTGTGGACAGTTTTGGATTGTGTGAGGCCCACTGATATCTGAGCGCTATGTGACAGGCTCGATGGCACAGCTGTGACAAAAGTGACGAGAGGATAAGGGAGATTTTGAATTTCTGCAGACACTTGTGGACAGTTTTGGATTGTGTGAGGCCCACTGATATCTGAGCGCTATGTGACAGGCTCGATGGCACAGCTGTGACAAAAGTGACGAGAGGATAAGGGAGATTTTGAATTTCTGCAGACACTTGTGGACAGTTTTGGATTGTGTGAGGCCCACTGATATCTGAGCGCTATGTCACAGGCTCGATGGCACAGCTGTGACAAAAGTGACGAGAGGATAAGGGAGATTTTGAATTTCTGCAGACACTTGTGGACAGTTTTGTATTGTGTGAGGCCCACTGATATCTGAGCGCTATGTCACAGGCTCGATGGCACAGCTGTGACAAAAGTGACGAGAGGATAAGGGAGATTTTGAATTTCTGCAGACACTTGTGGACAGTTTTGGATTGTGTGAGGCCCACTGATATCTGAGCACTATGTGACAGGCTCGATGGCACAGCTGTGACAAAAGTGACGAGAGGATAAGGGAGATTTTGAATTTCTGCAGACACTTGTGGACAGTTTTGGATTGTGTGAGGCCCACTGATATCTGAGCGCTATGTCACAGGCTCGATGGCACAGCTGTGACAAAAGTGACGAGAGGATAAGGGAGATTTTGAATTTCTGCAGACACTTGTGGACAGTTTTGTATTGTGTGAGGCCCACTGATATCTGAGCGCTATGTCACAGGCTCGATGGCACAGCTGTGACAAAAGTGACGAGAGGATAAGGGAGATTTTGAATTTCTGCAGACACTTGTGCACAGTTTTGGTTTCTGTGAGGCCCACTGATATCTGAGCGCTATGTGACAGGCTCGATGGCACAGCTGTGACAAAAGTGACGAGAGGATAAGGGAGATTTTGAATTTCTGCAGACACTTGTGGACAGTTTTGTATTGTGTGAGGCCCACTGATATCTGAGCGCTATGTCACAGGCTCGATGGCACAGCTGTGACAAAAGTGACGAGAAGATAAGGGAGATTTTGAATTTCTGCAGACACTTGTGGACAGTTTTGGATTGTGTGAGGCCCACTGATATCTGAGCGCTATGTGACAGGCTCGATGGCACAGCTGTGACAAAAGTGACGAGAGGATAAGGGAGATTTTGAATTTCTGCAGACACTTGTGGACAGTTTTGTATTGTGTGAGGCCCACTGATATCTGAGCGCTATGTCACAGGCTCGATGGCACAGCTGTGACAAAAGTGACGAGAGGATAAGGGAGATTTTGAATTTCTGCAGACACTTGTGGACAGTTTTGGATTGTGTGAGGCCCACTGATATCTGAGCGCTATGTGACAGGCTCGATGGCACAGCTGTGACAAAAGTGACGAGAGGATAAGGGAGATTTTGAATTTCTGCAGACACTTGTGGACAGTTTTGGATTGTGTGAGGCCCACTGATATCTGAGCGCTATGTGACAGGCTCGATGGCACAGCTGTGACAAAAGTGATGAGAGGATAAGGGAGATTTTGAATTTCTGCAGACACTTGTGGACAGTTTTGGATTGTGTGAGGCCCACTGATATCTGAGCACTATGTGACAGGCTCGATGACACAGCTGTGACAAAAGTGACGAGAGGATAAGGGAGATTTTGAATTTCTGCAGACACTTGTGGACAGTTTTGGATTGTGTGAGGCCCACTGATATCTGAGCGCTATGTGACAGGCTCGATGGCACAGCTGTGACAAAAGTTACGAGAGGATAAGGGAGATTTTGAATTTCTGCAGACACTTGTGGACAGTTTTGGATTGTGTGAGGCCCACTGATATCTGAGCGCTATGTGACAGGCTCGATGGCACAGCTGTGACAAAAGTGACGAGAGGATAAGGGAGATTTTGAATTTCTGCAGACATTTGTGGACAGTTTTGGATTGTGTGAGGCCCACTGATATCTGAGCGCTATGTGACAGGCTCGATGGCACAGCTGTGACAAAAGTGACGAGAGGATAAGGGAGATTTTGAATTTCTGCAGACACTTGTGGACAGTTTTGGATTGTGTGAGGCCCACTGATATCTGAGCGCTATGTGACAGGCTCGATGGCACAGCTGTGACAAAAGTGACGAGAGGATAAGGGAGATTTTGAATTTCTGCAGACACTTGTGGACAGTTTTGGATTGTGTGAGGCCCACTGATATCTGAGCGCTATGTGACAGGCTCAATGGCACAGCTGTGACAAAAGTGACGAGAGAATAAGGGAGATTTTGAATTTCTGCAGACACTTGTGGACAGTTTTGGATTGTGTGAGGCCCACTGATATCTGAGCGCTATGTCACAGGCTCGATGGCACAGCTGTGACAAAAGTGACGAGAGGATAAGGGAGATTTTGAATTTCTGCAGACACTTGTGGACAGTTTTGTATTGTGTGAGGCCCACTGATATCTGAGCGCTATGTCACAGGCTCGATGGCACAGCTGTGACAAAAGTGACGAGAGGATAAGGGAGATTTTGAATTTCTGCAGACACTTGTGGACAGTTTTGGTTTGTGTGAGGCCCACTGATATCTGAGCGCTATGTGACAGGCTCGATGGCACAGCTGTGACAAAAGTGACGAGAGGATAAGGGAGATTTTGAATTTCTGCAGACACTTGTGGACAGTTTTGGATTGTGTGAGGCCCACTGATATCTGAGCGCTATGTGACAGGCTCGATGGCACAGCTGTGACAAAAGTGACGAGAGGATAAGGGAGATTTTGAATTTCTGCAGACACTTGTGGACAGTTTTGTATTGTGTGAGGCCCACTGATATCTGAGCGCTATGTCACAGGCTCGATGGCACAGCTGTGACAAAAGTGACGAGAGGATAAGGGAGATTTTGAATTTCTGCAGACACTTGTGGACAGTTTTGGATTGTGTGAGGCCCACTGATATCTGAGCGCTATGTGACAGGCTCGATGGCACAGCTGTGACAAAAGTGACGAGAGGATAAGGGAGATTTTGAATTTCTGCAGACACTTGTGGACAGTTTTGGATTGTGTGAGGCCCACTGATATCTGAGCGCTATGTGACAGGCTCGATGGCACAGCTGTGACAAAAGTGACGAGAGGATAAGGGAGATTTTGAATTTCTGCAGACACTTGTGGACAGTTTTGGATTGTGTGAGGCCCACTGATATCTGAGCACTATGTGACAGGCTCGATGACACAGCTGTGACAAAAGTGACGAGAGGATAAGGGAGATTTTGAATTTCTGCAGACACTTGTGGACAGTTTTGGATTGTGTGAGGCCCACTGATATCTGAGCACTATGTGACAGGCTCGATGGCACAGCTGTGACAAAAGTGACGAGAGGATAAGGGAGATTTTGAATTTCTGCAGACACTTGTGGACAGTTTTGGATTGTGTGAGGCCCACTGATATCTGAGCGCTATGTGATAGGCTCGATGGCACAGCTGTGACAAAAGTGACGAGAGGATAAGGGAGATTTTGAATTTCTGCAGACACTTGTGGACAGTTTTGGATTGTGTGAGGCCCACTGATATCTGAGCGCTATGTGACAGGCTCGATGGCACAGCTGTGACAAAAGTGACGAGAGGATAAGGGAGATTTTGAATTTCTGCAGACACTTGTGGACAGTTTTGGATTGTGTGAGGCCCACTGATATCTGAGCGCTATGTGACAGGCTCGATGGCACAGCTGTGACAAAAGTGACGAGAGGATAAGGGAGATTTTGAATTTCTGCAGACACTTGTGGACAGTTTTGGATTGTGTGAGGCCCACTGATATCTGAGCGCTATGTGACAGGCTCAATGGCACAGCTGTGACAAAAGTGACGAGAGGATAAGGGAGATTTTGAATTTCTGCAGACACTTGTGGACAGTTTTGGATTGTGTGAGGCCCACTGATATCTGAGCGCTATGTCACAGGCTCGATGGCACAGCTGTGACAAAAGTGACGAGAGGATAAGGGAGATTTTGAATTTCTGCAGACACTTGTGGACAGTTTTGTATTGTGTGAGGCCCACTGATATCTGAGCGCTATGTCACAGGCTCGATGGCACAGCTGTGACAAAAGTGACGAGAGGATAAGGGAGATTTTGAATTTCTGCAGACACTTGTGGACAGTTTTGGTTTGTGTGAGGCCCACTGATATCTGAGCGCTATGTGACAGGCTCGATGGCACAGCTGTGACAAAAGTGACGAGAGGATAAGGGAGATTTTGAATTTCTGCAGACACTTGTGGACAGTTTTGTATTGTGTGAGGCCCACTGATATCTGAGCGCTATGTCACAGGCTCGATGGCACAGCTGTGACAAAAGTGACGAGAGGATAAGGGAGATTTTGAATTTCTGCAGACACTTGTGGACAGTTTTGGATTGTGTGAGGCCCACTGATATCTGAGCGCTATGTGACAGGCTCTATGGCACAGCTGTGACAAAAGTGACGAGAGGATAAGGGAGATTTTGAATTTCTGCAGACACTTGTGAACAGTTTTGGATTGTGTGAGGCCCACTGATATCTGAGCGCTATGTCACAGGCTCGATGGCACAGCTGTGACAAAAGTGACGAGAGGATAAGGGAGATTTTGAATTTCTGCAGACACTTGTGGACAGTTTTGTATTGTGTGAGGCCCACTGATATCTGAGCGCTATGTGACAGGCTCGATGGCACAGCTGTGACAAAAGTGACGAGAGGATAAGGGAGATTTTGAATTTCTGCAGACACTTGTGGACAGTTTTGTATTGTGTGAGGCCCACTGATATCTGAGCGCTATGTCACAGGCTCGATGGCACAGCTGTGACAAAAGTGACGAGAGGATAAGGGAGATTTTGAATTTTTGCAGACACTTGTGGACAGTTTTGGATTGTGTGAGGCCCACTGATATCTGAGCGCTATGTGACAGGCTCGATGGCACAGCTGTGACAAAAGTGACGAGAGGATAAGGGAGATTTTGAATTTCTGCAGACACTTGTGGACAGTTTTGTATTGTGTGAGGCCCACTGATATCTGAGCGCTATGTGACAGGCTCGATGGCACAGCTGTGACAAAAGTGACGAGAGGATAAGGGAGATTTTGAATTTCTGCAGACACTTGTGGACAGTTTTGGATTGTGTGAGGCCCACTGATATCTGAGCACTATGTGACAGGCTCGATGACACAGCTGTGACAAAAGTGACGAGAGGATAAGGGAGATTTTGAATTTCTGCAGACACTTGTGGACAGTTTTGTATTGTGTGAGGCCCACTGATATCTGAGCGCTATGTGACAGGCTCGATGGCACAGCTGTGACAAAAGTGACGAGAGGATAAGGGAGATTTTGAATTTCTGCAGACACTTGTGGACAGTTTTGGATTGTGTGAGGCCCACTGATATCTGAGCGCTATGTGACAGGCTCGATGGCACAGCTGTGACAAAAGTGACGAGAGGATAAGGGAGATTTTGAATTTCTGCAGACACTTGTGGACAGTTTTGGATTGTGTGAGGCCCACTGATATCTGAGCGCTATGTGACAGGCTCGATGGCACAGCTGTGACAAAAGTGACGAGAGGATAAGGGAGATTTTGAATTTCTGCAGACACTTGTGAACAGTTTTGGATTGTGTGAGGCCCACTGATATCTGAGCGCTATGTCACAGGCTCGATGGCACAGCTGTGACAAAAGTGACGAGAGGATAAGGGAGATTTTGAATTTCTGCAGACACTTGTGGACAGTTTTGGATTGTGTGAGGCCCACTGATATCTGAGCGCTATATGACAGGCTCGATGGCACAGCTGTGACAAAAGTGACGAGAGGATAAGGGAGATTTTGAATTTCTGCAGACACTTGTGGACAGTTTTGGATTGTGTGAGGCCCACTGATATCTGAGCGCTATGTCACAGGCTCGATGGCACAGCTGTGACAAAAGTGACGAGAGGATAAGGGAGATTTTGAATTTCTGCAGACACTTGTGGACAGTTTTGTATTGTGTGAGGCCCACTGATATCTGAGCGCTATGTCACAGGCTCGATGGCACAGCTGTGGCAAAAGTGACGAGAGGATAAGGGAGATTTTGAATTTCTGCAGACACTTGTGGACAGTTTTGGATTGTGTGAGGCCCACTGATATCTGAGCGCTATGTGACAGGCTCAATGGCACAGCTGTGACAAAAGTGACGAGAGGATAAGGGAGATTTTGAATTTCTGCAGACACTTGTGGACAGTTTTGGATTGTGTGAGGCCCACTGATATCTGAGCGCTATGTGACAGGCTCGATGGCACAGCTGTGACAAAAGTGACGAGAGGATAAGGGAGATCTTGAATTTCTGCAGACACTTGTGGACAGTTTTGGATTGTGTGAGGCCCACTGATATCTGAGCGCTATGTCACAGGCTCGATGGCACAGCTGTGACAAAAGTGACGAGAGGATAAGGGAGATTTTGAATTTCTGCAGACACTTGTGGACAGTTTTGTATTGTGTGAGGCCCACTGATATCTGAGCGCTATGTCACAGGCTCGATGGCACAGCTGTGACAAAAGTGACGAGAGGATAAGGGAGATTTTGAATTTCTGCAGACACTTGTGGACAGTTTTGGATTGTGTGAGGCCCACTGATATCTGAGCGCTATGTCACAGGCTCGATGGCACAGCTGTGACAAAAGGGACTAGAGGATAAGGGAGATTGGATTGCTTTTAAAAAAGCAGTTTGCGGAGCAGTGGGTAAACAGCAATGCCAGCCTGTCAGGAAGCCTTAAAAGGCAGCCCAACAACCAACACCACTGATACACCACAATATAGCCTCCCCTTGCACTGCACACACAGTGACTGGTGTGTTGTGCAGGCCAAATTGCTAGCAGCAGAAGCAGTTTTTTTTTTCTTCTCAGGACAAAAAAAAAATTGGGATTGCTTTTAAAAAAGCAGTTTGCGGAGCAGTGGGTAAACAGCAATGCAGGAATGTCAGGAAGCCTTAGAAGGCAGCCCAACAACCAACACCACTGATACACCACTATATAGCCTCCCCTTGCACTGCACACACAGTGACTGGTGTGTTGTGCAGGCCAAATCGCTAGCAGCAGAAGCAGTTTTTTTGTCTTCTTCCCTGCCTAACGCTCTCCCTACAGAATCAGCAGCAACCTCTCCCTATACTGAGATCGGCAGAAGTAAGATGGCGGTCGGCGTGCACACCTTTTTATACCCCCTGTGATGCCCACCAAAGCAAGCCAATCACTTGCATGCCCTTCTGAAAGATGGTGGTGACCCCTGCCTATGTCATCACGCTGCCCACAGTGTCCGTGGATCCTGATTGGCTGAAAAAGAGTGCAAAACAAACTTTTGAAACGCGACTTTGGCGCGTAAGTCGCCGACCTCGTGGCCGACCTCATCCTAGGGTCGGGTTTCGTTTCATGAAACCCGACTTTGCCAAAAGTCGGCGACTTTTGAAATTTTTCGACCCGTTTCGCTCAACTCTAAGTTTCATGGTTACATAGCATTTCTGCAGGTTTCATTGAATGGTTATGTGATACTACTATATTTATGGACTGAAACACAGAGAAACACAGTATAACCAAAGTATAAAATTACTCTGTTGTAAAACAATATATATAACAATAAACAGCAAGTGCTAGCAAAAAGATGATAACAAAACAGGGTATTTAGTGGATACATTTTTTGCAAAAAATGTATACTAAGCCCTCCCTTGTGGGCCATGCACATATAAAGCCGTCTTACACAGCGTGTCCACATCGGACATTACCTTTCTGACTCCTGCTCATATAGGTACTATTCACATGGTCAGGTTTTAAATACATCAGTTAGGGACTGCTCTGATGGGTATAACTTGACGTTTGGTAGAGTGGCTTATTATAAATTTTTTGCAAAAAACGTGTCAACTAAATACTCTCTTTTGTTATCATCTTTTTGCTAGCACTTGCTGTTTATTGTTATATATATATATTTAATTACAACAGAGTATTTTTATACGTTGGTTATACTGTGTTTCTCTGTGTTTCAGTCTTTTGGTGGTGTGAACACTAGAGTTGAGCGAAACGGGTCAGTCATATTCAAAAGTCGCCGACTTTCGCTGAAGTCGGGATTCATGAAACGAAACCCGACCATAGTGTGAGGTTGGCCACGAGGTCGGCGACCAGAGTGCCAAAGTCGCGTTTCAAAAGATGCTTCCAGAGCCCTTTTTCAGCCAATGATGGAGGACGCACACTGTGGACAACGCGATGACATAGGCATCAGTCACCACCATCTTTGAGAAGGGCATGCAAGTGATTGGCTGGCTTTGTGTGGCGTCACATGGGCTATAAAAGGGCGTGAACGCCAACCGCCATCTTACTTATGCCGATCTTAGCATAGGGAGAGCTGCTGATGATGATGATTCTGTAGGGAGAGCATTAGGCAGGGAAGAAGAACCAAAAAAACTGCTTCTGCTGTTAGTGATTTCCACTTACAACACAACACTTTGTGTGAAGTGGCAAGGGAGGCTCTATTTTTGTGCATCAGCTCTGTTGGTTATTAAGCTGCCTTATAAGGCTTGCTGATAGCTGCATTGTTGTTTGCACACTGCTGTGCAAACTGCTTTTGTAAAAGTAAAAATACTTTTCTTCCTCTTTTCTGCACAGTTTCCAAACGTTCATTTTTCCACCCTTTTGTGTGCGCACTGTGCAGCAGTCCTGCTTATTAGGCTGCCTGAGTCCATACTTGGACTGAGAGCATCATTGTCAGCGTCCTCAAATCTCTAGTGAGATCCAAATTCTCACCAATCCTATAGACACCCTCCACCTTGTCATACACCATCCAATTTCAGCCTGTTACATTGAGGTGTAATCTCTCCTTGACCAGAGACAATAGTTCTGCGTCCTCAAATCTATAGTGAGATTCAAAATCTCACCAATCCTATAGACACCCTCCACCTTGTCATTCATCATCCAATTTCAGCCTGTTACATTGAGGTGTAATCTCTACTGGGCCAGAGACAATAGTTCAGCGTCCTCAAATCTATAGTGAGATTCAAACTCTCACCAATCCTATAGACACCCTCCACCTTGTCATACACCATCCAATTTCAGCCTGTTATATTGAGGTGTAATCTCTACTGGGCCAGAGACAATAGTTCTGCGTCCTCAAATCTATAGTGAGATTCAAATTCTCACCAGTCCTATAGACATCGTACACCTTGTTATTCACCATCCAATTTCAGCCTGTTACATTGAGGTGTAATCTCTACTGGGCCACAGACAATAGTTCAGCGTCCTCAAATCTACAGTGAGATTCAAAATCTCACCAATCCTATAGACACCCCCCACCTTGTCATTCACCATCCAATTTCAGCCTGTTACATTGAGGTGTAATCTCTACTGTTATGATGAGTCACCGAAGGAGGAAAAAACAAAATACCAGCTAAGTCCAGAAAAACCAGAGAGGTTTGCAGCTATCAGATTGCAGACCCCTGAACCTATGCACAACAACTAGCAGTAGCCGTGGGGGGTTCCTACGGTGCCCTAGACCCCTCGATCACAGCCGGAGAACTACATAGCCTAAAAACAGAAAGGGGAAAAACTAAACTGCCCCAGAGCAGACCCCAAAGCAATAGGCAGCCCCCAACATATAATGATGGTGAAGCAAGATGAAAACACTAACACAGATAGAAAGATAGGTTGAGCAAATGATGGGGCCCCAGCTAACTACATAGGACTGGATAGGAAAGCTGCTGTCTGCATCCGCAAAAACCCTATCAAAATGAGCCAACCGACTGATAGGAAAACAGGCCCTGAAGTCGCTAGGCTTCAAAAGACTATATCAGCACTCAGGTATATTCTGAAGACAGAGCAAAAGATCAACAGATCAGAGACAAAAATGGAATTCAGCTCACCCCTGGCCGGGGATGGCAGAGCTCCCTAAAAACAAGGCAAAACAAAAACAAAACTGAAGAGTACAAAGCAGAGCAGAAAAACTTAGCTTTGAGACGCAGGAATCAGACTGGTCTCCAAGAATCCAGCAGGAAAATCACCAGCCAGGAAGAAGGGCGTCGGCAACCTTATATCCAGTCCTCAATTCCAGCCACCCAGTCATCATCTAGCTGCCCAGGTGTTTGGTAATCAGCCTCACTACCTTCCTTCACCATAGGACGGAGTTCATCAGACCTCAATGGTGAAGGGAAAAATGAACTCACAACAGTACCTCCCCCTTGAGGAGGGGTCACCGAACCCTCATCCATGCCACCAGGGCGATCCGGGTGAGCCCGATAAAAAAGGCACGCACCAATCTTTCGGAATGAATATCAGAGGCAGAGACCCAGGAATTATCCTCCTGACCATAACCCTTCCACTTAACCAAATACTGGAGTCTCCGTCTAGCCAGACGGGAATCCAGTATCTTCTCTACCTCATATTCCATGTTACCTTCAACCAATATAGGGTCAGGAGGTGCCACCACAGGAACTACTGGTTCAACAAACCTCTTCAACAAGGACTTATGAAACACATTATGAATTTTAAATGTGACAGGAAGAGCCAACCGAAAAGAGACCGGATTAATAATCTCCAAAATCTTGTAAGGTCCAATAAATCTAGGCTTAAACTTAGGAGAAGCCACCTTCATAGCGATATTTTTTGATGACAACCAAACCATATCACCCACCTTAAACTGGGGACCAACGGTCCTACGCCGGTTGGAAAACCGCTGGACCTTTTCCTGGGAGAGAGACGACTTATCCACTACTTGGTCCCAGATCTGGTGCATTCTCTCCACCACAGTGTCAACACCTGGGCAGGCAGAAGGCTCCACCTGCCCTGAAGAAAATCGAGGGTGGAAACCAAAGTTACAAAAAAAAGGTGACATCAAAGTGGCAGAACTAGCTCTATTATTTAAAGCAAATTCGGCCAAGGGCAAAAATGAAACCCAATCATCCTGATCGGCAGAAATAAAACATCTCAAATACGACTCCAAAGTCTGGTTTGTTCTCTCCGTCTGCCCATTGGTCTGAGGGTGAAACGCAGAGGAGAAGGACAACTGAATTCCCAGCTTGGAACAGAAAGTCCTCCAAAATCTAGACACAAACTGAACTCCTCTGTCAGATACAATGTTCTCAGGAATCCCGTGCAAGCGAACCACCTGTTGCAAAAACAAGGTCACCAACTCAGAGGAAGATGGCAACTTAGGGAGTGGTACAAGATGGACCATCTTAGAGAATCTATCACAAATCACCCAAATAACAGTCATTCTCTGAGAGACAGGCATATCAGAGATAAAATCCATTGAAATATGGGTCCATGACCTCCTGGGCACCGGCAAAGGCATCAACAAGCCACTAGAGCGAGAACAAGGTTTAGACCGGGAGCAAGTCCCACAGGACTGCACAAAATTCCTGACATCATGAGACAAGGTGGGCCACCAAAAAGACCGACTCACCAGATCTCTAGTACCAAAAATACCTGGATGACCAGCCAATGCAGAGCAATGAACTTCAGACATCACTCTCTTCCTCCACTGGTCAGGAACATACAACTTTCCACTGGGACAACGCTCAGGTTTGTCCTCCTGAAACTCTTCCAGAGCACGTCTCAAATCGGGCGAGATGGCAGAAAGAACTACCCCCTCGCCTAAGATGGTAGCAGGCTTAGTCACAACAGGAGAATCAGCAAGGAAACTCCTAGAGAGGGCGTCTGCCTTGACATTCTTAGTGCCCGGAAGAAAAGAGACCACAAAATCAAAACGTGTGAAAAACAAGCCCCACCTAGCCTGTCTAGGATTCAAGCGCTTGGCCGACTCCAGGTAAATCAAATTCTTGTGGTCAGTAAGGACCATGACTTGGTGTTTGGCTCCCTCCAACCAATGTCTCCACTCCTCAAATGCCCATTTCATGGCCAACAGTTCCCTATTCCCCACATCATAGTTACGTTCGGATGGGGAGAACTTTCGGGAAAAGAAAGCACAAGGATTCATTTTAGATGTCACAGGATCTTTTTGGGACAACACCGCTCCTGCACCAATCTCAGAAGCGTCCACCTCCACCTGAAACGGGAGTGAGACATCAGGTCCGCAAAACCGGAGCAGAAGTGAATTCTCGCTTCAGCTCCTGAAAGGAAGAAACAGCCTCCGGAGACCAATTCAGCACATCAGCACCCTTCCTAGTCAAATCCGTCAATGGCTTGGCAATACCAGAAAAATTAGCTATAAATTTCCGATAAAAATTAGCAAAACCCAAAAACTTCTGGAGGGCCTTCAAAGAAGTGGGCTCAACCCAATCATAAATGGCCTGTACCTTGGCCGGGTCCATTTCAATAGTTGACGGAGGCAAAATAAATCCCAAAAAAGAAATCCTCTGTACCCAAAAAGGCATTTCGATCCCTTGACATACAGGGAATTCTCCCTCAAAATCTGGAACACAGTCCGAACATGTTCCACATGAGAGTCACAATTCTTGGAGAAGATCAAAATATCATCCAGATAGATCATCAAAAATGTATCCACAAAGTCTCGGAATATATCGTTCATGAAGCACTGGAAGACAGAAGGGGCATTAGTGAGCCCAAAAGGCATCACCAGGTACTCAAAATGTCCCTCCGGAGTATTAAACGCCGTCTTCCATTCATCCCCATGCTTAATGCGAATAAGATTATACGCCCCCCTGAGGTCAAGCTTGGTAAACCAGCAAGCACCTTTAACTCTGGAGAATAGATCAGAAATCAGGGGTAACGGATACTGATATTTAACAGTAATTTTGTTGAGGGCACGATAGTCAATACAAGGCCTTAATGAACCATCCTTTTTAGCCACGAAAAAAAAACCAGCACCTAAGGGTGAAGAGGATGGTCTAATATGACCCTTCTCCAATGCCTCCTTAATATAGGATCGCATAGCCTCGTGCTCGGGTACAGATAAATTGAAAAGCCGACCCTTGGGGAATTTACACCCCGGGTTCAGCTCAATTGCACAGTCATAACTCCTATGAGGAGGCAAAGACGCAGACTCATTCTCACTAAATACATCATAATAATCAGCCAAATAGTCAGGAACATCATGCGACTGGGGAGAGGTGGAGAAAACAGGAGCATCACTAAGGGCACACCGACAACCCCAACTCACCACAGACAAAGATTTCCAATCCAGAACTGGATTATGGATTTGCAACCAGGGAAACCCCAGAACAATGGTATCATGCAAATTATGCAACACCTAAAATCTGCAATTTTCTTGATGGTCTGGGGCGACCCGCATTACCTCCTGGGTCCAAAACTGAGGTTTATTCTTCTCCAAAGGAGTAGCATCAATACCCCTCAAAGGGATAGGCGTCCACAGAGGTGTCATAGGAAATCCACAACGTTTAGCAAAATCCAAGTCCATCAGGTTCAGAGCTGCTCCTGAATCCACAAAAGCCTTGGCGGAAAATGTGGACAGGGAGCAGATCAGAGTAATTGCCAGAAGAAACTTAGGTTGAACACCACCCACAGAAAACGTGTGTGCACAACGTTTCTCTCGTTTAGGGCAGACAGAAATAATATGCGAGGCATCTCCACAAAAAAAACACAGCTTATTACGCCTTCTGAACTCCTGACGTTGCGCCCTAGACAAAACTCTATCACATTGCATAGGTTCAGACATTTGTTCAACAGGTGGCAACATCTCTCGTGTAGTTTTGCGTTCACGTAAACGCCGATCAACCTGAATGGTTAATGACATGGAATCGTCAAGACCAGAGGGAACAGGAAATCCCACCATAGTATCTTTTACAGTTTCTGACAAACCCTTCCGAAAGAGGGCTGCCAAGGCACCATCATTCCAGGTAGTAAGGACCGCCCACTTTCGGAATTTTTGACAGTACAACTCTGCCGAATCCCGACCCTGGCTTAATGCCAACTGGGTCTTTTCAGCCTGATCAATAGCATTAGGTTCATCATACAACAACCCCAAGGCTTGAAAAAATGCGTTCACATTATTCAGAATAGGATCATCAGGTTTCAAAGAAAACGCCCAATCCTGGGGATTGCCACGCAGCAAAGAGATGACAATTTTAACCTGCTGCGCGGAGTTCCCCGACGAGTTAGGCTTCAAGGCAAAAAATAATTTACAATTATTCTTGAAATTCAAGAATTTAGACTGATCCCCAAAAAACACATCAGGAGTAGGAATCTGGTTCAGCAGCATGTGAATGAGCAAGATAGGCGGAAATTCCCCGCACTTCAGCAGCGAGCTGCTCCACACGATCAGACAATTAATAATAATAATAATAATAAATTTTATTTTTATAGCGCCGACATATTCCGCAGCACTTTACATTTCAGAGGGGATTTGTACAGACAATAGACATTACAGCATAACAATAATCACATACAGTAGATTATAACACATACCAAGAGGAAAGAGGGCCCTGCTCGCAAGCTTACAGTCTATGAGGAAAGAGGGAGACACGAAAGGTGGGTGGTAACAGTTACCCTGAATTGTATGGACCAGTCATAATGTTAAGTGTGTAACAGTACAGACACAGAGGGCTAATGGAGGCATAAAACATGTGGGAACATGATGCGGGGAACCTGGTTATGGTAAAACTTTTGGCTCTGCCACACAGGGATAGATTAGGTTAATGTGTTGGGGTGGTAGGCCAGTCTGAATAAATGCGTTTTCAGGACACGCTTAAAATTGTGGGGATTGGGGACTAATCGTATTGACCTGGGAAGTGCATTCCAAAGAATTGGTGCGGCACGTGTAAAGTCTTGGAGACGGGAGTGGGAGGTTCTGACTATTGAGGATGCTAATCTCAGGTCATCAGCAGAACGGAGGGCGCGGGTAGGGTGGTATACTGAAACAAGGGAGGAGATGTAGGGTGGTGCTGAGCCATGGAGGGCTTTGTGAGTGAGGGTAATAAGTTTATACTGAATTCTGGAGTGGATGGGTAGCCAGTGTAATGACTGGCACAAGGTAGAGGCATCAGTGTAACGATTGGTGAGGAATATGATCCTGGCTGCAGCATTCAAGACAGATTGGAGGAGGGAGAGTTTGGTAAGAGGGAGACCGATTAGAAGAGAGTTACAATAGTCAAGACGAGAATGAATAAGAGAAACAGTAAGAGTTTTTGCAGAGTCAAAGGTAAGAAAAGGTCGAATTCTAGAAATGTTTTTGAGGTGCAGATGACAAGAGCGAGCCAGTGATCGAATGTGGGGGGCAAAGGAAAGCTCGGAATCAAGTATGACCCCAAGACAGCGGGCCTGTTGCTGGGGAGTAATAGTGGAACCACACACAGAAATGGCAATGTCGGGTATAGGTACATTAGTAGCGGGAGGAAACACCAGGAGTTCAGTCTTTGACAGGTTCAGTTTCAGATATAGTGAGGACATGATATTAGACACAGCGTTTAGACAATCGCCGGTGTTTTCTAGAAAGGCTGGCATGATGTCAGGAGAAGAAGCGTATAATTGGGTGTCATCAGCATAGAGATGGTACTGGAAACCAAATCTACTGATTGTTTGACCAATAGGGGCAGTGTACAAGGAAAAGAGGAGGGGACCTAGAACCGATCCTTGGGGGACCCCAACAGTAAGGGGAAAATGAGAGGAGGAGGAACCGGCAAAAGATACAGTAAAGGAGCGGTCGGAGAGATAGGAGGAGAACCAGGAGAGAACGGTATCCTTGAGGCCAATGGAACGGAGCATAGTGAGGAGGAGCTGATGATCCACAGTGTCGAATGCTGCAGAGAGATCCAAGAGAATTAGCATGGAGTAATGACCATTTGATTTAGCTGTTAGCAGATCATTAGAGACTTTAGTGAGGGCAGTTTCAGTGGAGTGTAAAGAGCGGAAACCGGATTGGAGAGGGTCGAGAAGAGAGTTTTCTGAGAGATAGCGGATAAGACGGGAGTGGACCAGGCGTTCCAGGAGTTTAGAGATGAAGGGAAGATTAGAGACAGGTCTATAGTTAGCGGCACAGTTTTTGTCGAGGGATGGTTTTTTAAGTAGTGGATGTATGATGGCATGCTTAAATGAGAAGGGAAAAATACCAGAAGAGAGAGAGAGGTTAAATATTTTAGTTAGGTGAGGGGTGACAGCAGGGGAAAGGGACAATTGCTTCATCTCCATTGAGAGAAAAATTCCCCCTACGGCCTCAGAGATATAGAGGAAAAAATATGCACACAAAAAAAATAAAAAATTCTGACACTTTTTTTTCCTTTTTTTTTTTTTTTTAAAAAAATTCTCTCCTGCTATTGAGTACCCTAGGATCTGCGGTATGGCTGGTGATTCTGTTGTGATGAGTCACCGAAGGAGGAAAAAACAAAATACCAGCTAAGTCCAGAAAAACCAGAGAGGTTGGCAGCTATCGGATTGCAGACCCTTGAACCTATCCACAACAACTAGCAGTAGCCGTGGGGGGTTCCTACGGTGCCCTAGACCCCTCGATCACAGCCGGAGAACTACATAGCCTAAAGACAGAAAGGGGAAAAACTAAACTGCCCCAGAGCAGACCCCAAAGCAATAGGCAGCCCCCAACATATAATGACGGTGAAGCAAGATGAAAACACTAACACAGATAGAAAGATAGGTTGAGCAAATGATGGGGCCCAAGCTAACTACATAGGACAGGATAGGAAAGCTGCTGTCTGCCATCCGCAAAAACCCTATCAAAATAAGCCAACCGACTGATAGGAAAACAGGCCCTGAAGTCGCTAGGCTTCAAAAGACTATATCAGCACTCAGGTATATTCTGAAGACAGAGCAAAAGATCAACAGATCAGAGACAAAAATGGAATTCAGCTCACCCTCGGCCGGGGATGGCAGAACTCCCAAAAAACAAGGCAAAACAAAAACAAAACTGAAGAGTACAAAGCAGAGCAGAAAAACTTAGCTTTGAGACGCAGGAATCAGACTGGTCTCCAAGAATCCAGCAGGAAAATCACCAGCCAGGAAGAAGGGCGTCAGCAACCTTATATCCAGTCCTCAATTCCAGCCACCCAGTCATCATCTAGCTGCCCAGGTGTTTGGTAATCAGCCTCACTACCTTCCTTCACCAGAGGAGGGAGTTCATCAGACCTCAATGGTGAAGGGAAAAATGAACTCACAACACTCTACTGGGCCAGAGACAATAGTTCTCTGTCCTCAAATCTCTAGTGAGATTCAAATTCTCACCAATAGTAGATACACCTTCTACCTTCTTTTAAAGTACCATATAACTGGTGGTATTTTGGGTACATTTTCACAAAAATGAGCAAGTATGGTGGAAGATGCCATGGAAGTTGGTGGGGGTTGCCAGCTGGTCCCGATGGTGGTGGTGATGGTGTTGCATCTGTTGGTAGTGGCAAAAGCACAATAGCACCTAAGGCAGGAGGTGTTGAGCCTGCGTCATCGTCTGGCTCCACAAGTGCTCGAAGGCTCTTTCTTCAGGGAGTAGGTAAACCACTTTTAAAGCCGGAGCTTCAGGAACAAGTTTTGACTTACATTGCTGACACAGTCTTCAGCTCTCTCGCTCCTCTTCTGAAGTTTCGAAAAATAAAAGCACTGAGTCGTCATTGTAGACTCCTGGTCAGGAACAACATCTTTCCTTTTGTCCTTCACCCCTACCAAAAGTGAAGGATGTGGCAGGCCAACCGATTACTCCATGGAGCTCTATTCACATACCATGTCTGGGTTATCAAGTCAAATCGTGAATTCCATAGTCCAAGATGAATCGGACATGGAGTGCACTGATGCACAGCCACTGCTAGATTTTTCTGCTGGTACATTCACTCAGAGCACTACATTGTCCTCGCAGTGTACTGAACAAGAATCTGACCCTGATGAAACTCAGGTGCCCCTTCCCGCATACTATACCACCTTACACGGTGACACAGAAGAAGGTGCACATGAAATTGAAGAGGAGGTGATGGATGACCCAGTTGTTGACCCAGATTGGCATCCATTGGAGGAAGAGGGTGCCGCTGCCAATAGCTCAGAAGAGGAGGAGGATCCGCAGCAGGCCACGACATCACAACAGCTGTTATCTGGCAGGACAGTAGCAGTCCAAAAACGTGTTACAAAAACCAAAAGGGTTGCAGGACAGCTTGGTCAGACGGTCAAATTAGCACAGCGTGCAAGGTCTCAAAATGTCTTCCATAGTAGGAAGAGGGCAGTGTGGCACTTTTTTGAACAAAATCCTAATGATCAGGCAAAAGTTATCTGTAAGAAGTGTGCAAAGACCTTTAGCCGAGGGAAAAATCTGAGAAATTTGAATACCAGTTGCATGCTTAGACATTTAACCACCATGCACTTGCAAGCGTGGACGGACTAAAAAACCTCACATACCACATGTGCACCTGCTCAGAATGAAGGTAGTCAGCAACGCTACATCGCTTCCCCCACTGTAAGCCCGCCGGTTAGCACACCACCAACAGCAAATGTCGAGGTGTCGTCGCAAGGGCAAAGCAGTCATGGAATTACAATGTTATTTCTATGAAAGACTGAATCTAGGCCATCAGCAACACCACCAACACCATCACCATCACCAACCCTCTCTCAGTCCACCATGTCCACTGCTAGTTCCACCATATGCAGCTCTCAAGTCCAGCTCACCCTACCAGAGACTCTGAGTAGGACAAGAATGTACTCATCCTCTCATCCGCATACACATGCTTTGAACGCCCACATTGCCAAACTAATCTCGTTAGAGATGATGCCCTACCGGTTCGTTGAAAGCAAAGCTTTCCATGAGCTCATGGCCTACGCAGTACCACACTATGACCTACCCAGTTGGCACTTCTTTTCGTGAAAAGCCATCTCAGCCCTCCATGTGCATGTGAAAGACCGCATTGTCCATGCACTCAAGCAATCAGTGAGTGGAAAGGTGCACCTCACAACAGATGCATGGTCCAGTACGCATGGCCAGGGCCGTTACGTGTCCATCACTGTGCACTGGGTTAATGGGGTAGATGCAGGGTCCACGGGGCACAGCGGTGGTGGGACAGTGCTGCCTATCCCACGGTATAGGAAACAGTTGGCTGTAGGCGTTCGACCCTCCTCCTCCTCCTCCAGAAGCGAAAGCTCATCCACAGAGCACAGTCGCACGAGCACTCTATCCGCAGCTGCCAGTGTTGCACATGAGCTGTCCCACTATGGAACAGCAAGTGGTAAGCGTCAGCAGGCTGTGTTGAAGATGATGTGTTTGGGCGACAACAGACACACCGCGGAGGTACTGGCCGACTACTTCTAGCAACAAACTGAGTCATGGCTGGGCAGTCTACATCTTGAGGCAGGCAAGGTATTTAGTGATAACGGCCGTAATTTTGTGGCAGCCATAGCCCTTTCAAAACTCAGACACATACCTTGCTTGGCTCACACCTTGAACCTGGTGGTGCAGTGCTTCCTCAATAATTGTCCGGAGTTAACACCCCTGCTCCATAAGGTGCGAAGACTGTGCTCGCACATCCGTCCGTCGCCTGTATGCAGAAGCTGCAGCGATTGCTCCACCTTCCCAAGCACCATCTAATTATCGACATTGCAACAAGGTGGAACTCCACCCTGCACATGGTTCAGAGGATGTGCGAACAAAGGCAGGCTGTAATTCATTTGTGGGAGGATACACAGGCAGGCAGTTTGCAGGCAGACATGGAGTTGTCTGGTGTGCAGTGGTCGAAGCTGAAAGACCTCTGTAAAGTCCTTCAGTGTTTTGAGGAATGCACATGGCTGGTAAGCGCAGACAGCATCATCATAAGCATGAGCATCCCACTTATGCGTCTGCTCATGCAAACTTTGACGCACATTAAGGAGCAGGCGTCTGCAGCCAAGAAGGAAGAGGAGGAGGGAATCCTTGATGACAGTCAGCCATTGTCTGCTGAGGGAAGTCTCGTGGACGAGGTGGAGGAAGAAGAGGAGGAGGTGGAGGAGGATGATGGGGATGATTATTTTGGGGAGGAGGATGCTTCTCAGAGGGCAAGAAAAAATGTTGGCGTGGAAAGGTCACGAGTGAGCCCCCCCTACTTGCTCAGGATAACAGCACTTGCAAAGTTGAAATACTTACCTCTCCCTGCTCAACCGCTGTGACG
This sequence comes from Dendrobates tinctorius, assembly GCF_039654945.1. Taxonomy (NCBI): domain Eukaryota; kingdom Metazoa; phylum Chordata; class Amphibia; order Anura; family Dendrobatidae; genus Dendrobates; species Dendrobates tinctorius. The sequence continues at coordinate 5,358,535 of NW_027361694.1, forward strand.
TCTTCTGCTTTTCCTGACAGTGATATTCTGGTCAGAGAGTGCGATGACATCATGTCTGTACGCCCTCTGCCTAAACAGTCCAAGTGCAGTGAGATGGAAGATGGGGACGACGAGGAGTCCAGACTAGTACAGGGATTCCCTAGTGAGGAGACTTATTTAATTGTTTTCAATGTTGGGACAGCTATTTTTGGGGAGCACTATACTCTGGAGAATGATATATGAGGCCCACCATACACTGGAGCATTCCAAAGGTGGACATCAGACGCTGGAGCAGCATTTACAGGGCCCATTATGCACTGGAGTATTAGAAATGAGACCCATTATACATTATATATAGAGCATTATTTGGGCCCATAACACAGTGGAGCTTCATCCATGGGGACCAACATATACTGTACCATTATGTGGAGCTCATCATATACTATTTCAAACATTATATGGGACCAGTGATTCTGTATGGAGAAATATATAGGCCTCATTACTCTGCATAGCGCACTATGCGGTGGCCATAATACTGTATGGAGTAATATACTGTCCGTTTTTGGAGCTATTGGAGAATTTAAAATGGATATCAGTCATGAGATGTAAGAAGTGAAGTATTTTTCATTGTACTATACTGCTATTTCTCTGCCGTATCAGAGGATCATGAATTGTGGCATGTGTTAAAGGAGCCCATTGACAATCTTTGGCCCTGTGCCCACAAAAATCTGGAGCCAGCCCTACCTCCCCCCACAAATTTAGCCAAATAACCCCCAGTTTTCAATGCCTATCTATTATTATAAAGTAAATTAAGGTTGACAAGCTTAAGTAGTAAGAATTGATGTTTTTGGCATTAAAATGGGAACTGTAGGTATGTTTTCTGTCCTCCACTCCATGCCGACATTGGTTCCCCATTGACTTGCATTGGGCTTCGTGTTTCAGTCGGCCTTTGACTTTTCACGATAATCGGCCGATTTCATTCGACCCGACTTTTGAGAAAGTTGGGTTTCATGAAACCCGACTCGACCCGAAAAAAGGCAAAGTCGCTCATCTCTAGTGAACACTGTCTTACCGACTTGTTCACTGTGTGCATGACCCATTCGTTTGTACACTATATTTATAGATAAGTACGCAGTATTAATCTATTAACTCACTTTGGCAAAATATATTGCACACATTAAAAATATAATTAACCCCTTTCTGAAATTTATTGTAATAATATGTCCCTGCGCCCTGGGCCTATCTGGCCAGGGAAGTATTACTACTGCATGGCGATTGCCCACTCACATGGGCTGTGCATGGACTATCACTGCTGGGTGTCAGCTGATGCTGACAGCTGACAGCAGGCACTAAGTGCCAGGAGCAGTCCCCCCCCCGAAAAAAATCCTGAGTTGCTGTTTTTTTTTCATTCTACCTCCAAAAAATCATAATAGAAAGCAATGAAATAAGTTGTGTGTCTGAAAATGAAACCAATAGAAACGTCAACTTGTCCCGCAAAAACAAGCCCTCCCATGACTCTGGAACAAAATATCTAAAAATTACAGTGCATTGCGAAAGTATTTGGCTCCCTTTTTTTTTTCAACCTTTTCCCACATATCATGCTTCAAACATAAAGATAACAAATGTAAATTTTTGGTGAAGAATCAACAACAAGTGGAAGTCAATTGTGAAGTTGAACGAAATTTATTGGTTATTTTACATTTTTGTGGAAATTCAAAAACTGAATAGTTGGGCGTGCAATATTATTTGGCCCCTTTAACTTAATACTTTGTTGCGCCACCTTTTGCTGCGATTACAGATGCATGTCGCTTGGGGTATGTCTCTAGCAGTTTTGTACATTGAGAGACTGAAATTCTTGCCCATTCTTCCTTGGCAAACTGCTTGAGCTCAGTGAGGTTTGATGTAGATCTTTTGTGAACAGCAGTTTTCAGCTCTTTCCACAGATACTCGATTGGATTCAGGTCTGGACTTTGACTTGGCCATTCTAACATCTGGATACGTTTATTTGTGAACCATTCCATTGTAGATTTTACTTTTTTTGGGGATCATTGTCTTGTTGGAAGACAAATCTCCGTCCCAGTCTCAGGTCTTTTGCAGACTCCAAAAGGTTTTCTTCAATTACAGGTCCTGTAATTGGCTCCATCCATCTTCCCATCAATTTTAACCATCTTCCCTGTCCCTGCTGAAGAAAAGCAGGCCAAAACCATGATGCTGCCTCCACCATGTTTGACAGTGAAGATGGTGTCTTCAGGGTGATGAGCTGTGTTGCCTTTGCGCCAAACATATCGCTTGGCATTGTTGCCAAAAAGTTTGATTTTGGTTTCATCTGACCAGAGCACCTGCTTTCACATGTTAATGTGTCTCCCAGGTGGCTTGTTGCAAACTTTAAACGACATTTTATATGGATATCTTTGAGAAATGTCTTTCTTCTTGCCACTCTTCCATTAAGGCCAGATTTGTACGACTGATTGTTGTCCTATGGACACACTGTCCCACCTCAGATATAGATCTCTGCAGTTCATCCAGAGTGATCATGGGCCTCTTGGCTGCATCTCTGATCAGTCTTCTCCTTGTTTGAGATGAAAGTTTAGAGGGACGGCCGGGTCTTGGTAGATTTGCAATGTTATGATACTCCTTCCATTTCCATATGATCGCTTGCACAGTGTTCCTTGGGATGTTTAAAGTTTTGGAAATCATTTTGTATCCAAACCTGGCTTTAAACTTCTCCACAACAGTATCACAGACCTGCCTGTTGTGTTCCTTGGTCTTCATGATGTTCTCTTTGCATCAAACATGACCCTGAGACTATCACAGAGCAGGTGCATTTATACGGAGACTTGATTACACACAGGTGGATTATATTTATCATCATTAGTCATTTTGGACAACATTGGATCATTCAGAGATCCACAATGAACTTCTGGAGTGAGTTTGCTGCACTGAAAGTAAAGGGGCTGAATAATATTGCACGTCCCACTTTTCAGTTTTTGAATTTCCACAATAATTTAAAATAACCAATAAATTTCGTTCAACTTCACAATTGTGTTCCACTTGTTGTTGATTCTTCAACAAAAATTTACACTAGGTATCTTTATGTTTGAAGCATGATATGTGGGAAAAGATTGAAAAGTTCCAGGGAGTCAAATACTTTCGCATTGCACTGTATATCTTGCAAAATATGGTGGTGCATAAACTATTTTTAACAATAAATAACGTCTCTTAGTGTGTGACAACAGCCAAATATAAAAACCCAATATAAATCTGGTATCTCTGTAATTGCACCAACCCGAAGAATAAAGTCACCTAATCACTTATAACGCACGAGGAACGGCATAAAATATATAGATCCAATTCTTCACCTGTTGTTGACGTTCCCTCCCTTCCGAGACCAGCTGTGCGCCCAAACAATAATTTTCTCCCTCACACGTAGTGCTCAGGAGAAATTGCACAACAAATTGGTGCAATTTCTTCTATTACCGTTATGAAAATGCAAAATTAGGGGCTCAAATAACATTTTTGTGAGGAAAATGTGATTTTATCATTTACACTGCTCAACTTTATAAACTTCTGTGAAGCACCTGGGGGGTCAAGGTGCTCACCACCCATCTAAATACATTCCTTGAGGGGTCTAGTTTCCAAAATGGGGTGACTTGTGACTTGTGAGGGGTTCCCAATGTTAAGTCACATCCAGGGTTATCCAGTTGGAACATGGTGTCCAGCAATTGTTCCATGAAATTTTACATTCAAAAAGTCAAATGATGCTCCTTCCTTTCCGAGCTCTGCAATAGACCCAAACAGTGGTTTTCTCACAATTATGAGGTATCAGAATGCTCAGGAGAAATTACTCAATAAAATTTGGTGTCCATTTTTTCCTGTCAACCTTGTCAAAATAAAATAATTTAGATCTGAAGTAATTTTTTTTGTGAAAAAAGTTAAATGTTAATTTGTTTTCAACATTACAAAAAATCCTGTGAAACATCTGAAGGGTTAATAAACTTCTTGAATGTGGTTTTGAGCACCTTGAGTGGTGAAATTTTCAGAATGGTTTCATTTTTGGGTATCTTCTATAATATAGACCCCTGAAAGTGACTTCAAATGTGATGTGGTCCCTAAAAAATGTTTTGTAAATTTTTTTGTAAAATTGAGAAATCGCTGATGTAGTGCATCAGTATCCACGCTGTGCAGTGATGAGGCAAAGACTCTGCAAAAGTTCAAAATAAAGTCTCTTTAATATTCAGCGTACTCACTAATAGAAAATAACTCTGATCCTCTGGATCGCAGATGGAAATAGTCCGTGACAGGTTGCCTTGGCTGACTGCACAACTGTGTATGCTGATGGGTGCCAGGCCTTTTGGCTCCACTTGGTCCTGTATTGCCTCACACAGGTTGAGCTCTGCAGAGCCTCCTGCTCTGCCTGCTTCCAGGACCAAACTGACACACCCCACCCACTGCTGCATGGGTTTTTACAAAAGAACTATGGCTGTCTGCCACATGGAAAACCCAGGGCCGGGGGTGAAATGGACTTCCCCGATGCCATTCTGCAGTTAATTTAAAAAATAAAAGCCCAGGACAGGTTTTCTTAAATCTGCCCTGGACACATAGCATGTCCAAGGACCAATACTCACTTTTATTTTGGATTGCAATCACAGCTATGCCTATGATTGCAATGCACTCCCACGGCCTCCATATGCTTCTTTGCACATCCTGGGGGACACATATCAACCCTCGCATATAAAACCTGTCACTGCCTCACATACCCCCTATTCCAACTTGTGGGGCATCTGCATTTCCCTGTGACCTGCCCGCCCAATGTTCCACTGAGAAACTAAAGTTTTGCATGGACAGGAACCATCTGGTGACCCGAGCATTCCTCTATTTTGTGTTTCTCATCCAGACAAAGGGTGAATGGCCCGTTACCAAACGAAACTGAAACCCGAGCAAATAGTAGCGTAGGGACTAGAATCATAGAATCGTAGAGTTGGAAGGGACCTCCTGGGCCATCTAGTCCAACCCCCTGCTCAAAGCAGGAGTCGCTAAATTATCCCAGTCAGATGTCTGTCCAGCCTCTGTTTGAAGACTTCCATTGAAGGAGAACTCACCACTTCTCGTGGCCAAGGCCCATTTAACCGCCAAGCACTCCTTCTCCACTATGCTAAAAAATTTTCTCCGCCGGGGTCAGTTTCCTGCTCAAATAGGTGACTGGATGGGGGTTCTACTCTTGCAACAGCACCACTCCTAGACCTACCTCTAAGGCATCGGTTTGCACAATAAAATGAAGTTTGGGCTGATGAGGACCGGCTGTACACACAACACCGACTTCAAGTTCTGGAATGCTTTCTATGCTTGAGGATTCCAGTGGACTATTACTGACTTCTTACCTTTTAACATGTCAGTAAGGGGTGCCGACTTCCCTGCAAAATTGGGTATAAACCAGCAATATTACCAAATGATGCCGAGAAAACCTGTTTGATACTCAACGGCTTGGGCATATTTGGATGGCCTCGATCTTGTTTACCAGGGGTTTGATAACCCCGCGGCTGATCATATGACCTAAGTACCGGGCTTCCGTGAGTCCTATAGTGCATTTCTGTGGGTTCACCGACAACCCCGCCACCCGGAAAGACTCCAGTACTGCTTGCACCTAGGACAGGTGGGTGGTCCAATCTGCATTAAAGATGACTATGTCATCTAGATAGTCTAGATATTAGGCTCTGGAATGTAGCCAGAGCCCCATTTGACCCAAAAGGCAGGACAACATATTGGTAGAGATCCTCTGGTAATAAAAGTGGTCTTTTCTTTCACTGACTCTGCTAATGGGACATGCCAGTAACCTTTTGTATGGTTGAACGTGGTGAAGTACTGGGCCATCCCCATCCTCTCAATTAGCTTGTCAACCCATGGCATGGGATAGAGGTCAAATTTTGACACCTCATTTTATTTCCTGAAGTCATTACAGAAGCGTAATGACTCATCTGGTTTTGGAATTGGGACAATAGGGCTGGCCCACTCCCTTCAGGACTCCTCAATGACTCCCAACTGGAGCATTTGCTTCACCTGCAATATATTTTAACCCTTTTCTGACATGACGTACTATCCCATACAGGTGCCTTGGGCCTGAATGCACATGGACCGGATAGTACGTCATCACCGATCAGCCAAGCTCACAGGGGGAGTGCAGCTGATCGCGGCCAGGTGTCAGCTGATTATCACAGCTGACACCCGTCACTATGTGCCAGGAGAGGCCACAGACTGCTCCCGACACTTAACCCCCAGCACACTGCAATCTAACATGATCGCACTGTTTCCGTGGCATCCGGGAAGCGTCGTGCTGGGAGGGAGATCCCTGCATGCTTCCCTGAGACCCTCAGAACAACGTGTTGCGATCGCATTGTTCTGAGGGCCTCCTTCCTGCAGTCCTCCGGATCCAATATGGCCGTGGGGTCATTCCACATCCTGCAGGGAGGTGGCTTGTCAGTGCCTGCTGAGAGCAGCAGGCACCGGCAAGCCTCCTGCATTGCCTGTCAGATCGCTGATCTGACACAGTGCTCTACAATACAATACATATTAAATTAGAAAATGGTAGCACACCAAATATGAAATATGTGAAATACGAATAGCAAAATGGCTTTAGTAATACATTTCATAATGGCTTTTGTAAGGCATATCAAATATGAAATAAGTGAAATATGAATAGCATAATGGCTTTTGTAATCTTGAAAAACATATGAGATACTTAGCACAAAATTTGGCCAAAAGATGTGAGCCCATTCACCAGCGACAAGGTGATCTCAGATTGAATGGGTCCCTATACTGACTGCCTGGTGTGAACTGACCTCTGGCTAGTAACATGATAAAGCCTGTATATATAGGATGATAGGAACCAAACATGTGACTGAATGCGATTAAAATCACCACTTGATGAAGGGCGGAGTGCTCAGTCAGAAAACTAGTATACAAGTAATAGAACAAACTGACGGCACATCTAGAACTAGTCTGAATAGGTGCATACCAAAAGGCAACTTACATATTAAATTAGAAAATGGTAGCACACTAAATATGAAATATGTGAAATACGAATAGCAAAATGGCTTTAGTAATACATTTCATAATGGCTTTTGTAAGGCATATCAATATTTATCATGTTACTAGCCAGAGGTCAGTTCACACCAGGCAGTCAGTATAGGGACCCATTCAATCTGAGATCACCTTGTCGCTGGTGAATGGGCTCACATCTTTTGGCCAAATTTTGTGCTAAGTATCTCATATGTTTTTCAAGATTACAAAAGCCATTATGCTATTCATATTTCACTTATTTCATATTTGATATGCCTTACAAAAGCCATTATGAAATGTATTACTAAAGCCATTTTGCTATTCGTATTTCATATTTGGTGTGCTACCATTTTCTAATTTAATATGTAAGTTGCCTTTTGGTATGCACCTATTCAGACTAGTTCTAGATGTGCCGTCAGTTTGTTCTATTACTTGTATACTAGTTTTCTGACTGAGCACTCCGCCCTTCATCAAGTGGTGATTTTAATCGCATTCAATCACATGTTTGGTTCCTATCGTCCTATATATACAGGCTTTATCATGTTACTAGCCAGAGGTCAGTTCACACCAGGCAGTCAGTATAGGGACCCATTCAATCTGAGATCACCTTGTCGCTGGTGAATGGGCTCACATCTGATCGTGCGCTGACCATGCCCTAGTCTGATTTTGCTGGCGCTGCGCCCAGCGCACAAAAATGCGCTGTGTTGCATTTTTGTGCTCTGGGCACAGCGCCAAAAGGGCACAGTGCCAGCAAAATCAGACCAGCGCACGATCAGCGTATCCAACTCTAAATATAGGATACGCTGATCACATGCAGACTCATGAGATCAGAGGAGGAACTGACAGGAGGGAGCGTGGCCGGGGGTGGGGCTTAGCGGCGGCCCTGCGCTGCGCACAAGAACGCTAGTGTGAAATTAGCCTTGCAAAGACAGATATAAATAAACATGGTACAGCAGAAAACGGCATCTTGTCTCGCAAAAAACAAGCCGCAATACAGCATCATCAGCGACAAAATATAAAATTATAGCTCACAGAATAAAGCGATGCAAAAATAATTATTTTTTAAATAAAATTGTTTTTATTGTATAAAAGCACCAAAACATAAAAAAATGATATACGCAGAACTGTATAAACGCCCCCCCCAAAAAAGAAATTCATGAATTGCTGGTTTTTGTTTATTCTGCATCCCAAAAATTGTAATAAAGAGCGATCAAAAAATGTGATGTGCACGAAAATGGTACAAATAAAAACGTCAACTTGTCCCGCAAAAAATAAGACTTAACATGACTCTGGGCCAAAATATGGAAAAATTATGGCTCTCAAAATGTGGTGATGCAAAAATCATTTTTTGCAATAAAAAGCATCTTTTAGCATGTCACAGCTGCCACCCCATTATCAACCCCTTAGATAGGGAAAAATAATAAGGGGTAGGGCTACGTTTAGGGCTAGGTTTAGTGCTAGTGTTAGGGCTAGGGTTAGGGTTGGGGCTGAAGTTAGTGTAAGGGCTAAAGTTTGGGTTGGGTCTAAAGTTAGGGTTAGGGTTGGGGCTAGGGTTAGGGTTTGGGCTAAAGTTAGGGTTGGTGCTAAAGTTAGGGTCAGGATTGGGGATAAAATTAGGGTTAGAGTTGGGGCTAAAGTTAGGATTAGGGTTGGGATTAGGGTTAGGAGTGTGTTAGGGTTAGACTTGTGGCTAGGGTTATGGTTAGGGTTGGGATTAGGGTTAGGGGTGTGTTGGGGTTAGGCTTGGAGTTTGAATTGGGGGGTTTCCACTGTTTAGGCACATCAGGGGTCTCCTAAGGCGACATGGCGTCTGATCTCAATTTCAACTAATTCTGCATTGAAAAAGTGAAACGGTGCTCCTTCTCTTCTGAGCTCTGCCATGTGTCAAAACAGTGGTTAATCCCCACATATGGACTATCAGCATACTCAGGATAAATTGCACACTAACTTTTGGGGTCCAATTTCTTCTGTTACGCTTTGGAAAATAAAAAATTGGGGGCGAAAATATCATTTTTGTGGAAAAAAATATGATTTTTTATTTTTATGACTCTACGTTATAAACTTCTGTGAAGCACTTGTGCATTCAAAGTGCTCATCACACATCTAGATAAGCTCCTTGGGGGGTATAGTTTCCAAAATCAGGTTACTTGTGGGGGGTTTCCACTGTTTAGGCACATCAGTGGCTCTCCAAAGGCGACATGGTGTCAGATCTCAATTTCAGCCAATTTTGCATTGAAAAAGTCAGACTCCCTTCCCTTATGTTCTCTGCCATGCATTGAAACAGTGTTCCCCCTCCCTCTTATGGAGTATCAGCGTACCCAGTACAAATTGCACAGTAACTTTTGGGGTCCAATTTCTCCTGTTACCCTTGGGAAAATAAAAAAAAATTGGACCTGAAGTAATTTTTTTCTGAAAAAAAGTTAAATGTTCATTTTTGTAAACATTCAAAAAATTCCTGTGAAGCACCTGAAAGGTTAATAAACTTCTTGAATGTGGTTTTGAGCACCTTAAAGGGTGCAGTTTTTAGAATGGTGTCACATTTGGTTATTTTCTATCACATAGACCCCTCAAAGTGACTTCAACTGTGATGTGATCCCCCCAAAAAATGGTGTTGTAAAAATGAGAAATCGATGATCAACTTTTAACCCTTTTAACTTCCTAACAAAAAATAATTTTGGTTCCAAAATTGTGCAGATGTAAAGTGGTCATGTGGGAAATGTTACTTATTAAGTTTTTTGTGTGCCATATCTCTGTGATTTAAGGGCATAATAATTCAAATTTGGAAAATTGTGAAATTTTCAAAATTTTTGCCAAATTTCCGTTCTTTTCACAGATAAGCGCAAGTTATATAAAATAAATTTAGAAATTTTACCACTAGCTTGAAGTACAATATGTCATGAGAAAACACTGTCAGAGTCACCAGGAAGCATTCCAGAGTTATTACCTCATAAAGGGACAGTGGTCAGAATTGTAAAAATTGGCCCGGTCATTAACGTGCAAACCACCCTTGGGGGTAAACAAGTTAATGGCATAACTATACACCTCTGCTTGCTGTCTCACCTGCTGCCTATCACCCTGTATATATAGATATATATTTTTTATGTGCCTGCTAAATCTTTGGTATAATTCATCTGTTGCATTGTACTTAATACTCACTGATGTATATCCATGCTGGGGTCACTCTAGATGTTATCAGGCAAAAGGTGTTACAGCACATAGATGCAGCCAGGCCCAGTGTCTTTGATCATCTATCCATCCCTGATGTTCTAGATAACTGCAAATTTATCCCAAACCATCTCCCACAATCCCTTTCACCTGATCCTCTACTCAGTCCTATAAATTTAGAACCATTCTAAGGGGTCCACATGTGTTTGGGTGGATACACACTTCCTGCATCAAAGTATATCTGTAGCTAGGTATACAGAAGCTGCAGTTATTTCAATGGCAGTTAGTCACTGCAGGAGTCAGGACCAAACACTGTCTCTTTTGGGTATGTCTGCCAAGTAAGCACTCTTTTAACCCATCCTACTCACCATATTTACATATGCCCTTGCAGTGTTTGCTCCATTAATCATTACTCTCCTTCGCTATCCCAAAACTCCAGCACCCTCTAACCAAAAAATCTTACTTCCCCACCTGACCTCCTCTGCCAGCCACTCTCTTTCTCCAACCTGCTCTCCCTCTCTCTGCTTCTCCTCACTGTTGGAGACATGTCTCCCAATTCTGGACCCCATCGCTAATGCTTCCTATTAATTCCCCCTCCTACTTCTCCCTATCTAATATGAACTACCGTAGTCTCTCCAACATAAAACCCGTGCCCTTGATGCCCACCCCCCTGCTCCCTCTCTGGAGCACTCTGGAATGCGAGGTCCATCTCCAATAAGCTTCATGTGATTCATGACCTCTTTCTCTTTCGCAATCTTGCCTTCCTCGGCCTCACAGAAATATAGCTGACCTGACCAAAATTACTAATGACTTACTCACAGCCAAAGCTAACAGACAGTTCTCCATCCTCCTCCTTCTTGACCTGTCTTCTGCCTTTGACACAGTTGACCACTGCCTACTGCTACAGATTCTTTCTTCACTTGGCATCAAAGACCTTGCCCTCTCCTGGATTTACTCATACCAATCTGACCGCACATTCAGCGTTTCCCACTCCCTCACTATCTCCTCATCCTGCCCCCTCTCTGTTGGAGTCCCCCAAGGCTCTGTCCTGGGATCCCTACTTTTTTCCATCTATACTCTTGGCCTAGGACAACTCATAAAGTCCCATGGCTTACAGTACCACCTGTATGCAGATGACACTCAGATCTACCTCTCTGGCCCAGATGTCACCTCTCTGCTCTCCAGAATCCCGGAGTGTCTATCAGCCATATCCTCCTTCTTCTCCTCTCGCTTCCTAAAACTCAACGTAGACAAAACTGAACTGATTATCTTTCCTCCATCTCACGTATCTTCCCTACCCAATCTATCTATTATGGTAAACATCATCACGCTCTCTCCCGCACCTGAAATTCGCTGCCTCGGAGTAACTCTCGACTCTGCCCTGTCCTTCAAACCACACGTCCAATCTCTTGCCACCTCCTGTCACCTCCAACTCAAAAATATTTCCAGAATCTGTCCCTTCCTCAGCCCTCAATCTACTAAAACTCTTGTATATGCCCTCATCATCTCCCGCCTTAACTACTGCAACACTCGCCTCTGTGGCCTCCCTGCTAACTCTCTTGCACTACCCCATTCTGTCCTCAATTCTACTGCCCGACTAATCCACCTCTCTCCTCGCTACTCCCCTGTCTCCCCCCTCTGCAGATCCCTCCATTGGCTCCCAATTTCCCAACGAATCCAGTTCAAACTACTAACACTGACCTACAAAGCCATCCACAACCTTTCCCCTCCCTATATCTCTGAATTAATCTCCCAATATCTTCCCTCACGTATTCTTCGATCCTCCCAAGACCTCCTACTCTCCTCCACACTTATTCATTCCTCACAAAGCAGCCTCCAAGATTTCTCCCGAATATCCCCTATCCTCTGGAATGCCATGCCTCAACACGTCCGATTATCCACCACCCTCGGATCCTTTAAACGAAACCTGAATCTTTTCAGGAAAGCTTACAGGTTGCAATGACCATTCTGCCACCTCTCCACCGCCTGAGCTGCTGCCTCATCACCACCAGAGCTGCTGCACCCCCTGACCTTCTGCCTCTTCCCCACTATCCCGTAGAATGTAAGTCCGCAAGGACAGGGTCCCCTCCCCTCTGTACCAGTCTGTCATTGTAAATTTGTTTACTGTTAACGATATCTATAACTTTTTATGTAACCCCCTTCTCATGTACAGCACCATGGAATTAATGACACTATATAAATAAATAATAATAATAATAATAATAATAATAATTAAAAAAAAGCTGACACCCTCTGACACCACCTCCCCTGCTGCGCTGTGTTACAGAGGCCTCCATTTCACCCACACTCCTCGCCCCAGCAACAGACACAGTGGAGGAGTGGGTCTTCTCCTTTCTTCTAACTGCACCTTTAACCCTATCCCACCTCTTCCCTCCCTTATCCTCCACTCTTTTAAAGTCCATTCTGTCCGCATCTACTCTCCCTCCAACCTCCAAGTGGCCATCATATACTGACCTCCAGGCCCAGCCACTGCCTTTATTGACCAATTCTCTACCTTGCTTCTTCATTTTCTTTCCACTGACATCCCCACTATCATCATGGGTGACTTCAACATTCCTATTGATACCCTTCAGTCAACAGCCTCCAAACTCCTGTCCCTTACTTCATCTTTTGGACTTGCACAGTGGTCCTCCTCAGCCATCCACACAGACGGACATACATTAGACCTTGCCTTCACTCGTCTCTTCTCTCTATCTAATTTCACCACTTCCCCTCTCCCAATATCCCACCACCATCTACTCACTTTCTCATCCCTGTCCTCCTCACCTGTCACCCATGTTCAGCGACATGAGCACCCCCGCAAAAACCTTGCACACCTAGACACCCACACGCTCTCTGACTCTATTCTACCACTGGCACCATATCCTTACTCCATGACACAGACAGTGCCACTGCTTTCTACAATGCCACTCTCACATCAGCTATTGACGCCCCTCTCATTTATGTGGAGTATCAACAGACAATCCTAGCACAATAACGCTACTAAAAAACTCCGGCAAGTGTTCAGGGTTGCAGAGCGGTGTGGGAAGAAAGCAAATTTGCAAGTCAATTTCACTGCATTCAAACAGGCAACACACGCTTTCAAATCTGCCCTCACCTCTGCTAAACAGGCCTACTTCACAACCCTCGTATCTTCCCTATCCTACAATCCCAAAACAGTTATTCAAAACTTTTAACTCCCTCCTCCACCCATCACTGCCCCCTTCAACTGCCCTCATTTCTGCTGAGGACTTTGCCACAGACTTCAAAAATAAGATTGACCAAACAAGGAATGTCTTCATTGTTCAACCACCACAACCCATTTGTATACCAGACCAAGGCCCAAACCAAAAACCTCACTCTCCAACATCACTGAAGTGGAGATTAATTGTCTCCTCTCCAAATCACACCACACCACCTGTGCATTCGACCCCATCCCATCTCACCTACTCCCCCATCCTCACCACCACTCTTATCCCATCCCTAACCCACCTCTTCAACCTATCACTAACTTCTGGTACCTTCCCTTCTAATTTCAAACATGCCACAATCACGCCTATCATTAAAAAGCCAACCCTCGACCCAACCGCTATGTCCAACTATCACCCAATATCGCTGCTCCCTTTCGCTTCCAAACTCCTGGAGCAGCATGTCCACACTGATCTTTCTATCCACCTCTCATCTAACTTGTTCTTTGACTATCTACAATCTGGTTTCTGCCCCATCACTCCACTGAGACAGCCCTAACCAAAATTACTAATGACCTACTTACATCCAAAGCTAAAGGACAATACCCTATACTCCTCTTTCTAGACCTGTCCTCTGCTTTCAACACAGTTGACCACTGCTTCCTACTACACATCCTCTCCTCCTTTGGCAGCCCTATCCTCGATCTCCTCATAGCTTTCCAACCGCACATTCAGAGTCTCCCGCACCACACTATCTCCTCATCCCACCCTCTGTATGTTGGAGTTGTTCTAGGACCCCTACTCTTCTCAATCTATACACTTGGCCTGGGGCAATTCATAAAGTCCCATGGATTCCATTAACACCTTTATGCCGATGACACTTAGATCTACAGTACCTCTCTGGCCCAGATGTCATCTCTCTGCTGTCCAGAATCCCAGAGTGTCTATCAGCCATATCCTCCTTCTTCTCCTCTCCCTTCCTCAAACTCAATGTAGACAAATCTGAACTCATCTTTTTTTCTCCATCTCACAGATCTTCTTTACTTTTCTATCACAATTAACAACATCACACTTTCCCTGTACCAGAAGTCCGCTGCCTCAGAATAACCTTTGACTCTGCCCTGTCCTTCACACCACACATCCAAGTTATTTCCACCTCCTGTTGCCTCCAGCTCAAAAATAACTCCAGAATCCATCCTTTCCTCAACCCTCAATCTACTGAAATGCCCTCGTCATCTCCCGCCTTGACTACTGCAACATCCTTTTTCTGTGGCCTCCCTGCTAATACCCTCACACCTCTCCAGTTAATCCATAACTCTGCTACCCTACTAACTCATCTCTCTCCTCACTACTCCTTCGCTTCTCCCCTCTGCAAATTTCTTCATTGGCTCCCATTCCCTCAGCGTATCTAGTTCAAATTACTAATACTGAACTACAAGGCCATCTGTCTCCTGAATATATCTCTGAACTAATCTCCCAAGGCTTGCCTAGGATGCCAATCACACAGGCAAGTGTGATGCAAAGAGTCTGGCTTGCAACCTATTAATGACGCCCATAGTATTATCAGACGGGCTGCTCCAGCACTATAGTATGCAATACACAGAACAGATGCCCCAATAGACCAAGCCAACAGAAAGAGGCCTGGCTGCATCCTGCAAAAACTGATATGATAAGTGCAAAAAATTAATGCATAGAATGAGTACATTAAATGAGGTATTGGTTAATATTTTGGCCAAAATAGATTAAGCCCACAAGCCGCGTCAAGGCTCCTCATATTTGCGAGTGCTAGTACTAATATCAAAACAGCTAACATAGAAAAAACTCATACCACAAGATATGGCCTTCCCAAAACCATGTCTGATGACAAATGCACATATAGCAGGATGCAGCAGGCCTCCACTAATAAAGGCAAGGGGCAGCACAGGTGCAAATTACTGATAAAAACAACCACCCCACACCTACCAGACCATGGAGGGGTTGACTGCCTAATAGAAAAAATGCACATAGATAAGGCTTGCCTAGGACGCCAGTCACACAGGCAAGTGTGATGCAAAGTGTCTGGCTTGCAACCTATTAATGACTCCCATAGTATTATCAGGCGGGCTGCACTATAGTATGCAACACACAGTAACAGATGCCCCAATAGACCAAGCCAACAGAAAGAGGCCCAGCTGCATCCTGCAAAAACTGATATGATAAGCGCAAAAAATTAATGCATACAATGAGTACATTAAATGAGGTATTGGTTAATATTATGCTATTTCCACTCTGGTGAAATTGCTGACATTTTAGTGGTGTCTGCCCCTAATTTTTTAAAGGTTTGGACTCCAAGCTGAGTCTCCTTTAGATGTGTTGCCTGAATTTGTCAGGGCTTTCAGGGGACCAGGCTTACACCTGCCACTCATCCACCTTTTACTTATCAATGTTTAAGCTAAAATTGCTAGTCCAAGATCTATCCAATGCCCTGCTACACGCTGCAGATTTATGTTATTTGCTTTATGTCAGTTGAGCAGTTGGAGAGTTGTGACACGGGCGCAAGGGTAATTGTGGTGCCACCTCTGAGAAATTAGTAACAAAATAGACACAACAGAAGGAAAATGATAACAAAATAAAAGAAATGTATAAAAAAATATTAAAATTGCACCAATCTTCATGTAATGAATCAATTAAATTAAATCAAATAGTGCATATATTCAAATTCTTGAAACCAACCAATCCTCCTTAATGTCACAAATTTGAATGGAGACCATTCGATTCTATCGTGAAAACAAGCCACTATGAATGGACAATCCAATTATATAAAAACAATAGGACTAAAATTGTATATAAAAAATATATAATCTTTAATAAATCAGATTTAGGCAATCATAGAATTGTGCAAAAGACAAGTGCCAAGGACATACCAAACATTAATATAGAAGCATATATATATATATATACAATAATATATGAGATCTGTCAGATAAGTAATATATAACAATATGGTACATTAATAATCTATCTCAGCATCACACACATATATACCTAAAGAATGTGCATAAGCTATAAACGATAGTGTATATAAACATCAAAATCGATCCATTATCGTATATCACAAAAAGTGAATCTGCCCACAATTGGGTTGTAAAAAATAAAATAAATCCATATCAATAATGTGCCATAGTGATAAGATCACATAACAAAGTGTGTAAGCCTTTTAGTGATACTCACTAATGTGTGAGCCGATGAAAATATATATAACGTACCCGTGATATACTGACAGCCTCAAAGTGATGCCCGGCACTCCCCGACGCGCGTTTCGGAACTGGCGTCCTTTTGTGGGTAGATTCACTTTTTGTGATATACGATAATGGATCGATTTTGATGTTTATATACACTATCGTTTATAGCTTATGCACATTCTTTAGGTATATATGTGTGTGATGCTGAGATAGATTATTAATGTACCATATTGTTATATATTACTTATCTGACAGATCTCATATATTATTGTATATATATATATATATATATATGCTTCTATATTAATGTTTGGTATGTCCTTGGCACTTGTCTTTTGCACAATTCTATGATTGCCTAAATCTGATTTATTAAAGATTATATATTTTTTATATACAATTTTAGTCCTATTGTTTTTATATAATTGGATTGTCCATACATAGTGGCTTGTTTTCACGACACCTCTGAGAAATGTACAGTGTGTGATGTTAAGGTGGAGGGAGAGGAGGAGAGGCTACTTGATGCAGCACTTGCCATCCAATGGAGAACATGCTCTTTCTTGCTCTCATTTACAAAGTGTACTGCTGTGCGGGTGCCAGAGAAAAGGAGTCGAGTAGCTTGTCTTGTAACAGAAGTTGTCAGTTGTCTTTGGATAGGAACAGCTGGTGTTTGTTTAGTAGAGCTTTCAGTAACATTACCACCTACCCCACGAACACCTCAAACACCAAGCCTATCCCTTTCCCCCATAACCTTGCTTTTTCCCCCACTCATGTTGAATGTACCCTTCACCTCTTTTAACCAGCTGTTTCATAACCCTAGGCCTAAACCTGTCAGTCACCTGTTACTAAATTAATAACTAGTACTTCTTGGTTGAGTTAGTGTGTCTGAACTACAGAATTAGTACAAACAATTTTGATTATGAAATGAGGCCTGGTGCCTTCACCAGATTATTGTCCAAAACCATTTTGGTAATGAAATTAGGCCTGGTGCCTGCACCAGAGTATTAGCCAAAACCATTTTGATTATGAAATGAGGCTAGATGCCTGCACCAGCGTATTAGCCAAAACCAATTGGATTATGAATTGTGGCCAGGTGCCTGCACCAGAGTATTTGCTATAACCATTTTGATTATGAAATGAGGCCTGGTGCCTGCATACCAATATTAGCCCAAAGTATTTTGATAAGCAAATTTGGACTACTGCCTGCACCCCAAAATTAGCCCAAACAATTTTGCTTAGGAAATGTGGCCTCATGTCTGCACTACAATATTAGCCCAAACTAGTTAAATGCCGGGACATCAATTTCACACAGGATCATATCAAACTATATCACAACTTACAGCAGCAACAAGAGCAGCCTCTTTTGCTTTGTTATGCTGACAAATTGGCACAAATATAACATGGCCACTTTTTATATGGAGATGGACATATGACTTCGGCAACCAATGACAGAAGCCCTTGTGTCTGGATGTTGTGGATGGTTTCTGCACCCTGATTGGATGCCAGAATGTACACATTAAGTTAATTAAAAAAAAATTGCAGTTCGCTGTTCCTCTGATTTATGCCAAAACCCTTCCTTCATAAAACACGCCCTCCCCCCACTCTTTATGCAGCAGTACTATCCTAACAGAAACATTAGTGGAAACGCGATCATTTATCGAACTGCACACCAATTTAGCTGACTTTTGAGGTAAATTGCTCAAGAATTTAAACACAAATCTGAATTAGCTACATTTTTGCCGAATTGGAGATTGGCAAACATTTTCCAAACCAGTTCGCTTATCTCTTATCTCCGCTGGTGAGAGGTTGCATACTGCTGGTGGTCCAACCTCTAGAGAGAAAGAACAGAGAGGTGTTTGGGCATGCACACTGATTTTTTCCGGTCCTTAAGACTGACAGATATATTCTTATACAACAAATAACCAAATAATAATTTAATGTGAATATGATTTTTAATATTTAAAAACAATTTTTTATGTATTAGCAGTTTCATTCAGAGCTACATTTTGTTTTACTCGCATGATCCTCTAGTGTACTTCAGGCTTGTAAAATAGAACTAGAATTGTTACAAAGAACCAGGTTATGAAATGGATAATCTTAACTGCTATACATAATCTGAATCCGATACAATCAGTCTTCAGGCTGTGCTGTGTCTATTTAACAATGTCCTTGTGGTTTCAGAAAACTCCTAATTTGCAATGTTAAAAACCTAGAGTGCCAGCTGGCATATCGGAAGCTAGCAGAAATGTAGAGCTGCTTTTCTTTTAATTCATGAAACCAACCTTTTAATTGCAAGTAACTAGGAAACTAGATATTTTATTGATAATCCACAGATTGCAAATGAATCATTTGGAACAGACTAATCTGCTTGGCTTCCTATTCTATTCTTCCAGTCCTCTGAGACACAATGATCTTAGAGGAGAAAATGTAAGTAGCTATTATATTCTAGAAAAACATAAGTTATTTTTTCTGCATATTTTTTACATAACACAATTCTGTCAATTTTGGCAAACAAAAGGTTTTTGAAGATTTTTTTTTTTTAAATCTCACTTCTGGAAGCAAAGCAATCCCCTGAAGTCACTTTGCTGCATGCCAAAGAACAACTAATTAGAATATATTGCTACCTATTTTACAATCAAAATGGTATGAATCAAACTGAATTGCAATAATAAAAAATGCAAATACCAATGCCCATTATGTTGCAGCAAGGGCAGGCAGCATAAACTCGCATGGTAAGTTTTAAAAAGAATGAAGGTATTGAAAATGCACTTAGATGCACACTAATAATGAAGCAAACTTTGCAGAACATGAAATATGGATCTTAATTGCAGTATTACTATGTATGATTGCCTGTGAGCTCCAAAAGGAAATTCAAGGTCATTTTATTCAAACCATTGGATTTATGTTTATAAATAATGTTAAGGAACTGAGTGAAATTTTACTTTTCACATAGAGGATCTTTTTTCACACATTCTAGCCTAACGGTAGACATACTTCACGTGCAGCCAGTTAAATGTACAGTTGACATGGTGGCCTACTCCCATTGATGGTTTCTCAGATGCTGCTGTGATTATTCATTCTCCTAATGCAGATTTTCCTTATCCAGCTCAAGATATTGGGAAAAGCCTACCTATATCTCTCTTTGACCAAAAGCTCCTTTCACATTTATCTACTTATTTTTTTATGTGTTATTTTCCAGAGATCAAAGAGCTGGAGAGGAAAAGAAGCAACAATATGAAGATGTGGGTATTCTGCTGCTTCCGGTTGTCAGACCAAAGCCAAATAGATGAAGGAAAAAAAAAACACAGATTTTCTGCGTTGCTGGTGGATTGATGAAACGATCCAAGATACACAGACTGTGTTGATTGCAGTTTTATAATCAACTCGTTTTGAAATTACATAGTAACATAGTAACAAAGTTTTTAAGGTTGGAGGAAGAATTTAAGTCCATCTAGTCCAACCCATAGCCTAACATGTTGATCCAAAAAAAAACCTATGCGGCAAACACTAAGCTCCAAAGTGGGGAAAAAATTCCTTTCCAACTCCACATACGGCAATCAGACTGCGGAACACACTAAATAAATAAATAATAAAGTGTGTTCGTCGCTCGGGGTCCACCGTGCAGTAGGTGTTAAAACCGCTGCTAAACAATGGCAGACGCGCTATATGGCGGTATAATGCGCTCGGGTTCAACATCACCAGATGAGCGTGGAGCGGACTCTGTTAAAATCACAGAAGCGATGTAACAAAAACATAAAAGTATGCACTGAGCCAGTTAGACTTCACCGGACTCAGTGAAATGGCACGCACGGTATCTGGTCACAGGACACACACAGGTTCCAAGACAGGGGACGATGTCCGTCTAGACCTACCGTGCGTGCGGCGTCGCTGCAGCGGATGCCGGTAAGTGCTGCTACATGCAGCGCGGCAGCAGACACAGCCGCTAAGTGATGGTGCCTTGAGAGACGTGACACCATCGGATGCTAGTGTAGAGGTGCGGTGTGCACAGTGGCCTAAGGCTTGCCACTGACTGGCGTGGACTCTAACTATAGTTCCCTATCCATTTGTGTAATTGCGCAATATCAGAGGGAGTGGAATCTTAATGAGTCAGTCACCAGAATCATGCATCCATCACCATTCACACATCTAGCAAGAATAGCCTATACTAGCGCATGGCCGAACGGCCATGCGGCCCTTTTATAGCCATGCACTGCCGGGACCTTCCAGATCTCTGAGATGGACCAATCAGATCAGGAGAAGGACCTGAACACGTGACTCCCGACCTCCAATGGGAGATTGTCTCATGAGCATGCTCATAGGAGCGGCAGAGGGACTTAGCCTGAAGAGTAACTTGCTGCGAAGCAGTATGTAAGGCTCTGGTCTCCTGCTGTGTAGCTGCAGGAATCCGACGCCTAACATCACCCCCCTCCTAGGGCCCCCTTCCTGGCAAAATTTTTTGCCACGTACCACCTTATGACCCACAGAGGCGTAGGCCTCAGGCTCATCCGCAGACCAGCCTGATGCCCCGGCAGATGACATGAAAAACCGGGACATGTGAATTAGTCTGAGAGAAGGCATGTGGAGGGCGTCGGGGATGGCTAAGTCACCAGGAGCCAAAGTTGGAGCGGGGCGCCGAAGTGTGTCGACGGGCGTCTTCATTCTCATTACAGTGATTTGAATGACATGTGGGGTGTGACCCAGATTGTCCTGGACCTCTATTGCCCGGTCTGCCACCGGCAAGGGACACCGTAACCCAGCCGACCTCTGTTTAGAGGATCTACTCCGAGCACAGGAGGCGCATGCCTGAATATATTTTTTAGTGTCCTGTGTCCTGTGCGGCCACCAATAAGAGCTAGCCAGGAGTTTTGTGGTACGTTTGTAACCAAAGTGACCACCCACCCTGGACGCGTGTGCTCACGTGAGGACCTTGGACTGCAGGCGAGGCGGAACAAAGGTTTTGCTCAGCCGCACTGGTTCAAGGACGACAGGAGCCATGAACTTCAGATTCCCAGTGAGGGGTGCGGAATGATCCGCGGGTACCTCCACAGAGGCTACTTGAACACTGCCCCCCATGCACCTTCCCACACAGTCCTTGCTCCAGCCCAGTATACTCCCCGAGGACCACTCAATATGGGGAGAATGGCAACGCAACCAGGGGAGTCCGAGAAGCACCTGGTCGATGCCCTTAGGCATGATGAGCAGGGACGTCTCGCGATAAGACAGGGAGATTGAGAACCCCAGGGTTGCTGTCTGGTGGGTAATCTGAGATGGTAAGGTAGATCCGTTAACCACCCTAATGGTCACGGGGTGAGGAAGTGGCACCAGTGGAATGGCGTGCTTTTGGGCAAAGGCTGAGGACATAACGTTTCCTTCTGCCCCAGAGTCCACTGTGACCTCTACCTCCCAGGAGGAAGCCCCGCTATCTAATGTCCCTCGGAATACTGGTTTGGAGGAGAACGTTTTCATATTAGGTAGATCTCCACCAACTGCCACCGGAGGTGAATGTTTTTTCGACCGCTGCGGACACCTATTAGCCAGGTGGTCCGACTGTTGACACAGGTAGCAGCAAGTGGGACCCTGTGCCGGACGTGCTTTCGGACCGGTATGGGACACGTCCATGGGTTCAGGAGGTAAAACCTCCAGATCAGGAGGCTCCAGCATTTCGGAGAAGCCAGGAGTTGACCTGAACTTCTGTCTGGATTGAGTACGCTCCAGCCCGCGGTCCATAAAACGGAGGTCTATACGGGTGGAGATCGCTATCAACTCTTCCAGGCTGATGGGAACCTCCCTGGTGGATAAGGCATCTTTGACATGCTCAGCCAACCCTCTCCAGAACACAGGGATGAGTGCTCTATCAGGCCACTTGAGCTCGGAAGCCAGTGTCCGGAAACGAACGGCATACTGACTGACCGACTGACTTCCCTGCGTAAGTGCAAGTAACTGGAGAGAGGTATTGTGAGTGACCCGTGGGCCCAAAAGACCTGCTTTGGAGTTGTTAAGAACTGAGCAGCAGTCCGAACTTCTGGGTCACCACGTTCCCACAGTGGCGTGGCACACTCTAATGCCCTACCCGACAGAAGGGTAACGAGGAACCCCACCTTAGCCCGTTCTGTAGGAAACATGCGGCCAGCAACGCAAGCTGAATAGAGCACTGGCTCACGAAACCCCTACAGTTGGTGCTATTGCCTGAAAATTTATCAGGCAATGGGAGGCGGGTAACTGTCGGTGCAGGCGTGGACGTGGACACACGCGAGACAGCCTCTGCGATAGCCTGAGCAGCAGCTTCAGTAAACTTTGCAGTGGAGGCGGCACTCTCGACAGTAGCCAACCTGCCCTCCAGCTGCTGAATGTACCGCTGAAGCTGCTGCAAGTCTGCCATTATTAGCCAGACCCTGGCGCTAGTATAATGTTAGTAACAGCAGAACGCACTAATTAAATAAATAATAAAGTGAGTTCGCCGCTCGGGGTCCACCGTATAGTAGGTGTTAAAACCGCTGCTAAACAATGGCAGACGCACTATATGGTGGTATATAGAGTTGAGCGAAACGGGTCGAAAAATTTCAAGAGTCGCCGACTTTTGGCAAAGTCGGGTTTCATGAAACGAAACCCGACCCTAGGATGAGGTCAGCCACGAGGTCGGCGACTTACGCGCCAAAGTTGCGTTTCAAAAGTTTGCTTTGCGCTCTTTTTCAGCCAATCAGGATCCACGGACACTGTGGGCAACGTGATGACATAGGCAGGGGTCACCACCATCTTTCAGAAGGGCATGCAAGTGATTGGCTTGCTTTGGTGGGCGTCACAGGGGTTATAAAAGGGCATGCACGCCGACCGCCATCTTACTTCTGCCGATCTTAGCATAGGGAGAGGTTGCTGCTGCTGATTCTGTAGGGAGAGCGTTAGGCAGGGAAGAAGAAAAAAAAACTGCTTCAGCTGCTAGCGATTTTGCCTGTACAACACACCAGTCACTGTGTGTGCAGTGCAAGGGGAGGCTATATTGTGGTGGATCAGCGGTGTTGGTTGTTAGGCTGCCTTCTAAGGCTTCCTGACAGCTGCATTGCTGTTTACCCACTGCTCTACAAACTGCTTTTTTAAAAGCAATCCCAATTTTTTTTTTTGTCCTGCTGAGGTACTGAGCGTGCATTTTTTCACACCATACAGCGGTGTACGCTCCTCACACAGTACCGTGTAATGGCTGTTATCACAGCCACAGTGAAGCTATCTGTGTGTCACTCTATGAGAATAAGTCGAGGACATATTCCGTTCTTACAGACCTGCACCTACTAGTTTTGTCTAGCTTTCAAACAGTTAAATATATTTGCTGTTTGATCACATTCAAAACTATAGAGAGACAGCGTGTGTCAGTCCGTATACTTAAAAAACACGGAGCTTGACAATTTTACGTACACCGGACAGCCGTGTACGTGCACGCTCCTCTCAGTACCGTGTAACGGCTGTCATCACGGCCACAGTGAAGCTATCTGTGTGTCACTCTGTGAGAATAAGTCGAGGACATGTTCCGTTCTTACAGACCTGCACCTACTAGTTTTGTCTAGCTTTCAAACAGTTAAATATATTTGCTGTTTGATCACATTCAAAACTATAGAGAGACAGCGTGTGTCAGTCCGTATACTTAAAAAACACGGAGCTTGACAATTTTACGTACACTGGACAGCCGTGTACGTGCACGCTCCTCTCAGTACCGTGTAACGGCTGCTATCACAGCCACAGTGAAGCTATCTGTGTGTCACTGAGGAAGGATAAGTGGAGGACTTGTTCCGTTCTTACAGACCTACACTCTAGGGAGATTCCTATTCTGCCCAATTCTACATACACCTTGTAGTTTGTGATACACTAGCCAATTTCTGCCTGTGACATAGCGCTCTGATATTCAGTGGGCCTCACACAATCCAAAAGTGTCCAGTGTCCACTAGTGTGTGCAGAAATTCAAAATCTCCCTTATCCTGTAGTCACTTTTTTCACACCTGTGCCATCGAGCCTGTGACATAACGCTGTGATATTCAGTGGGCCTCACACAATCCATAAGTGTCCAGTGTCCACAAGTGTGTGCAGAAATTCAAAATCTCTGTGATCCTGTAGTCACTTTTTTCACACCTGTGCCATCGAGCCTGTGACATAGCGCTCTGATATTCAGTGGGCCTCACACAATCCAAAAGTGTCCAGTGTCCACTAGTGTGTGCAGAAATTCAAAATCTCCCTTATCCTGTAGTCACTTTTTTCACACCTGTGCCATCGAGCCTATGACATAGCGTTCTGATATTCAGTGGGCCTCACACAATCCATAAGTGTCCAGTGTCCACAAGTGTGTGCAGAAATTCAAAATCTCCCCTGTCCTATAGACACCTTGTACCTTGTTTTACATTACTATATAGTTTGTTGGATTTTGTCTACATTTCTACAAAAAATGAGGAAGGCTGGTGGAAGAGGCCGTGGAATTGGGCGGGGGTTGGCAGCTGGTAATGATGGTGTTGGTGGTGGATCTGATGGTAGTGGCAAGAGCAAAATAGGACCGAATGCAGGAGGTGTTGAGCCTGCGTCATTGTCTGGCTCCATAAGGCTTCGAAGGCTTAGTTTTCTAGGAGTTGGCAAACCGCTTTTAAAGCCAGAGCATCAGGAAAAAGTTTTGTCTTACATTGCTGACTCAGCCTCCAGCTCTATCGCCTCCTCTTCTTCAGTTGTAAAAAGTAAAAGCACTGAGTCGTCATTGGAGGCTCATGTTCATGAACCACACCTT
Organism: Dendrobates tinctorius; assembly: GCF_039654945.1. Taxonomy (NCBI): domain Eukaryota; kingdom Metazoa; phylum Chordata; class Amphibia; order Anura; family Dendrobatidae; genus Dendrobates; species Dendrobates tinctorius. Next base: position 5,383,890 of record NW_027361694.1, read on the forward strand.
TCCTTGTGTCCTTCACCCCAACCAAGATTGAAGGATGACGCAGGCCATACTACTGATTACTCCATGGAGCTGTTTTCACATACCATGCCTGGATTATCAAGTGAAATGGTGAATTACCCAGGCCAAAATGAATCTGACATGGAGTGCACTGATGCACAGCCGCTGATAGATGATTCTGCTGGTACATTCACTCAGAGCACTACAATGTCCTCGCAGTGTACAGAGCCAGATTCTGACCCTGATGAGACTCAGGTGCCCCTTCCCGCAAACTATACCACCATACACGGTGACACAGAGGAAGGTGCACATGACATTGAAGAGGAGGTGATGGATGACCAAGTTGTTGACCCAGATTGGCATCCATTGGGGGAAGAGGGTGCTGCTTCCAATAGCTCAGATGAGGAGCATCCACAGCAGACATCAACATCGCAACAACTGTTATCTGGCAGGCCCGGAGCACTCCAAAGACAGGTTCCAAAAATCAAAAGAGTTGCTGGACAGCTTGTCCAGAGGGTCAAAAGATCACAGCATGCTAGGCCGCAAAATGTCTGCCAAAGTAGGAAGAGTGCAGTGTGGCACTTTTTTGAACAAAATCCTCATGATCAGGCCAAGGTTATCTGTAAGAAGTGCGCAAAGACCTTTAGCCGAGGGAAAAATCTGAAAAATTTGAATACCAGTTGCATGCTTAGACATTTAACCACCATGCACTTGCAAGCGTGGACACACCAAACCTCAAGTGCCACATGTGCAACTGATCACAAAGAAGGTAGTCAGCAACGCTACATTGTTTCCCCCACTGTAAGCCCACCGGTTAGCACAGCCGCAAATGTTGAGGTGTCGTTGCAAGGCCACAGCAGTCAGGGAATCCCACTGTTATATCAACGAAATACTGAATCTAGGCCATCAGAAAGAACACCAACTCCATCACCATCATCAACCCTGTCTCAGTCCGCCCTGTCCACCGCTACTTCCACCATATGCAGCTCTCAAGTCCAGCTCACCCTCCCAGACACTATGAGTAGGTCAAGAAAGTACTCAGTCTCTCATCTGCGTACACTGGGTTTGAACGCCCACATTGCCAAACTAATCTCGTTTGAGATGATGCCCTATCGGTTGGTGGAAAGTGCAGCTTTCCGCGAACTCATGGCCTATGCAGTACCACGCTATGACCTACCCAGTCGCCACTTCTTCTCTCGCAAAGCCATCCCAGCCCTCCACCATCATGTAAAAGACCGCATTGTCCATGCACTCAAGCAGTCAGTGAGTGGAAAGGTGCACCTCACAACTGATGCATGGTCCAGTCGGCATGGCCAGGGCCGTTACGTGTCCATCACTGCGCACTGGGTTAATGTGGTGGATGCAGGGTTCACAGGGGACAGCGGTGGTGGGACAGTGCTGCCTAGCCCACGGTATAGGAAACAGTTGGCTGTAGGCGTTCGACCCTCCTCCTCCTCCTCCTCCAGAAGCGAAAGCTCGTCCACATAGCGCAGTCGTACGAGCACTCCATCTGCAGCTGCCACTGTTGCACACGAGGTGTCCCCCTATCGAGAAGCTAGTGGAAAGCGTCAGCAGGCTGTGTTGCAGATGATGTGTTTGGGTGACAGACACACCGCCGAGGTGCTGGCCGAGTACTTGAAGCGACAAACTGAGTCATGGCTGGGCAGTGTACATCTTGAGGCAGGCAAGGTAGTTAGTGATAACGGCCGTAATTTTGTGGCAGCCATAGCCCTTTCAAAACTCAGCCACATACCTTGCTTGGCTCACACCTTGAACCTGGTGGTGCAGTGCTTCCTCAAAAATTATCCGGAGTTAACAGCCCTGCTCCAGAAGGTGCGAAGACTGTGCGCGCACATCCGCCGGTCGCCTGTACACTCCGTTCGTATGCAGAAGCTGCAGCGATTGCTCCACCTTCCCAACCACCGCCTCATTATCGACATTGCAACAAGGTGGAACTCCACCCTGCACATGGTGGAGCGGCTGTGTGAGCAGAGGCAGGCCATAATGCATTTGTGGGAGGATACATGGCCAGGCACTTTGAGAGCAGGCATGGAGTTGACAGGTGTGCAGTGGTCGAAGCTGAAAGACCTCTGTAAAGTCCTTCAGTGTTTTGAGGAATGCACACGGCTGGTAAGCGCAGACGACGCCATCCTAAGCATGAGCATCCCACTTATGCGTCTGCTCATGCAAACTTTGACGCACCTTAAGGAGCAGGCGTCTGCAGCCAATGTTGACGAGAAGGGAATCCTTGATGACATTCAGCCATTGTCTGCTCAGGGACCTCTCCTGGACGAGGTGGAGGAAGAAGAGGAGGATGATGATGGGGATGATTACTTAGGGGAGGAGGATGCATCTTGTGGGGCAAGTGAAAATGTTGGCGTGGCAAGGTCTGGTACAGGGTTTGTGCGTGACTGGAGGGATGTGGATTTGCCAGAAAGTGCTCCTCCAACCAGCACTCGCAGTGCATCATTGACACCGGGAACATTGGCCCACATGTCAGATTATGCCTTGCAGATCCTAAAAAGGGACCCCCGCATTGCCAAAATGATGAACGATGACGACTACTGGTTGGCCAGCATCCTGGATCCACGCTATAAAGGCAAATTACAAAACATCATGCCACAGGAGAACCTTGACCTAATATTGGCTAATAAACAAGCAACTCTGGTAAATCGGTTGCTTGAGGCATTCCCAGCACACAGAAGCAGTGATGGTTCTCACACGAGCCGTACGGGCCGGGGGCAGCTTGGCAGAGGTGTTCATGGTGCACACAGCAGAAGTGGCGTTGGAGACAGGGGTTTCATGACAATGTTGTGGACTGATTTTTCAAGTACCGCTCACACAACTGGTAATACTGCATCGATGGAAAGTGACAGGAGACAGCAGTTGTCAACTATGGTTACAAACTACTTTTCCTCCCATATCGATGTTCTCCCACACAGGTCATTCCCCTTTGACTATTGGGCCGCTAAACTGGACACCTGGCCTGAATTGGCACAATATGCCTTACAGGAGCTCGCTTGCCCAGCTGCAAGTGTGCTATCGGAAAGAGTCTTCAGTGCAGCTGGATCAATCCTGACAGAAAAAAGGACCCGTCTGTCAACCCAAAATGTGAATGATCTAACCTTCATTAAAATGAACCATGCATGGGTTTCCAAGGATTTTGTCCCACCTTCCCCTGATGACACATAGGGTGACAGAAAAATGGCTTGCTTTGGTCCACCTCTTCCTGGGACTTGACCTATTTCGCCTTTTGCATCAGCTGAATGTCCAACATCAACATATGCCACTTTCTAAAACTCCCTAACTGTGCTGCCTCCCCCCCATGGCCGGGGTCACCACCTAGCGCACGACACCGTGCGAGTGCCGTTGCCCTGGACAGGTGGGTAGGCCGACTCTTGGGCGCGGGCACTGGCACAGGGTCCCTCATAGTGCAATCAAGTGTCACTGATGGTGGTGGTGCACACCCGCCGTCAGACACACCGCCGTACTATGAGGGGCCCAGTGCCAGTACCGACGCCCACGAGTGGGCCCCCTTGCTTGGGCAGGGCCCCAGCATTTGCAATCTTTACCTCTCCCTGCTCCTCCGCTGTGTAGTCTTGGCCGTCAAATCCATACTGTGCCTGACACCGTCTGAGCCTGCCTCCTGATGTATAGACATATCTTTTGAATGTGTGCGCTATCCATACATGTTATCCTGGGATACGGTACCCTTTCTCACCTTTGTGCAATCACGTACAATCCATACTGGGCCTAACACCGTCTGAGCCTGCCTCCTGATGTATAGAGATATATTTTGAATGTGTACGCTATCCATACATGTTATCCGGGGATACGGTACCCTTTCTCACCTTTGTGCAATCACGTGCAAGCCATACTGGGCCTAACACCGTCTGAGCCTGGCTCCTGATGTATAGACATATATTTTGAATGTGTACGCTATCCATACATGTTATCCGGGGATACGGTACCCTTTCTCACCTTTGTGCAATCACGTGCAATCCATACTGTGCCTAACACCGTCTGAGCCTGCCTCCTGATGTATAGACATATATTTTGAATGTGTATGCTATCCATACATGTTATCCGGGGATACGGTACCCTTTCTCACCTTTGTGCAATCACGTGTAATCCATACTGGGCGTGAGAACGGCTGGCGAGCTGTTAAGCAAGCTACAGCACCTGTGGTTTGCACACGTAAGTTTTTCATTTTTTCAGGAATGACGGTTAGGTCTAATTCCGGAACTGCGGTTGACCTGCACTTACTGGGAAATCATCGTTCGCGGGTAATAATTGTAATCAGTGATCCCCATCACTAACGTTGTTCAGCGGGTTATCTGCACCTGTAAGCGACAAACGCTGGCCTTTTCAGTGTAGCGCACATGCAGCCACGGACATGTAAGGGCATGACACACCAGTTATTGGCCAATCTCATGTGCCAGAGCCTCACGTGTCCCTCTAGTAAGCCGGACTCGGACCGCGGGGCATGACGGAGTCTCGTTCGTTAACGGAATTAAGCTTGCAATGTGTGCATCTTTTCTGTAGCTGGCATGGTTGAGGTTTCCCAGGTGGAGTCGAATTTAACCGTAGGCTCCACTCCTGGTGGTGCCCTTCTGGACATTCCTTTAAGGTTCAGCTTTGCAACCATACTGCCCACGTAAAACAAACACTTTGCCTTCATGAATGCTGTTTGGAGGGTCATGACTCGTGGCAATAACGCCGCCCAATCAGTTAACCTGCTAGAGAGATCCTTCGTTGCTCCCAAGCATGACATCACACTCCCTAGGAGGAAGGTAATGCCACTGTGGTGACCGTACTCCTGGGGGCGACACAAGTGCACTGATGCCCAGCCACTGCTCGATGAATCTGCTGGTACATTGACCCAGACCACTACATTCCCCTCGCACGCTACACGGCCTGAATCTGACCCTGATGAAACTCAGGTTACCCTTCCCATATACAGTTCCATCTTACAAGGTGACAAAGAGGAAGCTGCAGATGAAAGTGCAGGTTCGGCCCACCCGCCATCAGACACACCACCGTACTATCAGGGGCCCTGTGCCAGTGCCGTCACCAACGAGTGGGCCCCCCCTGCTTGCTCAGGATCACAGCACTTGCAAAGTTGAAATACTGTGCAGTGAGATGGAAGATGGGGACGACGAGGAGTCCAGACTAGTACAGAGATTCCCTAGCGAGGAGACTTATTTGATTGTTTTCAATGTTGGGACAGCAATTTTTGGGGAGCACTATACTCTGGAGAATGATAGATGGGGCCCACCATACACTGGAACATTCCAAAGGTGGACATCAGACACTGGAGCAGCATTTACAGGGCCCATTATACACTAGAGCATTAGAAATGGGGCCCATTATGTTTGGAGCATTATTTGGGCCCATAAGACAGTGGAGCTTCATCCATGGGGACCAACATATACTGTAGCATTATGTGGAGCTCATCATATACTGTTTCAAACATTATATGGGACCAATTATTCTGTATGGAGAAATAGATGGGCCTCGTCATGAGATGTAAAAAGTGAAGTATTTTTCATTGTACTATACCGCTATTTCTCTGCCGTATCGGAGCATGATGAGTTGTGGTATGTGTTAAAGGGGCGCTCTTTCGCCCAGGGCACATGAAAACCTGGAGCCAGCCCTACCCCCCCACAACTTTAGCCAAATAACCCCCATTTTTCAGTGCGTAACTTGTATTATGAAGTTAATTAATGTTGACAAGCTTAAGTAAGAAGAATTGATGCTTTTGGCATTCAAATGGGCACTGTAGGTGTGTTTCCTGTCCTCCTCTCACTGCCGACTTTTATTCCCCATTGACTTACATTGGGTTTCGTGTTTCGGGACGACCCCGACTTTTCCCTATAATCGGCCGATCTTGCTCGACCCGACTTTTGGAAAAGTCGGGTTTCACGAAACAAAACTCGACCCTAAAAAACCAAAAGTCGCTCAACTCTAGTGGTATAATGCGCTTGGGTTCAACGTCACCTGATGAGCGTGGAGCGGACTCTGTTAAACTCACATACAAGTATGCACTGCGCCAGTTAGACTTCACCGGACTCAGTGAAATTGCACGCACGGTATCTGGTCACAGGACATGGCTCCAAGACAGGGGACAGTGTCCGTCTAGACCTACTGTGCGTGCGGCATCGGTGCTGCAGACACCGGTAAGTGCTGCTACATGCAGCGCGGCGGCAGACACAGCCGCTAAGCAATGGTGCCTTGAGAGACGTGACACCACCAGACGCTAATGTAGAGGTGCGGTGTGCACAGTGGCCTAAGGCTTGCCACTGACTGGTGCGGACTCTAACTATAGTTCCCTATCCACATTCGTAACATCAGAGGGAGGGGAATCTTAATGAGTCAGTCACCAGAATCATACAACCATCACCATTCACACATCTAGCAAGAATAGCCTATACTAGCGCATGGCCAAACGGCCATGCAGCCCTTTTATAGCCGTGCGCTGCTGGGACCTTCCAGATCTCTGAGATGGACCAATCAGATCAGGAGAAGGACCTGAGCACGTGACTCCCGACCTCCAATGGGAGATCGTCTCATGAGCATGCTCAGAGGAGTGGCAGAGGGACTTAGCCTCAGGAGTAACTTGCTGCGAAGCAGTATGTAAGGCTCTGGACTCCTGCTGTGTAGCCGCAGGAATACAACGCCTAACACAGACTAGTTCCCTGAATCAAGTTTCCTATCAAGGAATCTAGTATATATAACCTGTAATATTATACTATTCAAGAAAGGCAACCAGGCCCTAAATTTTAGTAGTGAATCACTCATTACAACATCATACGACAGAGAGTTCCATAGTCTCTCTGCTCTTACAGTAAAGAATCCGCGTCTGTGATTATGATTAAACCTTCTTTCCTCCAGACATAGAGGATGCCCCCTTGTCCCCGTCTCAGGTCTAAGAGCAAAAAGATCATTAGAAAGGTCTTTGTACAGTCCCCTCATGTATTTATACATTGTAATAAGATCACCCCTAAGCCTTCATTTTTCTAAACTAAATAACCCCAAGTGTAATAACCTGTCTTAGTATTGCAGACCACCCAGTACTCTAATAACCTTGTTTGCTCTTCTCTGCACCCTCTCTAGTTCAGCTATGTCTTTCTTATACACCGGAGATCAGAAATGTACACAGTATTTTAAGTGTGGTCGCACTAATGACTTGTATAGAGGTAAAATTATGTTCTCCTCATTATGTTCTCCATTTTTCAGCCCAAGCTTCTACTTTACATAAATCTGCCTGTAATATTAAATTGTCCTCCTCTGTATTGACTACCCTGCAGAGTTTAGTGTCATCTCAAATTATTGAAATTCTACTCTGTATGCTACCTACAAGGTCATTAATAAATATGTTAAAAAGAAGTGGGCCCAACAATGACCCCTGCGGTATCCCACTGCTAACTGCTACCCAGTCCATGTGTGCTTCATTAATAACCACCCTTTGCTTCCTATCCCGGTGCCAGCTCTTAACCCACTTACACATATTTTCCCCTATCCCCATTGTTCTCCTTTTATGTATCAACCTTTTGTGTGGCACCATATTAAAAGCTTTTGAAAAGTCCATATACACCACTTCCAGTGCGTTTCCTTGGTCCAGTCCAGAACTTACCTCTTCATAGAAGCTTATCAGATTAGTCTGACAGGAACAGTCCCTCTTAAACCCATGTTTACTCGTTACTCACCCGAGTATCACAGTACTCGGAGTACTTGGCGAGCACCGAGCACTTCCGGGATTACTCGGCGGGAGCTCATGTCTCCACCCAGCATTTTTGGTGGACTTCAGAGACCCAATCACGCTGCAGGGATTGTCTTCCAGGCAATGAAATGCCGCAGCCATCTTTGTTGTGGTAGTGCAGTGATTGGCTGGCCGCACAGCAACAGCAGGGGTTTAAGAGACTGGATGCTGCCCTGCTCGGCGCATTCAGCTCCGGATTGAGAGAGTGTAGGGAGAGCGGCTGCCTTGATAGGGTCAGAATTGGGGATTTATTAGTGAGTGTGGGGTCTACCATCCTAAACAACTCAAATCCAGCTAAAGCAGCAGTCCTTCTGTGGACTAATTCCGGAGTATATAGGTTCCAGTGTTAGGTAGGCAGGGTAGTGTACGTTGCTCTATACACATCAGTGCAAGGCCTGCAGGCACTGTATGTGTGTACTGTATGTAGATCATTGCATACATCAAGAGGGTTCATTCCCTTCCTGTGTTCTGGTGCTACTGCTACCTGTAGGATATATTAGCCGTATATAGCTAGCCCCACGTGTAATTGGAATACAGGCCACAAATTTTTTGGTGTGGTATCTCTGTGCCAGCTCATATATGTTCGTGCTCAAAGTTTGGCCAGTTTACGGCTGTTTTCTTTTTTGGTCCTGGGTGAAACTGTAGTTATATACAGCACTAGTTAGCCCAAAAATAAAAAAAACAGAGCACACATTTGTCATAGTGGTATCTCCATGCCAGCTCATATCTGTGTGCTCAATGTTTTGCCAGTTTATGGCGGTTTTCTTTTTTTTGCCTGGGTGAAACTGTTCTTATATATAGCACTAGTTAGCCCAAAAATAAAAAACAGGGCACACATTTGTCAATGTGGTATCTCCGTTCCAGCTCATATCTGTGTGTGCTCAAAGTTTTGCCAGTTTGCGGCAGTTTTCTTTTTTTGGTCTGGCTGTCACTGTAGTTAAAATACAGTAGTATTTAGCCCAAAAAAAATACAGGTCACTCATTTGTCGTAGTGGTATCTAAGTGCCAATTTATATCTGTGTGTGCTCAAAGTTGAGCCAGTTTACGGTGCTTTTCATTTTTTGGCCTGGGTGAAACTGTAGTTATACACAGCACTAGTTAGCTCAAAAATAAAAATACAGCACACATTTGTCGTAGTGGTTTCTCCATGCTAGCTCATATCTGTGTGCTTAAAGTTTTGCCAGCTTACAGCGGTTTTCTTTTTTTGGCCAGGGTGAAACTGTATATATATACAGCAGTAGTTAGCCCAAAAATTAAAAAAAACAGGTCACACATTTGTCGTAATGGTATCTCTGTGCCAGCTCATATCTGTGTGTGCTCAAAGTTTTGCCAGTTTATGGCAGTTTTTTTAATTTAGCCTGGGTGAAACTGTAGTTATATACAGCACTAGTTAGCCCAAAAATAAAGAAAACAGAGTACACATTTGTTGTAGTGGTATCCCTGTGCCAGCTCATATCTGTATGTGCTCAAAGTTTTGCCAGTGTACAGAGGTTTTCTTTTTTTGTCCTGGGTGAAACTGTACTTATATATAGCACTATGTTGCATTTTTTTAAAACACAGGCCACATTTTACAGTAACGTCTATCTCTGACATGCCTCATACATCTGTGTGCTAAAAATTGTGGCATTTTAGGCCTAAATTCCCTTTTTTGGGCAGTCTGTCACTCTCATTATTTGCAGCACTATTTTGCATCTACCAAAAAACAAAGAAGCATATTTTACAGTGTGGTATATCTGTGACACGCCTTATAAGTCCGTGTGATAAAAATTTGTGGATTTTACTATTCCCGTAGTCTCCTGCTATTAAAAGTGGTACTTCCATTTAGCAAGGTGCTGTTTGCCTAGTAACCACCAGAGATCGAGGTGCCGTGCGCTCCTTGACTGTGAGTGTAGCACACATGCGCAGTAGAGAGAACCAGTTCATGCCACATGTCCAGCTTGGATAGCCAATATTTATAAAGCACAGAGGAATGACGGAGGACATTGGTACAGTCAGCAAGGTACTCCCTCAGCATCTTCCAAAACATTGCATTCCTTGTGACAATACCCTGTGCCTCTGTGTTAGGGGTATGGGTACGTCTGTTAAACCTCTACAAGAGCTTTGCCATTGTTCCACTGCCTCTGCTGTATTGGAGTTGTGTCTCTCTCACCTGTATGCCTTGGTTGGCCAATGAACTGTGTCCTCTGCCGCCAGTGTTTGAGATAGTAATTTAACTAATAATTCTGCTATAAGGGACCTCTGGTACTGCAGCATTTTAGTACACTTGTCTGCCTCAGGACTAAGAGATATAAAGTTCTCCGATTGGGTCTAGAAGTGTCACAAATCAGTATTGCCTATCTGTCATCCAAAATTTTTAGAGCGCTAGGGTCATGGGAAAGGCAGCATAACATAAAGTCAGCCCAATGCGCCCCAGACTGCTAACAGGCAAGACTTCCGTGTTGTTACCAAGGGGAGGACTGACCATGCTGTCCTCCTCCTCCTTGTACTTAGGCCTACAACACTTACAACAACGAGCCTCAGTAAGATTATAGTGTCACAGCCTCTGGTACTCACCGGTGCGCCTCTGCTCCACTGCGCATCACTGATGCTGTCCCGCGCTGCTCCCTGACTGTCTTCCCAGGGTCTCGGTGTGTCAGCGATCCGTGCATGCTTGGCCATGCTTCCTCTGCCGCAAGTGTCCCTGGAAGGCCCTGACCCGGTGGCTCCGCCCCGTCATGGCAGCGCCACCGGGTATTTGAGCACGGTGTCTGCACAGGTAAGATGCCTGTTTATCTATGCGGTTAGCACTTGTGTCTGTTCGCCTGGCTCCTTCCTCATCCTCAGGCCCCTAGCCTCTTGCTACATGTTGTCTTCTACATCTCCCGCTGTCCTTCTGTCCTTGTGTCTGTGTGCCTCCTGTGTCCTCACAGCCGAGTGTCAATTCTCCTGGAACTATCCCTACGTACCTCCCTCATTTTGTTCCTCGCCTTCTCTTGCAGCATCAATCCCCCGCCAGTCCCAAGTCCTTCTGGTCCCGCTTCTCAACTGTATTTTTCCATTTCTGAGTATCTCCTTCCTCATTCCAGCAATCCCATCCTCATCTCAATCTTCCTTCATATCTTCCCTGTGTTGCCCAGAGTCGCCCCTTTGGCTCCAGCCATTGTGGTTCCATCTCCCTTGGGCCTGCCCCTAACACTCCCTGTATAGGGGGTGGTTTCAACTTGTCCACTCGCCCTCGGGGGCTATGGAGCCACCACCCAGAGGGTCCACTTTTGGGTTTTTACCTAGAAACCCTAACAGTATAATCAGGCCATGGACCCCACTGGTGCCTCGGCCGACCAGAATAAGCTTGTATATTTGCAGGAGAATCAGACTCGTATTATGTCCTTTATGAAGTCCATGGACTTTTGACTCTCCATGCTACAGACCTCTGATCCAGGGAGCACTTCTCAGCTGGCTGGCCTGCAACAGGAGCTGGCTCAGAGTGAGACTCCCAGGCCCACATTCTTAGTTATATGGCCTCGGTGGACGACCATTTGCTCTCCTTACAGTCGGCCGCCTCGACTTCTGCACAAGCTTTGACTCCTCACCCTCCTCCCCATTTGGCAAAACCACCCCGGTACAATGGTGACCCCAAACTGTGTCGGGGCTTTCTGAATCAGTGCTGTCTACATTTCGAGTTTCTGCCTCAACAATACCTTATTGATTGGGCCAAGGTGGCCTTTGTAGTTTTCCACCTGGAGGGAGAAGCTTTAGTATGGGTTAACTCTCTCTGGGAGCATGACGACCCTGTGGTCTCTCAGCTGTCAACCTTTCTGGAGACCTTTCATTGAGTATTCAATGAGCCGGGTCATCTAGCCTCTACTACAGAGTCTCTCTTTAACCTCCACCAGGGGTCCCTAACTGTAGGCCATTACGCAATTCAATTTCGTACCCTGTCTTCTGATTTGGGCTGGAATAATGAGGCACTGGTGGGAGCCTTCTGGTGAGGTCTTTCGGGGCGATTAAAGGATGAGTTAGCAGGTCCCGACACCCCAACTGCTTTGGAAGATCTAATTTCTCTTGCTACTTGTATTGACCTTCTTTTCCAGGAGCGTGCTCGTGAGACGGTTTAGGAGAGAAGACTTCCTTGTCCTCCTACGTCCACTCGTAGACAACCCAGTCCTTGACCCGGGATGTCCACTTCAGCCTCTGAGCCTGAGCTGATGCAAGTGGATCAACTTAAACTGTCCAAGCAACATCGTAAGGAGAGATGCACCCAGGGTCTTTGCTTCTATTGTGGGAGATCGTCCCATTTGCTCCGAGCCTGTCTTGAACGTCAGGAAAACGCCTTCGCCTAGGTCAGGTAAGAGAGGCCTTCCTAGGTGTATGTGATACCTCTATACCCCTCACTGTGTCCATCCTGCTACATGTTGGCGGTAAACGCTTTTTGGTGGCAGCCTATGCAGATTTTGGCACAGCAGGGAACTTTATTAGGCTCGAGGAGGTTATTACATTTTTGGTTCCTGTGAGCGCTTTAGAAAATCTTTAGACAAGGCTTTAGACAAGCAGTGGACACCGCGTCACATCAGCACATGCCACATGTTTTCTCTAATGGTAAGCACTGAGTTCTCTTACATTGCTTCACCTGCACTTTATTACCGGGTGTTTGGACCCTCATTATGTCCAATCTATATAAAGGTAAAGAAGTCCTACCTGCTACTACGGTTGTACAATATATTTCATTAAACTACTAAAAGCGGGTAGGCACCAATTTACTTATACTCTCACCTATGTACTAATTAGGATTAACTATTTCCTCCTCCCTCGTACCTACTTATACAGATACTAGATGGTGGCCCGATTCTATTGCATCGGGTAATCTAGAGTCTCTGTTAAAATAAAAAATAGTGATATACTCACCTCCCGACGGCCCCCGGACTCTTTCTCTCCTCTCACCACGCTCCCGACATCTTCCGGTCCCAATAATGCTTAGCGCGAAACACCGCTGATGACGTCGCGCTCTCGCTAAGCATTACTGGGACCGGAAGAAGCCGGGAGCGTGGTGAGAGGAGAGAAAGAGTCCGGGGGCCGTCGGAAGGTGAGTACATCACTATTTTTTATTTTAACAGAGACTCTAGAATACCTGATGCGATAGAATCGGGCCACCATCTAGTGTATTATACTCCTGTTACACCCAGAGCTACTGTCACTGTTCTGCTGTTACCTAATGTATTGTACTTCAGTTACAGCCAGAGCTGCAGTCAATGTTCTGCTGTTAACTAATGTATTGTACTCCAGTTACACCCAGAGCTGCTGTCACTGTTCTGCTGTTATCTAATATATTGTACTCCAGTTAATCCTAGAGCTGCAGTCACTGTTCTGCTTTTACCTAATGTATTGTAGTCCAGTTACACCCAGAGCTGCAGTCACTGTTCTGCTCTTACCTAATGTATTATTCTCCTGTTACAGCCAGAGCTGCAGTCACTGTTCAGATCTTACCAAATGTATTGTACTCAAGTTACACCCAGAGCTGCTGTCACTGTTCTGCTGTTATCTAATGTCTTGTACTCCAGTTAATCCCAGAGCTGCAGTCACTGTTCTGCTTTTACCTTATGTATTGTACTCCAGTTACACCCAGATCTGAAGTCACTGCTCTGCTGTTATCTAATGTGTTGTACTCCAGTTACTCCCAGAGCTGCAGTCACTGTTCTGCTGTTACCTAATGTACTCCTGTTATACCCAGAGCTGCAGTCACTGTTCTGCTGTTATCTAATGTATTGTAGTCCAGTTACACCCAGAGCTGCAGTCACTGTTCTGCGCTCACCTAATGTATTATACTCCTGTTACAGCCAGAGCTGCAGTCACTGTTCAGATCTTACCTAATATATTGTACTCCAGTTACACCCAGAGCTGCATTCACTTTTCTGCTGTCACCTAATGCATTGTACGCAAGTTACTCCCAGAGCTGCAGTCACTGTTCTACTGTTACCTAATTACCTAATGTATTTTTCATTCAGAATATGTACAGGACTGTGCCTGTGTAATGAGCAACGGAGCAGTGATGCCTTTAACAGCTGTAATGTGCCTGTACAATAAGCAATGCGGCCGTGTTGCCACGACAACTAAGCAACTGTCGCTGATCAGCGAGGTGGGATTTCCATTACAGACTGACAGACAGACAGAATTAGACAATTATATAGTAGATGGATGGTAGATGGATGCTTTTCTTGTAACAGTATAGAATGTTACGAATAACATAATATTATAGGCAGATGGTTGACCAAGCTTAGGGGAAGGAATTTTTTTCCCTCTGGAGAAAATTGGCTTCTACTCTGTGGGTTTTTTGCCTTCCCCAGGATCAACAATGCAGAACAGCTGCACTAAAAATAGGCTGAACTAGATGGACATAAGGTCTTCCTTCAGCCTTCAAAACTATGTTACTATGTTACTATGTGTCTTGACTTATTTGAACACTTCATACCACATATTTCTTCATCACTGCAGTCTGGTAGGTTCTCAACTCTGGTTTCTCTTTCTGTTTACCACTGTTTAGAATATTTCTAGCAACTAAACCTTTCTGCATGATTGGAAGTATAATTTTAAGCACTGTTCATTGGATTCACAGCATACATCCATAATCCTAGATCTATTGACTTGTTAAAATTGTTTTTTGTATATACTTTATTTTTTATATTCATTTCTTATTGTGATATATCAAAGTGATGTTTCTTTATGTTTATTTATTTATTTTATCTGCCTCATCTGTAGTAATTAAGGAAGGCCAAGTGTTTGGTATCTACTGTGACTGCATTAAAACCACAAAGATATTTTCATCATAGGTTGAGTGCCAAGTCTATTTTCTTTCTTTTTTTATGGACAGGCAGAGAGAAATACTGTAAAGAATTCATCTCAGCAGTGAACCAGAATGAATTGCATATCCATTTGACTTACAACATGCTCCCTCTTCTGTTTTCTATCTGGATTTGGAGGTATTCAGACATGAGGAGAATCTATGCACAAGATTATTTCGTAAACCAACTGTGACTAAGTCTTTTGCAATATTCCAGTTTTCATCCCCCACATACTCGGAGGGGCGTACCAACAAGCCAGTTCTTACACACAAGGAGGAATTGTAACAGAGATGAAGACTTCAGAGACCAGGCCAAATTACTAACAGATTGTCTGCGACAACAGAGTTATCCCAGGAATATTCTGTCTATGGCCTTTCAACGAGCTAAGCATAATACACTGGACTCCTTGCTTACCCCTAAGGAATTGACAAAGGACCAATTTCCTCATTTCATTACAAACTACAACAACCAATAATGTAGTGAGGTGATAAGTATCCTGGAAAAACATTGGAACATCCTACGGATAGACTCCCACACTAAAACTCTGGTGGGAGATTGTCACCTACTGACAGCCAAAAGAGCCCTGAATCTGGGGGACTGTTTAACCAGGAGCCATTTTATGATACCTACTCACAGTTTACAACGAGAATTCAGACTCAGGGGTTCTTTCCCCTGTGGCGAATGCAATATTTGCCAGTACATGCCACCAAACAGAGACACCTTCGTAAATCCTCTGGACTCCTCACTTTTTACATTTCGCACATTAACTGTAAAACTCAGAATGTTATATACGCTATTGTGTGTGGATGCAATAAAGTTTATGTTGGTCAAACAGGACAAGAACTAAGAAGGAGAATCTAGAAGCACATTTCCACCATCCAACTGGCCAGTTTAGATGAAATGAAGGGGAAAAGTTTAACTTCAGTGGCCTCACACTTCCTCATACACCATCAAGGTAAGGCTCTTGGTATGAGAGTCTATGGCTTAGAGTATATGCTCCAACATCAGGGAGAGGCAATCTACGAAAAAGGTTACTTCAGACAGAATCAAGATGGATCTTTAATCTTGGCTCTATCTCGCCAGTGGGACTTAATGAAGATTTATTATTTACCTTTTTTTGGGTTGAGCTACTCTAAGATTAAAATAGGTTCAATGTTTCAACATATTACCATGTTCTGTATATTTTTGTTTTAGAATGGATTTAGTTGGTCTATCCACAAATATATTCCCTTGCTTGGACCCCCAGATATATGGATTAGTGTTGGAAGCCCTATATATCATGCCTAAAGCAGGAATTGGGCAAGGACGTTCATTCGTTTATATTGCATCCTCATAGTTCCCTTGACACCACGTCTGAAGACAGAAGTATGAACTGTACAACAGCTTTGATCTCTATCTATATCTTGCTTTGAAGGCCATGCATCCATTGTAATGACCTCTTTCTGTTTCAAAAATGGACAGTGACTTTCTATTAGTTGCCCATTTTATTTTTTGATTTTTCTTGGACTTTGGAGGACCATTTTGAGCACATTATTCCTTGTTTATCAGTTTCCTGTTTGTTGCCCTCTATCTTTATTGGGTTTCTGGCTCTGTGCAGCAGTTTATATCGCTATGGTAGAACTTTGGGGATTTTAAATCAGAGGACCTAGTCGATATTAATATTTGTCCCTTTTTCAGCATACTTATTTTTGTGTAACTAGGTAATTATGTAATTCATATAAATGGGACTATTAGCATCAGGCTCTACATATATTTTGGTTATTCATATGGTTCTATACTTACATATAGCTCTATATTACCTTGTAGCGATTTACGTTGCAACATAAAAATCTGATTTAGTCCATAAAATAACTCATGGGCTAGCTTGGTATGTATTCCAAGGTTACAACTATCAGTGATCATGAATGTTGAATGTAACTGCATTTATTTGATCTTCCATATGGGCACATATATGCCCTTAGTTTGATAGGGATCTTTTAGCAACATAGGGCCTCTATCTGCGCCCAACTTATTGTCTGTCTGGGTTGGTACATGAGCCTCTGTCGGAAAGTGCTAATTATGGGCTGTATGCCACTGCTGACTGGGCCTTATTTTAGGCTCTGCTAGCTTTGCCATCGCACCTGTGCTGCTTATCCATTTTCATTTTGATGGATAAGCTTAACACAAGACATTGTTGGATTGCTACAAATATGATCCTAGCACTCAACTTAAAGGTATTTGCAAGGCGGTTTATTGTAGTACATGAAAAAAGACGTTTCGGTCAATGTGACCTTCTTCAGTTACGTGTGGTATATAGATTGTGTAGCGCTTATAGGCATCTATCAGAAAGGACGATGGTGCTTTAGGCATTGAGGAGAATGATCTCTCTAAGGTAATGAGCTTGTCAGTGTATAGGAGAGGGGCAAACGTGCCTCCAGATGCGGTGTCCTTACAGAGATCATTCTCCTCAATGCCTAAAGCAACATCGTCCTTTCTGATAGATGCCTATAAGCTCTACACAATCTATATACCACACGTAACTGAAGAAGATCACATTGACCGAAATGTCTTTTTTCGTGTACTACAATAAACCGCCTTACAAATACCTTTAAGTTGAGTGCTAGGTTCATATTTGTTGCTTTAACGGTTTGGGAACCTAACCTTAGCACCATCTTGAGTTGTGCTCACGGTGTTCTTTCTATTGCTGGATCGCTGGCATCCCTGACAGTGGGTGGTAACATACCTTCGGTCGCTGCCTTCGGTGTGGGACACCGGAGCATCAGGCTAGATGTGAGCTGTAAACTAGCTCCAGTGGTGAGTTATCTTCAGACTACTGGTGGCACCACTATGCTTCTGCCACTCCCCTAAGTTTACTTGGGGATTCCTGGCATCCTTGATGACAGTTTGCAAGTGACATACTTCCAGTCGCCGCCCTGTGTGGAAGACGCTGGGGAATCATGGAGTGCCTGACATTCGGCGGCGCCATACTTCCGGCTATTACCGGGATATATCGTGGGTTTGTACTGGGCATTATTATGGCACCAGTAGTAACATTCCTAGTTACCTCTGCCTCCTTGATCCAGCTCTCCAGCCACTGGTAACTAATTGGAGCTAATTAGCGATGTATATATGTTGTATTTGGCACACAGTCTCCTGCACAATCTCCCTGATGAAGCTGTATTCCACAACGATATGTGTGGCTTGTCTGGGACCACATGCCTGATGGGTTTTAGTGGGTGACTTTAACCCTGCTTTGGGTCTGTCAGGGTTATTGCCTTATAATATTATGGAGCTTCTTTTCTTAAACATCTTTATCTGATATGTTGTCTTACTCTGGATTGGTAGAAAGACTCATATTGAGGATGCCTTTTGTTACTATGTACAGCTTTAGGACATATTCTATTGAAACATTATAAGTTGATTGTATTTATTTATTTATTTTATATTTGCCTATATTGTACTGTATTTGCACTAGGCACCATATGTTCATTCTAAGTGTATTGTTTAGGTTGCTTGAGACTTAATGTCAGTCACGTTAGTCAATCCCCATAGGCCTTGGCCTTGCAATTGTACAAGGGTATTTTCATGGCAGGCTTTTGTATAGGCATTCCATATACAGTATGGGCATCAGGTGGTGTTGTTTTTGTTTTTATATATAATATTATTTTATATGTTTGAATAATAAAGTGTCTTATTTAAGATTATTAGATGAGGTGTGCACATCACTATTGCATTTCTTTTCTTTCCTTTTGACATTGTCTTCCATTGCAAGATGTCACATATGTTGGATTATATAGCTGTGCATCCCCCACCCTCATTTTTCTGACAGACAAAGTTGCTGATCATGCTCTGAGCATGATCTATTAACTTTGCAAGTTCTGGTGAACCAGATGTTGTCAAGACAACAATGGGTCACTATAGCAATGATTGGGACCCCACGATGATGTTGCGGGGTCTCTGATCCAAGGAGAGTGACTATCATCCTTCTGCCTGCTCCCAAAATGCATTTATCACAGTTCAATCACAGCTTTCAGAGGGTTAAAGTACCAGGAGTGCGGAGGGACCACTCCTGGCACTGAGTGCCGTGTGTCCACTGTCAGAATCAGCTGACACCCAGCAGCGATCGCGCATGCACAACCTGTGTGTGCGCAAAATCGCCAGGATGTATCCATCTGTCCCAGGTCAATAAGACCCAGGTTACAGGGATGTATGGACATGTCAAAGGTGAGAAAAGGGTTAAAACCCATTACAAATCTGGTGTTGCTTTGATGGAATAGACAAGAAGAATAAATTAGTCTAATCACTTCACTTGCTGTTGATTTGTTAATTCGGGCTCCCAAAGACAGCAATATGCCTCAGATGGAACCTGTGGCAGAAGATTTTCTATAATGAGAGATGGAGACACTGTGGATGTCATAGGACTTGTGATCTGGCGGTGTCCATCTTTTTAGGGGAGAATAAAAGCCAAGTCAACCACCATTTTGTACACTGGGGAAAGGAAGGAAACCAATAAAAACAGATGCCAGACAGAATCCTGAGTAACTCTTCTGCTTCATTGTAGTTAATGGATTCCTCAGGGGTTTCATCTGTCGCGTCACTCAGAGATTTAGATGGAAACCCCCAAAGTAAGTACTCAGCATTGAGCGCTAGATAAAGGTGATCCTAATTGTTATGTAGAATGTTCCCAATTAAAGCTTCAACTCAATTCCCTAAAAAAGCAAATCTCCACTCAGGTCTATCTTCTGTTAACAGAAATATAGGAGGCTTCCATGTTACTTTTAGCACAAAGGCTCTGGAAAAGCACTATGGCACCTCACCCCCAAAAGAAATCCATTGAATTCTGCATTCCTAAATCCAAATTCCCCCTCTCTTTTGAGCCTAAGCAGTACTGTACAGTCATATAAAGGGTATTTCTACATTCAGCCAAAAATGTGGAAGACATTTTGGTGCAATTTTTACCCATTTCCCTGTATGAAAATGTAAAATCTGGGAATAACACACAATCTTGGTGGTAAAAATGTAATTATTTTTTCTTCACTGCTCAATGGTATAAATTTCTGTGACACACCTGTGGTGTCAATAAGCACTTCAGGGACTCTACCAATGTGACATGACATCATCAAAGCAGTCCAGCAATATCCAAGATGGCGCTTTTTCCCTTATGAGCTTTGAACTGTGCCACAAAAGTAGTTTTCATCAAAATATGGGGAATCTGTGTACTCAGGGGAAATTGCACAGGAAATTTTGGAGGGCCATTTTCTCTTGTTAACCTTGTGAAAATGCAACATTTAGGGCTAAAAAACATTTGTGTGGGAAAAATGTGATTTATTTTATTTTCACAGCTCAACATTATAAACTTTTGTGAAGCACCTGGGGTTTCAAGGTGCTCACTACATATTTAGATAGGTTCATTGATGGGTCTAGTTTCCAAAATGGTGTCACTTGTGGGGGAGTTTCCATTGTTTAGGCACATCAGGGGCTCTCCAAACACGACATGGGGTCAGAATGGTGCTTATTGCCTTCCAAGCCCTGCTGTGCCCTCAACAGTAGGTTTCCTCCACAATCATGGGTATCAGTGTGCCCAGGATAAATTGCACCACAAATTATATGCTCTGTTTTGTCCTGTTACCCTTGCAAAAGTTAAAAAAAATGGGGTCTAAAGGAAAAATTTTGGTGAGAAAAAGTTAAATGTTTATTTTTCCTTCCACATTCCATTAATTTCTGTGAAGTACCTGTAGGGTTAATAAACCTATTGAATGTGGTTTTGAGCACCTTGAGGGGTGCAATTTTCAGACTGGTGTCACCTTTGGGTATTTTCTTCTGTACAGGTCCTTCAAAGTCACTTCAAATGTGATGTGGCCCCTAAAAAAAGATTTTGTAAATTTTGCTGTAAAAATGAGTAATTGTGTTTAACCCTTCTACCTTCCTAAAGAAAAAAAAATGTTTACAATATTGTGCTAATGTAATTTAAACATGTAGAAAATGTTATTTATTAACTATTTTATGTGACATGACCACCTGATTTAAGGGCATAAAAATTAAAATTTGAAGATTGCTACATTTTCAAAATTTTAGCAGAATTTCTGATTTTTTCACAAATAAATGTAAGTCATATCAAAGTAATTTTACCTCCGTCATAAAGTACAATATGTCTCATAGCAGTCACCAACTTTGTACTGCGCCACACTTCGCAAACATAAAATCCAGTTCTTCACCTCATAAATTAACATAAAACGTTTTCTCTGCTATCTTTTACATTTTACATCAAGCAAAAAGACATCCTTACCAATTATTACAAAAACAGGTCTAGCTTATTGCTCCCTTGCTTATACTATCATTCAGTTTTGAATGAATGTATCTCCTGTTAAATTGCACATTTTTATTTCCATTACATAACCTGCTATGCATCTTTATGCTATGCTCAAATTTATAATGAAAAATTAAATTGATTTTTATCTTGTACAATGTACTAAATCATCTTAAAATCATTCCAAGGTTTTTTTTTTTTACCAAAGAATTTTCTCGTATTGAATTTGCCAGTGAATAGTGTTATTCAAGTTATTGCAACCTTCAATTATTTTGTGTGGAATCTGAAAATTCTTTCTTGTTTTAAATTTAAATATAACATTTTATCTTTTTTTTAGGTTTGAAATTTGAAAAGAAGCAAAACATATCTTCTTTTTATAAAGATTATTATATTAGCGATATCTTTTATGTAAAAAGATGAACATTAGAGTCCCCATTCATGAACTTGTTTATTAGAGATGAACGGGTCTTTTGAAATTTAAATTCACTTACTTTGCTGAATTTTCCCATAAAATTTAATTTGTGGTAAATAAATTTGCACAAATCTCAATACTGGAATGCAAGAGATAAGAGTGAAAGAGAACCCTACTGACTATACGAGCTTACAATGTAGAAAATAGAGAGACTCCGGCATGGATGCATGAAAGATAAGTCTCATCTAACCAACATGTTGCGTTTCTATGAGGAGATCGCTGTGTGTGACGGGGATCAGCAACCGGCCCCCCACCGGATATCGCTGATCATGCACTATGGTCCTGTGCCATTTTTTGATCATTGCTCTCCCGCTGGCCAGCGCGCATCGTCGCGTGCGGCAGCGGGAGCCAACGATCAGCGAGGCTCCCAGCGCTCTAAGCAGGTGCTGGGAGCTGGTATCTAAGGTAATTATCGGGTTACTAAGCAGCACGCGTCACTTAGTTACCTGATGTGTACCTTAGAAACCTGCGTGCTCGCAGCTCCCGGCGCGAGCATGCAGGTTTCTAAGGTACACATCCGGTAACTAAGTGATGCACGCCTCTTAGTAACCCGATATTTACCTTAGATACCAGCGTCCTCGCTGGTCCTGATCGCTGGTGAAGCTGCCTGTTTGACAAGTCATCAGCGATCATGTAGCGATGCACCAGCGATCCTGACAAGGTTGCATCATTGTCGGGATCGCTGGTGCATCTTTAAGTGTAACGGTACCCTAAGACAGATTCTTCTTAATCTCTGTATTAATGACATAATAGAATTGAGAGTAAAGTGTCAGTATTTGCTGATGACACCAAACTATGTAGTTTATTAAAAACTGACCTTGATATTAAAATATTACAAAATGATCTGGATAAGATGTTTGAATAGGCAAATACTTGGCAAATGAGGTTTAATGTTGTTAAATGAAGAGTAATGTACATAGGACTGTGTAACCCTATTGTTGTATAAACATTAAATGGGACCATACTCGGGACTAGAGAACAGGAGAAGGACTTAGGTATTCTGGATACAAGTAAGCTGAGCTGCAGTACTCAATGTAAAGCAGCAGCCACAAAAGCAAAGAGTATATACAGGTATTTCTTACAAAACTCATATACATAGTCATTACAAACAGTTTGATCTATTTTAAGTGTTCATTTCTGTTAATGTTGATGATCTTGGCTTACAGCCAATGAAAATCCAAAAGTCATTATCTAAGGCTAGTTTCACACTTGCGCCTTTTTGCGCAGCGTATCGAGCGCACAAGAAACGCATGTCAAAAGCGCATGCAAACGCTTGTAAATGCTGCTTTTTTTGTAGCATTATTGTGCGCATAACGACAAAAAATTGCAGCGTTTTTATGCGTTTGTAAGCGTTTTTCATGCGTTTGTATTTTTTATGCGCAATGGTGTCACTTCACAGGAGAAAAAATCCTTGAAAAATTCTTGCAACACACTCCACCAATGGGACAGCAGTGGGCGTGTCTTATGGAAATTCTTTATATAGACCCTGTTTACAGCTGAATTCTTCACATTTGCTTGCATTTGACTTGAGAAACATGGATCTGCGCTGGAAGAGTTTTTACTTTGACTTGGATCTGGACATGAGGATGACTCAGTTTTATGCAGTTGCTTGCCTTGAACAGAGGGAGAGAGAGGCAGCGAAGATGGCAGCAGCGGCATTTGTGGATACATCCCATTATTGAACTCCGGGAGAGCCGTGGAGCGTACCACACCCTCTACAGCGAGCTACAGGCAAACCCGGAGAAATTTACGGATTACATCCGGATGACCCAAGAAACCTTTAACTATTTGCTTGGTTGGGTACAAGAAGACACCCGGAGACAGGACACGCAGCTTCGGCGTGCGATTACTCCTGAGGAACGGCTCCTGGTCACATTAAGGTACGTAATTTTGCAAAACAAATGCCTGCAGAATTTTATTGGTTGTGACATGTACTCTTCCAAATCAGGCAGAATTATAGTTCTGCCATGTAGTTAACAAAAGGCCGCGGTAATTTTTTTATGGCATGTATTGAACAAAAGGCTGCAGATACATAATTTTTTTTTTTTACTTTTACGTGTGTACAAAAATCCCTAAACACAAACATTAATTTTTGTTTTTTTCTTTGTGTCACAGATTCCTGGCTACTGGAGAGACCCTCTATTCACTGCACTTCCAGTACCGGATTGGAATCTCCACATTGTCTGGAATTGTAGCGGACACCTGCCGGGCTTTGTGGAACGTTCTGTGTCCAGAATTCATGCCCCTGCCAACCACAGAAAAGTGGTTGGAAATCGCCGAAAGATTCTGGACTGTCTGCAATTTCGCTGTTTGGGAGCGGTGGATAGGAAACACATCTGGATTATCAAGCCCAAAAGAACAGGCTCTGAGTACTACAACTATAAAAAGTAGTTTTCTACTGTACTCATGGCCATTGCGGATGCAGACTGTATGTTTATTGCAGTGAACATTGGAGCATTTGGCCGTGGGAATGTCTCCCAGGCTTTTAAGAACTCAGACATGGGCAGGAGGTTGTATAGCAAATGGGTCGCCCTCCCAGGGCTGTGGGGTACTCGGTACCGAGCCGGTCTCTCAGATGGGAATGTCACAGCAGCGGTGACCCGGTCCGTGGCCCTGGGGGCCCATGTAAAAGGGAGATTGAATGGTGAAATGTAGCTGAAATGAATAGTTCGTGATGCCACCTGTGGTGTTCGGCAAGGGAGGTGTTAAGCTGACGCTGCAGACAGATCCTCTGGGACAGATGGTGTAATGCAGCTATGATGTTGTAGCCCTCCACAGGCAGGGCTGTAGTCCCAGGGCAGTGTAGATAAAGGGTTAGGAAGAGGGTCCAGTGTTTGGCACAGAGATGTAGCAGTGCTGAGGATGTTGCAGGAAGGAGGCACGGACACAACAGGGTGCAGTTTCTTTACCTTTACTTGGCAAACGCAGTCCAGGGTCCTGATTACAGATGGCACAGGAGCAGGCTAGCCTGGAAGCAACTCAGGGATCTCTCTATCAGATGGGTTGTGTAGTCTCCTTCCTAGCGCTGGCTTGAGGTACATCCAGTACTATGTTACACTGAAGTTCCTCCTTCTTATCTTCTCTTAGAACTACCTCGTATGGCAGACAGCTGTAGCCCTCTATCTCTCTTGGCTCACTGGTCGCTGTTGTGCCTCCGAGTCTTAGTTGGGAATAGAGCATTTACAGCTTCCTACTCCTCTGGTTTCTGTTGCAGGATCTTCAGTATCCATACAACTGTGGAGACCAGGCTCAAGATCATGCGCTCTCACCGGGAGGGAGCTCTCTGTCCTCAGCTCAACCTCCAGCTTCTCTCCACGTGTCTACACACGTTGCCCTCCTCACACTAACTATTTCCCTTCCTGGCCTTCAGAGCGCGCTCCTCCCCCAATCCTTATTCTGAGCTCCCTCTGCTGGCCTGGAGTGGGAACTGTGTTGCATGACTAGGTTAACTGTTAGAGAGACCCTTCCTTGATTCCAAGCATGACATCATCCTCCCTGGAGGAAGGCAATGCCATTGTGGCGACCATACTCCTGGGGGCGCCACACAACCACTTCAATTTCCCCATGCCACGGTCTCTTCCCCACACTGAAGCTCCGCCACAGCCCTTTGTAGTGGTTGGTGATGAAGCATTCCAGTTGTGCCAAAACCTGCTCAAGCCGGGACTTGGACCACAACAAAAGAATTTTCAAATACAGGCTGACCAGGGCCAGGAGAACAGTAGAGTGTGCCTTTGGTATACTTGTTATTAATCTGAAACTGGAAACAATGGATGAGGTGGTGAAGGCCTGTATTGTTTTCCATAATTTTGTAATTGCTCAAGAGCACCCAACTTAGATCTTGATGATGTTGCTCCTAATCCATTGCCTGAATTTACACAGCACCCTCTCCGGTCATCCGTTGAAGTTGGCCAAATGAGGGACCAATTTGCGGCCTACTTCAACTCAGATGTAGGACGGGTGGAATGGCAAGAGCAAATGGTGTAAAAAAAATTTCTTGTTGGTATGTTAATAAAAAAACTGTTTTGATACCTGTACTGAGTGCATTATGTCTTTTTACACTCCCAATACCATTAGCAAGAAGCCAGGTGTATCAGTGAATTTATGATGCTGTGTTTTGTGCATCATGAATTCACTAATACTCCTGAGTAGGTAACTATACATACACACAACTTGTATTACCTTTATAATCTCTACAGTCTGTGTTCAATTAACAGCGATTGTGGAGATAATAAAACACAAAAGGGCATTACAATACAGATTAAACTGCAGCATCACTATAATCATCTGCAAAATATATGGAGAGTTAAGCAATGCTGCAGGTTCAAACTCATGTGTATTCACCTGCCCAGGTGTTATAATGATCCAAGGTCAGGGTATTTGTGAAGTATATATAACATTTATTTTCACCATCATTAATCAGTTTCTTCAACACACACGTAATAAGAGTATGTGGTTAATTACAAGGTATATCTATAGTTCCTTGCCTTTTCTATAATAGTTAAATGAGGATGGTACAAAAAATGCAAGGTAACAATAGATATGCCTTGCACTCAACACCATCCTCTATGCCAGGGTTTCCAAAATCTATTCCTAAATGTCCACCAACAGATCATGTTTTAAGGATGTCATTTTTTTCCCTCAGGTGATACTGTTATCACCAGAGTAATGGAATTACTTGAAACATGATTTGTTTGCTGGCCTTGAAGACTGGAGTTCAGGATCCCTGCTCAATTCAGTGTGTGCAATACACCAGATATCTCCATTACTGATGTTTCTTGTGTGAGTATAGGACAAATTCTGACTTGTCTTTTCCACATCACTCTCTACATTTGTGTAATATTGCACAGACTGGATCCAGCAGGGTTCCCCAACTCCAGTCCTCAAGGTCCACCAACAGATAATGTTGCAATGAAATACATAGCTCCATTGATAACTGCTTCACAAGAGCCAAAAAAAAAGGATTCCATGCAACATGATCTGTTGGTGTCCCTTGAGGACTGGAGTTGGGGAACCCTGCTGGATCCACTCTGTGCAATATTATAAGAATGTAGAGACTGCTGTGGAAAAGACAAGTCATGTAGATTGGTTTAGTTGACAACACATATCTCCAAGACTGACACAAGAAACATGTCTCAGTAATGGAGATATCTGGTGGCAAAAACGCTAAGTGTATGGTGCAGTGTGTGTACGGCGCAGTGTGTGTACTCGGCAATTGACACAGTAACCAATCCAAATATTTTGAAAGCACAATTGCACATTTATTTTTTCACAAAAACTAAAATAAAAAAAAGTTTTATTAGGAATGACGTTTGGGGGAAGATTTCGATACTTTGGGGGTGTGGAGAGACGAGGAACGACTGGAGGTTGAGGAAGGGGTTCTAGGGGAATTGGCGACGAAAGTACTGGGAGAAGGGAGCTCTGGAATGGACATGGAGGCAGGTTGAGACAGTTTAGGAGGAGCGGGTGAATGGACGAACAAAGTTTTTGTTTTTCTTTTCTTTGGCGCAGGAGTATCCTGCCTGGACCGACTTGCACCGCATGACCACCGTACTTTGTTCGACTGCTTGGTGATGGTGGACCGTGGCGTTGCCCTGTAAATAATGGAATGTGGGTCACCAATTTGCTGCTCTGTGGTGGCAGTGGCGGTGCTCCTAGAAGTGGCAGTGGCGGTGCTCCTAGAAGGGGACAAAGTTAGGTCGGTGCTCAAAGAAGTGGCGATGGCGGTGATCCTTGGAGATGTTGGTGTGTCGGTGCTCCTAGAAGGAGGCTGCCAGTCTGGGATCTGAGCAGAAGTTCTGGCGGGACTACGAGGAGGAGAATTGGTAGCGGTGCTCTTTGGATGAGTAGTGCTGGTGGTGCTCCTTTGATGAGGAGTGCTGGCGGTGCTTTTTTGCAGAGGAGTGCTGGCGGTGCTCTTTTGCTGAGGAGTGCTGGTGGTGCTCTTTTGCTGAGGAGTGCTGGCGGTGCTGTTTTGCTGAGGAGTGCTGGCGGTGCTCTTTGATGTTGACTGGTGGTGTCAGTGGCCCAAGCAATAGTCAGTAGCCCAAGCAGGTTCTGTGGTGGTTTGGCTCCAAGCTGGTGGTGCTGTGGCGGTGCTCCATACAGGAGCAGCACTTGACATAGTGTTGGTGGCAGAGGAGTGTCCAGCAGCACTCAGACTTGGGGTGGTGTAGTGGTGTCCGGCTTCGCTGGGAATGCAGGTGGTCATGCAGTGGTATGCAGCAGAAGTCGGTAGGGAGGTGTAGCGAGTCAGCGGTGGAACTGTTGGAAATGACACCACTGACTGCTGCACATACCGATTCTGCTGCATAGCCTGCAAGTAAGCAGTGTTGCAGGCCTGTAACACACTCAGCTGTTGCTCAGGGCTAAGGTGTTCCGCCATGCCCTGTTCAATTTTACTGAAAAAATGGTGCTCTGGTCTGTTGAGGTTGGCCTCCAGATGGTCAAGGCGCTGGTCAACAGAGTGGAAGCGGTGTTCCATGTGGTTAAAACCACGTTCCATCAGGGAAAAACCGCTTTCCATTCTGGCGGACAGCGCCTTGAGGCTGCCCTGAAAGGCCTCGCTCAAGTGCATGAACTCAGGCATGACAGGCCTGTCCAAGGCCCTCTGCCGCTGGCGGGTAGTGCCCGCATAAGCAGTGACAGAGACCTGGGACAGGGGAACACCTGATGGACCAGCTTCCTGGTCACCAGCTGTCTGTGTTGCAGACCTGCAAGATGCATCCTGGCTGTCGGATGGCTGGGATGGGTCCGAGGTCGATCGATGAAGAACCACTCCCGGGACAGGTTGCAGGGTGCTGCTCCAAGTACTGTGGAAAGAAAGGGAAAACATTAGTATCATGCATTAACAAGAAGCATCAGCTGTGGAATAGAAAAGCACATAGTAATAAAAAAACAAACAAAAAAAACTTACGCTCTGCTGGCAAGGACCAGTCTCAGAAAAGCCAACTCGCGATGATATCTGTACTTTCTTCTGCACCTTGCCGCTGAACCACTGCGAACCTGTCCCTCAGCACAAACATCAGTGTTGAAGCGGTCCTTCATCGAGCGCCAACGTGTGCAGATTTTGTTCACTGTTGGGAAAAAAATAAAAAACATTAGACAGTGCACTGAAGGCAGCATAATTATCAGCACACACACCTGATAGAACTTTGCAAACAGTCAATGCTGCAGCACAAATAAATTGTAGACACAATGCAGTCACTGTTGATCCTGAGGACACTGTTATGTTTCCTGCTAGAATATATGTAGCAGCCAAAACAACAGTATCATCCGGAGCAAGAGTGAAAACAGGACCCAGACAGCAGTTGAAAAAGCAATCACTGTTTTCCACAAGGCATTGGTGTGTTTGATGCAAGAATATATCTTGCCACAAACACACCAGCACCATCAGGACCATAAATCAATGCAGCTTCAAGACAGCAGTTCAAAACAAAAAGCAATCACTGTTTTCCACAAGGCATTGGTATGTTTGATGCAAGAATATATCTTGCCACAAACACACCAGCACCATCAGGACCATAAATCAATGCAGCTTCAAGACAGCAGTTCAAAACAAAAAGCAATCACTGTTTTCCACAAGGCATTGGTGTGTTTGATGCAAGAATATATCTTGCCACAAACACACCAGCAACATCAGGACCATAAATCAATTCAGCTTCTAGACAGCAGTTCAAAACAAAAAGCAATCACTGTTTTCCAGAAGGCATTGGTGTGTTTGATGCAAGAATATATCTTGCCACAAACACACCAGTGCCATCAGGACCATAAATCAATGCAGCTTCAAGACAGCAGTTCAATACAAAAAGCAATCACTGTTTTCCACAAGGCATTGGTGTGTTTGATGCAAGAATATATCTTGCCACAAACACATCAGCACCATCTGGACCAAAAATCAATGCAGTATCACAGAGCGTCTTTATACTTACTGAACGCCCTTTTTAAAAGTGGAGAGGCACTGTCCCAGCCATCCATCATCACTGCAGCCACCTCATTCCAGAGCTGCCAGGTCACCAGTGTCTTTGTACTTCTGGCCACGGCTGTCCCACAACGGGATACGCTCCTCAACAAGGCGGATCAGGTGCTCGTTGTCTATGTACACTTCTTTGTCATCCCGTTGTGGAACCTAGAAAAAAACCTATTAGAATGTTTGTAATTTTGGAGAATGAAAAAGATAGAAAAAGAAACAGAGAAGAAGCAAGATAAAAGATGAAAATAAAGACAGAAAAAAAAGGGCAGATTATATACTAACATTGCGTCTCCTCGCCACGACTTGACTACACTGCTCCCGCTCAGAATCTTCCCGCTCAGACTGCTCCCGCTCAGACCGCTCCTGCTCAGACTGCTCCCGCTCAGACTGCTCCCACACTTTACCTTCACTGGCCGTGTCCGATGTCTGTAAAGAAAAAAAAAATTATAACACATTTCTAGAGGCAGCTAAACTTACCCAAAGGCAGGAACATCCTCACCTCACGATCAGCTTTGGCCAGTTCTTGCCGAGATGGCGAATAGACCGATCCAGAAGAAGACATGCTGAAATTTAAACAAAAAATACATTAGTACATTATAAAATTGTACAGGACACACAGACATTATGTTGAAGAATACTCACATTTTGGCATCTGAAGCTTGAATCCACAGTAGGAAACCTCTTCTATATTCTTGTCTGGTCTCTGCAAGGCTGTCTGTAGAGTATTGGTCTGACCCTGAAGACACCTTCTTTTATCTAGACTCCTCTCAAACAATGTTGCTTGTTTAAGGGGAGGTTTAGACAAGTGTCTAGACATTGTTTACTCAAATTGCATGCGCGCACAAAGCGCTGACATGCGCGCATCCAAGCTCACGTCAGCGACCCCATAGACTGTAATGCTATTTTTGGGCGCACACCGTGCATGCGCGATTTTTTTAACGATGTAGGTGGAGCAAAAAATGCAACATGTAGCGTACGGCGCGTCTGGGCCCACCTGTAAAATGCGCAGCGTGCACTAAACGCTGATGAGCGCATACATTCGCAAGACCCTGCGACCCCCATGCTAAAGATAGGGGAACATTGCGCATGCGCCCGATAGTGCACGATGCGCTGCGCGATAAAATGCTAGTGTGAAACCAGCCTAAGTAAATTAGAATACTTTATAACACAAGCTTGTAAAAGTGTTTTTAAATCCAAAATGGGAACATTGCCTGCACTTCTAACACCAATTGAGGGATTGCTTTTCAGTTGGGAGTGTTGAGAGGCAACACAGGAAGCGTTTTCCATTTAAATGTCCAAGCTGGTTTATTGGAGCTCCAAAAAGCAGTCACAAGTAAAGGAAAAATAAACAGCTTTTCAGTGCAGACAAAACAAAGTAAGCAATTCTTGACAAAGTCTCTTTAGAGCCAGACCAGATCACACAGACTGGATAGCATCCAGTATACTTGCTCAGTCAGGATATAACACTCAGGAGGCCTTCTCCATCCACGCACACAAACCATGTGTCAAACAACATTTTTAACATGTTAATCACATGTAGAGGTGGGGAATGTGGGCAGCCAGACCGACCCATCTCTCAGACTGCCATAAAATCTGGCCTAGATGCACCATAAAAACCTCTTAGTGCTATGTGCCCAGGTTTACATCACAGATGACAACCAGCTCTGTTATACAAACCTCCCTTCAACTATGTGTTCGTTAGCCACCTTACAAGGCGAATAAGGAAACTGCACATCTGAGACAGTTCAAGTACCCTATTTGTGTACTTAGTAGTGCTGGGTGAGTGTGTTCGCCACTGCTCGATACTCGATCGAGCATTTGAGTGCTTGATCATGTTCTGAGCAGTGCCGAGTATCGCATGGTGCTCGAATGCTCGGGTCCTTCATTTTGTTCTAAGCA
Organism: Dendrobates tinctorius; assembly: GCF_039654945.1. Taxonomy (NCBI): domain Eukaryota; kingdom Metazoa; phylum Chordata; class Amphibia; order Anura; family Dendrobatidae; genus Dendrobates; species Dendrobates tinctorius. Next base: position 5,415,087 of record NW_027361694.1, read on the forward strand.
GCACAGCATTGAAGCAGGGAATCAATCTCTCTCTCGGAAAATTGCATGACTGCTTCATTTCTCTACCGCTCATCGAGTACAGGTCTCCTGCAAAAATGCTCGACTTTATTATTAACGTACATTATGCTTGGTACTTTAGTAGAGCAGTCCTAAGTGCTCAATTCGAGTATCGAGCACCCAAGCCATTTACTCCTTTCTCATCACTAATACTTTCCAGAGCCAATAACATAGTGGAAAATAAAAATTTATCACAAATGCTTTCAGAAGTAGGTAATAATAATGATATGTCTAAAACAATTGACATTTGTTATAACCTACAGTCCCCAACTTACTATCAGTCAGTAACATCATTCGACAGCTTATCCCCATAATATTTCAAGATAAAAAAAAATAAAACTAACAATGTCTGAACCAATATGTTTTCTAACTAAAAGCACTAATGATCGGATATGTACTTTCGCTGAGGTTTTGTACGAGTATTACCATAGATCCCTAAAAAATTGACTATCAACTCAGGGCTCTTTTAGACATGGACATACTGTATGTATATGATATAAACATAATAATACAAAATCTTTTTCTTCAGTTAAACAAACGTATTATATTAATACATGCATTAATTGCAGGACAACACATGTTGTGTATCTCATCCCATGCACCGGTGCATAAAAACCTACATTATAAGGCACCTTTCCAAAGTAGTTAATAAAATACTGATCAAATGTTCAGTAGCCTCTAAGCTCTTTGCAGTGAAGCATCATTGAGATTTCTTTCCTCCAAGTAACAAGCATAGAAAGAGTTAAACCACCCATCAGAGACTACAAATGAAAGCTAATAAACCAGGAAACTTGGTTGATCTATACAATATAGACCAGATCGCCATTGTGTATTAATATAAGGCACGATTAAATATATCATTGTGAATAACTTTACAAATTTTTTTATAGAACTCATAAATTTATAGAATATTGAAAATTAAATACCATACCCTTGCAATTAATTTGATCCCAATATTATGTGATTATTTCTCTCAAGTCATGTATCAAAGCAGGATATGGAATAATGGTTCAACCCAGCTTGCATCTTAATCAGAATACCATTGATAATGGGACAAGGTTACACATGGAGTTCTATAAAAAGGATGCCAAAGTTTGTATATGGTATGTACTGTTCAGTCTTGTTGTGTTATGCAAAGTGCTGTGTAGTCATGGTTGCATGCGGTGCTCCCACGTCTCTCTGTGTGGCTTCCAGAGTCCATAGTGACTTGAGCGTGAGTGCCGCATGGAACCGTGACCACACAGCACTGCGCATAATGCGCCAGGTACCAGAAACTAAACTGTTTGATACATTAAAATGGCATTCAAACCAACAACTCATAAAAAAGAATTAATAAATAAAAAATGAAAAAAAATTCTGTCTTACAAATATGTGGCAAGAAAAGCAAAAGCACAAAGACAAAAAATGTCTGGTATAGAAGGGGTTAACTCTAAATACAAACTGTAACGTTAAATACTGGAAGGAGTTAGGAGATAAAGGGAAATGTTTCCTAACTCAATGCATCTCAAGTAAATAAATTGTGCAAGAATATCAAAATGTGCATATAATCATATAAATAAAAAACATATAAAAATGTATAAAAAAATCATAATTCATAAGATAAGTCTGATTTTGGAAAATGTTTCCATCTGTAAACTGTATAGTAAGCTTACTTTTTTAAACCAAGCTTTGCATGCAAAACAAAAAGTAGAAAGGCTTTAATCATTTTTTAAATCCTCCTTAAATTAAGTGATACCCCCACTAGAATGTCGAAAATACTTTTAAAACAAAAATATATATTTTTTCACACAGAGGTATAACAGCTCAATGGTTAGAGTCACTTTCAACCCTTCACGACATGCGCCGTACATGTACTTTGCATGTCGTGTCTCTCCCTTTGATGTGGGCTCCCGCAGTGAGCCCACATCTTTCCCGACACATGTCAGATATTTTGAACAGCTGGCATGTGCCCCTAACAGCCGCGGGTGGAATCGCGATCCACTCTCAGCTGTTAACTTGTTAAATTCCGCTGTCAATCTCTGACAGTGGCATTTAATGTGATCATGCCCCTATTTTCCAGTACAAGATATGGTAAAACCAATGATGTCGTTCAAAAGTAAAACTCCTCCTTTAAAAGAAACAAGCCCTCACATGGCCATATTGACAAAAAATAAAAAAGTTATGGCTCTGGGAAGCAGAGGATCAAAAACAGAAATGCTGAAACGAAAATAGGCTTCAGCATGAAATGGTTAAATGATACACTTAACTTGATGGTGTTAGGGTTTGCGGATTGCACCAAATATAAATTATGAAAGCATGTGATTGCAACCTGGGGTCCACCGGGCACTGATGGCAAACCGCAGGTAGTGAACAATGATGGAGGGAGGTTGCAAGCAAGCACTTTAAACACACCAATTTAAACATCACTCAATGTGAACAGAGCACAAAGTACCTAGCTCTGCAACAGCACAGAGTGGTGCTGTACAGCAGAGCACTTAGAGCTATACCCTGTTAGACAATACAGGAGTAGAGCAATTATGGTGCTAGATGGGGTCCCTATCGCTACCCCCCAGGGAAGTCTAGACTGGTTGTTGTGCTTGCTCTGAAACTCAGCTGTGCACACACAACCAGAGTCAGATGCTAAGCCAAACATGAGTTCCCACCCTTCACTGCCTGCCTAGACACTCAATCGCCATGCTAGAAGCGGCACACATGCACACAGAGTGGTAGTGTATCCACTCACACACATAACACAAATGATGCTAGCACGCTAGCGTGCACCCCAGAGAACCATTTATATGTTCGGCTTATGTCCAGTCTAACAGGACCTTGCCTGTGAACCAATCCAAAGCTACTACATCAACAGAGCAGCTGACAACTGACCACCAATGAGAGGTTGCCACATCAGGAGCATACTCAGTAGGGTGATTCTAGACTAAGCCTCCAGAGCATCTGTTTGCCATTGCCTATCGCTGATTATCATAGACTTGGCTGGAATGCCAGCAGTAACCATATGAACAGCACGAGCCTGAGCAAGATGCTGGAACCGATGTCTTTGCTTAGCAGCACCCACTGCTGCTGAAGCAGAATGGGAGACCACAGAGGCAGACAAGGCTTGGGATCTATCCTGTGCAGCAGGAGAATCCCAGTGCCTAACAGATGGTTTAAATTGCAAATAGTGGGTGACATCTTAAATAGATGAACAGTAGAACGTCTCTACACATAGGTAACCCCTTGTTGGATGTATGACAGCTGTGAACCAAAACGTAAATCATTAAAGTGGTTCTCCAATACTTACAACAACCCCTTCTTAAACTAAATGTTCAGCCACAATAAAATAATGAAGCATATACTCACCTCCCATGCCAGCTTCATTCCAGCAATGTTTGCACTCGCGGCTGTGATGCGGTGGAATGATATGTGATGCTCAGCACCCATTCAGAGCTGGCATCACTGTCCCTATCTTCAGACAAACTGACCATGAAGAGGAAGTCCGGGTTCCAGATGATCCCTCACTTCCTCTTCATGTTCAGTTTGCCCTAAGGCAGAGAGAGTGGTGACAGCGCTGACTGGGTGTCGGCATCACGTATCATAACACTACATCACAGCCACGGGGAAAGCGAGTGCCGACATCGCGGAAACGGAGGTGTCATCGGAGGTGAATAAAGGCTTTATTAATTTATCGGGGCTTCACATTTATTTTCAGAAGGGGTTCGTCTAGTAGTGGACAATCCCTTTAACAAGTTTGGTCTGTGCTTGAGATGGCTGATGTTCTTACCCAAACTTTCTGTGCAGCTATTCATTTCTAAGAGCATGCACCTCACTACAGGAACCATTTTCTTTGCTTTATTAGTGAGCTGCTCCCACGTTTGTTATGTCCATGCCCTAGTACCTCCAAGTGTCTGTCAACTACTAGACCATTATTGTTCTGTAAACTTTTAAAATCTTGCATCCAACTAAATTTATGATAATATATTGATTAGAGATGAGTGAATATTTCAATGTTCGGTTCAGATTATGATCGCCAAATTTGCAATATTCACCAATGTATTCTTTGAATACTCACTGAACATAGCCAAATGCGATTCAAGTAAAAAAAAACTGCATGAACAACACCTTCAAGCGGCCCCAAAAGCTGCCATTATGCATGAAATTAGGGGCAGACACCAGGAAAGTGGCCTCAATTCACTCACAGTACAAATTGTAGCATGGCATGGCAGCAATCAGCCATGCATAAGGTATTGGGGTCTGGGACAGCATTTACAGCTTCCAATTGAACATCAAAGTAAGACAAGGTGGGTGAGGGATTGGTGTAAGCCAGCTGCGCTGGCAGCCCTGATACCACATGCAACAGCTCAACCTGCTTTCATGTTCAGCCACACTCAGGTGGCACAAATATCAGTTTTGTAGACCACTATTGTCAGAAAAGTCTAAGGATAGCAGTAACACAGGTAGTTGACTCCAATGAAGTGGAGGTCTGACGGTCTCGGACACCTACTGCTAGAGGCAACACACATGAAGGAGACCCAACCAGGAGTCTACACATTTACAAAAATTAGTGACAAACACCAACAAAGTGCCATCAATTTCACAAGAGTAAAAATAGTATAATAGGGACCGACAGGTCTTCCACTACACCAAAAGCAGCAGACAGACACCCACCCAGGAGTGTTCACGTTTTCAAAATTAGTGGCACACACCACCAAATTGGCATCAATTTCACAAGATTAAAAATATTATAACAGGGAGCAACAGATCTTCGACTACACCCAACCCAGCAGATGGACACCCAACCAGGAGTGTTCACATTTACAAAAATTACTGACAGACACCACCAAAATGGCATAATTTTCACCACAGCAGAAATAATATAAAGGGGACTGACAGGTCTTCCACTACACCCAACCCAGTAGATGGATGCCCAACCAGGAGTGTTCACATTTACAAAAATTATTGGCAGACACCACCAAAGTAGCCTCAATTTTACAAGAGTAGAAATAGTATAATAGGGATCGATATTTCTTCCACCCTAGTTAACCCATCACATGGACACCCAATCAGAAATATTCACCTTTTCAAAAATTAGGGCCTGACACCAATGAAGTGGCATAAATTTCATGAGAGTAAAAATAGTATAATAGGGACTGACACATTTTCCACTACAGCCAACAGCAGATGCAGACAAACCATGACTTCACATTTCCACAAATTTGTGTTAACATCTGCAGCAGCAACAGCAGGCACAGAAGCCACACTAAAGATATCACAGAGTGCAGTTACGTGAGATTAATGCAGCACACTAAAAAATGCAACATTGCCTAGTCTAAACACTCTGCAATTGGGGTACAAAAGTCCTTTAAGATCCATGACTTGTTCATCTTGATGAAAGTTAGGAGATCTACACTTTCAGGGGAAATTTGGCTGAGCTTCACCATCAGGATACCACCAGCAGCGCTGAAAATATGTTCTGAGAGAACGCTGGCTGATGGGCATGATAAAACCTCTAAGGCGTGTGTGGCAAACTCAGGCCACTCATAAATTTTGGAAGACCAAAATGTGAAAGTGTCCAAACCCTCCCTGATGGTATTGATATTCAGTTTTAAATACACCTGCACCATCCTCTCCATTCGTTCACCACATGTAAGACTTCTTCTCTGTTGTGCAGGTGCACAAGCTGGTCTAAAAAAAAGTGCCAAAGGACTCACAGAATTCTTCCACTTAAACTACTGCAGCTGCTGTGAATGTTTTGGGGTTTATGAATTGACGTGCCGGAGGTTGGAAGTCTAGATCTGCAATGTGCACTGTGTGCCTCACTCTTGTCTTGGGGAAAACCAAGGTTGTGCAAAAGCATGCTTCAATACTGCAGCATTTGCGGGTTCCTTTCCAAGGCGGGAAGCATCTGGCAGATTTTGATCTTACAATGTGGTTCTAACGGAGTGGCAACCCAGTAGTAAACACTATTTCAAATTATATCTATACGGGGATCATGTTGCAGATAATGCAGCAAGAAGGCACTCATATGTCAGGATCTTCCCTGAGGTCCAAGCCCATGCTGTGTTGGTGGCTAGGTAACACTGATGCTTGCTTCCTCCACCCCTCCCGCCAACCAAGAACAACAGAGTGGGGATGATTATCTTCTTCCTTTCCTGACAGTTGCACGCCCATCACCTCTTCCTCCTCCATTTGTTCCTCAGCACTTGCACCTTCACTATCAACTTGTCTGTTATTGCCAACACCCCTTTATTGCAGTTATCCACATCCCTTGGTACCCTCCTGTGTGAGGACAGTCTGGAATTTGAGAGAGTGCTATGAATTCCGCATCCTCCTTTGCTTCCTCCTCTTCCTCTGGGACCACACCTCCTCCCGCAGACAATCCAAAATCTGCTACGGCATATGGATGACTGGAATAGTGATGCTGATGACAGCGGTGTCAACGCTAATCATTTTAATAGCTATTTCAAAACTGTGCAGAAGGGTGCAGAGGTCCTTAATCTGTGCCCACTCCGTAAATGTGATATGCGCCATGTCCGTACTGCATTGGCCCAGCCTATACAGCATGACATATGCATCAGTGCTCATTGGTGCCTCGCCATAGGGCTGCCACCAGGTTTGCACAATTATAGGCCACGACCTTCCCTGGATGCAGGTTAAGCTGAGACAGCCATTGATCAAATTCAGCCTAGAGAGCTTTCCACAACTCTTCAGCTGTATGGTTGCGATCTCCAAGGCCCATCAATTTTAACACTGTCTGAATGTGGTGAGCCTAGGCTGTGCAGTACAGAGGTTTTTGGTGCTCGCTCTGCACTGTTGGAACACGTGTCTCATTAAGACAGAGGTTGAGAGTGCAGGTGGAGGTCCTGGATAAGGTAGAGGAAGAAGCAGAAGCAGTGGAGAAATTGTGAAATATAGAGCTTTGACCCGCAAACCCTTGGGGATTCCAAGACTTGTGGATCAGCGCCTGCACCCACAGCACCAGAGTCACCCAGTGCCCAGTCATGGAGATGTAACACTCTTGGTCATGCTTACTCATCCAAGTGTCTGTGGTGAAATGCACCCTGACAGATATAGATTTAGTCACAGAATGGTTGATGTTGTCTGCAACATGCTAGTTTAGCGCAGGCACAGCTTTCTTAGAAAAGTAAAGGCGACTGGGCAACTGGTACTGGGGGATTGCAACAGCTATCAGCCTTTGGAAACTGTCTTTACCTACCTGTTGAAAAGACAGAATTTCTGTGGCCAACAGATTGGAGATGGTGGAGTTCAACCTCTTAGTTTTGTCATACTGTATGTAGGAGGAAACAATCTTTTAGGTGACCACAAACTGTGGGTCTGTGGGCTGGCTGCAGTGCTGAGAGAGGGCGGAGTACAGTGAACCGGACAAACTGCTGGACCATGAGGGAGGTGCAGGTGGAGATGTTAAGGTGGATCAAGAAAGTTGTGGTGCGCGTGTTCTGAGTTCAGTCAAAAACATCAAGCACGTCCACTACTGTTACAGCTGACAGCGGACTATCAGTCAGCATGACAGGAGCAGGTAAAAAACCTGAGATTCTGCGGTCGGAGACCTGCATCTCAATATTTGGCATGGTAACAAAGGAGGAAGAAGTAGCAGATGCGATTGATGGGACAGCTGATGGTTGTTGAGGTCCACTGGTCTGCATTTTAGTGCAGTGGGATTCTCAGAGTAATGCATGTTGATTGCGCATGTAAAGGTTCATACATGTAGTAGTCAAATTATTGCACTTTTTCCCTCTACTCAGTTTTTTTTTGCAAAGTTGGCAGATTATGTGAGTTGGCTCATACTTTGCAGTGTCAAAAAAGACAACCCTTGCAACCCACAGACACTGCTGTTCACAGCCACTATTGTGGATGAGGATGCATTTCTAGTCGTGACTGCATCACTACTTGTCTGTGATGTACAGTGCAACGTAACCCCTCATCTTCCTCAACAGATGACCTACTCAGCTGTGTGCCTCTGTGTTCACGCCTACTGGGATCTAACTCCTCATTATCATCATCCATTGTTTTATCACATTCCTCACCCTGAGAGTCACCCTCCTCCTCTTCCTGCCCTGAAAGCACAGTACATTCCGCTTGAGCCGCAGATATTTGAGTTTCATCAGGGTCATCTCTCCACGGGGTTACCATTTGGTGATGAGTGTCAGGATGCTGCTTGGACCCTACTTTGTCCTGCCCCTGATCCAAGCTAAAAAAAAGTTGTGCATCGGTGCAGATTTCCTCCTCTTGATTCTACGAAGCTTTTGCGTACACTTCTGATAAATATGGCATAGAATGTGTGAAGAGTAGAAATGAGCGAACATGCTCGCCACTACTCGTTACTCACCCGAGTATCACTGTACTCGGCGAGCACCAAGCATTTCTGGTATTATTCAGCAGGAGCACCGGTCTCCACTCTGCAATTTTGGCACTCTTTAGAGCGCCAGTGAACATGCAGGGATTGTCTGCCATGCACTGTAATGACACAGCCATCTTTGTTGCGGTATTACAGTGATTGGCTGGCCGCACAGTGTCATCAGGTCTATAAGAGACCAGACGTCGCCCTGTTTGACGCATTCATGTCTGGAGTCAGACAGTGTGGGAAGAGCTGCTGCTGAGATAGGATCAGATTTGTGCTTTATTAGTTAGTGTGGGTCTACCATTGTTCAGTCCACAAATCCAGCTAAACCAACAGTCCTTTTTAGGGCTAATTAGGGGGTATATAGATTGCAGTGCTAGGTAGGCAGGGGAGTCTATGTTCACATATCCACATCAGTGCAAGGCATGCAGGCACTGTATGTGAGTATATAGATCTCACTGCATACATCAAAAGGGTCCATTACTGTCTGTTGATGCCTATTTTATATATACTTAGCTGCAGGTATCCATGGCTAGGATTATTATTTTTCGCACCTGAATCCTGATAATTTTATTACAAAGCAATCCAGAGCCCCCTTTTTTTCTACATTTATGTGCTTGGTCACACTGCAGACTACAGCCAGGTCATTTTAATACAACAGCATGAAAATTTAGCAATTTAAAATGGCTTTTTTTGTCCCAGGCATCAAATCTGAGTGCGCACAAAATTCTGGCCTTTTTTGGTGCTGCAGTATTTTTTGGAGTGTCTTACATTTTTGGACACCATTTTGCTGACAAAAAAATCTTTAGCTGGCTAAAAAATATTTAGCCACAGTTCTCATATTTATCACTGTGTTTTGTAAGCCACACGCATCGAATATCATTGAGCTAAATATTTTACAATTTTAGTGCTCCAACAATTTTTCATTTAGTGTCATAGCCTAATTATTAACACAATTTTGGTGAGACAAAAAAATCCAGGCCACATATTTAACAGTGTTCTATCTTCGTCAGATGCCAGATCTATCTATGGTCTACAAATTGTGGCATTTCCGGACAATATTCCAATGTTTTTGTTGTCTGACACCCTAGGTATATACTTTATTTTGGGGTAAAAAAATATTTTAAAAAAATCCAGGCCACATATTGATCAGTCAGTTATCTCTGTCAGATGCCTGGCTTCCCCTGACTGGTGTCCACTGGTTGGGACCCTTTCCTGTTGTCTTCCCTTATTCACACACTGACGTCAACTTTGACACAGGATAAGGTTTTTAATATTAGACAGTGCAGGACCGCCCTGACCACAGAGTCACCTTGTTGATGGTGGGACAGGCTTTTATGCTATATTTGATCAAATACAGTATTACTAATAACTCTGTATTACTTAAATGCACTTTTGCTTTTTATTTGTTTGGTTACAGAAGGGTTTTTCTCATTTTGTCTTTTGTAGGTTTTGTATGCTTTATGGCCAATGTGAACATGCATGTATATGCTGCATGTATACCAACCCAAACCAAGCTCAATTTTTGTGTTTTTTACCCTAGGTCTATACAGTATTTTGGGGTAAAAAACAGTTCTTTGAACAGTCTGTCATCTCCGTCAGATGCCTGATCTAACTGTGCTCTATAAATAGTTGCATTTCACGCCTACGCTCCACTTTTTTGGCTGTCTGCTACCCTAGGTCTATACAGTATTTTGGGGTAAAAAAAAATTAAAAAAAACTCCAGGCCAAATATTGAACAGTCTGTTATCTCCGTCAGATGCTTGGACTATCTGGGGCTCTATAAATAGTTGCGTTTCAGGCCTGCATTCCACTTTTTTCGCTATTACCCTAGATCTATACACTATCTTGGGATAAAAAAAATCAAAAAAAATACAGGCCACATATTGAACAGTCTGGTATTTCTGTGACACGCCTCATCTGTCTGTGGCCTAAAAAGTGTGCTTTTGAGGCTTCCATTCACCTTTTTTTTATTTTCTTACATTCCACTGTATTTGCTGTCTGTGACTACATTTCTATACTCTATTTTGGGGTACAAATTATAAAAATACAGGCCACATATTGAAGAGTCTGGTATCTCAGTCAAACGCTAGATGTACAGTATCTGTGGCCTATAAATTGTGGCATTTCAGGGCTACATTCCACTGTATTTGCTGTCTGTGACCCTATTTCTATACACTATTTTGGGGTACAAATTTTTAAAATACAGGGCACATATTGAACTGTCTGGTATCTCAGTCAAACGCCAGATGTATCTGTGACCTACAAACTGTGGCATTTCAGGGCTACATTTCACTGTATTTGCCTTCTGTGACCCTATTTCTATGCACTATTTTGGGGTACAAAGTTTAAAAATACCAGCCACATTTTGAAAAGCCTGATACCTCAGTCAAATGCCTGATGTATCTGTGGCTTACAAATTGTGGCATTTCAGGGCTACATTCCACTGTATTTGCTGTCTGTGACCCTATTTATATACTCTATTTTGGAGTGCAAATTTTAAAAATACAGGCCACAAATTGAATAGTCTGGTAACGCTGTCATATGCCTGATCTATTTGGGGGCTACAAATTTTGGCATTTAAGGCCTACATTCCACTGTATTTGCTGCCTGTTACCCTAGGTCAATATACTATTTTTTGGGAAAAATTAAAACACAGGACACATATTGAACAGTGTGGTATCTCAGTAAAAATACTTCTGTTCCAAGTTGTATTGGCTGCTTCATGACTGTGTCATAAATGCACCAACTACTCCCAACATCATCATCTTCTGCCTAGAGGCAGTCACTGCTCAGATAGAAAGTCTGAGGAGCAGAGGGTGAATGCTTGGGCGGTGTTGTACTCTGTCTCTGGATTACAATGGCAAAAAGTTCTTGATTAAATCATGACTGGAAAAGCCAGAGCGAGAGCACGTGGAAGAGCAGTGGGCCAGGACTCGCAACTACTGAAGCCTTGTGTTCCTGGGCCGGATTCTGACAATCCATCACCTACTAATACTGAACTTGTTGGATGAGGACATCAAAAAGGAGCCCCTGCAATCAGAAGCTAGAGATTCTGACATTTCGACTGTATTTCAAGAGGTGTCAATTGGAGAACGTGGTAGTCATAGATGTGACTTCTATTATATGGTTGTTTCCACTAGACAATCCATCCAACATGTTATTGAATCAAAATGTTTTTTTTTCTTGCAACTCTGTTCAGCTGTGCACAAACTATAGCAAACAAAACGTTAATAAGATCTATATCAAATTGCTAGATCCAAAAAACAGGAAGAGATCCAATATGAATAAAAATCCAATTTTTTTATTGATAAATAGATTAAAAAAGTTTTAAAACAACGAACATGCCCAGCAGAAGGCGCTCATACACCAATAAATATGGTAACACAGTGAGTACAATGTTAAACACGCTTCTATATTCTGTGGGAAAGAACCAACAATATACTTTCTCCAACCTATATATAAATTAACCCATAGACATATAGATAATTATAATGGCAATGCAATTCACTCAAATATGCAGCCTCATGAAAAAAAAATTTCCATGTCTCCCTGAGTTATATTGCTCTGAATCTTGAAGGCTTTCAAGCATAATAAGATTCCACCAGAAACAGCTTAAATCATTCAATAAATAATACCTGTGATAACCAGAGTGATGGTAGATGTAAGTGGCGCTGCCTCCCTCACCCCACCGCGCGTTTCGACCTTGCTTCGCCCCGGATCTAATTAACGTATTAAGGCCTTAATATCAACCAATACCTTACATAAATTGATATGTTTTTTGTGCGCTTTTTATATTTCTTTCAGGGTGCAGTTGGGCCCAAATGGTTCTGCAAACTTGTGGCCTCTGTTCACACGGGATGCATTCTAGTTGGCACTGGGCAGCCCCCCTATACATGGTGTTACTAAGAGGTTGTGAACCAGAAGCCCTGCATTCCCTGTGTGAACACTGCCACATGTGGATTATTTCTTCTGCACTGGTGTACCACACGCCAATCCCTGATTGTAGGCTGGCTGTTTCATTTGGTATTTATGCACCTGTGCAGCTGCCATTTTACTTGGGTCCACTGCACCCTGTATTAGTGCAGATGCATTTTGGCCTGTCTGGTTTGTATCTGAATTTATTGGAGGATTTTTTCCTCTTTTTGAGGTTTTCATGTTAGAGTAGGACTGGCAAGTGTAAGGAACTTTGACGCAGTTTGCCAGCTTCCGTATTAAGGCCTTAATATCAACCAATAACTTACATATATTGATATGTTTTTTGTGCACTTTTTATATTTCTTTCAGGGTGCAGTTGGGCCCAAATGGTTCTGCAAACTTGTGGCCTCTGTTCACACGGGATGCTTTCTAGTTGGTACTGGGCAGCCCCCTTATATGGTGTTACTAAGAGGTTGTGAACCAGAAGCCCTGCATTCCCTGTGTGAACACTGCCACATGCGGATTGTTTCTTCTGCACTGGTGAACCACACGGCCAATCCCTGATTGTAGGCTGGCTGTTTCATTTGGTATTTATGCACCTGTGCAGCTGCCATTTTACTTGGGTCCGCTGCACCCTGTATTAGTGCTGATGCATTTAGGCCTGTCTGGTTCGTATCTGAATTTTTTGGAGGATTTCTTCCTCTTTTTGAGGTTTCCCTGCTGATACAGGCATCGCCGGTGGTGCAAATGGCCTTTTTTGGGTTATCGGCAGAGTCTTTAAAAAACAACCAGACTGTTAAGTTGACATTCAGTGTCTTCATCTTCCACACCACCTCCTCAGCTTGACACCTGTCTTTTGTTGTTTCCCAAGGCTAAGTTCTAGGACCCCTACTCTTCTCCATCTACACCTTCAGTCTCTGACAGCTCATGTAATGGCACGGTTTGCAATATCATCAGTATGCCGATGACACAAAGATCTATCTATCTATCTATCTATCTATAAATCAAGGTAGCAGCTGCTACCCCAAAACAATTTCAGGCACAACAGCTCAAATCACAGAACAATGTCACCGCATCACTAAATGACAAGGTGGGATATGGCATGCTGTTTCACATTTAGCTAGTGAAAAACTAAAATTTAGAATGGTATACTCTTGCTGGAGCACAATAGAAACAGTCCACAGCACAGATGTATGACATGTGCCCTGCTGTCTTTGTCTGTGGACCTCAGTAATGGCAAAAATAAAAATAATGTTGGAAGGTCGATTTCACAGCAACTCAGGACACTAGCTAGCTAAACTATCTGACAAAGAAACAAATGCCTAGCTAACTAGCTAAAATCTAGCTGCTAACAGTGCTAATGTCAGGAGCAGCCTCTCTGCACTGTTACAGATCACTTGTTTCCGATCACTCTTGAGAATGTGTCATGTTCGTGCCGAATGTACGGTTGGCGATTGTTTTCGAACAAATTTGCTCATCACTAATATTGATGTCAATTTGTGAAAATATTCAGAATACTGAATGTCAAGAATGAATATGTTACACTATTCCAGGTACTATTATGCTAAGCTAAACCGTAAAAAAACATTTTTCAGAAGTAAAAGTAGCAAGCAAGAAACATCCTTAGATTAAAGTAATTTGGTCATTGCCCCTCATCTCTGTGCCTTTGACAAGTATTCTTCCAGAAGTAAAGCAAAGTGACAGTGAGAGCAAAATAATTCTTGCAAGAAGTTGCTTATGTGACAATCTTGTCCTTGCTAGTTTTTTCTTTTTTTAATTTGTAATGCAAGTCAGAAGTAGAGCACTAAATTATATATAAAGTGTTATCCCTGTGGGGATCACAGAGGACTACGTTAAGATCATTAAATTCATTCCATTTAAAAGTCAGACAGGGGTTAGAACTGTGGCTACACTGTTGTTAACATTTAAGTCTGTATTTTTCTTTTGTTTGCTTAGGAAAATACTATGTACTTTGAATCAATATATTATACATTTGAGATTGAAAATGTGCACTTAACTGGCAGATTTCAAGATTAGAAAATAAAACCCAATCAGTTAATTTAAATTAATCAGGATTTTACTCTCAAAAGTATTTCTGTGTTTAGTGGAGGAGGCTATATATGGGTTCATTTTGATCTTGTTCAACACAAAAAGTGCCAAAGTGTTGCAACAATTATTTCATTCAGCACAGTATTTCTGTTTTCTCTAGTGTTATTTTTTCATAATCTAAATGTGAGCTACATACTAGATTTAGATTGAATAAAAAGGGTCATACACACAGGCAAGTTTAAAGATACTGTCGAGTGAAGAGGAAGTCACTACTTGTTACTAGCTTGAGCATCAGTGTGCTCGAAATGCTCATTGCTCGTGAAGTATTTTTTGAATTTTCAAGCAGGAGGTCAAGTCCTCGCCCCGCATGTTTGGCGCTTTGTAGACAGCCAATGAACATATGCTAGATGTGACAATTTGAAAGTGAGATGTTCCCTACTGTATGACGTTAGTAACAAAATAATTTTAGGGCCCAGTGGATGCGTCCTCTATAACAGTCTAGATACTACAAACAATTTGAAAGTGGGATGTCCCCTACTGTACGACGTTAGTAACAGAATAATTTTTGGGGGGCCTGTGGATGAGGCCTCTATAACATAGACTAGATGCTGCAAACAATTTGGAAGTGAGATGTCGCCTACTGTATGATGTTAGTAACAGAAGAATTTTTTGAGGACCTGTGGATGAGGTCTCTATAACATAGACTACATGCTACAAAGAATTTGAAAGTGAGATGTCCCCTACTGGGGGGCCTGTGGATGAGGCCTCTATAACATAGACTAGATGCTGCAAACAATTTGGAAGTGAGATGTCCCCTGCTGTATGATGTTTGGCGCTTTGCAGACAGCCAATGAACATATACTAGATGTGACGTTAGTATGAACATGTGGTTATTGCCTGACAGTCACTGTAATGCCATAGCCATTTTGGTTGTGGCATCACTGTGATTGGATGGCCGCATAGTGTCATCAGGCTTATACAAGAGGCGTGATGCCATGCTCGGCACACTGTACCCCTGACACAGGAAGAGTAGGGAGAGGTGCTGGTGAGAGAGGGACAGAATTGCAGCTGATTATTAGCCAGTAATTTACAGTGGGTACGGAAAGTATTCAGACTCCTTTAAATTTTTCCCTCTTTGTTTCATTGCAGCCATTTGGTAAATTCCAAAAAAGTTAATTTTCTTATTAATGTACAATCTGCACCCCATCTTGACTGAAAAAAACAGAATTGTAGAAATTTTTGCAATTTTATTAAAAAAGAAAAACAGAAATATCACATTGTCATAAATATTCAGATCCTTTGCTCAGACACTCATATTTAAGTCACAAGCTTTCCATTTCCTTGTTATCCTGCTTGAGATGGTTCTACTCCTTTATTGGAGTCCAGGTGTGTTTCAATAAACTGATAGGACTTGATTTGGAAAGGCACATACCTGTCTATATAAGACCTCACAGCTCACAGTGCATGTCAGATCAAATGAGAATCATGAAGTCAAAGAAACTGGCCATGGAGCTCAGAGACAAAATTGTGGCAATGCACAGCTCTGGCCAAGGGTACAAAAGAATTTCTGCAGTACTCAAAGTTCCTAAGAGCACAGTGGCCTCCATGATCCTTAAATGGAATACGTTTGGGACCACCAGAAGTCATCCTAGACCTGGCCACAGCACAGTCTAATCTCATCTTCTCAATTTGGATTGGGTGATATTGAGGAGGAGGAACAGGAGCTGGTTGCCTGCGCAACAGATTGTAGTACCCACACCACCTTCATCCCTTTTGTTCAATTTGGATGGCCTGAAGACGAGGAGGACAGGGGAGGATGAGGAGGACAACATGGACAGCTGTCCGCTTGGTGGGGACAGCAAATACTTAGCTGTTTGCAAATTGGCATATATTGCTGAGTTTAAGTTCCACTGCTTTTCCCATGACCCTCATGTTGTATGTTTTTTTCCCAACAGTAATTATTGATTAGTTACCCTTCTAGACCCACACTTCAAGGATAATTTCACATCTCTCCTTCCCATGGTGGTGAAGTCTAATAAATATTGCAGTACCAGAAGGCCCTATTTGAAAAATTATTTAAAAAATTCCTATCTGACAAAGCTGGTGGCAGAGGCAACAGTTGCTTAGTCAACTAAGGAATGGAGACTAGGGAGACACACACCAGATGCAGCAGAGGTAGGGGAACACTCTGAAATGTCTGTGACAGTTTTTCAGACCCTCTGAGTGCCCAGGCCTTGATGCGTGGGGTACTCTGACAAGGAGGTAACAGTTTTGGAAGATGCTGAAGAAGTACTTTGCCGACTGTACCAGTGTCCTCTGTGATTACTCTGTGCCTTACAGCTATTAGGTATTCAAGATAGACACATGGCATGAACTTTTTCTCTATGCCGTGGACATCCTGACCTGCAATACTGCTAGTGTTTTGTCATGTCGTATTTTCTGTGCTGCCGGGAGTATTATAACCAATAGGCTCGTCTACCTGTCAAATGAAAATGCTGACAGGTTGACTTATCACAATAAACAAGAGCTGGATTGGGTTAGACTTCTGTACACTACCGGATGACAGCAAGAGAACATAAACTCAAATCCAATGAGCATTTTTGTTTGTTTTTCTGGTCTATTCCCATGCACCTCTTCCCATCCAAACATGGGTATATGCTTCAGGATTTCATCTTTTTTCTGAAGTCCTCCTACTCCACCACCATATCAACAGGGTGATTACGCTACCCTTGCTATCAATTTTTTAAGGGTGTGTACAATGCCCGCATTAACAATTTTTAGAGGATTACCTTGAACATTCATATATATAATTAATAATTAATTAATTAGTCCTTTATGAAGGACACTGCGGATTTCTTGGTCAAAGCTAAAGGATTGAAAGTGGGGGAACAGGATCTGTTGGTATTATTTGACTTAGTTTCACTGTATATGTTTATTTCACATGATGAAGTTTTAGCTGCAGTTGAGAAAAGACAGTGAGTGTAGTTTTTCAGAGGAGGCCCACCAAATGATTTTGGATCTAAGAGTGGTTTTGACAAAGGACTACTTTTTATTTGGAGAAGATTATTACCAACAGCTAAGAGGGACCGCCATGGGTGCAAACAAGGGGCCTTCTTATGCAAATATACTCATGGGTATGTAAGAGGAAGAGTTAATCTATGTGTCACCCCATTTCTCTAAAGTTTTGGGATGGTGGTGATTCATAGACAATATTTTTTTGATCTGGACTGGTACTGTAACTGAGCTTGAAATGTTTTTTGAATATTTGAACACGATTAATGCAACTGTTAAGTTCACAATGGAAAGCTCTGAGAATAGGCTACAATTTCTTGATGTGCTTGTGATCAAAGAAGAGGTAAAATGAGTACAGAACTTTTTCTAAAAAAAACAGACAGGAATAATGTTTTACATTTTTCAAGTCATCACCTTGGAAAGATGTTGGAGGTGATACCTTATGGGCAGTTCTTAAGGGCAAAAAGAATTGTAGGAGATGAATTGAAATTGGATATGACCTTAAACACAATGGAAACTAAGCGTGTGGTTATCCAAAAAAAATTCTGGATAGACCAAGGGCTAAGGCTAACAATATGAAGAGAAAGGATTTATTTGTGCAAAAGGAACAAAATAGTGCAAAAAGGATTCCCTTTGTTAGTGATTATTGTGAAGAGAGTGACGCTATTGCAAAAATCACTAGATGACATTGATCAACCCTGAGGAGGGGACTTTCTGGGGTAAGTGAGTTCCAAAATCCCCCAATTATGGCATACCGGAGAAACAAATGCCTCGGTGATAAACTGATGAAATCTAATATAGGTCCTCTTAGAAAGGTTACACAAACATCAATGATGGGGACACAAAGGACAGGGTGTTTTCCAAGCCTCTCATGTGTCAACTGTTCACTAATGCAAAAAAGCCCTTCCTTCCCCAATCCAGTGACAGGAAAAGAAATTAAGATTAAACACTACCTGACGTGCTCATCTCACTATGTGATTTATATGTTGCAATGCCCTTGTCCAAAGTACTATGTTGGTGAGACGACATGTGATCTTAAAACACGTCTCAACCAACATAGATATGATATTGGTAAAAAAAGAAAGGACCTACCTGATCACTTTTTTTGTGGAAAAGGTCATTCGGAAAAGGATTTGAGATTCCATATTATTGATCATGTGCCCATACATAGGAGAGGTGGTATCCGCACTGAGACTCTCAAAAAGTTAGAACTCAGGTGGATTTATGAGCTTAAGACTCTGAAGCCCAGTGGACTTAATATTGACTTTAAATTGCATACAATAGTATAAATCCCTCCCTGGTATGGGAGCTGCATGCTTTGATTCTCTGTATATGAGGTTGTGGAATATTTTACGTAAAAAGTTTTTTATGATGTATTTTATGATGTACTAGCTGAAGAGCCCGATGCTGCCCGGGCATAGTAACTAACTGTGGTTAGTTATAGCAAATTATAATTATCCTCCATCCCATAGTCCTGTGCCCATATACACATCATACATATCCTCCATCCCATAGTCAAGTGCCCATATACCCATCACACATTCTCCATCCTATAGTACCATGCCCATATACCCATCACACATCCTCCATCCCATAGTCCCATGCCCATATACCCATTATATATATTCACCATCCCATAGTCGAGTGCCGATATACCCATCACACATCCTTCATCTCATAGTCCCATGCCCATATACCCATCATACATATCCTCCATCCCATAGTCCCGTGCCCATATACCCATCATACATATCCGCCATCCCATAGTTCCATGCCCATCTACACATCACACATCCTCCATCCCATAGTCAACCATTATGACATCATAATGAGCAGAGGGGCTTGCAACCTTTGATGACATCAGCGTCGCTATGGCAACCATTATGACATCATAATGAGGGGCGGGGTTGGATACACACACACTTTTTCCCCATTATGTAGATAGGGGCAAAATTGTTTGGTGAATTGGAACACGCGGGGTTAAAATTTCACCTCACAACATTGCCTAGGACACTCTCGGGGTCCAGGCATGTGACTGTGCCAAATTTTGTGGCTGTAGCTGCGACGGTGCGGATGCCAATCCTGGACATACACACATACACACATACATACATACATACGCACACTTGAGCTTTATATATTAGATATTCACATGTTTTTATTTTTTTATTTTTTCAGACATGTGAAAAAGAAAGTATCCATGGACATTTTACGGATATTATTATTTTGCATATAATGTAATAATATAGAATAAAATGTTTTTTCTCGAAGAAAAATTTTTTTGGGACACTCTCGGGCTGCCTTATGCAGTTGCAGTTTTGTTCTCTAAAGAGCCATGATATATGGAATGCTATGGAGTGAAGTATACTTGCTTTGAAGGCTTTAGGCTCATATGATTATGTTGGGACTATGGCTGCTGGTAAATGAGGAGGGAGTGTGGATGTGATCCATCCATAACATCCTATCCTGCACTCCTAAGGGCTTGTTGCACTCTTAATATGACCTGCGTGGTCCAGTTGCTCTATATTGATATTTTTTTTAAAAGTTTAAGCCTCAGTATGCATCTATTTTGAGCTTGAATGTTAGGGGTAAGCTTACCCTTAAGCAAAATGGTGGCAACAGAACATGAAAACTATGCATGCTCACGCACACTGTACTGATTGGTTAGTTCCGAGGAGACATCACAGACATGCTCAGTGCGGCAGTGAACAAGCCGAACACAGAGTGGGTGATGGAGGTGTCTTTAACATAGATGTATAGTAGGATTTTTTTCTGTAATGTGAATATGGTATCCTTTTTTATATGAGCTCATTGGCACTTTATTACACAGCTGCACTTTTGAAAGAGATATGCATACATATTAGTCCTTAACAACCTCACAACTGGGTCACATTCCGTAAACAACTAGAAACGAGCAGTAAATTTTCACATGAAAAACAGGTCAAAATTATCAATATATGGTTCAGTGATCTATAAGTTATTATAACCGACAATAGGTAAACTCATAAAAAAATGCAACTAATATTAGGTATCAAAAGCCAGACGCTATTCTATAAATAGCAGAGCAACTACTCTTTCAATAAGACATAGTGCCAACATCAAATACATATTAAAATGATTAACAGTTGTTTAAAACAAAAACTTTCCTGCTATCATATTAGGTGTCAATATTAAGAAGCTGCCTAATTGTGTATTTAGCTTGTTTTATGAAGGATTAATGCTAAGTTAGTGTACATAAGTACTGTTTTCTTAGACAAAAGGAGGGTGGCTTCTAAGGCACATTGCGCCCTAACACATACTCTTTCTCTCTTGCTTCAGATTTTCTGCTGTAATGGCCAGAAAACAGTATGATTCATCTAAACCCCTTCATTTAGAAGAAATGAAGATTTTTTTGTTAGAAGATGATGAGGAAGAACCAGCAGTAACTGAGGATTTAGAGGAATCTAGTGACATTTCATCTGAAGATGAGGTAGCAGAATGTAACACTGATTCTGGAACAGAGCAGGATGGTGATGACACTGATACAGAGGAAACAGACACAGATCTAGCTTATTATTTGGGCAAAGATAAAAATACAAAGTGGAACAAAAAGGCACCCAAGAACAAACAGCGCAGAGAATCCCACAATATTATTACACACCTTCCTGGAGTTATTGGAAGTGCTAGAAAAGCTAAAACTGCAGTGGAATGTTGGAGTAATCTAATTACAGATAGCATGTTGGAAACTATTGTTCGGTTCACTAACCAGTATATTGACACAATCAAAGAGCAATTCTCCAGAGAGAGGGACATCAAAAACACTGATGTGATTGAACTCAAGGCATTTATTGGCTTGTTATACCTAGCTGGTGCTTTCAGAGCAAATAGGCAAAGTTTGGAGGAGCTGTGGGGGACAGACGGTGATGGCATCGAAAAATTCAGCCTTGTGATGAATCTGAAACGATTCAAAGTCCTGATCCGTTGCCTCCGTTTCGATGATCGAAGTACCTGGACAGAACGAAAAGGTTATGACCGGCTTGCACCAATTCGGGACATATTTCAACAATTTATTATGAATTGTCAAAAAAGCTATTGCCCGGGGCAAAACCTCACTATTGATGAGATGCTTCCAGGTTTCCGTGGAAGATGTGATTTTCGGCAATATATACCATCAAAGCCAAACAAATATGGAATTAAAATTTTTGCCATGGTTGATGCAAGGATGATGTACACTATGAACATAGAAGTTTATTGTGGAAGACAGCCACCAGGTCCTTTCAATGTGAGCAACAAGCCTAGTGATGTGGTAAAGAGAATTGCTGAGCCAATGTTTGGATCTGGTCGAAATATCACTGCTGACAACTGGTTTACTGACTTTGATCTGATTGATTTTTTAAAAACGAAAAAGCTGTCATATGTGGGAACTGTTAGAAAAAACAAAAGGCAGTTGCCGCCAGATTTTCTATATACAAAAGGCAAACAACAGTATAGCACTATGTTTGGGTTCAGTAATGGAAAGATTTTAGTTTCTTACATCCCACGCGAGAGGAAAAATGTGATTTTGGTCTCTTCATTACATAATGATTACACCATTGATCCAGAGTCTGGGGAGCTAAGGAAACCAGAAATCATAACTTTTTATAATTTGACCAAAAGCGGCGTTGACACTGCTGACCAAATGTGTGGCAATTTCAATGTAAGTTGAAATACCAAACGCTGGCCGATGGTAATCTTCTTTACAATGCTGAATGTGGGTGGCATCAACTCACAAGTACCTCGGTAATGAACTTAAACAAATGCGCAGAAGAATGTACCTAAAACAATTGGCTAATGAACTGGTGAGTGGAGAGCTAAGCCTAAGAAGTACAAAGACGGTTGGAATGCCCCTTGCCCTGCAACACCGGTTGAAGAGATATCGTCCCAAGGACGTTCCAGAACAAACATCGACTCTACCACCTTCTAAAAGATGCAGTTGTACTACCTGCTCATTTGTATCTGGTTTCAGAAGGCTTTCTAAATATGACTGCAAAATATGTAAAGAATCAATCTGCCTTTCCCATGCAACTTTCGTCTGCCAGCCTTGCTTTT
Organism: Dendrobates tinctorius; assembly: GCF_039654945.1. Classification (NCBI taxonomy): domain Eukaryota; kingdom Metazoa; phylum Chordata; class Amphibia; order Anura; family Dendrobatidae; genus Dendrobates; species Dendrobates tinctorius. The sequence continues at coordinate 5,437,522 of NW_027361694.1, forward strand.
CTAAGTGTACCTGTGCTGCTTCTGCTGCAATTGAAACCACTGAAGATGAGTAGAAAATAATTAAGTAACATCTAAGTGCAATATCCTTTAAGTTTTTTTCCATAATTTTATATTTAAGCAATAGTTAAGTAAAGATAACTGGAGCCTATTTGGCGGTACTACCGAAAAGTGGTACTTTTAGTTTTAATAAGTTTATGGTTAATAAATGTTTTTTTTTGCATCTGATTTGGTGTAATCTCTTTTAATACATTCCTATGAAGGTCACTGACTACTTCTATAGTCCTGAAATTGAAATATGTAGCTACTATAGGTGGTTTTCTGACCTGTGCTTGTCAGGCACATTGCGCATGAACTGAGGAGAATCTATATTGCGCCTGACGGAGGGCTAGAGTAAATAGACCTAATTTTGATAACCTTTCTGGGTATTGTAGTGAACCAACTCCATTTATCATTTTAGTAGCCCGCCTTTGAACCCTTTCAAGTTCAGTAATGTCTTTCTTGAGCACCAGCATCCAAAATTGCACACAATACTCCAAGTGTGGTCTGACGAGTGATTTGTACAGAGGGAGAATTATGTTTTCATCTCGTGTCCCCAGACCTCTTCTATTGCATCCCATGACCCTATTTGCTTTGGTGGCAGCTGCCTGACACTGGGCACTCCAATTTAGCTTCTTATTGACTAAGATGCCTAAGTCTTTTTCCATGTCTGATTTCTCCAGCAGTTTCCCATTTAGTAAGTAATTGTAGCATCTGTTTCTCCTTCCCATGGGCATAACCTTACACTTATCTGTGTTAAACCTCATTTGCCATTTTTCAGCCCAATTCTCCAATTTACTCAAATCTGTCTGTAGTTGCAAACTGTCCTCCTTTGTGTTAACTACCTTACATAGTTTTATATCATCTGCAAATACTGATATTTTACTGTGTAAGCCATCCACTAGATCATTAATAAATATATTAAATAGTAGGGGGCCCAATACAGAACCCTGTGGTACCCCACTAGTAACCCTGGCCCAATCTGAGTATTCACCATTAATAACCACTCTTTGTTTTCTATCATTAAGCCAGCTACCTACCCATCTACACACATTTTCCCCTAGCCCAAGCTTTCTCATCTTACTTACCAACCTTTTATGTGGGACAGTGTCAAATGCTTTAGAGAAGTCGAGATAAATGACATCCAATGATTCTCCTTGGTCCATTTGAGAGCTTACATCCTCATAGAAGCTGATCAGGTTAGTTTGATAAGGAAAAAGCAACCAAGTCACAGTTAATGCTAATTTCAAGGATAGTAAAGCGTCAGCAGTGCCTCCAAGCAAGGTTGTTCTGCCCTGGGTTTAACAATAATTGCAACAAATCATAGTTAACCACATATAAAGTGCATAAAGTGTATTAGTACCCCATTTATTTTTTTCTTTTTTCGACACGTGTTTCTAGTGGAAGGTTTTTATGGGTGGATAAATTATATATTATTAGGTATTGTTTTAGTGTTTTTTGCATGTTTGTAAAGTTCTTTTAATAATGGTATTTATTCCTTTTTAGATTTATGCCTATTGTCACCTATTTGATCTGACTGTTTCTTCGACTCCACGTACAGTCAGATTTGTTCTGGTCCACTTGAGAGTGTTCATAGGTGCCAAGGAAGAAGCTGGTGGCGAAACGGGCATCAGGGTGAGGGGACGCTGAGCGGACACACTACTTTCATTTTGGTAAATATCACCTATTTATTCCCATGGGGCACTGTTAACAGATATCAGTATGATGTTGCTATTTGGGAGGCCTCTATGTATCATGGTCATGTTATTATTAACTAAATGTACATTCACTTGAACTCCACATACTTGTATTGCTATCTTGCGGAATCACATTAATTCGTATTGGCGATCGTGATGTTTGAAGTGTTTTCTATTTGGGTAATATATATCGTACGTTTATTTGCTTTTTATTTTGTGTCCATATTAGTATTACATGATCCATTAGTAACATGTCCAGTATTTATTTGAATTGCAGCCATTGAATAATATATGATGTGATTTTTTTAATGTTGCCTTTATGAGTGATTTTTTTGCATCCATTACATACCATTACCATTGGTATTTCTTCCACTTGGTGTCCCTCGGGCAGTATTTTGCTTTTTTAATAGTATTTTAATCTTATCTATTAATAAAGTATACTGATTTTATTACATCTTGGATCTCTTCTTACTTTCCTATAGTACTTTAGCATATGGAATTGTTGTGTTACTGGTAGTTGAAGTGTCCTATATATTTCAACATTTTTTGTTGATATATATATATATATATATACATATATATACATACACACTATATATATATATATACTAGCTGAAGAGCCCGGCGCTGCCCGGGCATAGTAACTAACTGTGGTTAGTTATAACAAATTATAATTATCCTCCATCCCATAGTCCTGTGCCCATATACCCATCATACATATCCACGATCCCATAGGCCCGTGCCCATATACCCATCATACATATTCTCCATCCCATAGCATTTTTGTAGCCCCGCAGAGCTGTTTTAATAGCTGTCTGCACTCACACAGCCCTTGCAGACAGCTATTAAAACAGCGCTGCTGGGCTGCAAAAATTCTACAGTGGTGGATTATGTAGCCTGGGTAGAGCAATAGATATTTTTGATGATCGCTATTTCTAACTGTCCCTCACAGTCTTCAACAGCAGCCTGTCCCTGACTGAATTCACAGCAGAGTGACCAGAAATGGCGGCTGCAGCGGTTTTTATAGTGCATCATGACATCATTTCAGCAGCCAATCACAGCCATGCCAGTAGTTAACATGCCTACATGCCTAACAGGATGTGCCCACACTTCTGAGGATCCCCATTCGCTGAATCAAATCGAGCGTGCTCCTAGCATTATGGGAACTTCCTATTCCGGTATTCGATATGAAAAAAGTATTGGAACTAAGTATCGGAATTCCGATACAGCTAATATCGGCCGATACCTGATACTTGCGGTATCGGAATGCTCAACACTACCCATCACACATCCTTCATCTCATAGTCCCATGCCCATATACCCATCATACATATTCTCCATCCCATAGTCCCATGCCCATATACCCATCACACATCCTCCATCCCATAGTCCCATGCCCATATACCCTTCATACATATTCGCCATCCCATAGTCGAGTGCCCATATACCCATCACACATCCTCCATCCCATGCCCATATACCCATCACACATCCTTCATCCCATAGTCCCATGCCCATATACCCATCATACATATTCGCCATCCCATAGTCGAGTGCCCATATACCCATCACACATCCTTCATCTCATAGTCCCATGTCCATATATCCATCATACATATCCTCCATCCCATAGTCCCATGCCCAAATACCCATCATACATATCTGCCATCTCATAGTCCCGTGCCCATATGCCCATCATACATATCCTCCATCCCATAGTCTAGTGCCCATATACCCATCACACATCCTCCATCCCATAATCCCGTTCCCATATACATATCCGCCATCCCATAGTCCCGTGCCCATATACCCGTCATACATATCCTCCATCCCATAGTCCGGTGCCCATATACTCATCACACATCCTCCATTCCATAGTCAACTATTATGACATCATAATGAGCGGTGGCGGGGCTTGCGAGCTATGATGACATCAGCGTCACCATGGCAACCATTGTGACATCATAATGAGGTGCGGGGCTTGGCGTGCACACACTGCTTCCCCAGTATGCAAATAGGGGCATAATGACATCATAATGAGGGGCGGGGCTTGATGCGCACACACTTTTTCCCCCAGTATGTAGATAGGGGCAAAATTGTTTGGTGAATTGGAACGTGCGGGGTTAAAATTTTGCCTCACAACATAGCTTAGGACGCTCTCGGGGTCCAGACGTGTGACTGTGCCAAATTTTGTGGCTGTAGCTGCGACAGTGCAGATGCCTATCCCGGACATACAAACATACACACACACACACACACACACATACACACATACATACACACTTTGAGCTTTAGATATATATGTACAGGGGTTGGACAAAATAAAGGAAACACCTGGAAACATCAAAAAAAGTTAGTTTAATATGGTGTAGGTCCACCTTTTGCGGCGATTACAGCCTCAATTCTCCGAGGTATGGATTCTTACAAGGTGTGAATTGTGTCCAAAGGAATTTTAGCCCATTCTTCAGTTAAAACACCCTCCAGTTCATTGAGTGACGATGGCGGCGGAAATCAATGTCTAACTTGAATCTCTAAAATCGACCATAAATGCTCAATAATGTTGAGGTCTGGGGATTGTGGGGGCCAGATGAGATGCTCAACTTCATTAGAATTTTCCTCGTGCCGTGCTTTAACAATTCTTGCTGTAAGAATTGGTGCATTATCATCCTGAAAGATGGCGTTCCCCTCTGGGAACAGTGCTTGAACCATAGGATGCACTTGGTCGCCCAAAATGCCTAAATAATCTTGGCTGTTAATTCTTCCATGAAGGGATATCATTGGCCCTGCGGATCTCCACAAAATAGCACTCCAGATCATCACAGAACCTCCACCAAACGTACACTCGGCCGCAGGTCAGAAATAGGGTAAACGATGATTCGTCTGAGAATATCACATGTTTCCACTGCTCGAGGGACCAATTCTGGAGGCTTCTACAACACTCTAAACGCTTGGAAACATTTGTCATTGAGAGCAGCGGTTTTCTAATTGCAGCTCTTCCATGGAATCTAGATTTGTGCAGCTCCCGATGAACAGTTTTCATGGAAACTGGGTTCTGTTGGTGTTCATTGAGCTCAGCAGTGATTTTCAGAGCCGTGGTCTTGCGATCCTCTCTCACAATTCACTTTAGAGTCCGACGGTCTCTGTCAGTCAACTTCGACTTTTGGCCAGACCTGTGCTTTGCAGCGGACGTTTTTCCTTCTCTTTCAAATGCAGTCATTACTTTGGAGACAGTACCTCTTGACACGCCAAGCATTCGGGCTCTTTCTGTTACACTAGCGCCTGCCATACGAGCAACAACAATTTGGCCTCTTTGAAAATCCAAGAGGTCTGCCATTGGTATCAGGTTCTCATCGATGTTCTTATAATTCTGCAAAACAAACAGTTAATTCACATACAAATATCATATAACACAAATAATCAACTACAAAGCATTACCAAATGTCACGCTTTGCATGCTTATAACATGTTCGAAGATTATGATGCCAAAACGTTAGGTGTTTCCATTATTTGTATATAGATACGCACACTAATATATATATATATATATATATATATTTATATATATACACAAAGAGGTTTTAAGCCTATGCACTTAGTGCAAGGGCATTACCAGTTTAGGTTACCTCCTCCTTTTTAATGGGGACAAAAATGTTTTCTGAAGCCATCCACTACATTTCTTTAAAGGGGTATTGGAGTGCCTTTTACTTTAATTTTTGGCTTCCCTTGCACTAAGTGCATATGCTTTACTAGTGTAAGAGACTCATTCCTTTGTAATGGGAAAAATACATTTCTTGTGGATCCACCTTCTAGTTGAGGGAAAAATTCTTTCAACTAAAAGAGCTGATTGTTTTTATTACTATATGATCCAGTGCTTTGTTGTGGGCTGTCAGGTTATTTTCACATAGGGAGTTCTCACATTGCATACAGAATTTCACAGCCAGGACAGGAGAGTTTGTACAGTAAGTACTTAAGATCCTGGTATCCTCCATATCAGGCTGAGTAGATTTGAAACGCTCAGCAGGGATGATGAAATAACAGTCCTTGATGCTGCTACATTAACCTAATCGCTTTTTTCAGGACTAATTCAAATAGATTCTTTTCTGTCATAATAGTACCTCTCTTATGTGTAATTCTAGGTAAAATATTTCAGCAGGTAGCATATGACAGGCATCTAGTCAGGATTTATTGCCTTATAAATTGTAAGACTCGCTGCATTTTTTTTCCATGCATTCAATGACCAATTCATGTTTTTTACGGTCATCTGTACTCAGAAATTCATTAAAGCTGGCAGTGTTTCTTGCGTTATTCTACAGTTTGTTGCTGCCACATACAAGAAAAAATATCAGGGCCAATTCAAATCATTTCTATATTCAATAATATCAGCAATTCATCTATGGTGAGGTGCAGCAGTAGGACTAGCATATGAAAGGCATCTAGTCAGGGATAATTGCTTTATATATTCCATGCCTTGCTGCTGTTTTTTTCCATGAATTCATTGACCGATTCATGTTTTTTTATGGCGTTCTGTACTCAGAAATTCATCAAAGTAGGCAAAATTGAATGATTTAATATGTCTATTCACAGTTTCTCTGTAGCATCTGTATGTAAGAGGTAGTGGTGAAATACTTTACGGTACTTGAGCTGGAATTACCACTTCTGAACTCTCCAGTGCTTTGTTTACATCTATTTCTGTGTGGTTCTTGAAGCATGTTTTGGGTCATTGTCTTTCTGGAAGACCCTTGACTTACTACGATGCCAACCCAGCTTTCTGTTTCTGGGCACTACATTATGACCTAAAAGCCTATGGGAATCTTTTCATTTCAATGCACCCAGGGCCAGAGGCAGCAAAACACTCCCAAAATATATCTGAACCTCCACGATATTTGACTGTAACTACTGTGTTCGTTTATTTGTAGGCATCATTTCATTTACACAAAATAGTAGAAATATGTGCTTTGCCAAAAAAATATATCTTGGTCTCATCTGTCCACAAGACACCTTCTGGCCATCTAACAATAGAAAGGGCCACCTGATGGCCCTGCAAAAAAAAAGACTTTCAATGTGTCTGATCATGTCTCACACACCACATGGCCAGATAAGATAGTAAAATGTTCATTGTTCAATGTTTACATTGCTTTCTGCAATTTTGAGAACCCGTCCAGACCTCAAGTTTCCCATTGACTAAAGGGGGTTTTACACTAAGCGATATCGCTAGCAATATCGCTAAAACGTCACTGGTTTTGTGACGTTATAGCGATATTGCTAGCGATATCGCTATGTGTGATACTTACCTCCGACCGGCTCCCCCGCTGTCTGTCGCTCATCGCACGAGATCGTGCGGCTCCATTTCTCGTCGGGTGCTTCCTGCTGGGCTTCCTGCTGTGTGAGATGAGCGACGCTGGACGCGGGCGGGAGGACGTCAGGATCGCTGTGTGTGAAAGGTGAGTATTGTGCGCTGCGTCGCTGCTGCATCGCTGTGAGATCTTTCTGTGTGAAAGCTCACTAGCGATCATTTAGCGATGCACCAGCGATCCTGACCGGGTCGGATCGCTCGTCGGATCGCTGGTGTATCGCTAAATGTAAAAGGTCCTTAACATTATACTCATTACTTAGGTCTAGCAATCGAGCAATACGATTTACTCAGCTTGAGTAACGAGTACACAAGTACACAAGCATTTTAGTCCTCACTCATCACTCATACTGTCTACTTTCAGAAGAAAAGTCTGCAGTATCTTTATGTGACTTCAGGTTGCTGAATCCCAACAGTGTGCCTGTATTCTTTTTGCTGGAATGTGAGGAAGAGACAAATTAGATAATTGGTCACATGACTGCCAACCCCATGATAAATTGTGACAATGTGTGCATCGCACACTGTTAGGATTTGGCATAGATTGCAGAATTTTCTTCTGGGACTGGAAAACCTGTTAAATGACTAGAGTTCTAACTATTTAAAGAAATAATCATTTGATGATACTTTTTCTGTTAATTAACCTTGTAGCAGCCAAGCCAATTTTGACCTTAATGACCAAGCCAACTTTTACAATTCTGAAAGTGTCAATTTATGAGGAACACTTCAATGGATCCTACCAAATCTAAGTTTGTTTTTTCATTACATATTGTACTTCATGATAGTAGTAAAACGTTTTCGATATGACTTGCATCTACTTGTGAAAAAAAAGCAGAAATTTGGAGAAGAAAAGATCAGAGAAATATGTCACACAAAATAGTTGAAAAATAACATTTTCCCACATGTCTATTTTACTTCAGTAGAATTTTGGAAATATATATTTTTTGTTAGGATGTCATAAGGGTTAAAAGTTGACCAGCAATAACTTATTTTTTCATCAAAATTTACAAAGCCATTTATTTAAGAACTACATCACATTTAAAGTGACTTAAAGGGGCACATGCAACTCCATCTGGCAGACTCCAGATAAAAATCCCTATACACTTTAACCCCTGTACATGGATTAGGTTTTACAAGAGAACCCAGTGGAATGCTATCATTTACGGTCTTCTGTTCAGAGGTAGGCAGGGTCAGAGCCAACAAGTCATGTCAAGGACAAAATCAGGATGCATTAGAATAGTCAGAGACAAGTCAGATCAAACTGGAATACACTAAATTAGACAGTAGCAGAAGCTACACTTAAAGCCAGTGAAAACTAAAGTATATGTGGCTGCTTCCAGCAGCAAGCTGGAAGCCTTTGAAGGGTGTGGTGGTTTCCAATTGGCTGGAGCAGGGAGCTGATCACTTCATCTGGAAACACAAACCTATACTGCCAGACTGACAGCACTACAAGTCCCAGCCACTATAACCTTAGTGGTTGGACAAAGCCTGATGTCTAGAGCTTCTGGTTGTGACAGCGCTGTCTGCAGAATGAATACAGTGGCACCTGGTGACAGAAGTAGAAGTTGCAGGAGAAGTTTCTGGTGGAGATGTGGCAGCATCCCTCTTTTCTGAGGGAACCCTTAACCTTTAGAACCAGCATTATTAGGAAAACAAATGTATTACTTCCTGATCAGATCCTTGGCATTGAAATTACTCGCTGGGACCTAGGAACTGTCTTCTGGGCCGTAACTAGAGATCAACAAATATTGCAATATTCAGTTCGGCTCATGATCGTCAAATTTGCAATATTCGACAATTTCATCATCGTTTTAATCTCCAAATATAGCTGAACATACACAGCAAAAAAGCTGTGATAGCGTGGGACACACGGGTGTAGCACTTCAAATTGGCAGTGAAATAATCCCCGCCGATCAGAGAGATGCAGTTCCCACAATGTCAAAAGACAGCTTGAGCGCTCAGCTGTGATGAGAGGTATAAAGTTTACCTCCGGTCACTGGTGCCAGTTGATGGGACTACAGCTTCCATCAGCTGACACCTGCTGCCGCTAATAGCAATGAGAGCAGGAGCGGCAGATGGGAGTATTCATCGAAGCTCCTGTGCTGTAAAAACATAATTTAAAAAAACCTGCAAGGGTTCCCCTGTATTTTTGATAAGCAGTCAGGCAAAACTCACAGCTACGGGCTGCAACCCCTCAGCTGTCAGCTTCAGCATGGCTGGTTATCAAGAAAAGAGGGGTTCCCGCACCATATTTTTTAATTATTTAAATCAATAATTAAAAAAACGGCAAGAGGTCCCCAAATTTTTGACAACCAGCCTTGCTAAAGCTCATAGCTGGGGGATGGTATTCTCAGGCTGTAAAGTGGTCATGGATATTGGCCCCCGGCTAGAGATGAGCGACTTTGCCTTTTTTAGGGTCGAGTCAGGTTTCATGAAACCCGACTTTCTCAAAAGTCTGGTCGGACGAAATCTGCCGACTATAGGGAAAAGTCAGAGGCCGACTGAAACACGAAACCCAATGCAAGTCAATGGGGAAGCAAAGTCGGCAGGGAGTGGAGGACAGTAAACACACCTACAGTGCCCATTTCATGCCAAAACATCAATTTTTATTACTGAAGCTTGTCAACCTTAATTTACTTCATAATAATAGTTACACACTGAAAACTGGGGGTTATTTGGCTAAAGTTGTGGGGGGGTAGGGCTGGCTCCTGGTTTTCATGTGCCCTGGGCCAAAGAGCGCCCCTTTAACACATACCACAACTCATGATTCTCTGATATGGCACAGAAATACAGGTATAGTACAATGACAAATACTTCTCTGCTTACATGACATGACTGATCTATTTTAAATTCTACAATGGCTCAAAAAAAGGACAGTATATTACTCCATACAGTATTATGGCCACCACATTGCGTGCCATACAGAATAATGAGCCCCTTATATTTCTCCATACAGAATAATTGGTCACATATAATGTTCCATACAGTATATGATGAGCTCCACATAATGCTACAGTATATGATAGTCCCCATGGACGATGCTCCAGTGTGTTATGGGCCCAAATAATGCTCCATATATAATGGGCCCATTTCTAATGCTCCAGTGTATAATGTGCCCCATAGTTGCTGCTCCAGTGTCTGATCTGCTCCATTTAGAATACTTCAGTATATGATGGGCCCCATGGATGATGCTCCAGTGTCCTATGGGCCCAAATAATGCTCCATATATAATGTGCACCATTTCTAATGCTCCAGTGTATAATGGGCCCCGTAAATGCTGCTCCAGTGTGAGATGTCCCCTATTTGGAATGCTCCAGTATATGATGAGCCCCATAGATGCTGCTCCAGTGTCTGATCTGCCCCATTTAGAATGCTCCAGTATATGATGGACCTCATGGATGATGCTCCAGTGTCAGATGTCCCCCATTTGGAATGCTCCAGTATGTGATGGGCCCCATAGATGCTGCTCCAGTGTCTGATCTGCCCAATTTAGAATGCTCCAGTATATGATGGCCCTCATGGATGATGCTCCAGTGTCAGATGTCCCCCATTTTGAGTGCTCCAGTATATATTGGGCCCCATTTTAATTAACTCAGGCATGGTATGTGAAAAAGCTCCATGGAATAATCTGAAGTGTGTGCTGCCACATCCTTCACTTTTGGTGTGGGTGAAGGACACAAGGAGAGTGGTTGCTCCTGACCAGAAGCCTGCACTTACGACTCAGTGCTTGCATTTTTTTAAACTTAAGAAGAGGAGGCGATAGAGCTGGAGGCTGTTTCAGCAATGTAAGCCAAAAACAGTTCCTGATGCTCCGGCTTTAAAAGCAGTCTACCTACTCCCATAAAACGGAGCCTAACAGGTCTTCCAGAGCTACACCATGATGCAGGCTCAACACCTCCTGCCTTAGCTGCTATTGTGTTTTTGGCACTACCAGCAGATGCACCACCACCACCATCAGTACCAGGTGACCCCCCACACCCACGTCCGTGTCTTCTTCCACCATACTTCCTCATGTTTTAGAAAACTGACCCAAAATACCAGCAGATATATGGTACTGTATCAGAAGCGTACAGCTCTATACAGTCTGGGGATAACAGTAAATCTCCGTATATAATTCATGAGTCATACACAGACACTCACAGGCTCAGTATGGATTACCCAATAAAATAAAAAGGTGAAAAAGGGTACAGTATCACCAGATACAAGGTATATATAGTATAGTGTAAACATTCTTAATCTCCGTATACAATTCAGGAGGCAGACACAAACGCTCTCAGGCCCAGTATGGAGTACACAAGACTATGAAAAGCTGTAAATGGGTAATGTAACACAAGCGTACACCTGTATACAGTGTTGGGAAAATTGGAAATCTCGGTATATAGTTCCGGAATCACCCTCAGACGCTCACTCAGTCTGGGTTTGACCATAATAAAAAATGTTGTAAAAAAGGTACTGGATAACAAGATATTATAGGGTACAATTGAAATCTCCGTAAACATAGTCCCGTAGTCAGTCTCAGACTCTTACTCAGTATGGATTTGACCGTAATACTAAATGTCAAACAAAGGTACTGTATAACAAGATACAAGCTGTATCGAGTATAGGGTAAAAATTGGTATCTCCAATTCACCATATATAGAAGGCGTAAACCACACACGCTCACCCACACTCACTCACTATGGATGATACCGTAATACAAAATTTGGAACAAAGGTACTGTATCAGCACATACCAGGTGTATGCAGTTTAGGGGTAATTGTAAATTTTCATCTATACTTCCGGAGTCAGACACAGACACTCACAGGCTCAGTATGTATTACACCAGAATTTAACAAGTAGAAAAAGGGAAAGGTAGTCGAAGTGTACAACAGTATACAGTGTTGTGGTACTTTTAAATCTTCGTATATATTTCAATCTCAGTAAGCCAGTCCAGACTCTCCACTACTGGAAACTACATGGAAACAAGTACAGACGGAAATTTGAGTGTAATCAGAAATTTGGGAATTACTCATCACGGGAAACCTCCCGGTAGATGTTGCAGAGGCGATGCAGACCCTCAATTACTGTGTCTGTGGAGACAGCGAAAACAGTTCTTTGTGAAGAAAGGATTGCTTTATCGCAGTAGCGTGGATCACATCACCGTTACTCATCTCCATCAAACTGTAATCACAGGGAGAGATGTACACATGGTCCTCACTGCCTATCATGATGTGTCTGGTCATTTTGGAGTGCCGAAGACGGAAGCCACAGGCCGTAGGCGATTCTATTGGATTGGCATGAGAGGAGACTTTGAAAAATGGTGACAGGAATGTCACACGTCTGTGACTATCACAACTGTGAAAGGTGATCATAAAGCACCACTGCATCCGCTTGTAAGTTGACGTCCATTACAAATGGTAGCCATTCATCATCTGAAGGTAGAGGCCAGCAGGACAGGGCATAGCTACATCTTAACCATCATCGATCAATACACCAAATTTCTAGAGGCCATCCCTGTGAAGAATTTAACTGCCCAGATTACACAGCGGTGGAGCAGGGAGAGTTAAGTATTGCAACTTGCAAGTGCTGTGGCCATGACCAAGCAGAGGGGCACACTCGTGATCGACGGTACTGGCACATGGTCCCTCATAGTACGCTGGTGTGTCTGACGGTGAGTGGGCCCCCCACCATCAGAGACACTGTATTGTACTATGAGGGGCCCTGTGCCAGTGCCATCGGCCATCTGTGGGCCCATCCACCAGTTCAGAGAAACGGCACTTGCCCGGGTGCACCAGGTGTTGACCCCAGCCATTGGGGAGTGGGCAGCCCACTTAGGGAGGTTTAAAAAATGTAATATGTTGATGTGTTAGCTGTACATTCAGCTGCTGCAAAGGGCGGAATTGGGCAAGTACGAGGAAGAGGAGGACAAAAGCGAGGCAGTTTTCTGGGAACCTGAGTGTCATCAGGGGAAGGTGGGACAAAATCCTTTGCGACCCATGCATGGTTCATTTTAATGAAGGTTAGATCATCAACATTTTGAGTAGACAGATGGGTCCTTTTTTCTGTCAGGATTGATCCAGCAGCACTGAAGACTCTTTCAGATAACACACTAGCAGCAGGGCAAGCGAGCTCCTGTAAGGCATATTGTGCCAATTCAGGCCAGGCGTCCAGTTTAGAGGCCCAAAAGTCAAAGGGAAATGACTTGTGAGGGAGAACATCAATATGGGAGGAGAAGTAGTTTGTAACCATAGTTGACAACTGCTGTCTCCTGTCACTTTTAATCGATGCAGTATTAGCAGTTGTGTGAGCGGTACTTGAGAAATCATTCCACAACATGGTCATTAAACCCCTGTCTCTAACACCACTTCGGCTGTGTGTACCACGAACACCTCTTCCATTGTGCCACTATGGCTCGTGGGAGAAACCGTACCACTGCTGTGTGCTGGGAAAGCCTCTAGCAACCTGTTTACCAGAGTTGCTTGTTTGTTAACCAATATTGTCTCGAGGTTCTCCTGTGGCATGATGTTGTATAATTTGCCTTTGTAGCGTCGATCGAGGATGCTGGCCAGCCAGTAGTTTCAATCTCTCATCATTTTAGAAATGTGGGGGTCCCTTTTTAGGATCCGCAAGGCATAATCGCACGTGTGGGCCAATGTTCCACGTGTCAATGAGGCACTGCCAGTGGTGGGTGGAGGAGCACTTTCTGGCAAATCCACATCCCTACAGTCATGCACAAACACTATACCTGATCTTGGAACGCCAACATTTTCTTTTGCCCCCTGAGAAGCATCCTCCAGCCCAAAATAATCATCCCCTCATCCTCCTCTTCCTCTTCTTCCTCCACCTCGTCCAGGACAGTTCCCTGACCAGACAATGGCTGACTGTCATCAAGGCTTCCCTCCTCCTCCTCTGCAGATGCCTGATCCTTAATGTGCGTCAATCTTTGCATGAGCAGATGCATAAGTGGGATGCTCATGCTTATGATGGCGACGTCTGCGCTTACCAGCCGTGTGCATTCCTCAAAACACTGAAGGACTTTACAGAGGTCTTTCAGCTTTGACCACTGCACACCCGACAATTCCATGTCTTCCCTCAAACTGCCTGCCTGTGTATCCTCCCACAAATGCATTACAGCCTGCCTCTGTTTGCACAGCATCTCAACCATGTGCAGGGTGGAGTTCCACCTTGTTGCAACATCTATGATTAGGCAGTGCTTGGGGAGGTGGAGCAATCGCTGCAGCTTCTGCATATGACTGGAGTGCACCTTATGTAGCAGGTATGTTAACTCCGGATAATTATTAAGGAAGTACTGCACCACCAGGTTCAAAGTGTGAGCCAGGCAAGGTATGTGTGTGAGTTTTGCACTGGCTATGGCTGCCACAAAATTACAGCCACTATCACTGACTACCTTGCCTGCCTCGAGATGTAGACTGCTCAGCCATGACTCTGTTTGTCGCTGCAAGTAGTCGGCCAGTACCTCCACGGTGTGTCTGTTGTCGCCCAAAGACATCATCTTTAACAAAGCCTGCTGATGCTTACCACTAGCTGTTCAATAGTGGGAAACCTCGTGTGCAACACTGGCAGCTGCAGATGGAGTGCTCGTGCGACTGCGCTCTGTGGACGAGCTTTTGCTGATGGAGGAGGAGCGAAAGCCTACAGCCAACTGTTTCCTATACCGTGGGCTAGGCAGCACTGTTCCACCGCCGCTGTCCCCAGTGGAGCCTGCATCCACCACATTAACCCAGTGCACAGTGATGGACACGTAACAACCCTGGCCATGCCTGTAGGTCCATGCATCTGTTGTGAGGTGCACCTTTCCACTCACTGACTGTTTTAGTGCATGGACAATGCGGTCTTTCACATGCCGGAGGAGGGCAGGGATGGCTTTTCGAGAAAAGAAGTGCCTACTGGGTAGGTCATAGTGTGGGACAGCGTAGGCCATGAGGTCGCGGAAAGCTTCGCTTTCAACCAAACGGTAGGGCATCATCTCTAATGAGATTAGTTTGGCAATGTAGGCGTTCAAACAAAGTGTACGTGGATGAGAGGATGAGTACTTTCTTGTCTTATTCAGAGTGTCTGGTAGGGTGAGTTGGACTGGAGAGCTGCATATGGGGGAAGTAGCGGTGGACCGGATGGAGTGAGAGGTGGTTTGTGATGGTATTGGTGGTGATGGCCTAGATTCAATGTTGTGTTGCAAAACCATTGTGATTCCCTGAGTGCTTTGGCCTTGCAACGACACCTCCACATTTAGTGCTGGTGGTGTGCTTAATGGTGGTCTTATAGTGGGGGAAGTGATGGAGCGTTGCTGGCTACCTTTAGTCGTAGCAGGTGCACACGTGCTACCTGAGGTTTTGAGGTCCGTCCACGCTTGCAAGTGAATGTTGATTAAATGTCTAAGCATGCAACTGGTATTCAAATTTCTGAGTTGTTTTCCTCGGCTAAAGGTCCTTTCGCACTTCTTACAGGTAACCTTTGCCATATCAGTAGGATTTTGGACAAAGAAGTGCCACACTGCACTCTTCCTACTATGGTATACATTTTCTCGCCTTGCACGCTGTGCTAAGTTGACCATCTGGCCAAGCAGTCCTGCAACTCTTTTTGGTTTTGGTCCACATTTTTGGACAGCTATAGGCCTTCCAGATAACCGCTGCTGCGATGTCAGTGCCTGCTGTGGATCCTTCTCCTTATCTGAACTATTGCCAGAGCCACCCTCCTCCCCCAATGGATGCCAATCCAGGTCAAGAACTGGGTCGTCCATCACCTCCTCTTCAAAGTCATCTGCACCTTCCTCTTTAACTTCCTCTGTGTCACCGTGTAAGGTGGTATAGTATGCGGGAAGGGGCACCGGAGTTTCATCAGGGTCAGATTCTGGCTCAATAGACTGTGAGGGCAATGTAGTGCTCTAGGTTGATGTACCAGCAGAATCATCTAGCAATGGCTGTGCATCAGTGTACTCCATGTCAGATTCATCTTGGACTGGGAAATTCTGGATTTGACTGGATAACCCAGGCATGGTATGTGAAAAGAGCTCGATAGAGTAATCATATGTGTGGGCTGCTGCATCCTTAACTTTTGGTGGGGGTGAAGGACACAAGGAAAGGTGTTTTTCCGGACCAGAACCCTGCCCTGACGACTCCGTGCTTGCAGGTTTCGAAAGTTCAGAAGAGGAGGCAATAGAACTGGTGGCTTTTTTGGCAATGTACGGCAAAACCTGTTCCTGATGCTCCGGTTTTAAAAGCGATTTTCCTACTCCAGGAAAAGGCAACCTTACAGGCCTTCTTGGGCCAGAAGATAACGCAGGCTCATCACCTCCTGCCTTAGCTGCTATTGTGCTTTTGTCAGAACCAGCCGATGCACCACCACCATCAGTACTAGCTGCGCCCCCCTGCCCATGTCAGCAGACTCTTCCACCATACTTCCTCATGTTTGGGAAAATGTATCAAAAATACCAGCAGAGAGATGGTACTGTATGAGGAGCGTCCAGCTGTGTAAGGTGTATTAAAAAAATTAAATCTACGTATATATTTTGTTAGTCACAGACGCTCTCACAGTATGTTTTGGACCGTAATCCAACAAGCAGATATACTGAACGGTATCAGAAGTGTACAGCTGTATACGTTTTTTGTGTAACTAACAATCTCCGTGTATATATTTACGGAGTGTCACACACACATGCTGACTCTTTATAGATGTGACTGTAATGCGAACGGCAGATATACAATACTGTTTAAGAATCAGACAGCTCTATATGGTGTGTGTATTGAAAATTGTCAGTCTCTACCTATTTGTATAGGGACTGACACACGCTGTCTCTGTCTAGTTTTGACCATTATCAAACAGCAGATATATGAAACTTTTTGAACAGCGGACAGCACTCACTCTAAGGCTGGAGTCACACACAACGAATAAAAAACCGGTCCCATTTTAACGGTACGAAATCGCACAAAGAATTCTTGTCCAGGGATCCGTCTGTCATCCCATTTTCCAGCAATGAACGGATTTTATTTGCATCTAAGCATCAAATTGACATCCAATGTCAATGCCTGATGCTCTTTCCTGTTGACCTGGAGAAGTCATACGATTTAATCGCAAGTCACACGTGTGGTGCGTTTTCAATGCGATTTTTAATCACATCCATAGACTTGCATTTTCGAATCCGATCCGAAAATCGGTGACAATCGCAGCATGCTGCGATTGTCTCGGTCAGAGGAACGGATCCGATAAAAAAACGCATGATGGGAGCAGCACCATAGAATAACATTGGGACGAATGCAATGCGATTTTTTATCGCATTGCATTCGTCCGATTTAATCGCTAGTGTGACTCCGGCCTAAGGTGTAGGTCTGGAAAACTGAAAAACTCCTCGGCTTTTTTTTTCCAGAGTCACACACAGATAGCTTCTATTTGTCCGTGATACAAGGTGGTACACGGTAGTGTGTGAGGAGCGTACACCGCTATACGGTGTCTGTATGGAAAATTGTCAATCTTCGTCTATTTGTATAGGGACTGACACATGCTGTCTCTGTCTAGTTTTGACCGTGATCAAACAGCAGATATACAAAACTGTTTGAAAATCAGGCAACACTCTAAGGTGTAGGTCTGGAAAAATGGAAAAACTCCTCGGTTTTTTTCTAGACTCACACACAGAAAGCTTCTCTTTGTCCGTGATACAAGGCGGTACACGGTAGTGTGTGAGGAGCGTACACCGCTGTACGGTGTCTGTATGGAAAATTGTCAATCTCTGTCTATTTGTAAAGGGACTGACACATGCTGTCTCTGTCTAGCTTTGACCATGATCAAACAGCAGATATAAGAAACTGTTTGAAAAGTGGAGAGCACTCTAAGGTGTAGGTCTGGAAAAATGGAAAAACTCCTCAGCTTTTTTTTCCAGAGTCACAGACAGATAGCTTCTATTTGTCCATGATACCAGTCGGTACACGATAGTGTGTGAGGAGCGTACACCGCTATACGGTGTGTGTATGGAAAATTGTCTATCTCCGTCTATTTGCATAGGAACTGGCACACGCTGTCTCTGTCTAGTTTTGACTGTAATCAAACAGCAGATATATGAAACTGCTTGAAAAGTGGACAGCACTCACTCTAAGGTGTATGTCTGGAAAAACAGAAAAACTCCTCAGCTTTTTTTTCCAGATTCACATACAGATAACTTGTATTTATCCGTGATACAAGGCGGTACATGGTAGTGTGTGAGGAGTGTACACCACTATACGGTGTGTGTATGGAAATTTGTCAATCTCCGTCTATTTGTATAGGGACTGACACATGCTGTCTCTGTCTAGTTTTGACCATAATCAAACAGCAGATACACGAAACTGTTTGAAAAGCGGACAGCACTCACTCTAAGGTGTAGGTCTGGAAAAACGAAAAACTCCTCGGCTTTTTTTTCCAGAGTCACACACAGATAGCTTCTGTTTGTCCGTAATACCAGCCGGTACACGAAAGTGTGTGAGGAGCGTACACCACTATACGGTGTCTGTATAGAAAATTGTCAATCTCCATCTATTTCTATAGAGACTGACACACGCTGTCTCTGTCTAGTTTTCACCATAATCAAACAGCAGATATACGAAACTATTTGAAAAGCAAACAGCACTCTAAGGTGTAGGTCTGGAAAAACAGAAAAACTCCTCGGCTTTTTTTTCCAGAGTCACACCCAGATAGCTTCTGTTTGTCCGTGATACCAGCCGGTACACGGAAGTGTGTGAGGAGCGTACAACGCTATACAGTGTCTGTATAGAAAATTGTCAATCTCCGTCTATATCTATAGGGCCTGACACACGCTGTCTCTGTTTAGTTTTCACCGTAATCAAACAGCAGATATACGAAACTATTTGAAAAGCAGACAGCACTCTAAGGTGTAGGTCTGGAAAAACGGAAAAACTCGGCTTTTTTTCCATAGTCACACCCAGATACAGAAACAGCCAGCCTACAATCAGGGATTGGCCGTGTGGTACACCAGTGCGGAAGAAATAATCCGTATGTGGCAGTGTTCACACAGGGAATGCAGGGCTTCTGGTTCACAACCTCTTAGTAACACCATATAGCGAGGCTGCCCAGTGTCAACTAGAATGCATCCCGTGTGAACAGAGGCCACAAGTTTGCAGAACCATTTGGGCCCAGCTGCACCCTGAAAGAAATATAAAAAGTGCACAAAAACATATCAATATATGTAAGGTATTGGTTGATATTAAGGCCTTAATAGGGAAGCTGGCAAACTGTGTCAAAGTTCCTTACACTTGCCAGTCCTACTCTAACATGAAAACCTCAAAAAGAGGAAAAAATCCTCCAAAAAATTCAGATACAAACCAGGTCCCAGCAGGGTTGAACTGCCATGAACTCAGCACCGTGGGAAAAAGTCATAGATGAGGTTAATGCAGTTCAAGCTTAGTAACTTCACAGCTGATCACCATGAGAATTTCTCACCGTGATTGCAATGATTAAGATCCGCAAAGTTGGAAACGCGTATGCTACTTTCTATCTCCCCATACGGGGCTTGTGACACTCATGCCAATTATATCAAAAATTTTTTTTATAGAATTATGAATAAAAAATATTTTTTACGGATATCATGAAGCTGGACCTTCCTTCGTGATCGATTGGCTTTCTTGCTGCACCACTGTCTTCCCTGCTCCAGATTCCTGTCTACATGTGGGTGAGCTGAAAAAGCAACTTTTTTCCTCTTCTGAATGAAACAAAGGGGTATATCACAGTCCATATGTCTGTGGTGATCTGCCTGCTCAGGATTAGCAAAAAAAACAGGGCTCAGTTTAGCACCAACAAGAGCACCTTTCTGAAATTGGCCACTCCAGACACACTGAACTCTGAATGCATCTGGAGGATGACTATTTAAATTCCAGACAATATCTTAGGGTGAAGATATGGAGAACAACCTCCCACCTGCTCTATGGTTAATCTAATAAACTCAGCCCTTTTAAAATGGCTGCTTAACCCCTCTTATCACTTAGTGTACTGGAACAAAACTTCCAGGATTCACATCACTGAAGCTAATAGCCTCTCGGAAACATATTTCCCCTCTATTAACTTGCCAGTGATTTAATCACAATAGATAGATACAGAAAGATAGATAAAAATACAGGTGAATCTAACAAAATTAGTATACAATCAAAAAGTTAATTTCAATTTTTCAATTCAAAAAGTGAAACTCATACATTATATAGAGTCATTATAAGCAGAATTATATATTTCAAGTGTTTATTTCTGTTAATGTTGATGATTACTGCTTACAGCCAATGAAAATCCAAAAGTCTTTATATCAGTAAATTAGAATAATTAACTAAAAACACCTGCAAAGGCTTCCTAAGTGTTTTAAAAGTCCCTTAGTCTGTTTCAGTAGGTTCCACAATCATAGGGAAGACTGCTGACTTGACAGATGTCCAGAAGGCAGTCATTGACACACTCCACAAGGAGGGCAAGCCACAAAAAGTAATTGCTAATGAAGCTGGTTGTTTACAGAGTGCTATAGCTAAGCATAGTGATGGAAAGTTGAGTGGAAAGAAAAAGTGTGGTAGAAAAAGGCGCACAAGCAACCGGGATAACTTCAGCCTTGAAAGGATTGTTAAGAAAAGGCCATTCAAAAATTTGTGGGAGTTTCACAAGGAGTGGACTGCTACTGGAGTCATTGCTTCAAGAGCCACCACACATAGATGTATCCATGACACGGGCTACAAGCATTGCATTCCTTGTGTCAAGCCACTCATGACCAATAGACCATCCCAAAAGCATCTTACCTGGGCCAAGAAGAAAAAGAACTGGACTGTTGCTCAGTTTTCCAAGGTGCTGTTTTCAGATGGAAGTAAATTTTGCATTTAATTTGGTAATCAAGGTCCCAGAGTCTGGAGGAAGAGTGGAGAGACAGACAATCCAAGCTGCTTGAAGTATAGTGTGAAGTTTCCACAATCAGTGATGGTTTGGGGAGCCATGTCATCTGCTGTTGTAGGTCCACTGTGTTTTATATGTTATGTTATTATATACGAGTTTCACATTTTGTACTGAAGAACTGAAATAAGTTCACTTTTTGATGACATTCTAATTTTGCGAGAAGCACCTGTATGTGAGTGAGATATCAGTGCTTTTTGTGTGTAGTTTATTGTACATGTATTTTGTTACTAAACAAAATATTTTTCTGAAAAGAAAAAAAATTCTGTTTTTTTTCTTACACTTGATAAAGATGCCACTATGGCATAGAAACACGTAGTGGACAGTAAAGAATCTTCTAATGAATATTGCCGCAAGAGGCTTCTTTCCAGCAGCCAGCCAATTTTTGAACTTTTTTTTATGTTTTGGTAATTTTTAAATTTTAGGCCTTTGAGAGATCATTTCTTCTTCAACTTGCTTAACTATTTACAAAAACAATAATTTTGACCAGGGATGTCCAAACGTTTAAATGTCACTGTATAATACAAAATTTATTCTTTTCATTTGTACTATTGAAATATAAAAAAAAAATTAAATGATGTCTACTCTCTAAGATGACCTCCCATAGTGATGATTTTGGCTTAATTACTGGGCTATACAATGTCCTGGACAGACTGGTATTTCCATTTGTGGTAAGATCACCTTCAATAGGATATAACAATAGGTTCTATGTCTTTCAAGGGTCTATGGGATCTAAAGAGCAAGGTATTACACTTGTTGGAAAACAAAGTTATGCAAACCTTGAGAAAATTAAGTTGATATATTATATCAGCAACCATGCTGAGGCTAGGCACCTCATTTATAAAACTGATAGGGCTGATTCACAGAACTGTATTTTTGTGAAAACCTTTACTGATGAATCCTATTAATTTCTATTTAAACAATGTCAAAGGGCATTAGTTTGCAGAAATTGAAAAACAAACTATAAAACAGACAAGTTTTTAACTCGATAGCTTTTGCTTCCCAGTTTGAGTTACATTTACATGGAATTCTTTGTGTGTTGTGGTGATAGATCATCACAAGCACTAATTACTGACTTAAAAGAGTGCAAATTCAATGAGTTAGATAATGCTACTGCATATAAGATTAATATTTTCAAATATAAAATTTGCTGAATTTAAGCTAACCATCTCCAAGATCTGTTATCTATGTATAAATAATAAAACAAAGAGTTTAATACTGCATGCTATTTGTAGTCCTTAAATAATCTTGCTGACATGATTCAATGGAAACCAGTGAGTTCAGTTTTCTTTTAGCATGCTTTCAGCAAATGGAAGTTGATACAGAAATTTCCTTGGGCCTTTTTGTCTATTTCCACTTTGGGAATATAATTAAATTTTTTACTCTAACAATTTTCATTTTAGATCTTAGCATGTGCTTCAGTTATATAGATTTTCCTTTGGCTTGCTTGTGGCATAGTACTCTGCTCTCCATAAAATGCTACATCCTACACTGCTCAAAAATAAAGGGAACACTTAAACAACAAAATATAACTCCAAGTAAATCTAACTTCTGTGAAATCAAAGTGTCCACTTAGGAAACAACACTGTTTGACAATCAATTTCACATGCTGTTGTGCAAATGGAATAGACAACAGATGGAAATTATTGGCAATTATCAAGACACACTCAATAAAGGAATAGTTCTACCGGTGGGGACCTCAGACCACATCTCAGTACCAAAGCTTTCTGTCTGATGTTTTGCTCACTTTTGAATGTTGGTTGTGCTTTCACACTCGTGGTAGCATGTGACAGAATTTACAACCCAAACAAGTGGCTCAGGTAGGGCAGCTCATCCAGGATGGCACATCAATGTGAGCTGTGGCAAGAAGGTTTGCTGTGTCTGTCAGCATAGTGTCCAGAGACTGGAGGCGCTACTAGCAGACAGGCCAGTACACCAGGAGATGTGGAGGTGGCTGTAGGAGGGCAACAACCCAGCAGCAGGACTGCAACCTCAGCCTTTGTGGAAGGAGAATCAGAAGGAACACTGCCAGAGCTCTTCAAAATTACCTCCAGCAGGCAACAAATGTGCACTTATTTGCCATATACAGTGGGGAAAAAAAGTATTTAGTCAGTCAGCAATAGTGCAAGTTCCACCACTTAAAAAGATGAGAGGCGTCTGTAATTTACATCATAGGTAGACCTCAACTATGGGAGACAAACTGAGAAAAAAAAATCCAGAAAATCACATTGTCTGTTTTTTTTTCATTTTATTTGCATATTATGGTGGAAAATAAGTATTTGGTCAGAAACAAAATTTCATCTCAATACTTTGTGATATATCCTTTGTTGGCAATGACAGAGGTCAAACGTTTTCTGTAAGTCTTCACAAGGTTGCCACACACTGTTGTTGGTATGTTGGCCGATTCCTCCATGCAGATCTTCTCTAGCGCAGTGATGTTTTTGGCTTTTCGCTTGGCAACACAGACTTTCAACTCCCTCCAAAGGTTTTCTATAGGGTTGAGATCTGGAGACTGGCTAGGCCACTCAAGGACCTTGAAATGCTTCTTACGAAGCCACTCCTTCATTGCCCTGGCGGTGTGCTTTGGATCATTGTCATGTTGAAAGACCCAGCCACGTTTCATCTTCAATGCCCTAGCTGATGGAAGGAGGTTTGCACTCAAAATCTCACGATACATGGCCCCATTCATTCTTTCATGTACCCGGATCAGTCGTCCTGGCCCCTTTGCAGAGAAACAGCCCTAAAGCATGATGTTTCCACCACCATGCTTTACAGTAGGTATGGTGTTTGATGGATGCAACTCAGTATTCTTTTTCCTCCAAACACGACAAGTTGTGTTTCTACCAAATAGTTCCAGTTTGGTTTCATCAGACCATAGGACATTCTCCCAAAACTGCTCTGGATCATCCAAATGCTCTCTAGCAAACTTCAGATGGGCCCGGACATGTACAAGCTTAAGCAGTGGGACACGTCTGGCACTGCAGGATCTGAGTCCATGGTGGCGTAGTGTGTTACTTATGGTAGGCCTTGTTACATTGGTCCCAGCTCTCTGCAGTTCATTCACTAGGTCCCCCCGCGTGGTTCTGGGATTTTTGCTCACCGTTCTTGTGATCATTCTGACCCCACGGGGTGGGATTTTGCGTGGAGCACCAGATCGAGGGAGATTATCAGTGGTCTTGTATGTCTTCCATTTTCTAATTATTGCTCCCACAGTTGATATCTTCACTCCAAGCTGGTTGGCTATTGCAGATTCAGTCTTCCCAGCCTGGTGCAGGGCTACAATTTTGTTTCTGGTGTCCTTTGACAGCTCTTTGGTCTTCACCATAGTGGAGTTTGGAGTCAGACTGTTTGAGGGTGTGCACAGGTGTCTTTTTATACTGATAACAAGTTTAAACAGGTGCCATTACTACAGGTAATGAGTGGAGGAAAGAGGAGACTCTTAAAGAAGAAGTTACAGGTCTGTGAGAGCCAGAAATCTTGATTGCTTGTTTCTGACCAAATACTTATTTTCCACCATAATATGCAAATAAAATGAAAAAAAAACAGACAATGTGATTTTCTGGATTTTTTTTTCTCAGTTTGTCTCCCATAGTTGAGGTCTACCTATGATGTAAATTACAGACGCCTCTCATCTTTTTAAGTGGTGGAACTTGCACTATTGCTGACTGACTAAATACTTTTTTTCCCCACTGTATTTGACACTTTTGTAATATGGATTCTTGCTTGCATTCCACCATCTCCTAGATGCATTCCAATTACTGGAAGTCAGGCTCGCTGAACAGATGTGATGTTATTTACAGTCACATGCTTCAGTTTGCGCTTCACCTGCCCAGATATGCCAGCTGGCGTGCGTCTCACACACCCGAAGTCATGCGCGCTGAACGGATGTGACCTTTTTCTTAGTCACTTGTTCCTACTTTGCATACCACCTGTCCAGATGTGTTTATTGGCGTGCAGCTCATACACAGGAAGTCAGCACACTATACCATGTGTACTATACATAAGGTATGTCGCTTCATTCTATTTGAGAAAAACGTGGTGATAAGCATCATTGGTTATTTGAAAAACAACAGGAAGTGATGTTAAACATTGTGATTTATTTAAGTACACTCCCATTAGCCCTTCACTCTCTGCAGACACCATAGAGAGTAGAAGGACCACATGTCTCTCCAGTTATAGCACTGTATCTTCTGTAACAAACTAGTCCCCTGATGAATTTGCTTGGAGAAAATGCATTGGGACAATGGGTGAGGGAAAGTGCAGAGCATGTTTAACATAGGGTTAGCTGTGGAATGCCCTTGACAGGGCGGGAGTTTGGGGATAGATGACTGCTAGCCCCATAGAGATTGACAGGGTATTGTCTTTCCCACGCTGTTTACCAAAGATCCATTTCAGCACTTCCCTAAAGGAAGAAGTGCAGAACCGCCTTAGTAAGATTAAAATTGACAAATCACCAGGCCCTGATGGCATTCACTCTCGGGTATTAAGGGAGTTAAGTAATGTGATAGACAGGCCTCTATTCCTTATATTTAAAGACTCTATAGAAACAGGGTCTGTTCCTTTTGATTGGCGGCAAGCAAATGTGGTACCAATATTCAAAAAGGGGTGTAAAAGGGAACCTGGAAACTATAGGCCGTTAAGCTTAACATCTGTTGTGGGTAAAATTTTTGAAGGGTTTCTAAGGGATACCATTATGGAATATCTCAATGTAAATAAATGTTTAACTCCATATCAACATGGATTTATGAAGGATCGCTCCTGTCAAACTAACCTGATCAGCTTCTATGAGGATGTAAGCTCTCAAATGGACCAAGGAGAATCATTGGATGTCATTTATCTCGACTTCTCTAAAGCATTTGACACTGTCCCACATAAAAGATTGGTAAGTAAGATGAGAAAGCTTGGGCTAGGGGAAAATGTGTGTAGATGGGTAGTTAGCTGGCTTAGTGATAGAAAACAAAGAATGGTTATTAATGGGGCATACTCAGATTGGGCCAGGGTTACTAGTAGGGTACCACAGGGTTCTGTACTGGGCCCCCTACTATTTAATATATTTATTAATGATTTAGTGGATGGCTTACACAGTAAAATATCAGTATTTGCAGATGATACAAAACTATGCAAGGTAGTTAACACAAAGGAGGACAGTTTGCAACTGCAGACAGATTTGAGTAAATTGGAGAATTGGGCTGAAAAATGGCAAATGAGGTTTAACACAGATAAGTGTAAGGTTATGCACATGGGAAGGAGAAACAGATGCTACAATTACTTACTAAATGGGAAACTGCTGGGGAAATCAGACATGGAAAAAGACTTAGGCATCTTAGTCAATAAGGAGCTAAATTGGAGTGCCCAGTGTCAGGCAGCTGCCACCAAAGCAAATAGGGTCATGGGATGCATTAGAAGAGGTCTGGGGACACGAGATGAAAACATAATTCTCCCTCTGTACAAATCACTCGTCAGACCACACTTGGAGTATTGTGTGCAATTTTGGACGCCGGTGCTTAAGAAAGACATTACTGAACTTGAAAGGGTTCAAAGGCGGGCTACTAAAATGATAAATGGAGTTGGTTCAATACAATACCCAGAAAGGTTATCAAAATTAGGTCAATTTACTCTAGAAAAGAGAAGACTTTGGGGAGACATAATATATATGTACAAGTATATCAGAGCGCAATACAGAGATCTCTCCAATGAACTGTTTGTACCAAGGACAGTGACAAGAACAAGGGGGCATTCTCTTAGTTTGGAGGAAAGACAATTTCTGCACCAGCATAGAAGAGGGTTCTTCACGGTAAGAGCAGTGAGGCTCTGGAATTCTCTTCCTGAGGAAGTGGTGATGGCCAACTCACTGAATGAATTTAAGAAAGGAATGGATGCTTTTCTTGTGAGTAACAGTATAGAAGGTTATGAATAACATAATATTATAGGTAGATGGTTGACCCAGCTAAGGGGAAGGAATTTTTTTCCCTATGGAGAAAATTGGCTTCTACTCTGTGGGTTTTTTTGCCTTCCCCAGGATCAACAATGCAGAACAGCTGCACTAAAAATAGACTGAATTAGATGGACATAAGGTCTTCCTTCAGCCTTCAAAACTATGTTACTATGTTACTCAGGATTCCTGATGACTCCCATTCCTGCTCTTCATTGGCGGTGAGATTGTTCCTATTTTTTTCACCCCATTCTTTAATTTACCATTTTATATTGTGATTTTGTCCTATTCTAGATTTATTTATGTGCAATCTAGGTTATGGCTTCATATATGTGGGATAATCTTCAGTGATACCCCAGTGGCTGTGTCCTGGAACACATTGATACCACTCCAGTGACTGTCTAAGTGGTTCATCTGTACCCTAAAGTATTGTGTCAGCTTCAGTTTACATACGGGTATTTTGACTGAGTAAGCAACACTGTTTATTCATTTTAATTCACTAAGGGTGACACCCTTATATTGGTTATACTTTTATGGATTATATTAAAAGTTATGTTTTATTTTTCACCTGTTGCTGTATATAATCGCTCTCTTTGGTGAGATTTATTGTGCAAATGTTTTCATTTTCCTTAAAATTCTGGCTTTATTGTGCATCACACCTTAGAAAATTTAGGCAGGAAGTCAAATGCAGATGGTACCCATATTCATAACTTTATCACTATATAGGTTAAAGAACCAGTTAAGTATATGTAGTTAAGTATATGTAGTATAAGTATATTCCAGCCAGGGATTTGGTGCCATTGCGAATTGACCCTGGGCTCATCTGTCCATGAATTTTATCACCGATCTCCCCCCCTTAATGGCAAAACAGTGGTTTGTGTAGTAGTGGATAGGTACAGAAAACACGCGCATTTTGTACCATTGGAGGGTCTGCCTAATGCTGAGACTATATCAAAACTATTCATTGAGCATGTTGTCCAATTGAATGGTGTTCCTATGAGTGTCATGACTGATAGAGGGGTGCAGTTTGTGTCAAAATTCTGGAGGGCTTTTTGTAAAAGGCTGGGTATCAGTCTGACCTTTTCGTCGGCCTATCATCCCGAGACCAACAAAGCTACCCCGCTTGTCTTAGGTTTTTACTCCCCATGTTTTGACTTCTTGGTATATGACCTAGCTTACCCTCTGACCTGTCTTACTGTCTTAGGCTAGTTTCACACTTGCTTTTTTTTGCAGCGCGTTTTTCCCGCAAAAAAACGCATTAAAAAAACGCATACAAATGCATACAAACGCTGCGTTTTTTTCCAGCATTTTAATGCGCATGCAGGAAAAAAACGCAGCGTTTTTGCGCGTTTGTATGCGTTTTTTGTGCGTTTGCGTTTTTTTACAGATTTTGGAAAAACCCCACAAAAAAGAAAAAACAACCATTCAACAACACACAAGACCAATGGTACTTCATTGTGGGTGTGGTATGTTAATATATATACACCCTGTCTACAGTATTCTTCACATTTGCTTGATTCTTCTCGTGACCATGGATCTGCGCTGGAAGAGTTTTCACTTCAACTTGGATTTGGACATCGCGATGGCTCAGGCGTATGCAGTTGCTTGCCATGAACAAAGGAAGAGAGAGAGGCAGCGAAGACGGCGGCGTTTGTGGATACATCCGATTGTTGAACTCCGGGAGAGCCGTGGGGCATACCACACCCTCTACAGCGAGCTACGTGCAAACCCGGAGAAATTTACTGATTATATCCGGATGTCCCACGAAAGTTTCATGGATTTGCTTGCTCGTGTCCAACAATCCATCCGGAGACAGGACACACAGCTCCGTCGTGCGATTCCTCCTGAGGAACGGCTACTGGTGACATTACGGTATGTTTTAAAAACAAAGGGGTGTGGTCTGATGTTTTTTTTTGTAAATTTAGTATTCAAAACCTTGGGTAATTAGTTTTCGTGAATGTACTAATATTTTTTTTATAGTTTTTAAAAATAATATACATAAATATTAATTTTACTTCTTTGTCTGTTCACAGATTCCTGGCGACTGGAGAAACCCTATCCTCACTACACTTCCAGTACCGTATTGGAATCTCTACCTTGTCTGGAATTGTTGCTGACACCTGCCGGGCTCTCTGGAATGTTCTTTGCCCAGAATTTATGCCCCTGCCCACCGCTGAAAAGTGGATGGAAATTGCTGACAAATTCTGGACAGTATGCAATTTTCCCAACTGTTTGGGAGCTGTTGATGGGAAACACATACGGATCATCAAACCCCAAAGAACGGGATCTGAGTACTATAATTACAAAAAGTACTTTTCAATAGTACTCATTGCAATTGCGGATGCCGGATGTATGTTTGTAGCAGTGGACATTGGAGCATTTGGCCGTGGTAATGACTCGCAGGCTTTTAAAAACTCAGACATGGGCCGGAGGTTGTATGGCAACCAATTTAATTTCCCTATGCCACGGCCTCTTCCTCACACCGAAGCTCCGCCACTGCCCTTTGTAATGGTTGGCGATGAGGCTTTTCAAATGTGCGGAAACTTACTGAAACCCTACTCCAGCCGGGACTTGGACCACACCAAAAAAATTTTTAATTACAGGCTGACCAGGGCCAGAAGAACTGTCGAGTGTGCTTTTGGGATTCTTGTTTCCAGATGGCGAATTCTGGGCACGGCCATTAATCTTAAACTTGAAACAGTCGATGAGGTGGTGAAGGCCTGTGTGGTTCTACATAACTTTGTGATGGCTAAAGAGCACCCGACCTTTGAACTGGACGATGATGCTCCTAACCCATTGCCTGAATTCACTCAGCACACTCTCAGGTCATCCGTTGAAGTTGGCCAAATGAGGGACAAATTTGCGGCCTACTTTATTTCTGATGTAGGACGGGTGCACTGGCAAGATGAAATGGTGTAATGTTGTTGTTTATGGTAATAAAAATCCTTATTTGATACCATTACTGAGTGCACTATATTTTTTAAACTCCGATTAATTAAAAAACTTCCCATGTATAACTGAATTTTATTATGTTCACACACCTGGGCAGGTAAATACACATACGAGTTAAAATGCAGCATTGCTAGTCTGCGTTAAATATATTGGAATGAGCAAAGCTGCAGGCCATGAATCAGGAAACCATTTTTTTTCAAGATAAAATTGTGCAAATAGTTTAAAACAAAGTATGTGATTTTCTCAAAACACAACACTCAAAACCCAACCCCAATGAAAGTCCATGGGGAATACAAGTCAGCATTGAGTGGATGAATGTAATCTGCTCCATTAAAAGTTATTACACTAGGCCTTTGAATGACTATACTAGGCCGTGGTATTTCAAATATGAGTATACTAGGCCTTGGGGCTAGTAGTATAGTAATATGTGAAATACCACGGCCTAGTATAGTCATACCAAGGCCTACTGTAATAACTCGATTTTTAACAACTAGCATCTTGTTTCACCAAAAACAAACTGGTGAAACTAGAAAGAAACTTATTTTTTAGACAAGTTTCAACAGTTTGTTTTTCATGAAACCAGATTCTATTTTGTAAAACTAGAGTTATTACACTAGGCCTTGGAATGACTATACTAGGCCGTGGTATTTCAAATATGAGTATACTAGGCCTTGGGGCTAGTAGTATATGTGAAATACCACGGCCTAGTATAGTCATACCAAGGCCTACTGTAATAACTCGATTTTTAACAACTAGCATCTTGTTTCACCAAAAACAAACTGGTGAAACTAGAAAGAAACTTATTTTTTAGACAAGTTTCAACAGTTTGTTTTTCATGAAACCAGATTCTATTTTGTAAAACTAGAGTTATTACACTAGGCCTTGGAATGACTATACTAGGCCGTGGTATTTCAAATATGAGTATACTAGGCCTTGGGGCTAGTAGTATATGTGAAATACCACGGCCTAGTATAGTCATACCAAGGCCTACTGTAATAACTCGATTTTTAACAACTAGCATCTTGTTTCACCAAAAACAAACTGGTGAAACTAGAAAGAAACTTATTTTTTAGACAAGTTTCAACAGTTTGTTTTTCATGAAACCAGATTCTATTTTGTAAAACTAGAGTTATTACACTAGGCCTTGGAATGACTATACTAGGCCGTGGTATTTCAAATATGAGTATACTAGGCCTTGGGGCTAGTAGTATATGTGAAATACCACGGCCTAGTATAGTCATACCAAGGCCTACTGTAATAACTCGATTTTTAACAACTAGCATCTTGTTTCACCAAAAACAAACTGGTGAAACTAGAAAGAAACTTATTTTTTAGACAAGTTTCAACAGTTTGTTTTTCATGAAACCAGATTCTATTTTGTAAAACTAGAGTTATTACACTAGGCCTTGGAATGACTATACTAGGCCGTGGTATTTCAAATATGAGTATACTAGGCCTTGGGGCTAGTAGTATATGTGAAATACCACGGCCTAGTATAGTCATACCAAGGCCTACTGTAATAACTCGATTTTTAACAACTAGCATCTTGTTTCACCAAAAACAAACTGGTGAAACTAGAAAGAAACTTATTTTTTAGACAAGTTTCAACAGTTTGTTTTTCATGAAACCAGATTCTATTTTGTAAAACTAGAGTTATTACACTAGGCCTTGGAATGACTATACTAGGCCGTGGTATTTCAAATATGAGTATACTAGGCCTTGGGGCTAGTAGTATATGTGAAATACCACGGCCTAGTATAGTCATACCAAGGCCTACTGTAATAACTCGATTTTTAACAACTAGCATTTTAAACAACTAGCATCTTGTTTCACCAAAAACAAAGTGGTGAAACTAGAAAGAAACTTTATTTTTTAGACAAGTTTCAACAATTTGTTTTTCATGAAACCAGATTCTATTTGGTAAAACTAGAGTTATTACACTAGGCCTTTGAATGACTATACTAGTCCATGTTATTTCACATATGACTATACTAGCCCTTGGGTTGGTTTTTAACATGTATTTACCCATCAGTGTGTGTGAGCGGCGCAAACAACATTAATGAAACTTATTAATGGTGAACCACAAATGTAAATTTATTTTTTATCACAAAAAAAAAATTTAAAAATTATTTTTTACGGCGTTTGGGGGCAGATGGTTTCAATTTGGGGGTGTGCAGGGAATATGCAACACTTGCAGTTGAAGACGGTGTTTGAGGGGAAGGGGCAACAAAACTTGTGGGGGAAGGTAGTCCAGTTAAGGGAATTAAACTTGGAACACTTGTAGGAGAGGAAATCTGTTCAGTTACATTAGTTGTAATGGCATGTCGCCGTAGGCTTGTGTGCCTGGACCGACTTTGGCCCAATGCCCGCCTTGATTGATTTCGCCTTGAAGTAGGGGCAAATATGGAATGTAGGTCCCCCGTCTGCTGGTATGGCTGCTGCTGCTGAGGTGGCGGCTGCTGCTGCAGAGGTTGCGGCTGCTGCTGAGGTGGCGGCTGCTGCTGAGGTGGCGGCTGCTGCTGAGGTGGCAGCTGCTGCTGAGGTGGTTGCTGCTGCTGAGGTGGTTGCTGCTGCTGCTGAGGTGGCGGCTGCTGCTGAGGTGGTTGCTGCTGCTGCTGAGGTGGCGGCTGCTGCTGAGGTGGCTGCTGCTGCTGAGGTGGCGTCTGCTGAGTTGGCTGCTGCTGCTGAGGTGGCTGATGCTGCTCTTCTTGGTCAGTGCTCGTCCTTGCAGGAGGACTGGTGGCGGCAGTGATGGCCCAGGTTTGCAGAGTGGTGGTGGCAGGGCTACTACATGTTGTTGTAGCGGCAGGGCTGTTCCATGTTTGCCTAGTGGTGGCTGAGCTCCACGCATGCATGGGATTGGCGGTGGTGCTCCAGACAGGAGCAGCGCTTGCCATGGTGGTGTCGGTGAAGTGACCAGCTGCACTCAGACTTGTGGTGGTGTAACGGTGGGTGTCCAGCCTTTGAAGAGAGGTGTCCGTGCAGTGGTATGCAGCACAAGTCGGTAGTGAGGTGAAGCGAGTCAATGGTGGCACAGGTGGAAAGGACACCACTGACTGCTGACCGTACCGATTATGCTGCATAGCCTGCAAGAAAGCATTGTTGCAGGCCTGCAGCACATTCAGCTGTTGATCAGGACTAAGGTGTTCCGCCATGCCCTTTTCAATCTTACTAAAAAAATGGTGTGCTGGTCTGTTGAGGTCGGCCTCCAGACGGTCAAGGCGCTGTTCTACAGAATTGAAGCGGTGTTCAAAGTGGTTAAAACCACGTTCCATCAGTGCAAAACCGCTTTCAACTCTGTCGGACAGTGACTTGAGGCTGGAATTAAATGTCTCGCTCAAATGCATAAACTCGGGCAAGACATTCCTGTCCAAGGCCCTCTGCCGCTGGCGGGTAGTGCCCGCATAACCAGTGGCAGAGACCTGGGACAGGGGAACACCTGATGGCCCAGCTTCCTGGTCACCAGCTGTGTGTGTGTGGGACCTGCAAGGTGCTTCCTGGCTGTCGGATGGCTGGGACGGGTCAGAGGACGTCCGACGAAGGACCGCTCCAGGGCCAAGTTGCAGGGTGCTGCTCCAGGTGCTGTGGAAGAAAGGAAAATCATTACTACCATGCCTTTACAAGAAGCATCAGCTGTGGATTAGAAAAACACAGATTAATAAAAATAAAAACCCAAAATGTATAATACTTACGATCTTGTGGCAAGGACCGGTCTTAGGAACTGCAACGCGTGATAGTGACGGTATCTAGTTCTGGTCCTTGACGCAGATCCACTGCGAACCTGGCCCTCAGCACGAACATCACTGTTGAAGCGGTCCTTGATCGAACGCCAACGTGTTCGGACTTTGTCCACTGTTGATAAAAAAAAACAGTGCCGTCAAGTACAACAGTCACTGCTTCACAATTTAGCAATACAATACTCAAAGCAGTCACTGTACACCCCGATGACACTGTTGGGTTTCCTGCTAGAATACACCTAGCACGAAACCCAACAGTGCCGTCAAGGACAACAGTCACTGCGGCACAATGTAGCAATACAATACTCAAAGCAGTCACTGTAGACCACGATGACACTGTTGGGTTTCCTGCTAGAATACGCCTAGCACGAAACCCAACAGTGCCGTCAAGGACAACAGTCACTGCGGCACAATGTAGCAATACAATACTCAAAGCAGTCACTGTAGACCACGATGACACTGTTGGGTTTCCTGCTAGAATACGCCTAGCACGAAACCCAACAGTGCCGTCAAGGACAACAGTCACTGCGGCACAATGTAGCAATACAATACTCAAAGCAGTCACTGTAGACCACGATGACACTGTTGGGTTTCCTGCTAGAATACGCCTAGCACGAAACCCAACAGTGCCGTCAAGGACAACAGTCACTGCGGCACAATGTAGCAATACAATACTCAAAGCAGTCACTGTAGACCCCGATGACACTGTTGGGTTTCCTGCTAGAATACGCCTAGCACGAAACCCAACAGTGCCGTCAAGGACAACAGTCACTGCGGCACAATGTAGCAATACAATACTCAAAGCAGTCACTGTAGACCCCGATGACACTGTTGGGTTTCCTGCTAGAATACGCCTAGCACGAAACCCAACAGTGCCGTCAAGGACAACAGTCACTGCGGCACAATGTAGCAATACAATACTCAAAGCAGTCACTGTAGACCACGATGACACTGTTGGGTTTCCTGCTAGAATACGCCTAGCACGAAACCCAACAGTGCCGTCAAGGACAACAGTCACTGCGGCACAATGTAGCAATACAATACTCAAAGCAGTCACTGTAGACCCCGATGACACTGTTGGGTTTCCTGCTAGAATACGCCTAGCACGAAACCCAACAGTGCCGTCAAGGACAACAGTCACTGCGGCACAATGTAGCAATACAATACTCAAAGCAGTCACTGTAGACCACGATGACACTGTTGGGTTTCCTGCTAGAATGCGCCTAGCACGAAACCCAACAGTGCCGTCAAGGACAACAGTCACTGCGGCACAATACAGAGCAGGGAAATACTCACTAAACGCCTTTTTGGCGGATGCTGTGGCGCTGTCCCAGCCATCCATCAACGCTGCGGCCACCTCATTCCATAGCCGCCGTGTCACCACATTGTCCTTGTACAGCCGGTCACGGCTGTCCCACAACGGCGAACGCTCCTGGACCAGGCTGATGAGCTGCTCATTATCCAGGTAGACGTCTTCATCCCGTTGTGGAACCTAGACAAAACACATTCATTAGAATAATCAAATTTAAATTGACTAAAAAGTTACAAAAAAAGAAAAAAAAAAAAGAGTAAAAATAGAAGATAAAAAAAAAAAAAAAACATTACAAATCATTTGATACTTACATTACGTATCACCACCGGGACTTGGCTTCGCTGCTCCTGCTGTTCGCCCTCACTATTCCCGTCCGCAGATGATGATGACGATGTCTGAAAGTTGAAAAAAACGTAAGAGATTTGGAGAAGCAGCAGATATACTTACCAGATGCACGAAAATAATCACCTCACGGTCTGCTTGCGCCAATTCCTGCCGCGATGGGGAATACTCCGATTCTGAAGACATACTGCATGTAAAAATAATAAAAATCATTAGTACATACATAATTTAAAAGGACAGGCATATAATGTAATATACTCACATTCTTCGCTGATATAATGGGTTCTTGGTTGAATGTCTGCTCTTCAATCTGTCTAGTGTAGTAGTGGCAGAGTTTTGGCAGGCACCTCCTTTATATAGCCTTTTTTTTTTGGACTTTAGAAGATTCTAACTAGGATAAAAAGTGGACACCACCCAAAAAACGCTGCGCTAAAAAAGCGCATACCTGCGCATGCCAGTGCGCACGTATGCGCATCCATAGGCTATAATGGCCATTTTTAGCGCAAAACGTGCGCATACGTGCGCATGCGATTTTTTCAAGGGCCAAAAAATGCAACATGCAGCGTCTGGAAAATACCAACGCACACCCCAAAAAAACGCAGCGCATGAAAATCGCATACATGCGCTTACAAGTGCGCAGGTATGCGCACCCATGTTAAATATAGGGGAAAAATCGCATGCGCACGTATGCGTTTTTTTCCAGCGCTAAAAAACGCAAATGTGAAACCAGCCTTATGTCTCTGATATCTCTGCTCCCGGGTGGTTCTCAGGCTTGTACTTGACCACATGTATTGTGTTTCCCTCTGGTACTGCGTTTCCTGACTGTTGCTGACCCGGCTCGTCTGACCTCTCTCTCGCCACCTAGTGGCTCCTGTGCTGCTGCACTGTGGTGCTATGCTGTGAGTGCAGCCTCTCCTCCCTCACCAGCTCCCCCTGGTGGAGGTTGCGCTATACTACACTGCAGTATCATTACACATACTACCTTAAAATTTATGCAGGAAAACAGCCAGAAGGTCCATGCTATGTCAGCAACAAACCCAGTGATGTTGTGGAGAAAATGGCTGAACCCTTATGTGGATTTGGTCACAATATAACAGCTGACAATTGGTTTTCAAATTGTGATCTAATTGATTATCTGAAAAAGCAGAATCTTTCATATGTAGATAATGTACTGTGAGAAAAAATAAAAAAGAATTGCTGCCACAGTTTGTAAATGTGAAAGGGAGTAAACATTGCATCAGTATGTTTGTATTCAATAATGGAAAGGTTTTGGTTTCCTTTGCACCGTGTAAAAATAAAAATGTATTGCTTGTCTCAACGCGTCATGATAATGAGGCCATCGATCCTGGGTATGAAGAAAATAAACCTGGAAATAATTACATTTTATAATTCAACAAAAGGGGTTGTTGATACAGCTGATCAGATGTACTCAACTTTCAGCGTCAGCAGAAACTCCAGGCTTTGGCTAGTGGTCACATTTTTCACTAGGTTGAATTTGGGTGGTATAAATTCACAAGTGGTTTACCTTGAAAACCAGCCTGAACCACTCCTTATAAGAGCCTATCTGAAACAATTGGCCCATGAACTAGTGCTTGGAGAGCTATGCAAAAGTATGAAAACTATCGGTATCCCCTCTAGTCTTCAAGTTTGGCTCAAAAGATTTTGCCCAGAAGATGATAGCGAAAATCCACTACCTCTACTAGCTCCCAAAAGGAGATGCACCATCTGCAACATGGAAAGTGGACACCGAAGGCTTTCTAATTATGAATGTCACAAATGTCTTAATGCAATCTACCTGACACATGCAAAAATGATGTGCAAATCTTGCTCTTTGCTCTGCTAATGTGTTTTTTTATGGTGAACCTTTAACATCTAATTTTGAAGGAATATGTGTCTATTACCATTTTAGGTACCTTAAAATTAAGCTTTTTCCCATATATTTACTTTTTAATAATAGTTTTGTGTTGAAAACTGGGGGCCATTTGGTGGGTGTTGTGAAATGTGTGTACTTTTAGAGTTGTTACTTTTATGGTAAGTAAATGGGTTTTTTGGTGTACTGTCTTTTATTACATCCATATGAAGGTCACTGATTACTTTTAGAGCACTGAAATTGAGAAAATTAGATATTATAGGCATTTTTCTACCTGCGCCATACAGGCTCATTTTACCTGAACTCGGTGGTGAAAGCATTGTTCCTGAGAGAGGGTTAAACCTGTCAGTTAATTCCTTGAGGACTTAAGTTTCCAAAATTGGGTTATTTATGAGGGTCTTTTGCTGTTTTATATCTCAGAGGCTCTGCAAATTCAATAAGGTTTCTACAATCTATTCCAGTCAAATATAAGCTCCAAAAATCAACTGGCAATCCTGTCCTTCAGAATCCTGCTTTGTGCCCAAATGACAACATACCTCGCATAGTGTATCATTCCATTCAGGAGAAATTGAATAGAACATGTTACTATCCATTTTCTGCTTTTACTCTGGTGAAATGTATATTTTTTTCTTTATTCCAGTTTGCATTACTTCCTGCAAAACACCTATCATCTTGACAAACTTTCTGCATTTTGTTAAGGTTACAGATTTTAACATGAGGTTTTGCTTGCAGGTTTTATGACATACAGGTGAAGGCTGCTATCAAAGCAACCTGGGCTTCCATAACCCCTCAGCAGTGCCACAGGCTGATCTCCTCTATGCCACGCCGCATTGATGCAGCAATTGATCCCAAAGGAGCCCTGACCAAGTAATGAGAGCATTTACTGAATATACATTTCAGTGGGCCAGCATTTTGGATTTTAAAATATTTTTTTCAAGCTGGTGTTATAAATTATTCCAATTTACTGAGATAATGACTTTAGGGTTTTCATTGACTGTAAGCCAGAATCATCAACATTAACAGAAACAAACACTTGAAATAGATCACTCTGTTTGAAATGACTCTATATAATATATGAGTTTCACTTTTTGTATCGAATATCGAATAACTCAAATAAATTAACTTTTTGATGATATTCTAATTTTGTGAGAGGCACCTATATTTGCCCCTCAAAGTCACTTCAAAGCTAAAGTGATTCCTAAAATAAAGGTTTTGTAAATTTCTTTGAAAAAAATGAAAAATTTCAGCTGTATAAATCAATAAATGATAAAATGAAAGCATTTAGGTAATTACAGCAAGCGAGTAATGATGTGGCATTAACCCCTTCATTCCTGGGCAAATTTCTGTTTTTGCTTTTTCCTCCCGTTCTTCCAAGAGCCAAAACTTTTTTTTTTAATTTTTCCATCAATAAAACAATCAGGCTTTGTTTTTTGCAGGACAGATTGCACTTTTTAATAACACTATTGATTGTACCAATAGTACACTGGAGCAGGAAAAAAATTCCGAGTGCGATGAAATGGCAAAAAAAGTGCATTTCCATAATGGCATTTTGGACTTTTTCTTTATCATGTTCACTATATGGTAAGGCTGACTTGCCAATATTATTCCCCAGATCAGTATGAGCATGAAGATACCAAACACATATAGATTATTTTTTATTTAAGTGGTGAAAAAAAATTCAGAAATTTGAATGAAAAAAGTTTTTGTGTTTGTCGCCATTTTCCTTGACACATAGCGTTTCCATTTTTCGAGATCTTGGGCTGGGTGATGGCTTGTTTTTTGCACTCTGAGCTGATGTATTTATTAGCATCATTTTGGTGTAGATGCTTTGATCACCTTTTGTTGCATTTTATTGCAATGTTGCGGCATCCAAAAAGCAGCAATTGTGGCGGTTTTTATTCTCAGTATGCCGTTTACCTAACTGATTAATTTATTTTAGATATTAATAGATTGAACATTTCTCAATGCAGCAATACCAAATATGACTATTTTTTATTTGTTTTATTTTTAATGGGGCAAAAGTGGGGTGATTTTAAATCGGCCGACTATCGGGAAAAGTCAGAGGTCCAACTGAAACACGAAACCCAATGCAAGTCAATGGGGAAGCAAAGTCGTCATGGAGTGGAGGTCAGTAAACACACATACAGTGCCCATTTCAATGCCAGCAACATCAATTCTTATTACTTAAGCTTGTCAAACTTAATTTACTTTATAATAATAGTTACGCATTGAAAACTGGGGGTTATTTAGCTAAAGTTATGGGGGGGTAGGGCTGGCTCCAGGTTTTCGTGTGCCCCGGGCGAAAGAGTGTCAGTGGGCCCCTTTAACACATACTACAATTCATGATGCTCCAATATGGCAAAGAAATATTGGTATAGTGCAATGACAAATACTTCACTTCTTACATTACATGACTGAAATCTATTATAAATTCTACATTAGCTCAAAAACCGGACAGTATATTCATCCATACAGTATTATGGCCACCACATAGTGCACCATACAGAATAATGAGCCCCATATATTGCTCCACACAGAATAATTGGCCACATATAATGTTCCATAGAGTATATAATGAGCTCCACATAATGCTACAGTATATGATGATCCCCATATAATGTGCCATACAGTATAGGATGGTCCCCGTAGAGTAGAATGAGCCCCACATATTGCTCCATACAGTATAATGAGTGACATATAAAGCTCCATACAGTATATGATGGGCCCAATATATTGCTCCATACAGAATGGGCTCCATATAATGCTCCATACAGAATAGGCCTCATATGTGCTCCATATAATGCTCCATACCCTATATAATGCCCCATAAATAATGAACCCCATATGATGCTCCAGTATATGATGGGCCCCATGGATGATGCTCCATTGTATGATGAGCCTATATAATGCTCCATATATAATGGGCCCCATATGATGCTCCAGTATATGATGGGCTCCATGGATGATGCTCCATTGTATGGTGGGCCCATATAATGCTCCATATATAATGGGCCCCATATGATGCTCCAGTGTATAATGGGCCCTATCTATGATGCTCAAGTGTATGATGGGCCCCATATATAATTCTCCAGTGTACAATGCTCCCCATATATTGCTCCAAACATTAAAAAAATGAAATACCTCTCCTCGCTGGGCACTGCTCTACTCTAGACTCCTCAGCATCACCATCTTCCAGCTCTCAGCACTTGGACTGTTCAAGCAGAGGGAGTACAGACGTGACGTCCTCACGCTTTCTGATATGAATGTCACTGTCAGGAAACGCGGAAGAGGTCACAGCGGTGGAGCAGGGAGAGGTAAGTATTGCAAGTGCTGGTGCCCTGAGCAAGCAGGGGGGGCCCACTCGTGGGTGACAGCAGTGGCACAGGGCCCCTCATAGTTCGACGGTGTCTGTGACGGCGAGTGGCCCCCACCATCAGAGGCTTTTGCGTATTGTGAGGGGCCCTGTGCCAGTGCTGTCGCCCACAAGTGGGCCCCTCCACCTGCTCAGAGACGCACTGCGCAGGCGCGGGATATTCTAGTCTCACGAGACTTCAATCGTTGTGTTTTGGTTGCCGCGCGATGGCGCCTGCGCAATAGATATGCTGTGAGGTTAGTTCCGCCTCCATGATTTTCCCTGCTCGTCGCCAGCCGTCACCTGGTTTGGATTTATTTGTGATTTCTTTGACTTAAATAAGCGGCGCTCAGAGTCTGCAATAGCACTCACCTTGAGAAAGACACCTAGCGGTGTCGGAACGCGTGGGTCACTGTACTCCGCGGTGGCTGCTGGCACCATACACAGACGCTGGGGCGACCTCTGACTGGACTTATGGACTGTTGTGCCTTTGGGTGATGTATTATACTCCTGCTTGGGATCTCTAACTGACATACATTACCAGCCCTTTTCCTTTTGGTAACTTTGGTTACTTTTTGGGCTATTGACTTCATCTCATTGGGAGTTATACCTGTTATTTATACTCCACTTATTAGATTTATTTCAAACATTATAGGGCTCCTCCCAGGAGGTATTGACTGTCACTCTCAGTCATGTACTATGCACTTTATATATAGGTACAGGATCTCATTATATTGTCCAGTCATTTGTGTTTTTTTGTCCCCACCATATTGTCTGTATTATATGCTATGACATTGAGTATGTTATTGTTCCATATTGGTGCCTTTACGTTCTGCAGCCAGCGGTCTACAATTTGGCTAGATTTTTTAATTGTTTTTATGTGTGTTGTCTTTTGCTGCTCTTTTGCTGCTTTTTGTGTTTTCTACAATAAAAATTATATTTATATAAATATTTGGTTTTTGGCGTGGTGATCCCACATACATGCATAGTCCCTTTCTCTTTTCTTGTTTATTTGTCTAGTTAACTTGCATGTGGTGATCCCTGCATGAGTATTTACTTGGCTGGTGCCCGCTCACTCGTTTTTTAATTGGTGCGCCAGGTGCTGACGCCGGCCCTGGGGGGGACTGCCTAGTTAGGGAGGTGGAAAAATTGGCATATGTTGAGGTGTAGGCTAGACATTCAGCAGCTGCAAATGGGGAATTGCAGAAGTCGGAGGAAGAGGAGGACAAAGCGAGCCATTTTGCTGGCAACCTATGTGTCATCAGGGGAAGGTGGTACAAAATCCTTTGAAACCCAGGCATGGTTAATTTTAATGAAGGTGAGATGACCAACATTTTGGGTCGACAGCTGGGTCCTTCTTTCTGACAGGATTGATCCAGCAGCATTGAAGACTCTTTCTAATAGCACACTACCAGCAGGGCAAGCGAGCTCCTGTAAGGCATATTGTGCCAATTCAGGCCATGTGTCCAGTTTAGAGGCCCAGTAGTCAAAGGGGAATGAACTGTGAGGGAGAACATCGATAGGGGAGGAGAGGTAATTTTGAGCCATAGTAGACAACTGCTGTCTCCTGTTGCAATCGATTCAGTATTAACAGTCTTGTGAGCGGTTCTCGAGAAGTCAGCCCACAACATGGTCATGAAACTCCTGTCTCCAACGCCAGTTCGGTTGTGTGCACCGCTGCTGTGTGCTGAGAATGCCTCTAACAAACGGTTTACCAGACAAGGTTTGCTTGTTTGTTCGCCAATATTAGCTCTAGGTTCTCTTGTGGCATGATGTTCTGTAATTTGCCTTTATAGCGTGGATCGAGGATGCTAGCCAACCAGTAGTCATCATCCTTCATAATTTTGACAATGCGGTCCCTTTTTAGGATACGCAAGAGATAATCACACATGTGGGCCAATGTTCCAGGTGTCAATGATGCACTGACAGTGGTGGGTGGAGGAGCACTTTCTGCCAAATCCAAATCCCTCCAATCACGCACAAACCCTAGAAGCCAACATTTTCTCTTGCCCCCCGAGAAGCATCCTCCTTCCCAAAATAATCATCCCCCTCATCCTCCTCTTCCTCTTCTTTCTCCACCTCATCCAGGACAGTTCCCTGAGCAGACAATGGTTGACTGTCATCAAGGCTTCCCTCCTCATCCTCCTCTTCCTCCTCCACTGCAGACGCCTGATCCTTAATGTGCGTCAAAGTTTGCATGAGGAGATGCATAAGTGGTATGCTCATGCTTATGATGGCGTCGTCTGCGCTTACCAGCCGTGTGCATTCCTCAAAACACTGAAGGACTTTAAAGAGGTCTTTCAACTTTGACCACTGCACACCCGACAACTCCATGTCTGCCCTTAAACTGCCTGCCCGTGTATCCTCCCACAAATGCATTACAGCCTGCCTCTGTTTGCACAGCCTCTCAACCATGTGCATGGAGGAGTTCCACCTTGTTGCAACGTCTATGATTAGGCGGTGCTTGGGGAGGTGGAGCAATCGCTGCAGCCTCTGCATACGACTGGAATCTACGGGCGAGCGACGGATGTGTGAGCACAGTCTTCGCACCTTATGGAGCAGGGCTGTTAACTCCAGATAATTATTTAGGAATTACTGCACCACCAGGTTCAAGGTGTGAGCAAGGCAAGGTATGTGTCTGAGTTTTGCAAGAGCTATGGCCACCACAAAATTCCGGCCATTATCACTGACTACCTTGCCTGCCTCAAGATGTAGCCTGCCCAGCCATGACTCAGTTTCTTGCTGCAAGTAGTCGGCCAGTACCTCCACGGTGTGTCTGTTGTTGCCCAAAGACATCATCTTTAAAACAGCCTGCTGAAGCTTACCACTAGCTGTCCGATAGTGGGACACCTCGTGTGCAACACTGGCAGCTGCGGATGGAGTGCTCGTGCGACTGCGCACTGTCGACGAGCTTTCGATTCTGGAGGAGGAGGGTCGAATACCTACAGTCAACTATTTCCTATACCGTGGGCTAGGCAGCACTGTTCCACCATCGCTGTCCCCTGTGGACCCTGCATCCACCACATTAACCCAGTGCACAGTGATAGACACATAATGGCCCTGGCCATGCCTACTGGCCCATGCATCTGTTGTGAGGTGCACCTTTCCACTCACTGATTGTTTGAGTGCATGGACAATGCGGTCATTCACATGCAGGTGGAGGGCTGGGATGGCTTTTCTAGAAAAGAAATGACGACTGGGTAGGTCATAGCGTGGGACAGCGTAGGCCATGAGCTCTCGGAACTCTTTGCTTTCATCCAAACGAAAGGGCATCATCTCTA
Source organism: Dendrobates tinctorius (assembly GCF_039654945.1). Classification (NCBI taxonomy): domain Eukaryota; kingdom Metazoa; phylum Chordata; class Amphibia; order Anura; family Dendrobatidae; genus Dendrobates; species Dendrobates tinctorius. Next base: position 5,481,276 of record NW_027361694.1, read on the forward strand.
ATGAGATCAGTTTGGCAATGTAGGTGTTCAAAGCCAGTGTACGCGGATGAGAGGATGAGTACTTTCTTGTCCTACTCAGAGTGTCTGGTAGGGTGAGCTGGACTTGAGAGCTGCATATGGGGGAACTAGCGGTGGACCTGACGGACTGACAGGGGGTTGCTGATGGTGATGGTGGTGGTGGTGATGGCCTAGATTCAGTCTTTCATTGTGAAAACATTGTGATTTCCTGACTGCTTTGGCCTTGTGACGACACCTCAACATTTCCTGCTGGTGGTGTTCTTACCGGTGGGCCTACAGGGGGGGAAGTGATGGAGAGTTGCTGGCTACCTTTAGTCGGAGCAGGTGCACTTGTGCTACCAGAGGTTTTGTAGTCCATCCACGCTTGCAAGTGCATGGTGGTTAAATGTCTAAGCATGCAACTGGTATTCAAATTTCTGAGATTTTTACCTCAGCTAAAGGTCCTTCCACACTTCTTACAGATAACCTTTGCCTCATCAATAGGATTTGACAGTAATCCAAACAGCAGTTATACGGTATTGTATCAGAAGCGGACAGCTCTGTACGGTGTATGGAAAAATGTTAATCTTCGCATATTTATTTCCGGAGTCACACACAGATAGCATGTATTTGTCCATGATACCAGCCGGCACACGGCAGTGTGTGAGGAGCGTGCAGCTATAGACGGTGTGGGAAAAAATGATCGGTCAGTAACTGCAGAAAAAAAGAATAAAAGTATGCGTGCTGTGTAAAAAGCCTAATAACCAGCACTGCTGCACACAAAAAATCCTCCCCTGTCAATGCACACTAACTGTGCAGCACAATTGTAATCAGCAGAAGCACAGAATGTTTTTTCTTTCCTGCCTATCTGTTTTCTTTCCTGCCTAACACTCTTCCTATTGAGAAACTGCGGCAGCAACCTCTCCTTATGCTAACATCGGCAGAAGTAAAATGGCGGTCGGCGGTCAGGGCTTTTATAGCCACTGTGACACCACACAAAGCAAGCCAATCACTGCAATGCCCTTCTCTAAGATGGTGGTAGCCGCTGCCCATGTCATCGCGTTGCCCACAGTATGCGTCCTTGATCATTAGCAGAGAAAGGTGCCTGAAAGCATTATGGGAAATGCGACTTTGGCGTTCGGGTCGGCGACCGCTTGGCCGACTTCACGCTATGAACTTTGGCACATTATACAGCTCACCAGGTAGTTGTTCATCCCCTGATTTTCATTTTGTGGTTTCCACACATTCAGTGTGGTTTCTTCTGCACACTTTTGGTTAGATTATGTGCGTCTTCACCATTTTTATTTTATATTGACTATTGTTGTGTCACTTCATTCGTATATTATTATATACACAACATTTATATATATTTTATACCTCACTATATATATTTTTTCTTTGCATTTTTTCATCACCTTTTTATCTTTGGGGTCCATATAGAAATATACAACTATTACCTGTTTATTATTGAGCTTGTTTCCATATTTTTACATGGTTATATATCAAGCCTTGTGCTACAACATATTATGTTATGACACCGTGTACATGCCTGGTATGTCTTTCTTTTAATTGTTTTATGTGTATACCCATATTTTAATAAAGGGTATTTTAATTATAACCACACTTTGTTGCATATATTTTATTTATTTTCACCTGCCACCTTGCCTGTTTTTCTTCCCTCATATTCAGTGTGTATAGTCACTCTCTACCGGATGGTCTGCCATCCATAGTTTCTGAGGGGTGTTCCAACTCGGATTTTATTTTATTATATTTCATTATAGTGTTCTATTAAGTATTGAATTTATTAAGTTCGTCACCCTTTTTGTTTTAAGCTATGAACCTTGGCAAAAGTCGGCGACTTTTGAATCTGACCAACCTGTTTCGCTCAACTCTACTGATCAGTACTTGATTGCTTGATTTTTGGGAGTTTTTTTTCGTGCGTCCTACAGCTGCAGAGCCGCTGATAAGACGCACAGCGCTGATTTTTTTGCAAGGACTTTTTTTTCCTGTTTATTTTTTTAGCCCCTTTTTGCACCACATCCAAGCTTCCATCCTATGCAAATCACTGACCAGTCTCTGGTTGCTTCTTTTTTTCTTTTTTTTTATTCAGAAAAAAGATGAAAGTTTACACCAAGCACTCGCACACACAATTAAAATTTGGTACTCACACAAACATCACATACGTAAAAATGGCCCGGCTTGTCCCAAACTCATTATTCAACAGAAGAGGCATACACTTTCCTTGCCTCACACACTGACAGTAATGCTGATCATCCCTCCTTCCTTTATCTTTCCTCCTCATCCCAATCCTCTTGCTCCAGTGATACCAAACCACCACATTAATGTCCCAGGAAAAAAAATTGCACCTGTACCCACCATTTCTGACTCTGTATGGATCTTAAGTCTGTTTCACATTTCCATTATTTTGACGGGAGGCAAATCCGCCAGAGCGGTTAAAAACGGATCCGCCTCCGTCATGGGCTAAATGGATGCTACAGGATCCGTGTTATTTACGGATCCGCTAGAGGGGAAATTTAAAGGAACCGTGGCCCGGGAGAGAGAGCGAGAGAGAGAGAAGGAGGAAGAGAGAAAGATAATTTTTTTTTCTTTGCACGGTTGTTCCGGAACGCCATTCAGGGGTTAAAAGCCCTGCTCCAGCGAATCTGCCGGGCATGCGCAATATAAATTAGCGGACCGTCGCTCGGAAAAAATGTTGCAGAGTCCGTCCCATCCGCCCGGGAGACGCTAACATTTTGATGGATCCACCAAAAAAAGGGTAGGACGGACGACGGTCAGTCAAGATCCGCCGCTAATGTAAGTCTATGGGGGAAAAACGGATCCGCCCTTTTTTGGCGGATCCGTTTTTTTCCAAAATTGGCGGATTTTGACTGACGTCAAAAAACGGAGGTGTGAAACAGGCCTACCCCCCAAAGACTATGAGCTACTGATTCCTGAGTTTTTTAAAAAAAATTTGTCTGAGGAGTTTTTTAAACCTCGTGGTGTGCTAAACAAATTTGTACGCCCAGCAACTTTTGTCACAAAACAGCCTGTTATCATTTTCTAACTGGACTCCAGTAGACGCAGTAAAAATGATGACGTTTTGGGGCCTGATAACACTCCACTATTCCAAATGGCCATGACCCGTAAATGTTTTGAGGCTATCCACAAATTCCTGCAATATAATGATAATGCACGGTGTCCTCCCCGAGATTACTGTAATGAACAGAGGTCCGAATAAAATCCAGTGGGTCACAAACTGAGACTGAGGCAGAAATCTCAAATGAGTCTTTACTCAAACAGCAGATAAAGTAGAACTTAGTATATGGAAGAAACAGATTGAATACCCTTATACAGTACACTCACTCAGCCAAAGCTGAAATCACTGCGCCCATGCAAGGTTTCCTGAAGAGTGTATTACACAGGGATTTGAAATAAATTTACATTAATACAAGGTTCCTCGTCTTGTCGGCCAGTGCTGAGCCTATTCGCTTTGAACTTACAGTTCTGTAGCCTCAAGATGCCGTCTCTCCTCCTGTAGTCTTCACGAATTCTCCTAGAAGTAATATGCCTGCTTCTGTATAAAATGTCTGTCCAATATTGCTTCTCAGCTCATCACAACAGGGACTCCAAAGAGCTCCACAGTGACACAGCTCTCAGCAATGCCAGTCTTTGTTCCACAGCAAGGTCTCAGGCTCCCAAGATGAAGGGTTGCAGAACACAGTCTCTTACAGCGTTCAATCTCTTTGCTTCTCACAAGCTGCTCCACACACACAGTGTCTCTCAGGGCAGTCTCTCTACTCTTCTGAAATCTCCCCTTACAGTTCTAGACAGCCGACACTGGAACCCATCCCCCAGCACACACAGACTCACAGGCACTTGCAGCACCTGCTCTTAGCTGCAGCAGGCAAACACCACAGGGTCCTAGTGCTCTCCTGGTGTAATCACAGTTCACCCTCTTACATGACCACAACTTTGACCGTCTTTTCAAACTTTGGCCTGTCATTGAGCACTTCAGCAACAAGTTTGCTGAGGTATCCATGCCCCAAAGGGACATCTATGCAGATGAGTCCCTAATCCATTTCAAGGAGAGGCTCAAGTTCTGACAATATCTGCCCAGTAAGAGGGCCAAGTATGAAATTAATCTCTACAAACTGTATGAGAGTACCTCATTGTACACCCACAAGTTTAGGAATTACAAATTGAAGGACACCCAAATTCAACCCTTTGATTGCCCCTCTGTCCTAGGAGTGAGTGGGAAAATTGTGGTAGATTTGCAACTTAGTTTTTCATCTCTACCGCAAGGGGGAGTCTAGTATCTATACAGTTCTATCTCTGAGCGCAAATATTAAATTTTCATTTGTATTATTCACTTATTTGGACTAATTTTGTGGTATTGTCCTAATATTTTGCTGCTGAGTAGACTGTAGCGCCAGCGCTGCGGCTGAGACATTTATTGTTTACCCTTACTTATAATTCTTTGCCTAGTACTGTTAAAATTTGATCTTTGTGGAGTTTTTCCACTAAATTGTTAACCACTAGAGTTGAGCGATACCGTCCGATACTTCAAAGTATCGGATCGGAATGGATCGGCCGATCTTTAAAAAAAGTATCGGTATCGCCGATTCCGATACCGGAAGTCGCATTCAAGTCTATGGGACTTCCGGTATCGGAATAAGAAAAACCCTGTTTTTGCCTTGTACAGCCTCTCTGGGGTCTGTACGGGCCTTTCGGGGGGCTGTGCCGGCCTGCCAGGGGGTCTGTGCAGGCTCCGGTGGTCTGTGCCGGCCTGCCGGGGGGCTGTGCCGGCCTGCCGGTGGTCTGTGCAGGCTCCGGTGGGCTGTGCCGGCCTGCCGGGGGGCTGTGCCGGCCTGCTGGGGGGCTGTGCAGGCTCCGGGGGGCTGTGCCGGCCTGCCGGGGGGCTGTGCCGGCCTGCCGGTGGTCTGTACAGGCTCCGGGGGGGCTGTGCCAGCCTGCCGGTGGTCTGTGCAGGCTTCGGGGGTCTGTGCAGGCATCGTCCGATGGGACTACAAGTCCCATCGGGCGATGCCTGCTACCATGACAGTGATTGACACATTAGCCAATGATGGGACAGTAGTAGTCCCATCATCCGGCTAATGTGTTGAATGTAAAAAAAAAAAAAAAATTACATGCTACATACATGCTACATACATACAACATGCATACTACATACATGCTACATTCATACTACATACTACATACATGCTACATTCATACTACATAAATACTACATGCAACATACATACTACATATATACTACATACATACTACATGCATGCTACATACATACTGCATGCTACATACATACTACATGCTACATACATACCACATATATACTACATACATACTACATGCATGCTACATACATACCACATACATACTACATACATACTGCATGCTACATGCATGCTACATGCTACATACATAACACATATATACTACATGCATGCTACATACATACTACATGCTACATACATACCACATACATACTACATGCATGCTACATACATACTACATGCATGCTACATACATACTACATGCTACATACTACATATATACTACATGCATGCTACATACATACTACATGCTACATACATACTACATATATACTACATGCATGCTACATACATACTACATGCTACATACATACTACATGCTACATACATACTACATATATACTACATACATACTACATACATGCTACATACATGCTACATACTGCATGCTACATACATACTACATACATACTACATACATACTACATGCATGCTACATGCATGCTACATACATACTACATACATACTATATATACTACATACATGCTACATGCTACATACATACTACATATATACTACATGCATGCTACATACATACTAAATATATACTACATGCATGCTACATACATACTGCATGCTACATGCATACTACATACATACTACATACATACTACATGCTACATACATACTACATACATACTACATACATGCTACATGCTACATACATACTACATATATACTACATGCATGCTACATACATACTACATATATACTACATGCATGCTACATACATACTGCATGCTACATGCATGCTACATACATACTACATACATACTACATGCTACATACATACCACATATATACTACATACATACAATACATTCATACAATACATACATAGACATACAGTACATATAACATAGAGTAACATACTTACCAATACTTGTCACATTGTTCCCCGAAGCCATTGTCTTTTCCGGAATAAATATTAACATAACAAACCACAAAAATACTCACCCACGATCCGAAGCAGTCCACGAGTGTGTCCCACGACGATCTTGGGTAGAGAACGGCAGCATCAGATGATGCTGCCGTTCTCTACGGGCTGCAGGAATCCAATGACGGAAGGTAGGTATCCTTCCGCACTGTATTCCTCCGCCACTTAAAAAAAAAAAAAGTCCCTAGTCTCACTTTATGCCATTGCTGTGTGGGAATTTCCCACGCAGCAATGGCATAAAGTGAGACTAGGGACTTTTTTTTTTTTTAAGTGGCGGAGGAATACAGTGCGGAAGGATACCTACCTTCCGTCATTGGATTCCTGCAGCCCGTAGAGAACGGCAGCATCATCTGATGCTGCCGTTCTCTACCCAAGATCGTCGTGGGACACACTCGTGGACTGCTTCGGATCGTGGGTGAGAATTTTTGTGGTTTGTTATGTTAATATTTATTCCGGAAAAGACAATGGCTTTGGGGAACAATGTGACAAGTATTGGTAAGTATGTTACTCTATGTTATATGTACTGTATGTCTATGTATGTATTGTATGAATGTATTGTATGTATGTAGTATATATGTGGTATGTATGTAGCATGTAGTATGTATGTAGTATGTATGTAGTATGTATGTAGCATGCATGTAGCATGCAGTATGTATGTAGCATGCATGTAGTATATATGTAGTATGTATGTAGCATGCATGTAGTATATATGTAGTATGTATGTAGCATGTAGCATGTATGTAGTATGTATGTAGTATATATGTAGTATGTATGTAGCATGTAGCATGTATGTAGTATATATGTAGTATTATGTAGTATGTATGTAGCATGCATGTAGCATGCATGTAGTATGTATGTAGTATGTATGTAGTATGTATGTAGCATGCATGTAGCATGCAGTATGTATGTAGCATGCATGTAGTATATATGTAGTATGTATGTAGCATGCATGTAGTATATATGTAGTATGTATGTAGCATGTAGTATGTATGTAGTATGTATGTAGTATATATGTAGTATGTATGTAGCATGTAGCATGTATGTAGTATATATGTAGTATGTATGTAGTATGTATGTAGCATGCATGTAGCATGCATGTAGTATGTATGTAGTATGTATGTAGCATGCAGTATGTAGCATGTATGTAGCATGTATGTAGTATGTATGTAGTATATATGTAGTATGTATGTAGCATGTAGTATGTATGTAGCATGTAGTATGTATGTAGCATGCATGTAGTATATATGTAGTATGTATGTAGCATGCATGTAGTATATATGTAGTATGTATGTAGCATGTAGCATGTATGTAGTATGTATGTAGTATATATGTAGTATGTATGTAGCATGTATGTAGTATATATGTAGTATGTATGTAGTATGTATGTAGCATGCATGTAGCATGCATGTAGTATGTATGTAGTATGTATGTAGTATGTATGTAGCATGCATGTAGCATGCAGTATGTATGTAGCATGCATGTAGTATATATGTAGTATGTATGTAGCATGCATGTAGTATATATGTAGTATGTATGTAGCATGTAGTATGTATGTAGTATGTATGTAGTATATATGTAGTATATATGTAGCATGTAGCATGTATATAGTATATATGTAGTATGTATGTAGTATGTATGTAGCATGCATGTAGCATGCATGTAGTATGTATGTAGTATGTATGTAGTATGTATGTAGCATGCAGTATGTAGCATGTATGTAGCATGTATGTAGTATGTATGTAGTATATATGTAGTATGTATGTAGCATGTAGTATGTATGTAGCATGTAGTATGTATGTAGCATGCATGTAGTATATATGTAGTATGTATGTAGCATGTAGTATGTATGTAGCATGCATGTAGTATATATGTAGTATGTATGTAGCATGTAGTATGTATGTAGCATGCATGTAGCATGCATGTAGCATGCATGTAGTATGTATGTAGTATGTATGTAGTATGTATGTAGTATTTTTTTTTTTTTTTAACATTTAACCCATTAGCCGGATGATGGGACTACTACTGTCCCATCATTGGCTAATGTGTCAATCACTGTCATGGTAGCAGGCATCGCCAGATGGGACTTGTAGTCCCATCGGACGATGCTTGCACAGACTCCCGGACATCAGCACAGCCCCCCGGCAGGCCGGCACAGCCCCCCTGCAGGCCGGTACAGACCCCCACAGGGTGCACAGACCACCGGCAGGCCGGCACAGCCCCCCGGCAGGCCGGTACAGACCCCCACAGGGTGCACAGACCACCGGCAGGCCGGCACAGCCCCCCGGCAGGCCGGTACAGACCCCCACAGGGTGCACAGACCACCGGCAGGCCGGCACAGCCCCCCGGCAGGCCGGTACAGACCCCCACAGGGTGCACAGACCACCGGCAGGCTGGCACAGCCCCCCGGCAGGCCGGTACAGACCCCGGGCAGTCCACACAGCCCCCGGCAGGCCGGCAGAGACCCCCGGAAGGCCCGAAATGACGGCGCATCATGATGCGCACACACCGCGCATCATGATGACGTCAGGCTGTCAATCAACTTTGAACTTCCGATTCCGATGCCGAATTCCGATATTGAAAAAATATCGGAAGTCGTTATCGGAATTCCGATACAGCAAGTATCGGCCGATACCCGATGCTTGCGGTATCGGAATGCTCAACACTATTAACCACTCAATTCCAAATGAAAATGGAGAGTTTCACTGGCAATTAAGCCTTCTCCCTACAAAGAAAATATTATATTATGTTTTTAATGTTGGAATTGTTCATCTTTCCCACAGCATCCCCTAAGTAACATCTCCTGCTTAATTTCATTCATATGGATATATTACTGAATTTTGATCAATTAAATTGATTTTATAATGGATCTCTTCTTTGACTTGGACCCTTTAATTTAGATCTGAAGGTTTCAATTCACATTGCATCTTATATGCTCTCATGAAGTGCCATTTTTTTGTATTTGAACAGAGTTTTGTGTGGTTAATAAGTTCCTTGAGGGGTCTAGTTTCCAAAATTGTGTCACTTGTTGAGGGTTTCCACTGTTTAAGCACATCAGGGGCTCTACAACTGCGACATTGCATCTGCTCTCAATTCCAGACAAATTTGTGCTGAAAAAGTCAAATGGTGCTCCTTCCCTTCTGAGCTTTACCATGGGCCCAAAAAGTATTTTTTCCCTACACATGGGGAATCAGCGTACACAGGACAAATTGAACAACATCTCTTGGGGTCCAATTTCTCCTGTTACCCTCATTAAATAAAAAAAAAATGGAGCTAAAATATTATTTTGGAGGAAAAATGTAATTTTTTTATTCTCATGGCTCTACCTTATAAACTTCTGTAAAGCATTTGGGGCTTCAAAGTGCTAAGCACACATCTAGAAAAGCTCCTTGAGGGGGATAGTTTCCAAAATGGGGTGGTTGGGGAGTCTACACTGTTTAGGCACATCAGGGGCTCTCCAAGCACAACATGGCGTACGTTAATTATTTTAAAAATTTTACATTCTAAAAGTCAAATGGCACTCCATCCCTTCTGAGTACTGCCCTGCACCCAAACAGTGGTTTTCCCCATAGGAGAAATTGCACTACAAATATTGGGATCCATTTTTTACTGTTACCCTTCTGAAAATAAAAAATAATTGAAAATAATTGAATCTAAAGTTAAATTTTAATGAAAAAAGTCAGATGTTCATTTTTTCCTTTCATATTCTATTATTTCCTGTAAAGCATCTGAATGGCTAATAAACTTCTTGAATGTGGTTTTGAGCACATTGAGGGGTGCAGTTTTTAGAATGGTGTCATTTTTGTGTATTTTACATCATATAGACCCCTCAAAGTCACTTCAAATGTGACATAGTGCCTAAAAAATGGTTTTGTAAATTGTTTTTGAAAATTTAGAAATTGCTGGTCAACTTTTAACCCTACAATGCATATCAGGGGCTTTTTTTAGGCCCTGGTGCTTACTTTTTTCCTATTAACTGCAACATTGCTTTAGTTAGAATTTTGAAACTCTAGGTATTCCTCAAGTATGTCGTTGTTGGTAATATCCAGTTCATATAATTTTTTGATAGTCATTTTGGTGTAACAATGCTTTTTTGGGGAAAATCACATTCGTACGGAATGGGGGCCTTTTACACCAATGCTACTTTTATCATGTACTCAGCAGTGTTTGTGTCTCAAGTTACTTTATTTGTAGTCAGGTTTGCTGGTGGAGGAGCCGGGGTGTGGATAAGGCCATGTTATGTTAGGATGTCATATGATTTTGGGAGGGAGTGATAAGGCCATGACATCATCTCAGGTTCTTCTGAACACAGTAATGAGCTGTGTAGAGAGTACTTAGGACAGTATATGCTGTGAGCTAATTGCTGAAGGACCTGTGATGATATGGTTTTGGGAGGAAGTCTGACTCATTTTCAGTCTCTTTGCTAGGAGCAGCTAGCAAGATCGTGTTAGAAGGAAGGAGTCGCATAGCAAAGCCGAGACAGTTTTCCCCAAGCACCTGTAACCTGGAGAGAGAAAGCAGCATGGTCTGGTATCAGTATGGCCTGATTATCAGAAGCCAGATAGGAATCTACAAGAAAATACTGTATAGAAATTGTTTATGCTGTTTGTATTGAACTTTGTATTGCAATTTCTGGAGCACTGCAATTGCTAGAGCATCACAGTAAACTCAGCTCCAATACATCGGAACCAAGCAGATGCTAGCAGACTTTCTCCTCAGCCCTGCAGAACTGTGAGTGTGACACCAGTATTCAACTGCATTAGAGTATAAAGCAGATTCCTCTTGCTAGTGTGCTGTAGTACCACTGCTTGATTATTGGAAGCCAGGTAGGAATCTGTAGGAGAGCAGTCTGTAGAAATTGTTTACACTGTTTTTATTGAACGTTGTATTGCAATTGCTTGAGCACAGCTTGTGTGACACGTTCCAGCTATTTCTCTTTAGTATCTATTATTGCAGTTATCATTGCAAAAACCATTAAGCCCCATCACACATAGCGATCTCGCTGCTGAGTCTCAAGTTTTGTGATGCATCAGCGATCTCACCAGCGAGATCGCTGTGTGTAACATCTATTAGCGACCGGCCCCCCTGCCGGGTATCGCTGATCGTTCTTTAAAGCTCTGGACATTTTTTTGGTCACTGGTCTCCCGCTGGCCAGCACGCATCGCTGCGTGAGACAGACGGGAGACCAGCGATCAGCGATCTGGCACAGGTAACTAAGGTAAACACAGGGTTTCTAAGTGGCGCGCAGTGCTTAAAAACCCAATGTGTACCTTAGTTACCAGTGCGCTAGTGCAGGGAGCTGGTAGCCAAGGTACACATCAGGTTTCTAAGTGCTGCGTGCCGCTTAGAAACCCAATGTGTACATTGGTTACCAGCTCCCTACACCAGCGCGCTGGTAACTAAGGTACTCAGTGGGTAACTAAGCGACGTGCGTCGCTTGTTACCCCCGTGTCGCTGGTGCTGATCGCTGGTGAAGCTGCCTGTTTGGCAGCTCACCAGCGATCATGTAGTGACACACCAGCGATCCTGACAAAGTCATATCGTTGTCGGGATCGCTGGTGCGTCGCTATGTGTGATGGGGCCCTTAGTCTTAACTTCTGAATAAAATCCTCTCTCTCTCAATAAAGCCAGTGTGTTGTTTCCACCTTCTTATCTACAGTACTGCATTTGAGTCCTGCCCAGTAGTGTTGTTTGGTCACCACTTCAATTACATGACACATTTCATGATCAAGGAAAACCATAATTTCTCCATTTACTGTCTCCTGCTTAACCTAGCATGAAGATAAACACTGAAGTAGACAAACATCCAGGTGTTCATGGCATACAATTTTGCAGGAATTAGGCACCATGATAAACAGACTATTATAACTAACATTCATTCAATGATTCCATAATAGCAGCATCTGTATCATAGGATAGTACTGAGAATGTCAAATGTGGTGCCAATATTGGGCCTTGAAACTATTGGAAGGTAAGTTTAAGCTCTACTGTAGGCAAAATATTTGAGGGGTTTCTAAGAGATGCTATCCTGGAGTTTCTCAGTAAAAGTAAACTCATAACTGAGAATAAACATAAGGAATTGGTATTGTGGAACTACAGTATATAGTTGAGTTTAAGTCGAGTTTTTTAGCACATTTTTTTGTGCTGAAAATGCCCCCTCGGCTTATACTCAAGTGAGGTGTACAGAACATGGAGCAGGAGAGGTAGCGGCGGACCAGCGGATTACAGAAGCAAGGAGCCGGCTGCTGCGGTTAACTCCTGTGCCCGCAGCTCAAAAGAGATGAATATTCACTGTACTGGCAATTAATATTCATTTCTCTGTAAAAACGCGCACAGTGTCAGCTGCAGCAGCCGACTCCTGCAGCTGCAAGGCGGTCACGTGTGCCACTATTTAAGAGAAATGATTATTCACCTCTCTCCACTCTTATGGGCATGGAGAGAGTTGAATATTCATTTCTCTTAAGTAGTGGCACACGTGTCCACCCTGCCACTGACACTGCGCGTGCTACTTAATACTCACTGATCTCCACGCACATAGTTCCAGCGAGGGGAGTGGTGAGTATTCCAGCAGTTCTCCTCTACTTGTGTGCAGTACGTGATGTCCCTGCCATGCGCTTATTATAAGCCTAGAGCAGATACTGGCACCGGAACAAGATGCTCGAGGGAGTGCAGGAATATAAGTGTAATGGTTTATTTTATATGTTTTTTGATGGGGACCAATTATACCAGAATAATTATGGTGTCATGCATACAGGGGTAGGGATGGAGCCATGCATATAAGGATAGGGATGGGTCCATTCATGCAAGGATTGGGATGGAGCCATGAATTCAAGGATAATGATGGGGCATGCATACATGGATAGGGATGGAGCCAGACTTACAAGGATAGAGATGCACCCATGCATTCAAAGATAGGGATGGGGCCATGCATACAATGATATGGATGGAGCAATGCATACAAGGATAGGGATGGAGACATGCATACAAGGATAGGGATGGAGCCATGCATACAAGGATAGAGATGGAGACATGCATACATGGATATGGATGGAAACATGCATGCAAGGATAGGGATGGGGCCATGCATACATGGATAGGGATATAGCCATGCACACACAGATAGGGATGAAGCCATGCATACACAGATAAAGATGGAACCATGCGTAAAGGATAGGGATGGAGCCATGCATACAAGGATAGGGATGGAGCCATGCATGCAAGGAAAGGGATGGAGCCATGCATTCAAGAATAGGGATGGAGTCATGCATACAAGGATAGAGATGGAACCATGCATACATGGATATGGATGGAGCCATGCATACAAGGATAGGGATGGGGCTATGCATACAAGGATGGAGATGAGGGGACAATGCATACCAGGTTTATACTCGAGTAAATACGTTTTTCCGGTATTTTTTAGATAAAAATATGAGCCTCAGCTTATACTCTGGTCGGCTTATACTCGTGTATATGCGGTAATTTGAAAAGCTTCTGTGAGGAGTTAAGTTGTAGATTGGACCATGGTGAGACCATGGAAGTTGCAAAATTAGACCTTTTAAAGGTATTCGATACAATACCATAAAACAGGCTTGTACAATTTAAAAAACCAGACTGGAGGAAAATATTTGTAAATAGGTTAACATATTGCTCAGTGATTGCAACTCACATCTTTTAATTCTGATTCATGGAAAGGTTCCAGATGTTGGAGCAACCTGTCCTCTCCAATAATACCAGGAATCTTTCCCTACAACCATAAAAAATGCAAAAATCTGTCAACCAGGTCTGGTTTTAGACAAAGCTTAAAGTGGGGCCCCAAATGCTAACAAATTTCACATCACACAGTGTGATATACAATGTCTGCAAAATATGTTTTCTGTTGGAATGTGCTAGAGATCCTCCATTCTATGACACTGTAAACTGTAGGTAGTAGGAATCCCTTCCCCCCAAGTGTTATCAACCCTGCCACTCCCTCTGGAAGAGCAGGAATGTTAATTAGCTAGGGGGAAAAGATCCCTTTGTTCTCTGAAAGTGTGCTGGGATCAATATAGGAGATATTAAAAAGAAGCCTGGCTCGCAAACCATACATAACAGAGAAACAACGATCATATTTCTTTGATCCGAGTGGACCCAGCTTCACTGTGGTGCCTGTTGCAAAACTCTTGGATCATACGAACCTGAGATATGGGTTCCTGCTAAACGGTGTATCAGAAATACTGCATATTTGGGCTTGAATGATTGTACTCGACAAATTACAACCAATGATGCCATATATGTGTCTGTGCGGGCTTCCCTCGCTAAGTTATGATGATTATAAAGTTTGGTAAGATTTCTACCTTGGAAAGAGAGAGGTGGGACTACCCCAGAATGCATCTCTCCGTGATGTCACATAGCAGAGTCTATAAGGCATTCCCTCGGCAAAACCAGCTCAGAACAGCTGCAGAGTCCATGCTGAGCAGAACCCAGATGAGTGGAGACGTGTGGCTCCGCCTTCTCCTTCCCCACGCAGCCACTTGGTTTTGCCTAAAGAGTCATGAACAACCGTGAGTGTTACTTTCTATGTTCATCCATCTTTTATTTTATATTTGTAACTGTACATATGTAATGTCTCAATTTTATAGCAACTTTTATCTGTATAATCACTGCCCTCTTTCGGGGAATAAATGATTTAATATTTAGTTCTGTCTCCATGCTCTAAGAATCAAACTATACGCCTTTGTTAGATAATCGCTACTAAATTGTCGGGTTGGCTTCGAACCCCTCCCTTGAGTCTATAACTTAAGCGGAGAAACCAGGAGCTGGTGGCAGCGCAGCGCATTGTGTACGGTTATTGCGGCTTGCTGGCAGTCCAGAAGGGTCTTATATTGCTGAGTGAGGGGCTGCGGCCACAGCATTGATAATTCCCTGACTGCAGAAGCCTAATTGCTGGTTCACAACAAGCAGCCAGTCCGGCGACTAATTATCCTAGGTGCAGTTCCCTGACTGACCTGAGGGTAAGGGGGCGCCGGAGAGCTGCGAGTTCCAAAGTGGAACTGAGAAAGTGGGATGTACATAACTCCCCGCAGTACTTAGAAGATTGATAGCAGTGGTGGGGCATCCAAAATACCCCCCTGCAGCAAATTGTAGAGCGAGATTAGCTTGCTGGATATTTTTGTCACATGGTGCCAGTGGTGGGATAACTAAGATAAGCCCCCACTGTACCTGTGATAGCCGTGTGCCGGCAGTGTGTCACGCCCCTCCGTCCGCTGATACACCCGTGTCAGTGGTGGGATTGTGACATAGTGGTGACACAGGGTCCGCTGTCCGTCGCATGTTGGTGGCAGCGGGACCCCCGTTAGTCTCCATATTGGGCGAACAGCGGTGGGCTGTTCGTCACATATTGGTGGCAGAGCGGTGGGATAATCCTAGAGCATTAGTGATTTGGATTGAGCAATCATTCCTCTCACTAAAAACCTGCATGGTTCCTGCGTGAATCCTGCATCATAGGTTTTGGAGAACAGACTCAGTGGTTATTAGTCCTGAGACATTTTTGTGTACGTGCAAGTATCCCCTCCCGTTTCTTCGTTTTTCTTTCCTATCTTTTATTTGGCAACCATGGCTGCGCGGGGAGAATCTTATTATAAGCAGCTTAATAAGGACACCCTGAGGTCCCTGTGCACGTCAAGGCAGATTGATGTCACAGACAAGACCAAAGCCCTGTTGGTCACGGCTCTAGTGCAATGGGAAGAGAGCCCGGGCGCAGAAGGCAGCACCAATGCCGATGGTGCAGCCGCAGGGGTCCAGCTGGTGCAGTCCGGAAGCCAGGAAGTCCTGGACCCCTATCTGCAATTGGCCCTGCAGCAACTCCCTGCCGAAGACCATGTGGGACGTCTGCAGATGATCCAGCTATACCGGCAGGAGGCCCAAGCCGAGCGCCAAGCTCAGAGAGCCCATGAGCTGGAGATGCTCCAGCGGGGGTGGAATGCCCCCACAGCCCGAAGCAGTGAGCCCAGCAGCGTCCAGACTCCTAAACCTCGGCCAGAACATTTTCCCGTGATGGAAAAGGACGGGGACTTGGACACGTTTCTGCGAGCCTTTGAGAAAGCCTGCAGACAGTACCGGCTGCCCGAAGCCCAATGGGCAAGGTACTTGACCCCAGGGCTAAAAGGCAAAGCCCTGGAGGCGTTTGTTTCTCTTCCGCAAGCGCATGATGATGACTATGACGCCATAAAGCAGGCGCTGATCGACAAATACCGGCTGACACCTGAGGTATACCGAAAGAAGTTCCGGCACCTCCAACGTGGCCCACACGATAGCTACAGTGATGTGGTGCAAGGACTCAGGACCCACTTTGACCAGTGGATCCATGGACTGTCCGTTGAATCCTTTGAGCAGCTACGGGACCTGATGATCAAAGACCAGTTCCTGCATCTCTGCCCAGCTGAGGTCCGACAGTTCATCCTAGACCGCGAACCAACGAATGCGGTCAAAGCGGCGCAGATCGCCGACAACTATGAGGACAACAGGAAGCCAGAGACGCGGAGGCCAGTCACCACCAGCTGGAGAGGGGGTAAGCCAGCAACCAACCCCAATGCCCCAGCTAGCCGTCCCTCCAGAGGCCCTGTCCCTGTTGCCAACAGCAGGCCGGCTAATGACAGTCGCCTGTGTCACCACTGCCAGCGGCCTGGTCACTTCTTTTACACCTGTCCGGATAGGCCGAAGAACCCCCCAGCCAAGGCCTCTGGGCCCAACGCCTCTGTTCTTTTGGTGGGAGGTGTGGTTGGAAGGGCTGACGACAACGTTCAACCTGTTCAGGTGGGGGCCCATCTTGCTACAGGCCTCAAGGACACCGGGGCTGAACGAACCCTCATCCATCCTGGACTGGCAGCCCCTGAAGAGTTTATTGAGGGGAAAACCCTGACTGTCACCGGGATTGGAGGCAACCGTTGTCCCTTGCCTGTGGCACAGGTTTTTCTTGATTGGGGTGCTGGGAGCGGGTTGAGGGAGGTGGGAGTGTCTGAAAACCTGCCCACTGATGTTTTATTGGGGACTGACTTGGGGCGGATGTTTGCATACTATGTCCCTGACACCCTTCCCCAATCTGATAATAAGGGTAACATTAACCCTCATGTTGATGATGCTGATGGTGATGTGAATGTTACAAAGCAATCTGATACCCATTTTTGTCCTAGGAATGGTGATAATGATGTTGATGTATCTGTGCCGACTGAACCCGTTAACCCTTTCTTTGAAACGGTAGATGTGTCCACAGGTACCGAAGTGCTCAGCCCCGTCACTCTGCGGAGTGAGACGGCTGAGGAACCCCTGGCAGGAGCAAGCAATGGTGCTCAAGGAAATTGGGAGGTGCATGGGGACCATGAGGAAGGTAATGCCATGCAACTGACCAGTGTCACCGAGGAAGGTAACTGGCCCATAAGTAGCACTGCTCCTGAAGTGTTGGGGGTGGATGGGGAGGTAGAGCCCAGGGCAGCACCGGCTGGTGGGTCTGTAGAAATCCCCAGGGAGGCAGCATACATAGCAGCTGTCACACGCAGTCAGAGTTCCCAGATCGCAGGTAACGCACTGTCTTCTGGACCCTCTGCTGCTACAGGAGAGACTGAACCAGAGGTGAACCCAGAGCCGGTTCCAGAGGGTCCCAGGAAGGAAGGTACCCTGACGTCACTTCTGGCAGCCTCCAGCAAGGAGTTCCAGGCTGCTCTGCACTCAGATGAGAGTCCGGAGAAATTGAGAGGTCTCGCCAAGACGCCCACCTCCGAGTCTGATAAGGAGAGGGTGTTCTGGGAACGAGGAAGATTGTACCGGGAGACAGTACCCGGAGATCCCCAAAAGGAGTGGTTGAGGGAGAGACAGCTAGTCATTCCCCTACAGTTCAGAACTGAGTTGTTGCGGATTGCCCTTGAGATTCCACTCGCTGGACACTTGGGGATCACCAAAACAAAGACACGGCTGTCTCAACACTTCTATTGGCCCAAGATGGGGACAGATGTAACACACTACTGCCGCTCCTGTGCCACCTGTCAAAAAGTGGGTAAGGTGGGGCCTGCTCTTAAGGCTCCCCTTATTTCTTTGCCAGTGATAGAGGAGCCTTTCCAGAGAATCGCGGTGGACATTGTAGGCCCGCTGGCCGTCCCCAGCAGCTCTGGAAAGCGATACATTCTCACCGTGGTAGACTACGCTACCTGGTACCCAGAGGCAGTATCTCTGTCTTCAACCAGGGCAGATAAGGTGGCTGACGCACTGGTGACCATCTTTTCAAGGGTAGGATTTCCCAGGGAGATGCTTACCGATCAAGGGACCCAATTCATGTCTCGCCTAATGGAGGCTCTCTGTGAGAAAATGCAGGTGAAGCACCTGGTATCGAGTGCGTATCACCCACAGACTAATGGTTTGTGTGAATGCTTCAATGGTACCCTCAAACAGATGCTCCGCATACTGGTTGAGACCCAAGGGCGCGACTGGGAGCGGTACCTCCCACACCTGCTGTTCGCTTACAGAGAAGTTCCGCAGGCCTCGACCGGGTTCTCTCCCTTCGAGCTCCTGTATGGCAGGCGAGTCCGGGGACCCCTTGGGTTGATAAGAGAATCCTGGGAAGATGAGCCAAACCCCACAGAAGTGTCCATCGTGGATTATGTCATGCGCTTCCGTGACAAGATGCAGACCTTGACGCAGTTGGTGCATGACAACATGACGCAGGCTCAGGCTGACCAGAAGCACTGGTACGACCAGAACGCCCGGGAGCGGACCTACCAGGTGGGTCAAAAGGTGTGGGTGCTGGTCCCTGTACCAACGGATAAGCTTCAGGCAGCCTGGGAAGGCCCATACGTCGTCCACCAACAGCTCAACCCGGTCACCTACGTGGTCACGCTTGACCATGCTCGGGGTAGGCGCAAGGCCTTTCACGTCAACATGCTGAAGGCGCACTACGAACGTGAAGCTTGCGTCCTACCGGTCTGCAATCTGCCAGAGGATGGGGAGGAAGATCCCCTCCTGGACATGCTGGCCCAAGCCAAGGCTGATGGGTCCATGGAGGACATGGAGATAAGTGGTTTGCTAACCGTATCCCAGGGGTTGCAGTTGATGGCCATTCTGGAACCCTTCCGTGTACACCAACCAACCAACCTGGGAGAACGGAGTTAGCGGTTCATGAGGTGGACACCGGGAATCACGCCCCATTATGGCGAACACCTTATCTGATCTCTGAGGTGGTGCAACAAGTCATGCGCCAAGAGATCGATGAGATGTTAAGGCTAGGGGTGATTCGACGGTCAAAAAGCGAGTGGGCTTCACCTGTAGTCCTCGTGCCTAAAAAGGATCGAACCACCCGGTTCTGTGTGGACTACAGGGGGCTCAACGCCATCACAACCTCTGATGCCCACCCAATGCCGCGCATCGAGGATTTGCTTGAGCGGTTGGCAAAAGCCGAGTACATATCCATCATGGATTTGAGTCGGGGATACTGGCAGATACCCCTGAGCCCTGAGGCGCAGGAGAAATCCGCCTTTATCACCCCCTTTGGACTGTACGAGTTCATAGTCTTGCCCTTCGGCATGAAAAATGCCCCTGCCACTTTCCAGCGGATAGTCAACCACCTGCTTCGGGTACTGGAGGAGTACGCGGTGGCATACTTAGACGATATTGCCATCTTCAGTTCCACCTGGGAGGAACACCTTCAGCACCTCCAGGAGGTGCTCAAGCGTCTTCATCAGGCATGTCTGACTATCAAGCCGGGAAAGTGCCAGATAGGCATGCACAAGGTCCACTACCTGGGGCACCGGGTAGGCGGGGGTTTCATGAGTCTGGAGCCAGAAAAGGTGGACGCAATCGTGTCCTGGCCCACCCCTAGGACCAAGAAACAGGTGAAGTCCTTCTTGGGCACTGCAGGGTACTATAGGTGGTTCGTGCAGGACTATAGCGCCCTTGCAAAACCCTTGACTGACCTCACCAAGCAGAGGCTACCCCAAACAGTCAACTGGACAGATGACTGTGAAGCGGCTTTCCAAGCTTTGAAAGCAGCCCTGTGCAGCTCTCCAGTGTTGAGAGCAGTCGACAGCAGTCGCCCGTTTCTGGTACAGACCGATGCCAGCGAGTTTGGCCTCGGTGCTGTGCTCAGCCAGGTCGTCTCGGGGGACCAGGAGCACCCCGTTTTGTACCTGATCCGGAAGCTTCTGCCGAGGGAAGTGGCATACTCTACCATCGAGAAGGAGTGTCTGGCCATGGTGTGGGCACTGCAACGTTTGCAGCCCTACCTGTACAGGCGCGCCTTCACGGTGGTAACTGACCACAACCCTCTGAGCTGGTTGCACACAGTGTCCGGAACCAATGGAAGGTTGCTCCGCTGGAGCCTTGCCCTTCAACAGTACGACTTTACTGTAAAACATCGGAAGGGCAGGGAAAACGGCAATGCCGATGGGTTGTCCCGCCAGGGCGAACCCGCTGAGGTGTGCATGGCCGATTACCGAGAGGTAATGCCTCCTTAGCGCCCTCTTAAGGGGGGAGGTGTGATATACAATGTCTGCAAAATATGTTTTGTGTTGGAATGTGCTAGAGATCCTCCATTCTATGACACTGTAAACTGTAGGTAGTAGGAATCCCTTCCCCCCCAAGTGTTATCAACCCTGCCACTCCCTCTGGAAGAGCAGGAATGTTAATTAGCTAGGGGGAAAAGATCCCTTTGTTCTCTGAAAGTGTGATGGGATCAATATAGGAGATATTAAAAAGAAGCCTGGCTCGCAAACCATACATAACAGAGAAACAACGATCATATTTCTTTGATCCGAGTGGACCCAGCTTCGCTGTGGTGCCTGTTGCAAAACTCTCGGATCATCAGAACCTGAGATATGGGTTCCTGCTAAACGGTGTATCAGAAATACTGCATATTTGGGCTTGAATGATTGTACTCGACAAATTACAACCAATGATGCCATATATGTGTCTGTGCGGGCTTCCCTCGCTAAGTTATGATGATTATAAAGTTTGGTAAGATTTCTACCTTGGAAAGAGAGAGGTGGGACTACCCCAGAATGCATCTCTCCGTGATGTCACATAGCAGAGTCTATAAGGCATTCCCTCGGCAAAACCAGCTCAGAACAGCTGCAGAGTCCGTGCTGAGCAGAACCCAGATGAGTGGAGACGTGTGGCTGCACCTTCTCCTTCCCCCACGCAGCCACTTGGTTTTGCCTAAAGAGTCATGAACAACCGTGAGTGTGACTTTCTATGTTCATCCATCTTTTATTTTATATTTGTAACTGTACATATGTAATGTCTCAATTTTATAGCAACTCTTATCTGTATAATCACTGCCCTCTTTCGGGGAATAAATGATTTAATATTTAGTTCTGTCTCCATGCTCTAAGAATCGAACTATACGCCTTTGTTAGATAATCGCTACTAAATTGTCAGGTTGGCTTCGAACCCCTCCCTTGAGTCTATAACTTAAGCGGAGAAACCAGGAGCTGGTGGCAGCGCAGCGCGTTGTGTACGGTTATTGTGGCTTGCTGGCAGTCCAGAAGGGTCTTATATTGCTGAGTGAGGGGCTGCGGCCACAGCATTGATAATTCCCTGACTGCAGAAGCCTAATTGCTGGTTCACAACAAGCAGCCCGTCCGGCGACTAATTATCCTAGGTGCAGTTCCCTGACTGACCTGAGGGTAAGGGGGCGCCGGAGAGCTGCGAGTTCCAAAGTGGAACTGAGAAAGTGGGATGTACATAACTCCCCGCAGTACTTAGAAGATTGATAGCAGTGGTGGGGCATCCAAAATACCCCCCTGCAGCAAATTGTAGAGCGAGATTAGCTTGCTGGATATTTTTGTCACATGGTGCCAGTGGTGGGATAACTAAGATAAGCCCCCACTGTACCTGTGATAGCCGTGTGCCGGCAGTGTGTCACGCCCCTCCGTCCGCTGATACACCCGTGTCAGTGGTGGGATTGTGACATAGTGGTGACACAGGGTCCGCTGTCCGTCGCGTTTTGGTGGCAGCGGGACCCCCGTTAGTCTCCGTATTGGGCGAACAGCGGTGGGCTGTTCGTCACACACAGAAACATTTTGGTTCCATTTACATGCACTGAGTTTAGGCTTCTAAACGTTCATGATCAACAATATTGAAGTCATTCGATGCTTGTTCCCAGGTCTCTTTAGACTAACTGAGAAACAATGATGGAGATAGAGCAATCACTAGTAAATCAATCTGTCCACATACAGTATCAGCAGCATACCTTCAGTCTTCACTGGGTTATGTGCTGCTGAGAACAATGATTTTTGCTCCAGCTAGTGTTGAGCATTCCGATACCGCAAGTATCGGGTATCGGCCGATACTTGCTGTATCGGAATTCCGATACCGACTTCCGATATTTTTTCAATATCGGAATTCGGCATCGGAATCGGAAGTTCAGTTGATTGACGGCCTGACGTCATCATGATGCGCGGTGTGTGCGCATCATGATGCGCCGTCATTTCGGGCCTTCCGGGGGTCTCTGCCGGCCTGCCGGGGGGCTGTGCCGGCCTGCCGGGGGGCTGTGTGGACTGCCCGGGGTCTGTACCGGCCTGCCGGGGGGCTGTGCCGGCCTGCCGGTGGTCTGTGCACCCTGTGGGGGTCTGTACCGGCCTGCCGGGGGGCTGTGCCGGCCTGCCGGGGGGCTGTGCTGATGTCCGGGGGTCTGTGCAAGCATCGTCCGATGGGACTACAAGTCCCATCGGGCGATGCCTGCTACCATGACAGTGATTGACACATTAGCCAATGATGGGACAGTAGTAGTCCCATCATCCGGCTAATGTGTTAAATGTTAAAAAAAAAAAAAATACTACATACATACTACATGCATGCTACATACATACTACATGCATGCTACATACATACTACATATATACTACATACATACTACATACATGCTACATACATACTGCATGCTACATACATACTACATACATACTACATGCATGCTACATACATACTACATATATACTACATACATACTACATACATGCTACATACATACTGCATGCTACATACATACTACATACATACTACATGCATGCTACATACATACTACATATATACTACATACATACTACATACATGCTACATACATACTGCATGCTACATACATACTACATACATACTACATACATACTACATGCATGCTACATACATACTACATATATACTACATGCATGATACATACATACTACATGCTACATACATACTACATATATACTACATACATACTACATACATGCTACATACATACTGCATGCTACATACATACTACATGCATGCTACATACATACTACATGCATGCTACATACATACTACATGCATGCTACATGCATGCTACATGCATGCTACATGCTACATACATACCACATATATACTACATACATACAATACATTCATACAATACATACATAGACATACAGTACATATAACATAGAGTAACATACTTACCAATACTTGTCACATTGTTCCCCGAAGCCATTGTCTTTTCCGGGATAAATATTAACATAACAAACCACAAAAATACTCACCCACGATCCGAAGCAGTCCACGAGTGTGTCCCACGACGATCTTGGGTAGAGAACTGCAGCATCAGATGATGCTGCCGTTCTCTACGGGCTGCAGGAATCCAATGACGGAAGGTAGGTATCCTTCCGCACTGTATTCCTCCGCCACTTAAAAAAAAAAAAGTCCCTAGTCTCACTTTATGCCATTGCTGTGTGGGAATTTCCCACACAGCAATGGCATAAAGTGAGACTAGGGACTTTTTTTTTTTTAAGTGGCGGAGGAATACAGTGCGGAAGGATACCTACCTTCCGTCATTGGATTCCTGCAGCCCGTAGAGAACGGCAGCATCATCTGATGCTGCCGTTCTCTACCCAAGATCGTCGTGGGACACACTCGTGGACTGCTTCGGATCGTGGGTGAGTATTTTTGTGGTTTGTTATGTTAATATTTATCCCGGAAAAGACAATGGCTTCGGGGAACAATGTGACAAGTATTGGTAAGTATGTTACTCTATGTTATATGTACTGTATGTCTATGTATGTATTGTATGAATGTATTGTATGTATGTAGTATATATGTGGTATGTATGTAGCATGTAGTATGTATGTAGCATGCATGTAGTATGTATGTAGCATGCATGTAGTATATATGTAGTATGTATGTAGCATGTAGTATGTAGCATGCATGTAGTATATATGTAGTATGTATGTAGCATGTAGTATGTATGTAGCATGCATGTAGTATATATGTAGTATGTATGTAGCATGTAGTATGTATGTAGCATGCATGTAGTATATATGTAGTATGTATGTAGCATGTAGTATGTATGTAGCATGTAGTATGTATGTAGCATGCATGTAGTATATATGTGGTATGTATGTAGCATGCATGTAGCATGCATGTAGTATGTATGTAGTATATATGTAGTATGTATGTAGCATGTATGTAGTATGTATGTAGCATGCATGTAGCATGCAGTATGTATGTAGCATGCATGTAGTATATATGTAGTATGTATGTAGCATGTAGTATGTAGCATGCATGTAGTATATATGTAGTATGTAGCATGTAGTATGTATGTAGCATGCATGTAGTATATATGTGTTATGTATGTAGCATGTAGCATGCATGTAGCATGCATGTAGTATGTATGTAGTATATATGTGGTATGTATGTAGCATGCAGTATGTATGTAGCATGCATGTAGTATATATGTAGTATGTATGTTGCATGTAGTATTTATGTAGTATGAATGTAGCATGTATGTAGTATGTAGTATGAATGTAGCATGTATGTAGTATGCATGTTGTATGTATGTAGCATGTAATTTTTTTTTTTTTTTTACATTTAACACATTAGCCGGATGATGGGACTACTACTGTCCCATCATTGGCTAATGTGTCAATCACTGTCATGGTAGCAGGCATCGCCCGATGGGACTTGTAGTCCCATCGGACGATGCCTGCACAGACCCCCGGAGCCTGCACAGACCACCGGCAGGCCGGCACAGCCCCCCGGCAGGCCGGCACAGCCCCCCGGCAGGCCGGCACAGCCCCCCGGAGCCTGCACAGCCCCCCGGCAGGCCGGCACAGCCCCCCGGCAGGCCGGCACAGCCCCCCGGAGCCTGCACAGACCACCGGCAGGCCGGCACAGACCACCGGAGCCTGCACAGACCCCCTGGCAGGCCGGCACAGCCCCCCGAAAGGCCCGTACAGACCCCAGAGAGGCTGTACAAGGGCAGGAAAGGGTTTTTCTTATTCCGATACCGGAAGTCCCATAGACTTGAATGGGACTTCCGGTATCGGAATCGGCGATACCGATACTTTTTTTAAAGATCGGCCGATACCATCCGATACGATACTTTGAAGTATCGGACGGTATCGCTCAACTCTAGCTCCAGCATTAACAATCCAATCACTCAATGAATAGGCAGCATTTTGCTTGTTTAGTATAATACACTCCTTAGCCCTCCACAAAGTACAATTCAGCTCGTATTCCTCCATATATTATAATGTTCACCATAGTCCTCCATATAGTATAATGTGCCCCATATTCCTCCATATAGTGCAATGTGACCCATAGTCCTCATATAGAAAAATACATTCCTCATAGTCCTCCATATAGTACAATGCATGCCTCATAGTCCTCCATATAGTATAATGTGCACCATAGTCCTCCATATAGTTTACACCATGTTCCAAATTATTATGCAAATGATATTTTTCTTTGATTTTCCTAAATGGTCGGTGCAAATGACAGTCAGTCGAATAGAAGACATCACCCGTTAGAGTATACATGTTCCAAATTATAAGGCACAGTAGAATTTTTAAACATTTGATATGTTTTAAAGAACTGAAAATGCTCATTTATGGAATTTGAAGCATTAGGAGGTCACATTCACTGAACAAAAAAGCTATTTAACTCCAAAACATCCTAACAGGCCAAGTTACATGTTAACATAGGAACCCTTCTTTGATATCACCTTCACAATTCTTGCATCCATTGAACTTGTGAGTTTTTGGAGAGTTTCTGCTTGTATTTCTTTGCATGAAGTCAGAATAGCCTCCCAGAGCTGCTGTTTTGATGTGAACTGCCTCCCACCCTCACAGATCTTTTGCTTGATGATACTTCAAAGGTTCTCTATAGTGTTGAGGTCAGGGGAAGATGGTGGCCACACCATGAGTTTATCTCCTTTTATGCCCATAGCAGCCAATGACTCAGAGGTATTTTTTTCAGCATGAGATGGTGCATTGTCATGCATGAAGATGATTATGCTCCTGAAGGCACGTTTCTGCTTTTTATACCATGGAAGAAAGTTGTCAGTCAGAAATCTATATACTTTGTAGAGGTCATTTTCACACCTTCAGGAACTTTAAAGGGCCCTACCAGCTGTTTCTCCATAATTCTGGCCCAAAACATGACTCCTCCACCTTGCTGATGTCGCAGCCTTGTTGGGACATAGTGGCACATAGTGGCCATCCACTACTCCATCCATCTGGACCATCCAGGGTTGCTCGACATTCATCAGTAAACAAGACTGTTTGAAAATTAGTCTTCATGTATGTCTGGGCCCACTGCAACTGTTTCTGCTTGTGGGCACTGTTTAGGGGTGGCCGAATAGTAGGTTTATGCATCACAGCAAGCCTTTGAAGGGTCCTACACCTTGAGCTTCAAGGGACTCCAGAGGCACCAGCAGCTTCAAATATCTGTTTGCTGGTTTGTAATGGCTTTTTAGCAGCTGCTCTCTTAATCCGATGAACTTGCCTGTCAGAAAGCTTCCTCATTCTGCCTTTATCAGCATGAACATGTCTGCCCTCAGAATCAGCCACAAATCTCTTAACAGTACGATGATCACGCTTAGGTTTTCGGGAAATATCTAATGTTTTTATCCCTTGACCAAGGCATTGCACTAGTTGATGCTTTTCGGCAGCAGAGAGATCCTTTTTCTTTCCCATGTAACTTGAAAACTGTGGCCTGCTCAATAGTGTGGAAGATCCAGTTTTCCTTTGATTGGGCTCACATGACAAACTAATTATCACAGGTATCTGAGATTGAGTTCAGTGATCCAAAGGACCCTGAGACACAATACCATCAATGGGTTTCATTAAAAAAAGCTATAACACTAGAGTTGAGCGAAACGGGTCGAAAAAATTCAAAAGTCCCCGACTTTTGGCAAAGTCGGGTTTCATGAAACGAAACCCGACCCTAGGATGAGGTCGGCCACGAGGTCGGCGACTTACGCGCCAAAGTCGCGTTTCAAAAGTTTGTTTTGCGCTCTTTTTCAGCCAATCAGGATCCACGGACACTGTGGGCAACGTGATGACATAGGCACGGGTCACCACCATCTTTCAGAAGGGCATGCAAGTGATTGGCTTGCTTTGGTGGGCGTCACAGGGGGTATAAAAGGGTGTGCACGCCGACCGCCATCTTACTTCTGCCGATCTTAGTATAGGGAGAGGTTGCTGCTGATTCTTTAGGGAGAGCGTTAGGCAGGGAAGAAGACAAAAAAACTGCTTCTGCTGCTAGCGATTTGGCCTGCACAACACACAAGTCACTGTGTGTGCAGTGCAAGGGGAGGCTATATTGTGGTGTATCAGTGGTGTTGGTTGTTGGGCTGCCTTTTAAGGCTTCCTGACACGCTGGCATTGCTGTTTACCCACTGCTCCGCAAACTGCTTTTTTAAAAGCAATCCAATCTCCCTTATCCTCTCGTCACTTTGGTCACAGGCAGCTGTGCCATCGAGCGTGTCACATAGCGCTCAGATATCAGTGGGCCGCACACAATCCACAAGTGTCCACTGTCCACAAGTGTACGCAGAGATTCAAAATCTCCATTATCCTCTCGTCACTTTGGTCACAGGCAGCTGTGCCATCGAGCGTGTCACATAGCGCTCAGATATCAGTGGGCCGCACACAATCCACAAGTGTCCAGTGTCCAAAAGTGTACGCAGAGATTCAAAATCTCCATTATCCTCTCGTCACTTTGGTCACAGGCAGCTGTGCCATCGAGCGTGTCACATAGCGCTCAGATATCAGTGGGCCGCACACAATCCACAAGTGTCCAGTGTCCAAAAGTGTACGCAGAGATTCAAAATCTCCATTATCCTCTCGTCACTTTGGTCACAGGCAGCTGTGCCATCGAGCGTGTCACATAGCGCTCAGATATCAGTGGGCCGCACACAATCCACAAGTGTCCAGTGTCCAAAAGTGTACGCAGAGATTCAAAATCTCCATTATCCTCTCGTCACTTTGGTCACAGGCAGCTGTGCCATCGAGCGTGTCACATAGCGCTCAGATATCAGTGGGCCGCACACAATCCACAAGTGTCCAGTGTCCAAAAGTGTACGCAGAGATTCAAAATCTCCATTATCCTCTCGTCACTTTGGTCACAGGCAGCTGTGCCGTCGAGCGTGTCACATAGCGCTCAGATATCAGTGGGCCGCACACAATCCACAAGTGTCCAGTGTCCAAAAGTGTACGCAGAGATTCAAAATCTCCATTATCCTCTCGTCACTTTGGTCACAGGCAGCTGTGCCATCGAGCGTGTCACATAGCGCTCAGATATCAGTGGGCCGCACACAATCCACAAGTGTCCAGTGTCCAAAAGTGTACGCAGAGATTCAAAATCTCCATTATCCTCTCGTCACTTTGGTCACAGGCAGCTGTGCCATCGAGCGTGTCACATAGCGCTCAGATATCAGTGGGCCGCACACAATCCACAAGTGTCCAGTGTCCAAAAGTGTACGCAGAGATTCAAAATCTCCATTATCCTCTCGTCACTTTGGTCACAGGCAGCTGTGCCATCGAGCGTGTCACATAGCGCTCAGATATCAGTGGGCCGCACACAATCCACAAGTGTCCAGTGTCCAAAAGTGTACGCAGAGATTCAAAATCTCCATTATCCTCTCGTCACTTTGGTCACAGGCAGCTGTGCCATCGAGCGTGTCACATAGCGCTCAGATATCAGTGGGCCGCACACAATCCACAAGTGTCCAGTGTCCAAAAGTGTACGCAGAGATTCAAAATCTCCATTATCCTCTCGTCACTTTGGTCACAGGCAGCTGTGCCATCGAGCGTGTCACATAGCGCTCAGATATCAGTGGGCCGCACACAATCCACAAGTGTCCAGTGTCCAAAAGTGTACGCAGAGATTCAAAATCTCCATTATCCTCTCGTCACTTTGGTCACAGGCAGCTGTGCCATCGAGCGTGTCACATAGCGCTCAGATATCAGTGGGCCGCACACAATCCACAAGTGTCCAATGTCCAAAAGTGTACGCAGAGATTCAAAATCTCCATTATCCTCTCGTCACTTTGGTCACAGGCAGCTGTGCCATCGAGCATGTCACATAGCGCTCAGATATCAGTGGGCCGCACACAATCCACAAGTGTCCAGTGTCCAAAAGTGTACGCAGAGATTCAAAATCTCCATTATCCTCTCGTCACTTTGGTCACAGGCAGCTGTGCCATCGAGCGTGTCACATAGCGCTCAGATATCAGTGGGCCGCACACAATCCACAAGTGTCCAGTGTCCAAAAGTGTATGCAGAGATTCAAAATCTCCATTATCCTCTCGTCACTTTGGTCACAGGCAGCTGTGCCATCGACCGTGTCACATAGCGCTCAGATATCAGTGGGCCGCACACAATCCACAAGTGTCCAGTGTCCAAAAGTGCACGCAGAGATTCAAAATCTCCTTTATCCTCTCGTCACTTTGGTCACAGGCAGCTGTGCCATCGAGCGTGTCACATAGCGCTCAGATATCAGTGGGCCGCACACAATCCACAAGTGTCCAGTGTCCAAAAGTGTACGCAGAGATTCAAAATCTCCATTATCCTCTCGTCACTTTGGTCACAGGCAGCTGTGCCATCGAGTGTGTCACATAGCGCTCAGATATCAGTGGGCCGCACACAATCCACAAGTGTCCACTGTCCACAAGTGTACGCAGAGATTCAAAATCTCCATTATCCTCTCGTCACTTTGGTCACAGGCAGCTGTGCCATCGAGGGTGTCACATAGCGCTCAGATATCAGTGGGCCGCACACAATCCACAAGTGTCCAGTGTCCAAAAGTGTACGCAGAGATTCAAAATCTCCATTATCCTCTCGTCACTTTGGTCACAGGCAGCTGTGCCATCGAGCGTGTCACATAGCGCTCAGATATCAGTGGGCCGCACACAATCCACAATTGTCCACTGTCCAAAAGTGTACGCAGAGATTCAAAATCTCCATTATCCTCTCGTCACTTTGGTCACAGGCAGCTGTGCCATCGAGCGTGTCACATAGCGCTCAGATATCAGTGGGCCGCACACAATCCACAAGTGTCCACTGTCCACAAGTGTACGCAGAGATTCAAAATCTCCATTATCCTCTCGTCACTTTGGTCACAGGCAGCTGTGCCATCGAGCGTGTCACATAGCGCTCAGATATCAGTGGGCCGCACACAATCCACAAGTGTCCAGTGTCCAAAAGTGTACGCAGAGATTCAAAATCTCCATTATCCTCTCGTCACTTTGGTCACAGGCAGCTGTGCCATCGAGCGTGTCACACAGCGCTCAGATATCAGTGGGCCGCACACAATCCACAAGTGTCCACTGTCCACAAGTGTACGCAGAGATTCAAAATCTCCATTATCCTCTCGTCACTTTGGTCACAGGCAGCTGTGCCATCGAGCGTGTCACATAGCGCTCAGATATCAGTGGGCCGCACACAATCCACAAGTGTCTAGTGTCCAAAAGTGTACGCAGAGATACAAAATCTCCATTATCCTCTCGTCACTTTGGTCACAGGCAGCTGTGCCATCGAGCGTGTCACATAGCGCTCAGATATCAGTGGGCCGCACACAATCCACAAGTGTCCAGTGTCCAAAAGTGTACGCAGAGATTCAAAATCTCCATTATCCTCTCGTCACTTTGGTCACAGGCAGCTGTGCCATCGAGCGTGTCACATAGCGCTCAGATATCAGTGGGCCGCACACAATCCACAAGTGTCCACTGTCCACAAGTGTACGCAGAGATTCAAAATCTCCATTATCCTCTCGCACTTTGGTCACAGGCAGCTGTGCCATCGAGCGTGTCACATAGCGCTCAGATATCAGTGGGCCGCAAACAATCCACAAGTGTCCACTGTCCACAAGTGTACTCAGAGATTCAAAATCTCCATTATCCTCTCGTCACTTTGGTCACAGGCAGCTGTGCCATCGAGCGTGTCACATAGCGCTCAGATATCAGTGGGCCGCACACAATCCACAAGTGTCCAGTGTCCAAAAGTGTACGCAGAGATTCAAAATCTCCATTATCCTCTCGTCACTTTGGTCACAGGCAGCTGTGCCATCGAGCGTGTCACATAGCGCTCAGATATCAGTGGGCCGCACACAATCCACAAGTGTCCACTGTACACAAGTGTACGCAGAGATTCAAAATCTCCATTATCCTCTCGCACTTTGGTCACAGGCAGCTGTGCCATCGAGCGTGTCACATAGCGCTCAGATATCAGTGGGCCGCAAACAATCCACAAGTGTCCACTGTCCACAAGTGTACTCAGAGATTCAAAATCTCCATTATCCTCTCGTCACTTTGGTCACAGGCAGCTGTGTCATCGAGCGTGTCACATAGCGCTCAGATATCAGTGGGCCGCACACAATCCACAAGTGTCCAGTGTCCAAAAGTGTACGCAGAGATTCAAAATCTCCATTATCCTCTCGTCACTTTGGTCACAGGCAGCTGTGCCATCGAGCGTGTCACATAGCGCTCAGATATCAGTGGGCCGCACACAATCCACAAGTGTCCAGTGTCCAAAAGTGTACGCAGAGATTCAAAATCTCCATTATCCTCTCGTCACTTTGGTCACAGGCAGCTGTGCCATCGAGCGTGTCACATAGCGCTCAGATATCAGTGGGCCGCACACAATCCACAAGTGTCCAGTGTCCAAAAGTGTACGCAGAGATTCAAAATCTCCATTATCCTCTCGTCACTTTGGTCACAGGCAGCTGTGCCATCGAGCGTGTCACATAGCGCTCAGATATCAGTGGGCCGCACACAATCCACAAGTGTCCACTGTCCACAAGTGTACGCAGAGATTCAAAATCTCCATTATCCTCTCGTCACTTTGGTCACAGGCAGCTGTGCCATCGAGCGTGTCACATAGCGCTCAGATATCAGTGGGCCGCACACAATCCACAAGTGTCCAGTGTCCAAAAGTGTACGCAGAGATTCAAAATCTCCATTATCCTCTCGTCACTTTGGTCACAGGCAGCTGTGCCATCGAGCGTGTCACACAGCGCTCAGATATCAGTGGGCCGCACACAATCCACAAGTGTCCACTGTCCACAAGTGTACGCAGAGATTCAAAATCTCCATTATCCTCTCGTCACTTTGGTCACAGGCAGCTGTGCCATCGAGCGTGTCACATAGCGCTCAGATATCAGTGGGCCGCACACAATCCACAAGTGTCCAGTGTCCAAAAGTGTACGCAGAGATACAAAATCTCCATTATCCTCTCGTCACTTTGGTCACAGGCAGCTGTGCCATCGAGCGTGTCACATAGCGCTCAGATATCAGTGGGCCGCACACAATCCACAAGTGTCCAGTGTCCAAAAGTGTACGCAGAGATTCAAAATCTCCATTATCCTCTCGTCACTTTGGTCACAGGCAGCTGTGCCATCGAGCGTGTCACATAGCGCTCAGATATCAGTGGGCCGCACACAATCCACAAGTGTCCACTGTCCACAAGTGTACGCAGAGATTCAAAATCTCCATTATCCTCTCGCACTTTGGTCACAGGCAGCTGTGCCATCGAGCGTGTCACATAGCGCTCAGATATCAGTGGGCCGCAAACAATCCACAAGTGTCCACTGTCCACAAGTGTACTCAGAGATTCAAAATCTCCATTATCCTCTCGTCACTTTGGTCACAGGCAGCTGTGCCATCGAGCGTGTCACATAGCGCTCAGATATCAGTGGGCCGCACACAATCCACAAGTGTCCAGTGTCCAAAAGTGTACGCAGAGATTCAAAATCTCCATTATCCTCTCGTCACTTTGGTCACAGGCAGCTGTGCCATCGAGCGTGTCACATAGCGCTCAGATATAAGTGGGCCGCACACAATCCACAAGTGTCCACTGTCCACAAGTGTACGCAGAGATTCAAAATCTCCATTATCCTCTCGCACTTTGGTTACAGGCAGCTGTGCCATCGAGCGTGTCACATAGCGCTCAGATATCAGTGGGCCGCAAACAATCCACAAGTGTCCACTGTCCACAAGTGTACTCAGAGATTCAAAATCTCCATTATCCTCTCGTCACTTTGGTCACAGGCAGCTGTGCCATCGAGCGTGTCACATAGCGCTCAGATATCAGTGGGCCGCACACAATCCACAAGTGTCCAGTGTCCAAAAGTGTACGCAGAGATTCAAAATCTCCATTATCCTCTCGTCACTTTGGTCACAGGCAGCTGTGCCATCGAGCGTGTCACATAGCGCTCAGATATCAGTGGGCCGCACACAATCCACAAGTGTCCAGTGACCAAAAGTGTACGCAGAGATTCAAAATCTCCATTATCCTCTCGTCACTTTGGTCACAGGCAGCTGTGCCATCGAGCGTGTCACATAGCGCTCAGATATCAGTGGGCCGCACACAATCCACAAGTGTCCAGTGTCCAAAAGTGTACGCAGAGATTCAAAATCTCCATTATCCTCTCGTCACTTTGGTCACAGGCAGCTGTGCCATCGAGCGTGTCACATAGCGCTCAGATATCAGTGGGCCGCACACAATCCACAAGTGTCCAGTGTCCAAAAGTGTACGCAGAGATTCAAAATCTCCATTATCCTCTCGTCACTTTGGTCACAGGCAGCTGTGCCGTCGAGCGTGTCACATAGCGCTCAGATATCAGTGGGCCGCACACAATCCACAAGTGTCCAATGTCCAAAAGTGTACGCAGAGATTCAAAATCTCCATTATCCTCTCGTCACTTTGGTCACAGGCAGCTGTGCCATCGAGCATGTCACATAGCGCTCAGATATCAGTGGGACGCACACAATCCACAAGTGTCCAGTGTCCAAAAGTGTACGCAGAGATTCAAAATCTCCATTATCCTCTCGTCACTTTGGTCACAGGCAGCTGTGCCATCGAGCGTGTCACATAGCGCTCAGATATCAGTGGGCCGCACACAATCCACAAGTGTCCAGTGTCCAAAAGTGTACGCAGAGATTCAAAATCTCCATTATCCTCTCGTCACTTTGGTCACAGGCAGCTGTGCCATCGAGCGTGTCACATAGCGCTCAGATATCAGTGGGCCGCACACAATCCACAAGTGTCCAGTGTCCAAAAGTGTACGCAGAGATTCAAAATCTCCATTATCCTCTCGTCACTTTGGTCACAGGCAGCTGTGCCATCGAGCGTGTCACATAGCGCTCAGATATCAGTGGGCCGCACACAATCCACAAGTGTCCAGTGTCCAAAAGTGTATGCAGAGATTCAAAATCTCCATTATCCTCTCGTCACTTTGGTCACAGGCAGCTGTGCCATCGAGCGTGTCACATAGCGCTCAGATATCAGTGGGCCGCACACAATCCACAAGTGTCCAGTGTCCAAAAGTGTACGCAGAGATTCAAAATCTCCATTATCCTCTCGTCACTTTGGTCACAGGCAGCTGTGCCATCGAGCGTGTCACATAGCGCTCAGATATCAGTGGGCCGCACACAATCCACAAGTGTCCAATGTCCAAAAGTGTACGCAGAGATTCAAAACCTCCATTATCCTCTCGTCACTTTGGTCACAGGCAGCTGTGCCATCGAGCGTGTCACATAGCGCTCAGATATCAGTGGGCCGCACACAATCCACAAGTGTCCAGTGTCCAAAAGTGTACGCAGAGATTCAAAATCTCCATTATCCTCTCGTCACTTTGGTCACAGGCAGCTGTGCCATCGAGCGTGTCACATAGCGCTCAGATATCAGTGGGCCGCACACAATCCACAAGTGTCCAGTGTCCAAAAGTGTACGCAGAGATTCAAAATCTCCATTATCCTCTCGTCACTTTGGTCACAGGCAGCTGTGCCATCGAGCGTGTCACATAGCGCTCAGATATCAGTGGGCCGCACACAATCCACAAGTGTCCAGTGTCCAAAAGTGCACGCAGAGATTCAAAATCTCCTTTATCCTCTCGTCACTTTGGTCACAGGCAGCTGTGCCATCGAGCGTGTCACATAGCGCTCAGATATCAGTGGGCCGCACACAATCCACAAGTGTCCAGTGTCCAAAAGTGTACGCAGAGATTCAAAATCTCCATTATCCTCTCGTCACTTTGGTCACAGGCAGCTGTGCCATCGAGTGTGTCACATAGCGCTCAGATATCAGTGGGCCGCACACAATCCACAAGTGTCCACTGTCCACAAGTGTACGCAGAGATTCAAAATCTCCATTATCCTCTCGTCACTTTGGTCACAGGCAGCTGTGCCATCGAGCGTGTCACATAGCGCTCAGATATCAGTGGGCCGCACACAATCCACAAGTGTCCAGTGTCCAAAAGTGTACGCAGAGATTCAAAATCTCCATTATCCTCTCGTCACTTTGGTCACAGGCAGCTGTGCCATCGAGCGTGTCACATAGCGCTCAGATATCAGTGGGCCGCACACAATCCACAATTGTCCACTGTCCAAAAGTGTACGCAGAGATTCAAAATCTCCATTATCCTCTCGTCACTTTGGTCACAGGCAGCTGTGCCATCGAGCGTGTCACATAGCGCTCAGATATCAGTGGGCCGCACACAATCCACAAGTGTCCACTGTCCACAAGTGTACGCAGAGATTCAAAATCTCCATTATCCTCTCGTCACTTTGGTCACAGGCAGCTGTGCCATCGAGCGTGTCACATAGCGCTCAGATATCAGTGGGCCGCACACAATCCACAAGTGTCCAGTGTCCAAAAGTGTACGCAGAGATTCAAAATCTCCATTATCCTCTCGTCACTTTGGTCACAGGCAGCTGTGCCATCGAGCGTGTCACACAGCGCTCAGATATCAGTGGGCCGCACACAATCCACAAGTGTCCACTGTCCACAAGTGTACGCAGAGATTCAAAATCTCCATTATCCTCTCGTCACTTTGGTCACAGGCAGCTGTGCCATCGAGCGTGTCACATAGCGCTCAGATATCAGTGGGCCGCACACAATCCACAAGTGTCCAGTGTCCAAAAGTGTACGCAGAGATACAAAATCTCCATTATCCTCTCGTCACTTTGGTCACAGGCAGCTGTGCCATCGAGCGTGTCACATAGCGCTCAGATATCAGTGGGCCGCACACAATCCACAAGAGTCCAGTGTCCAAAAGTGTACGCAGAGATTCAAAATCTCCATTATCCTCTCGTCACTTTGGTCACAGGCAGCTGTGCCATCGAGCGTGTCACATAGCGCTCAGATATCAGTGGGCCGCACACAATCCACAAGTGTCCACTGTCCACAAGTGTACGCAGAGATTCAAAATCTCCATTATCCTCTCACACTTTGGTCACAGGCAGCTGTGCCATCGAGCGTGTCACATAGCGCTCAGATATCAGTGGGCCGCAAACAATCCACAAGTGTCCACTGTCCACAAGTGTACTCAGAGATTCAAAATCTCCATTATCCTCTCGTCACTTTGGTCACAGGCAGCTGTGCCTTCGAGCGTGTCACATAGCGCTCAGATATCAGTGGGCCGCACACAATCCACAAGTGTCCACTGTCCACAAGTGTACGCAGAGATTCAAAATCTCCATTATCCTCTCGTCACTTTGGTCACAGGCAGCTGTGCCATCGAGCGTGTCACATAGCGCTCAGATATCAGTGGGCCGCACACAATCCACAAGTGTCCACTGTCCACAAGTGTGTGCAGAAATTCTAAAACTCCCCTGTCCTATAAACACCTTGTACCTTATTTTACATTACTATATAGTTTGTTGGATTTTGTCTACATTTCTACCAAAAATGAGGAAGGCTGGTGGAAGAGGCCGTGGAATTGGGCGGGGGTTGGCAGCTGGTAATGATGGTGTTGGTGGTGGATCTAATGGTAGTGGCAAGAGCAAAATAGGACCGAATGCAGGAGGTGCTGACCCTGCGTCATCGTCTGCCTGCATAAGGCCTCGAACGCTTAGTTTTCTAGGAGTTGGCAAACCGCTTTTAAAGGCAGATCATCAGGAAAAAGTTTTGTCTTACATTGCTGACTCAGCCTCCAGCTCTATCGCCTCCTCTTCTTCAGTTGTAAAAAGTAAAAGCACTGAGTCGTCATTGGAGGCTCATGTTCATGAACCACACCTTTCCTTGTGTCCTTCACCCCAACCAAGATTGAAGGATGACGCAGGCCATACTACTGATTACTCCATGGAGCTGTTTTCACATACCATGCCTGGATTATCAAGTCAAATTGTGAATTACCCAGGCCAAGATGAATCTGACATGGAGTGCACTGATGCACAGCCGCTGATGGATGATTCTGCTGGTACATTCACTCAGAGCACTACATTGTCCTCGCAGTGTACAGAGCCAGATTTTGACCCTGATGAGACTCAGGTGCCCCTTCCCGCACACTATACCACCATACACGGTGACACAGAGAAAGGTGCACATGACATAGAAGAGGAGGTGATGGATGACCCAGTTGTTGACCCAGATTGGCATCCATTGGGGGAAGAGGGTGCTGCTTCCAATAGCTCAGATGAGGAGCATCCACAGCAGACATCAACATCGCAACAGCTGTTATCTGGCAGGCCCGGAGCACTCCAAAGACAGGTTCCAAACATCAAAAGAGTTGCTGGACAGCTTGTCCAGAGGGTCAAAAGATCACAGCGTGCTAGGCCGCAAAATGTCTGCCAAAGTAGGAAGAGTGCAGTGTGGCACTTTTTTGAACAAAATCCTCATGATCAGGCCAAGGTTATCTGTAAGAAGTGTGCAAAGACCTTTAGCCGAGGGAAAAATCTGAAAAATTTGAATACCAGTTGCATGCTTAGACATTTAACCAGCATGCACTTGCAAGCGTGGACACAACACCAAACCTCAAGTGCCACATGTGCAACTGAT
This sequence comes from Dendrobates tinctorius, assembly GCF_039654945.1. Lineage (NCBI taxonomy): Eukaryota > Metazoa > Chordata > Amphibia > Anura > Dendrobatidae > Dendrobates > Dendrobates tinctorius. The sequence continues at coordinate 5,519,594 of NW_027361694.1, forward strand.
CACAACGAAGGTAGTCAGCAACGCTACATTGTTTCCCCCACTGTAAGCACACCGGTTAGCACAGCAGCAAATGTTGAGGTGTCGTTGCAAGGCCACAGCAGTCAGGGAATCCCACTGTTATATCAACGAAAGACTGATTCTAGGCCATCAGAAAGAACACCAACTCCATCACCATCATCAACCCTTTCTCAGTCCGCCCTGTCCACCGCTACTTCCACCATATGCAGCTCTCAAGTCCAGCTCACCCTCCCAGACACTATGAGTAGGTCAAGAAAGTACTCAGTCTCTCATCCGCGTACACTGGGTTTGAACGCCCACATTGCCAAACTAATCTCGTTTGAGATGATGCCCTTTCGGTTGGTGGAAAGCACAGCTTTCCGCGAACTCATGGCCTATGCAGTACCACGCTATGACCTACCCAGTCGCCACTTCTTCTCTCGCAAAGCCATCCCAGCCCTCCACCATCATGTGAAAGACCGCATTGTCCATGCACTCAAGCAGTCAGTGAGCGGAAAGGTGCACCTCACAACTGATGCATGGTCCAGTCGGCATGGCCAGGGCCGTTACGTGTCCATCACTGCGCACTGGGTTAATGTGGTGGATGCAGGGTCCACAGGGGACAGCGGTGGTGGGACAGTGCTGCCTAGCCCACGGTATAGGAAACAGTTGGCTGTAGGCGTTCGACCCTCCTCCTCCTCCTCCTCCAGAAGCGACAGCTCGTCCACAGAGCGCAGTCGTACGAGCACTCCATCTGCAGCTGCCACTGTTGCACACGATGTGTCCCCCTATCGAGCAGCTAGTGGAAACCGTCAGCAGGCTGTGTTGCAGATGATGTGTTTGGGCGACAGACACACCGCCGAGGTGCTGGCCGAGTACTTGAAGCAACAAACTGAGTCATGGCTGGGCAGTGTACATCTTGAGGCAGGCAAGGTAGTTAGTGATAACGGCCGTAATTTTGTGGCAGCCATAGCCCTTTCAAAACTCAGCCACATACCTTGCTTGGCTCACACCTTGAACCTGGTGGTGCAGTGCTTCCTCAAAAATTATCCGGAGTTAACAGCCCTGCTCCAGAAGGTGCGAAGACTGTGCGCGCACATCCGCCGGTCGCCTGTACACTCCGTTCGTATGCAGAAGCTGCAGCGATTGCTCCACCTTCCCAACCACCGCCTCATTATCGACATTGCAACAAGGTGGAACTCCACCCTGCACATGGTGGAGTGGCTGTGCGAGCAGAGGCAGGCCATAATGCATTTGTGGGAGGATACACGGCCAGGCACTTTGAGAGCAGACATGGAGTTGACAGGCGTGCAGTGGTCGAAGCTGAAAGACCTTTGTAAAGTCCTTCAGTGTTTTGAGGAATGCACACGGCTGGTAAGCGCAGACGACGCCATCCTAAGCATGAGCATCCCACTTATGCGTCTGCTCATGCAAACTTTGACGCACCTTAAGGAGCAGGCGTCTGCAGCCAATGTTGATGAGGAGGAAGAGGAGGAGGGAATCCTTGATGACATTCAGCCATTGTCTGCTCAGGGACCTCTCCTGGACGAGGTGGAGGAAGAAGAGGAGGAGGAGGAGGATGATGGGGATGATTACTTAGGGGAGGAGGATGCATCTCGTGGGGCAAGTGAAAATGTTGGCGTGGCAAGGTCTGGTACAGGGTTTGTGCGTGACTGGAGGGATGTGGATTTGCCAGAAAGTGCTCCTCCACCCAGCACTCGCAGTGTATCATTGACACCGGGAACATTGGCCCACATGTCAGATTATGCCTTGCGGATCCTAAAAAGGGACCCCCGCATTGCCAAAATGATGAACGATGACGACTACTGGTTGGCCAGCATCCTGGATCCACGCTATAAAGGCAAATTACAAAACATCATGCCACAGGAGAACCTTGACCTAATATTGGCTAATAAACAAGCAACTCTGGTAAATCGGTTGCTTGAGGCATTCCCAGCACACAGCAGCGGTGATGGTTCTCACACGAGCTGTACGGGCCGGGGGCAGCTTGGCAGAGGTGTTCGTGGTGCACACAGCAGAAGTGGTGTTGGAGACAGGGGTTTCATGACAATGTTGTGGACTGATTTTTCAAATACCGCTCACACAACTGGTAATACTGCATCGATGGAAAGTGACAGGAGACAACAGTTGTCAACTATGGTTACAAACTACTTTTCCTCCCATATCGATGTTCTCCCACACAGGTCATTCCCCTTTGACTATTGGGCCGCTAAACTGGACACCTGGCCTGAATTGGCCCAATATGCCTTACAGGAGCTTGCTTGCCCAGCTGCAAGTGTGCTATCGGAAAGAGTCTTCAGTGCAGCTGGATCAATCCTGACAGAAAAAAGGACCCGTCTGTCAACCCAAAATGTGGATGATCTAACCTTCATTAAAATGAACCACACATGGGTTTCCAAGGATTTTGTCCCACCTTCCCCTGATGACACATAGGGTGACAGAAAAATGGCTTGCTTTGGTCCACCTCTTCCTGGTACTTCACCTATTTCGCCTTTTGCATCAGTTGAATGTCCAACATCAACATATGCCACTTTCTAAAACTCCCTAACTGTGCTGCCTCCCCCCGCATGGCCAGGGTCACCACCTAGCGCACGACACCGTGCGAGTGCCGTTGCCCTGGACAGGTGGGTAGGCCGACTCTTGGGCGCGGGCACTGGCACAGGGTCCCTCATAGTGCAATCAAGTGTCTCTGACGGCGGTGGTGCACACCCGCCGTCAGACACACCGCTGCACTATGAGGGGCCCAGTGCCAGTACCGACGCCCACGAGTGGGCCCCCCTTGCTTGGCCAGGGCCCCAGCATTTGCAATCTTTACCTCTCCCTGCTCCTCCGCTGTGTAATCTGGGCCGTCAAATCCATACTGTGCCTGACACCGTCTGAGCCTGCCTCCTGAGACATATATTTTGAATGTGTACGCTATCCATACATGTTATCCGGGGATACGGTACCCCTTCTAACCTTTGTGCAATGACGTGCAATCCATACTGGGCCTAACACCGTCTGAGCCTGCCTCATGCTGTATAGACATATATTTTGAATGTGTACGCTATCCATACATGTTATCCGGGGATACGGTACCCCTTCTAACCTTTGTGCAATGACGTGCAATCCATACTGGGCCTAACACCGTCTGAGCCTGCCTCATGCTGTATAGACATATATTTTGAATGTGTACGCTATCCATACATGTTATCCGGGGATACGGTACCCTTTCTAACCTTTGTGCAATGACGTGCAATCCATACTGGGCCTAACACTGTCTGAGCCTGCCTCATGCTGTATAGACATATATTTTGAATGTGTACGCTATCCATACATGTTATCCGGGGATACGGTACCCTTTCTAACCTTTGTGCAATGACGTGCAATCCATACTGGGCCTAACACCGTCTGAGCCTGCCTCATGCTGTATAGACATATATTTTGAATGTGTACGCTATCCATACATGTTATCCGGGGATACGGTACCACTTCTAACCTTTGTGCAATGACGTGCAATCCATACTGGGCCTAACACCGTCTGAGCCTGCCTCATGCTGTATAGACATATATTTTGAATGTGTACGCTATCCATACATGTTATCCAGGGATACGGTACCCTTTATAACCTTTGTGCAATGACGTGCAATCCATACTGGGCCTAACACCGTCTGAACCTGCCTCATGCTGTATAGACATATATTTTGAATGTGTACGCTATCCATACATGTTATCCGGGGATACGGTACCCCTTCTAACCTTTGTGCAATGACGTGCAATCCATACTGGGCCTAACACCATCTGAGCCTGCCTCATGCTGTATAGACATATATTTTGAATGTGTACGCTATCCATACATGTTATCCGGGGATACGGTACCCCTTCTAACCTTTGTGCAATGACGTGCAATCCATACTGGGCCTAACACCGTCTGAGCCTGCCTCATGCTGTATAGACATATATTTTGAATGTGTACGCTATCCATACATGTTATCCAGGGATACGGTACCCTTTCTAACCTTTGTGCAATGACGTGCAATCCATACTGGGCCTAACACCGTCTGAGCCTGCCTCATGCTGTATAGACATATATTTTGAATGTGTACGCTATCCATACATGTTATCCGGGGATACGGTACCCCTTCTAACCTTTGTGCAATGACGTGCAATCCATACTGGGCCTAACACCGTCTGAGCCTGCCTCATGCTGTATAGACATATATTTTGAATGTGTATGCTATCCATACATGTTATCCGGGGATACGGTACCCCTTCTAACCTTTGTGCAATGACGTGCAATCCATACTGGGCCTAACACCGTCTGAGCCTGCCTCATGCTGTATAGACATATATTTTGAATGTGTACGCTATCCATACATGTTATCCAGGGATACGGTACCCTTTCTAACCTTTGTGCAATGACGTGCAATCCATACTGGGCCTAACACCGTCTGAGCCTGCCTCATGCTGTATAGACATATATTTTGAATGTGTACACTATCCATACATGTTATCCGGGGATACGGTACCCCTTCTAACCTTTGTGCAATGACGTGCAATCCATACTGGGCCTAACACCGTCTGAGCCTGCCTCATGCTGTATAGACATATATTTTGAATGTGTACGCTATCCATACATGTTATCCGGGGATACGGTACCCCTTCTAACCTTTGTGCAATGACTTGCAATCCATACTGGGCCTAACACCGTCTGAGCCTGCCTCATGCTGCATAGACATATATTTTGAATGTGTACGCTATCCATACATGTTATCCGGGGATACGGTACCCCTTCTAACCTTTGTGCAATGACGTGCAATCCATACTGGGCCTAACACCGTCTGAGCCTGCCTCATGCTGTATAGACATATATTTTGAATGTGTACGCTATCCATACATGTTATCCGGGGATACGGTACCCCTTCTAACCTTTGTGCAATGACGTGCAATCCATACTGGGCCTAACACCGTCTGAGCCTGCCTCATGATGTATAGACATATATTTTGAATGTGTACGCTATCCATACATGTTATCCAGGGATACGGTACCCTTTCTAACCTTTGTGCAATGACGTGCAATCCATACTGGGCCTAACACCGTCTGAGCCTGCCTCATGCTGTATAGACATATATTTTGAATGTGTACACTATCCATACATGTTATCCGGGGATACGGTACCCCTTCTAACCTTTGTGCAATGACGTGCAATCCATACTGGGCCTAACACCGTCTGAGCCTGCCTCATGCTGTATAGACATATATTTTGAATGTGTATGCTATCCATACATGTTATCCGGGGATACGGTACCCCTTCTAACCTTTGTGCAATGACGTGCAATCCATACTGGGCCTAACACCGTCTGAGCCTGCCTCATGCTGTATAGACATATATTTTGAATGTGTACGCTATCCATACATGTTATCCAGGGATACGGTACCCTTTCTAACCTTTGTGCAATGACGTGCAATCCATACTGGGCCTAACACCGTCTGAGCCTGCCTCATGCTGTATAGACATATATTTTGAATGTGTACGCTATCCATACATGTTATCCGGGGATACGGTACCCCTTCTAACCTTTGTGCAATTACGTGCAATCCATACTGGGCCTAACACCGTCTGAGTCTGCCTCATGCTGTATAGACATATATTTTGAATGTGTACGCTATCCATACATGTTATCCGGGGATACGGTACCCCTTCTAACCTTTGTGCAATGACGTGCAATCCATACTGGGCCTAACACCATCTGAGCCTGCCTCATGCTGTATAGACATATATTTTGAATGTGTACGCTATCCATACATGTTATCCGGGGATACGGTACCCCTTCTAACCTTTGTGCAATGACGTGCAATCCATACTGGGCCTAACACCGTCTGAGCCTGCCTCATGCTGTATAGACATATATTTTGAATGTGTACGCTATCCATACATGTTGTCCAGGGATACGGTACCCTTTCTAACCTTTGTGCAATGACGTGCAATCCATACTGGGCCTAACACCGTCTGAGCCTGCCTCATGCTGTATAGACATATATTTTGAATGTGTACACTATCCATACATGTTATCCGGGGATACGGTACCCCTTCTAACCTTTGTGCAATGACGTGCAATCCATACTGGGCCTAACACCGTCTGAGCCTGCCTCATGCTGTATAGACATATATTTTGAATGTGTACGCTATCCATACATGTTATCCGGGGATACGGTACCCCTTCTAACCTTTGTGCAATGACATGCAATCCATACTGGGCCTAACACCGTCTGAGCCTGCCTCATGCTGTATAGACATATATTTTGAATGTGTACGCTATCCATACATGTTATCCAGGGATACGGTACCCTTTCTAACCTTTGTGCAATGACGTGCAATCCATACTGGGCCTAACACCGTCTGAGCCTGCCTCATGCTGTATAGACATATATTTTGAATGTGTACGCTATCCATACATGTTATCTGGGGATACGGTACCCCTTCTAACCTTTGTGCAATGACGTGCAATCCATACTGGGCCTAACATGTCTGAGCCTGCCTCATGCTGTATAGACATATATTTTGAATGTGTACACTATCCATACATGTTATCCGGGGATACGGTACCCCTTCTAACCTTTGTGCAATGACGTGCAATCCATACTGGGCCTAACACCGTCTGAGCCTGCCTCATGCTGTATAGACATATATTTTGAATGTGTACGCTATCCATACATGTTATCCAGGGATACGGTACCCTTTCTAACTTTTGTGCAATGACATGCAATCCATACTGGGCCTAACACCGTCTGAGCCTGCCTCATGCTGTATAGACATATATTTTGAATGTGTACGCTATCCATACATGTTATCCGGGGATACGGTACCCCTTCTAACCTTTGTGCAATGACGTGCAATCCATACTGGGCCTAACACCGTCTGAGCCTGCCTCATGCTGTATAGACATATATTTTGAATGTGTACGCTATCCATACATGTTATCCAGGGATACGGTACCCTTTCTAACCTTTGTGCAATTACGTGCAATCCATACTGGGCGTGAGAACGGCTGGCGAGCTGTTAAGCAAGCTACAGCACCTATCCAGACAAGTACAGGGATTCCCTAGCGAGGAGACTTATTTGATTGTTTTCTATGTTGGGACAGCAATTTTTGGGGAGCACTATACTCTGGAGAATGATAGATGGGGCCCACCATACACTGGAACATTCCAAAGGTGGACATCAGACACTGGAGCAGCATTTACAGGGCCCATTATACACTAGAGCAGTAGAAATGGGGCCCATTATGTTTGGAGCATTATTTGGGCCCATAAGACAGTGGAGCTTCATCCATGGGGACCAACATATACTGTAGCATTATGTGGAGCTCATCATATACTGTTTCAAACATTATATGGGACCAATGATTTTGTATGGAGAAATAGATGGGCCTCGTCATGAGATGTAAAAAGTGAGGTATTTTTCATTGTACTATACCGCTATTTCTCTGCCGTATCGGAGCATGGTGAGTTGTGGTATGTGTTAAAGGGGCGCTCTTTCACCCAGGGCACATGAAAACCTGCAGCCAGCCCTCCCCCCCCACAAATTTAGCCAAATAACCCCCATTTTTCAGTGCGTAACTTGTATTATGAAGTTAATTAAGGTTGACAAGCTTAAGTAAGAAGAATTGATGCTTTTGGCATTCAAATGGGCACTGTAGGTGTGTTTCCTGTCCTCCTCTCACTGCCGACTTTTATTCCCCATTGACTTACATTGGGTTTCGTGTTTCGGGACGACCCCGACTTTTCCCTATAATCGGACGATCTTGCTCGACCCGACTTTTGGAAAAGTCGGGTTTCACGAAACGAAACGCGACCCTAAAAAAGCAAAAGTCGCTCAACTCTATATAACACTTAAAAACAATTTGCATAATAGTTTGGAACATGGTGTAATGTTCCCCATAGTCGTCCATATAGTATAATACACTATTCATAACCCTCCATATTGTATAATGCACTTCCATAGTCCTCCATGTAGTACAATGTACGATCCACAGTATAATGCACCCCATAGTTCTTCATATAGTATAATGCATTCCCCATAGTCCTAGATAGAGTAAAATGTAGGTCTCATGCAGTACATATAGTATGATGCACTGTTAGGGCTGGCGGAATGCACCAAATAATAAAATAATAGTAAGGTGAGTTTGCAGCCCGGGTCCACCGTGCAGAGGTGGTAAACTGCTGCTTAGTAATGGCAGACACTAACTGAGCACCGGCGGGATAACAGCTGACCCGGTGTACACAGGAGAGAACTCTGTTAATGCACAGAGCCGCATTAGCCAACGCCGGAGCCTATTAACTTCACAGGGCTCGGCAGTGTGAGCGCTAGTAAAGGGACACACTACTCTGCCCCAAGGACACAGTGTTGGAGTCCCTCTAGTCCCACTAGCGATCAACACCGCAACTGCAATGCCAGGACTGAATAAAGAAAGGTAGCACCGCTACTGGTGCATGGAGCACCACACTGGCGGATGCCAATAATCAGCTTATGCTTAACTGGAAAGCGCTCTATCGGTGCATGGCGCCGCGCTGACGGACGCTGCAGTATGCGGTACAATGTGCCTCATGCTGGATGGCCCACTCTGGCATTATTTTGTGAGAGGTGCCTAGGACGCTGCAGTGCTAGGCAGTGCCACTACTTGGCGCTGACTCTAAACACTAACCCTGAACACAAACGCAACCAAGCATAGGGGTTTCTTAATGAGTCAGTCACCAGTCTCAAGCATCCATCATCACACACACAACTAACCATTAGAGTCTATACTAGAACATGGCCAAGCGGCCATGTGACTCTTTTATAGTGGCATCCTTCCGGGACCTTCCCAGTAGTGGACCAATCTGAGCAGGGACGGGACCTGCGCATGTGACCTCCGACCTCCAATGAGAGGTATAAAAAAGATCAACATAACTAAGGTAGAGCAGGTGCATAGAAGAGCAACCAAAGTTATTGAGGGAAGGTTTGGAGTGGAATACCAAAGCAAGTTATCAAACTTGGGGTTAATCAGTTTGAAAAAATGAAGGCTTAGGGGTGATCCTATTACAATGTATAAAAATTAGAATGAACAGCACTAGTGATGAGTGAGCATGCTCGTCACTGAAGCCTTAGGCAAGGTGAAACTGTCACTGCTGTGAGACAAACACACACATCATGTTTGTGCAGCTTCCTGTCGAGTCCACTAAGTTCTCGCCTTGCTACATTGGTGCCTTCAAGGTACTCGAACAGGTCAACCCTGTGGTCTACCGGCTGGCCCTTCCTCCACACCTGGGTATCACCAATACCTTCCACGTTTCCCTCCTTAAGCCAATTCACATGTCCCTGTTCTCTGAGTCATCTGCCGGTACATCAGGCTTGTCCTCTGACGAGTTTGAGGTGCATGCCATTGTGGGGTGCAGGGTGGTATGTGGGAAAAAGTATTATCTGGTGGACTGGAAATGTCATGACCCAGAGGATCGGACCTGAGAACCTGTAGAGAACATCTGTGCTCCTTTGCTCATTGCGGCCTTTGAGCGTAGTGAGGCTTAGGAGGAAGGGGCCCTAGGCGGGGGGGTAATGTTAGGTGTCGGGTGCCTGCCTCTGCACAGGAGGAATCCCGAGCCTTGCCTTCTGCCATCTCCCATTCAGTCCTGACTGCAAAGGAGGCTGCTCAGCAAAGATGTCGATCCTGGTGTCTTGCTCAGGCAAGTGCTGTCAGGTTGGTTGCTGCTGCCGACTCTGGTTCAGCTTTAGCAATCCGCACTAGCCAGCAGCGAGCAGCTCCAGAGACTAAGTCCTTTTTAGAGCCTACTGAGCATGCCCGTGGGATGACCTCTCATTGGAGGTCAGAGGTCACATGCTCAGGTCCTAAAGCAGCTCAGACAGGACCATCAGGAAGGTCCCGGAAGGATGCTGCCATAAAAGGTTTGCATGGCTGCTCAGCCATGTGCTAGGATGGATAGTAATTTGTAATTGTGTGTGTGAAAATGTAAGCATGCGTTCTGATGACTGACTCAATAAGACTCCCTCCCTCTGGTTGTGTATATGTATAAGGTATTGGAGTTAAAGTCAGCGCTTACTAGTAGCTTTGCTTATGTGTCACGGTGCACCCAGTCCTCAGCACCACACTTAGCACCAGATTGTGCCATCAAGCACAAGGCACTATTGTACTGCATCTACTGCAGCAACCGTCAGAGCGGTGTCATGTGCAAATACGGCACTTTCCAGTTCTAAGCTTAGGCTGGTTAGTGGCATCTGCCAGTGCGGCACTGGTAAGCACGTTGTCTGCTTTATTTTAGTTTAGTGTATTCTGGCTCCGCAGTTGCGGCGCCGAACGCTAGTGGGTCTAGAGGGACCTAACCCGGTGTCATTGGGGCAGGGACCTGTGACCAAAACACTAGCGTTCATTCTGAGGTATCATGGCCCTGTGAGGTAACAGGGCCCGCCTCATATTCACCGGATGAAGTTAACCCGTGTGTACTTGTTATACCTCCGTTTAGTGTCGCCTATTACAGAGCAGCCATTAACATCTCTGCACAGTGGCTGCGATCGCACCATAGTACCATCTTTTATTATTTGGTGCCTCCTGCCAGCCCCTAACAGTAAGTCTAACCTCTATTGTTGGTAAAATATTTGAAGGGTTTCTGAGGGATGTTATTCTGGATTATCTCAATGAGAATAACTGTTTAACTCTTTATCAGCATGGGTTTATGAGGAATCACTCCTGTCAAACAAATCTAATCAGCTATTATGAAGAGGTAAGCTATAGATTGGACTAAGGTGAGTCATTAGACATGGTATATCTTAATTTTTCCAAAGCTTTTGATACCACACAAAAGGCTGGTATACAAAATGAGGATTCTGGGGTCAGGGGAAAAATGTGTGTAAATGGGTAAGTAACCTGCTTAGTGATAGAAAGCAGAGGGTGATTATAAATGGTATAATCTCTAACTGGGTCGCTGTGACCAGTGGGGTACCACAGGGATCGGCGTTGGGACCTATTCTCTTCAACATATTTATTAACAATCTGGTAGAAGGTTTACACAGTAAAATATCAATATTTGCAGATGATACAAAATTATGCTAAGCAGTGAATACAAAAGGTGGCCGATGTGGTTTAACATTGATAAATGTAAGGTTATACATATGGGAAGAAGGATTCAATATCACCATTACACACTGAATGGGAAACCACTGCGTAAATCTGACATGAAGAAGGACTTGGGGATCCTAGTTAATGATAAACTTACCTGGAGCAGCCAGTGCCAGGCAGCGGCTGCCAAGGCAAACAGGATCATGGGGTGCATTAAAAAAGGTCTGGATACGCATGATGAGAGCATTATACTGCTTCTGTACAAATCACTGGTTAGACTGCACATAGAGTACTGTGTACAGTTTTGCCCAACAGTGCTCAGGAAGGATATAATGGAACTAGAGTGAGTACAAAGGAAGGCAACAAAATTAATAAAGGGGATGGGGGAACTACAATACCCAGAGGGATTAGCAAAACTAGTTTCCTTTAGTCTAGAAAAAAGACAACTGAGGGGCGATCTAATAACCATGTATATAAGAGGACAATACAAGCATCTCTCCTAGGATCTGTTTATGCCAAGGAAGGTGACGGTCACAAGGGGACATTCTCTGCATCTGGAGGAGAGAAGGTTTTTCCAACAACAAAGAAGAGGATTTTTTACTGTTAGGGCAGTGAGAATCTGGAATTCCTTGCCTAAGGAGGTGGTGATGGCTAACTCAGTCGAGGGGTTCAAGAGAGGCCTGGATTCCTGTCTACCGGAGGGACCTTATCATCTCTATATTTTCAATTCCGGATTGGAGTGTCCACCCTTTCTGGGATAGTTGCAGACACCAGCAGTGCTTTATGTGACGTTCTGCGCGAAGAATTCCTCCCCAAATCCACAACTGAACTCTAGCTGGAAAATCCTGCAAAATTCCAGGACATTTGCAAATTTCCAAACTGTTTGGGGACTGTGGACGGCAAACACATTTGGATTATGAAACCTGCTGGAAGTGGATCTGAGCATTTCAATTACAAAAAATACTTTTAGATTGTTCTCATGGCAATTGCAGATGCTGACTGATTTGTTGCGTGGACGTTGGCTGATTTGGACGAGACAATGACTCTCAGACTTTCAAAGACTCAGACATGGTCCAGCGTTTGTATGGGAATAGTTTCAATTTTCCAATGCCACAACCTCTTCTGAACACTGAAGGACTGCCAAGGCCATTTGTTGTGGTTGGGGATGAGGCTTTTCAAATATGTGCCAACCTCATAAAACCATACTCGAGTTAGGACTTGAATCACACCAAAAGGATTTACAACTACCGACTGACAAGGGCGCAAAGTACTGTGCAGTGTGCATTTGGTTTGCTGGCATCTAAATGGCGCATTTAGAGAACAGCCATCAATCTAAAAACTGAAACAATTGATGAGGTTGTCAAGGCATGTGTTGTTCTGCACAATTATATTATGGTGAAAGAGCAACACCACCTAGAACTTGAGGAACCTGTTGCTAGCACATTGAATGATTACCAAGATCACCCTCTGAGGACTACAGTGGAAGTTTTCCAAATGAGGGATAACTTTGATGCTTACTTAATTTCGGATATTGGACATGTGGCATGACAAGAGGAAATGGTTTAATCTACTTTTAAGCAAATGTACCTGTAATGTTTGCTGACTTTAATAATAATAACACCTCCACTGGAGCACCCATTACTACTTCACTCAAAAATACAATACACATCTGTGTGTTTTCAAATAAAGAAGTAAGCATAACACAGGAATTGTGAAAACAAAAGACAATTTTTATTAACAAAAATACAAAAACTGTTTCTTTTACATACATTAGTTTAAACAATAAACTTTAATTGTGGTTAGGTTCGGGGTCTGTCCAGTGGTATGATATTGTGGACCTTGGGGGCGTCAGGCTGGGATTATTGTGTATGTGTTGTGAGCAGTTACGGGGGAAGCGGCAATAAGATGTAGGATTGGATAACAGATGGTGTGGTCTACAATATCACCTATTGGGCTATATAATGGGGCAGATGACACATTGGGAGCAGATGGAACATTGGGGGAAAACAACAGATTAGGAGTTGAATATAAATTGGAAGGGATAGACACATCGGATGGGAGAGACCCAATGGAAGGTGGAGATAGATTGGAAAACAGAGACACATTGGGAGGTGAAGGTGGAGGTGGTGGGTCCTTTTTTTGGCAACATTTTCTTCTCCCGGACTTTAGTTTCGGGTGCTGAGCAGTGCCAGAACTGGGCGCCTGTATTTTGGAGTTCCCTCGGCATTTCTTACTTGCATGTTGCAGCGGTGCTGCACAAGGCAGTGTGGTGGAAGTTGCATGCTGCAGTGGTGACAATGGGAAGACTCATTACCACTCGACTGCTCCTGCTCTTCCGCACTGGAAGGTTCCTGTAAAGAAAATACATGATTTATCACAAGTGTAGGATTGACAGTCAATAAATACCAATCAGTAAGCAAATGTGATTACTTCATCAGTGTGATGTCCACTCTGGGAAGCATTCTGGTCTTCACTGGAGGACATGTTGGAATAGCAGGCAGCAGTCAAGTGAAACCCTAGATAACAAAACAGTAAAGAACAGATAAGAAAAATTGAACTTGTAAACTTGTAAAGAGCCAACAGCAATGTAGCCAAATGTTGTGAATTCTCTCTCTGGTTTCCCTCTGGTGATTACTGAAGGTAGTGGAGCTGGTCAGATTGACAGAGGGGTTGTGAGTTCTCTTTCTGGGTGCCCTCTGGTGGTTACTGGAGGTAGTGGAGCTGATCTGATTGACAGAGGCTGGCCACCTGATAATGAGGATGACAATTGGAGATCTGGAGTTTCAGATTGGGATTTAAGACAGCCGACTCCCTCTATCCCTGCTGGTGATTTTCTTCCTGTGCCTCCTGAGGTCTGATGTCTCCTGCTCTGTCCCTGCATGTTCAGCTAAGTGGTTCATTTTCTACTCTGTTTGCATTTGATCTGGTTTTGTCTATCTCTGCTTTGTGCGGGTCAGCCAGGTCCGGCTGGGGCTGTGCTGAATCACCACCTATATGTTACTGCTTGTACCAGTTTGTTTTGTACCATTATATTGGTCTCTTTTTGCTTTGCTTTCAGAATATACCAGAGTGCTGATATAGTGGGGGTGAAGTCGTGCGACTTCAGTGTTTTTTGTGCTTCAGACGTGTTGGACTTTTGCAGGGTTTTTTGCATGATTGCAGACAGTGTTTTTCCTTTCCTGTCCAGTCTAGTCAGTGTGGGCCCATTGTTTGCTCAGTCTATTTTTCTGCCTGCGTTTGTGTTTTCATCTTGTCTCACCGACAATATATGTTTGGGGGCTATCTATTCCTTTGGGGTCTGCTCCGGGGCAGTTTAGATTTCCGCTTTCTTGCTTTAAGCTTAGTTAGCTCTCTGGCCGTGCCAAGGCGTCTAGGATCATCGTAGGTACACTCCACGGCTACTGCTAGTTGTGTGGACAGGATCAGGGGTCTGCAATCCGATTAGTTACCAACCTCTCTGGTTTTCTGTGGCTTAGCCTGGGCCTGCTATCCTCCTCAGTGACCCATTCATAACAGTCAAAGGAAAAAAAGGCAAAATTAAAAACACAATGGACGCTAAGACTTACATTACAGGCATTAGTCCAACAGCACAGCTATCAGACAGCACAGAACTGAGGCAGCAGCACAACACCAGGACAGCAGCACACATCAGGGACAGGATAAATCCATGACATGAGAAATCCCGGACATGAGAAACCCAGGACACGACTAATACAGTAAAGGACTAATCCAGGACAATAGCAGCTGAGATGGCCAGTACCACACCATCTGACAGGAGAAATCAGGGACAGGAGAAATCCAGGGCAGGACTAATCCAGGACAGGACTATTCCAGGACAGGAGCACCGCACAGTCTACAAGGAACAGAAAGCAAGACATAAGACACAAAGTGATGAAGAGTGTAAGACTGAGCAGAGTGTGAGACTGGGCAGTAATTGAAAAGTACAAACACTCATACTTACACTAAGTAGCAGCTGAGAGGGCCAGCACCACACCACCAGACAGGAGAAATCAGGGACAGGAGAAATCCAGGAGAGGAGAAATCCAGGACATGAGAAATCCAGGACACGAGAAGTCAAGGTCAGGAGAAATCCAGGACATGACTAATTCAGGACTGTAGCAGTTGAGAGGGCCAGTACTACACCACCTGACAGGAGAAATCTGGAACAGGAGAAATCCAGGACAGGAGAAATCCCAGACAGGAACATGGCACAGTCTACAAGGAACAGAAAGCAAAACATAAGTACAGAGTACAGACTGCAGTAAGAGAGATGGAGTGGAATGGAAGTCTTCAAACAGAGGCTGGACAGACATCTGTCTGGAATGATTTAGTGAATCCTGCTTTGAGCAAGGGGTTGGACCAGATGATCAGGAGGTCTCTTCCAACTCTACCATTCTATGATTCTATGAGTACAGATTGCAGTGAGAGAGACAGGCAGACAGACATTTTCAAAGCTTCTATACTTACATACACAGTCTTGAGATCACATCCGAGGTCTCGAGAGTCCTTGAAGTCCAGTATGCACGTCCCCTTTTATACCACTGGGATTTAGGAGGGGCTATCATCAGTTCCTGGACCTCCACAGTCTGAAGTACACATGCACATCAAAAGCATCTATGCGCATGTCCTTCCGTACCAATAAGTTTCCATATACAGTAATGTGTTATTTTGACATAAAGAAACCAAGAGAGCAGACAATTGGTAAACCCTTAAAATATGTCAGGACCTAATAGTCCATCAGAAGCGTCGCACTCTGCACTGTTCTTTCGGCCGGGGGGAGATGAGACCCCAATGATTTTGCCCCTGATGAACCCTCAATGACCAGGAGGGGGAAACGTGTCGGGTGTTCTTTGTACAACAATGGCTGATAAGTATCCATTTTTTGATATTTTTGGTTGACAGACCAACTATGCATTGTAAATGAGCTCTACATTGTTTGTTTTTTATATCTATGGCTATTGTTCCCAAAGTGCAATATATTTATTGTTTGCTGAATAAAGGGGGGGTGTATATAAGGTGTCAAGAATTGCCATAGAATACTATTGACACTAAATGCAATTAGCTTCTGATGGACTATTAGGTTCTGACCTATACAGATTGATTTTTTCTTTTGCATTAGTTGGTTTGCAATTGTTTGGAGTAAATGTTGCTGTTAATGCTGTAGTATATTCAGCCTGTTTAGGCTGGTTTATGTTGTACTGTATACGTTTTTTAGGCATTAATATTGTGTATTGGTCTGTCCCCTTTTTTTGCAGCAGATACATTGTTTACTACGAGATAAGATCGATGAGCTGCATGGACTGCATTTTTTTCATTTTTTTGCAGCATACGTATTGTTTACTACGAGATAAGTTATTTGAGCTGCACTTCTCTTATTTTTTGAGTCTTTTTGTCTACGAGATAAGTTTACAGCACTTCAGCACTTTTCTCCTATGAGACATATTTATGTCTACCCATTAGGGGTGTTTTTTCGGGTATATTTGTATCTGTGTGGTTTTTTCTGTGTATCCCTTTTTTTGTTTTGTTAGGGTGATAAAGGGTCCCTAGGGATACTGACGTTGAGCAGTGGCACCATATCGTCAACAACTAGGGTGCCAACCTCCGTGGTCAGGAAGGGACACATTAGGGCTTATTAGGGTGAGGTTCCCCCCTTCCTTTGATAAAAATTTTTTCTTTGTGTGTCAATTTCTCGGCACTGTTGTAAACCCGATATCACCCAGTCTTTTAGAATTCAAAAAAATTTTCTAAAAATATTGAATTAAAGGTTAATTTTTAGGGGTTTACCAATTGTGTGCTCTCTTGGTTTCTTTTTGAATATTTTGGTCCCTACATATTTTTTCTTAGTTTTTTTTTGTTGCTTTGACATACTCATCCACATGTGCATGCCTGCGCATATTTGATGGCTCAAAAAATCCAACATGTTGCTTTCGGCGGGAACAGCGAAACGATGCACAGGGATGCATCCGCATACAAATTGATGCAAACGCATGTCCCTGCATACTCAGTGATAAATATAGGTACGCAAGACGCATGCAGATCTTAGGAAAGGAGTACGCAGGCCTACGCTGCGCACACATACGCTAATATGAACCCGGCCTTAAAACTCCTTGCCGATGGAGTGTTATTACTTTGTGTCTTGTTGCTGTCAATAGTCTTTTCATGGTGTATATGATCAGTAAAATTAAACTGTTTTCCAAAACCTCAACTTTATTGAACAGTTTGGCTGTTCCTCAGTTGTTTCAATATGAAAATATTGACCATTTTTACCTCTTTGGTAAATCGGTTACTTATACACCTGACTTCAAATTTAATGACTACACACATGTATAAATACTGTATATATCTCTATATACAGTGAGGAAAATAAGTATTTGATACACTGCCAATTTTGTACATTTTTCCACCTACAAAGAATGGAGTGGCCTGTTATTTATATCATAGGTACACTTCAACTATGAGAGACAGAATCTAAAAAAAACTCATGAAATCACATTGCATGATTTTTACATGATTAATTTGCATTTGATGGTATGAAATAAGCATTTGATAAAATAGAACAAGCAAGCTTAATATTTGGTACAGAAACCTTTGTTTGCAATTACAGAGGTCAAAGGTTTCCTGTAGGTCTTGACCAATTTTGCACACACTGCAGCAGGGATTTGGGCCCACACCTCCATGCAGATCTTCTCCAGATCATTAAGGTTTCAGGGCTATTGCTGGGCAACATTGAGTTTCAGCGCTCTCCTAAGATTTTTTATTGGGTTGAGGAACAGAGACTGGCTAAGCCTCTGTGGAAACTTGAAATGCTTCTTAAGGAGCCAGTCATTATTTGCTCAGGCTGTGTATTTTGGATCAATATCATGCTGAAAGACCCAGCCATGACCCATCTTCAATGCTTTAACTGAGGAAGGAGTTTGTTGGCCAAAATCTTGCGATACATAAGCCCATCCATCATCTTTTCAATACAGTACAGTCATCCTGACCCTTTTGCAGAAAAGCATACTCAAAGTATGATATTTCCCCCACCATTCTTCATGGTTGGGACGTGTTCTTGGGCTTGTACTCATCTTTCCTCTTCCTACAAACACGGCGAGTGGAGTTGATACCAAAAACTTCTATTTTGCTCTCACTTGAACACATGACCTTTTTCCATGCCTCCTCTGAATCATCCAGATGGTCATTGGTGAACTTAAAATGGGCCTGAACATGTGCTGGCATGAGCAGTTGGACCTATCATGCCCTGCAGGATTTTAATACATGACGGCGTAGTGTATTACCAACTGTAATGTTTCAGACTGTGGTTCCAGCTCTCTTAAGGCAATTAGCCTGATCCTCCCGTGTAGTTCTGGGCTTCTTCCTAACCTTTCTCAGAATCACGAGGCCAGACCATACATGTAGCCCTAGACCAAGGAAGATTTACAGTCACCTTCTTTCAGTCCATTTTCTAATAATTGTGCCAACAGTTTTAGCCTTATCATTGAATCATGGAATCATAGAGTCTAAGAGTTGGAAGGGACCTCAAGAGTCATTGTGTCCAACCCCCTGCTCAATGCAGGATTCACTAAACCATCTCAGACAGATGTCTTTCCAGCTTCTTGTTGAAGACTTCCATTGAAGAAGAACTCACCACCTCTCGTGGCGGCCTGATCCATTCATCATTCATTGATCACCCTCACTATCAAAAAGTTTTCTCTATCATCTAATCTGTATCTTCTCCTTTTCAGTTTCATTCCATTGCTTCTCATGTTTCCAACTGTAAATGAGACTAAAGATTATCTCTGTGACAGCCCTTCAAATATTATTAGACAGCTATTAATTCTTCACTTAGCCTTCTTTTTTGCAAGCTAAACGTTCCTATATCCTTTAACTGTTCCTCATAGGACATACTTTGCAGTACACTTACCACCCTGGTAAATTTTCTCTGAATTTGCTCCAGTTTTTCAATGTCATTTCACTAAGCTGCTTGCCTATTGTCCTGTAGCCCATCTCAGCCTTATGCAAGTCTACATTTTTGTCCCTGGTGTCCTTAGACAACACTTTGGTCTTGGTCATGGTGGAGAGGTTGGAGTGTGATTGAATGAGTGGACAGGTGTCTTTTAGGTGCAGATAATACAGGTATTGAGTACAGAGTAGGAGGGCTTCTTGAAGAAAAATTAACAGGTCTATGAGATCTAGAATTCTTGCTGGTTAGTAGGTGACCAAATACTTATTTCATGCTGTAAAATGCAATTTAATTATTTAAAAATTATGCAATGTGATTTTCTGGTTTTTATTTTTAGCTTCTGTCTCTCACTGTTAAAGTGTACCTACTGAAAAAACTAAACAATAACCCAGTTGCATACCAGATGCAAAGCAGTTGCACAAGAGAAGTGCAACAACTCCAACTAAGAGAAAATCAACTCCAAACTGAACATGAACACAAGAGGATGCAGAGTATAAAGGTTAAAATAGTAAATTTTTATTAAACAAAGTGGCATAAAAGTCACAAGAAACATGAGCAAAGTTTGTAAAAAACAGAGAAACAAACAGTAGCCAGCCTGCAGCATATGAGGCACACCACATGCAGTGACTTGTGTGTGAGTTATACTGGAGGCAAGAGCAGCCAAATACCAGTCCACAGGTCTATGTATGAGTCAAACCAAGTGAATAAAAATACAGGGTTAGAAAAGGCACATCTTACCACTAGTGAAAAGAAATCAGACAGGCCAGAGGTGCCGATTGGCAAGACCCCGACATGCGTTTCGTGTGTTAAACACCACTTTCTTATGGGGAATGTAGTTATAGTGGCAGTTAGGACCTCTTTATCTCCATAGAAACCAGTCACTTGACCAATAACATGGTCTATAATGATTGAATGGGGTAGCTCCTCTGGCGCATGCGCAAGCGCACCGGACCTGCTGCATCCCGCAAATGCGCCCCGAGCCATAAAGCATCACTGCACATGTGCAAGGTCAAACTAGAAGGTAGCAGCTCTTGGTCATTCAGAGAAGGTAAAAAGGTGCCATAACGAGCATAGGCCAGACGGCAGTGCGGCGCGCATGTTCACCGCAACTCCATCTAGAGATATGAACACTTCAATGGCAGCATGAATGAATAGTGGTTTCAACATAATAGTACCTTGTTGTAATAGTCCACAGTATAGCCAGGCCATGAGCTAGTATAGAAAGAATAAAATGGCAGTACATAACAAATAGGAGGGGGCAAGAGCAATGCTGCTAAACATACACTTTCATTATGTGCACTAGACGAAATGTAGCATGACATTATAAGTTGATGAAGGAGTGTGGAGGGATGGACATCAGCAGGGATCAACTAGAGAGGGAGACATCAAGGTTGATGGTGACACCACAACAGGGTAACAATAGAGTTGAGCGATACCGTCCGATACTTCAAAATATCGGATCGGAATGGATCGGCCGATCTTTAAAAAAAGTATCGGTATCGCCGATGCCGATACCGGAAGTCCCATTCAAGTCTATAAGACTTCCGGTATCGGAATTGGAAAAACCCTTTCCTGCCCTTGTACAGCCTCTCGGGCCGGTGGGCTGTGCGGACTGCCCAGGGTCTGTGCACCCTGTGGGGGTCTGTACCGGCCTGCCGGGGGGCTGTGCTGATGTCCGGGGGTCTGTGCACGCATCGTCCGATGGGACTACAAGTCCCATCGGGCGATGCCTGCTACCATGACAGTGATTGACACATTAGCCAATGATGGGACAGTAGTAGTCCCATCATCCGGCTAATGTGTTAAATGTAAAAAAAAATAAAATAAATAAAATACTACATACATACATACTACATGCATGCTACATACATACTACATGCTACATACATACTACATATATACTACATGCATGCTACATACATGCTACATACATGCTACATACTACATATATACTACATGCATGCTACATACATGCTACATGCTACATACATACTACATATATACTACATGCATGCTACATACATGCTACATGCTACATACATACATACTACATACATACTACATATATACTACATGCATGCTACATACATACTGCATGCATGCTATATACATACTACATGCATGCTACATACATACTACATGCTACATACATACTACATACATACTACATGCATGCTACATACATACTGCATGCATGCTACATACATACTACATGCTACATACATACTACATATATACTACATGCATGCTACATACATACTCCATGCTACATACATACTACATACATACTACATGCATGCTACATGCATACTACATGCTACATATATACTACATACATTCTACATACATACTACATATATACTACATGCATGCTACATACATACTGCATGCATGCTACATACATACTACATGCATGCTACATGCATACTACATATATACTACATGCATGCTACATACATACTACATGCTACATACATACTACATGCTACATACATACTACACATATACTACATGCATGCTACATACATAATACATGCTACATACATGCTACATACATACTACATATATACTACATGCATGCTACATACATGCTACATGCTACATACATACTACATATATACTACATGCATGCTACATACATGCTACATGCTACATACATACATGCTACATACATACTACATACATACTACATATATACTACATGCATGCTACATACATACTGCATGCATGCTACATACATACTACATGCATGCTACATGCATACTACATATATACTACATGCATGCTACATACATACTACATGCTACATACATACTACATGCTACATACATACTACACATATACTACATGCATGCTACATACATAATACATGCTACATACATGCTACATACATACTACATATATACTACATGCATGCTACATACATGCTACATGCTACATACATACTACATATATACTACATGCATGCTACATACATGCTACATGCTACATACATACATGCTACATACATACTACATACATACTACATATATACTACATGCATGCTACATACATACTGCATGCATGCTACATACATACTACATGCATGCTACATACATACTACATGCTACATACATACTACATACATACTACATGCATGCTACATACATACTGCATGCATGCTACATACATACTACATGCTACATACATACTACATGCTACATACATACTACATATATACTACATGCATGCTACATACATACTACATACATACTACATGCATGCTACATGCTACATATATACTACATACATACTACATACATACTACATATATACTACATGCATGCTACATACATACTGCATGCATGCTACATACATACTACATGCATGCTACATACATACTACATATATACTACATGCATGCTACATACATACATACTACATGCTACATACATACTACATATATACTACATGCATGCTACATACATACTACATGCTACATACATGCTACATGCTACATACATACTACATATATACTACATGCATGCTACATACATGCTACATGCTACATACATACATACTACATGCTACATACATACTACATACATACTACATATATACTACATGCATGCTACATACATACTGCATGCATGCTACATACATACTACATGCATGCTACATACATACTACATGCTACATACATACTACATACATACTACATGCATGCTACATACATACTGCATGCATGCTACATACATACTACATGCTACATACATACTACATGCTACATACATACTACATATATACTACATGCATGCTACATACATACTACATGCTACATACATACTACATGCATGCTACATGCATACTACATGCTACATATATACTACATACATACTACATACATACTACATATATACTACATGCATGCTACATACATACTGCATGCATGCTACATACATACTACATGCATGCTACATACATACTACATATATACTACATGCATGCTACATACATACTACATGCTACATACATACTACATGCTACATACATACTACATATATACTACATGCATGCTACATACATACTACATGCTACATACATACTACATGCTACATACATACTACATGCTACATACATACTACATATATACTACATGCATGCTACATACATACTACATGCTACATACATACTACATACATACTACATGCATGCTACATACATACTATATGCTACATACATACCACATATATACTACATGCATGCTACATACATTCTACATGCTACATACATACTACATACATACTACATACATACTACATGCATGCTACATACATACTACATGCTACATACATACCACATATATACTACATACATACTACATACATACTACATGCATGCTACATACAATACATTCATGCAATACATACATAGACATACAGTACATATAACATAGAGTAACATACTTACCAATACTTGTCACATTGTTCCCCGATAGCATTGTTGTCTACGTAATAAATATTAACATAACAAACCACAAAAATACTCACCCATGATCCGAAGCAGTCCACGAGTGTGTCCCACGACGATCTTGGGTAGAGAACTGCAGCATCAGCTGATGCTGCCGCTCTCTACGGGCTGCAGGAATCCAATGACGGAAGGTAGGTATCCTTCCGCACTGTATTCCTCCGCCACTTAAAAAAAAAAAGTCCCTAGTCTCACTTTATGGTAAAAGCTGTGTGGGAAATTCCCACAACTAGAGAGGAAGACATCAAAGTTGTAGCATGCATGCAGTATGTATGTAGCATGCATGAGTATTTTTGTGGTTTGTTATGTTAATATTTATTCCGTAGACCACAATGGCTTCGGGGAACAATGTGACAAGTATTGGTAAGTATGTTACTCTATGTTATATGTACTGTATGTCTATGTATGTATTGTATGAATGTATTGTATGTAGCATGCATGTAGTATGTATGTAGCATGTATGTAGTATGTATGTAGTATGTATGTAGCATGTAGTATGTATGTAGTATGTATGTAGTATGCATGTAGCATGTAGCATGCATGTAGTATATATGTGGTATGTATGTAGCATGTAGTATGTATGTAGCATGCATGTAGTATGTATGTAGTATTTTTTTTTTTTTTTAAACATTTAACACATTAGCCGGATGATGGGACTACTACTGTCCCATCATTGGCTAATATGTCAATCACTGTCATGGTAGCAGGCATCGCCAGATGGGACTTGTAGTCCCATCGGACGATGCTTGCACAGACCCCCGGACATCAGCACAGCCCCCCGGCAGGCCGGTACAGACCCCGGGCAGTCCACACAGCCCCCCGGCAGGCCGGCACAGCCCCCCGGCAGGCCGGCAGAGACCCCCGGAAGGCCCGAAATGACGGCGCATCATGATGCGCACACACCGCGCATCATGATGACGTCATTTTGGCTGTCAATCAACTTTGAACTTCCGATTCCGATGCCCGATATTGAAAAAATATCGGATGTCGGTATCGGAATTCCGATACAGCAAGTATCGGCCGATACCCGATACTTGCGGTATCGGAATGCTCAACAATAGGTAACAACACTAAAGAAAAAATATAAAACATAAGCACATAAAAAAATAAAAGCACAACATCCAGCACTGGATGAAAAGCATGATGGGAGCAAGACTGAAGGATGGTACCAACATGGATATACACAGGAGACAAAACTGAGTGACTCATTCAGACTTTTAGTGGTCATTGTCCCAAGTGTCACTATCCATTAAGTTTCACATTGAGCTAGGAGTTTTTTCTATATTTCCCCCTTTGATCCATGAGTGGATAACATCAATACCCCTAAACAGAAAAGATTTAGGGTACCAGATGTTACGAGAATTTAAATGTTCATTTAAAAATTACAGACTTCTCGATTCTTTGCCGATGGGAAAACTTGCAAAATTGGTAGTGTATCATATACTTATTTTCCCCACTGTAGATATATATATATACAGTATGTGTGCGTGTGAGAATATATATATATATGTGATATGTGTGTATGTATGTATATGTGTGTGTCTGTCTTTATGCTATACATACATTAGTTTGCTATATATGAAATCTGCAGTTATTTCAGAAGATAATGTCCAAGAACATACTTACTTTAATAATATGCATCAGAAGATTAGAAATGTAGCCATGATTTAATCTGCAAAATAATAGTCCATGTTTAAATTATAATTTTTCCAAACACAATATGCAAGCAGCTACAATTTATTGTATAGTATAGTGGAAATTACTATGTGCCAGTCTATTTAAATTTCTACATCATTGAAAGGGTGTAATTGAATATAAGCTTTTCAAAGTTAAGCTTAGAACAAGCCCATAAAAATGATCAGTTAGGTTTATCTTGTGTTAAGGGAAAGGCTTTAACTTGGCATCAGTCCTACAGCAGCCATACTGATAGTTGTGATTAACATAAAGGCATTTTAAAGTTTGCATAGCAAATGAAAAGAACTAATGAAAGCACTAGTACAATCCCCAAAATGTATAGATAAAAGGGTGGTCCACCTATAGGGGCATTTATTTTTTTATTACCTAAATGTATGTACAGTATTATTGGTTAAATATTTGATGTATTTGAATTCTTTTAAATATTGTGCTACAGAATAGGCTGAAAATCCATCAGTAAGATATGTCTACCAATCTAATTGGACACTTTTTAACTGTTAGCTGTCCATCTTCAAGCTCATCTTGGGTGGTTTGTGACCGCAGACTGTGTCCACAAATATAACACGAATTCCAAAAAATATTTTTATCTCCAAATGTATACATTTAAGAAAATAAAAAAGGGTCCCCAGGAGGTGGACATCCAGAATCTTCTTGCATATACAGTATACAGTATATACACCTACAGATCCTTTCTTGATATCTCATGCTATATCCAAAGGCATTATTATGGCATTTTTGGGCTGTTATTTATAACACTGGTACCTACTGTATTTTTATACTCTTTTGGTTTTGTCTCTTTAGTTAATATCAGGGGCGTAACTACCGCGGCTATAGAAATCATTTGGCCTCTTTTTGCTCTGTTCTCAGAATATGCCAGAGTGCTGATATAGTGGGTGAAGTCTAGTGACTTCAGGGTTTTTTTTGCTATCAGAAGTGTTGGACATTATTTGCAGGGTTTTTTAGCGTGATTGCAGACAGTGTCTTTCCTTTCCTGTCCTTTCTAGTTAGTGTGGGCCCCATCGTTTGCTCAGCCTATTTTCCTACCTGTGTTTGTGCTTTCATCTTGTTTCACCGTCAATACATGTGTGGGGGCTCTCTATTCCTTTGGGGTCTGCTTTGGGGCAGTTTAGTTTTTCCCTTTTCTTGCTTTAGGCTCATTTAGTGCTCCGGCTGTGATGAGGTGTCTAGATTCATCGGAGGTACGCTCCACGGCTGCTGTTAGTTGTGTGGTTAGGATCAGGGGTCTGCAATCCGCATAGTTACCAACCTCTCTGGTTTTCTGTGACTTAGCTTGTTTTTGTTTTCCTTCTCGGTGACCCATTCATAACAGAATTACCAGCCATACCGCAGATTCTAGGGTACTCAAAAGCAGGAAAGAATTGTTAAAAAAAAAAAGTGTCAGAATTTTTTTTATACGTATTTTTTCCTCTTTTTCTCTGGGGTAGTAGGAGGATTTTTTTTTTCCTAATGGAGATTAAGCAATTGTCTGATCGTGTGGAGCAACTCGCTGCTGAAGTGCAGGGAATTTCCGCCTATCTCACTCAGTCACATGCTGTTGAACCAAAGATCCCTACTCCTGATGTGTTTTCTGGGGATCAGTCTAAATTTTTGAATTTTAAGAATAATTGTAAATTATTTCTTGCCTTGAAGCCTTACTCATCGGGGAGCTCTGTGCAGCAGGTTAAGATTGTCATCTCCTTGCTGCGTGGTGATCCCCAGGATTGGGCTTTTTCTCTGACACCTGAAAATCCTATTCTGACTATTGTGGACGCATTTTTTCAAGCCTTGGGGTTGTTGTAAGATGAACCTAATGCTGTTGATCAAGCTGAGAAAACCATGTTGGCATTGAACCAGGGTCAGGATTCTGCAGAGTTAGACTGTCAAAAATTCCAAAAGTGGGCGGTCCTTACTACATGGAATGATGGTGCATTGGCAGCTCTTTTTCGGAAGGGTTTATCAGAGACCGTAAAATATGTTATGGTGGGATTTCCTGTTCACTCTGGTCTGGATGATTCTATGTCATTAGCCATTCAAGTTGATCGGCGTTTACGTGAACGTAAAACTACACGGGAGGCATTGCCACCTTTTGAACAAACGTCTGAACCTATGCAATGTGATGGGGTTTTGTCTAGGGCACAACGTCAGGAGTTTAGAAGGCGTAATAAGCTGTGTTTTTCTGTGTAGACGCCTCTCATACTATTTCTGTCTGCCCTAAATGAGAGAAACGTTTTGCACACACATTTGCTGTGGGCGGTGTACAGCCTAAGTTTCTTTTGGCAATTACTCTGATCTGCTCCTTATCCACATTTTCCGCTAAGGCTTTTGTAGATTCAGGAGCAGCTTTGAATCTGATGGATTTGGACTTTGCTAAACGTTGTGGTTTTCCCATGATATCTCTGTGGACGCCTATTCCTTTGAGTGGTATTGATGCTACTCCTTTGGTGGAGAATAAACCTCAGTTTTGGACCCAGGTGATAATGCGAGTTGCCCCAGACCACCAAGAAAATTGTAAATTTTTGGTGCTGCACAATTTGCATGATACTATTGTTCTGGGTTTTCCCTGGTTGCAAACTCATAATCCAGTTTTGGATTGGAAATCTGTGTCTGTGGTGAGTTGGGGTTGTCAGTGTGTTCTTAGGGACACTCCTGTTTTCTCCACCTCTCCTCCGTCTCATGATATTCCTGATTATTTGGCCAATTTTTCTTATGTATTTAGTGAGAGTAAGTCTGTGTCTTTGCCTCCTCATAGGAGTTATGACTGTGCAATTGAGTTGATGCCTGGGTTTAAATTTCCCAAGGGTCGGCTTTTCAACTTATCAGCACCCGAACATGATGATATGCGATCCTATATTAAGGACTCGTTGGATAAGGGTCATATTAGACCATCCTCTTCACCCTTAGATGCTGTTTTTTGTGGCCAAGAATGATGGTTCATTAAGACCGTGTATTGATTATCGTTCTCTTAACAAGATGACTGTTAAATATCATTACCCGTTACCACTGATGTCTGATTTATTCTCCAGAGTTAAAAGTGCCTGCTGGTTTACTAAGCTTGACCTCAGGGGGCGCATAATCTTATTCGCATCAAGCATGGGGATGAATGGAAGACGGCGTTTAATACTCCGGAGGGACATTTTGAGTACCTGGTGATGCCTTTTGGGCTCACTAATGCCCCTTCTGTCTTCCAGTCCTTTATGAATGATATATTCTGGGACTTTGTGGATAAGTTTTTGATCATCTATCTGGATGATATTTTGATCTTTTCCAGTGATTGGGATTCTCATGTGGAACACGTCCGGACTGTGTCCCAGATTTTGAGGGAGAATTCCCTGTTTGTTAAGCGATTGAAAGGCCTCTTTGGTGTACAGAGGATATCATTTTTGGGATTTATTTTGTCTCCGTCGGCTATTGAAATGGACCCGGCCAAGGTACAGGCAATTTATGATTGGGTTCAGCCCACTTCATTGAAAGCTCTCCAGAAGTTTCTGGGTTTTGCTAATTTCTATCGTAAATTTATAGGTAATTTTTCTGGTATTGTCAAACCACTGACTGATCTGACCAAGAAGGGCGCTGATGGGCTGAATTGGTCTCCAGAGGCTGTCTCAGCATTTCAGGAGCTTAAGTGGAGATTCACTTCTGCTCCGGTTTTACGGCAACCTGATGTCTCACTTCCATTTCAGGTGGAGGTAGATGCTTCTGAGATTGGTGCAGGAGCTGTTTTGTCCCAAAAAGATCCTGTGACTTCTAAGATGAATCCCTGTGCCTTCTTTTCTCGAAAGCTCTCCCCATCTTAACGCAACTACGATGTGGGGAATCGGGAATTGTTGGCCATGAAATGGGCATTTGAAGAGTGGAGACATTGGTTGAAGGGAGCTAGACATCAAGTTGTGGTCCTCACCGACCACAAGAATTCGATTTATCTGGAGTCGGCCAAACGCTTGAATCCTAGACAGGCTAGGTGGGCCTTGTTATTCACGCGTTTTAATTTTGTGGTCTCTTTTCTTCCGGGCACTAAGAATGTTAAGGCGGACACCCTTTCTAGGAGTTTCTTTGCGGATTCTCTTATTGTGACCGAGCCTACTACCATCCTAGGTGAGGGGGGTAATTCTTTCTGCCATTTCGCCTGATTTGAGACGCGCCTTGGAGGAATATCAGGAGGACAAACCTGATCGTTGTCCTATGGGAAAATTGTATGCTCCTGACCAGTGGAGGAAGAGAGTGATGTCTGAAGTTCATTGCTCCGCATTGGCTGGTCATCCAGGTATTTTTGGTACCAGAGATTTGGTGAGTTGGTATTTTTGGTGGCCTGCCTTATCTCATGATGTCAGGAATTTTGTGCAGTCCTGTGGGACTTGTTCTCGGTCTAAACCCTGTTCTCGTTCTAGTGGGTTGTTGACGCCCCTGCCGGTGCCCAAGAGACAATGAACCCATATCTCAATGGATTTTATTTCTGATCTTCCTGTCTCTCAGAGAATGACTGTTATCTGGGTGATTTGTGATAGATTTTCTAAGATGATCCATCTTGTACCACTCCCAAAGATGTCATCTTCTTCAGAGTTGGTGCCCTTGTTTTTACAACAGGTGGTTCGGTTGCATGGGTTTCCTGAGAACATTGTGTCGGACAGAGGAGTCCAGTTTGTTTCCAGATTCTGGAAAGCCTTTTGTTCCAATCTGGGAATTCAGTTTTCTTTCTCCTCTGCGTTTCATCCTCAGACCAATGGGCAGACTGAGAGAACAAACCAGACTTTGGAGTCCTATTTGAGATGTTTTATATCTGCGGATCAGGATGACTGAGTCTCATTTTTGCCCTTGGCTGAATTCGCGCTAAACAATAGAGCTAGTTCTGCCACTTTGATGTCGCCCTTTTTCTGTAACTTTGGGTTTCATCCTCGATTCTTTTCAGGGCAATTGGAATCTTCGGCCTGCCCAGGTGTGGACACTGTGGTAGAGAGAATGCAGCAGATTTGGGACCAAGTGGTGGATAAGTTGTCACTCTCTCAGGAAAAGGCCCAGCGATTTTCCAATCGGCATAGGACCAGTGGTCCCTGGTTTAAAGTGGGTGATATGGCATCCCCACAAAAAAACACAGCTTATTACGCCTTATAAACTCCTGACGTTGCGCCTTAGACAAAATCCTATCACATTGCATGGGTTCAGATGTTTGTTCAAAAGGCGGCAACACCTCTCGTGTAGTTTTATGTTCACGTAAACGCCGATCAACTTGAATGGCTAATGACATTGAATAATCAAGACCAGAGGGAACAGGAAATCCCACCATAACATCTGATAGGGAAGCCCTGATTCTTTGGGGTCCCTTCATACACTCTTAGGGTCCTGCTCTCCATTCTTATATGAAACATTTCATATATGAGCTCTCAGAGAAAAGATCACCTCTTACCTAATGTTGTTATTCTCATTATTTAAGCTATTCTTGCCTCTCATCTCTGTACCTCTTATGATTCATGTGACTAATGGGCATATCACAAGTTACACATTGGCCTAATGATCAGGCTAGGTAGCTAATGAGGACACAGTCTTAGAATTAGATGAATCATTATACATAAAGGGGCTATGAACCCTTACTAAGGCAGGTTAATGAGTAGTGTTGAGCATTCCGATACCGCAAGTATCGGGTATCGGCCGATATTAGCGGTATCGGAATTCCGATACTTAATTCCGATACTTTTTTCATATCGGATTCCGGAATCGGAATCGGAATAGGAAGTTCCCATCATGCTATGAGCCTGCTTGCTTTGATTAAGCCAATGGGAATCCTCCGAAGTGTGGGCACATCCTGTTAGGCATGTAGGCATGTTAACTATTGGCATGGCTGTGATTGGCTGCCGAAATGATGTCATGATGCACTATAAAAGCCACCGCAGCCGCCATTTCTGGTCACTCTGCTGTGAATTCAGTTAGGGACAGGCTGCTGTAGAAGACTGTGAGGGACAGTTAGAAATAGCGATTCCACCAAACATCTAGTGCTTTACCCAGGCTACATAAACCACCACTGTAGCCTTCTTTGCCCTAGCAGCAGTGTTCACAGCTGTCTGCAAGGGCTGTGTGAGTGCAGCTCACGCTGTGGAGTGGGTCCTGCAGCCACGTCAGGCTGTAGGCCACCCAGTGTGATCACTGCTGCCTCATACATCTTTTATTTTTTGAGCTGCATTTTTTACATAATTTCAATCTAGTGTGCTTCCATCCGTATCCATATACGTTGGTTGCAAACACTAGTAGTAGACAGCGGAGCCTTTCTGCAGCCTTTCAGTGCTAGTGTCCACTTTGCTGCACTGTTCACGGCTGTCTGAGAGGTCTCTGACTGTGTGTGAGTGCAGCTCACGCTGAGTAGTGTGTCCTGCAGCTACGTCTGGCTGTAGGACGCTCAGCGTGCGTCAGTGCCTCACACATATTTTTATTTGAGTGCAGCTCATTTTTTCTTCTATTAGTGTGCATCCATCCGTCTCCATCTACGGTGGTTGCAAACACTATAAAGGAGTACACAGCGGAGCCTTTCTGCAGCCTGTCAGTGCCAGTGCCCACTTAGCTGCACTGTTGACGGCTGTCTGAGAGGCCTCTGACTGTGTGTGAGTGCAGCTCACGCTGAGTAGAGTGTCCTGCAGCTACGTCTGGTTGTAGGACGCTCAACGTGCGTCACTGCCTCACACATATTTGTCTTTGAGTGCAGCTCATTTTTTCTTCTCCTATTAGTGTGCATCCATCCGTATCCATCAACATTGGTTGGTTGCAAACACTATATAGGAGTAGATAGAGGAGCCTTTTTTTCTGGCTTGTGCCCTGCCGGCGCAGCCAGATTAGTATTACCCAATTTTTTTGGAGCCTCATCTTTTGCATTGTAGGTTACCTGCCTGCATTGTAATAGCTCCAAAAAGTTGGTGATACTATCAGTTTCAATTCTTTGTTCACATACTTTGAGTTTGTTTCCAACAAAGAAACCACAAAAAAAGTTCACCAAACACTACATTTTGAACTTGTGTAGGCCACATCAGCTCCTATTAAAGTCTAGTCCACACACACACACACTTCATAAAATTAGTGTTTCTTGTACCTGTAACCAGCTGTTCAGGAATAAGCACACTAAGGCCCCCCTTTGTACTTTTTTGCCTATCTTAAGCAGTCTTGCAAGATGAAGAAGGCAGGGAGTAAGGCGCGTGGGCGTGGGCGTGGAGTTTCAGCAGGGAGAGGACGTGGGGATTCTGCAGGGAGAGGACGTGGGGATTCTACAGGTAGAGGACGTGGGGATTCTGGGCCTGCTGCGGGCACCAGTGGATCAGCATCCCCCAGTTTTAGCAGGCAACAGTCCTTTATGCGCAGCTTTGTAGGACCTCAACGTACCCCACTGCTGCGGGAGGAACAAATTGAAGCCGTTGTCGGATGGATGGCAGCTAACGCATCGACTTCAATTACTTCCGCATCCTCTCAGGGTCAGAGCACCGAAGAGCAACCATCTGTCTCTTCACCACCTGCCAAAGTGCCCAGGCAGTCAGAGAGACATGGACAGGAGCCATCACAGTCTCTACTTCTGTTCTCGGAATCTGTTGGCTTGGAAAGAGGGGGCCAGCCAAGCAGCATTCCTGAATGTGAAGAAGAGGGAGTATGCAGTGATGCGCAACTTCTTTGTCCCTCTGAATCTGAAGAGGCGAGTGGGCCAGTGCCTATGGTCAGCACACCTCAGTACGCATCAGATGATGACGAGACTCAGTTGCCACTTTCTGGTGCGTACGGTGCTGGCGAGACAACCCCGGAGAAGCAGCTGTTTGAAGAGGGGAGGGAAGATGATGAGGTCCTTGACCCATCATGGCATGAGCAACAGGAAGGTGGTGGGAGCAGCTCGGAGGAAGAGATTCCCCTACCGGCCAAAACAGGAGGCAGAGGGAGGGGGAAGACTTGGTTGCCTGTACCCTCCACTTCGGCACCCGTTAGGAGCATTCCTCCTTCCAAAGGCAAACCGGGCGCTCACAAGAGTTGCAGTGCGTGGTCCTTTTTTGACACAGTTGCAGATGACATTTGCTTTGTCAAATGCAAGCTGTGTCATCAGAGAGTCAAAAGAGGGAGAAATGTCAGCAACCTCAATACCACAAATATGTGGAAACATGTGCGCACCAAGCACGAGTTGGAGTTGCAGAGACACCCTGAAGACGTAGGCCAACGTACAGCACCACCTACCACCTCTTCAGTTCGTGTTGGGCCCTCTTCCTCCAGCTCACACACTGCTGGTTCGGCTTCCTCACAGGATCGCCAAGGAAGAACCTCTGCCACTGTTGTCCGGAGACCCTGTCAGATTACACCCATAGCAGCACGTTCCCATCCATCACAGCCATCGGTAGCACAGGCATGGGATAAAAGGCGCCCTTACTCGGCAAACCATCCCCGAGCACAGTCTCTGAATGCTGGCATTGCCAAACTTCTGGCAGTTGAAATGCTGTCATTCAGGCTGGTGGACACTGACACCTTCCGGGACTTAATGGCATTGGCAGTCCCCCAATACAACGTGCCCAGCCGCTTTTATTTCAGCAGGCGAGCCGTCCCTGCCCTGCAGAAACATGTTGAGGGCAAAATAAAACATGCGCTACTAAACGCCGTTAGTAGCAAGGTCCACCTGACCACCGATGCGTGGACCAGTAACCATGGACAGGGACGATACCTTTCCCTCACTGCCCACTGGGTCAATGTTGTGGGGTCGGGTACGGATCTGGAGAGTGGCGCTGTACGTGTTCTTCCAACGCCACGGATTGCAGGACTCCAGTCTGTACACATAGACTCCTCCTCCTACTCAAGTTCCTCAGAAACAGCAGAGCAGGAGCCTGTTACGACCGATATGAGCACAGCCGTGGCCAAACGTCAACAGGCTGTACTCAAATTAATTTCTTTGGGGAATCGAAGCCACACAGCGCAGGAGCTCTGGAATGCTATCAAGCTGGAGAGCGATGTGTGGTTTGGGCCAGCGAATCTCCAGCCGGGCTTGGTAGTGTGTGACAATGGCCGAAATCTGGTGGCAGCTCTTGGCCTAGGCAACCTCACACACATCCCATGTCTGGCACATGTTCTTAACTTGGTCGTGCAGAGCTTTCTGAGGGACTATCCGGATCTTGCTGCACTGTTGCACAAGGTCCGCATAGAGTGCGCTCACTTGCGACGTTCCAGCACGGCAAGATCGCGCCTCGCTGCTCTGCAGCGACGATTTGGCCTTCCGGAACATCGCATCATATGTGACCTACCCACCCGGTGGAATTCAACGTTACATATGTTGGAGCGGTTGTGTGAGCAGCAGGCAGCAGTCATGGAGTACCAGCTGCATCAGGCGCAAACAAGTCGCACTGTGCGCCGTTCACACTTCAGCACCATTGAGTGGGCCTCTATGAAGGACATCTGCCTCGTTTTGCGTGCCTTCGTCCGGCAAGGTCTCCTGCTCTGTCCACATTCCCATAACCAGTAGTGGGAATGAGGACAGAGCTGGCGAACTTGCCGGACAAACATCAGGGGATCAACTGACGGGACTGAGCACCAGTAACACAGGAACAAGTGTAGATTGTGCTGACGCCACTTCAGAGATGTAGCTGGCGGGGTTGGAGGCCAGGGTAAATAGTAGAGACAGTGGAGCCAGAGGCCTAAGTGGAGCATGGTTAGAATCAGTAGTAGTCCACAACCTCCATAAAAACCGCTGCCCATTGGCCTCTGCATGCGGCATGCGTAATCCTGGGCTCCAACAGCGTCAGTTGGTGTTCAGAAGTGTCGTCTCCACAGAGCCAAACACATTCGTTAGAGTGTTAGTGGGGTTCAGCACTGCCAGCTGTTCCCCTGCTGTGGAGATGGCAAGTCTCCTGCTGCCTTCACCTGCCAAAATCCAGTAGGCCCCAGCCTGCTCCTCGCCTAATCCTGGGCTCCAACAGCGTCAGTTGGTGTTCAGAAGTGTCGTCTCCACAGAGCCAAACACCTTCGTTAGAGTGTTAGTGGGGTTCAGCACTGCCAGCTGTTCCCCTGCTGTGGAGATGGCAAGTCTCCTGCTGCCTTCACCTGCCAAAATCCAGTAGGGCCCAGCCTGCTCCTCGCCTAATCCTGGGCTCCAACAGCGTCAGTTGGTGTTCAGAAGTGTCGTCTCCACAGAGCCAAACACCTTCATTAGAGTGTTAGTGGGGTTCAGCACTGCCAGCTGTTCCCCTGCTGTGGAGATGGCAAGTCTCCTGCTGCCTTCACCTGCCAAAATCCAGTAGGGCCCAGCCTGCTCCTCGCCTAATCCTGGGCTCCAACAGCGTCAGTTGGTGTTCAGAAGTGTCGTCTCCACAGAGCCAAACACCTTCGTTAGAGTGTTAGTGGGGTTCAGCACTGCCAGCTGTTCCCCTGCTGTGGAGATGGCAAGTCTCCTGCTGCCTTCACCTGCCAAAATCCAGTAGGGCCCAGCCTGCTCCTCGCCTAATCCTGGGCTCCAACAGCGTCAGTTGGTGTTCAGAAGTGTCGTCTCCACAGAGCCAAACACCTTCGTTAGAGTGTTAGTGGGGTTCAGCACTGCCAGCTGTTCCCCTGCTGTGGAGATGGCAAGTCTCCTGCTGCCTTCACCTGCCAAAATCCAGTAGGGCCCAGCCTGCTCCTCGCCTAATCCTGGGCTCCAACAGCGTCAGTTGGTGTTCAGAAGTGTCGTCTCCACAGAGCCAAACACCTTCGTTAGAGTGTTAGTGGGGTTCAGCACTGCCAGCTGTTCCCCTGCTGTGGAGATGGCAAGTCTCCTGCTGCCTTCACCTGCCAAAATCCAGTAGGGCCCAGCCTGCTCCTCGCCTAATCCTGGGCTCCAACAGCGTCAGTTGGTGTTCAGAAGTGTCGTCTCCACAGAGCCAAACACCTTCGTTAGAGTGTTAGTGGGGTTCAGCACTGCCAGCTGTTCCCCTGCTGTGGAGATGGCAAGTCTCCTGCTGCCTTCACCTGCCAAAATCCAGTAGGCCCCAGCCTGCTCCTCGCCTAATCCTGGGCTCCAACAGCGTCAGTTGGTGTTCAGAAGTGTCGTCTCCACAGAGCCAAACACCTTCGTTAGAGTGTTAGTGGGGTTCAGCACTGCCAGCTGTTCCCCTGCTGTGGAGATGGCAAGTCTCCTGCTGCCTTCACCTGCCAAAATCCAGTAGGCCCCAGCCTGCTCCTCGCCTAATCCTGGGCTCCAACAGCGTCAGTTGGTGTTCAGAAGTGTCGTCTCCACAGAGCCAAACACCTTCGTTAGAGTGTTAGTGGGGTTCAGCACTGCCAGCTGTTCCCCTGCTGTGGAGATGGCAAGTCTCCTGCTGCCTTCACCTGCCAAAATCCAGTAGGCCCCAGCCTGCTGCTCGCCTAATCCTGGGCTCCAACAGCGTCAGTTGGTGTTCAGAAGTGTCGTCTCCACAGAGCCAAACACCTTCGTTAGAGTGTTAGTGGGGTTCAGCACTGCCAGCTGTTCCCCTGCTGTGGAGATGGCAAGTCTCCTGCTGCCTTCACCTGCCAAAATCCAGTAGGCCCCAGCCTGCTCCTCGCCTAATCCTGGGCTCCAACAGCATCAGTTGGTGTTCAGAAGTGTCGTCTCCACAGAGCCAAACACCTTCGTTAGAGTGTTAGTGGGGTTCAGCACTGCCAGCTGTTCCCCTGCTGTGGAGATGGCAAGTCTCCTGCTGCCTTCACCTGCCAAAATCCAGTAGGCCCCAGCCTGCTCCTCGCCTAATCCTGGGCTCCAACAGCGTCAGTTGGTGTTCAGAAGTGTCGTCTCCACAGAGCCAAACACATTCGTTCAAGTGTTAGTGGGGTTCATCATTGCCAGCTGATCCCCTGCTGTGGAGATGGCAGTCTCTCCTGCTGTCTCCGCATTAGAAAGACAGTAGGCCTCTGCCTACACCCTCCTATTTCCTGGGCTTCAACACAGCCAGTTGTAGTTCGGAAGTGCCGTCCACACGGAAAGAGATACTTGCTCCCGTGTCTCAGTGGGGTTCAGTAATGTCAGCTGATCCCCTGCTGTGTGGATGGCAGTCTCTTCTGCTGTCACCTCATTCAAAATACAGTAGGCCTCTGCCTATACCCTCCTATTTCCTGGGCTTCAACACAGCCAGTTGTAGTTCGGAAGTGCCGTCCACACGGAAAGAGATACTTGCTCCCGTGTCTCAGTGGGGTTCAGTAACGTCAGCTGATCCCCTGCTGTGTGGATGGCAGTCTCTCCTGCTGTCACCTCATTCAAAATACAGTAGGCCTCTGCCTACACCCTCCTATTTCCTGGGCTTCAACACAGCCAGTTGTAGTTCGGAAGTGCCGTCCACACGGAAAGAGATACTTGCTCCCGTGTCTCAGTGGGGTTCAGTAACGTCAGCTGATCCCCTGCTGTGTGGATGGCAGTCTCTCCTGCTGTCACCTCATTCAAAATACAGTAGGCCTCTGCCTACACCCTCCTATTTCCTGGGCTTCAACACAGCCAGTTGTAGTTCGGAAGTGCCGTCCACACGGAAAGAGATACTTGCTCCCGTGTCTCAGTGGGGTTCAGTAACGTCAGCTGATCCCCTGCTGTGTGGATGGCAGTCTCTCCTGCTGTCACCTCATTCAAAATACAGTAGGCCTCTGCCTACACCCTCCTATTTCCTGGGCTTCAACACAGCCAGTTGTAGTTCGGAAGTGCCGTCCACACGGAAAGAGATACTTGCTCCCGTGTCTCAGTGGGGTTCAGTAACGTCAGCTGATCCCCTGCTGTGTGGATGGCAGTCTCTCCTGCTGTCACCTCATTCAAAATACAGTAGGCCTCTGCCTACACCCTCCTATTTCCTGGGCTTCAACACAGCCAGTTGTAGTTCGGAAGTGCCGTCCACACGGAAAGAGATACTTGCTCCCGTGTCTCAGTGGGGTTCAGTAACGTCAGCTGATCCCCTGCTGTGTGGATGGCAGTCTCTCCTGCTGTCACCTCATTCAAAATACAGTAGGCCTCTGCCTACACCCTCCTATTTCCTGGGCTTCAACACAGCCAGTTGTAGTTCGGAAGTGCCGTCCACACGGAAAGAGATACTTGCTCCCGTGTCTCAGTGGGGTTCAGTAACGTCAGCTGATCCCCTGCTGTGTGGATGGCAGTCTCTCCTGCTGTCACCTCATTCAAAATACAGTAGGCCTCTGCCTACACCCTCCTATTTCCTGGGCTTCAACACAGCCAGTTGTAGTTCGGAAGTGCCGTCCACACGGAAAGAGATACTTGCTCCCGTGTCTCAGTGGGGTTCAGTAACGTCAGCTGATCCCCTGCTGTGTGGATGGCAGTCTCTCCTGCTGTCACCTCATTCAAAATACAGTAGGCCTCTGCCTACACCCTCCTATTTCCTGGGCTTCAACACAGCCAGTTGTAGTTCGGAAGTGCCGTCCACACGGAAAGAGATACTTGCTCCCGTGTATCAGTGGGGTTCAGTAACGTCAGCTGATCCCCTGCTGTGTGGATGGCAGTCTCTCCTGCTGTCACCTCATTCAAAATACAGTAGGCCTCTGCCTACACCCTCCTATTTCCTGGGCTTCAACACAGCCAGTTGTAGTTCGGAAGTGCCGTCCACACGGAAAGAGATACTTGCTCCCGTGTCTCAGTGGGGTTCAGTAACGTCAGCTGATCCCCTGCTGTGTGGATGGCAGTCTCTCCTGCTGTCACCTCATTCAAAATACAGTAGGCCTCTGCCTACACCCTCCTATTTCCTGGGCTTCAACACAGCCAGTTGTAGTTCGGAAGTGCCGTCCACACGGAAAGAGATACTTGCTCCCGTGTCTCAGTGGGGTTCAGTAACGTCAGCTGATCCCCTGCTGTGTGGATGGCAGTCTCTCCTGCTGTCACCTCATTCAAAATACAGTAGGCCTCTGCCTACACCCTCCTATTTCCTGGGCTTCAACACAGCCAGTTGTAGTTCGGAAGTGCCGTCCACACGGAAAGAGATACTTGCTCCCGTGTCTCAGTGGGGTTCAGTAACGTCAGCTGATCCCCTGCTGTGTGGATGGCAGTCTCTCCTGCTGTCACCTCATTCAAAATACAGTAGACCTCTGCCTACACCCTCCTATTTCCTGGGCTTCAACACAGCCAGTTGTAGTTCGGAAGTGCCGTCCACACGGAAAGAGATACTTGCTCCCGTGTCTCAGTGGGGTTCAGTAATGTCAGCTGATCCCCTGCTGTGTGGATGGCAGTCTCTCCTGCTGTCACCTCATTCAAAATACAGTAGGCCTCTGCCTACA
This sequence comes from Dendrobates tinctorius, assembly GCF_039654945.1. NCBI lineage: Eukaryota > Metazoa > Chordata > Amphibia > Anura > Dendrobatidae > Dendrobates > Dendrobates tinctorius. The sequence continues at coordinate 5,559,045 of NW_027361694.1, forward strand.
CCCTCCTATTTCCTGGGCTTCAACACAGCCAGTTGTAGTTCGGAAGTGCCGTCCACACGGAAAGAGATACTTGCTCCCGTGTCTCAGTGGGGTTCAGTAATGTCAGCTGATCCCCTGCTGTGTGGATGGCAAAGTCTCCTGCTGCCTACACAGTCATACCACTACTGATTTTTAACCGTGCTCCAATTAGGCCTATGGCTCCACTGTCTCTCGTATTTCCCCTGTCCTCCAACCCTGCCAGTTACAGCTCCGAAGTGGCATCTGCACAATCCACACTTGTTCCTGTGTTACAGGTGTTCAGTCCGGTCAGTTAATCCCCTGATGTGTGTCCGGCAATGTCGCCTGCTCTGTCCACATTCCCATTATGGGAATGTGGACAGAGCAGGCGACATTGCCGGACACACATCAGGGGATTAACTGACCGGACTGAACACCTGTAACACAGGAACAAGTGTGGATTGTGCAGACGCCACTTCGGAGCTGTAACTGGCGGGGTTGGAGGACAGGGGAAATACGAAAATCAGTGAAGCCACAGGCCTAAGTGGAGCTTGGTTCAAATTAGTAGTCTACAACCGATCTTAAAATTTCTTCAATGCAGCCTCAGCCTGCTCCGTGCTTGTCCCTGGGCTTCAACACAGCCAGTTGTTGCTCGGAAGTGCCGTCTTCACAGAGTAAAACACTAGCTCCTGTGTTTGTGGGGTTCAGTAACGTCAGCTGTTCCCCTGCTGTTTTGATGGCAATCTGTCCTGCTGCCTCCCAATTGACAGCACATCAGGCCTCAGCCTGCTAAGTGCTTGTCCTGGGCTCCAACATCGCCAGTTGCTGCTCATAACTGACTTTGGCACGGGTACTCCCTCCTGCCCAGCTTGGTTCCAGCCCTGCCTGCTGTTTCCGGGAAGTGTCAATGTCAGTTTGCCACCCCAAGTTGCCATGTCGTGTTGCGGTTGGGTTAGCCGAGGCTAGGGTGCCAGCAGTTTAGGTGCTTCCTATGTGGACTGCGGGTTCTGGTAAGAAAGGTTTGTTCCATAGTTCCAGTAGGACAAGCACCCCCTGTAGGACTGTGTGATTCGGTAACTGCGGCCAGCTTGCGGCATGCCAACTTTGCTTTTCAGGGGTAACTTCTGATACCCCTCCGGGTTCCAGCACCGTCAGCTGGTTCTCATCAGAGCCTTTGGCCTAGGTGCCTCCATCTCGGTATCCGAGTTCCGGCAACGTCTGCTGGTCCTTGGTAGTGCTTTGTAGCACAGGTACCTCCTGCTTAGTAACCGGGTTCCAGCACCGTCAGCTGGTCCTCGGTTGTGCCATTGGCTCTTATTCCTTCTGCTGCCCCTCCGGGTGCCAGCACTGTCAGCTGGTCCTCGCTATTTCCATTTGCTCTTGCAGCTTATGCTACCCCTCCGGGTTCCAGCACCGTCAGCTGGTTCTTGTCAGAGCCTTTGGCCTAGGTGCCTCCATCTCGGTATCCGAGTTCCGGCAACGTCTGCTGGTCCTTGGTAGTGCTTTGTAGCACAGGTACCTCCTGCTTAGTAACCGGGTTCCAGCACCGTCAGCTGGTCCTCGGTTGTGCCATTGGCTCTTATTCCTTCTGCTGCCCCTCCGGGTGCCAGCACTGTCAGCTGGTCCTCGCTATTTCCATTTGCTCTTGCAGCTTATGCTACCCCTCCGGGTTCCAGCACCGTCAGCTGGTTCTCGTCAGAGCCTTTGGCCTAGGTGCCTCCATCTCGGTATCCGAGTTCCGGCAACGTCTGATGGTCCTTGGTAGTGCTTTGTAGCACAGGTACCTCCTGCTTAGTAACCGGGTTCCAGCACCGTCAGCTGGTCCTCGGTAGTGCCATTGGCTCTTGTTCCTTCTGCTGCCCCTCCGGGTGCCAGTACCGTCAGCTGGTTCAAGAGGACAAAGAACAGGAAGACAACCACCAAGATGCAGAACAACAAGAGAGAGAAGACAAAGAAGCATAAAAAAAACAAAGCAGAAGAACATTAAGCATAAGACTAATACTCTGAGCAAATGATATTATCTTATTTATAAGCAGAAGAAGACTAAGCAGTGTATGGGGGTGAGTCCGTTCCTCCTCGTGGTGCCCCTGGAAAAGGCCTGCTGCTGCAGGCCAAACTGAACGCGGACAAATCCTGTTGTAAATCTTTTGTGACAGGCAGAACGGAAGGTGTAAACTTCTAACTTTTCTAGATAACAACTACAGGAATGCCTGACACAAACAAGAATATGATGAAGAAGAATAGGAAGAAGATGAAGAAGCTGAATATGTAGAATAATAATTGTTGAATAAGAAGAATATGAAGAATGTAAGAAAAGGAAGAAGAAGAAGAAGAAGAAGAAGAAGAATGTAAAAAAAGGAAGTAGAAGAAGAAGAAGAAGAATGTAAAAAAAGGAATAAGAAGAAGAATGTAAAAAAAGGAAGTAGAAGAAGAAGAAGAAGAAGAATGTAAAAAAAGGAAGTAGAAGAAGAAGAAGAAGAATGTAAAAAAAGGAAGTAGAAGAAGAAGAAGAAGAATGTAAAAAAAGGAAGTAGAAGAAGAAGAAGAAGAATGTAAAAAAAGGAAGTAGAAGAAGAAGAAGAATGTAAAAAAAGGAAGTAGAAGAAGAAGAAGAAGAATGTAAAAAAAGGAAGTAGAAGAAGAAGAAGAAGAAAGAAGAAAGAAGAAGAAGACATACATGTCTGGCAAAATATAAATGAGGCTAACATAGTCAATATCTTTGTAACTCCTAACATCTTTAAAAAAAAAGTTTAATTCCTGCTATTCCATTTGATTGGGCTAAACCTCTATGGCTTTAATGTCTCCTCCACCTCCCACAAAACATTCTACATTATTCTTAGTTGTTTTTCTTCATGTAGAATTAACCTACAAGGAAAGAAAGGGTTTTTTTTAATTCCGATATTTTGGCCCCATTGACTTGCATTGGTTCCCGGTATCGGAATCGGCGATACCGATACTTTTTTTTAAGATCGGCCGATCCATTCCGATCCGATATTTTCAAGTATCGGCTGGTATCGCTCAACTCTATTAATGAGACTAATATTAGCGTCTCGTATAACTAATACCTGTTTTCACCTTTTTCTGGAATTTCCCGAATGCATTAATGACATCTAATGATTAACATACAAGGAACAAGAATCTGATTGGTTGAAAACCATTTTTGCTTACTGTTGATTAAGTTATTGTCCAATGAAATATGATTATGTAATGTTAACACCCACTGAAAAGGATATATATGAGCAAATCTTTTCATTAAAAGTGTACTTGGACAGCATCTTTGATACAGATACACCCTGTCTCTGTGTTGATCTGTCACATTGCCTGGGCAACAAGCTTACTAATCTGGCTACCATCCGGTATATCTGAAGATCTCCCCTTGAGAGATAAAGATCAAACCCATCACATCTTTTACAGTTTCTGATAAACCCTTCTGAAAGAGAGCTGCTAAGGCACCGTCATTCCATGTAGTAAGGACCGCCCACTTTCGGAATTTTTGACAGTCTAACTCTGCAGAATCCTGACCCTGGTTCAATGCCAATAGGGTTTTCTCAGCTTGATCAATTGCATTAGGTTCATCATACAACAACCCCAAGGCTTGAAAAAAATGCATCCACATTAGTCAGAATAGGATTTCCAGGTGTCAGAGAAAAAGCCTAATTCTGGGGATCGCCGCGCAGCAAGGAGATGACAATTTTAACCTGCTGCACAGAGCTCCCTGATGAGTTAGGCTTCAAAGCAAGAAATAGTTTACAATTATTCTTAAAATTCAAAAATTTAGACCGATCCCCATAAAACACATCAGGAGTAGGGATTTTTGGTTCAACAGCAGGTGACTGAGACGAGATAGGCGGAAATTCCCCGCACTTCAGCAGCGAGCTGCTCCTCATGATCAGACAATTGCTTAATCTCCATTAAAGAAAAAATCCTCCTATGGCCCCAGAGAAAAAGAGGAAGAAATATATATAAAAAAAATTCTGACATTTTTTCTCTCTCTCTTTTTTTTTTTTTTTACAATTCTCTCCTGCTTTTGAGTATCCTAGAATGTGTGGTTAAGGCTCGTGATTCTGTTATGATTGGGTCACCGAGGAGGGAAGCAAGACCAAGCTAAGCCACAGAAAACCAGAGAGGTTGGTAACTAAGCAGATTGCAGACCCCTGATCCTGTCCACGCAACTAGCAGTATCTGTGGAGCATACCTACGATGATTCTAGACCCCTCGACACAGATGGAGAACTAAATAAGCCTAAAGCAAGAAAGGGGAAATCTAAACTGCCCCAGAGCAGACCCCAAAGGAATAGATAGCACCCAAACATATATTGTCGGTGAGAAAAGATGAAAACACAAACGCAGGTAGGAAAATAGGCTGAGCAAACGATGGGGCCTACACTAACTAGACAGGACAGGAAAGGAAAGACACTGTCTGCAATCACGCAAAAAACCTTGCAAAAAATGTCCAACACGTCTGATAGAAAAATACTGAAGTCACTCGACTTCGCCCACTATATCAGCACTCTGGCAAATTCTAAAAGCAGAGCAAAAAGAGGCCAATCTAATAAGGGACAAAAAACAAACTGGCACAAGCAGTAACATAAGGATGGAAATTCAGCACAGCCCCAGCCGGGGCTGGCTGACCACACAAAACTGATCAGACAAAACCAAATCAAATGTGAAAAATAGCAAAAGAACACTTAGCTTGAGCATGCAGGGACTGAGCTGGAAACTAAGACATCAGGAGGCAGGAAAAAATCACCAGCAGGGATAGAGGGAGTCGGCGGTCTTAATTCCAGTCGGGGACTCCAGATGTCCAATCGTCCTCCTCATTATCAGGTGGCAGGCCTCTGTTAATTAGATCAGCTCCATTACCTCCTGTAACCACCAGAGGGAGCCCGGAACTCGCCACCCCTCTGTCAATATAACCAGCTCCACTACCTTCACTAGTAACCAGAGGTAAGCCAGAAAGTGAATTCACAACAGCCAGCCCCATCTCTTTGTAGGACCTATCGCTCGGGTCAGGAAGGTATTAGGTTCCTGCCCGTTGATAGGTGCAGAAGCTATATAGGGATGTTTAGGGCAGACAGGGTGATTTTACATCTGACTAGGTGTTTTCACTCCCCTCTTCCCTAGTGTTTGGGCTCCCCTTCCCTCTTCCTGTAGTTGCACACTTACTTATCCTTCACCCAGCATGACATCAGCTCAGTTAAGTGAAATATCTGAGTTGATCCTTATCCAGGTAACCAATTTTTAAAACTAAGGTGGCACACCTTAACCATGGATATAGGGTAACCTCAGCAGTTGGCCATGCTGTTTCTGAAAATAAACCTATACAAAGACAACAACACCTATATCAACACCATATGGTGACTAGAGTTGAGCGATACCGTCCGATACTTCAAAGTATCGGATCGGAATGGATCGGCCGATCTTAAAAAAAGTATCGGTATCGCCGATTCCGATACCGGAAGTCCCATTCAAGTCTATGGGACTTCCGGTATCGGAATAAGAAAAATCCTGTTTTTCCCTTGTACAGCCTCTCTGGGGTCTGTACGGGCCTTTCGGGGGGCTGTGCCAGCCTGCCAGGGGGTCTGTGCAGGCTCCGGTGGTCTGTGCCGGCCTGCCGGGGGGCTGTGCAGGCTCCGGTGGGCTGTGCCGGCCTGCCGGGGGGCTGTGCCGGCCTGCCGGGGGGCTGTGCAGGCTCCGGGGGGCTGTGCCGGCCTGCCGGAGGGCTGTGCCGGCCTGCCGGGGGGCTGTGCAGGCTTCGGGGGTCTGTGCAGGCATCGTCCGATGGGACTACAAGTCCCATCGGGCGATGCCTGCTACCATGACAGTAATTGACACATTAGCCAATGATGGGACAGTAGTAGTCCCATCATCCGGCTAATGTGTTGAATGTAAAAAAAAAAAAAAAAAGTCCCTAGTCTCACTTTATGCCATTGCTGTGTGGGAATTTCCCACGCAGCAATGGCATAAAGTGAGACTAGGGACTTTTTTTTTTAAGTGGCGGAGGAATACAGTGCGGAAGGGCAGCACGGTGGCTCAGTGGTTAGCGCTGCAGCCTTGCAGCGCTGGGGTCCTGGGTTCGAATCCCACCAAGGACAACATCTGCAAGGAGTTTGTATGTTCTCCCCGTGTTTGCGTGGGTTTCCTCCGGGTACTCCGGTTTCCTCCCACACTCCAAAGACATACTGATAGGGAATTTAGAGTGTGAGCCCCATTGGGGACAGTGATGAAAATGTGTGCAAACTGTAAAGCGCTGCGGAATATGTTAGCGCTATATAAAAATAAAGATTATTATTATTATTATTATTATTATTATTATTATTATTATTATACCTACCTTCCGTCATTGGATTCCTGCAGCCCGTAGAGAACGGCAGCAACAGCTGATGCTGCAGTTCTCTACCCAAGATCGTCGTGGGACACACTCGTGGACTGCTTCGGATCATGGGTGAGTATTTTTGTGGTTTGTTATGTTAATATTTATTCCGTAAAAGACAATGGCTTCGGGGAACAATGTGACAAGTATTGGTAAGTATGTTACTCTATGTTATATGTACTGTATGTCTATGTATGTATTGTATGAATGTATTGTATGTAGTATGTATGTAGTATATATGTGGTATGTATGTAGCATGCAGTATGTATGTAGCATGCATGTAGTATATATGTAGTATGTATGTAGCATGTAGTATGTATGTAGTATGTATGTGGTATGTATGTAGCATGTAGTATGTATGTAGCATGCATGTAGTATGTATGTAGTATATATGTAGTATGTATGTAGCATGTAGTATGTATGTAGCATGCATGTAGTATATATGTAGTATGTATGTAGCATGTAGTATGTATGTAGCATGCATGTAGTATATATGTAGTATGTATGTAGCATGTAGTATGTATGTAGCATGCATGTAGTATGTATGTAGTATGTATGTAGTATGTATGTAGCATGTAGTATGTATGTTGCATGCATGTAGTATGTATGTAGTATGTATGTAGTATGTATGTGGTATGTATGTAGCATGTAGTATGTATGTAGCATGCATGTAGTATGTATGTAGTATGCATGTAGTATATATGTAGTATGTATGTAGCATGCATGTAGTATATATGTAGTATGTATGTATGTAGTATGTATGTAGTATATATGTAGCATGTAGTATGTATGTAGCATGCATATAGTATATATGTGTTATGTATGTAGTATGTATGTGGTATATATGTGGTATGTATGTGGTATGTATGTAGTATGTATGTAGTATGTATGTAGTATGTATGTGGTATGTATGTAGTATGTATGTAGCATGTAGTATGTATGTAGCATGCATGTAGTATGTATGTAGTATTTTTTTTTTTTTTTTAACATTTAACACATTAGCCGGATGATGGGACTACTACTGTCCCATCATTGGCTAATGTGTCAATCACTGTCATGGTAGCAGGCATCGCCAGATGGGACTTGTAGTCCCATCGGACGATGCTTGCACAGACCCCCGGACATCAGCACAGCCCCCCGGCAGGCCGGCACAGCCCCCCGGCAGGCCGGTACAGACCCCCACAGGGTGCACAGACCACCGGCAGGCCGGCACAGCCCCCCGGCAGGCCGGTACAGACCCCCACAGGGTGCACAGACCACCGGCAGGCTGGCACAGCCCCCCGGCAGGCCGGTACAGACCCCGGGCAGTCCACACAGCCCCCCGGCAGGCCGGCAGAGACCCCCGGAAGGCCCGAAATGACGGCGCATCATGATGCGCACACACCGCGCATCATGATGACGTCAGGCTGTCAATCAACTTTGAACTTCCGATTCCGATGCCGACTTCCGATATTGAAAAAATATCGGAAGTCGGTATCGGAATTCTGATACAGCAAGTATCGGCCGATACCCGATACTTGCGGTATCGGAATGCTCAACACTAATGGTGACCAAATAATAGTAGTTACCAGTCCTGCGGAACATAAGAGAGATTACAGTACAGTTCTATATAATGACTTTCAGCTGACATTCTTTCTAATGGAGTTGTTCACTCTTTCCATCAGACCCATATTGCCATGATGACTTCTTCCAGCCATAACTCATCTGCAGGGTTTACAAAAAAGACATTTGACTTTTCAGATTTCCTGAACTGTTCTTATCTATTCCCAACCTTCACATACTCCTCTTCCTATTGATACCCCAATACTAAGCCTGATGCTACTGAATGTTTTGCTTGTTTTCACAGCTCTTTAAATAATATCCCTTGAGTCTTCCAATAGTACAGCTCCACTATACACAGTATGGTATCCCCATTGTTCCTCTATGCAGACTGTGATGTCTCTACAGCTCCCTATATACAGTAAAATGACCCCACAGATCCCCTATGCACAGTATGATTACAACATCCCGCTGTTTGATCATGTACCAATGTTACTGCAGGCAACTTTGGTAGTGGAGAGACAGGGGTTTGCATAGGTAATCTGACTGGTTTGTGGTTATGTGTGAAAAACTAACATATCCAGTAACTTGGCATATGCTGCAATTTACAATTTTGCAAATAAGCTTTCAGTGTTCATATCAGAGCAATTATCCTGCACTCATACATATATGAAATACACAATTTTCTATAGGAACTAATCACAGCGTGCGCGAGACACCTCATCATAAAATCAGTGTATCATATTTTTGGATTATAAGACGCACTTTTGTTCAGACAAATTTTGTGGGAAAGTGGGGGGTGCGTCTTATAATCCGAATGTGTGCTGTAGAGGAGGGGGGGCGGCTCTGGTGTGGTGTCAGCGGCCTGGGTGGGCTGGCTGCGGGCTGCAGAGACAGCAGGTTGTCAGTGCTCCCACTCATTAGGCTCATGTAATATTCACTGCAGCCGCTGTCCATCACCTCGGTGCTGAAGCCGTGCCGAGTTGGTGGACAGGGGAGCAGCGAATATTGCATGGGTCTGCACTCTCCCCCCACTGCCCCATGACTATAATCACCTTCTGATGATGGCTCCATGGTCCCAGCTCTCCCCTGGCTCTTCCTGTGTCTGTGCCAATAGGACCTGCGGTCACATGACTCCCAGTATGCAGCACTGCAGTCATGTGATGGAAGGTCCTGCAGCTACAATGAAATGCCTGTATGAGCAGCTCCTGGATGTCAGCACAGACACAAGAAGAGCCACGGGGGAGCTGGGAGTATGGAGCCATCATTGGGAGGTGAGCTAACTGTTTATTTTATCATGTGCTTGCTAGCAGCACAGGGGGGCATATCCAGGATGGGATGTGAGGGCCATGTGTGTGCAAGCAGCACAGGGGGCCATATCCAGGATTGGATAGGGGGCATGTGCGTGCCAGCAGCACAGGGGGCATATCCAGGATGTGATTTGGGGGCATATCCAGGATGGGATACTAGGATGAAGGACATATATATGATTTGTAAGACGGACACGGACAGACATGGACGGACGCTGACATTATAAGACAGACCCCCATTTAACATAAAAAAATTTCTCTTTTTCTTCATCAAATTTGGGGGTACGTCTTATAATCAGGTGTGTCTTATAAAGCGAAAAATACGGTATATTTTATCAAATAGAAATTTATTTCAGCAAAATATGACTTGCATCTAGTATCTACATCTGTCTCGAGAACAGGATTTATCATAGGAATGGAAGGATGGCAGTACATGTGCAGCTTTCTATTTAGTTCTAAGGGAGCTCTGAAAATTTCAGAAACCATTAAAACTTGCTCATAAATTATGACCTCCCATAGAAATATATAACAAAAGCTCATAGTCTGCATTGGGGCCATGTGATCTCAGTGGCATCTTAATTATATGCCACAAAGTTACCAGATGGGACAACCTTTTTAAGTTCCTTAAGTAGATAATTTTATGACCTTTATTTCCATAAAAAACACATGTCAGTTTCTATTATGAATATACATGATGATCATCCAATACTATTTCTGTACCAGCACAATGGGCTGCAGGAGACTGACTGATATACACAGCCGAACTCCTGCTTTAACTGGGAGAATCATTTTTTTTACCCTGATCCCATTATTTTAACCCTCTAATTTTGCTTTCAGTAGTGACAGTGGCACAAGAAAAGTTTAACAGATGGAAATTGCTCTGTCATTCCATTGGCACCAACAAATATCATTTACAGGTAAAGATATAAAAATATTTAAACAACATAAAATCAGTGCTCTTTTACTCAATTAAAAATAAATGAATGAAAAAATTTGAAAATAATCATATTTGACATCATTAAGTCTGGGCTACCAAAATTTGAAATTACTTAATTTATGCAGTGAAAGCCATAACGAGAAGAAAAATCAAACCACCAGAATACAATAAATTGTAATTAGAAGCAATTAAAACAAAGTATGAACATTAAAATTGTATCAAATGGAGTAAAATGCCATTTCCCATCCCACTTGGAATTTTTTCCCATTTTCAGTAAGTTGTATGGTAAAATGAATATCATGCAAAACTACAACTCATGCCTAGAAAAATAGGAATAAATGTATGTAAACTAATTTTCATATTATTCAAAGACATTTCCAAGAAAAATTTGCTTAGTGTAAAAGTGCATGTGAAAATAGGCAACTTTGTAATACATCTTATCCGAGAGATTTGCTTTTTTCTTTACAAAAATTGATGCTTCATTATAATAATTCTCACTTCTAAGGTAAAATCTGTATTCAGTGAAGCAAGACTTTTCCATTACTGAGATGAGAGATGAGATTCTATCTTCATAGGAGGGGGAGGAGACAGGAAGAGCTCTGCCTCTGGTTCCTCCTTTCTCCTGTCTACATAAAAGTGCATCTGTAGCAACTGCCATCTCCTATCTCCTTTAGCTCTGATAAAATATATTACAACGTTTCTTAATTTTCATGTGTTTCATCAATTTATGAAGACATATTGTTGGCAATAATACTAGTCAAAATAAAAAAAATTGTTAGTTGTAGGTGGCACTGTCTTATTTCTGACAGGGATTATGTGACCATAACACCTGCCACTCACATTCATTACTTTTACTTTATTAAATTTGCCTTCTACAGTCCATAAGTTATAAATGTTCTAAAATGTCAATGAGAGCTGACTATCGGACAGTAGAGTTGAGCGAAACGGGTCGGTCATATTCAAAAGTCGGCGACTTTCGCTGAAGTCGGGTTTCATGAAACGAAACCCGACCATAGCGTGAGGTCGGCCACGAGGTCGGTGACCAGCGCGCCAAAGTCGCGTTTCAAAAGATGCTTCCAGTGCCCTTTTTCAGACAATGATGGAGGACGCACACTCTGGGCAACGCAATGACATAGGCATCGGTCACCACCATCTTTGAGAAGGGCATTCAAGTGATAGGCTGGCTTTGTGTGGCGTCACAGGGGCTATAAAAGGGCGTGCACACCAACCACCATCTTACTTCTGCCGATCTTAGCATTAGGCAGTTTGCTGCTGCTGATTCAGAATAAGGGAGAGCGTTAGGCAGGGAAGAAGAACCAAAAAACTGCTTCTGCTGGTAGCGATTTCCACTTACAACACACAACCCTTTGTGTGCAGTGACAGGAGAGGCTCTATTTTTGTGCATCAGCTGTGTTGGTTATTAGGCTGCCTTATAAGGCTCCATGATAGCTGCATTGCTGTTTACACACTGCTGTGCAAACTGCTTTTTTAAAAGCAAAAATACTTTTCTTCCTCTTTTCTGCACAGTTACCAAGCGTTCATTTTTCCACCCTTTTCTGTGTGTGCAGCAGTCCTGCTTATTAGGCTGCCTGTGTCCATACTTGGACTGATAGCATCATTGTCAGCGTCCTCAAATCTCTAGTGAGATGCAAATTCTCACCAATCCTATAGACACCCTCCACCTTGTCATACACAATCCAATTTCAGCCTGTTACATTGAGGTGTAATCTCTACTTGGCCTGAGACAATAGTTCAGCGTCCTCAAATCTCTAGTGAGATCCAAATTCTCACCAATCCTATAGACACCCTCCACCTTGTCATACACCATCCAATTTCAGCCTGTAACATTGAGGTGTAATCTCTCCTGGGCCTGAGACAATAGATCAGCGTCCTCAAATCTATAGTGAGATTCAAATTCTCACCAATCCTATAGACACCCTCCACCTTGTCATACACCATCCAATTTCAGCCTGTTACATTGTGGTGTAATCTCTACTGGGCCTGAGACAATAGTTCAGCGTCCTCAAATCTATAGTGACATTCAAATTCTCACCAATCCTATAGACACCCTCCACCTTGTCATACACCATCCAATTTCAGTCTGTTACATTAAGGTGTAATATCTCCTGGGCCTGAGACAATAGTTCTGCATCCTCAAATTTATAGTGAGATTCAAATTCTCCCCAATCCTATAGACACCCTCCACCTTGTCATACACCATCCAATTTCAGTCTGTTACATTAAGGTGTAATATCTCCTGGGCCTGAGACAATAGTTCTGCATCCTCAAATTTATAGTGAGATTCAAATTCTCACCAATCCTATAGACACCCTCCACCTTGTCATACACCATCCAATTTCAGTCTGTTACATTAAGGTGTAATATGTCCTGGACCTGAGACAATAGTTCTGCGTCCTCAAATCTAGAGTGAGATTCAAATTCTCACCAATCCTATAGACACCCTCCACCTTGTCATACACCATCCAATTTCAGCCTGTTACATTGAGGTGTAATCTCTACTGGGCCTGGGACAATAGTTCAGCGTCCTCAAATGTATAGGGCAATCCAAATTCTCACCAATCCTATTGACACCCTCCACCTTGTCATACATCATCCAATTTCAGCCTGTTACATTGAGGTGTAATCTCTACTGGGCCATAGACAATAGTTCAGCGTCCTCAAATCTATAGTGAGATTCAAATTTTCACCAATAGTAGATACACCTTCTACCTTGTTTTACAGTACCATATAGCTGGTGGTATTTTGGGTACATTTTCACAAAAATGAGGAAGTATGGTGGAAGACGCCATGGAAGTGGGCGGGGGTTGACAGTTGGTCCCGATGGTGGTGGTGGTGGTGTTGGTGCTGCATCTGTTGGTAGTGGCAAAAGCACAATAGCACCTAAGGCAGGAGGTGTTGAGCCTGCATCATCGTCTGGCTCCACAAGGCCTCGAAGGCTCTCTTTTCTGGGAGTAGGTAGACCACTTTTAAAGCCGGAACTTCAGGAACAAGTTTTGGCTTACATTGCTGACACAGCCTCCAGCTCTCTTGCCTCCTCTTCTGAAGTTTCAAAAAATAAAAGCACTGAGTCGTCAGTGGAGGCTCCTGGTCAGGATCAACACCTTTCCTTGTGTCCTTCACCCCTACCAAAAGTGAAGGATGTGGCAGGCCACACTACCAATTACTCCATGGAGCTCTTTTCACATACCATGCCTGCGTTATCAAGTCAAATCGTGAATTCCCCAGTCCAAGATGAAACTGACATGGAGTGTGGGTGGCCAGCCAGGGCAGTGGTGTTAATTGGTACCCGGCCGGTGTCTCAGAGGGATGTGTCACGTTGGTGGTGATGACCTATTCCGTGGCCCTGGGCGTCCATGCAAAGGGGTGAATAATGTTTATAGGTGAATGATACGTGACGCCACCTGTGGTTTCTGATCAGATTGACCAGCGCTGCAGTGTCGCTTCTCTGGGACAGATGTTGTTGTGCAGCTAAGATGTAGAAGCCCTGCACAGGTAGGGCCATAGTCGCAGGGCAGATGAAAGAGTTGGTAGATGGTGTGCAGTGCAGGATGTAGCAGAGCTGTGCGCCAGGCGCAGGAGAAAGATGACAGACACAGTCATGCAGTTCCTTTACCTGTACTTGGTAAGTGCCGTTCAGGACCCAGAGTACAGATGGAGAAGGAGTTGGTCAGCCTGGATGCAAATTTGGAATTCTCTCTCTGCAGATAGGTAGTGTGGCCTCCGTTCTAGCGCTTATCTGAGGTACTCGCAGTACTGAGTTCACTGAAGTTCCCCCTGCTGACTCTCTTTTGGAACTTTCTCGTATGGCAGGCAGTCATAGCCTTTTCCTTCTGGCTCACACACGTCACTGCTGGGACCTCTGAGCCTAAGTTGGGAACAGAGCATTTACAGCTGCTACTTCCTCCGGTTTCTGCTGCAGGACCGTCAGTGTCCCTACAAACTCGGAGACAGGAATCCCGACCATGCGCTCCAGCTAGGAGTGAGCCTTAACTCTGCTCATTCTCCAGCTCCCCTTCTCATGTCCACACACTTCCCCTTCCCTTCACAGACTGCCCTAACTTACCTCTACCTGACCACAGAGAGCAGCTCCTCAGCAGTCAGGTTCAGAGCTCTCCCCCTGGCCTGGAGTGGGAACTGTGTTGTGTGTTGGTTTAACTGCTAGAGAGATCCTTCATTGCTCCCAAGCATGACATCACACTCCCTAGGAGGAAGGTAATGCCACTGTGGTGACCGTACTCCTGGGGCGCCACAAGTGCACTGATGCCCAGCCACTGCTAGATGATTCTGCTGGCACATTGACCCAGACCACTACATTCCCCTTGCACTCTACACAGCCAGAATCTGACCCTGATGAAACTCAGGTTCCCCTTCCCGCATACGATACCACCTTACACGGTGACAAAGAGGAAGGTGCAGATGAAAGTGCAGGTTCCTTGAGCAGGTGGGGGGGCATACTCATGGGCGATGGCACTGGCATAGGGCCCCTCATAGTACGCAAAAGTGTCTCTGCCGGTGGGAGGGCCCACCCGCCGTCAGACACACTGCCGTTCTACGAGGGGCCCTGTGTCAGTGCCGTCGCCAATGAGTGGGCCCCCCTGCTTGCTCAGGATCACAGCACTAGCAAAGTTGAAATACTTACCTCTCCCTGCTCCACCGCCGAGACGTCTTCCGCGTTTCCTGAAGTTGACATTCTGGTCAGAGAGCGCGATGACATCATGTCTGTACGCCCTGTGCCTAAACAGACCAAGTGCAATGAGATGGAAGATGGGGACGATGAGGAGTCCAGACTAGTACAGGGATTCCCTAGCGAGGAGTCTTATTTAATTGTTTTCAATGTTGGGACAGCTATTTTTGGGGAGCACTATACTCTGGAGAATAATATATGAGGCCCAGCATACACTTGAGCATTCCAAAGGTGGACATCAGACACTGGAGCAGCATTTACAGGGCCCATTATGCACTGGAGCATTAGAAATGGGGCCCATAATATATATGGAGCATTATTTGGGCCCATAAGACAGTGGAGCTTCATCCATGGGGACCAACATATACTGTAGCATTATGTGGAGCTCATCATATACTGTTTCAAACATTATATGGGAGCAATGATTCTGTATGGAGAAATATATGGGCCTCATTACTCTGTACAGTTGTGGCCAAAAGTATTGACACCCCTGCAATTTTGTCAGATAAAAATCAGTTTCTTCCTGAAAATGATTGCAAACACAAATTCTTTGGAATTATTATCTTAATTTAATTTGTCTTAAATGAAAAAAACACAAAAAGAATTGTCCTAAAGCCAAATTGGATATAATTCCACACCAAACATAAAAAAGAGGGTGGACAAAAGTATTGGCACTGTTCGAAAAATCATGTGATGCTTCTCTAATTTGTGTAATTAACAGCACCTGTAACTTACCTGTGGCACCTAACGGGTGTTGGCAATAACTAAATCACACTTGCAGCCAGTTGACATGGATTAAAGTTGACTCAACCTCTGTCCTGTGTCCTTGTGTGTTCCACATTGAGCATGGAGAAAAGAAAGAAGACCAAAGAACTGTCTGAGGACTTGAGAAACCAAATTGTGAGGAAGCATGAGCAATCTCAAGGCTACAAGTCCATCTTCAAAGACCTGGATGTTCCTGTGTCTACCGTGCGCAGTGTCGTCAAGAACTTTAAAGCCCATGGCACTGTGGCTAACCTCCCTAGATGTGGATGGAAAAGAAAAATTGACAAGAGATTTCAACGCAAGATTGTGCGGATGTTGGATAAAGAACCTTGACTAACATCCAAACAAGTTCAAGCTGCCCTGCAGTCCGAGGGTACAACAGTGTCAACCCGTACTATCCGTTGGCATCTGAATAAAAAGGGACTGTATGGTAGGAGACCCAGGAAGACTCCACTTCTTACCCAGAGACATAAAAAAGCCAGGCTGGAGTTTGCCAAAACTTACCTGAAAAAGTCTAAAACGTTTTGGAAGTATGTTCTCTGGTCAGATGAGACAAAAGTAGAGCTTTTTGGGCAAAGGCATCAACATGGAGTTTACAGGAGAAAAAAGAGGCATTCAAAGAAAAAAACACGGTCCCTACAGTCAAACATGGTGGAGGTTCCCTGATGTTTTGGGGTTGCTTTGCTGCCTCTGGCACTGGACTGCTTGACCATGTGCATGGCATTATGAAGTCTGAAGACTACCAACAAATTTTGCAGCATAATGTAGGGCCCAGTGTGAGAAAGCTGGGTCTCCCTCAGAGATCATGGGTCTTCCAGCAGGACAATGACCCAAAACACACTTCAAAAAGCACTAGAAAATGGTTTGAGAGAAAGCACTGGAGACTTCTAAGGTGGCCAGCAATGAGTCCAGACCTGAATCCCATAGAACACCTGTGGGGAGATCTAAAAATGGCAGTTTGGAGAAGGCACCCTTCTAATATCAGGGACCTGGAGCAGTTTGCCAAAGAAGAATGGTCTAAAATTCCAGCAGAGCATTATAAGAAACTCATTGATGGTTACCGGAAGTGGTTGGTCGCAGTTATTTTGGCTAAAGGTTGTGCAACCAAGTATTCGGCTGAGGGTGCCAATACTTTTGTCTGGCCCATTTTTGGAGTTTTGTGTGAAATGATCAATGTTTTGCTTTTTGCTTCATTCTTTTTGTGTTTTTTTCATTTAAGACAAATTAAATGAAGATAATAATACCAAAGAATTTGTGTTTGCAATCATTTTCAGGAAGAAACTAAGTATTATCTGACAAAATTGCAGGGGTGTCATTACTTTTGGCCACAACTGTATAGCGCACTATGCGGTGGCCATAATACTGTATGGAGTAATATACTGTCCGTTTTTGGAGCTATTGGAGAATTTAAAATAGATATCAGTCATGAGATGTAAGAAGTGAAGTATTTTTCATTGTACTATACCGCTATTTCTCTGCCGTATCAGAGGATCATGAATTGTGGAATGTGTTAAAAGAGCCCAGTGACACTCTCTGGCACAGGGCCCACGAAAATCTGGAGCCAGCCCTACCCCCCCACAACTTTAGCCAAATAACCCCCAGTTTTCAATGCCTAGCTATTATTATAAAGTAAATTAAGGTTGACAAGCTTAGGGTGGTTTCACATTAGCGTTTCAGGGCGCAGCAACGGCCTGCGCACAGCCGCCGCAAAGCCCCGTCCCCTATCTTTATGACTGGGGACGCAAGCCATGCGCAGTATGCGTTTGGCGGCGCATGCATCCTTTTGATGGTGCTCCGACCAGCGCCAAACGCAACCTGTTGCAATTTGGTTGCTCTTGGCGCACCATCAAAAGGACGCATGCGCCGCCAAACGCATACTGCGCACGGCCTGCGTCCTCAGTGATAAAGATAGGGGATGCAGGACACATGCAGCGTCATGCGCCCATAGGCGGAGTTACCAGAGGAGGCGTGGCAGGGGCGGGGATTAGCGGCGGCCGTGCGCAGGCCTCTGCTGCGCCCTGAAACGTTAATGTGAAACCACCCTTAAGTGATAAGAATTGATGTTTTCGGCATTAAAATGGGCACTGTAGGGGCGTTTCCTGTCCTCCACTCCCTGCCGACCTTGGTTCCCCATTGACTTGCATTGGGTTTCGTGTTTCAGTCGGCCTTCGACTTTTCACTATAATCGGCCGATTTCGTTCGACCCGACTTTTGAGAAAGTCGGGTTTAATGAAACCCGACTCGACTCGAAAAAAGGCAAAGTCGCTCATCTCTATCGGACAGTTCTGAGTAGACATACATTTCGACAAGTAGCCCCTGGAAGAAGGCTACATACTAAAACATAACCACCTCTGCAACCCCCCAGTAAGCTAACCCCTTCATGACGGAGCCCTTTTTCGTTTTTATGTTTCTGTTTTTCGCTCCCCTTCCTCCCAGAGAAATAACTTTTTTAGTTTTCTGTTAATATGGCTGTGAGGGCTTATTTTTTGCAGGGCAAGTTGTTCTTTTGACCGACACCATTGGTTTTAACATATTGTGTACTCAAAAATGGGAAAAAATTTCCAAGTGGGGTGAAATTGCAAAAAAAGTGCATTTCTACAACATTTTTTTGGATTTTTTATTTACCATGTTTGCCAAATGCTTAAAATGACCTGTCATTATGGTTCTCCAGGTCATTATGAGTTCATAAACACCAAACATGTCTAGTTTCTTATTTATTTAAGTGGTGAAAAAAATCCATTTTCTGTGATCTCGGGTTGGGTGAGGGCTTATTTTTTGAGTGCCGAGCTGTCATTTTTTATGATACCATTTTGGTGCAGAAACGATATTTTTATCGCCTGTTATTGCATTTTAATGCAATGTTGTGGCGACCAAAAAACTTTAATTCTGGTGTCTTGACTTTTTTATTGTTACCCCTGTTATCGATCGCGTTCTTTTTTCAACTTGATAGATCGGTAGCTTATGAACTCGGCGATACAAAATATGTGTATGTTTGTTTTTTTATTGTTTTTATTTTGAAAGGGGGGTGATTTAAACTTTCATTTTTTATTTTTATAATATTTTTAAAAACATTTTTTTTTACTTTTGGCATGCTTCAATAGTCTCCTTGGGAGACTAGACGCTGCCATAACCCGAACGGCTTTGCTACATACATGTGATGACCTGTATGTAGCAGAATTACTCACTTGCTATGAGCGCCGACCACCAGGCGGTGCTCATAGCAATCCAGCATTGACAACCATAGTGGTCTCCAGGAGACCTCTGTTGTCATGCCAACCCATTGGTGACACGCAATCGCATGATGGGGGCCACCGGTGGGCAGATTTCCGGTGCAATTGCCAGAATCACATGTTAAATGCCGCTGTCAGAGTTTGGCAGCAGCATTTAATGGGTTAATAGCCACGAGTGGATCATGATTCCACCTGCCGCTGTTCCAGGCACATGTCAGCTGTTGAAAACAGAAAAGATGGCTCAGCGCCGGAGCCCGCATCAAAAGGGGTAGACACGACATGCACCATAGCAGTATGGCGCATGTTGTGAAGAGATTAAATTTACATTATAAGATGGACCCCCATTCCCACAAGAAAGTTTTCCTATTTTCTTCTTCTAAATTTGGGGTGCTTCTTATGGTTGGTGCATGTTATAGTCTGAAAAATACAAATATATTTTACTGTAAATGCATAACATAATGCGGTGTGCAATGATACGTGGCTCAGTTTAGCAAACCCTATGCCTAGTGTATATTTTATGTGTATTTTATGTATGCATAATTAAGAAGAGTATCCATGATAATCCTTGTACTTTATATTCATAGAATTTTTGCATGAATTAGACATTTGATTATTGGACTGCTTTTATCACTTTTTTATTTTTAAATGTGTTGATCATGAACACCCATACTATATAAACATTTTGCCATGAGTTTTTACTATATGACATAGTTTGTATGTCTCTCACATCATTTCAAAGTGTTGGAGCAAGGTCCTGAATTGACAGAAATGCCATAAAACAAGTGCAGATTGTCTAGTAAAATATCTTCATTACTTTGAGGAAAGGACCTTACAGTATGTATGCACATATGCCATCAATCTTCTTGTATCAGTTTTAGCATTACTTATGTACTTTAACCCCTTTCTGCCATGAGACGAACTATCCCGTCCATGTGCCCTGAGACTTAATTCCCAGGGACGGGATAGTACGTCATAGCGATCAGCGGCGCCCACGTGGTGAGCGCCGCTGATCGCGGCTGGGTGTCAGCTGATTATCACAGCTGACACCCGGCACAATATGTCAGGGGCGGTCACGGACCGCCCCTGACACGTTAACCCCTTGTACACCGCAATCAAACACGATCGCGGTGTACCGGGGGTTAAAGGTAAGCATCGGCAGGGAGGGGGCTCCCTCCGTGCTTCCCTGAGCCCCCCACAGCAGTGCAATGTGCAGCGCTGCTGCGGGGGGCTCTTTCTCTACAGGCCCCCGGATCCAAGATGGTGACGGGGACCTTCGGGGGCCTGTAGCGAGCTGACTTCCTCAGTGCCTGCAAAGCGCAGGCATGAGGAAGTCTGCAGCAGTGCCTGTGATGTAACAGATCAGCGATCTGTCACAGGACAGTGATGTCCCACCTGGGACAATGTAATAAAGTTAAAAATAAAAAAAGGTGTAAAAATAATTTTTAAAAAAACGCTAAATAAATTAGTAAAAAAAAAAAAATATTCCCCAATAAATTCATTTTTTGAAGATAAAAAAACAAAACAATAAAAGTACACATATTTCGTATCGCCACGTCCGTAACGACCCGCCCTATAAAACTGTCCCATTGGTTAACCCCTTTAGCGAACCCCTTCAAAAATAAAAATAAAAAACGAAGCAAAAAATGATTTATTATCATACCACCGAACAAAAAGTGCAATAACGCGCGATCCAAAAGACACATATAAATATCCATGGTACCGCTGAAAACGTCAGTTTGTCCCACAAAAAATGAGCCACCATACAGCGTCATCCGCAAAAAATATAAAAGTTTTAGCTCGCAGAATAAAGCGATGCAAAAATAATTATTTTTTATATAAAATAGTTTTCATTGCATAAAACCGCCAAAACATAAAAAAAGACCTAAATGAGGTAGTACTGTAACCGTACTGACCCGAAGAATAAAACCGCTTTATCAATTTTACCGCATGCAGAACGGTGTAAGTGCACCCCCCAAAAAGAAATTCATGAAACGCTGGTTTTTGTTCATTCTGCGTCCCAAAAATCAGAATAAAATGCGATCAAAAAATGTCACGTGCCCGCAAATGGTACCAATAAAAACGTCAACTCGTCCCGCAAAGAATAAGACCTCACATGACTCCATGGGTCAAAATACGGAAAAATTATAGCTCTCAATATGTGGTGATGCAAAAACTATTTTTACAATAAAAAGCGTCTTTTAGCGTGTGACAGCTGCCAAACATAAAAACCGCCATAAATAGTAAATCAAACCCCCCGTTATCACCCCCTTAGTTATGGAAAAATAATAAAATAAAAAAAAGTATTTATTTACATTTTCCAATTAGGGTTAGGGCTAGGGTTAGAGCTAGGGTTAGGGTTAGGGTTAGGGCTAGGGTTAGGGCTAGGGTTAGGGCTGAGATTAAGGTCAGGGGTGTGTTGGGGTTAGGGTTGGAGTTATAATTGGGGGGTTTCCACTGTTTGGGCACATCAGGGGCTCTCCAAATGCAACATGGCGTCTGATCTCAATTCCAGCCAATTCTGCGTTGGAAAAGTCAAATGGTGTTCCTTCCCTTCCAAGCTCTGCCATGCGCCCAAACAGTGCTTTACCCCCACATATAGGGTATCAGCATACTCAGGACAAATTGCAAAACAACTTTTGGGGTCCAATTTCTCCTGTTACCCTTAGGAAAATAAAAAAATGGGGATAAAAATATCATTTTTTGTGGAACAAAATGATTTTTTTATTTTCACGCCCAGGCGTTATAAACTTCTGTGAAGCACTTGGGGGTTCAAATTGCTCACAACACATCTAGATAAGTTCCGTGGGGGATCTAGTTTCCAAAATGGGGTCACTTGTGGGGAGTTTCTATAGTTTAGGTACATCAGGGGCTCTCCAAACGCACATGACACCCGCAGACCAATCCATCAAAGTCTGCATTCCAAAACGTCACTACTTCCCTTCCGAGCCCCGACGTGTGCCCATACAATAGTTTTCTCCCACATATGAGGTATCAGGGTACTCAGGACAAATTGGACAACAACATTTGCGGTCCAATTTCTCCTGTTACCCTTGGGAAAATAAAAAAATGGAGACTAATTAATCATGTTCGTGGAAAAAATACGATTTTTTTATTTTCATGCCTGGGCATTAAAAACTTCTGTGAAGCCCTTAGGGGTTCATAATGCTCACCACACATCTAGATAAGTTCCGTGGGGGGTCTAGTTTCCAAAATGGGGTCATTTGTGGGGTGTTGGTTTCCACTGTTTTGGTACATTAGGGGCTCTCCAAAGGCAACAAGACACCTGCAGACCATTCCATCTAAGTCTGCATTTCAAAACGTCACTACTTCCCTTCCGAGCCCCGACGTGTGCCCATACAGTAGTTTTCTCCCACATATGGGGTCTCAGCGTACTCAGGATAAATTGGACAACAACTTTTGGGGTCCAATTTCTCCTGTTACCCTTGGGAAAATAAAAGAAATGGGGACTAAAAGATGATGTTTGTTGAAAAAATACGATTTTTTATTTTCACGCCCGGTCATTATAAACTTTTGTGAAGCACTGGGGGGTTCAAAGTGCTCACCACACATCTAGGTAAGTTCCTTAGGGGGTCTAGTTTCCAAAATGGGGTCACTTGTGGGGGGTTTCCACTGTTTAGGTACATCAGGGGCTCTCCAAAAGCAACATGACATCCGCAGACCATTCCATCAAAGTCTGCATTCCAAAACGTCACTACTTCCCTTCCAAGCCCTGACGTGTGCCCATACAGTAGTTTTCTCCCACATATGAGGTATCAGCGTACTCAGGACAAATTGGACAACAACTTTTGGGGTCCAATTTCTCCTTGTACCCTTGGGAAAATAAAAAAATTGGTGACTAAAAGATCATGTTTGTGGAAAAAATAAGATTTTTTTATTTTCACGCCCGGGCATTATAAACTTCTGTGAAGCACTGGGGGGTTCAAATTGCTAACCACACATCTAGATAAGTTCCTTGGGGGTCTAGTTTAAGTTAAGTTTTTCAAACCTATATGTGGTAATTTTGACCCATGTCATCATAATACAATAACAATATTTGGGTCTTGGTATGGTTTCTCTATAGTGATCTGCTTGCTTTACCCACAATAAACTTTCTACCCATAGAACTTTATTCCAAATAGACTAATAATCATACAGGTAAGCAGTTATGTTATTTGTGCATAGCAGTGGTTTGCACACTGATTAGTTTACCACATCTATAAAATAAATCTAATATCTACTTGCCAGATACAGTATCTGTGCACAGTTTATCTGATTGTATGAATGTTTGAATTCCAATAGGACTAGGTGCATAATTGATTAAAAAATAAGCTTCGCTGAATTTTCCCCCAAATGTTTTTTATGTGGGAGACATTGAAGTTTTTATATGTAACATTTTTACTTACGTAGAAAAAATAGTGATTCAGATTTTTTAATTTTAGGTAAAAGTGATAACGTAATAAGGTAACTATTTTTGAGTGAGTAGAATTACACTGATGTCTAATTTATATAGTTTATTAGTTTATTTTATATTTTTCTTCATTTGTACACTAAGGACAATTTTGTACAAAAGAAATTGATTATACATCGCTATATTCTGAAAGAAGTAACAATTTTACTTTTAAGCTGACGGGGCTGACTGATTTTTCAGGACAAGATGCAGTTTTCAGTGACAAGATGCGGTTTTCAGTGATATTTAATTTTAGATCACTTTTTGCCCCATATTTTGTGCAACAATATGAAAAAAAAACTTTGTTTATGCTGTTTTATATAGATAGATAGATAGATAGATAGATAGATGCCTGTTAAACTCCTCTAATTGCATGGTATATTGCAGACCACCATTCTTTTACTCCTAGTTGCTATGAGAGTATAATACAAAATGGCTAATACGGAAACCATAGTATATGGAGCAGTCCTAAGCCCATATATAACAGGAACTCTATAGGCAATAAACAATGAGATGCATACAAGCAAGAATGGAGTAGACAGATCCAGTATGTACTGTACTGTACATGCAGTAGACAGCCCCCTTAGGAAGCCCACAAGAAACGCGTGTTGGTGCTCTGTGTGTGACACCACAGAGGCAGATATGGGTAAGAGTCAATATTGTATGTGAGACTCATGTTGCTGTAAGTCAATGCCATTATGCCTTAATATATGATTTATTAAGTACCTGTTGCTTACATTTGATGCGGCCACATGAGTCTCTCAGAGTATTTGAATGGACTTGGTGCACTGCCACTTTATGCAAATACAGGTGCCCTCACTAGGCTCTCCCTGACTACACTACATCTGCGGTGTCACACCATACTATCTCTGCTGCACCTGACGCTTGTTCTAAATATTTCTGTCATTGATATGATATTTTATCTTACATTGCCTTATATGTATGGTTTAAAATATACTATCTTTTGTCACTTTACTTTGGATCTTTTTACTCCATCTTGCATATATGCATCATTGCTCTGAAAGTCATCAGCACGCCACAATCATGTCACGGGTGGGCCAATGGGGTGAGAGAGGAAGTTTCCTCTTTCTCACAATCCTCTGGATGCTGTGATCACTATTGATTGTGGCATCTTAAAGGTTAAACTAGCACTGTGCTTGGCTTTTTTTGCAGGACTTTGGCTGTCAATTAAGCCAAACTCCTGGCGCTGGCCATGGAGCACAGTTTCTTTGTCCAAATGATCACCATGATGTACCTGTACATCAAGATGGTAGAACATCTTTCTCATTATTTCATACATGTACAAAATATTAGGAATGGGTTAAAGAGTTGATTCTTTCCCTGTTTTTTAGACACTGGGTTAATAGTGACTCCTAAATTCAGTTGCATGTTACTTATTCTATTCCATTATACAATGTACAGTAATAAAACATCAAACACTCCCAATATTGATAGGAATTAAAAGACAGAAACTTTCACAAGTGTGATCAATAGAATTGAGTTAACTGATTAGTCTGATCCTGGTCAAACAGCAACGTCAGTAGTTTGTGGCCTCCGAATTAGAGCTCTGAAAACCACATCTCACGTGCTAACATCTCCAATGCTTTTTTGTGGTTAGTAGGCCTACAAATCAGCTGAGGGAGATAGGTAGGAGATTGGAGATTGTTTGTTAAGCTTCTGTCTGGTGACCATGGACTACTTGCCAGAGGTCTGCAAATCAATTCACTCATCTCCAGTGTTGACCACTGAAAACTAAGTTACATATTAACATCTATTAGTAGATAAAAGCAAACATTATGAAAACCCTTTTCTGACATTGCTGTAATGTAAAATTGTTTGAATCCCACTAAGATAACTCTTACAACATGCCCATAGAATATTACATTGAAATTATATTCTGCAATTAAAGCTAGAACATTTAGAGGACCGTGGTTATAATTAATAGATTTCATAGTAGTGGAGGAAGTATTGTATCAAGGACAAGAAGTCAAACCTTACCTGCAACTAGCAGTATAGTACAGCACAGCAATAAAATATGTAATTATGCATTTAGAGAAATATTAGGTTTAAGCGTTTGCTCCACTATTTTCATCTACTTTACCCTGAACAACTAATTTAAACCATCCCTCCATGTTCAGCAAAGTGAACAATTCCCTACACAAACCTTCTGGGATTGTTGGTATGAAATCAGGAACGTACAAGTCTGTACTTGGTATTCAGGTTATTGTAGTCATTCGAGCAGCAAAAGTCTCATGGTCTTTTTAATAAGCCAGCAGATACATGTGCTGATTGTTAAGTGTCCTCAGGTCAACAGCGACATCTGTATTAGTTAAATTATAACTATTTTATCTTGAAGCCTTAACTGCTGCTGTGTCTTGGCATTTATACAGAAGCTTAAAATGCATATGGTTATACAAATAATACATAACGCCCCCTTGAGACTTCATACACAGAGTGAATTGTGATCTCAAGCACATAAAATACTTCACAGCCTGATGGCCTGCATCTTTTACGTGCACTTCTTTCATGCTTGCAATGTAAAATATGGATAAAAGGAAGTATTTAAATCTTTCTTAGTTGAGTGCACTCTTGATTATGTTCCCTTGGGAAATAATCCGATCTAAACAAAAAAAAAAACCACAGGTGGACACATTTGAAAAATTGAAATAAAGAGTGATGAAAGCAAGTGAAGTAGAAGCTGAATTTCTAAAACACAATTTAAGTTTAGGTCAATAAGTTTATTATCGAGGCTAAATATTAGTGAATGAATTAAAAAATTCAAAACCTTTTGTTCAATCGCAGTTAGAGTAATGCAATTAGAAAGTGAAATATTACCACAGGCAAGATATTATTATAAAAATTTAAAAATATATATATTTTTAGGAAAAAGTAGAAGTAATTGTC
Organism: Dendrobates tinctorius; assembly: GCF_039654945.1. Taxonomy (NCBI): domain Eukaryota; kingdom Metazoa; phylum Chordata; class Amphibia; order Anura; family Dendrobatidae; genus Dendrobates; species Dendrobates tinctorius. The sequence goes on from NW_027361694.1 coordinate 5,585,251, forward strand.
AAAGTGAGGTCAGATTAACTTATGTAATTGCAGCAGAGTACTTAAGAATAGCAGATAATCTAGAGCGTGACTTCTCAATTTCTTCCTATTGAGGTCTCATCTGTTAGATCATGGTGATGTTGGGACCTTACTGTTAATCATTTTAATTGTCAGTGCCAACATTCTTTTTAAAAATGACTTCAACTCCAGCTATGCATCCTGAAAACTGAAAGGCTAGCACTGGCTGATTTCTGTATATTGTAATTCAAAATTAGAACAGCATTCAGATGCATTTTTCAATATATTTATTATTAGCTTCACATATTCTAAGATGATAGGCACAAGATGACTAGATTAAAAATATATACAGTTGTGGCCAAAAGTATTGACACCCCTGCAATTTTGTCAGATAATACTCAGTTTCTTCGTGAAAATGATTGCAAACACAAATTCTTTGGTTTTATTATCTTCACTTAATTTGTCTTAAATGACAAAACACAAAAGAGAATGAAGCAGAAACCAAAACATTGATCATTTCACACAAAACTCCAAAAATGGGCCAGACAAAAGTATTGGCACCCTCAGCCAAATACTTGGTTGCACAACCTTTAGCCAAAATAACTGCGACCAACCGCTTCCAGTAACCATCAATGAGTTTCTTACAATGCTCTGCTGGAATTTTAGACCATTCTTCTTTGGAAAACTGCTCCAGGTCCCTGATATTAGAAGGGTGCCTTCTCCAAACTGCCATTTTTAGATCTCTCCACAGGTGTTCTATGGGATTCAGGTCTTGACTCATTGCTGGCCACCTTTGAAGTCTCCAGTGCTTTCTCTCAAACCATTTTCTAGTGCTTTTTGAAGTGTGTTTTGGGTCATTGTCCTGCTGGAAGACCCATGACCTCTGAGGGAGACCCAGCTTTCTCACACTGGGCCCTACATTATGCTGCAAAATTTGTTGGTAGTCTTCAGATTTCATAATGCCATGCAGATGGTCAAGCAGTCCAGTGCCAGAGGCAGCAAAGCAACCCCAAAACATCAGGGAACCTCCGCCATGTTTGACTGTAGGGACCGTGTTCTTTTCTTTGAATGCCTCTTTTTTTCTCCTGTAAACTCTATGTTGATGCCTTTGCCCAAAAAGCTCTACTTTTGTCTCATCTGACCAGAGAACATTCTTCCAAAACGCTTTAGGCTTTTTCAGGCAAGCTTTGGCAAACTCCAGCCTGGCTTTTTATGTCTCGGGGTAAGAAGTGGGGTCTTCCTGGGTCTCCTACCATACAGTCCCTTATCATTCAGATGCCGACGGATAGTACGGGTTGACACTGCTGTACCCTCGGACTGCAGGGGAGCTTGAACTTGTTTGGATGTTAGTCGAGGTTCTTTATCCAACATCCGCACAATCTTGCGTTGAAATCTCTTGTCAATTTTTCTTTTCCATCCACATCTAGGGAGGTTAGCCACAGTGCCATGGGCTTTAAACTTCTTGATGACACTGCGCAAAGTAGACACAAGAACATTCAGGTCTTTGGAGATGGACTGGTAGCCTTGAGATTGCTCATGCTTCCTCACAATTTGGTTTCTCATGTCCTCAGACAGTTCTTTCGTCTTCTTTCTTTTCTCCATGCTCAATGTGGTACACACAAGGACACAGGACAGGGTTGAGTCAACTTTAATCCATGTCAACTGGCTGCAGGTGTGATTTACTTATTGCCAACACCTGTTAGGTGCCACAGGTAAGTTACAGGTGCTGTTAATTACACAAATTAGAGAAGCATCACATGATTTTTCGAACAGTGCCAATACTTTTGTCCATCCTCTTTTTTATGCTTGGTGTGAAATTATATCCAATTTGGCTTTAGGACAATTCTTTTTGTGTTTTTTCATTTGAGACAAATTAAATGAAGATAATAATAACAAAGAATTTGTGATTGCAATCATTTTCAGGAAGAAACTGAGTATTATCTGACAGAATTGCAGGGGTGTCAATACTTTTGGCCACAACTGTATATTTATTTTATTTGTGCATAGATGGTCTTGCAGTTTTTAAAGTGGGAGCTAATGCATGTGAAGGGTTTTGCAAGCATTACATAATTTTGTGAAATTGATGTTCTTAATGAAATTTGCAGAAAGGTAAGAATAATTTCATCTGTTAAAAATAGGGTACTAAATATTTTATCTAAATGTAAACTGTAATATACTGTAAATTATGCTTCAGGTTAGTTTAAGAATTGACTGATTTCTTAAAAAAACTAACAAAATGTATATTTTGCATGTTTCAATAGATGTAATAGTTATATATTTTTAATTTTATTGCAGTCATTACACATTGTAGTTTGTATTAAAAACATTTTCAGTGAGTATTGCAGTAAAAAGACTAATCTTGATATTTAGTAGCACCATTATGAGCTATTTAGCATGCTACAATTCAAAGTCAAAAACCACATTTAATAATATGGACTTAGGGTTTGAATTTTTATGTTAATTCATCTACTGCACATTCCATTAATCCAAGCAAGGGAAATCATATTTATTTTTAAAAGTCCCTAATGGATAAAAACACATATAATGTATAGCACTGCTTTTCTGTATAATCCATCACATTAGCCTCGTAACTGTGATTTATAGCATCATATTATATATGAAATATATATCATTGCTAACTTTTTCAGATTCCATCACTGCTTTAGTCAAATACCACATCAACCACGTTAGAGCACTTTAGAACCACAGGAACCCTTCAAGATATCGCAGACCGTTAAACTTGGAAAATGTGAAGCAATCAGCTGTCATCACAAATTAGTGAAAATGAAAAATATTTTCTTGCTTAAAATTGTACAGCATTTAGGTACAATTGATTCAGCGATAACTTAATTGAGTAACCTTTAAAATATTTTAATTCAGTAACAATGTATGCTATAGTTACAATATTCCATGTAAAGTACAGGCCAGCATATTCTTTATAACATTATATTTTCTCACTTACTTTAAATATATTATGTTGGGTTTTTTTTCTTCGAATGAGAAACTAGTATTATATCTAAGAAAAGCATATATATATTTTATTCAACTTTAATGAAAATATAATATCAAGAACTTTGTCACTTTGACAGATGGACAATGAAAGAAAGGGTCACTAAATATCTAACTGAAATGTTAATGATACTTCCATACTAGTGTGTTAAAACGTATGTCTAACAGCCATAATTATTTTTTGTTGCTCCAAAGCATAGATTGTGAAAAATGAATTAACGTTCTAAATAGCCTTTATTTTAAATAGTATACAGTGTCAAGTCTGCAGCTTCTACACAGACCTATGTTTCTCCATAGTAACTGATAACTGTCTTGTAATCAAACATTCTTTAATTTCTCCTGCCATCTATTGGATGCAGCAATTCTAAAAGTCTATTTTGATAATTTAAAGAGTCTAGCCACATGACTTAGAATAAGAAACTAGCCAAATCACATCTCTTCCTTGCACTGATCAAGGGCAAACACTGCAAAGCATGTATTTGCAAATGGAGTTTCTAGTTTGGCTTACTATACTAACTCGTGAAAATGCTCATTAAAGGCTCATTTTACAGTGCCATGAAAATGTACTCATAACCCATGAAATTTCTCACATTTTTCACTTTACAACCATAAAGTTTAAATGTATTTTTTAAAAATTTTTTAATTTTATGTGATATACCAACACCAAATAACAAGTCTGAAACCCGACCCCAGTGCAAGTCAATGGGGAATAAAAGTCGGCATTGAGTGGATGAATGTCATCCGCTCAATGCCGACTTTTATTTCCCATTGACTTGCATTGGGGTCGGGTTTCAGACCAAACTCTGACTTTTTTTGCCCTAGTTGGACCAGTTTCATCCAAAACAAATTTTGTTTCATTTGGGTTTCACGAACCCCAAAACCCGTTGCAACCAAAGTTATGAGATAATAACTGTGGAATGCTTCCATTGATCCCGGTTATTCTTACATTGTTTTCTCTGAACATATTGTAATTCCTGATAGTGGTAACATTTCTTTGATATGAATTGTGTTTATTTGTGAAAAAATGGAAATTTGGCAAAAATTTTGAAATTTTCAAACTTTGAATTTTCATGCACTTAAATCACAGAAATATGTCACAAAATATACTTAAAAATTAACATTTCCCACATATCTACTTTACATCAGCAGAATATTGGAAATAATTTTTTTTTTTAGAAAGTTATAAGGGTTAAAACGTAGACAGCAATTTCCCATTTTTACAACACCATTTTTTTATGGACCACATCACATTTAAAGTCACTTTGAGGGGTCTATATGATAGAAAATACCCAAAAGGGACACTATTCTAAAAACTGCACCCCTCAATGTGCTCAAAACCACATTAAAGATGTTTATTAACCCTTCAGGTGCTTCACAGGAATTTTTGGAATGTTTAAGAAAATGAACATTTACATTTTTTCACAAAAAATTTACTTCCGATTCAATTTCTTTTATTTTACAAGGGTAACAGAAGAAATTGGACAGCAAAAGTTGTTGTACAATTTGTCCTGAGTATGTTGATACTCCACAAATACAGATAAACCACTATTTAGCTGCATAGCAGAGCTTGGAAGGAAACGAGCGCCGTTTGACTTTTCAATGCAAAATTGGCTGGAATTGAGATCAGATGCCATGTCGTGTTTGGAGAGCCCCTGATGTGCCTAAGCAGTGGAAACTCCTCACAAGTTACACCATTTTGTAAAGTAGACCCCCTAAGTAACTTATCTAGATATGTGTCGAGCACTTTGAACCCCCAAGTGCTTCACAGAAGTTTATAATGTAGAGCCGTAAAAATAAAAAATCTTATTTTTTCACAGAAACGATTTTTTGCCCCCAATTTTTTATTTTCCCAAGGGTAACAAGAGAAATTGGATGCCAAAAGATATTTTGCAATTTGTCCTGGGTATGCTGATGCCACATATGTGGGGGTTAACCACAGTTTGGGTGCATGGCAGAGCTCAGAAGGGAAGGAGCACCGTTTGACTTTTTCTATGCAGGATTGGCTGGAATTGAGATCAGACGCATGTCGCATTTGGAGAGCCCCTGATGTGCCTATACACTGTAAGTCCCCCAATTCTAACTCCAACACTGACCCCGCCACACCCCTAACCCTAATCACAACCCTAACCCTAATTTCAACCCTAACCCTAACTTTAGCCCCAACCCTAACTTTAGCCTCAAGCCTAACCCTAACTTTAGCCCCAATCCTAACCCCAAACCTAACCCCAACCATAACCCTAATAGGGAAATGGAAATAAATACTTTTTTTAATTTTATTATTTTTCCCTAACTAAGGGGGTAATAAAGGGGAGTTTGATTTACTAATCATAGTGGGTTTTTATAGCGAGTTTTTATGTTAGGCAGCTGTCACACACTAAAAGATGATTTTTATTACAAAAATAGTTTTTGCAACACCACATTTTGAGAACTATATTTTTTTCGTATTTTGGCCCATAGAGTCATGTGAGGTCTTGCTTTTTGTGGGACAAGTTGATGTTTTTATTGGTACCATTTTCAGGCACATGACTTTTTTTTATCTCTTTTTATTCTGATTTTTGGGAGGCAGAATGAACAAAAAGTAGCAATTCATGAAATTCTTTTTGGGGGGCATTTATAGCGTTCTGCATGTAGTAAAATTGATAAAGCAGTTTTATTCTTTGGGTTAGCATGATTATAGCGATACCTCATTTTTCTTTTTTTATGTTTTGACGCCTTTATACAATAAAAACTTTTTTATATAAAAAATAATTATTTTTGCATCGCTTTATTATACGAGCTATAACTTTTTTATTATTCCGGTGATGGAGCTTGTTTTTTGTGGGACAAGATGACCTTTTCAGTGGTACCACGTTTATTTATATCTGTCTTTTTGATCGCGTGTTATTCCCCTTTTTGTTTGGCAGTATGATGATAAAGCATATTTTTTGTCTTGTTTTTTTTTAATGGTGTTCACTAAAGGGGTTAATTAGTGGGACAGTTTTATAGGTCGGGTCATTATGGACCCAGCGATACTAAATATTTGTATTTTTATTGTTTAGATTTTTTTTATTAAATTTATTGATTGAATAAATATACGATTTTATAAGTATTTTTCCTTTTTTAAATATTTTTACAATTATTTTAAATTTTTTTATTTAATTCCTACTTTTACTCTTTGTCCCACTATGGGACACTCATTTTGTCTAGGCTAATCACTTATATAACATGCAGATCTGCATGCCATATAAGCTGTCAGCACTGCACTTTGTGCACACTGACCTCAGAGACTTCCTGACATGCACTGCGCATTACAAGAAGTCTCTCAGGTTTGGTAACCCATATGTCATTATAACGACATCGGGTTACCATGGGAGCGATCGGGACCCCGGGTCATGCCACGGGGTCTCCGATTCAATGGCACAGTGGCTGTCAGCTCCAAAATGCTGCAATCATATTTGATCGCAGTTTTCCGGGGGTTAAATTGCCGTGAGCGGACCGAGGCACGTAGTCAGCTGATTGCCTTTGGCGAACTATTCCATCCGTGGGAATAAAGTCCCAGGTCACATGAATGGAATAGAATGTCTGAGGTCAGAGAGGGGTTAAAGGCATTGTAGCCTTTTTTTGTATTGCTACATCCAGTAAGTGGCACTACAGTTCACCTCCTCTTTCTCTTTGAAGAGTCCATTTGCATATTTAAATTCCCAGAGGAGCATTACATGGCCAATAAGTCTCCCTCCTGTGCTGGCTTGGTATTCTCCACGAGGAGAATTTATCCCTTTTATACAATCTTACAGAGATCTCATATCTAGCCAAATCAGATTTTATGCTTTGCACTGATAAATGCAAACATCCAAAACAAGTGCCTGCAAATGCAGTGTCTAGTTTAGATTCTTATTCTAAGTCATGTGACAAAGTTCAGAGCTAGCACAAAACCACTGAATTTTAGGAAGACAAAGTGTGACCAGCTTAGAGATGCCCTTAATCTGGTTGACTTGGGCAATGTCCTTAGAAATAAGAATACAGATAATAAACGGGAAATGTTTAAGAACATCCTAAATAGGCACTGTAAGTGGTTATACCTTGTGGGAATAAAAGGACAAGTAATAGCAAAAACCCAATGTGCCTAAACAAAGAAGTAAGAGGGGCAATTAACAGTAAAAAGAAAGCATTTAAACTACTAAAGCAGGATGGTATCATTAAAGCTCTAAAAATAACTATAGGGAGAAAAATACTTTTTCTAAAAAACTAATTAGAGCTGCAAAAAAGGAAACAGAGAAGCACATTGCTAAGAAGAGTAAAACTAATCCCAAACTGTTTTTCAACTAAATCAATAGTAAAAGAATCAAAAGTGAAAGTGTAGGCCCCTTAAAAAATTGTGAGGAAAGAATAGTTGTAGATGACAAGGAAATAGCTAATATATTAAACACCTTCTTCTCCACGGCATTCACGGTGGAAAATAAAATGCTACGTTAAGTGCCAAGAGAAAAAGAAGACCCTAGATTAAGGGTCACCAATCTAACCCAAGAAGAGGTGCGAATCCAGCTAAATAAGTTTAAAATAGATAAATCTCTGGGCCTAGATGGCAAACATCCACGAGTACTAAGAGAACTAAGTAATGTAATAGACAATTATTTCATATATTTAGGGACTCTATAGTGATGGGGTCTGTTCCGCAGGTCTGGCACATAGCAAATATGGTACTAATATTTAAAAAGGGCTTTAAAAGTGAACCTGAAAATTATAGGCCAGTAAGTTTAACCTCTATTGTTGGTAAAATATTTGAAGGGTTTCTGAGGGATGTTATTCTGGATTATCTCAATGAGAATAACTGTTTATGCATGGGTTTATGAGAAATCACTCCTGTCAAACCAATCTAATCAGCTTTTATGAAGAGGTAAGCTATAAACTGGACCAAGGTGAGTCATTGGACGTGGTATATCTTGATTTTTCCAAAGCGTTTGATACCATGCCACACAATAGGTTGGTACACAAAATGAAAATGCTGGATATGGGGAAAAATCTGTGTAACTGGGTAAGCAACTGGCTCAGTGATGGAAAGCAGAGGGTGGTTATAAATGGTATATTCTCTAACTGGTTTGCTGTGACCAGTGGGGTACCGCAGTGGTCGGTGTTCGGACCTATTCTCTTCAACATATTTAAAAACGATCTGGTAGAAAGTTTACACAGTAAAATATTGATATTTGCAGATGATACAAAACTATGTAAAACAGTCATTACAAGAGAAGATAGCATTCTGCTACAGATGGATCTAGATAAGTTGGAAACTTGGGCCGAAAGGTGGCAAATGAGTTGATTTGTAAATGTAAGGTTATACACACGGGAAGAAGGAATCAATATCACCATTACACACTGAACGGGAAACCATTGGCTAAATCTGACATGGAGAAGGACTTGGGGATCCTAGTTAATGATAAGCTTACCTGGAGCAGCCAGTGCCAGGCAGCAACTGCCAAGGCAAACAGGATCATGGGGTGCATTAAAAGAGGTCTGGATACACATGATGAGAGCATTATACTGCCTCTGTACAAATCCCTGGTTAGACCGCACATGGAGTACTGTGTACAGTTTTGGTCACCAGTGCTCAAGAAGAATATAATGGAACTAGAGCGAGTACAAAGGAGGGCAACAAAATTAATAAAGGGGATGGGGGAACTACAATACCCAGAGAGATTAGAAAATTTAGGATTATTTAGTCTAGAAAAAAGGCATCTAAGGGGCGATCTAATAACCATGTATACGTATATAAGGGGACAATACAAATATCTCTCCGAGGATCCGTTTAAGCCAAGAAAGTTGACGGCCACAAGTGGGCATTCTATGCGTTTGGAGGAGAGAAGGTTTTTCCACCAACATAGAAGAGGATTCTTTACTGTTAGAGCATTGAGAATCTGGAATTCCTTGCCTGAGGAGGTGGTGATGGCGAACTCCGTCGCAGGGTTCAAGAGAGGCATGGATGTTTTCCTGGAGCATAAAAATATTGTATCTTACAGTTATCAAGTTCTTTAGAAGGACATGGATCTGGGTTTTTTTTCCTGATGGAATATAAGCTGAACTCGATGGACAAAGGTCTTTTTTTGGCCTTGCTAACTATGTTACTATGTTACTTAGAAAGGCTCAAATGGAAATGGTATGACTGGTAGATCAGATTACACATAGTGTGTTTTACGCATCCCAGGGCCTGTGGGATACTCGGTACCGAGCCTGTTAACTTCAATGGGAAATGTCACAGTGGCTGTGACCCGGTCCGTGGCCCCGGGCGGTCATGTAAATTTGGTGTGTAATTAAATGAGAAAGTTTATATGTTATTCGTGATGCCACCTCTGGTATTCTAGTCAGAGGCGACCAGCATTGCAATGCCGTTCCCCTGGGACCGTTGGTATGATGCAGCTGAGGTGAAAATGACTCTCTACAAGTAGAGCAGTAGTCCCAGGGCCATTGAGAGTAGTTTTAGAGGCGGTGATGTAATGTGGAGTGAAACTGGAAGCAGTGCCGGGTTGATGACGCAGGAAGTAAACAGATGACGCAGTTGAATGTACTTCCAAGACTTTGCTCACAGCTCTGTTCTGCAGTACAAATACCCACCTCAGTGCTGTGTTCTTTAAGTAAGGGGTCCAGTCAACTCCCAGGCAAATGAGTACACCCTTCCATCACTCCCTGTCAGTATATACCTACCCAGGCCGTCCCCACAATGCTGCTTTCCACTTTCCTTCCTTTCGGCATCTCACAGTCAGTGTCCCAGGCCAGCTGCCACGGATCCTGTCAGATAACATGACTCAGGCATTTCTTTGATCCTATGTGGCTGCCTTTCTGGCAAAGATAACTGTGGTAAGTTGCTGTGGCCAGGATGTACACTCCACTAGGCTAGGGGCTGAGATCCTTCTGCAACCTGGATTCTTCCCCCACCTGACGGCTATCAGCGTCAGACGAGCCCCATGGGGAGCACTCTCCACACGTGCCACTAGAAGAACCACTCTTTTCTCTTCGCCACGACAGCACCCAATGAGAGAGAGGATCCACCCATAGGAACAGGAAACCTACAGAGAGATAAAAGGGGCGGTCCCTCTCGTTCCCTCAGTTGGTTTCCTGTTCCTAGAAGGAACCCATAGAGAGAAAGAAGCTCGCAAGAGGATACCTGGCCTGGTTGCCGCCTGTATAGCATCCATATGAGCTGCAGGGGCCCCAAAGCTGGAAGCAGCATCGGGGGAGATCTGATATTCAACTCCCCGCTCAGCTGGTAAAGCAGCGTGAGGCCTGGTAATGATGTGCCTGGCTCACGTACGGTGCATAGAGCGGCAGGGGCCGGCACCTATGGAGACTCCCCTTGGGGGACGCAGCATTATGGACCAGAGCATCCTGGCTCAGGGTAAGAGCGCGACTCAGTGTCAAGGCTACCGGCACCCCCAGGTATGATGCGGAATGCGGTAAGATGCTGAACGCTGATTCCATACCTGACTGCTTGGGGATGGTCAGTGGTATGGTCCGGTCCGACAGCGTAGACCAGGAGAGGCCATTCCTGGTGCATAAGCGCAGCACGGTGCAGAAAGCTAGCAGAGGGGGTCTTGGCATGGTGGGCCTGAGTCTCAGAGGGACGATGCCAGCACCCCCAGGTATGATGCAAGGCCGGGAATGGAGCACCGAGCTCGCAAAGGACATGGTAAGATGCTCAATGCTGATTCCATACCTGACTCCTTGTGGATGGTCAGTAGTATGGTCCGGTCCGACAGCGTAGACCGAGAGAGGCTGTCCTGGCACATATGACAGGCAGCAGATGGCCATCAGCCGGAGGCTTGGCATGGTGGGCCTGAGTCCGAGATGGATGATGAGAGCCGCGGCATATTGACTCACCCCTCGGCTGATAATGACTGCATGAGGCAGGGGTCTGGGTGGGGCCATCCTCGCTCACGGATGCAACACGATATGGCTGGAGTGGAACTGGTGCACGTTTGCACAGATGGTCTCCAGTTAAAGGCCTCGTATGGCAGTGTAAGTTACACCCACATGATGAGGTGGAGGTGCTACCGTAGAGCAGCAGAAAGAGTGGACGCTCTAGACAGAGGAGTTCCATGGATAAAAGTTGTAGACGGGAAAGCGAACCACATCTCAGAATGCCTCTTATGGCGGTACAAGGTACACCCATATGAAGTGGTGGAGATGCTATCGTAGAGCAGCAGAAACAGTGGACGCTCTAGACAGAGTGGTTCCACGGAAAAAGGTGGTAGACTATAAAGCGATACCACGCCTTAGGCTGAGTTTCCACAGCCATGTGTTAATCATCAAGGAGACTCTGGGATGCTCTCTTTAGGTGGCTGCTGAGCAGATGAAGGCCGGGCAATTACCGGAGTGGGAGACCAGCTGAAAATCCCTAGGTCCGGTGTGTGAAAAAAAAAAAAGAGTGCACAGGCCGAAGGTCTAACCTCACCCTGCTCCCTAGAGGGGAAGCTCAGTTAAGCTGGACCCTCAGCTTGCAATTGGTGGCTACAGCACCCAGCAGGGGTCAGTGTACCAGCTAAGTAGCTGGAGGCCGGGCAAGTACCAGAATGGAATACCAGTCATAGATCCTGGTAAACAGCAGCATGCTGGTAGCAGTCTTAGAGGCACACGCACAATTTCATGTGCTGAGGTATGCTTACAGAAAGGGGCTTCTACGCCTTGGTAAGGCTACATCTTTTGATCTGACTTCAGTTAATGGCATGGGTGTCTGCACAGAGCCTTATTGGGGACTTCAGAATGACTCTGTGAAGTGTATGGTTCAATATTTCAGACCTTTTTCTTGCAACTTAACTACTCCACCCATAAAGGGCATAAGGGGTTGATCCAGCGCATTGGCTCCGTGAAGATTGCCAGCTGCGGCTCGTTGATTGGCTCCTTCGGGTGAGGTCACTCTGACAATTGAGATGTACCATTCAGAATGGAGGTTATCTGGAACTCTGAGAGGGTGCCCCCTTGAATGTAACTGTGGGCCTGGTCTCTTGTTTGGCACCTTCAAGCGGGACCATAAGTCTATCTGTACCCCATGGGGCCTATGTATATCATATGGTATAATAGAGTCTGGATGTATTGCATTACATCATATCGCCTCTATGAATCGCACTGCATCATAGAATATTTCATGGTACTTCATAGTACTTCATAGTACTTCAGGGTACTTCAGGGTGCTTCATAGTACGAAAGATATGCAGTGAAAGGTGGACACCACTGTATAAATTACCAAATACTGCGGCCCGGTGCAAACATACACCAAAGATGGATCAAAAAAAAGGAGAAAAAGCGCAAATAGTGATGCATACGCAGCCAATGATATAATTCATTGTACGTCATATTGCTTTGTGGTACTTCATGATATGTCATAGTACTTCATAGTACTTCTGGTTGCATCATAGTACATCAGAATGTGCCATAGCGCATCATATTGCTTCATGGTACTTCATGGTACTTCGTGATCTCTCATAGTACTTCATAGTACTTCTGGTTGCATCATAATGCATCATAGTGTGCCATAGCTCATCATATTGCTTCATGGTACTTCATGATATGTCAAAGTACGTCATTGTATGTCATAGTACCTTGTGGTACTTCTTGTTGCGTCATAGTACATCATAGTATGTCATAGCGCATAATATTGCTGCATGGTACTCCATGGTACTCCATAGTAATTCATATGTCTTTGTACGCCATCGTATATCATAGGACTTCATTGTGCTTCTTGTTGCATCATAGTAAGTCATAGTACTTCATATTGCTTCAGGGTACTTCATAGTACTTCATCATATTTAGTATTGCATCATAGTACTTCAGATGGCATAATAGTACTGAATAGTGCTGCATCGTGCATCTTTTTTGTTTCATAATACTTCATATTGCTTCATGGTACTTCATAGTACTACGTCATACTTAGTATTGCATCATAGCTAGTGTTGAGCGATACCGTTCGATACCCAAAAATATCGTATTGGATGGTATCTCCCGATACGAAAAAATATATCGGGTATCGCCGATTCCGATACCAGAAGTCCCATTCAAGTCAATGGGACTTCCGGTATCGGAAGTTAAAAAAGCCCTTTATTTCCTTGTTGGCTAATTCTACATAATTGAAAACAAATAAGAATCATGTAGAATGTATTGTGGGAGGTGAAAGAGACATTAAAGGCATAGTGGTTTTTTCAAATCACATGGCATAGCATTAATTCCAATTTTTTTTTTCAAGACGTTCGGAGTTAAAAAGATATTGACTATGTTAACTTTTTTATATTTAGTCAGATATGTATGTTTCACAACTTCCATGCTCTTCACCTTCTTTTGTACTTCTCCCACACTTTCTCCTTCATGATCCGCAGCAGTAGCATTTTTTTCATCAACTTTTTCTTCACCTTATTCATCTTCTTCTTCTTCACCTTCTTCCCATTAATTTTTTTTTCCATTCTTCATATTCTTCTTATTCAGCTATTATTAATTTTCATATGCTATTTCTTCATCTTCTTCCTATTCTTCTTTTTCTTATGGTGACAGGCATTCCTGTAGTACTTATCTATAAAAGTTATAAGATTACACCTTACGTTCTGCCTGTCACAAAAGATTTACAACAGGATTTGTCTGCGTTCAGTTTGGCCTGCAGCAGCAGGCATTTTCCAGGGGCACCACGAGGAGGAACGGACTCACCCCCATTTACTGCTTAGTCTTCTTCTGCTTATAATTTTGATTTCTTCAATGCTGATTTTTAGTCTTATGCTTAATGTTCTTCTGCTTTCTGTTCTTCTGCTTTTGCTTCTTCTGCTTCTTGTTCTTCTGTCTTTTGTTCTGTATCTTGGTGGTTGTCTTCATGTTCTTTGTCCTCTTGGTCTTATTATTTAGGGTCATATTTCTGGTCTTCTTTGGTGTGGTCTTCAGGGTCGTCGTCATCAGGGTCGTCGTCATGGAGATTAATAAGGATTACCAAAGACAATTTCAAAAAGCTTGATCTTGGAAATGTAGCAGAAGGTACAAGAAGGCTGAGAAACTGGCAAGAACCAGCTGACAGTAATGGAACCCGTAGTGGCAGCAGAAGGAACAATAGCCAATGGCACTACTGAGGAACAGCTGACGGTGCTGGACCCCGGTTACTATGCAGGAGGTACCTGTGCTAGAAACCACTACCAAGGACCAGCTGACGGTGCTGGACCTCGGATACCGAGATGGAGGCACCTAGGCCAAAGGCTCTGGCGAGAACCAGCAGACAGTGCTGGAACCCGGATGGGTAGCAGAAGGAACAAGAGCCAATGGCACTACCGAGGACCAACTGACGGTGATGGACCACGGTTACTAAGCAGAAGGTACCTGTGCTAAAAAGCACTACCAAGGACCAGCTGACGGTGCTGGACCTCGGATACCGAGATGGAGACACCTAGGCCAACGGCTCTGGCGAGAACCAGCTGACAGTGCTGGAACCCAGATGGGTAGCAGAGGGAACAAGAGCCAATGGCACTACCGAGGACCAACTGATGGTGCTGGACCACGGTTACAAAGCAGAAGGTACCTGTGCTAAAAAGCACTACCAAGGACCAGCTGACGGTGCTGGACCTCGGATACCGAGATGGAGACACCTAGGCCAATGGCTCTGGCGAGAACCAGCTGACAGTGCTGGAACCCGGGTGGGTAGCAGAAGGTACCCATCCAAAGCAAAGTAGCCAGGCCGCAAGCCGGCCGCAGTTACCGAAACCCACAGTCCTACAGGGGGTCCATGTCCCATTGGCACTATGGATCCAGCCTTCAGTGCCAGTTCCCGCAGCCCACATAGGAGTCATCTAAACTTCAGGCACCATAGAGTCGGCTAACCCGGCCGCAAGACGACAGGACAACGGATTGGTGGCATAGTGACCTTGACACTACCCGGAAACAGCTGGCGTGCTGGAACCAGGCTGGGCAACAGGGAGTACCCGTGCCAAAGACACTGCCGAGAACCAGCTGACGGTGCTGGAACCCAGATGGGTAGCAAAAGCTACAAGAGCCAATGCACTACTGAGGAACAGCTGACGTTGCTGGACCACGGTTACTAGGCAGGAGGTACCTGTGCTAGAAAGCACTACCAAGGACCAGCTGACGGTACTGGACCTTCGGATACCGAGATGGAGGCACCTAGGCCAAAGGCTCTGTCGAGAACCAGCTGACAGTGCTGGAACCCGGGTGGGTAGCATAAGGTACCCATCCAAAGCAAAGTAGCCAGGCCGCAAGCCAGCCGCAGTTACCGAAACCCACAGTCCTACAGGGGGTCCATGGCCCATTGGCACTACGGATCCAGCCTTCAGTGCCAGCTCCCACAGTCCACATAGGAGTCACCTAAACTGCAGGCACCGTAGAGTCGGCTAACCCAGCCGCAAGACGACAGGACAACAGATTGGTGGCATAGTGACCTTGACACTACCCGGAAACAGCTGGCGTGCTGGAACCAGGCTGGGCAACAGGGAGTACCTGTGCCAAAGACACTGCCGAGCACCAACTGGCGTTCTTGGAACCCAGGGACAATCATGGTGAAGGCCGAGGCCTACTTGGTGGTAGTTTTAGATTGTTTGTAGGCTACAACAGACTGTCAACGTGCTCCAATTAGGCATCTGTCTTCACTCTGTTTCCAGGATTTCACGTGACCACCAACGCCGCCAGTTTATGCGTACAGTAGCCGTCTGCCCAATCCACACGTGTTCCTGTGTTGCTGGGGTTCTGTAATGTCAGCAGATCCCCTGATGTGTGTCTGCCAATGTCTCCTGCTCTGTCCACATTCCCACCACTTGCAGTGGGAAGGTGGACAGCGCAGGAGACAGTGCCGGACACACATTGGGGGATCAGCTCACGTAACAGAACACCAGGAACACAGGAACAAGTGTGTAATGCGTGGACGGCAACTGTGAGCAGGAACTGGCGGTGTTGGAGGTCAGGGGGAATACTAGAGACAGAGTGGAGACAGAGGCCAAATCAGAGAATGTTTAAATCTGAAGTAGTTACAATTTGGAGGCAGCAGCAGTTTGCCCTCCACACAGCAGGGGATCAGCTGACGTTACCGACCCCCACTTTCACATGAACGAGTGTTTTTTTCTGTGTGGACAGCACTTCCGAGCACCAACTGGCGTTGTTGGAGCCCAGGGACAATCATGGTGCAGGCCGAGGCCTACTAGGAGCCAGGTGTAAATCGGAGGTATTTTGACTTTGGAGGGAGCAGGACACTTTGCCCTCAACACAGCAGGGGATCAGCAGACGTTACCAAACCCCACTTTGACATGAACAAGTGTGTTTTTCTGTGTGGACAGCACTTCCAAGCACCAAATGGCGTTGTTGGAGCCCAGGGACAATCAGGGCGCAGGCCGAGGCCTACTTGGTGGCAGTTTTAGATTGTTTGTAGGCTACAACAGACTGTCAACGTGCTCCAATTAGGCATCTGTCTCCACTCTGTTTCCAGGATTTCACGTGACCACCAACACCGCCAGTTTATGCGTACAGTAGCCGTCTGCCCAATCCACACGTGTTCCTGTGTTACTGGGGTTCTGTAATGTCAGCGCATTTTTAATTTTTCCCTCTACATGCTTTTGCAGGGCAGGGACGGCTTGCCTGCTGAAATAAAAGCGGCTGGGCACATTGTATTGTGGAACTGCCAATGACATCAAGTTCCGGAAGGTG
Source organism: Dendrobates tinctorius (assembly GCF_039654945.1). Taxonomy (NCBI): domain Eukaryota; kingdom Metazoa; phylum Chordata; class Amphibia; order Anura; family Dendrobatidae; genus Dendrobates; species Dendrobates tinctorius. The sequence continues at coordinate 5,601,895 of NW_027361694.1, forward strand.
TCAGTCTCCACCAGCCTGAATGACAGCATCTCAAGGGCCAGTAGTTTGGCAATGCCGGCATTCAGAGCCAGTGCTCGGGGATGGTTTGCCGAGTATGGCCGCTTTTTCTCCCATGCCTGTGCTACCGATTGTGGGTGAGTGGCCTGGAAGTGTGCTGATGACTGAGAACGTGGTTCAGTGGGTGGAATTTCACTGGGTCTCTGGACAACAGTGGCAGAGGTTCTTCCATGGCGTTCCAGTGAGGAAGCCGAACCAGCTGTGTGTGAGCTGGAGCAAGAGGCCCCAACACGAGCTGAAGAGGTGGTAGGTGCTGCTGAAGGTTGGCCTACATCTTCAGTGTGTCTGTGTAACTCCACCTCGTGCTTGGTACGCACATGTTTCCACATATTTGTGGTATTGAGGTTGCTCACATTTTTCCCTTGTTTCACTTTCTGATGACACAGCTTGCATTTGACAAAGCAAATGTCATCTGCAACTGTGTCAAAAAAAGACCACGCACTGCAAGTCCTGGGAGCGCCCGTTTTCTGTTTTGGAAGAGGATTGCTCCTCACGGGTGCCAAAATGGAGGCTACAGGCAACCAAGTCTGCCCCCGCCCTCTCCCTCCTCTTTTGGCTGTTCGGGGAATCTCTTCCTCAGAGCTGCTCCCACCACCTTCCTGTGGCTGACGTCATGATGGGTCAAGGACCTCATCATCTCCACTCCCCTCTTCAAGCACCGGCTGGTCCTGGGTTGTCCCGCCAGCACCGTACGCACCAGAAATTGGCAACTGAGTCTCTTCATCATCAGATGAGCACTGAGGTGTGCTGACAATAGGCACTGGCCCACCCGCCTCTTCAGATTCAGAGGGACAAAGCAGTTGCACATCACTGCATACTCCCTCTTCTTCACGCTCTAGAATGCTGCTTGGCTGGCCACCTCTTTCCAAGCCAACAGATTCTGAGAACAGAAGTAAAGATTGAGATGGCTCCTGTCCAGGGCTCTCAGACTGCCTGGGCAATTTGGCAGGTGGTGAAGAGACAGATGGTTGCTCTTCAGTGCTCTGGCCCTGGGAGGATGCGGAAGTCATTGAAGTGGATGCGTTAGCTGCCATCCATCCGACAACGGCTTCAATTTGTTCGTCACGCAGCAGTGGGGTACGGCGAGGTCCTACAAAGCTGCGCATGAAGGACTGTTGCCTGGTAAAAGTGGGGGATACCGGGTCACTGGTGGCCGCAGCAGACACCGAATCACCACGTCCTCTCCCTGCTGAATCCCCCAGTCCTCTCCCTGCTGAAACTCCATGGCCACGACCACGTGCCTTACTCCCTGCCTTCTTCATCTTGGTAGACTGATAAAGATAGGCAGAAAAGTAAAAAAGGGGTGGCTTAGTGTTCTTATTCCTGAACACCTGCTAACCAGTATAAGAAACACTAGTTTGGCTAAGAGTGTGTGTACTACACTTTAATATGATCTAATGTGGCCTACACAACTGTAAAGTGGAGTGTTTGGTGAACTTTATTTCCATTTTTTTTTTTTGGAGAAAAAGAAAAGGATGTGACCAAAGTTTGAAAGCTATAGTATCACAAACTTTTTAGAGTGATTACAATGCAGGAAGCTAACCTACAATGCAATTGATGAGGCTCCAAAAAATAGGGTGATTCTAGTCTGGCTGGCCCTGAAGGGCACAAGCCAGCAAAAAGGCTCCTCTATTTAATCCTATATAGTGTTTGCAACCAACCAATGACAATGGATGCGGATGGAAGCACACTAATATAGGAGCAAAAATCTGGCTAAATTTGCTGCAAAAAAAGGACTATGTATGAGCGGACTACAACGAGCGGTGGCTGTAGAACACACTGCAACGTGAGCTGCACTCACACACAGAGAGACCTATCAGACAGCCAAAAACTGTGCAGAGAAATGGGCTATAGCACTGAAAGGCTGCTGAAAGGCTCCGCTGTCCACTCCTTTAGTGTTTGCAACCAACGTATATGGATACGTATGGAAGCACACTATACAGGAGAAAAAAAAAGCAGCAATAAAAGAGAAATGTGTATGAGGCAGAGACACACGCTGGGCGGCCTACAAGCAGACGTGCCTGCAGGACACACTACACAGCGCTGCTGGGCTGCAAAAATGCTACAGTGGTGGATTATGTAGCCTGGGTAGAGCAATAGATATGTTTGATGATCGCTATTTCTAACTGTCCCTCACAGTCTTCAACAGCAGCCTGTCCCTAACTGAATTCACAGCAGAGTGAACCCGAAATGGTGGCTGCTGCGGGTTTTATAGTGCATCATGACATCATTTCAGCAGCCAATCACAGCCATGCCAGTAGTTAACATGCCTACATGCCTAACAGGATGTGCCCACACTTCTGAGGATCCCCATTGGCTGAATCAAATTGAGCAGGCTCCTAGCATTATGGGAACTTCCAATTCCGGTATTCGATATGAAAAAAGTATCGGAACTAAGTATCGGAATTCCGATACAGCTAATATCGGCCGATACCCGATACTTGCGGTATCAGAATGCTCAACACTAATCATAGCACTTCAGATTGCATCATAGTACTTCATAGTGCTTCATGGTACTTTATAGTACCTTCACAGTACTTCATAGTGCTTCATATTGCACCATGGTACTTCATAGTGCTTCATAGTACTTCATGGTACTTCATGGTGCTTCATATGGCTTCATGGTACCTCATAGTGCTTCATAGTACTTCATGGTACTTCATGGTACTTCATAGTGCTTCATGGTACTTCATGCTGCTTCATATGGCTTCATGGTACTTCACATTGCTTCATGGTACTTCACATTGCTTCATGGTACTTCATGGTACTTCATGGTGCTTCACGGTACTTCATAGTACTTCATGGTACTTCATGGTACTTCACATTGCTTCAGAGTACTTCATGGTACTTCGGTGCTTCATGGTACCTCAAGATACTTAGTGCTTCATGGTACTTCATAGGGCATCATATCACTTCAGGATGCTTCATGGTATGATATGGTACTTTCATAGTATGAGGAGGAATACGGTCAAGAACTCTGATATCTACCGCAGAGAGAATCCTGCAGAGAGCCAAAACATACCTGTTGCCCCTATTGACCTGTCTTGTCAGGGTGATAAACAACTTCAGAGCCTGTTCCTGTTTGCTCTCCATGTCAGAGGAGTGGACAACTCCGGAGCACACCTCCTCAGCCACCATACCCTGCATCAAGGGGAATGGGTGCTCAGCCGACGCATCTTCAGGATGATAGCGGCTATATGGGGCATGCCGGACATAGACCTGCTCGCTACAAGGGCCAATAGGCGGGTCGAAAGGTTCGCTCCACTGTACAGAACAAGACAGTTCGGATGTACTCGACGCCCTTCTAAACCCTTGGACGGTTCACCAGACCCTCCGATGTTATGGTCGCCAGCTGTTACCAGGATGATGAGGTAATATGGTGCGAGAGTCATCTTAATAGCCTGTTGGGCCAAAAAGCCATGGGTTTCATGGCTGAGAGCCATGTCATGGGTTTTTCCTCTGGATCGGGACCTGCGCTCACAAAGACCCTGTTACCACCCTCAGGTCAAAGGTCTATGCCTCACGGCATGTAATTTGAGAGGCAGTTACTGAAGCTAAGGGGATTCTCAGATGACTTAATTGTCACCCTCTTGCAGGAAAAGCTTTAACTTTCCATTCAGCAGACCTTTCCAGGGAGGGTCTTTATCCTTGCCATATTAGAAGGGCGTGAGTTCGGACTTGCAGGTAACACCCTAAAAGTCCAAGTTTCGGCTCTGGAGGCCAAGTATAATTATAACGTGCGGGCAACGAAGGGGTGGCTCGATCTTTCTCTGCTTGCCAGCAAGCAAACCCAGTTCACATTCTTCAAAAACTGCCTTGGGACCTTAGCTTAGTCCTAGATGCTTTCACACAGGGACCATTCGGGCCCATACACTTGGCCTCAATAAAGTGCATTTCATTGAAAGCTACCTTGTTGGTAGCTCTAGTATCGGCAAGGAGGATGCATGATCTCCAGGCCCTGTCAATAGATCCTCCCTCCTGACAATATTTCAGGGGAGAATAGTGTCAAAGATGGACCCATCCTACCTCCCTAGAGAGGCTGCTAAATTCCATAGATTCAAGAAATCTACCTTCCCTCTTTTTTTTATGATAGCCCGGCAACACCGGAGAAGGAAAGATAGCATGGCCTAGACGTAAAAGGGGCCGTATTAGACTATATAGATAACTCTAAGACCTGGAGGCAGAGCAGGGCTCTTTTTGTCTCTTTTTCTCTCTTTCCAGGGTAACAAGAAGTGTGGATCAGAAACGTAATTACATTGGCATATTCGGCAAAAAGGAAAAGGCCCGCCACAGTGCGTGAGGGCACATTCTGCATGAGCCATATCTTCTTCCTGGGCCGAAAGGACGTATGTTCCTATTGAGCTAATATGTAAGGCCGCAACCTGATCTTCTCCTTCTGCCTTTTACAGCCACTACAGGCTAGATTTATCTTCTTCCCATGACTTAGCCTTTGGTAGATCTGTCCTTGACACAGTGGGCCCTCCCAGGTGATTATCTCTGAAAATCTCTCAGTGGGTGCTGTCGTGGCGAAGTGAAAAAAAACAGATTACTTACCGGTAATACTCTTTTGTAGAGCCACGACAGCACCCGCTCACTTCCCTCCCTTGATATATCTATATGTGGTTCACTCTGGTGGGTGAAGGATAGAAGCTGTATATAAATATGTGAAATGTAGCAAAAGATATAAGTATATATATATAATATATATATGCTAGAATCACTTACTGAGCAAATTGACTAAAGCATGTGTGGCGGTTCCTCTTGTTCTCTGTAATCCAACTGAGGGAGCGAGGGGGACCGCCCCTTTTATCTCTCTGTAGGTTTCCTGTTCCTAGGGGCGGATCCCCTATCTCAGTGGGTGCTGTCGTGGCTCTACAAAAGAGTATTACCGGTAAGTAATCTGGTTTTTCCTTCAGGGGGCTTTCCTTCAAAGCCAATCCATCCAGTAGCTCCTCCAGACAGGAGCTGCTCCAAACACATCCTCTCACTTCCCCTCCCTCTGAGGGAACTCATCAACTGACTACAAATCTCCTGTTCTTTTCCTAAGCTCCGCCCACCTCCCAACACTCTTTCTGAAGCAGGGGCCATAGAGGGTGTTCTGCTGTGTATGTGTGGGATGCAGGTGTGGGTTGTGGTCATGTGCCCTCATCCTACCTGGTCGTGGGATATCACGAGGTGTTTAAGGTGCAGCACCTCTGTGGCTACTGGACCCGCAGGGGCGCCACATGTTTGTGGTCTGTAATTTTTGAGGCACAGGCCTGCACAGGAGCTGTAGACATAAAATGAAGGCTTTTTGCAAATTGCTGTATTTGTCTATTAGCTGGCATTAGTGTACTGTCACCTGAACATGGTGCCCTATCACTGACCAGATGATGTATTTAGCAGCTACAAAGCATTTTTATGGTGGACCTTGATTGCTATATATACAATATGTTGTTGTGCAAGCGTTACATACTTATAATCTTCAAAAAGATAATTTTTAGACAGGAGAAAATATTTTCATCAAATTCCAAGCAATCTCTTATTTTTTTATTTGCTTTCCAGAATAAATTTAAAGATGCAAAATATCCAGATTTTCAGAGAAGCTTTGTCTTTACAATTCTCCTTTATCTTGAACTGTATAGCAATAATTTCTTGTAGCATGAATTGCTATATTGTATTAATATTAAATTAAGATGTGCACAAAAATAGGAGTTCACTGTGCATTACATAAAATACATCAGACTCCATGATTATGTGAGGAAAAGTTAAAACTAAGTACAGTTTAAATTAGGAATTGAATATGCTGTGTATGTTGAAAATTATGAACTTTCTCTGCATTGAGTGAACAAATTACATTACTGTGGATTCATGTAAAACAAATTTGCAGAGAGTAAATATCAAATGCATGGAAAATAAAATGTGTGAGGTATTTATTTTTTTTTTAAAGCTAAGCCTTTTATTTTACGCAAAGTTAATTTTCTATTAAACTAAAGTCTGTGAAATCAAGCCAAACATCTAGCTTCAAATACTTTCAACCTACCTACATTTGTAGAGAACAATGTTCCCCTGTTCAGAATTAATCTTTCCAGGTGAGCATGTGCATTGAAAGCGTTCTTCAGCGGACAGAATCAATTATTGTAAGAAAGATTTTAAAAATAAAGAAAATCTTTATTTCTTTTTAACCACTTCATTACTGCGTCTTAATAGGTGGATTTGGTTCATTTTTGCATTATAGCATTTAGAGATACAATATTTGATTTTCTGGGCTTGTTTTATGCAAGACAAAACAGATTTGCTTATATAGCAATTTTTTGTTACATATAAATTATTAATGTATTTTGGGGATTAGCAGAAATAATAGTTCTGCTGTTGTTTGTGTCTTTTTATATTATTCAGTTTCTGGCTCAAGCAACACGCTAACTTTATTATAAAGGTCAGTATGAATGTGATAATATCATGTAGTATACTGTATATGTTTTTGTTTTTAAACTTGTTTTGCAAAATAAAACTACTTTTTTTGTATTTTTTACTGTGAATACTTTTGTTTCATTACATATTTATTAATTATTAACAGTTTTGGTTCCATTTGGGGATTGTTTGATCCCTTTATAATTTATTTGATTGCCTCTAATAATCTTTGTTATATTTAGCCCTCGACAATAGTATTGTAAATCTGTTACAAATAACACATGATCTATTAAGGCTCACGTCAGTATTTGGTCAGTATTTTGCATCAGTATTTGTATGGCAAAGCCAGGAATGGAACTTACCGAGAAAAAAATATAATTGAAAGACTGATGTCTGTTCTTTGTATTGGAGACACTCCTGGTTTTGGCATACAAATACTGATGAAATACTGATCAAAAATACTGATGTGTGAAAGAGGCCTTAAGCTGTATCCTTTACATAAAGAATTGCAGCCTTGCCAGGCCAGAGGGTCCGTATTAGACCCCTTGGATGCCATGAGAATCCATCAGCATCTGGAAATAAAAGTTTCAGGAACTGATGGTGCAAAAAAGGAACACCCTTCCTCTATTTAACCACTAGTTGTTGTGTCATTATTGACTGCAATATTTAAAATGTTAATAATGAAGTAGCCTTCCAGTACTGCCAAAAGCACTGCCATGAGGTTGCTTATGTATAACTAGATTATGGCCCGATGCTATCGCATTGGGAGGATGCGATAGCATCACACCTCTTGCCATGTTAACCCTCAACACACACACTCCTCTCACCTTTCACCATCTCCACTCACTCTTTCACTCCACATACGACCCCTTCTCTCACTCCATCTCTCATACTCACTCCGTCATCGCCGCTGCTCCACGATCCCCGACATCTTCTTCCGTCGGCGCCATCCTGGATCCAGACGTTGTCCACGCCGGTGACATGTTCTTGCGGCGACGCCATCTTGAGTATCGTTAAATCCCGCGATACTCAAGATGGCGTCACCGGAAGAACATGTCGCCGGCGTGGTCGACGTCGGGATCCAAAATGGCGTCGGCGAAATCTCGCGAGTTTTCGCCGACGCCATTTTGGATCCCGATGTCTTCCTCGCCGGCGACATGTTCTTGCAGCGACGCCATCTTGAGTATCGCGGGATTTCGCCGATCCAAAATAGCGTTGCCGCAGGAACATGTCGCCGGCGTGGATGCCGTCGGGATCCAAATTGGCGTCGGCGAAATTTCGCGAGATTTTGCCGACGCCATTTTGGATCCCGACGTCCTCCACGCCGGCGACATGTTCTTGCGGCGACGCCATCTTGACTTTCTCGGGATTTCGCCAATCCAAAATGGCGCCGCCGTAAGAACATGTCGTCGCCGGCGTGGAGGACATCTGGATCCAGGATGGCGCCGGCAGAAGAAGATGTCGGGGATCGTGGATCAGCGGCGATGACGGCGTGAGTATGAGAGGCGGAGTGAGAGAAAGGGTCATATGTGGAGTGAAAGAGTGAGTGGACGTGAGTGGAGATTGTGAAAGGTGAGAGGAGTGTGTGTGTTGAGGAGGAGTGGTGTGTTGAGGGTTAACATGGAAAGAGGTGTGTGCGGTGACGTCACCGGTTACAACTGGACGGAAGTTGTTGCAACCGGAAGCTGCTTAGGGCATTTATTATTATAGATAGCATTAATACTACCAGAATCTCAAGCACTCACAACATTTTGGCATGTGCTTGTGTAAAGAACCTGCCTTTGAATGCAAGTTTTGGTGTTATCATCAACCAATAACAAACACAGCATTAAGAAGGTTGTGCAAAAGCCGCTCCTGATGGCCAGAGTAACACTAAATGTATGAAAAATTGGTGTGAAGCCTTCCTGCCAAGAGTTGCAGGAGTGTAATGCGGGTGTCATGCAAGCACAATAAAAATTTTCACACCTAGCATCCAATTTACATCCAAATGCAGTACGAATGCTATCTGACTGCAATGTGATTTTAACATGAGCTTTTACATACAGCAATTCTCTATATCATTTACAAATCATTTGTCAAAATACAGTCACACATACTGTATATATATATATATATATATATATATATACTCTGTAAATGAATGTGTGTGTGTGTATCACCAACCAATCACGAAGCATCTTTCATTTCACCAGAGCTGTTCAAAAGAAGCTGAGCTGTGATTGATTGCTATGAGCAACAGTTTTCCTTGAAAACAATCACTAAGCATCTCTCATTTCACCAGAGCTGGTTAAAAGAAGCTGAGCTGTGATTGGTTGCTATGACCAACAGTTTTCCCTCTTGATAACATCTCAGCAGACACTGACATGGTGGGAGAAATCTATCATCCCTGGGAACATAAGCTCCCAGCCATTGTCTGCCCCCCTGAATAGAGCACAGAGCACATGACAGAAATTAATCCCCCCTCCTGTGCCTACAGTTGTGGCCAAAAGTATTGACACCCCTGCAATTCTGTCAGATAATACTCAGTTTCTTCCTGAAAATGATTGCAAACACAAATTCTTTGGTATTATTATCTTCATTTAATTTGTCTTAAATGAAAAAACACAAAAAGAATTGTCCTAAAGCCAAATTGTATATAATTCCACACCAAACATAACAAAGAGGGTGGACAAAAGTATTGGCACTGTTTGAAAAATCATGTGATGCTTCTCTAATTTGTGTAATTAACAGCACCTGTAACTTACCTGTGGCACCTAACAGGCGTTAGCAATAAGTAAATCACACTTGCAGCCAGTTGACATGGATTAAAGTTGACTCAACCTCTGTCCTGTGTCCTTGTGTGTACCACATTGAGCATGGAGAAAAGAAAGAAGACCAAAGAACTGTCTGAGGACTTGAGAAACCAAATTGTGAGGAAGCATGAGCAATCTCAAGGCTACAAGTCCATCTCCAAAGACCTGAATGTTCCTGTGTCTACCGTGCGCAGTGTCATCAAGAAGTTTAAAGCCCATTTCACTGTGGCTAACCTCCCTAGATGTGGACGGAAAAGAAAAATTGACAAGAGATTTCAACGCAAGATTGTGCGGATGTTGGATAAAGAACCTCGACTAACATCCAAACAAGTTCAAGCTGCCCTGCAGTCCGAGTGTACAACAGTGTCAACTCATACTACCCGTCGGCGTCTGAATGAAAAGGGACTGTATGGTAGGAGGCCCAGGAAGACCTCACTTCTTACCCCGAGACATAAAAAAGCCAGGCTGCAGTTTGCCAAAACTTACCTGAAAAAGCCTAAAACGTTTTGGAAGAATGTTCTCTGGTCAGATGAGACAAAAGAAGAGCTTTTTGGGCAAAGGCATCAACATAGAGTTTACAGGAGAAAAAAAGAGGCATTCAAAGAAAAGAATACGGTCCCTACAGTCAAACATGGTGGAGGTTCCCTGATGTTTTGGGGTTGCTTTGCTGCCTCTAGCACTGGACTGCTTGACCATGTGCATGGCATATGAAGTCTGAAGACTACCAACAAATTTTGCAGCATAATGTAGGGCCCAGTGTGAGAAAGCTGGGTCTCCCTCAGAGGTCATGGGTCTTCCAGCAGGTCAATGACCCAAAACACACTTCAAAAAGCACTAGAAAATGGTTTGAGAGAAAGCACTGGAGACTTCTAAGGTGGCCAGCAATGAGTCCAGACCTGAATCCCATAGAACACCTGTGGAGAGATCTAAAAATGGCAGTTTGGAGAAGGCACCCTTCAAATATCAGGGACCTGGAGCAGTTTGCCAAAGAAGAATGGTCTAAAATTCCAGCAGAGCAATGTAAGAAACTCATTGATGGTTACCGGAAGCGGTTGGCCGCAGTTATTTTGGCTAAAGGTTGTGCAACCAAGTATTAGGCTGAGGGTGCCAATACTTTTGTCTGGCCCATTTTTGGAGTTTTGTGTGAAATGATCAATGTTTTGCTTTTTGCTTCATTCTCTTTTGTGTTTTTTCATTTAAGACAAATTAAATGACGATAATAATACCAAAGAATTTGTGTTTGCAATCATTGTCAGGAAGAAACTGAGTATTATCTGACAGAATTGCAGGGGTGTCAATACTTTTGGCCACCACTGTATATACATATCACACAACCATTAGGCACATCTTCCCTCTTAAAGGGATTATTGGTATGGAAGTCAGAGCAAATCCATCCAGCGCTTTGGTTTTGACCCCAGGCCTCTCCTAAAGGGATCTCCGATATGGAAGTTAGGACCGTTCCACTCAGCTCTGTGGTTCTAACCCCAGGGTCTCTTAAAGGGATCATTGGTATGGAAGTTAGGGCAAATCCACTCTGCGCTTTGGTACTGACCCCAGGCCCTTCTTAAAGGGATCTCTGGTATGAAAGTCAGGCCAAATCCATCCAGCGCTTTAATTTTGACCCCAGGCCTCTCTTAAAGGGATCCCCAGTATGGAAGTCAGGGCAATTGCCTTCAAATGTTCTGGTTCTGACACCAGGCTCTCTTAAAGGGATCTCCTGTATAGAAGTTAGGGCAAATCCCTCGGCGCTCTGATTCTGACCCCAGGGTTCTATTAAAGTGATCACTGGTATGCAAGTCAGGGCAAATACACTCAGTGCTCTGGTTCTGATCCCAGGCTCTCTTAAAGGGATCCCCGGTATGGAAGTTAGGGCAAATCTACTCAGCGCCCTGGTTCTGACCCCAGGCCCCTCTTAAAGGGATCCCCAGTATGGAAGTTAGGACCGTTCCACTCAGCGCTCTAGTTCTGACTCCTGGCTGATGGGATGATGTGGGATATTAGTGGTAGTAGTCCGGTGGCTCTGGCTGATGGGATGATGTGGGATATTAGGGGTAGCAGTCCAGTGGCTCTGGCTGATGGGATGATGTGGGATATTATGGGTAGTAGTCCGGTAGGGCTGGCTGACGGGATGATGTGGGATATTATAGTGAATGTGGCTATGCGGAATGGGCGGGGCTCTACACTCATCTTTTTATATATATATATATATATATATATATATTGATATAATCATTATAATTTGTTATAACTAACCATAGTTAGTTACTATGCCTGGGCAGCGCCGGACTCTTCAGCTAGTGTATATATATATTTATATATGCATGTACATATAGTATGTAGTATGTGTGTCTGTGTATATTATATATGTATACTGCATGTGTGCAGTATAGTGTGAAATATATGAGTAAAGTGAATATGTATGTGAGCATACTGTATATACTGTATATAAACTGAATGTTTGTGTGTATATATACCTTATATTGTCCTAGTACACAATGTATGTGTGTGTATACTGTATATATAATATGTAGTGTATGTTTCTAAATTTATAAAGTATATATAATGTGTGTCCATGTATAGTGTATATCTCTGTATATGTGCTGCATATATTGTTCTGTAACTGTAGTGTCACCATAACAGGGATCAGCAGTTTATGTTTAATGCCTGTGTCTTACATCAGGGCCTGTTCACACTGTCTTTCTTTACTGCTCCTTGTGGGTTCTGCCTGAATTCCCTATAGAGCCATAGATTGCTGTTATGGAAATATATATGTATTTCATATAGATCTCACTTGCCTGCTATAGGCTATATACTCATGTACTCTTATATAGGCTATAAACTGCTGTATACTCATATATACTGCACACAGATACATATTCACAGTTTGAACCTTATAACTAGTTGGTGGAAATAACCTGCTACCCAGTCATCTCATTGTCTTGTGACTTGAGAAATATCTAGCAGACATGGGGAATGAGGAACTTAGGCCAGGTGGTCTGGCCTATATTGGAGACTTGCTGACAAGTGCAAGACTCCGGACAGTAAATCACGTGGTGTCTAAATAACCCCAGGTCTGACACCCATATATGTTCATGCATTTAAACTGACCAATTAGCTAAGAAGTAAAGCCTTTATGTTAATGAGTAACCACTCCTTTATACGAACTGATAAAAGACTATATATGAATAAAGTTTCCAGAGTTCTGCTGGAATGAGTTGTTGCTAACTAAGTGTAGCTTCCTCTTTTCCTTTGAGCGCTCAATAAGACTCTGTCTAATCAGGACAGGCCAGAGTACGCACAGGGGTAAATCTACCCAAATCAAAAATAAATCCACATCATTGCAATGACAGGAATGGAGTACACATGAAGTCCACAGGTGATGGGTTTTTTTTCTGAATGTGTCAATGTGTTCCCACAGGCACAAAAAAGTGGACACTTTTAAACAAAATAACACAAACAGACTCTGAGAGTATGTGCACACGATCAGTAATCGCTGCAGGGTGGACGCTGTGTACTTGTGCAGCATCTAGATGTTACAGCATAGTGGATGGGATCTCAAGAAATCCCATCTCCACTATGTGTTCACAGACGCCCACGGCTCAGACATGCCACGGCTCAGAGACAGACATGCGGCGCATCTTTCCAGATCGCAACTTGTCTATTTATCTTGCGGAGACGCGATAAATCTCACCCATACAGTGTATTGGACGCAGTGAATCCGCATGGTTCAGTGATCACAGAGGAGTCACCTGTGTGCAGTAGCCAGCAGCGGACATGTGATGTGTCCAAAGCGCTGGCAAATCCTGATCTTGTGCACCTGGCCTAAGAAAATAAATCAGTCAATTTCAGAAAAAAAATACGTTCATTTGACCTCTGCTGGTGTTAATGCTGTCTGTGGCCACGTTGAAGATTTAAGAGAATCCTATTTTAGGAGGATTCAGGCAGAGCCCCCGGACGCACTGCAGAAGCACAGTGTGAACAGGGCTTAATATACTATTGTGTGGAATAGTGCAGTCTACTGTACTAATCCGCACTGTCCCAGTGCAGCAGCCAGACCCTGGCCAGACACAGACACCGGCCAGAAGACTTTTTTTTTAAATAAATCTGTTGCTGTTGTCTTTCAGCATTTCTGCAGCGTTTTTTTCCCTATTCAAATGAATGGGACACAAAAATGCAAGTGAAAAGGCTGCAAAAATGCTGAATATTTCCTGCCAACACTGTAGATCAATCCGAAGCAAAAATGGTGCGTGTGAACAGACTCTGCAGGGGTTTTCTGAGAATGAAATGATAAATTCCCTGCGACTCCAGCACCGATGCTCCAGGGGGTTTCAGTCAGTCTTAGCACTGGGCTGCAGGGGTCTTGTTGCTATGGGGGTCTCTGTCAGTCTTAGCACTGGGCCGCAGTGGTCTTGTTGCTCTTGGGGCCTCTGCCAGTCTTAGCAGTGGGCTGCAGTTGCCTTATGGCTCCGGGGGTCTCTTCCAGTCTCAGCACTGGGCTGCAGAGGTTTTGTGGCTCTGGGAGTCTCTGTGAGTCTCAGCACTGGGCTGCAGGGGTCTTGTGGCTCCAGGGGTCTCTGCCAGTCTTGGCACTTTGCTGCAGTGGTCTTAGACTCTTGGAGTCTCTGCCAGTCTTACCACAGGGCAGCAGTGGTCTTGTGGGTCCAGGGGTCTCTGCCAGTCTTATGGCTTCAGGGGTCTTGTGACTTCACCTTATACTACACCTTATATTATAGCTACAAAGTGAATAATAACCATCAGGGACCCCAAACCATTGGCCACGGAGCCAGAGGGGATGTTTTTCACAGATGTCACATGTCCCTTATTTGACCTATGGTGCTGCAGTCATGTCCGTGTTTTCCCAGCAGCACAGATGACAAGGGCCAATACATGCAGTCTGTGTGCTGTACATGTGCCGTCTGTGTTTAACATGGAAAGTATATGAGAAGTTTTATAATTTAATTTCCATTATCCATACCGGTAAAACACGGATGGCACATGGACGGCACACTGATTGAAAACACTGGTGACACTGATATCGGTGTAAAATGTAAGTGTTTTATATGGACATGAGGGCCTCACTTTAAATTTTGTCTAGGGCCCCAATTTGTCTAAAACCGGTCCTGGGTGTGGGTGATAGCCTTCAGTCCAGCTTCACATGTTGCCCATGCTGGAAGAGGCAGTGAGTTGTAACTAGTAGTTGTAGCACTACAAACAGCATGCTGAAGTGAGTTTTGCACAGCAATAGCTGTGTTTGTCAAGCAACACATTAGAAGCACTACACAGGGAAATGGATACAGATAGGGGGGAAACACGACACTGCTCTTGCAGTGCATAAAGCAGACATACCTATCCTGACCAGCTCACTCTACATGGTAGGCCATTTATATGGATACACCTAAATAAAATGGGAACGGTTGGTGATATCAACTTCCTGTTTGTGGCACATTAGTACATGGGATGGGGAAACTTTTCAAGATGGGTGGTGACCATGGTGACCATTTTGAAGTCGGCCACTTTGGATTCAAGATTATTTTTTTGATTGAGAAGCAGGTCATGTGACACATCAAACTTATTGAGAATTTCAGAAGAAAAACAATGGTGTGCTTGGTTTTAATGTAACTTTATTCTTTCATGAGTTATTTACAATTTTATGACCACTTATAAAATGTGTTCAAAGTGCTGCCCATTGTGTGGGATTGTCAATGCAACCCTCTTCTCCCACTCTTGACACACTGATAGCAACCCCGCAGAAGAAATGCTAGCACAGGCTTCCAGTATCCGTTCTTTCAGATGCTGCACAACTCATGTCTTCACAGCACAGACAATTACCTTCAGATGATCCTAAAGGTAAAAGTCTAAGAGGGTCAGATTGGGAGAACTTGGCAGCCATTCAACTGGCCCACTATGACCAATCCACTTTCCAGGATACTGTTCATGTAGGAATGCTTGGAAATGACACCCATAATTAATGGTATGGTGTGGTATATGGGGTACAAAGATAGTGGGGCCATTCTCCATCAATGGAAACTTTAATGCCACTGGTTTGCTACATGATGATGTGTTGCCCTCTTTATGCACTGAAGATGGCACGATCCCTGATTTTTTCCAGGAAGATGGTGCACCACCACATTATGGGTGTCAGGTCTGAGCACTCCTACAAGGAATCTGACCCCCTTAGACTAGCATTTCTTCTGCGGTGTTGCACACAATTGTTTTTCTTGTGAAATCCTTAATAAGTTTGATGTGTCACATGACCTTACCATTGGAAAAAATAAAGTTGGATTCAAAATGGCCGACTTCAAAATGGCCATCATGGTCGCCACCCATCTTGAAAAGTTCCCCCCTCTCATATATTAATGTGCCACAAACAGGAAGTTGATACCACCAACCATTCACATTTTATTTAGGTGTATCCATATAAATGGCCCACCCTGTATAATGAGGGCTGCACTGAGGCTGAAGAGACTGCAGGAGAAGTAAGATATGCTCAACTGAACAAGAGCATTAGAACGAGCTGAGTAGGAGCAGCAGTGGTTGAATGTGAAAGGAGAAGGCATGCTAAGAGGGCAAGATTAACAATTTTTTACATCACAGGTACAATGTTTGAGCAGCAGAGGGACCAGTGTATACTCCTCCCCTAGGAAGGCATAGAATCAGGCAGTCCCTTCATGCTGTATTTGTTGTTTGATGGTGTAAAGATCTTAATAACGGTAAGTGGTAGCTAGTGATGGGCGAGCACTAAATTGCTCAGGTGCCCTTTGCTCGGGTCGAGCAAATTGGCATGCTCGGGTCCTCGACCAGAGCAAGAGCCCAATGTAAGTCTATGGGAAACGCAACCATTTTTCCGGAGGCCTCCCGGCAGAGGGACGAGAAATTGCGGAAATCAAAGGGAGCAGTACTCAAATGACATGGCAACAGCATAGGAAAGACCACTGGAAGCATTTCTAACTACCAGGTCACTGCTGTGAACAACGTTGTCAGAGTCTTATGTCACTTTTACAGACACAATAAAACATACAAAAACGAAATCAAAATGAATTTTCCTGGGAAATATGTTAAGGAACCTCCTTTCCAGGGTAATGACTTGCATATAAAGCAAAATATATAACCAAAAACAAAATGCTCCTCCACACCTTGGACTATGACCACACATAGCGTTTTTGAAGCGTTTTTAAACTTTAGGATTTCTTTCAACCCAGACAAATGAATTCACTGGGAAATGTCATTTTAACATTTTACAACCTTATCTGGCCATGTGGTGTGGGACACATCATCATGCACATCCTGTATCAATTATAAAGGAGGGACTCTGAAAGATACAAAGCCTATTTTTATACCACCATCAGATGGACTTTGCTATTCTTATGGTGCCAGCAGTTGGCCCTCACTAGCCTTAGAGAGCCATCAGCCGGCTATACTTTGTTGTTTCCATTATTAAACAGTGGGTCTCCTATAATGTTATTGTGTATGCAGTGAGTGGCAGGGTTGCCCAAAATTTGGATGCACCCCAATACCCCTTTGAAGAGACATACAGGAGGGCCACCTGAAAACAATGTTCCAATTATTAGGAAGTGGGTCTCCCATGCTGTTTGCCTATGCAGTGAATGCTAGGGCTGTCAAAAATTTGGAGGCACTCCAATGCCCCTTGGAAGAGATGTGGAGGAGGGCCTCATAAAAAATGTTCCCATTAGAAAGGAGCGGGTTTCCTATACTTGTAATGCCTATGCAATAAGTGTATGGGCTGACAAATTTCCTCCTGGGGGGGTATACATGAACATACTGTATAACA
Source organism: Dendrobates tinctorius (assembly GCF_039654945.1). Classification (NCBI taxonomy): domain Eukaryota; kingdom Metazoa; phylum Chordata; class Amphibia; order Anura; family Dendrobatidae; genus Dendrobates; species Dendrobates tinctorius. The sequence goes on from NW_027361694.1 coordinate 5,618,923, forward strand.
GTTGTTTTTTACGGGCATCATAAATACCCTATAAAAAAATTACGTGGGTGTTGTATTATGGACCACGGTCACCCTGGTGATATGGTGGTGGAGGATGAGGAGAAGGAGAAGGAGGAGGACAACATCAAATAGCCAAAATCATGTTTGGGTGTGAAGAGGTGCATGGGAATAGACTTTCCAAAAAAGACACTGGATTTGAGTTTATGTTAGGCTGCTATTATTCGGTGGTGTTGAGAAATCTGTCCCAATCCAGCCCTTGTTCATTTTTATAAGAGTCAGTCTGTCATCATTTTTAGTTGACAGGTGGATGCGCTTATTAGTTATAATTCTACCAGCGGCACTAAAAACCCGCTCTGACAAAACGCTAGCGGCAGGGCAGGCCGTGACTTCCAAGGTGTAGAGAGCCAGTTCATGCCACATGTTCAGCTTGGATACCCAATAATTATAAGGCACAGAGGAATCATGGAGGACATTGGTACAGCAAGCAAGGTACTCCCTCAGCATCTTCAAAAACTTTGCACTCCTTGTGAAAGTACCCCTGTACTCCTTGGTTATCCAACGAATTGTGACCTCTGCCACCAGCATTTTCAGATGTGAATTTTTAAAATAATTCCGCAATAAGGGCCTTCTGGTACTGCCCAATTTTAGTAGACCTGTCTGCCTCGGAAGTAAGAGATAGAAAGTTCTCCTTGTAGCGTGGTTTAGAAGTGTCAACAACCTATAATGACTGTCACCCAAAATTTTGAGAGCGCGAATGTCACAGAAAAGGCAGCATAACATAAACTCAGCCATGCATGCCAGACTGCTAACAGGCAAGACTTCCATGCCCTCGCCAAGAGGATGACTGAGTGACCATGCTTTCTTTTTCCTCTTCCTTCTCCCTGTTCTCAAGCCATCCACGCTGAACATATGGTATGACAGTTGCAAAGGTAGTAGCGTCTATAGCGCATGAAACTAGCTCATGTTCTTCCTCCTCCTCTTCCTCCACCTCTTCTTCATTGTCACCCATTCCACATTAGGATGAAATGAGGCTGGACTGTGTGTAATCACCCTGCATGGTTCCTTGCTCCATCTCATCAAGCTCCGCCTGCAATGCATCCTATTTAATTGTGAGCAGAGAGTGTTTCAGAACACAGAGAAGTGGGCTTGTGATGCTAATTATGGCTTCATGGCCGCTCATAATCTTGGTTGAGTCTTCAAAGTTTTGGAAGATGGTGCATATGTCTGACATCCATGTCCACTCCTGAGGTCTTATCTGTGGAGTCTGAACTGAATACCAATGGCCTTGTTGATGCTGGTAGGCAACAACTGCTCTCTTCTGCTCACAAATCCTTCTCAGCACCTGCAGTGTAGAGTTCCAGGGCGTGGGGCATCACACACCAGTCAGTGAGCCGGAAGCTGCAAACGCTGCTGAAGCACATCAAGGGTGGCAGAAGCCATAGCTTACTTTCTAAAATGGGTACACAGGTGGTGTACTTTGACAAGCAGATTCGGGAGCTCTGGGTAAGTTTTGAGAAACCTCTGACTCACGAGGTTAAGCACATGGGCCAGGCATGGTACATGTGTGACGTCACCTCAGAGCCACAACTAGCTTCCAGCCACTGTCACACATGACCATGCCTGGCTGTAGATTCAGCAGTGTCAGCCTCAGATCTGCTTGCTCTTTCAGAGCTGTCCACAACTCTTCAACATTGCGTGGTTTGACACCTAAGCATATTAGCTTCAGAACAGCCTGTTGCCACCTGACTGAGGCAGTGCTGCAGTGATTTCAGCTTGTGACTGATGTGGTCATTTCAGAGATGGAGGCTGAAGAAAGGGAGAAGGAGGATTTGCAGTAGCTGTAGACTGTGCAGGCAACCCTGATTGACCTAGGGCCCGCAATCCTCGGCGTTGATAAGACGTGTTCCATCCCAAGGTTGAACTTGGTCTCAGCTTCCACTATGTTAACCCAGTGTGCCATCAGCAAGATGCACCATCCCTGCTCGCAAGCACTTGTCCACGTGCCCGTGATTAGGTGGACTTTATCAGTAACTGCTTTGTTGAGGGCACGGCTAATGATGTGGGACACGCGCTTGTGTAATGCGGGAATGGCACATGGGGAGAAAGAGTGGCAGTTGGGGACCACGTTCCAAGGGACGGCCGCCGCCATCAGGTTGTGGAAAGCTTCCAACAAGAAAATAGAGGGGGAAGCCAGCACTGTTTAAGGTTAGAACGCATAAATTGGAGTGCATATGCACATAATGTCTAGCTGTATTCAAAAATGAGATATTTAGCAAAAAAATTGATCAATTCAATTGAGCCACCCCGCCGCGCCAAGGCAATCTCTTATGGGGGGTCCTACTCTATATATTTTTAATAAATGCTGTGCCATTATGGCCTCCTAAATACATTTAGAGCATGACCACATCAAGTGCAATCTGTACCTGAACATTGCTGGATCGCTCCCATGAGGCAAGTGCAGATGAAGGCCAACCAGGTCTGAACACAGACATATCAGGAATGGCCTCCACACATTGCCTGACCAGCAAACATAGATGAAGGGCGATGTTGGTCCAGACACAGGTGCACAATTAAATAAAGCTTGGGGCAGGGTGGGGCTGCCGTGTGTGTGCACAGCAGCCTAATCCATCACAATGAACACAGAAAAATTATGGCGGACATAACCAAGCGTGCACGGCAACAGTGGTGGTGAGCCACAAACCAACAACAAGAAAATAGAGGGGGAAGCCAGCACTGATTAAGGTTAGAACGCATAAATTGGAGTGCATATGCACATAATGTCTAGCTGTATTCAAAAATGAGATATTTAGCAAAAAAATTGATCAATTCAATTGAGCCACCCCGCCGCGCCAAGGCAATCTCATATGGGGGGGTCCTACTCTATATATTTTTAATAAATGCTGTGCCATTACGGCCTCCTAAATACATTTAGAGCATGACCACATCAAGTGCAATCTGTACCTGAACATTGCTGGATCGCTCCCATGAAGCCAGATGAAGCAAGTGCAGATGAAGGCCAACCAGGTCTGAACACAGACATATCAGGAATGGCCTCCACACATTGCCTGACCAGCAAACATAGATGAAGGGCGATGTTGGTCCAGACACAGGTGCACAATTAAATAAAGCTTGGGGCAGGGTGGGGCTGCCGTGTGTGTGCACAGCAGCCTAATCCATCACAATGAACACAGAAAAATTATGGCGGACATAACCAAGCGTACACGGCAACAGTGGTGGTGAGCCACAAACCAACAACAAGAAAATAGAGGGGGAAGCCAGCACTGCTTAGGGTTAGAACGCATAAATTGGAGTGCATATGCACATAATGTCTAGCTGTATTCAAAAATGAGATATTTAGCAAAAAAATTGATCAATTCAATCGAGCCACCCCGCCGCGCCAAGGCAATCTCATATGGGGGGTCCTACTCTATATATTTTTAATAAATGCTGTGCCATTACGGCCTCCTAAATACATTTAGAGCATGACCACATCAAGTGCAATCTGTACCTGAACATTGCTGGATCGCTCCCATGAAGCCAGATGAAGCAAGTGCAGATGAAGGCCAACCAGGTCTGAACACAGACATATCAGGAATTGCCTCCACACATTGCCTGACCAGCAAACATAGATGAAGGGCGATGTTGGTCCAGACACAGGTGCACAATTAAATAAAGCTTGGGGCAGGGTGGGGCTGCCGTGTGTGTGCACAGCAGCGTAATCCATCACAATGAACACAGAAAAATTATGGCGGACATAACCAAGCGTGCACGGCAACAGTGGTGGTGAGCCACAAACCAACAACAAGAAAATAGAGGGGGAAGCCAGCACTGCTTAGGGTTAGAACGCATAAATTGGAGTGCATATGCACATAATGTCTAGCTGTTTTCAAAAATGAGATATTTAGCAAAAAAATTGATCAATTCAATCGAGCCACCCCGCCGCGCCAAGGCAATCTCATATGGGGGGTCCTACTCTATATATTTTTAATAAATGCTGTGCCATTACGGCCTCCTAAATACATTTAGAGCATGACCACATCAAGTGCAATCTGTACCTGAACATTGCTGGATCGCTCCCATGAAGCCAGATGAAGCAAGTGCAGATGAAGGCCAACCAGGTCTGAACACAGACATATCAGGAATGGCCTCCACACATTGCCTGACCAGCAAACATAGATGAAGGGCGATGTTGGTCCAGACACAGGTGCACAATTAAATAAAGCTTGGGGCAGGGTGGGGCTGCCGTGTGTGTGCACAGCAGCCTAATCCATCACAATGAACACAGAAAAATTATGGCGGACATAACCAAGCGTGCACGGCAACAGTGGTGGTGAGCCACAAACCAACAACAAGAAAATAGAGGGGGAAGCCAGCACTGCTTATGGTACAGATTGCACTTGATGTGGTCATGCTCTAAATGTATTTAGGAGGCCGTAATGGCACGGCATTTATTACAAATATATAGAGTAGGACCCCCCATATGAGATTGCCTTGGCGCGGCGGGGTGGCTCAATTGAATTGATCAATTTTTTTGCTAAATATCTCATTTTTGAATACAGCTAGACATTATGTGCATATGCACTCCAATTTATGCGTTCTAACCTTAAGCAGTGCTGGCTTCCCCCCCTATTTTCTTGTTGTTAGTTTGTGGCTCACCACCACTGTTGCCGTGCACGCTTGGTTATGTCCGCCATAATTTTTCTGTGTTCATTGTGATGGATTAGGCTGCTGTGCACACACACGGCAGCCCCACCCTGCCCCAAGCTTTATTTAATTGTGCACCTGTGTCTGGACCAACATCGCCCTTCATCTATGTTTGCTGGTCAGGCAATGTGTGGAGGCCATTCCTGATATGTCTGTGTTCAGACCTGGTTGGCCTTCATCTGCACTTGCTTCATCTGGCTTCATGGGAGCGATCCAGTAATGTTCAGGTACAGATTGCACTTGATGTGGTCATGCTCTAAATGTATTTAGGAGGCCGTAATGGCACGGCATTTATTAAGAATATATAGAGTAGGACCCCCCCATATGAGATTGCCTTGGCGCGGCGGGGTGGCTCAATTGAATTGATCAATTTTTTTGCTAAATATCTCATTTTTTAATACAGCTAGACATTATGTGCATATGCACTCCAATTTATGCGTTCTAACCTTAAGCAGTGCTGGCTTCCCCCCCTATTTTCTTGTGGAAAGCTTCCGTCTCGACAAGCCTGACAGGCAATATTTCGAGCACAAGAAGTTGCAAAATGTGTGAATTTAGTAGTGTGGCCTGTGGCACATTGGCTTTGTATTTGCACTTGCATTGCAAGGACTGGGCTGTGGACAACTGAACGCTGCACTAGAACAAAGACATGGACGTGCTTGCTGATGGTGCTAGAAGAGTGTGTGCAATAACAAATGCAAGGCAGGAGTCATCTTTGCATGCGCCATGGACAGGGGATTGGCTGACATACACAACAATGGAAGAAGCAGTTGTGTCACCCGCAGACACTGTTCCTGGACCCTGTGGTTCGGCCCACAAAGTCGGTTGCTTGGCTGCCATCTGCATGATCATGCTGGTGGTGGTCAGGCTGTTAGTTTTCATACCCCTGCTGATGCTGGCCTGGTAGGTGGTGCAAATGACCTTTTTTGCATTATCGGCAAAGTCTTTAAAAAGCAGCCAGACTTGGGAAGACCTAACAGGTGTACTGGCAACTTCCGTCATGTTGGTGTTACGGGGAATGGTTGCCTGCCATCTGTCTGAAGCCACCACACTGCTTCTTCCTGCCTGTTGAGGTGATACACCTTCCTCCCCCTGTGTGCTGCTGTCCTCTCTCTGCATATCCTCCTGTCAGGTTGGGTCAGTTACTATATCATCCACCACCTCGTCTTCCACTTCAACACCCGGGTGGTCCTCCTGACTTTCTGGCAATTATCTCATCATCATCCACCTCCTGTGAAACTTTCCCACCATCGCCTTCATGTGACCGTGGCTGCTCAAATATTTGGGCATCACTACATGCAATCTCCTCTTGCTCTTCTTCAAGACGACTGGGTGAGAGGCCCGAATATATCAATGGAAAAGTGAACAGCTCTTCAGAGTGTCCAAGTGTGGGATCAATTGTCTCCGGGCACTTGGCATGGTGGGAGGAAGGAGGATCAGGGTGAGGAATATGAGGGCCAGACTCACGGCTACTGAGACTTTACCATATGGAAGACAGGGTGGTGGTGGTGGAAAAGTGACTGTAAGCATTATCTGCTATCGAACCAACCACCTTTTGACACTGCTCTGGGCTTAATGGTGATGTGCTACAGTCCCCTAATTTTTGGGACAGGAAGGTCGGGCGAGAAAATGTGGGTGTTTGTAGTGGCACAATTTCAGCTTACCCACGTCTCGGCATCAGCCTCTGCATACATTATCACCATTACCATCACATTCAGATCCCCATCTCTTGCCACGCACCTTGCCCATTTTAAATGGAGGGCAATCATTTCCACGTTCACTACAGATGGATGAATTTGGAGCGAACTTATATGTGATCCGTGTGATGGACAAACCACAGTTTGAAATATCTGGCCTGTACGTAAGTATTTTTAACAGCAAACTGGTGTCAATAACTTTGCTAACACTGCAATAAAATTTAACCCCTTTACCTCAAAGGGGTGGTTTGCATGTTAATGACCAGGCCAATTTTTACAATTCTGACCACTGTCCCTTTATGAGGTAATTATTTTGGAATGATTCCATGGAAGCCAGTGATTCTGACATTGTTTCTTATAACATGTTGTACTTCATCATAGTGCTAAAATGCATTTGATATGACATGAGTTTATTTGTGAAAAAAATTGAAGTTTGTCAAAAATTTTGAAAATTTCACAATTTTCCAATTTTGAATTTTCATGCCCTTAAATCACTGAGATATGTCACACAAAATACTTAATAATTCACATTTCCCACATGTTTACTTCACATCAGCACAATTTTGGAACCAAAAATTTTCCATGTTAGGAGGTTATAAGGGTTAAAAGTTAACCCCTTCCTTACCGATGACGGAATAGTACGTCATCAGTAAGGATCCCCTGCTTTGAGGTGGGCTCCAGCGGTGAGCCCTCCTCAAAGCCGCAACATGTCAGTTGTTATGAACAGCTGACATGTGCCTGCAATAGGCACGAGCGGAATCACCATTTCCCACGCCTATTAACTAGTTAAATCCCGCTGTCAAAGTTAACAGCAGGCATTTAACTAGTGCTCCTGGAGGCCGGGCCAGAAGTGAGCTCATCGCTGACCCCATCATATGATCGGGGGTCGGTGACACGTTGCCCTGACAACCAGAGGTCTCATAGAGACCTCTATGGTTGTTGCAGGCAGATCACTTTGAGCTATATGCACTGCAGTCTGCCACATACACTGCCTGCCTGCCTAGCACAAATATCTATGTAGCTGTATTAGTCCTCAGAAGTTAGTTGAGATGGATATGTGTATAATATATTGTGGTATACCTACACTACCTAAGAAACAAGCAAATCTGACCCTAGCTCAGCATCTCCTCTCCCTACACTGCCTGATTCCGGAGTATGGCAGTTCAGGGTCTGATATAGAACTGATGAACGTGAACGTGCTCACCACTACTTGTAACTCACCCGAGTATCGCGGTACTCGGTGTACACGGCAAGCACCAATCATTTCCAGGATTACTCGGCGGGAACTCTAGTCTCCACCCAGCATTTTTGGTGGTCTTTAGATACCCAATCACATGCAGGGATTGTCTGCCAGGCACTGAGAAGCCGCAGCCATCTTTGTTGTGGTCTTGCAGTGATTGGCTGGCCGCACAGCATCATCAGGGGTGTAAGAGACCAGACGCCGCTCTGCTCGGCGCATTCAGCTCTGGATTTAGACAGTGTTGGGAGAGCTCATGCCGAGATAGGGTCAGATTTGGGGATTTATTAGTCAGTGTGGGGTCTACCATCCTAAACTACTCAAATCCAGCTAAACTAACAGTCCATCTAAGGACTAATTCCGGAGTATATAGGTCGCAGTATTAGGTAGGCAGGGGAACTTACATCGCTCTATACATATAAGTGAAAGGTCTGCAGGCACTGTATGTGTGTATATAGTTATCATTGCATACATCAAGAGGGTCCATTCCATTACTGTCTGCTGCTGCTGCTGCTGCTACCTATAGGATATATTGATCGTATATACCTAGCACCAGGTGTAATTGGCTGGAAAAATCTTTTTGCCAGGTTACGGCTGGAGTCACACACGACGTATAAAAAAATCAGTCCCTTTTTCACGGACAAGAATCACACAAATGTTTCTTCCGATTGTAATGCGAGGATGCAATTTTCTCGCATCTAAGCATCCGTGTGACATCTGTATGGCAAGATTTTTTAAAACACAAACGAAAGAATAGATATGTACCTATAGAATACACATATATATAATAAATTTTATTTCTATAACGCCGACATATTCCACAGCACTTTACATTTCAGAGGGGACTTGTACAGACAATAGACAATACAGCATAACAATAATCACATATACTATAACAAATACTAAGAGGAATGAGGGCCCTGCTTGCAAGCTTACAATCTATGAGGAAAAAAGGGGAGACACGAAAGGTGAGTGGTAGCAGTTGCCCCGTTTGTATGGACCAGCCATAATGTTAGTGTGTAACAGTACAGACACAGAGGGCTAATGGATGCATAAAGCATGTGGGAACATGATGCGGGGAACCTGGTTATGGTAAAACTTTTGGCTGTGCCACACAGGGATAGATTAGGTTAATGTGTTGAGGCGATAGGTCAGTCTGAATAAATGTGTTTTCAGGGCACGCTTAAACTTGTGGGGATTGGGGACTACTCGTATTGACGTGGGAAGTGCATTCCAAAGAATTGGCACAGCACGTGTAAAGTCTTGGAGACGGGAGTGGGAGGTTCTGATTATTGAGGATGCTAACCTCAGGTCATCAACAGAACGGAGGGCGCGGGTAGGATGGTATACTGAAACAAGGGAGGAGATGTAGGGTGGTGCTGAGCCATAAAGAGCTTTGTGGGTGAAGGTAATAAGTTTGTACTGGATTCTGGAGTGGATGGGTAGCCAGTGTAATGACTGGCACAAGGTAGAGGCATCGGTGTAACAATTGGCGAGGAATATGATCCTGGTAGCAGCATTCAAGACAGATTGGAGGGGGGAGAGTTTGGTAAGAGTGAGACCGATTAGAAGGGAGTTACATTAGTCGAGATGAGAATGAAAAGGAGAAACAATCAGAGTTTTTGCGAAGTCAAAAGTAAGAAAAGGTCGATTTCTAGAAATGTTTTTAAGGTGCAGATAACAAGATTGAGCCAGTGATCGTATGTGGGGGACAAAGGAAAACTCAGAGCCAAGTTTGACCCCAAGTCAGCGGGCATGTTGCTGGGGAGTAATAGTGGAACCACACATGGAAATGGCAATGTTGGGTGTTGTGAGTTCATTCTCTGGTTCACCAGATGTGAGTTCCCCTTCCAGACTCCCTCTGGTGGTGGCAGGAGGTGGTGAGGCTGGTTTGATCGGTGGAGGTCTGCCACCTGAGAATGAGGATGACGATTGGACCTCAGGATTCTTAGATTGGATTTAAGACAGCCGATGCCCTATTCATTTGCTGGTGATTCCTTCTGGCTTGTCAGCTCTTGGTTTTCAGCTCTGTTCCAGTCATCTAAAGCTAAGTTTTTCTGCTAATGTTCACACTTGATTTTGTTGGTCTATTCAGTTTTTTGTGTTGTCAGCCAGCCCCGGCTGGAGGCTGTGCTAAATTTCCACTCTTATTTATCAGTATTTTGCCAATTGGCTTTTTGTCCCTTACTAGTTCGGTCTCTTTTTGCTCTGTCTCAGAATATTTCAGAGTGCTGATATAGTGGGAGAAGTCTAGTGACTTCAGGGTTAATTTTGCTATCAGAAGTGTTGGACATGATTTTTGTAGGGTTTTTTGCAGGTTGCAGACAGTGTCTTTCCTTTCCTTTCCTGTCTAGTTAGTTTGGGCCCCATCATTTGCTCAGCCTATTTTCCTGCCTGTGTTTGTGCCTTCATCTTGTTTCACCATCAATACATGTGTGGGGGCTATCTATTCCTTTGGGGTCTGCTCTGGGGCAGTTAGTTTTCCCTTTTCTTGCTTTAGGCTTATTTAGTCCTCCGGCCGTGACGAGGCGTCTAGGAACATCGTAGGCACGCTCCACGGCTACTGCTAGTTGTGTGGTAAGATCAGGAATCTGCATAGTTACCAACCTCTCTGGCTTTCTGTGACTTAGCTTGTTTTGCTTTTTTCTCCTCGGTGACCCATTCATAACAGTCGGGTATAGGTACATTAGTAGCGGGAGGAAACACAAGGAGTTCAGTCTTTGACAGGTTCAGTTTCCGATATAGTGAGGACATGATGTTAGACACAGCGTTTAGACAATCGCCGGTGTTTTCTAGAAAGGCTGGCGTGATGTCAGGAGGAGAAGCGTATAATTGGGTGTCGTCAGCATAGAGATGGTACTGGAAACCAAATCTACTGATTGTTTGACCAATAGGGGCAGTATACAAAGAGAAGAGGAGGGGGCCTAGGACTGATCCTTGAGGAACCCCAACAGTAAGGGGAAGGTGAGAGGAGGAGGAGCCAGCAAAAGATACAGTAAAGGAGCGGTCAGAGAGATAGGAGGAGAACCAGGAGAGAACGGTGTCCTTGAGGCCAATGGAATGGAGCATAGTGAGGAGGAGCTGATGATCCACAGTGTGAAATGCTGCAGAGAGATCCAAGAGAATTAGCATGGGGTAATGACCGTTTGATTTAGCTGTTAGTAGATCATTAGAGACTTTAGTGAGGGCAGTTTCAGTAGAGTGCAAAGAGCGGAAACTGGATTGGAGAGGGTCGAGAAAATAGTTATCAAAGAGATAGCGGGTAAGACGGGAGTGGACCAGGCATTCCAGGAGATTAGAGATGAAGGGAAGATTAGAGACAGGTCTATAGTTAGCGGCACAGTTTTGGTCGAGGAATGGTTTTTAGTAGTGGATGTATGACGACATGCTTAAATGAGGAGGGAAAGATACCAGAAGAGAGAGAGAGGTTAAATATTTTAGTTAGGTGAGGGGTGACAGCAGGGGAAAGGGGCTGGAGTAGATGTGACGGAAATGGGTCACTGGTGCAAGTGGTTGGGCGAGAAGATGCAAGGAGCCTGCTTACTTCTTCTTCTGTGACTGGTTCAAAATCAGAGAGTGAGCTAGATTCAGTGGGGGAGGGAGGACAGTGCATGGTATGAGGGGATTGGGAGACAATTTCCTGTCGGATCTGGTCAATTTTTTCTTTGAAGTAATTGGCCAGATCGTCAGCTATATATATGTGTGTGTGTGTGTGTGTGTGTGTGTGTGTGTGTGTGTGTGTGTGTGAAAAAAGGAAGAAGCAGCACAAATATTAAACAGACAATGTGGGTGTAAGCCTTCCAGGCATATACCAAACCTCAAAAATAGTCCTCAAGATGAAAGCAGCACACCAAAAGAAATCCATGGGCATCTAGCCAGATGGGCTAATAAATAGAACTTTGACTGTATTTCTTTTGGTGTGCTGCTTTCATCTTGAGGACTATATATATAACTGTGAATCATTACAGAACTTGACATGAAATGACACATGGTTTACATAGAGTAAGTGAGTATGAGTGTCCGTGGGAAAAACCCGTTGACATTTTTGCTTTTTAATCAGCAGCATGGGCAAAATTAATGCCGCTCATTTGCATACTGATGACACTCGGATGACATTTGTGTGTCATCAGTGTGACACGTACTGGTTCCTAGGAAGAAGTGGTGCAGTTCGTGCTGATCCCAGGTGCCAAAAACAGCTCTTGTCATTGTCTCTTGGTCTCCCTGTGATATTATGTGGGTTTCCATTTAATTTTCATAACCAGCACAGGGAAAGCCCACGGCTGGCGGCTGATGTTAATAATCTTCAAAATGTCACAATATCTCAAAAGGTTCCCATGCTATTAATAACAGCTCACAGCTGTTTACTTAGCTATTACTGGTGAATTTACTGAGGACCATAGAAAAAAATGACATTTATTCATTGAGGGCAGAGCAGAATACTGCAGTGCGCGGGCGCCGGACCTCTCCCGACGCCTGCACACTGCAGGACTCTGCTCTGCCCTCAACAGGGCAGAGCAGTGCACCTGCACCGGAGCCACGACAGGAAGGTAAGAAGCGGACGGCATCGTATGAAGATGGGAGGCGCCGGACCGGACCGCGACACCCATCGGACCAGACCGCCCCCTCCGGTGAGTATAATCTAACGTGTTTTTCTTCTCTTTCAGATTACATTGGGGCCTTATCTATAGTATTACATAATGCTATAGATAAGCCCCTGATGTCAATGCCGGCAGCTCGTAGTCCAAAAAAAGGGTGACAGATTCCCTTTAATGGCTAACAAAAATAAAATAAATGATGTTACCTCTTAGGTCCCTTCCTCAGGCATGGTGTAACAAAGTTTCTGAAGAAACACAAATATATGCACAAGCAGCAAAAAAATAGAAAATAGAGGGGAATGGTGTAATAAATGAATGGACACACAGATGCCACACGAATGTGAAACACGGACACTGAGAGCAAATAAATACATGATGTCACATGATTGTCATGTGGATGCCACATGGATAAGGACCGTGATTCTCACCAGTTCTGTTTTTTCCTGTACAGGATTCACCAGGACATGTGAAGTAGGCCTTATAAATGAGTCACTGTCTCTGCTCCAGGAGAATCAGAGCATGTCACATTCTCAGTGTATGAAACTAAGAAACTTTGTACTTTAGAGTTTCATCTGAGTTTCATTCATTTTTAACTGACAAACTGTTAAGGGTCAGTGGATAAAAAAGTTGAGAACATCTACCTGCTTTAGTGAAGAAAAGAGAAAAACTGATGCAACTGGGATACAACTAGGAAACAACTAGTATATAACTAGAAAAGAACTATGATGCAGTTTAGGATGTGAATTGAGAAAAAAAATGTTCCATTTCTCTTGGATGGTAACAGTCATGTGGATGTATGAATTTAAGCTAAAGAGCATGAGCATCACAATATATTGTAAATGTATATTAAAAAGGAAATCTTTTTGTAGGAATTCTTCTTAATAAAATGGAACTCCTTGACTTGTTAGATGTGTTAGATACTCTTTCTTCCATGAAAACTGACTGATTCACACTATAGGAACGGAGAGAAGCACAAATAGGGTCTTATCCAATAAACAGGGTACAAAAGGATTTAAAATTCTACTCACCTGATGAAGGAGAGGTATAGCGCATGAAATTAACAGTCAGCTGCTGCACATCCAAAGGTCAAACCAGTGACCGCCGAAATATATAGTTTAGTGGAACTTTTTATGGATTTTGTGCGCTGCTTGACATAACACACCAGTACTCTGCATTAAAAGATCAATGTTTTATTCATTTCCCAATAAACTATATATTCCATAAAAACTGGCAATTTTAGGAATGCTGGTTCTTTTTTTATAACTCCTTGTTTAAAAAGAAAAAATATTTTCAAAACTTTTCAAGAATGGTGCAAAAAGTCTCTAAAGTGCATAATAAAATTTAGTAGACAGAATGCATTTCTTTTTGCCACATTTTTCAGCAGACTTATGGTATAAAATATCTTCACCATTTTGTTGCAAGTTCCAGGGAAAATATAATGCATTTTTCATATGTGATTTCTGGCTAATATGCTCATATGACGCTGAGTCTGCAGCAGTTTAATTTTTTTGCACTGATGATAAATGTCAGAGATTAGTGCCAAAGTGTTTCAAGAGTCTATTGATTAGCTACAGTGCAAAACATGCACATGTTCTCTGTATGCCCCCTTATAATACACTTTTCCTAACAACAAAAAGCGAACCTCATTTCTCATCATTAGTATAAAGCACTGCTGCCAAAATTTTCCACGAAGAAATAGAGTGCTAAAAATACTGAGCCAAATGATCCAAGATTTACTGATGGACCATTTTATAGTCCTACTTAACATATTGTGTGAGCGATCACTCACTTTTAAACACGCCCTCATAATTAAGATTTGTATTTTTTCCTTGGTGATTTGAAACTGAATTACTGCTGGCAGTTCCACTGTTCCTAGCTTTTGATTTTAATCTAGTGATTGCCAGCCAAGAGAGGTGATCTGGAATTTATCCAGGCCAGAGAACTCTTTGTTCCACTGCCAAATTATATTGAAAGCTCAAAGAATGAAGGACAACAAATTTTTAAGTATGTCTTTACTGCAAAGTGGTACCCTTAGAAAAACAGAGTAAATTTAAATCACCAAAATTTGATGTATTATTCTTAATAATGTTAATAATAATTAAAATATTATCATTATAACTTGAAGCAAAACAATGTGAATGTACAGTTTTTCTGGTTTTGCACCAAAATAAAGGTAGAGGGGTTTGGTAGCTGGTGGCAAGGAGTGCATAGTGTTATTTTGAGATGAAAAAGGATGCAGTATGCTTAGACAATGAAGTCTCATCTCTTTTTTTTCTTTAACTTTGGCTTCCAATCGTGTAAAGAAAATATACAATAAAAAATAGATTAGGACAATAATCACATGCAGTCTGTCTTTATATGGATTGTTTTAAATATCTCAATGAATGCGAGTTTGGTAATGTAATAGGATGACACTTTTGCAAAAATTATTTCATGAAATTCTTCACCCCTAAATATTCAACAGTAAATGGAATTATTGAAAAGTGGAAGTGAAACTCAACATGCAAAGTGGCAGAGCCATATAGTTAGAGACTAGGTGCCCCAAGTGCTGAGATGTATAGTGCATAAAAGTTACCAGGGCTCTGCTAACTATAACTGCAGAGTTCTAAAACTCCTTTGATTAACATCCATGACTAAGCAGTTCAGTTGCATGTAATCATAACATCAACAAGCACATTGCCAAGCTTCAAATGCATTGATGTAAATAACTCCAACACTGTACAAAGGAGCAACAGAGACTAGTGATAGGTGAGCATGCTCACCACTGCTCAATACTTGATCGAGCATTTGAGTGCTCAATCGAGTACCGATCAGTGCCGAGTGTCACATGGTGCTGAAGTGCTTGAGTCTCTGATCTGTTGTCACAGGTGTGTCAGATGCAACAGAGAGTTGCTCTGAAACTGGCTGCAGAAGGTCTCTGGATTTGGCATGGCTGATGTCTTCTTAATCCTTCTGACTTTTGCATCCAGTGTCAACCTCCCTCTGGCTCTAATTGACACATCTGGACCTAAGTGTTTATAGACTCTCAGTCTTCTTAAGGGAGCCAGCAGGGATATTCACATTTTCCCTTGTGAAGGCTTGGAGCTATAGCAGTCAGCATACTTGCTCTCTGGTGCTCTTGGAGGAAGTTTGTTGTTACCTCTCTAGAGTCTGCTCAAGTTAATTTTCTCCCCCCTTGTATGTCTCCCTTCTTGTCTTTAGTGTACATTGAGGACTGACCAGTACTTATCCCCCTGTCCCTATTCAGCACTTAGCTCTAAGAATATACAAGACTTAGATTTCCTATTGGTGTGAAAACCAATATAGGGATGGTAGGGTAGGCAGGGTGCTATTAGATCTGCCTAGGGGTCTCCACTCCCCCTTTCCATAGTGTTTGGGCTTCTTTCCTCTTATCATTTCGTGTTGCACTTAGTCTTCCCACACTGTGCGTAACATTATCACCAGCTGTACATATTTAGAAAATTTGCCTCTGGAGGTGAATGACCTCCGCTATGAGTTCAACAGCAACAATTGCAGCTGCAGGTCGCTGATATTGGGGTCCCTGCAGGTAGGCTGGTCCAGCTGAAACCCCAGCTGGAATCTCCAGAACAGGTTTTAAGGATGTAGGGACAAGTTTTTTGTGTTCAAGGAAGCTTGCAAACTGTATTTTAAACGTCATCCTCACTTCCCAGAAAATGAAGAACAACGAGTTAAAATTGTGATCTTTCTGCTGCAAGGAAATCCTCAATCCTGGGTTTTCTCTTTGTCACAGGATTCGGTTTGTCTCCAGTCTGTGGAGGAATTTTTTGGGGCTCTAGCCATTATCTATTATGACCCTGACTGAGTCTCCTTGGCTGAGTCCAGGTTATGTTGCTTTCAGCAGAGGAATCAGTCAGTGGAGACGTATAGCTACGAATTTCGCAGATGGGCAACTGACACAAAATGGAATGACCTGGCTCTCAAAACTCAATTTCTTCCGGGCCTTACTGAAATGTTGAAAGATTCTTTGGCAGTGTATGAAACTCCTGAGTCCTTGGAGGCTGCTATTACATTGGCTATATGTGTTGAAAAGGTTATAAGGCAACCTCTTCCAGAGCCTCCTTTTTGGGGCATTGCCCCTTTGCCAGGAGAGTGGTCTAGCAATGAACCAGTTCTGGGAAAGGTGGAGGAACCCATGCAGTTAGGGGGTGCCTCTGCATCATACATTTCCCCAGAGAATTGCAAAAAGAAAGGGAGTGTGTTTTTTTTTAAAAGGGACATTTTATTGGGGCCTGTCCTTTGATGCCTAAGCAAAAGGAGACTCATTTAACCCTTGGTAGTCTGGAGTTGAATAAGCAGTGAGTACATTTATCTTCAACCTGCAGTTCCCGGTTTGTCCTGACTCAGAGGTGTTGCTGGAGAGCAAAACCAAGGAGATATAGGAGATATCTTTGTTTGTTGACAGTGGAGCTGGAGTCAGCATGGTTGATGCTGAGTTTGCTAGAACTCATGGGCTCGCTTGCTATACGTTAGCTAAGCAAATTCCCATCTTCGCCATCAACTCAGTGCCACTTGCACAGAATGATCTAACTCAGATTGTACATAATGTAAGACTGAGAATGGGGTCAGTTCACTGTGAGATAATTCCTTGCTATGTCCTGGACGGTCTTCCCACCCCAATCGCATTGGGTCTTCCCTGGTTGGTGAAAAAAGCCAGGGAGATTGTTGAGTTCGGAAATTACTCTCATGAGAACTGTTTAATTAATTCTCTTTCTATAGTCTTTATTGTAACCTTACCTGCATTTTTGTCTGGTTTTGAGGACTTTTTTCTCAGAGGGGGTGTTAGTATTTGCCTACTCATAGTGCATTTGACTGTCCTATTAACCTGACCCTCGGCTAAACTTACAAAGTCCAGACTGTATAATCTTTATGGCCATGAGAGACAAGCCATGAAGAATTTCATTGTGAAAAGTCTGGAGAAGGGACATATCCGACCCTCATCTTCGCCCGTGGTGGCAGGATTCTTCTTCGTGAAGAAATAGATGGTGGTCTACTTCCTTGTTTAGATGTCTGGGAATTAAAGCAGATTACCATCCAAGATCCATACTCTCTTTTTCTGATTCCAGATCTTTTCAGTCAGGTTGTGGGAGCTAAGGTGTTCTAAAAGTTGGATTTAAGGGGGACCTGTCATGATTCCTCTGTTCCGAGTATCTGTGACTCTGTGATGGATAGCTCTGGCATGCTATCCTGTGCTGGGGCCTTGCTGAGCTGTTGGTGCTTTAATTGACAGCTCAGCTACCTATCTGATTGGAAGATACAGAGACTTCCACAGGTGCTCTATATTCTTGGTATTTGCCATGTTACTTAAGTGAACTGTCTGGCCCAGATCATTGCCAGTCAAAAGCTTGTTCTAAACTCATGCTTTTGGTGTGTTCACCTGTACCCTGTGCTGTAAGTTCTGATCTTCTTCTGCTGCTGACCTTCGGACAGTGCTTTTGAGCTTTAATCAATTTTACAAGAAATTTATCCAAAATTATTCAGTAATTGTGAAGCCCCTTACTGACATGACAAGAAAGGGGTCTGATTTTTCCAAATGGTCGGATGCAGCCCTGCAGGCTTTTTTCTCCCTAAAGAGCTGCTTTCCCATGGCACCTGCATTATACTCAGTCAACTGAAACCTAGTGTTTCCCAACCCTTTGTTGTGGAGGTGGATGCATCGGAGGTGGGGGTTGGGGCTGTGCTGTCTCAGGGTCCTTGTAAATGGTGTCCAATGCGCTTTCCTTTCTTAAAAAAATGTCTTCAGCTGAGAGAAATTATGATGTGGGCAATAGGGAGCTTTTGGCAATTAAATTGGCATTTGAAGAATGGCGATATTTGTTGGAGGGGGCTGTCCATCCCATTACTGTTATTACTGACCATAATAACCTCTCAGATCTTCAAACGGCTAAATTTCTCAACCCTAGGCAAGCTAGATGCCCCTGTTTTTTACTAGGTTCAATTTTGTTGTCACTTTGCATCCAGGGGTGAAAAATGTCAAGGCTGATGCTTTGTCGTGGAGCTTCCCTGGTGGTGGTGACCATGAGAACCCTGCCCTGATTTTGCTGAAGGGGGTAGTCATTTCAACATTGTACCCTGAGCTGGAGGGTGAGGTGTTGGAGGCTCCGGAGGACTCTCCTGCCTCCTGCCATTCAATAAGTTTATTTGTACCATCTAATCTGCACTGCAAAGTAACTAAGGAACATCACAACTCTGCGTTTGCTCATCGTCCAGGTGGTAAGGCAACTGCGTTCCTTATTTATCATCATTTTTGGTGGTCGGGGTTGCATCGGGATATGGTTGAACACGCATTTGCTTGTAGTATCTGCACATGTTCTAAGGTATCGCATTCCCGTCCGTCTGGTACTCCTCTTCTACTATTTGTAGCAAGCCATGGATGGACTTACTGATCTACCTGTATCTGCAGGCAAGACAGTAGTTTTCATGGTTGTAGATAAATTCAGAAGATGATTCACTTTGTCGCATTACCGGCACTTCCAATCGTGAAGTTTCATGGGGTTCCCTCCAATGTGGTGACAGATTGGGGTACCCAATTTGTTTCTAAATTCTGGAGTGTTGTGTTCTCAACTGGGGGTGCAGTTGTGCTTTTCCTCTGTCTTCTATCCTCAGACGAATGGACAGACCAAGAGCGTTAACCAGAAATTGGAGACTTACCTTGGGTGTTTTTTCTCTGAGAATCAGGAGTATTAGGCATTCTGTTGGCAGAATTTGCTATTAATAATCATCAGGAGTCTAACAGCAGGTCACTGTTCTTTGGTGCATGCGGTTATCATCCACAGTTTAGTACTTTTAGTGGGGGAGGGGCTTCGGGAGTTCCTGAGGAGGAACATTTTGCTTTGTCACTCACTTTAGTGTAGCGGGGGCTTCTGAGTAATTTAAAGATCATGGCTGACAGAAAATGCTTGCCAGGTCCAGACCTCAATGTGAATGACTTTGTGTGGACTATCAAGTTGAGGGTTACTTCCTGGAAGTTGTGTCCTAGATTTATTGGTCAATATAAAATAACTGCCATCATTAACCAGGCAGAGTTTCATATTGAGCTACGCCAGGCCCTTAAGATCCACAATGTCATTCACAGGTCTCTGCTCAAGAAATATGTGGAACCTCTTAAATCCTCACCTCTACCGCCTAGTTGATGGTATGGTAATCTAGAGTTTCAGATTTTGAGGATTGTAGATTCTTCCCTCCAACATCGTTCCATACAATAAATTGTGTAGTGTTGCAGTGATCATATTGTGACCACATGTGCCTCACAAAATTTTATGCCACTGAGCGGTGAAGAAAGAATAAATTACATTTTTACCAGTAAAATCCCCAAGTTTTTAATTTTCCTAAGGGCTAACAGGAAAATTCTTTACAACAAACTGAGGTCCATTTTTTTTCCTGAGTGAGCCAATACTCTACATGTAATCCGGAAATATTTTTTAGGCATAGTACAAAACTCAGAAGGCTAGGAGTGCGAGATTTTACTGTTATGGTTTGCAAGTATCTTGACCCACTGGGAGAGCTTCTAAGGTGCCAGAAAAGCAGAACACGCCATAAGTGACCCCATTTTACAAACTACACCTCTCAATGAGTTCATCTAGGAGAGCAGTGATTATATTGACACCATAGGTGTGTCACATAGTTTTATACCATTGGGCAGTGAAGAAAAAATAACTAAATTTTTCCACCAAAATATTGTTCTAGCCCCAGATTTTACATTCTTACACTACTACTTAGCCATATGGAAAGACTTGGAAGGAAAGGAGTGCTGTTTGCCTCCTGGAGCCCAGATTTTCCTAGAAAAGTTTGAGGACTCCATATACAGAACCTCTAATTGCTAGAAGAGCAGAATTCCCTCTCAAGTGATCCCATTTTGGAAAATATACCCCTTAGAGAATTTATCTACAGGTGCAGTGACGATTTTGACTCCATGGGGATTTTTCAGGTACCAGCAGCGATGAATGTTGCTGAGTGAAAATTGAAAACTGCTGTTGCAGTGACCAGTACGCTGTAGTAACCAGTATGTTGCAGTCACCAGTAAGTTATGCCCAGCTTGTGCTTCTGGAGGCATGCACCCATAAGTTAGGCGGGTTCTCATCACTTTGTAAATACCAAATGTGGACACAATATGTGGTTTAGGATCACTGTGGGGCTCAGAGGGGAGGGGTCATTTGGATTTGGGAGCGGAGAATTTGCAGAATTTATTTTTTTGGGTGAGGAACCATTTTGCTTTTCCAGAGCCTTTGTGCTACCAGTAACGTGGAAGCCCCCTATATTTCCTTTAACAGATGACAGACCTGCTTGAGGGCTTGCTTTTTTGTGGATTGAGTTGAAGCTATTGAGAATATTTTGCATAACGTTTGGGATCACATTTATCCTGCACTCTACACTGAGCACTTACTTTGGGGTTTCCATCTAAATTTGTGAGTGACGTAATTCAGCTGAAACCCCCAAGGATTCCATTCATTTTAATGAGGCAGCAGAATTGCTCTGGACCCGTCTGGACTCTGTTCAGTGGTGTCCTTCTTTTCGTATGTGCACAAAACTGTGGCCAACGGCACTTTTATATAATCCTAAAAAGACGGACACCACCAGATAACAGGTCAGATGGCATTCACAGTGCCTCCATCTCCATCTGCCTCATTATAGGGAATTTTCCGTAAGAGGATATGTCTGAATCACATATTTTAGAGATTTACACGGAAACTTCGGTACAAGTGCTAAGCGTAGACACAGGATAAATATGCACAGAGCCTTACTTCGAACTTTGGGAGGCAGAATGAAAAAATCAACAGCAGAAGAAGAATTGGTTTTATTTATTTTTTACACTGTTCCTCATGCGGTGTAAGTTATTAGGTGACTTCATTTTACTGGTTGGTACGATTACAAGGATACCAGATTTATATTGGGTTTTTAAGTTTGGCAGCTGTCACACACTAAAAGAAGCTATAATTTTCCCATATTTTGGCCCACAGAGTCATGTGAAGGCTTGTTTTTTGCGGGATGATCCGATTTTTGTGAGACAGAATGAAAAGATAACAACAATTCGGAATTTTTTTGGGGTGTGGTTTATGCCGTTCCATGTGTGGTAAAATTAATAAGGCCATTTTATCCTTTAGGTCAGTACTATTACAGCCATACCTCATTTATATTGTTTATTTGTGCTTTGGCAATTTTACACAATAAAAACTATTTTACAGAAAAAAATAGTTATTTTTGCATTACTTTATTCATAGTATAACTTTTTTATTTTTCTGCTGATGGAGCTGTATGTCAGCTTGTGTTATGCGGAACAAGATGCCATTTTTAGCGGTACCATGATTAATTACATTTGTTTTGAACACATTTTATTCCACTTTTTGTTCGGCGGTGTGATGATAAAGCAGCCTTGTTTTTTTATTAATTTTCTTCATGGTGTTCACTAAAAGGGTTAACTACTAGGACAGTTTTATAGGTTGGGTTGTTGTGGATGCAGTAATACCAAACATGTGTACTTTTATTGTTTATACAGTGCATTTTTTTCATTCAAATATTTATTTATGGATACAATATCTTTTGATTTTTTAATATTATTATTTTTTATTTTTTTTTATTTTTCCAATTATTTAAACTTTTTTTACTTCTTTTTTAATCTTTTTTACTTCTTCCCACTATGGGACTATCATTTTTTGCAGGCGATCAGCATGAGGATACAACAGTATCCCCAGGCTATGTAAACTGTCAGCGCTGCACTGACAGAGAAACTTGCTGATCATGCACTGCGCACATTCAGCAAGTTTCCTAGCTTTGGTGACCTGGATGTCATCATGACGACATTGAGTCACCATGGCAATGATCAGAACCATGTGACACGATGTGGGGTCTCCGATCCAAAGGCAGAGGGGCTGAGCCTGTCAGCCTTCTGCCGGCTCCTGGAATGCTGCAATCACATGAGATCAAGGCATTTAGAGGGTTAAAGTGCTGGGAACAGTGCATGACTGCTCCTGGCACTTAGAGCCAGGTGTCAACTGTTAGAATATGCTGACACCCGGTGGTCATTGCCCATGCACCACTCGCACGCGTGGGCGATCGTAATGACGTAATAATCTGTCCCTGGTCAGATAGGCCCAGTGTACAGGGATGTATTATTATGTACTATGTCAGGAAAGGGTTAAGGGTGGAAAAAGCTCCAAAATTATTTTACTTGGTACAATTTTGTTTCATGACAAAAACCTGGCATTTTAACAGGGATTTTTATAAACATTATAAAGTCCTAAGTAGTTGGACCCAGTGGACCGTTGCTATTTTCAACAATGACTTGGAAGTGCCAATGGATATAGGGAGAACTCTGCTCCACTTTGTGTCTTGGCAGCACACTTTTCTTTTTTTTTCTTACTTGATTGACTGCTGACTATTTTTGACCAATCATGTGACTGACTTCCAGGGGCAATCGAGCCCTCAGGAATCTGGTTTACTTTGCACTTTCTTAGTGTTCACAGAATTTCATTCTACAAATTCACTACAGTTCTCAATGAATATACACTAATTGCTCTTTGCCAGCGATTACAAAAAAAAATTATGAATTTAGCATTATCACTGCTATAATTCTGATAACTATCTGGAATATCACTACACCATTGCTGTCTGAATGATGGGAGATACAACTGATTGGAAACCCACAATGTTTACGATGAAGATGCCATAGTACATGTCTTGTTAAACTATATATGGAAGCTGAAGTAATAAAATAAACCATAGTTATTTACTCATGCAAAGTGTCAAATGCAAATAGCTGTTTTTCAACTTTAATAACATCATAACTGCGTCAAGTATTTGTAGTCTGCATCGGCATGTGCATACAATCAATAAAGTCATGCTTATTGGTGAATCAGAATATAACTATAATAAAAGTGTTACAATATTTATCACAGTATGTATTGACCATGGTTGCAACAATAGTTTGTCAGGATACGTGGAATTGACCGTATTTTGACAGACAAGTGTAGAGGAGATTCCAAGAAGAAACTCACCCAACTTGAGGCTCAATGGATTATTAGAAGTCATTGCATTCGCCCTAAGGGCCTCAATGAGGTCCTAAGCTTTGTTCCATTTTTGTAAATCTGTGTTGTATTTATGGTTCTAATTTTTGTGTATGTTTTCTTTTTTATTTACTCTCACCTTTTTTTAACTTGTGCAGGTTGATTTGTGACATCTTTCCTCCTCAGCTTATCTGGAGCCCTCTGATGCCATACTTTTCCCATATTACTTGGAGTCCCTTGGATGAAGTTGAAGCTTGACCTTCTCTTTCCCCTTCTTCCCCATTTTTTCTCCCATTTTCCTTCCCCCTTTTCCCTTTCCCCTCCCTCCCCTTCCTTGCTCATTCCTTTTCGCTCTTTTATTATCACTCATGTAAAGGAAAATACTTTAATGATCCTCATTCTTATATATTTGTCTTGTATGGTTGTATGTATTAAGAAAAATGATACTACACATTTTTTATAAACAAATATTTTATTGCACTAGATTTTTTGCTTTTTACCCCCCTTTTTTTCTTTTTGTGAATTTCCATATATGGACACGTGTATAGGGGCATTTTAGCTTAATAAATTGGTGCACTCACTAATATATCTTCTTATACGCCATTGGGATGCTTTGGTTCTTTGCTACATATGTCTCCATATTTGATACATCATTCCCCCATGGTATTTGTTTGTGCTTCCATTTTGCATGTATGCTCATATTAGTCTTTCCTCTTTTATACCTTGAGTAACATTGCACATTGCACTTTTGCATTTATTTGTTTATTTAGCTTTCCATTTATTCCTGGCTACTTTTCTCTTCAGGATCTCCTATTCACTACCACATCTGGTCTCTCATTGCCTTTTGTACACATAAGGTAGGTGCAGTTTTACTTTCCTCACTCCTTTTCTCCCCACCCTTTGTGTTTTTTGTCCTGCTTTGTCTTCCGTCTCTCGCTCTCCTTTGCTCATCCTCATTATGCTGCCTCTTGGTATCTTCCTTGTGGTGTGCGCTTCCCCCGACCATCGTGGTTCTGTTGCCTTGGATACGCGTCCTTCTGACGTTGGGCTCCACGCCTGCCTCACTGATGCGTCACCGGTAGGTGTGGATTTATGACGTCGAACTCTGAGTCCTCGGCTTCCGGTCCCCTCCATGTCGCCGGAAGCGCCATATTAGCTGCGCATTGCAGCTGATTACCCCTTGGAGTATATAAACCTGCCAGTTAATTCCTGACACAATGCCTCCCGAAGAAGCAATTTGCAAAATGCGCGTTGGTGTCTGCCTTTTCCCATGTATATTGCAGGTCTGTGTCTCTTGTGTACTTATGCCTTAGCACTTTGCATCTATTTGGTTTACCCAGTGTAGTGTTTACAGTCAAAACTTTTTCCTACATCTATTTCATTACCTTTATATTGAATGTCACTTCTACCTATATTTATGTTATTTATATGCTATGAAATTTAAGCACTATGCACTTTATTCCTAAACTTATTCATAAACATCAAGGATTTATTTTGAGTCTGACCCTACTACTATGTACATACTAAGTCACTACTATTATTCCATCTTAGATTTCATTTAGGCATGTATATAGACCTTTTGTATTACTCTCCTGCTCTGGCATGGCACATAGGTGTCGCTTCCTTTTGTATTTTAATTTTGCTTTGTTTACATTCATTCTTTATTGTATTATAAAAGTAATATAAATATATGTTTTGCAAAGCTCTGGTGTCCATTCTCTCTTTGGTTTTCTCTGGGAAGAAGGGTAGCAAAAAACGAAAATGCAAAAACGGGAATTCCCAAGGTTGTGAAAGTTTGAAAATCATGAAAAAGGATCTGAGTCAAGTGTGCTGCTTATTAAACTAATTACAGTTAATTCATACATGTCTTCATTCATTCATAATTATATTTTAAGATGTTTTTTAATATCATAATTTATAACATTTCAAATATTTCAAAACCATTTAATTGTTGCACTTTTTTTCAGGATTGCTCAATCAATAAGTTAAATTTTAAATTCAGCACTTTAATTTTCTGATAGAAAATGTTTCCTTATTTTGAATAATAGATAAAGGAAGCTATAACACAACTATGCTTACTGACTCACCCTTGCATGACTTAAACTATTCGTTCAGTACGGTCCACATTGTGAAATCTGATTTTAACCCCTTTCTAACATTTCACATGCTATTCTGTCCATGTGCCCTGGGCCTTAATGCCCATGGATCGTATAGTAGGTCATACACGATCAGCCGTGCTCACGGGGAAAGCGCGGCTGATCACGGTTGGGTGTCTGCTTATTCTCACAGCTGACACCTGACACTAAGTTTTTCAATACATTAAATGAAACTCATGTTATATGGAGTCATTACAAACAAAGTGATCTATTTCAAGTGTTTGTTTCTGTTAATGTTGATGATTATGACTTACAGCCAATGAGAACCCAAAAGTTATCAACTTAGTAAATTACAATAATTAGCAAAAAACATCTTCAAAGGCTTCCTAAGCATTTACAAAGGCCCCTTAGTCTATTTCCGTAGGCTACAGAATCATGGGGAAGACAGCTGACTTGACAGATGTCCAGAAGGCAGTCATTGACCCATTCCACAAGGAGGGTGTTAGGGTTGGCGGAAAGCACCAAATTATAAAGTAGTAGCAGGTGCGTTCGCAGCCCAGGGTCCATCGTGCAGAGGTGATACACTGCTGCTAGACAATGGCAGAAGAATAGAGAGGCGTGAAAACAGTCACACGTGGGTTACGTCACCCAGTGTGAGCAGGAACGGACTCTGTTAATTCACAGAGCCGCACAACCACTGAACGTGGATGCTGGAGCCTGTTTAGCTCACAGAGCCCGGCCAAAGAGTGCACAGCAAACGGCCACAGAACTCTACCCCAAAGACAAGGGGATAGAGTCCCTCTAGGCCCACTGAGCGCACGGCGTCACTACTACGAACGCCGCTATAGATGCTGGCTATGGAGTGTGGAGCACTTGCACTGAGGCGTGCCGAGTCACTGATGAGGACTAAAGCCTGACTCAAACTCTGGCCTTCCTACGCCTAAGCCTGGGCGCTAGCAGGCTAGGCTGCACAACACATGCGTACCAAGGGTAGGGGTTACATAATGAGTCAGTCACCAGAGACATTCATACGTGCATACATCACTCACTCCATATAGTCTGAAAATACAGTCTATCCTAGCGCATGGCCGAGCGGCCATGCGAGCCTTTTATAGCCGCGAGCATCCGAGACCTTCCTGGCTTCTCGGGTGGGCCAATCCGAACAGGAGCAGGAACTGAGCACGTGACCTTCAATCTCCAATGGGAGATCACTCCACGGACATGCTCAGTGGCTCGACATGGGGACTTAGTCCCTGGAGAATCTCGCTGCTGAGCAGCATGTACTGCCATAGCTGTGCCAGAGGTGGCAGCAGCAAGCAAACCCACGGAGCTGGTCTGGGCAGAGCGCCGGGACCAACGAGTTTGCTGAGCAACCTCCTCTGCGGCCGGAGAGGAATGGGAGACCGCCGGAAGCAAGGCTCGGGATTTACATTGTGCAGCGACAGGAACCCGACGCCTAACAGATGGTAAGCCACAAAACATCAATGCTAAAGAAGCTGGCTGTTCACAGAGTGCTGTATCCAAGTATATTGTTAGGTGTAGGGTTCCTGCAGCGGTACAGCAGGAATCCAGAGCCTCACATCCTGCAGTCTCCCATTCTCCATTGACCGCAGAGGAGCTTGCTCAGCAGCCCCATCGTTCCTGATGCTCTGCCCAGACCTGCTCTGTGGGTCTGGCTGTTGCTGCCACCTTTGGGCCAGCAATAGCAATGGAGGCTGTTCAGCAGCAAACCACTCCAGAGGCTGTCTTTCTGTTGCTCCACTGAGCATGCTCACGAGACAAACTCCCATTGGAGATCGGGAGTCACATGCCCAGGTCCTTCTCCAGATCTGATTGGTCCATCTCAGGGATCTGGAAGCTTCCGGAAGGTCCTGGCTATAAAAGGATCGCATGGCCACTCGGCCATGGGCTAGTATAGACTCTAGTTGCTA
Source organism: Dendrobates tinctorius (assembly GCF_039654945.1). Lineage (NCBI taxonomy): Eukaryota > Metazoa > Chordata > Amphibia > Anura > Dendrobatidae > Dendrobates > Dendrobates tinctorius. The sequence continues at coordinate 5,646,198 of NW_027361694.1, forward strand.
ACTGTGTGAATGATGAAGGATGCATGAACCTGCGAATGACTCATTAAGATCCCCCTTCCTCTGATATTACATGTGTGGATAGGGACTTAGTCATAGAGTCAGAGGCACTCTGCAGGCCACAGTGCATATCTCCACAGAACTAGCTTCTGAATGTGCGCCCCCTCCTGGGCATTGTCATATAGTGGCTGTTACAGTTGCCGCGCTGCAGTCAGCAGCCCTTTCGGTGTCCGCGGTAGCGACGCCGCACGGTAGGTCTAGACGGACACTGATCCTGTGTCTTGGGTCCTAGTCCTGTGACCATATACCACGGTGCATTCCGCTGAGACCTGTGAGTCCAACAGGCTCGGTATTTATGTTTATTACTTTGGCGCCTCTGTGAATCAACAGAGTACGCCCAGCGCACACTGGGTGATGTTCAACCCGCGTTCGATATACCGCCATATAGCGCATCTGCCATTATCTAGCAGCGGTGTAACACCTACTGCATGGTGGACCCCGGGCGGCGAAAGCACTAGCTAATATTTATTTATTTAGTGTGTTCCGCCATCCCTAACATATATTAACGGTAAGTTGAGTCGAAGGAAAATGTGTGGTAAAAAAGGTGCACAAGCAACTGGGATAACCAGAGTCTTGAAAGGATTGCTAAGAAAAGGCGATTCAAAAATTTGGGGGAGATTCACATGGAGTGGACTGCTGCTGGAGTCATTGTTTCAAGAGCCACCACACACAGACGTATCCACGACATGGGCTATAAGTGTCGCATTCCTTGTGTCGAGCCACTCGTGACAGGTAGACAACGCCAGAAGTGTCTTACCTTGGCTTACCTTGGCCAAGGATTAAAATAACTGGACTGTTGCTCAGTGGTCCAAGGTGTTGTTTTCAGGTGAAAGTAAATTTTGCATCTCATTTGGAAATCAAGGTCCCAAAGTCTAGAGGAAGATTGGAGAGACAACCAATCCAAGCTGCTTGAGGTCTAGTGTGAAGTTTTCAAAATCAGTGATGGTTTGGAGAGCCATGTCATCTACTGGTGTAGATCCACTGTGTTTTATCAAGACCATTCTCCAGCAGGACTTAGCACCTCTCCAACACTGCTAAATGTACCAATACCTGATTTAAAAACAACAGTATCACTGTGCTCGATTGGCCAGCAAACTCGCCTGACCCTAACCTCATAGAGAATCAATTGTCAAGAGGAAGATGAGAGATACCAGACCCAACAATGCAGAAAGGCTGGAGTCTGCTAACATAGCAGCCTGGGCTTCCATAAGACCTCAGCAGTGCCACAGGCTGATCACCTCCATGCCTCCCTACATTGATGCAATAATTGATTCAAAAGGAGCCCCAACCAAGTATTGAGTGCATTTACTGAACATACATTTCAGTAGGCCAACATTTCGGATTTTAAAAACATTTTTCAAGCTGGTGTTATAAAGTATTCTAACTTATTGCTATAATTACTTTTAGGTTTTCATTGGCTATAAGCCATAGTCATCAACATTAACAGAAATAAACACTAGAAATAGATCACTCTGATTGTAATGACTCTATATAATATATGAGTTTCATGTTATGTATTGAAGAACTTAAATGAATTAACTTTTTGATGATATTCTAATTTTGTGAGAAGCACCTGTATATACAGTTGAAAATATAAGTTTACATGCACTGTATAAAAAGACATTTATGCATATTTTTCTCAATTTCTGACATGAAATCAGAATAGGAACTTGGCACACACAAGTGGATTCCAATGCAAAAGGTGATTTAATAAAGTACAGTACATACATTAAGACGTTTCGGTCAGTATGACCTTCATCAATGTACCCTATGTTGTACTGTGAGCTCGTAGAAATTGAATTTAAATCAGGCCAGTAGTAAATGAGGAAGCACCTGGAGCCATCTCCCATAAAAAGGTGAGCGTCCTGTATGCCAGCTGGAACGCGGTATCCGCCGCGAGTCCTATGCGCCATGATTGAAGGTCATACTGACCGAAACGTCTTAATGTATGTACTGTACTTTATTAAATCAACTTTTGCATTGGAATCCACTTGTGTGTGCCAAGTTCATATGCTGAAGTTCACAGAGTGGGATCCTACTTGTGCACCACTTACCTTTCCCATTTTAGGTCAATTAGGATTACCATATTATAAATATTTGCCAAATGCCAGAATAAAAAGAAAGAGAATGTTTTAAGACATTTTTATTACTTACTGCAAATTCAAAACTTTACATATATTTCATTAGTATTTGGTACCATTGCCCTTAAATTAAATTACTATTCTTCCACAATAGTTGGTTGATCTTTGTACCCACTCCAAAACTAATGTTACTGATCCAGGTTTGTATGTTGCCTCGCTCGCACCTGCCTTTTCAGCTTTGCCCATAAATTTTAAATAGGATTGAGATCAGGGCTTTGTAATGGCCATGCCAAAACCTTGACTTTGTTATCCTTAAGCTACTTAGTTATCATTTTGGACAGTATGCTTCTAGTCATTGTCCATATAGAAGACCCATTTCTGCCCAAGCTTTAACTTCCTGGCTGATGTCTTGAGATGATGCTTCAGTATTGCCACATACTCTTCTTTTTTCATGATACCATCTATTTTGTGAAGTGCACCAGTCCCTCCTGCAGCAAAACAACTCCACAACATGAAGCTGCCACCCCTGTGTTCCACAGTTAGAAAGGTGTTCTTAGGCTTCCAAGCTTTTCCCTTTTTTCTCCAAACATAACAATGGTCCTCATGCTCCAAAAATTCAGTTTTGGTTTCATCAGACCACAGGATATGTCTCCAAAAAATAAGGTCTTTGTTCTTGTATGCATGTGCAAAAATTAATCTGGCTTTTTTAGGTGTCTTTTGGAGTAATGGCTGCTTCCTGGCAGAGTGGCTTTTCAGCTCATGTTGACACAGTACTTGTTTCACTGTGGATACTGACACAATCTTACCAGCTTCTATCATCATCTTCACAAGGTCTTTTGGTTCTATCCCTGGATAGATATGCACATATCGGTCCAAAGTACCTTCATCTCTAGGACACAGAACCTGTTTCCTTCCTGATCAGTATGATGGCTGGACATTCCCATCTTGTTTGTACTTGCATTTAATTCTTTGTACAGATGAACGAGGCACCTTCAGGCATCTTGAAATTGTACCCAAGGATAAGCCAGACTTGTGCAGGTCCACAATTCTCTTCATGAAATCTTGGAAGATTTCTTGACACTTACTCATAGTGCTACACAAAGAAACAGTGTGTTTCAAGTGTGCATTAAAATAAATCCATAGGTGGGTCTCTAATTAACTCAGTTGTTGCCAAAAAAAATCAGAAGCTTCTAAACACATGACATCATCATATGAGCAGTCCAGAATTGTTTAAAGTCATAGTATATAGTGTATATAAACTTTTGACTTTGCAGTAAGTAATAAAAATGCCTTAAACATTTTCTCATTATTCTAGCATTTGGCAAATATTAATAGTTATAGTAATCCCAATTGACCCAAAATGGGAAATATTCATTCTGATTTAATGTCAGATATTGGGAAAAACATGCATATATGTATTTTTGTATAGTGTATGTAAACTTTTAGTTTCAACTGTATACATATGTAAATATGTTTATTTTTTAAGATGGCCACATTTTTTCGAGTGGAACTGAAATTCTACTCAAATTTTACAAAAATCTATACTGCTACAGAATACAGATTTTTATAATTTGTTCCATTATATGTTTATAATTTGCTCTCATTGCAAAATTTTACCATTTTCTACGATATTTTAAAAACACAATAACTAGTACTTACCTCAACACTCACTTCTCCAGCCACCCCACATGCTTACTGTTCCACATCTGGTTATCGGGGCTTCTATGCTCTGCCACATGGATTTTACAAGCAATTTCAAGCTTTCCAGTATTGAAATTTGCGTAAATATATTCAATGCATATCAAATTTTGTGAGAAAATTTGATGAACAAAGTGAACTCAAATTTCAAGTTTCGCCCAACTCGCATGGGAAGCAAAGACTTACTCTTCTAATTCACAAAAGAGAAACTGCATGCAAAAGTTAATGTTGGATGTTATAGAAATGTCAGAACACTTAATTCTGTGTATGGTGCTGTGTAGAAGCAAACTTGTTAGAATATCCAGGCTGAACCGTGTCCCTCCTATGACACTTACAAAAAAAAGCTTATGGAAGCAGGTGACCAGATCAGATTAATGATGTTCCAATTTGTTCCCAGAATACAAATGATCATAAATTTGAGGTACACATCAATAGCAACATTTTAATTGAGATTTGAAATACTGCTTTTACATACTTTTCCTTAGTATATAAAAAAATAGCATGATCATCACTATATTGATTGCAGTGCAAACAGCCGCTGTTCAAGGTATCTGATTATATTTTATTCTAGCCATCTTTATTAAGATAAGCTATGAAGAAGGAAACAAACATCTGACCACGCAGCAATACCCCCTTCTTTATTCATGTGCCATGTGATCACTCTTCACCTCATAAATATCCCTTTTTTAAAGTCTAGGTGGATGTTGTCAATATTTAATCTCTTTAAATTATTACATTATTATTAAAAATGACAGGGTAAATTGATAAATCTAGTGAAGAAATATTATTCAGCTCACTCTCCTATCCAAAAACAATCACAATAAAGAGTGCAAAGAATCCCTTGGGAGAGTCAATCCCACACAGAAGCTTCCAAGATTGTAGAGGATCCAACACACGTGAGAAGATAAAATAAATGTTTATTGCACTATTGTTAAAAACATTGTCATCTGTGTATATTCCACATGAATGTTATTATGCGTTTTGAACATTTAAACTCCCTTGTTCTTAGTCATAACAAATCTAGTACCTACCTAACAATAAATGCACAATGCATAGCTCAAGAAATAATATTGCAAAAGAAAATAGAGTATCTGAACCCTGGCCAAAATGCTTATCTTTAGAAAACGTTAAAGGGAATCTGTGTTATAAAAAAACATGCAGTAGAATCCATTATCCTAAGGCATCTATATGGGAATGTAAGTCATAGTAAGCTGAAAAGAGGAAATCGTTTTTAAGAAATCTCAAGATGGAAGAGGCCAGGAGCCATTTGGTGAGCTGCATTTCTTGCTACATGTTCACAGATTTACCAGTGGAAAAGCCAAACTTCACATGCCACAAATGCAAGCTTGTGTCCCTGTTGGAGGAAAAGTTGCAAAATCTCGAAGAGAGGTTAGCTACGTTGAAGATCATTAAGGAAGGTGAAGAGTTCTTGGACAGAGCAGAATTATCTCTTCATGTTACAGAAAGAGAAGAAATTCGAAGTGCACCTGAAGAAACAGAGGAATGGAGACATGTGACCCAGAGAAGCAGGAGGATCAGGAGGCAGTCAGCACCCATACTGCTCAGAAACCAGTACCAGGCTCTCACGCAGGAAAACGATGAAGAAATACATCAGGATAAGACTTTGCCCACAAACAGCAACCTTGTACGCCTTCAGAGTCCTCCTGGATGGAGAAAGGAAAATGTTGTGAAGAAGAAACGGAGAGTGGTGGTCATGGGGGATTCCCTGTTGAGAGGAACAGAGGCCGCTATCTGCAGACCGGATATAACTTCAAGAGAAATGTGCTGTCTTCCAGGTGCAAAAATTAAAGATGTGTCTGACAGGATATCAGGACTCTTCAGACCTACAGATGACTACCCATTCCTGCTACTACATGTGGGGACAAATGACACTGCAAGAAACGACCTGGAAACCATCTGCAGAGACTTTGAAGACTTAGGCAAGAAAGTGAAAGAACTGGGAGCGCAGGTGGTCTTCTCTTCCATCCTACCAGTGGATGGCCATGGAACGAGGTGGAATAAGATTCTGCAGGTGAACAACTGGCTACGTCGATGGTGCCATCAGCAACGATTTGGATTTCTGGATCACGGAGTGAACTACTTATACGATGGACTACTTGCTAGAGATGGGGTGCACCTTACGAAGACTGGAAAGCATGTGTTTGGAAGTCGCCTTGCTACACTTGTAAGGAGAGCTTTAAACTAGAACAACATGGGAAGGGAAGCAAAAGACCAGAAAAAGCCATACACCTGACAAATGCTATTGAGAACTCTGCTATTAGAAGTGGAAAGGAAGAACAAAGACAAAAGAATCTAATTAATAAAAATATTGGAGAAAGAGAAACCAATCACAAACTAAAATGTTTCTATACTAATGCACAAAGCATGGGCAACAAACAAGGAGAATTGGAACTACTAACACAGGAAAAGAAATATGATGTCATTGGAATCACTGAAACTTGGTGGGACGATACACATGATTGGAATACAAGACTAGAAGGATACAACTTATTTGCAAGAAACAGACTTGATAAACGAGGAGGAGGTGTCGCATTGTATGTTAGAAACACGTATATCTGCACAGAGATTGAAGCTTCAGAGACTGGGAGTTCTGTGGAAACTGTTTGGGTAAGAATACAAGGACAGAACAATGGAAAGGACACCATTGTAGGCATTTACTACAGGCCGCCTGTGCAAGCTGAAGATATGGATGAACTCTTTATGCATCAAATGGCCAAGTTCTCAAAAAAATATGACATAGTTGTCATGGGAGATTTCAACTATCCAGACATTTGTTGGGAATCTCTCTCAGGCAAAACTAACAGGTCAAGGAAATTCTTATCCTCTCTTGCTGACAACTTTATCTTCCAAAAGGTAAGGGAGAAAACAAGGGGAACTGCTACCTTGGATCTAATCCTTATAAACAGGGAGGAAATGGTTGAGGAGGTAAAAGTGGCTGGGACCCTAGGAGGTAGTGACCATGCTATTTTAGAATTTTGGATAACTAGAGGCGGAAAACCTGTGAAGACTCAGACGTCAAGGTTAGATTTCAGAAAGGCAGATTTTAAGGGATTCAGAAAGAGAATTGGAGGGATCCAATGGCTGGATATCCTAAAAGACAAAAATGTCCAGGAGGGATGGGAAATCTTGAAAAATGAAATTCTCAAAGCACGGTTGTTAACAATTCCGAAAAGAGGGAAGAATAGGAAGCATTTAAGGAAACCAGGATGGATGAACACAGAACTTAAGCACATGCTAAAAAGGAAGAAAAAATGTTTATAAAATGGAAAGAGGGAGGCATATCTAAAGAAGAATATAATGCTGTCTGCAGAACCTGCAGGGCACAAATCAGATTAGCTAAAGCTGAAAATGAATTGAGGCTTGCAAGAGATGTCAAAAACAATAATAAAGGATTTTGGGGATATGTCAAAAGTAAAAGAAAAGTCAAAGATGCTATAGGATTTTTACAGGATGAAAATGATGAAATGGTAAGACAGGATGTCGAGAAGGCTGAACTTTTAAATTCCTATTTTGCATCTGTTTTCTCTCAGAAAGGAAATGTAACATCAACTGTTATTCACTGTCCTATTAAGGGAATAGAAGAATCCAGGATATCTATAAACAGAAAGATAGTGAGGAAACACTTAGCTAACCTAAATGAATTCAAGTCTCCAGGTCCAGATGAATTACACCCCAGAGTACTGAAGGAGATAGCAGAAGAAATTTTTGAACCCCTCTCCATAATCTTTGAAAATTCTTGGAGAACAGGAGAAGTGCCAGAAGACTGGAGAAGAGCAAATGTTGTTCCTATCTTCAAAAAGGGGAAGAAGGTGGACCCAGGGAACTATAGGCCGGTGAGTCTGACTTCTATACCAGGAAAGATCTTTGAACAAATTATTAAACATGTATGTCAATACCTGGATAAGAATGAAGTGATTAAACAGAGTCAGCATGGGTTTGTAACTAATAAGTCATGTCAGACTAACTTAATTTCCTTCTATGACGGTATCACTGATTGGGTGGATCAAGGAAATGCTGTAGATATAGTATATCTTGACTTCAGCAAAGCATTTGACAAAGTCTCTCATACAATCCTTATTGAAAAAATGACTAAGTATGGAATGGACAAGGCAACTGTTAGGTGGATTCATAACTGGCTTAGTGATCGGACCCAAAGAGTGGTCGTAAATGGCTGCACATCCAGTTGGAAGAATGTCTCAAGTGGGGTACCACAGGGCTCTGTCCTGGGCCCTGTATTGTTCAACATCTTTATCAATGATTTAGATGAAGGAATTGAGGGTAAACTGATTAAATTTGCTGATGACACAAAGCTAGGACGGATAGCTAATACTAGAGAAGAGAGAGAGAGGATTCAAAAAGATTTAAATAAACTGGAGAAGTGGGCAGCAACTAACAGAATGGTTTTTAACAGGGAGAAATGCAAAGTACTACATCTGGGCAATAAAAATGAAAAAAGCATATATAGAATGGGAGGAATAGGGCTAAGTGACAGCACATGTGAAAAAGACTTGGGTATACTAATAGATCACAGACTGAATATGAGTCAACAGTGTGATGCAGCAGCAAAAAAGGCAAATGCAATTCTAGGATGTATTAACAGAAGCATACAGTCTAGATCACGTGAAGTCATTATTTCCCTCTACTCCTCTTTGGTCAGACCTCATCTGGAATATTGTGTCCAGTTTTGGGCACCACATTTTAAAAAAGACATCAACAAACTGGAGCAAGTTCAGAAAAGAGCGACCAGAATGGTGACCGGTCTGCAAACCCTGTCTTATGAGGAAAGGTTGCAGGATTTGGGAATGTTTAGTTTGCAAAAGAGAAGACTGAGAGGAGACTTAATAGCTGTCTAAAAATATCTAAAGGGCTGTCACATTGTAGAAGGATCAACTTTATTCTCATTTGCACAAGGAAAGACTAGAAGCAATGGGATGAAACTGAATGGGAGGAGACACAGATTAGATATTAGAAAAAACTTTTTGACAGTTAGAGTGATCAATGAGTGGAACAGGCTGCCACGAGAAGTGGTGAGTTCTCCTTCAATGGAAGTCTTCAAACAGAGGCTGGACAGACATCTGACTGGGATGATTTAGCGAATCCTGCTTTGAGCAGGGGGTTGGACCAGATGGCCCAGGAGGTCCCTTCCAACTCTACGATGCTATGATTCTGTGATTCTATGATTCTATGAATAAAATAATATCTTAATATATGCAAACCAATGTCTTATTCCAGAAAAATCCACATTAAATGTAAATTACCATATATACTCGTGCATAAGCCGAGATTTTCAGTACATTTTTTTGTGCTGAAAATGCCCCTCGGTTTATACACGAGTCATTGTGCAGAAACCAGTGGGGGAGGGGAAGCGGTGGCACGAGCATGTGGCTGGGACATCATACTCACCCTGCCGTGCCATCGCTGAACATCCCCTGCATCCTCCATTGTCCCAGGGCTGGCAGCTTCTTCCTGTGTTGAGCAGTCACATGGTACCGCTCATTAAGGTCATGAATATGGATGCAACTCCACTCCCATAAGCATGGTGTCCATATTCATTACCTTAATGAGCGGCACCATGTGACCACTCAGCACAGGAAGAAGCTGCCAGCCCTGGGACAAAGTAGGATGTAGGGGACGGTCATCGATTGCACAGGAGGGTGAGTATGATGAAGGAGGACGGGGGAAGCACGGAGGATAGGGGAGCATGGAACAGAATGGGGGAGCATGGAGCAGGATGGGGAGCACAGAGCAGGATGGGGAGCACAGAGCAGGATGGGGAGCACAGAGCAGGATTGGGGAGCACAGAGGAGCATGGAGTAGGACAGGGGAACATGGGGGAGGACAGGGAGCTGAGCCATACATAGAAGGATGGGACGGGGGAGCCGAGTCATGCATGCTGGGAGGGGAGAGAGCTACACAGAGCAGGACAGGGATGTAGGGACAATGCATACCCCGCTTATACTCGAGTCAATAAGCTTACACAGCTTTCCATGGCAAAATTAGGGGCCTCGGCTTAAACTCGGGTCGGCTTATACTCGAGTATATACGGTAGCTGCTAAGAGCTATTGTACAGACACAGATCTTCCTGAGAGTTCCCTCCAGAGCTGTGGAATTACCAGTATGAGACAAGTGATGACTGACAGTCTGCTCTCTCTTATACCTAACATAGTTTAGCTGGGCTGATCTTTGACTCATTGAAAACACATCTATAGCATGTTTTTTTTTTAAATATTTTATGCTATTTAAATTACCAGCAGAATGGTAGGCTCCAGGTCCTGAGACGACAAAATAATTTAAAAGGCATTTGAGAAATGTGCATAACTTGTACATATATGCTCTATTTGGGAACATGTTAAACTTTAGAGTCCCTTTTAAAATTTGCAAATTGAAAAATCAACTAAGATCGAACAGTTGGTAGTATTATTTATGTCCATTCAACATTCATCATATATTTTGAAGAATGTCTGCAGTACTTTCTTTGTTTACATAATTCTTTGTAAAGCAATCAAAGACTTTTAGTGCTGATCACTGTCAAATTTACATGGACCAAAGATTGATAATTACAAGGGCCAATCTAGCAATGTGGAGCAAATAATCCCTGACTTGGTGAGTGCTGCCAGGAAGATTAGGATCCAAAAGGTAAGTGTAAAATCTTTAATACACTATGGGCATCAGAGCCCTTCATCAGGTGTATAGTTCACTCTCTGTTTCTCATGCACTGGTGATAATGAAAATTAATTGTGCAAATAATACAAATACACATAAGCATGATTAAAATACAACATTATAATTCCTGTGTTTGAACTAATTTATAAATAATCTAGGGTGATACATATTATATATTGTAAAAAGAAGAAGAAATTAACATGTTTTTTCTTCTCCACTGATGAAATTAAACTGGTTGTGTGTCACTTCTCAAAGACAAGCCATGAGTCAGGGTAGTCAAAGAGTCCAAGATCAAAAGCCAGGAGGGTACATCATAAACAGAAGGAAGAGACAAAGGTTAGAGTGTGTGAAGGAAAAAACGGTAATGCAAATGGGTGGTCAGTTGGCAAATCCAGGGTCTGGCAGCAAAAAATAAGATTGTCTGAGTTCAAATCATAGAGAAAATACCACACTGAATTCAAAGCTATGTCTGGCTGCCATCTGGGACTGACCATCAGTTAAATAGCAGGGTAATCGCTAAGAACAGGGAACACCTGAAATTAGCTCAACACTTCACAGTTTCAGAGTAGATGATTGAGCTGTCAATCAAAATACCATCAGATCAGCACATCCTTGCACTGGATTGAAAGACTGAGCTGTCTATCAAAATACTTACAGCTCAATATACCCATTTACAAGATTGGATGACTGAGCAGTCACTCACTGTGTCCAAGATACACTGAACGGTGGAATTGTGAAACTGGGCTAGCCCCTGGAAGGAGTCCCAATGTTAACCCTTCCTTAGTTTGTATTTTTGATACATTCATTCAAACCATCTGCCGTTAAAGTAGATAATTTGAAAATCCTATAGTATTCTCTATTTATGATCTTTTGAAAGTGGTTAGAAATATCATCTGGCATCTTTTATATTGTTGTTAATTTTAAACTGCTTGGATTTTTTTAATGTTCCAATAAATAGTGTCTCGATAAATTTAGGTTTGTAACTCCATTACGAATGTTATGTCTATGTTTATTCATTCTATTGTGTAAAGATTGTATGGTCCTCCCCACATATTTGAGATTACAGTTACATTGTAATTCATAGATCACATAACTTGAATTGCATTTTTATCATATCACAACTAAGACTTTGGCTCCCCCATAGCGATAAGATTCTACAGATGAGATTGACATTGGTGATCTAATGGCTGCTATATTTGGCAATTGTATTAATTTAATCCTGCTTGGTTCAATGTTATTCTTCAGATTCATTCTCATATGAAAAAAATGTTGGGTCTCTTGGGTAGGATGTCTGATATAATTGGATTATTTCTTAATATTGGCCAATATTTTGTTAAAATACCCCTTAAATTTCTATGAGATTACGTTAAAGTGGCAATGAAACTACAGGGTGGGCCATTTATTTGAATACACCTAAATAAAATGGGAATGGTTGGTGACCCAGATCGGCGTGCTGAATTTGCAGAATGGGCAAAACAAAATTTGGAACAGGACCCTCAGCTTACACAGAACATTATGTTTAGTGATGAGGCAAACTTTTTGGGTGAGTCATTTACATGGATACACCTAAATAAAATGGGAATAGTGAGTTTTCTTGCGTAGGGTGTCTTGCATTGAAATCTGCTGCAATGACCCGGGTACTGCATTCACCAGACATCAACACAATTTCTATGCGCTCCTCACGTGTTAACCTCAGCAACATGTCAATGGCTGTAAACAAAGAGAAACGTGTAAATAACTCATGAAAGAATAAAATTAAAACCAAGCACACCATTGTTTTTCTTGTGAAATTTTCAATAAGTTTGATGTGTCACTTGACCCTCTTTCCAGTGAAAAAAATAAAATTGGATTCAAAATTGTCGACGTAGAAATGGCCGCCATGGTCACCATCCATCTTGAAAAGTTTTCCGTCTCCCGTATACTAATGTGCCACAAACAGAAAGTTGATATCACCAACCATTCCCATTTTATTTAGGTGCATCCATATAAATGGCCCACCCTGTATATTTGAGCTATATCATTCTTTCTGATATATTTATACTTTTCATATAGGTTATTCCCAGTCCATTTAGGATAGTGCCTGCTTGAAATTAGCAAATAACCTATTTCTTGAGATTTTTGAATCGAGTTAGTTAGCTTACTACAAAATTACAAAATAATGTGAAAGTTACATTAGTAGAATGCAACACTTATGTATGGTGTATCTTTATATAATGTACACTGACATATTTTATTTAAATAGTGCATATAAAAGTATAAATAATAAATAGTGAGTATAATCCTACACTTTATTATTGATTTAGGGTAAAAAAGTTTCAAAGTCTAACAAAGCTATAGATCACAAGTCATCAAAGCAAGTAAACTGTGTCCTATTTTTTTTTTTTTTTTACAAATGTAATATGACATGGTTTTGGAGATATTCAATTTTATGTCACAAATATAATTAGGTCTGCAATAACTATTAGGAAATGATAAAGCTAAAATAAATGCCACAAGGGAGATAAGAGAATACTTTGTAAGACTTATGGATATACTATGTGATTGCTCTTGTCATGGATCATTTAGTTATGCACAGATCATTAACATTTTTACTTTGTTCAGGTTTCACTCTCACCCTATTAAAATTCATAATTGTTATGTGCCTGTTTCATTTGACTTTATTGCAACTATGACTATCCTGGGATGTTGTGCACAGTCATTGGTGATTCTTAAACCAGCTGCTGTAGATCTGTTATTATCTTAAAAATATAGAAATGTTTGCTATGTTTCTCTCTGTTGTTGCTCTTTATCATACTTGTAAAGTAACCTTGAATGCATTACATAAATTCAGCAACAATTGCTCACATCAATGTATGTGCAGATTACAAATACAATTGAATGTTAAAGCTAGATATTTAAAAAGGTTTTGCAGATTATTAAAAATAAAAATGATGGTATAATAGGGAAAAAAATCGTTTATGGGGTAAGCCTGAATATCTGCACAGGCTTGATTCTTTTCACAGATGATAGCGTGCTATCATGGTATTCAATATGAAGAGAGCTTCTTAAACTACAAGGCCTCCCTAACATGACACGCCAGTTATTTGAAAGGTGCAAGTATTTCACTGGATGAAGCAATATATGATTATGTTATAAAAACAGAAAAACGTAACTCATACAAAAAACAGATCTGTCATATGATGGACACAAGCTGGTTTCAGCTAGTGATCTCATCATTTTAGCCTTAAAAAAAGCTGGGGTGATAAAAAGCTTCCCAAACAGCTAAAATTAGGTTCAGACACCAAGAAAAGTGGCATCAAGTGACCCAAAGTAGAAATTTACAAATGGCTCAGCAGCAGTCAGCCATGGGCCATGGCTGAGGTATCAGGCTATGGCCTAGCACTTACAGCTTGGAATTGAAGTTTTAATGAGGACCTGGTGGATAAGGGAGCAATGTAAGTCTTCTTAGCTGGGACACCTCACACCTCATGCAACACCACAATTTTTTTTATTTATTCTAGCCATACCCAGATGGCACAAACATCAGTTTTATAAACTACTATTGATAAAAAATGTAAGAGTAGTAACACAGGTAGTTGACTGATCAATTGTCCCATAGTAGAAGCTATTATAACGGCACACATTCAGCTAAGGGCCATGCATGAGATATCAGGGTCTGGCCTAGCATTTATGGATTGAAATTAAAGTTTTAATGAGGACCTGGTGGTTCAGGGAGCTGTGTAAGCTTTTTTAGCAGGGAGACCTCACACCTTATGCAAAACCTCCAATTTTTTTTATTCCAGCCACACTCAGATGGCAGAAACATCAGTTATATACACTACTATTGATAGAAAAATGTAAGGAAAGTAACACCACACCACATGCAACCCACCAGATGGAGACCCAATTTGGAGTCTCCACATTTCACAAAATAATTGTCAGACACCACTTAAGTGGCATCAATTTCCACAGAATAGAAACAGTATAATAGGTGTGGTAGATCGGCTCACTCAGCTGCACACGGAGGTAGACATGGGAACACTGCGGCTTGAAGGATGCACATGGTTTATTAAATGTGGCATAAACCAAGGGTTAAGCACAAAATAAACACAACCCTCTTGGCAAAAACAGCAAAACAAAACAGTAGCTCTAGGTACAGTCCTTCTAGTAGCAGAGTCAGCCCGCTCAGGGTTAGCACAACCCACAGTTCAGGCATAAACCACCGCACAAAACCACTTCTCTGGAGCATTCGTCTCCAGACACTCAGCACTCAGACTACCTCTGGTGTCCAGCTATTTAAACCCAGACCATGTGACTCCTCACCTATGTGACGGATCACATGATTGTGACATCACACAGGTCCTGTCAGCACATGGCGGTGACAGCTCTGCAGGTGAAGATAAGGTGGGCAAACTCCCAATGACCTTATGTATGTCCACATAAAAACAGGCTATTTATGCAACTTTACAGTAACTTAAGACTCACAACACTTTAGTGTGCTGGAGGAAAATACTCTAGCTTTATATCACTGACTCCATTAAGCATGGTGACACATATCTCCCCTCCAGTAGTTTATCAGTGACTTTGTCACACTGGCCTCAGACACACCTTCCACCATAAGCAACCCACCTAACTGAGGCCAAACTTGGATACTCCACATTTCAAAATATAATTGTCAAACACCACTAAAGTAGTATCAATTTCCATAGAGTAGAAACAGTAAAATAGGCCTCTGACACACTTTGCACCACAGGCAAACCCTCCTGACGGAGCACCAACTTGGAGTCTCCACATTTAAAAAAATAATTGTCACACAGCACAAAAGTGGCATCAATTTCCACAGAGTAGGAACAGTATAATAGGTCTATAACACACCTTCTACTACAGGCAGCCCAGCAGATGGAGACCCAACTTGGAGTCTTCACATTTAAAAAAAATTGTTTGTAACATCAGCAGCAGTAGCAACAGCAGGCACAGAAGATACCACAAAGTTGACACAGAGAGTAATAAAGTGAGATCAAGACATTAAACTGACAACATCGCCTAGTCTGCCCAATCTGCGACTGGTGTTCAAAAGTCATTGCAGATCCAAGACTTGTTCGTTTTAATGAAAGTTATGCTGTCTGTACTTTGAGGAGACAGCTGGATCTGCTAATACATCAGGACACCACCAGCAGCAGGGCTGCCGGGCATGACAAAATCTCCAAGGCGTGACAGGCGAGCTAAAGCCACTCTTCCATTTGTGGAGACAAAAATGTAAAAGGGTCCAAACGTCCCCTGATGGCATTGATATTGAGCTCTAGATACTCCTGCACTATCCTCTCCAATCATTCACAACATATCAGACTTGTATTTTATTCTGGAATCCAAAAAAAAGGAAGTGTGGACCCAAGATAAAATAAAGCGGCTTGGAACAGTTTTGCTGCAGTGGTTCATTGCTTCCTGGGTAATCACAAGACTGAAAGCTATGTGCAGTTGGTTCTGACTCTCATAAAGAATTACACCATAATGGGATGCAGAATGTCTCTTAAAGTCCATATCCTTGACACTCATCTTGACAAGTTCAAGGAGAACATGGGAGCTTATTCAGAGGAGCAAGGCGAGTGCTTTTATCAAGATAAAATATATATTGGACTTTGAACGTTGTTACCAAGGACAGTATAACTAAAACATGATGGGGGAGTACATTTGGGGACTTTTTCAAGAAAGCGATTTGCAGTAAACTTGCAAATCTAGAAAAGCTACTCATTTCTGAACCATTTTGAGTGATTTTTCACTGTCTTTATCTATTTACCATGCAAGTGTTGTTTTTTATCAGACCGCATGAATGAAAATATAATAATTTCATTTTTTTGACAAAATAAATACAAATTTTTTCTGGCCGGTGGTCATAAAATCAAAGTTTGTGCTGAACGTTATCGTTTTTCCATAGTCTTTAAACATAAGCAGTTGAAATATTACACTTGGAAGCCAGGAACAAAATTTGTTTTACATAGTGTAATGAGCAAAAAACACCTGCAAAGACTTTCAAAGCATTTAAAAGGTCCCTTAGTCTGTTTCAGTAAACTCCACAATCATGGGGAAGACTGCAGACTTGACAAATGTCCAGAAGGCAGTCATTGACATGCTCCACAAGGAGGGTAAGCCACAAAAGGTCATTGCTAAAGAAGCTGGCTGTTCACAGAGTGCTGTATCCAAGCATAATAATGGTAAGTTGAGTGGAAGGAAAAAGTATAGTAAAAAGCGATGCACAAGCAACCAGGATAACCACATCATTGAAACGATTGTTAAGAAAAAGCCATTCAAAAATTGGGGGGAGATTCACAAGTAGTGGACTGCTGCTGGAGTCATTGCTTCAAGAGCCACCACACACAGAGGTATCCATGGTATGGGCTACAAATGTTGCATTCCTTGTGTCAAGCCACTCATGAGCAATGGACAACACCAGAAGCGTTTTACCTGGGCCAAGGAGAAAAAGAACTGGACTGTTACTCATTGGTCCAAGGTGTTGTTTTCATATAAAAGTAAATTTTGCATTTCATTTGGAAATCAAGGTCCCAGAGTCTGGAGAAAAAGTGGAGAGGCACACAATCCTAGCTGCTTGAGGTTTGAAATTTTCACAATCAATGATGGATTGGGGAGCCATGTCATCTGCTGGTGTAAGTCCACTGTGTTTTATCAAGACCAAAGTCAGCGCACCTGTCTGTTAGGGAATAATAGAGCACTTTCATGCTCTCTCTGTCAACAAGATTTTTGGAGATGGAAATTTCATTCTCCAACAGGACTTAGCACCTGTCCACACTGCCAAAAGTAACAATATCTGGTTTAAAAACAACAGTATCACTATGCTTGATTGTCTATCAAACTCACCTGAATTTAATCCCATAGAGAATTTAAGGGGTATTGTCAAGAGAAAGATGAGAGACACCAGACCCAACAATGCAGATGAGCTGAAGGCTGCTATCAAAGCAACCTGGGCTTCCATAGCACCGCAGTAGTGCCACAGGCTGATCGCCTCAATGCCACGCCACAATGATGTAGCAATTGATGTAAATCTTTTTTCAAGCTGGTGTTATAAAGCATTCTAATTTACTGAGATAATGACTTTTGGGTTTTCATTGGCTGTAAGCCATAATCATCAACATTACCAAAAATAAATCCTTGAAATAGATCACTGTTTGTAATGACTCTATATAATATATGAGTTTCACTTTTGGTATTGAAGACCTGAAATAAATTAACTTTTTGATGATATTCTAATTTTGTAATAGGCACCTGTATGATACAGGGCCACCTCAGGGCCCTTCCCAAACTCAGGTTTCACAGCACCTTCTGGCTCTCTGAAAATGTGAAGCAAGGGCTGCATAATAACATGGCAGTGGACATGGTGGCCTTTTTTTAAATCCGTAAAACTGCTGCAATAGTCTGACAACATTATCCCAGATACCATATATGAGTTAGAAAGTATTGCAGTCATCTTCCCCATGCTGTTCCCATTTAGTTTTAGGTCTTTCCTATCCATTTCAGCTTTTTTCTCAGGTCCCCAGACCTGTTTGTTGGGTCCAGCAGAAAAATATTCGGCTTTACCATTTACTTGCATTGGATTTTTTATTCGGTATGAATACACTGATAGTAGAAATTAATTGTTCCGATTTTCCCGAATCCGAATATTTCACTATTCCCTCATCACTAATGTTGACACAAACTGAGGTCAAAAGTCAATTGAATTTGATCCAACTCCAGGGCAATTCATCAAAAATGGCGATTCTCTCACCAGTTTTGATGAGGGGGCATTTTGGAGCGCCAACTCCTGATTCATTAAGAAGTTCACAACTCTTAATGAATCAGGCAGTCCATGCTGGAGTAAGATTTGCGGCATAGAGAATGTCACGGCTTGTCATGAATTTAACCACCTGCAGTCGCCATATTGGGCCCCATCTCCGATAATGTAAGAATGGTGTGAACACAAAAACAGACAAATTTTTTTGAGCAACCTCATGTTTGCGCAAAAAATGGAATTTGCATAGTTTTTCGGACAGAAATCTGTCTAAAAAGCTTCAATGAATCTTCCCTATATGTCCATATGAATTGGAGCAGTAAAAGGATTTTGCCTCATAGAATTGCAACAGATATAACATTTCCTAACATGACACACATACTATGATGAAGCAAGATCTCATGAGTCTAACTTGACAAGTAGTATTGTTTGTGCTGTGTTAAGTGTCCAATTACAACTTTCTGCATTAAGATATTTTTCTGCTATGTGTTCAATCAACATATTTTGTGTTAGGTTACTGAGGCTATATTTGTAATATTTGAATTTTTTGTATTTTCCTCTTTTATTTTCATGACTATTTCTGCACATTATAAACATGATATCTGTGGACCTCAATAAACAATATGTGAAGACAGATAGCACTCAAATACAGTGATGAGCAAAAGGGTAACAATGTTTTGAACTTTTGATTTTTAGGCTCAATATCTCACTATCTACAACCGCTTCGAATTTGAGACTACCATAATTTTATACACATTAATCTTGGCTATCTCATAAAAAAAATTGACTTCTAACTATTTAGTACATGATTAGTTATTCAGATTTTTGGCATGTCACTGAATTGTTACTGTTTTGCTACTGAAAGTATAAATTTATTTTTTTTATTATTTTGTAAATCCACATTTGGCTTTAAACTTTTCCTGAATCCTTCTGGGCATGTTCTTAAACAGATTCAAGCATGTACTGACTGAACTCTTATCCCAGGTCTTTTCTACATATTCCTAAAAGTTGGTGCATACTGTTTGACTCATTTCAATATATTTAGAGCTTTTTCTTCAACTTTACCCACAAATGTTCAATTGGGTTGAGGTTTGGGGACTGTGGGGGCCAGTCAAGCACCTCTTCTTCAAAGTCCTTGAACCATTTCTTCACCAATTTCGACGTATGCTTTGTGTTGTTGTCCTTCTGGAACACTATGTTGTCCTTTTCATACCCATAGTACTTGAGTCTACAAAGAAACTTATAGGATACTGATATATAGCTGAGCATTGAGACCACTATCAATCCTTATCAAGTATCCAGTGCTTCTGGTAGTGAAAAAATCCAATAAAACCAGGCTTCCTCCACAGAACTTGACAGTTCCTTCAATCTCTCGATCTGTTAGCCCCTTTTTTCCCTTGTTTCTTTCATACCCATTTGAAACCACCAGAACTTTTTGACTTTTGTCTCATTTCTCCAAATCACTCATTTCTAATTTTCTACTATCTACTATTTGCACTTTTTTGCAAACTCAAGTCAACGCTATTTATGATGCTATTGTATTCAAGGCTTCTTCATCTTTTTTTGGGCTACTATTTCAGATATTGTAACGTGCA
This sequence comes from Dendrobates tinctorius, assembly GCF_039654945.1. Taxonomy (NCBI): domain Eukaryota; kingdom Metazoa; phylum Chordata; class Amphibia; order Anura; family Dendrobatidae; genus Dendrobates; species Dendrobates tinctorius. The sequence goes on from NW_027361694.1 coordinate 5,666,069, forward strand.
TTGCATGGTGCTTGCAATGACATCTGTAAGCTCATTATTATGAAGCATACGAGCCACCTCCACTGCGTGTTTGCAGCACCAGACCTGATAGCTGTTGCAATGAGCCAACTTGTTGACTCCAATATTTTGCCTGGACATCCATTTCCTGGCTTCTGAATGGATGGTTGGATGAAACTTCATTTAATATTCTTCCAACTATTTTGGCTTTCACATGACAAAGCTATGCAATTTTCTTGGCTGAGAGACTGCTATCTATGAGCTGGATGATGCTTTTCTATTTTATTGGGAAATCTTTTTCATGGCTGTTCCTCAATTTGAACCATTGACCTTCTGCTTGGTTATAAACCTAATAAACAATGAGCTATTATGGAATGTTAGAACAGATTGTAATTTGAAGCTTACAGGAAGAAAAATATTTTTTTACAACCAGTAGCAAAACAGTAGCAATGCAGTGACATGACAAAAATCTGCATAATTAATCATATGATAAATAATTACAAGTCAAATTTATGTATGAGATAGCGAAAATGATTGGTAGTCTCACTTTGGAAGTGAGTAGCGGATGGTGAGATATAGAGCATGATAGTCAAGTGTTCGAAGCAATTATACCCTTTTGCTATTCACTGTATGTCTTGGGGCATGACACCTCCAACAGACTATGTTACAAAACGTTCCCTGTGAACCTGGCTTTGAAATTTTCTATGTTCTTGGCCTTCCCTCAGACATGATCTTGGGCCCCTTCTTTTGCACATCTCAGACAGGTGACCTCAGGTTACCTTGATTGCTCAGGGAGTTCTCCAAAGCCAAATATCTTTCCATGAGACTTACAAGTTCATCTGCATTCTGGGGATCTCCTTGGGCAGCCCAGTTTTGCACAGATTTATATAGTGAGTTGATAAATCGGTCCACTACCACTCTTTTCACCATTAGTGACAGAGAGCAGGACTCGGGCTGAAATCATTTTTGCATCAGGTGCAACAGGTTGAATATCTGGGAGCTTGTCCTTTTGGTAGCACTAGAAGTGTGCCTGTTCTGCCCAGACTGCCATGGTTATGCCCAAACACGTCATAATTAGTGTTGATCATTCCGATACTGCAAATATCGGGAATCAGCCGATATTCACGGTATCGGAATTCCGATACTTTTTGCATATCGAATACCGGAATCGGAAGTTCCCATAATGCTATGTGCCAGTTTATTTTGATTCAGCCAATGAGGAATCCTAAGAAGTGTGGGCACATCCTGTTATGCATGTTAGGCATGTTAACTAATAGCATGGTTGTGATTGGCTGCGAGCAGACCACCCAGCTGCTCCTCCCCTAGACACACGCTGAACAGTGATCAATGGAAAGTGAAAATAGTGAGGGAGGAGGAAACGACCAGTTCTCATTTCAATGCCAGAACACCCCCCGGACCTTTATCTTAGAAGCAAGAGATGATATCTTGGAAACCGTGCAGACTAGCCACAGAAGGTAAATTACTTATTGTCAGCATTCTGCAGCCTAGATATGCACTGAGATTATGTGAAAAGCCTGGACAACCTGTTCTGTTATGTATTTCCGCCAAGTTGGATCGCCCGCCAGGGCTGGTGGGGTACTCGGTACCGGGCCCATTGGTTTCAATGGGAGATGTCACGGTAGCTGTGACCCGATCCATGGTCCTGGGCGTCCATTGTAAAAGGGAAATGTTGAATGTGTGGATGATGATTAAAGTTTATGAGTGAATGATTCGTGACGCCACCTGTGGTGTTCGGCAATGAAGATGTTAAGCCGACGCTGCAGACAGATCCTCTGGGACAGATGTTGTAGTGCAGCAATGATGTTGTGGCCCTCCACAGGTAGGGCTGTAGTCCCAGGGCAGTGTAGATGGATAGGTAGTGAAGAGATGTAGATGGTGCAGTGCCAGGCACAGAGATGTAGCAGGGCTGAGTGTGTTGGCGCAGGAATAACTGGAGGACACCAGGGCATGTAGTTCCAAAGCTTTACTCACAGTGTGTTGTTCATACAGGTGCCCGCATCCGTGCCATGTCCTCCGGGTCAGGGGCTCAGTCAACCTCCAAGCTAGATGAAGCACTCCATTCCAGCACTCCGCCAACATGTGCCTTTTCTGAATGTCACCCTCTATTGCTACACAACCCCTTTAACATAGTCAATATCTTTGTAACTCCGAACGTCTTAAAAAAATTAATTCCTGCTGTTCCATTTGATTGGGCTAAACCGCTATGCCTTTAATGTCTCCTCCACCTCCCCAATACATTCTACATTATTCTTAGTTGTTTTCCTTCATGTAAAATTAACCTACAAGGAAAGTAAGGGTTTATTTTCATTCCGATATTTGTGTCCCATTGACTTGCATTGGTTTCCGGTATCAGAATCGGCGATATCTGATATTTTTGGGATATCGGTCCGATCCAATCCAATCTGATATTTCTCGATATCGGAAGGTATCACTCAACACTAGTCATAATGTCTTCCTTCAGCTTGCCATACTCCTTGGTAGAGTTGAACAGATTTTTCAATATTCATTTCGGATTACGATCGCCAGCAAATATTGTTTTTGCAATATTCGTCGAACATAGCCAAACATCATTGGAGTCAATGGGAGTAGAAATTAGCAAATATGTTCAGAAACATTTGTCAAACATAAATTCAGCACAAATAGGGTACCAATATGGAACAAATATGGCAAATTCAGATTCGGCGCTTGTTTCTGAACATATTTGCTCATCTCTACTCCTTGGAATCCTGCAGAGCATGGTCACTGTACTTTTTCCCCAGTGAGGTTTGGAGTTAGAACCTCTGTCCATTTATCTTGGGACAGCTTCTGGCTGTCTGCCACCCTTTCAGAAAGCCCAATGTCATCATCCAGATTTATTTTCTGCATGGCCTCTTGCACTGTTCTCCTCATACAGGTACCTTCACTTTATCTGGCAGAAGGTGCTGTCTCCCTGGCCCAGACAGTTTCTGACAGGAGACCATTCTTCTGCTGATGCTGTATTTGAACCTGCTGTAACTGCTGCCATGTCTCCTGCTGCTGTAACTGCTGCATCAGGAATTTGTTGATTTACTATTTGGTGTGCTGGTATATGTGTATACCTCTATTTGGATTTTTACTTTGCTGGAAAAAAATTGTTTTGAGTTGCTTTAATACTAAACTGTACAATACTCTTTTTACATTTTTTTCTGTTTTTGTGTTCCATTACATTAAGAGAAAAGGAAGGATTAAAAAAGGTAATGCCTTTCACGATGGAAGCAAAGGATGCCCAATGAGCTGCATTGACTAACATGATCTAGCATGTAACTAAAGAAAAAAGTGCAGCATGCTACTTTTATTTCATGTCATTTTGAATGAAATCTGCAGTGAAGGCTCCAAACTTCCAAAGAATTTGAATATAATGTGTGTAAATATATATATATATATTTTTTTTTTCCCCTATATTTTACTATATATATTTTTTTTTTTTCCCCTATATTTTACTATTATAAAATTTAGAATATATTTTCTGAAAAGGAGGATTAGAATAACATGGAATAGAAAATTACAAATAATCCAGCCTTATTTATCCAGCTTCAGCACATTCCTCCAATGCTCTAGACTTAACTTTATTGTTAGAATGCAATGTATTTTATAGCTGGCTGTGCCCCAAAGATAATGGCATATGAGCAGAATCTTGAGGTTGCAATCTAAAGACTGTAATAAGGATAAGCTAATTGCATCCAATTTTCGATTCTCATTACCACCTTTGTCATGAGAAAAGATTGATTCTGAGCCATTTTCAGATCTTGTTAAAATCTTTGTCAGAAGAATGAGGTGCTATAATTTTATTGCTTAAGTCAGTGTGTAGTGTTCATTATATGAACTTGTAGGATTTTCACTGTTAATTTTTGTTTCTAAGTAATTTACTTTGCTATGCTTTTTTTATTTGTACATCTTTTTTTCTTCATATATTTTTACCATTGCATGTTAATCAGAAATTGACACACTCATCCCATTAAGTTACCTTAAACAAATAGAATGTATGGCGTAATATGAAATACTTACATTTTTTTTCTCCTTCACAATACCAATACACACGTTATCGTAACAGCTGGTACTCTTTGCTACTTACTTGCATGCTATGTAAATAGTATAGATATTAACTGTGTGTGATGGCATTAGCAGACTAATGGATGCTTCATCTATACTACAGGAAGAGGATACTTGATGTAAAATGCTTCTAACATATGTGCATATACGACCCGTCACTCTCTCTCTCTCTCTCCCACATGGGTAAGCATTTCTTGTAACAGCACTATTTACAGTCCTGATATTAGCTTTCTGTTTTTCTTGGCTATACACTGTCCCCTATACGGCACTAAACAGAGTTTGACACTGTCTTCCAATGCCATTTTTTAGAGTGATTTTGTTAACCACAATTTACCTTGTTAACTCTTAATATTGTGTGCTGTTATTTTGATGAGAGTTGAGTCTTATGGTACGTCATGCCTGGTTCTCTCCAATCATACTCATCGTGTTACTAACTGTTGTTTATGGGTTATTTGCACCCTCTGTTTTTAATGTGAGGTAGTAATCAATAAAAAATTTGTATGCTATCACTATAACTGTCTCATCTAACTTCATGCTCTAGGGCATAATGCTCCACCTTTTTGTAAGATCCTAATATGTTAGGGAGTTGCCCTTGTCTTGAACAATGTTCAATTTTTCCCACTTGGGTTTATACATATGTATATGTGTATCCAGCACATCAGTGTTTGTTAACCAACATACAGTATATGCATAACGTAGCATTTCTATTTATATGTTAACCCCTTACTGACAGAGCCAAATTGATAATTAACGATCAAGCCAATTTTTACAATTGTGACCACTCTCACTATATGAGGTTATAGCTCTGGAATGCTTCAATGTATTCCACTGATTCTGAGATTTTTTTGTGACATATTGTACTACATGCTAAAAATGTGGCAAAAAATTTGAAAATTTAGCAATTTTCAAACTTTTGATTTTTGTACACTTAAATCAGAGAATGGTCTCACACAAAATAATTAATAAATAACAATTCCCACATGTCAACTTTACATCAGCACAATTTTGGAAACAATTTTTTTCGTTAGGATGTTAAAAGTTGACCAGCGATTTCTCATTTTTCCAGCAAAATTTGCAAAACAATTTTTTAGGGACCACCTAAAATTTGAAGTGAGTTTGTGGGGTCAATATAACAGAAAATACCCAAAAGTGACACCATTCTAAAAACTGCACCCCTCAAGGTGCACCAAAACCACATTAAAGAAGTTTATTAACCATGCAGATGCTTCAATGTGGAAGGAAAAATTAATATTTTACTTTTTTCACAAAAAAATTATTTTGAAATCATTTTTTTTTAAATTTTCACAAGGGTATTAGGAGAAAACAGACCACAAAATTTGTTGTGCAATTTCTCCTGAATATCCTGATACCCTATATGTGGGGAAAAAACACTGTTTGTGTGCGTGGCTGGCCTCAGAAGGGAAGGAGCACCATTTGACTTTTTGAATGCAAAATTGGCTGGAATCAATGGTGGCGCCATGTCATGTTTGGATACCCCCTGATGTACCTAAACAATGGAACCTCACAATTTTAACTTCAACCCTAACCCCAACACACCCCTAACCCTACTCCCAATCCTAACCATAACCCTAACCACAAACCTAATCTCAATGCATCCCAACCCTAATCCCAACCCTAACCAACTACAAACTTAACCCTAGCCCCATCCCTAACCCTAGCCCAACCCTAACTTTAACCCAACCCTAACTTTAGCCCAACCCTAACTTTAGCCCCAACCCTAACGCTACCCCAGCCGTAATCCTAACTTTAGCCTAACCCTAACCCTAACTTTAGCCCAACTCTATCCCTAATGGAAAAATGGAAATACACACTTTTTTTTATTTTATTATGTTTACCTAACAAAGGGGTTGATAAAGGAGGTTTGATTTACTCTTTTTTTATTTTGACCACTGTGATAGGGTCTATCACAGTGATCAAAATGAACCAATAGGAAAAAATTCCTTTTTTTGCCAGATGCCGGTGGGCAGATCTATGTGGGCACACTGCGCATGCGCCCGCCATTTTCTCCGGGAAGACGCAGATGGCTGGGGGACTTCACGGGGGGTTATAACCCTTCCTTCTAAGGTGGATCCGGTGCCCCAGCTGCATTGGCGACTTACTCCTCATCCTCAGCGTTGTGCTTTCACTGAGCCCCATCTGTCCATTGGGAACACCATCAGTAGTGCTTCTACCAGAGTGCGCTTGTATTTATGCATTTTCCAATCCCGCTCCAGTGACGTAAGTAAGGATGGTATGTTGTCCTTGTAGCAGGGATTCAGCAGGTGGCCACACAGTAATCAGTACTGTTAACAATCCAGGCACCTCGGTGATTGTTGCGCAGGCACATCAGCATATATTATCTCTCATGTGCCAGGCTGCCCAGAGGCAATGACAAGTTGAAAGGTGTATCATCTGTGTCCTCTGTATCCTCAAAGCCACTCTCAATTGTTGCCTGTGAGCTGCTTTGGGTTCAACCCTGCTGTCCTCTGGCTGGACAGTTGTGTATCTCACTACTGTTGATACAGGAACCCGCCCTCCGAGCCATGTGTGGACGACTGTACTGATAATGGTGTAAATGTTTCCTGTTCCTTCCACTCTTCCTCCTGTGCCACCACCTCATCCATCATTGCCTGCAGCGTTTTTTCAAGGAGGTATAGAAGTGGAACAGTAAGACTGATGATGGCATCATCTGCGCTAGTCATGTTTGTGGAGTACTCGAAGCAGCACAACATGGCACACACATCCTGAATGAAGACCCACTCATTATTGCGAAGTTGTGTTGTTCCGCAGAGCTGCAGATGAAACTCCACTATTGCATGCTGCTGCTAGCAGTCTCTAGCGCAAGATGGAGTTTAATCTTGTTACAAAGCATATAAGGTGGTGAGCAGGAAGGCAGAAGTGACATTGAAAAAATTTGTAGGGAAGCTCTGCACCACCATATTCAGCACATGTGCCAAGAAAGGGTTTTGCTTCAAACTGGCTAGACCCAGAGCTGCAACAAGATTTTGCCTGTTATTGCACACCACTAGGCTGGGTTTGGGGTTCATCAGCACCAATCACTCATTTGTGTTGCTTGATCCCCATCCATAATACCTGCACAGTGTGAGATATTTTCCCCAAACAGACGAGTTTCAGAACAGCCTGCTGTCGTGTCTCCCTGGCTGTGCTAAAGTTGGTGGTGCAGGTGTTACACTGACATGATAAGGAGGAAGTGGAGGAGGTGGAAATCTGGACAGAGAAACTTCCAGAAATCCTCAGTGGTGGTAGACATGCACCAGAACACCTTCCCCCTCATGCCCAACTGCCACTACATGTAACCAATGGACAGTTATGGATATGTAACCTCCCTGCCCATGCTTACTGTTCCACATTTCAGTGGTTATGTGGATCTTACCACTGATGGCATTTCACAGTGTACACCTGATTTTGCCCACAACATGTTAGTGCAGGGTAGGGATGGACTGCTTGGCAAAGTAGTGGAGGCTAGGAAGCATGTACTGTTGTACAGCCACCATCATCAATTTTTTAAAACTCTCCAATTCCATTATCTGGAATGGCAATGTTTCAAAGGCCAAGAATTTTTAAATGCTGTCATTGAGGACCAAGGCTCTTGGATGGGTAGGGGGGGTACTTTCTTTTTCTATCCAGTGTTTGGGTGATGGACAACTGAACACTTCCGTGGGGCAGTGTGTAGATGATTGGTGACACTGCTGGTGGTTTGGTGGTGGTGCGGTCACATCCTCTCTTTGAAGAGAACCAAGGATCCCTGTTGCTCAGACCAGCCCAAGACTGCAGCAAAAGAGGGAGGAGCCTCAGATCTTTCCATGTCTTTCAGGTGTGTATTTCAGTGAAACTCATGCTTTGAATTCAGATGCTTCATAATGCAGGTGATACTCAGATTAAGAACATTTTTGCCTCGCTCCAGGCACAGCGTGCAAATCACCCATCTCTAGTTGTCAGCACATTGACTGAAGAACTGCCTCTCCAGTGAGCTCCACTGAGCTGCCTTTGGTGTGCTCATTTTTTTGGCGCGGTGAGCAGTAGCAGTTGACGTCCTGGCTAGTAATTGTCTGATGCACTTATGCACCCTGCTCCCACTTTTGCTGTAAAGCTGGGGAAGCATAACCACCTCCTCTTCTTCCGAGTTGCTCATGTCACTCAGATGGCCTTCACTCCATGTGGACATCATCATTCCCCGCATAATCTTGCACCCAGTTCTCACCACTGTCCTCTTTGCTGGTCTCCACACTGCAGAAAAACCCAGCAGTTGGCACATGTGTTTTGTCATCATCATAGAAGTGCTGTAGTGATGAAAGAATGTGCTCGCCACTACTCAGTACTTGCCCAAGTTTCACGGTACTCAGGGTACTCGGCAGGTACTGAGCATTTCTGGGATTACTTGGCGGGTACTCAGGTCTCCACCCAGCATTTTTGGCAGATTTTGGAGACCCAATCATGCTGCAGGGATTGTCTGCCAGGCAATGAAATGCCACTGTCATCTTTTTTGCGGTCATGCAGTGACTGGCTGGCCACACAGCATCATCAGGGGTATAAGAGACCGGATGCCGCCCTGCTCGGTGGCCCCTTTCACATATCTGTGCTGGTCTGTGTGAGAGTCTGTGCGGGTCTATGCGGGGGTCTGTGTGGGGGTATGCGTGGCTGTGTGGGGGTCTGTGCGGGGGGTATGCAGGGCCGTGCAGGGGGTGTGCGGGGCTGTGCGGGGGTTTGTGAGGCTGTGCGCAGTTCTCCGCTGACCTGAGGTGATCTGACAGTGTGGGAAAAAGTTCAGAAACTTTCTCACGCTATTGAGTTCACTTTAGGTCAGCCGGGGACTCTGTGCAGCCTTAGTGATGTATGCGGGTCTGTGCAGGGGTCTGTGTGGGGGTATGTAGGGCTGTGCGGGGGTATGCAGGGGTATGCAATTCTGTGCGGGGCTGTGCAGGGCTGTGCGGGGGTATGCAGGGGTCTGTGCGGGGGGCTGTGCAGGGGGCTGTGCAAGGGTATGCAAGGATATGCGGGGCTGTGCAGGAGGCTGTGCGGGGGTATGTGGGACTGTGCGGGGGTCTGTGCGGGGGTCTGTGCTGGGGTGTGCGGGGATGTGTGGGGGGCTGTGCAGGGGTATGTGGGGGTTTGCAGGTCTGTGTGGGTGTCTGTGCGGGACTGTGCAGGGCAGACCTTGCAGTCAATGCATAAGAAACCAGAATGGGAGTACAAAATGAATAATGTGAAGTGGATTTTCCTTGGCCCATCCAGTACCTGGGTTCAAAGGCTTATTGGGTTGCATATGACTTGGTAGCAGGGCAGGCCTTTAAGCAGATTAATGCTGCCCGATGTCTCTGTAAAAATAGCCTCTGTGACTTTAAGAGTCCATCCTGCTTATGTGTCACATGCCACATGGCCAGCTAGGGTTGGTAAATGTTACAATGATATTTCCCAGTGAATGCATTTGTTTTGGTTGAAAGCAATGTTAAAGTTGAAAAACGCTTCAAAAACGCTGCATCTGAACATAGCCCAAGTGGTGGAGGAACATTTTGGGCTGGGGTTATTTATTTTGCATTGTATACAAGTCATTAACCTGAAAAGGATGTACCTTAACATATTTCCCAGCAAAATCCATTTTGGTTTCGTTTTGGTATGTTTTTAGGTGCACCGGTAAAAATGGCATGAAACTCTGACAACATTGTTTAAAGCTGCGAATTGGAGTCAGGAATGCTTCCAGGGGTGATCCCCATGACGTCACTGTGTCATTTGAGCAGTGTTTCCATCATTTTCAGACTTTTAAGACCTTAAAAGGACTCCCGGGGGGATCGCGGTAAAATGCTCGGGTCTCCCATAGACTTACATTGGGCTCGTTATTCTGTCCGAGTACCCGAGCATTTTAGTGCTTGTCCATCACTAGAAATGTTACTTATTAAGTATTTTCTGTGACATATCTGTGTGATTTAAGAGCATGAAAATTCAAAGTTGGAAAGTTGCAAAATTTTCAAAACTTTTGCCAAATTTCCTTTTTTTTCACAAAGAAACGCAAGTAATATCAAAGACATTTTACCACTAACATGAAGTACAATATGTATCGAGAAAACAATGTCAGAATCACCAGGATCCATGAAGCTTCCAGAGTTATTACCAACATAAAGGGACAGTGGTCAGAATTGTAAAAATTGACCTGGTCATTAACATGCAAACCACCCTTAGGAGTAAAGAGGTTAATACGAAAAAATGAATTTTTTGAACTTACCAAATGGCTGCAATGAAACAAAGAGTGAAAAATTTAAAGGAGTCTGAATACTTTTCATACCACTGTATTTCAACTGCTGATGTAGGTCCAGTGTGTTTTTTCAAGATCAGTCAGGCCAGCCATCTACCAGGAAATTTTAGAGCACTTCATGCTTCCCTCTGCAGACAAGATTTCTGGAGATGGAAATTTAATTCTCCAGCAGGACTTGGCACCTGTCCACACTGCCAAAAGTACCAATACCTGGTTTAAAAACAACAGTTTCATTGTGCTTGATTGACTAGCAAACTCGCCTTCCTCTTCAAGAGGAAGATGAGAGAAACCAGACCCAGCAATGCAGACATGCTGAAGGCTGCTATCAAAGCAACCTGGGCTTCCATAACACCTCAGCAGTGCCACAGGCTGATTGCCTTCATGCCACGCTGCATTGATTCAGTAATTGATGAAAACGAAGCCCCAACCAAGTACTGAGTGCATTTACTGAATATACATTTTAGTAGGCCAACATTTCAGATTTTATAATCATTTTTCAAGCTGGTGTTATAAAATATTCTAATTTACTGAGATAATGACTTTTGGGTTTTCATTGGCTGTAAGCCATAATCATCAACATTAACAGAAATAAACACTTGAAATACATCACTCTGTTTGTAATGCCCCTATATAATATATGAGTTTAACTTTTTTGTATTTAAGAACTAAAATAAATTAACCTTTTGATGATATTTTCATTTTGTGAGAAGCCCCTGTATGTATATGTTAATATCGCATAACCCTTTATGGTTCATCTTAATGGTGGCTACAGCTGGCTGTCATCTTGGTAAATTTACACTGAGAAAATTGCAAAAAAATTCATATTTTGGAGAATACAAATGTTTTTAAAATTCAAGAATTAAATTCCTGTCAAATAAATTCACTCATCTCGTGTTATGTGTTTAGATCCTTTTAGAACTGACACAAATCTTTCCTCTATAAAATGTTGTTTGGTGAGAGCATTGCAGATCACTGAATTTTCTTTGCACACATGTTCTTATTGGAAAAAGTAACACTGACTATCATAGCAGATTTGCTCATTAAGTATTGTACTAAGCATGATCTTCACCTAAAACATTTGACTTTAGCAATGAAACATACCTTTTTTTTTCTTTTCCTCCTGGCTTCTGTGATCAAGTGGTGAAATTTAAGTACTTCACTTAGAACATGCACACACAAACCGCAGCAGACTTAGAGGGCACATTGTCACCTTCTGTTTTAAAGAAATCTGTTTTGCCTGTATTTGTTCTTATACTCTTTTGCTATATAATTGCCTAAATGTTTTGTTACAAATTCTATTCATGCTGACAGTTTTGTATATATGTTAAGCTTCCTGAGTGATAGCGCCATTAATTCATCTTCTCTTGGATTGAATTTATCGAAGACACAGTGCCAAACAGACAACACTCTTCACTTAAATTAGAACATTTGTACAGAGTATCTATTTCTTTGTTTCTGTAGATCTATGCTGGCTCTTAGAGGCTGGTGGTTTTGGAGACGAAATAGGATTAGTGCCTACAAATTACCACATGGTATAAGGAAATGCCCTCACCTAAACTATAGCCTAAAAGTTAGAAAAGGAAGAACAATAATTAATAAAAGAATACCAAGATAATAATGTCTGTAAAGCGTTGTGGAATTAATGGCGCTATATAAATGGGTAAAATAAATAAATTAGCAATAATGATTGCTCCGGTTTGTGTCTAGTACTTCAATGCTTTTTTCTTCACATTATGTTAATATCAAATACTATACATTTGTGTAGAGTAATATACATTGCATACATTTTAAATTGAATTCTAGAATAAAAACTACAAGCCTATGAAGAGAGCATGGCACTCAGGAATAGCGTGGTTGTTGGTGCTCAAATCGGGTATCCAACCCATCAATTAAAAATTACATAAATCTTGGCACTCAATGTGTGAAATATTCAGACACTTTTATTTTGTGCATCCAGACAGAAAGGTTTAAATGTTTTTGGTCCAGCATAGGACCTTCATCAGAAAAATCTCGTTTATTCGTCAAAACTTCAAAGGAGAGAGAGACGGCTAGTAGAGGTACTATCCAAGGGTGCTTTTGCTGAGTCAGGAGTGAAGACAGCGCTGATAGCAGTGGGTATACAAACTCTAGAATTGAATTGTGCTGGTGACACCCTGGTCCGTGTGTGGAAGACGCAGCTGTCTTCTCTCCTTATTTTAGAGACCCAGGAGGTCCCTTTTCTGAAGCCCTATGCTGTACAGCTGCCTGTTCTAATTTTGGATGGCTCAGTCCACATATGCTTTCCAGACACCAGCCATTTACCATTTTCACAGGCCATCCAGGTATTGGTGTGACTTCTATTCCTAGCCATCTTGGAAGCACTAGATTGCACATGTATGAGATATTGCTATAACTCACTTTTGGAGTTATCATTGCCTGACTCAGCAAAAGCACCCTTGGATAGTGCCAACATTTTTGGCATTTCTAAAATAAAAACTGTCATTTATCATTTATTATTTTATCGAAACTTCTCACTCTATTTCTTTATTCAGTCCAAACATGAATCTTTCAAACTGAGCCCAAGATTGAAACTGGTCCGACTAGGGCAAAAAAAAGTCGGAGTTTCATCCGAAACCCAACCCCAATGCAAGTCAATGGGGAATAAAAGTGGGCATTGAGTGGATGAATGTCATCCGCTCAATGTCGACTTTTATTTCCCATTGATTGCATTGGGGTCGGGTTTCAGACGAAACTCCGACTTTTTTTGCCCTAGTCGGATTCATCTGAAACAAATTATGTTTCATGAAACCCGATCCGACTAAAGTTGCTCAACTCTACTGACCATGTGTAGGGTATCAGCGCTCTCCGAAGAAACTGGGTAACAAATTGTGGTGGTCCATTTTCTTGTGCTATTTCTTGTAAAAGTGAAAAAATTGGGGCAAAAGCAACATTTTAGAGACAAAATTACATTGTATTTTTCCATTCCACTTTGCATTAATTACTGTCTAGCACATGAAAGGTTGACACATCTCTTGACAACAGTTTTGAAGTATTTAAGAAGTGATGTTTTTCGAATGCCATCACTTTTGGGAAGTTTCCAATATATAGGCCCTTCAAAGTCCATTTAAATCTGAAAAGGTCCCTAAAATTTACTTTGTAACTTTCTTGAAAAATGACAAAATGCTGCGAAAGATTAAAAAAATACTATTTACTTTTAACCCTTCTAACATCTTAACAAAACAAAATTACATTTGAAAAATGATGAAGATGAAAAGTATACATATGGGATATGTTATTTAGAAATTATTTTGTACAGCAAGATTAACTAGTTTAAGGATATAAAATAGAAAATTTTAAAAATGCGTATTTTTTCTACATTTTTGTGCAAAGTTAGATATTTTTACAAATAAATGTGGTATATATCGACCTACATTTACTACTAACATAAAGTACAATGTGTTTCAAAAAAAATATTCTCAGAATCACTAGGATATGCTGAAACATTCCAGATTAAATACCAAATACATTGATACTGCTTAAATTTAAAAAAAATTGACATGTCATTAAGGTCAAAACTGAATCACTAAGGCTACTTTCACACTTCAGGTATTCGGCGTCAGGCGCGATCCGGCGTCGTGCCGGAACGCCGGATCCGGCAAATGCTTAGTAAAACCGGATGTGACGGATCCGGTTTTCTGCCGGATCCGTCTTTTTCTTGACAGACAAAACCGGATCCGTCTCATCCGGTTCATCCGTTTTTCTATCCGTTTTTCGACGGATTACGCCGGATCCGGTTTTTAAAATTGACCCTTGTGGCCTTCCGAACGGGATTGGCTACTGGAAAACTATATATAGCATGTTCCTACAGCCCTTCTTTGACAGGTTGTAGAGGAGAAAGTGCAGGTTGGAGAGAAGAGCAAGTTACTGGAGAAGATGGATGTTGTCATTGGAAATATTTTGAAGAATTTGGCGGATTTTATAGCGGAGGCGAATCGTTTGAGGGTGATTGTTCTGGAGAAGGAGAGAGCGAGACAGCAGCGCATCAGGCATCGTAGACGACGTTTGTGGATCCACCCCATCACAGCCAAGAGAATGACGCGTGGGGTCTATTCTACACTCTGCATGGACCTTCGACGAAACCCGGATAAATTTTTTGGATATGTTAGGATGAAAATGGAGAATTTTGATTACTTGGTGGAGCGCATTGCACACCTCATAAGAAAAGCGGACACCTATTGCCGCTTCTCTGTTTCACCCGCAGAGCGTCTGATGGTGACTTTAAGGTAAGCCACATTTATTGGATGTGATCGCATCAGAGCACACTTTCACTGCAATCTTGTTGGTGGTAGTTTGTATCTCCAAGTGTTATAGCTCAGTTTTGGTATGTAATGCTGTGATTTAAAACTAATTTATTGTTTTTTAATTCCCCACAGATTTCTTGCAACTGGAGAATCCCTTTCGTCACTGCATTTCCAGTACAGACTCGGGATTTCCACCATATCTGGAATTGTGAAGTACACATGCCGTGCACTGTGGGACTCCTTAGCTGAAGAGTTTTTACCAGAGCCCACAACAGAGAGGTGGATTGAAATTGCTGACAAGTTTCAACAGATATGTCAGATTCCCAACTGCTTGGGCGCTGTGGACGGGAAACATATCCGCATTGTAAAGCCAGCGGGATCGGGATCGGAATATTTCAATTACAAGAAAAATTTTTCAATTGTCCTCATGGCCATCGCTGACGCGGAATACAAATTTATTGCGGTTGATATTGGGGCCTATGGCCGCTCCAATGACTCTCAAGTTTTCAAACTGTCTGCCATGGGGCGTAAACTGTATGGAATCACCTTCCAGTTCCCACCACCTAGACCGCTGCTGCAAACATCTGGTCCACCTATGCCATTTGTCTGTGTAGGGGATGAAGCCTTCCAGCTGTCAGAACACCTTTTGAAACCGTACTCTAGCAGAGGATTGACAAGACCAAAACGCATTTTTAATTACCGCCTCACAAGAGCAAGAAGAATGGTTGAATGTACCTTTGGTATTCTGACAGCCAAATGGCGGGTCCTATTGACTGCGATCAACCTCAAGACAGAAACTGTGGACGAGGTGATCAAAGCGTGCGTGGTACTCCACAATTTTGTTATCTGCAAGGAACCCATTTCCATTGAGGACACCTCTGAAGAAACCACCTTGCAAGATTACCATGACATTACCACTAGAAGTTCTGTGACGGTTTCAGTAATGAGGGACAATTTTGCACTATACTTTATGTCACCTCAAGGCAGAGTACACTGGCAGGATGACAGAGTGTGAAAGATTTGTGCCCAACCAAACTTGTGTACCTTCTGTACCAACAGTATATACCTTTGCCAACCAAAGTTGGCTATCTTGTCATGGTCTCTATTTTTAGCTTTAGGCCACAGGTGTGTACCTGGTTGTGTTTTATGCAAAGTATTTCACCTTTTAACAAAAGTTGTGTACATTGTTATGAAATCACCAACAATAAACACAACTTTTTAGGTGAAATACTTTGCTTCAAACACAACCAGGAACACAACTGTGGCAAAAAGCTAAAATTTACCCACAGTTACAGTGGGGGAAAAAAAGTATTTAGTCAGTCAGCAATAGTGCAAGTTCCACCACTTAAAAAGATGAGAGGCGTCTGTAATTTACATCATAGGTAGACCTCAACTATGGGAGACAAACTGAGAAAAAAAAATCCAGAAAATCACATTGTCTGTTTTTTTTCATTTTATTTGCATATTATGGTGGAAAATAAGTATTTGGTCAGAAACAAAATTTCATCTCAATACTTTGTGATATATCCTTTGTTGGCAATGACAGAGGTCAAACGTTTTCTGTAAGTCTTCACAAGGTTGCCACACACTGTTGTTGGTATGTTGGCCCATTCCTCCATGCAGATCTCCTCTAGAGCAGTGATGTTTTTGGCTTTTCGCTTGGCAACACGGACTTTCAACTCCCTCCAAAGGTTTTCTATAGGGTTGAGATCTGGAGACTGGCTAGGCCACTCCAGGACCTTGAAATGCTTCTTACGAAGCCACTCCTTCGTTGCCCTGGCGGTGTGCTTTGGATCATTGTCATGTTGAAAGACCCAGCCACGTTTCATCTTCAATGCCCTTGCTGATGGAAGGAGGTTTGCACTCAAAATCTCACGATACATGGCCCCATTCATTCCTTCATGTACCCGGATCAGTCGTCCTGGCCCCTTTGCAGAGAAACAGCCCCAAAGCATGATGTTTCCACCACCATGCTTTACAGTAGGTATGGTGTTTGATGGATGCAACTCAGTATTCTTTTTCCTCCAAACACGACAAGTTGTGTTTCTACCAAACAGTTCCAGTTTGGTTTCATCAGACCATAGGACATTCTCCCAAAACTCCTCTGGATTATCCAAAGGCTCTCTAGCAAACTTCAGACGGGCCCGGACATGTACAGGCTTAAGCAGTGGGACACGTCTGGCACTGCAGGATCTGAGTCCATGGTGGCGTAGTGTGTTACTTATGGTAGGCCTTGTTACATTGGTCCCAGCTCTCTGCAGTTCATTCACTAGGTCCCCCCGTGTGGTTCTGGGATTTTTGCTCACCGTTCTTGTGATCATTCTGACCCCACGGGGTGGGATTTTGCATGGAGCACCAGATCGAGGGAGATTATCAGTGGTCTTGTATGTCTTCCATTTTCTAATTATTGCTCCCACAGTTGATTTCTTCACTCCAAGCTGGTTGGCTATTGCAGATTCAGTCTCCCCAGCCTGGTGCAGGGCTACAATTTTGTTTCTGGTGTCCTTTGACAGCTCTTTGGTCTTCACCATAGTGGAGTTTGGAGTCAGACTGTTTGAGGGTGTGCACAGGTGTCTTTTTATACTGATAACAAGTTTATACAGGTGCCATTACTACAGGTAATGAGTGGAGGAAAGAGGAGACTCTTAAAGAAGAAGTTACAGGTCTGTGAGAGCCAGAAATCTTGATTGCTTGTTTCTGACCAAATACTTATTTTCCACCATAATATGCAAATAAAATGAAAAAAAAACAGACAATGTGATTTTCTGGATTTTTTTTTCTCAGTTTGTCTCCCATAGTTGAGGTCTACCTATGATGTAAATTACAGACGCCTCTCATCTTTTTAAGTGGTGGAACTTGCACTATTGCTGACTGACTAAATACTTTTTTTCCCCACTGTATATACCTAGTTTTGAATACCATTTCACCTTTTAAATACCCTGTATTTAACCTTTTTCGCCGCAGAAAGAAATGACAGACAACCAGTGTAAAATAATTTAACTTTTATTGAAAAATGTTTTTTTTAGTAAACTTTTTTAAAATTTTAATAAACTTGTTTAATAAAGCTTTGAAACCATAAAACTGGTCATTTTTATTTAAATACACACATTATAAATCTGTGTAGTGTGTGGTGGAAATACTGCTGGAGGGGCTGCGGGACACTTCGACACTGGGAGTGTGGAGAGAGGACTGGGATCGTCGTGGGGAAGGAACAGTTAGAGGTGAAGGTGTGGAAAAAACTACAGAATGGGTGGACATGTGGGAAGCAGAAGAGGTGGTGGGTTGTGGAGTGGAGGGTTGGGCAGGGACTGTAGGAGCAGATGATGTTGATGGCAAGTTGTATGGGGAAGGAGTTTGGTACGGGGCAGGTTGCTGGAAGTGGGGAGATGTCTGGTACGGGGCAGGTTGCTGGAAGTGGGGAGATGTCTGGTACGGGGCAGGTTGCTGGAAGTGGGGAGATGTCTGGCACGGGGCAGGTTGCTGGAAGTGGGGAGATGTCTGGTACTGGGGAGGTTGCTGGTACTGGGGAGTTTGCAGGTACTGGGAAGGTTGCTGGTACTGGGGAGTTTGCTGGTACTGGGGAGGTTGCTGGTACTGGGGAGGTGGATGGTGCTGGGGAGGTGGATGGTGCTGGGGAGGTGGATGGTGCTGGGGAGGTGGATGGTATGTAATAGGAGGGGGAGGATGGAAAGTGGCTGGAGGGGGTGTAGATGTAATAGGAGGGGGAGGATGGAAAGTGGCTGGAGGGGGTGTAGATGTAATAGGAGGGGGAGGATGGAAAGTGGCTGGAGGGGGTGCAGGTGGAGGAACTACTGTGGTGGGAGGAGGAAGTTGGGAGGTAACTTGCTGGAGAGCAGCGTGGCATGAATGCATTACATGCATCTGCTGGGCAGGAGAGAGCGTTTCCATGCGCTCCACAACAGACCTGAAAAAGGTGTGGTTTGGCGAAGATCTTGCTTCTGAATGCATGGTTTGCAGAAGTGTCTTCACCTCCAGAATGCTGGAGTTGATCTGCTGATAGCCTCCGGAGATTTGCTCTGACAAGACTTTTAGACAGTTCTGGAAAGATGCATTCAGATGCAAGAACTCTGGCGCATAAGTCTTTTCCTGACCCCTCTGCCGCTGCCGCCCAGTACCCGCAGGTGTACTAGAGGTGGCAGGGGCAGAAGGGTGGGGTAAAGGGAAAGCGATCTCCTCACCAGCAGCTTCATGTAATGTAGGCGGCCACGATGCTCCTGTGCTGGTGGATGGGACAGATGGGTCGAATGTGTGGGAAGGCTGGGAAGGTGCAGATGTACCGGGGCGGTCGAAGTGTCCCTCGGTGCCGGTCTCCTCAGGGATCGCCTCAGAAGGGTCCAATCGTGCAGGCTCCCGAGTGCTGCTCACCATGCTGTGGAATAAAGAGAAAAAAAAACAATTAAAATAGTGACATGGTATGGCCCTGGCTGAAAAAAAAAAGTTACATCTAAACATTTTTTTGTCACATGTGGTGTGTAATATTTACCTTCTGGTGAGCATTGTCTCCCGGAGGAACGACAGGGCTCGTGCGTACTTGTACTTGCTCCTGCGTCCTCCAGATCCACTCGGGGCCCGCATCTCTTTATTGAACTCCTTCTTGAAACGATCCCTCACAGACCGCCACCGCTTCACAATTCTCTCCCCTGAAACGAGAAAGGACAAAGTGGTTAGTATACAACATCAGTGTTTCCCAAACTCCAGTCCTCATGGTCCCCAGGGGTCATGTTTTCAGGATTTCCAAAGTAAATAGAAATCCTGAACACATGATCCGTGGGGACCACGAGGACTGGAGTTCGGGAAACACTGGTTTAAATCAAGCAACGGGTACTGTATATACTTACGCTCTTTAATCTGGGCCCGAGCTTCGAGGTCCTCCCAGCGGTCCACAAGGTGAGAACAGATTTCCTCCCAGAGTCGTCGGGTAACGATCAGGTCAGCGTGGCGTCGGTCAGCCATATTCCAGAGCGGCTCCCTTTCTCTGACGAGATCGATGAGGCGGTCCACATCAATCCCTCCATCCTCACCGTCAGAGTCGGGAGCACGCTGTGAAGGCTGTTAAAGAAAAAGACAAAAATAACATAATTAGCCTCCACAAAAGAAATGAAATAAAAAGTGCAAAAAAACAAAGCAAAAATATTTATACTTACACGCTGGTGACCGCCGCGTTGCTGTCGCCGACGACCCTGGGAGGCACTGCGAGGACCTCTTGGCCGAGCACCAGATTGGGAAGACTAGAGAAGAAAACAAAAAATGTTATGTCTTTGGATGTAGGCATTTGTTTGCTGTGTGTGGTCTGCAGAACATTGTTTTCTATGTGTTGTGTGTAGTGTGATGTTGTGTTTCTGCGTTTGATGCAAAAAACTTACCAATTGTGAGCCCACTCCAAGTGTCTGTCCACCCCTTCCTTCTTCTTCTGGGAGCTCCTCTTCATCTTGTGATTCCTGTTTTGAAATAAAAGGCAATGAATACACATATATTACAGAGATGATGGATTTTGGAAATAAAAACTTACCGTCAAACGCTGACGATGCGAGGGAGGGCTCCCAGAAGATGTGCTGTCTTCCTCATGGCCAGACTCCATGGCTGTGGGTGGTGTTTCTGCTGCTGCCATTGCTGCTGCTGCTGCATCTATTGGGCGGCTGTTGAATAAAGAGAAACAAAGGGCCAATGAATATCTTGATATTCCATAGCCCTAGTTTGGAGGAATGGGGGATTTGATAATTACCATCTCTCATCTGCTGCTGGACTCCCCTCCCGTTGTTCAGCATGCTGCTCCATTTGGGGTGGTGCTGATGGTGCTGCTGCTGCAGATGTCTGCTGCCTTCTCCTGCTCCTGGTTCTTGGCTTGGGTGGCATGTTGGGTGTGGCTGAGGGTCCCATTGTCTTGCTTTTATATATGTCCTGTGGGCAGAGCTACTGAGCATGCTCAGACCAAAGAAACCGGATCCGGCGCATTGCGGCGCTCATAGGCTTTCATTGTATGAAAAAGCCGGACACGCCGGATCCGGCGTGTCCGGCTTTTTTGACGGATACAAAAAACGTTACAGTCTCCGTTTTTTCCAGACGCCGGATCGCGTCACATTGCCGGATCCGGCGAAAATCGGATGAAACGCATGGCCATCCGGCTCGATCCGGCTCTAATGCAAGTCAATGGGGGGAAACCGGATCCGGCATTGCATTTCGACGGATCCGGTTTTAGTCAAAAGCGCCGGATCGCGCCTGAAGCCGAAAACCTGATGTGTGAAAGAGGCCTAAGGAGTTAAAGTTAACCTGTCATGATTTCTACTGTAATCTAAGAGTCTGTATGTAAAGACACTTTAATACTGAATAAACTCATAATTTTAAAAAAATCCATAGTTGAACTTGTATGCTAATAAGTTGCAAGTGTTGTGGGTCGACTCACACTATATATCTCCTATTCTAGTTGTGAAGGTGAGGAGGAATGGATATCAGTACAGTACTATTGATTGCTAGTGACCCTAGTATTTAATATAACATATAAACAACATGTAACATAGAAAAACACAATAAAATGTGTAAAAATACTCTTTTGTAAAAAAGTAACAATAAACAGCAAGTGCTAGTAAAGAGATGATAAAAACAGGGTATTTGGTTGATACGTTTTTTGCAAAAAATGTATGCTAAGCCGCTCTACCAAACGTCAAGGTAACCCGTGTCAGAGCAGTCCCTAACTGATGTATTTAAAAACCTGATCATGTGTATAGTACCTATATGATCAGGATTCAGACAGATGATGTCTGATGTGGACACACTGCAGAGAACGGCTGATAAGTGCATGGCCCATAAGGAAGGGGTGGAAACCTCCCTAATCTTGTAAAAACAAGAAACCAATTAAATGCAAACACATGCTTTGGGCCATGCACACAGTGAACAGTTCTGTAGGACAGTGTTCAAACCACCAAAAGACTGAAAGACAGACAAACACATTAAACGTGTAAAAATACTCTGTTGTAAAAAAGTAACAATAAACAGCAAGTGCTAGTAAAGAGATGATAAAAACCAGGGTATTTGGTTGATACTTTTTTGCAAAAAATTTATACTAAGACAGTTTTTTGGTCGTGTAAAACTGTCTTAAGGCCCCTTTACATTTAGCGTTGCACAAGCGATCCCGACAACGATACGATCCGGTCAGGATCGCTGGTGCATCGCTAAATGGTTGCTAGTGAGCTGCCACACAGGCATATCTCACAGCAAAGCAGCAGCGATACAGCGGTCATTACTTACCTTTCAGATGCGGTGATCCTGACGTCCTTCCGCCCGCGTCCAAGCGTCGCTTGTCGGCACCAGCAGGAAGCCCAGCAGGAAGCGCCCGAGGAGAAGTGGAGCTGCGCGATCTCGCGCGATCAATGACAGACAGCGGGGGAGCTGGTCGGAGGTAAGTATCACACATATATCGCTGCTGCGTCACCAAATCAGTGATGCTTTAGCGATATTGCTAGCGATATCGCTATGTGTAAAACCCCCTTTACAGACTTGTTCACTGTGTGCATGGCCCATGTGTTTGCACAACATGTAACATGTCTTGTGGGTAAGTGCTAAAAGGTAAATGCAAAAATACTGCAGTTTCAGATATTCACACATTGTTCACTACATTAAGCACTGGCAAACTTGTTGATGTGAACTTTGATATTACTGTCATGTGGAAGAATTTACGTTGCATATTCATGCATGCAAAGCTAAAGATTCTAAAAAAGCAAAATAATAATCCAATTTCAGTAGGTATGCATCTGGTAATGACAGCCAGCAAGGAAATAAGTTTAAATGAAGACAATACATAATGTCAGAGCAACAAGTGTTTTAATTTTCTGGATAGGAAATACACTCTCAATGCCAGGTAGTTACCTTTGAAGTTTGGCAGTTGGCAGAAAAGCTGTGCCAGCTGCTGACAAATTTTTAATAGATATTACATGTTGAATCTAAAGCACAATTATATACAATTAATTTGATAAAATTTACATATTTGGCAGAATATTGCAACAAATGTTCTGAAGCCAAATTCACCTTCAATAATGTAATAAGCCCTGTCAGTCCAGTTCATGTGTGTGTGTTTATGTTGTTCCTACATTTGTTCAACAAAGATAATTTGAATTTTTAAATTGTTTTTATCAAGTTAGCTTTGGTCATATATTGCACTTTCACACTGTAAAAGTGTAAGGGTAGCAAGCCACACGGGATACTAGTCTGACAGATTGGTCTCCGGCAGCTTCTCCATTCTCACTGCCGTGGACTGATAGGTCTCTCTATGCATGTGTGTATTGCGAGAGACTTATTACTCAATGCAAAGGGAAGGAATAATTTGCTGGGGACCCTCCTATCTGAGTAGTCTCCCATGTGGCTCATTGATTCTGAAAAGTCAAAATTGTTACAAGTATTACAGAGAGATGCAGCACTCTAAAAATTGCTAAGATAATGTGGCATGATCACAACACTAATGTAAGTTTTGTTGCAAAAAAAACAGTTTTTTTTTTAAAAGACACACATTAAATGCCAAAAGACTTCCACAGAATCAAACATAAAATGACCAGGAACCCATTATGCTCCAGGGCTGTTATATTCTAAAACTGCAACCTCCTTGGAGTGCCCAGAACTACACGGTGTTCATTGCTCAGAGACATAATTGAGGTAAGGAAGATTGAAACTCGACCACCACTTAACAAGACATACAGTGTATGTGCACAAAACAATCATAGTACCTATAGTTCTTTGTTAATGGGAATTGGGGTCAGCCTGTCAAAACAGGCTATTAAATGGCCACTGAACTGCAAACATGTAGCCTGATGGCGCTCATTTAACGGCTGCCATTAACTACTAAAAACTGAACCTTATCAATATTGAACACTATCTATTGATGTCATCAGGAAATTTGTGGCTGCCAAGAATACAAGGAAACATTTTAATTCCAGGGTGTGGTTTTATGTCAAAACATACAGAAACTCTATGTGGGTAATCTCCTTTCTCATATATTGTGTAATCTCTGATTAATAGAAAAAAATAACACTGTATATCATGAAGAAAAAGTGAATAAAGTGTCTGTCAAATAAATTATTCTATAATTTGTTGTCATATAAAAACATAGGAGTGGATCTTTTCCTGTGATACTTTTCTGCCAAGAAACTGCCAGAAACAGGATCAGTGCCAGAAATGATCACATAAATTTACATTTTAATAGTTAAAGTTATCTATCAGTGTAAAAATATTATCTAGCAGCATACTATATAGATGCATAAAAAGCGATTTAATACAACTTGAATTTTATTTACTGAAATCCCTTTTTATTTTGCTTTTAGCTGTTATGGAAGTTGGTACTAATCAGTGATTGGCAGATATTCCTATACCATTGTGCATACCTAGAAAGGTGTCAATCACTAATTAGAACTTCCAACTTGACTTTTAAGGGTTGATTTTCAATATGTAATTTACAGCGCTAAAAGTCTGCCAACCAGCAACATGTTTGCCAGACGACAGACGTTTAACAACCTGACTTCAAGGCTGACTTCATTTCAGATACATACTAAATAAATAGTAATAGATAATAGAGTCTTCCATTGTTCTCAGCAGTGCAAGTCATGTTTGCAAAGAACAGGCAAAATACCATTTAAGCCAACGAACAATTAAAGTACTGTCACACTTAGCGATGCACCAGCGATCTCCACCAGCGATATGACGTGGTCAGGATCGCTGGTGCATCGCTAAATGGTCACTAGTGAGCTGCCACACAGAAAGATCTCACCAGCAACATAGCAGCGGTCGGGGGTCGTTACTTACCTGTCCGACGAGGCGATCCTGACGTGCTCCCGCCGGCGTCCACGTGTCGCTCGTCGGCGCCACAGGAAGTCCAGCAGGAAGCTGACAACGAGAAACGGTCCAGGACGTTCTCGCGCGATCAGCGATAATCAGCGGGGGAGCCGGTCGGAGGTAAGTATCAGACATAGCGATATCGCTAGCAATATCGCTGCTACCTCACAAAAACCAGTGACGTTATAGTGATATTGCTAGCGATATTGCTTAGTGTGACAGGCCCTACAGTTTGCTAGTTTCTTGAGTGATCGACAGTCTGTTGAGGCTGCACAAGCATTATAAATGAGAATTCCTAGTTACATTCATTCACAGTAACCACGCAGTGAAAATGCACTTTAAGCCCAAAATGAACATTATTTTCAGTGAAAATAAAATCTGAGTCTTTTCCCGCAAACCACTATATCAAAATTGGTCAGACAATTTTCTGGATTCATTTAGTTCTCCATAGAGTATTGTGTGCTTTCTGTTAGATTTCAGTGGTATATGAAATTACAAAATAGAGTTGAAAACATTTTCCTAATTAAATTATCAACCATAGAGTATAAAGTGCTTTGATTTACATTTCGGTAGCATTTAACACTGCAAAATAGCATTCAAAATTTTTTATGGATTCAATTAGTCATCCATAGAGTATTATGTGCTTTCTGTTAAATTTCAGTGGTATATTACACTCCAAAAAAGTGTTGAAAAATGTTCTGGATTCAATTAGTCATCCATAGAGCATTACGTGCTTTGTTTTGCAAATCGATGGTATATAACACTCAGAAAAAGTATTAAAAAAAATTTCTGGATTCAATTAGTCATCCATAGAGCATTACAAGCTTTGTTTAACACACGTGGTCAAAATTGTTGGTAACCCTCGTGTAATGACAAAAAAACCCACAATGGTCACAGAAATAACTTGAATCTGACAAAAGTAATAATAAATAAAAAATATATGAAAATGAAGAAATGAAAGTCAGACATTGCTTTTCAACCATACTACCATAGAATTAAAAAAAAATAAAACTCATGAAAAAGGCCTGGACAGAAATGATGGTACCCTTAACTTAATATTTTGTTGCACAACCTTTTGAGGCAATCACTGCAATCAAATGATTCCTATAACTGTCAATGAGACTTCTGCACCCCTCGACAGGTATTTTGGCCCACTCCTCAAGCAAAATTGCTCCAGTTGTCTCGTGTTTGAAGGTTGCCTTTTCCATAAGGCATGTTTCAGCTCTTTCCAAAGATGCTCAATAGGATTTTGGTCAGGGTTCATAGAAGGCCACTTCAGAATAGTCCAATGTTTTCCTATTAGCTATTCTTAGGTGTTTTTAGCTGTGTGTTTTTGGTCTTTATCCTGTTGCAAGACCCATGACCTGTGACTGAGACCAAGCTTTCTGACACTGGGCAGCATATTTCTCTCTAGAATCCCTTGATAGTCTTGAGATTTCATTGTGCCCTGCACAGATTCTATGCACTGTGTGGCAAATGAAGCAAAGCAGATCCAGAACAGAGCAGAGCCTCCTCCATGTTTCACATGTTTTTACAATCTTTTTCAATTTGCTTAATTGGTATTTAATACAGTTTTTTTCTTTTCAGTTACAAACACCAATGTTGCTTCAAAGTCTATATCAATTATTCAGAACTCTACATATGCAACATTGTTTTTAACATTTTTAGCTTGTATGGCTCTCTTTAACAATGCAACATACATAGAGTATAAAGTTCTTTATAGCATTTTACTCTTTAGTTTTCTATGTGATGCCTGAAAAAAATCCCTTAAGTACAAAAAAAGAAAATTGAAAAATTTCTTAAATTATAAAAAAAAAACAGAAATAAAAATCAGCAGTAGAATCTCTATTAAAAATGTCCAAAACTCAAGGATATACATCTTTCCTGTATCAAAACTCAAAGTGTGAGGCAAGCATCAAGACATCTATGCCAGCTTTCTGATGTAAAAGAAAATATGAAAATATAAACATTTGAGCACACTGTTTTCCCCCGAAACATGAAACATTTTTTTTTTAAAGATTTTACTCCACTCTTGCTACTTTATAGTGGGAAAGGTTAGCTATGCAAAATATTTTTAGAAAGATTTATAATGTGAGACTTACTGATTCTCCCGTCTGTGACTGTGGAGCTGATCGTCAAACAGTTCAGCACATTGTTGAGGAGTGTCCCCTCAGATCATATACTGGTGGCAAGAATGATTTCTACACTGGAAATGACAATGTTATTGCATATATAGAAAACCTTGATATTCGACTCTGATTTTTGCTCCTTTGTTCTTTTCAGTCACTGTTTATTGTTGTTTATTCGTATATGATGTTGAAATATACTTTCATACGATTAAATTAAATCTAAAAAATATATTGCAAATATATTGGGCGTTGCATGAAAAGTGGTGAATTTCTAAAAAGAAATCATATAATTTCATGATGATACAAATTTAGCAAACACTATGCAACAAATTAGTAAATTTGGTGCAAGTAACATCAATGCAGTGACAATGAAAATTTACTGAAAAATGCCCCTAATAATATGTGATCCCTCTAGTGTCATGATTTTTAAAATAATTTAAAAATGCTGAAACTATAGTGTATGTTTGCGTGTATGTGTGTGTGCTTGAAGTGGACATCAAGTTTGAACTTGATTTTTTGTAATCTGACGTACAGATACTTCAGAGAGAGGCATAAGCTTGGAAGTTGTGCCCTTGCGTTCCACAGCAGGAGCAGGCTATCATACACTGTCAAACTTCTGCTACTTGTCCTGAGAGACTAAAAATAGTACTGATCTCAGAATTTTAACCTTTCATATGCCACTGTTGGTAAAAGACTGACATAAGTTCTACAGTGTATTATAAATGTGATCAAAGGATCGTGGGTGCAAGTACCCTTGTGGGATCAGTGAGTATTGTAGAAAAAATAAAGTAAAAAAATATTTATATATATATATCTATTTAGAGCGGCACGGTGGCTCAGTGGTTAGCGCTGCAGCCTTGCAGCGCTGGGGTCCTGGGTTTGAATCCCACCAAGGACAACATCTGCAAGGAGTTTGTATGTTCTCCGTGGGTTTCCTCCGGGTACTCTGGTTTCCTCCCACATTCTAAAGACATACTAATAGGGAATTTAGATTGTGAGCCCCATCGGGGACAGTGATGATAATGTGTGTGCAAACTGTAAAACGCTGCGGAATATGTTAGCGCTATATAAAGATTATTATTACTTAAAAAAAATATATATATATATATATACAGTGGCATTTAAAAGTTTGGGCACCCCTGGTCAAAATTACTGTTATTGTGACCAGTTAAGCAAGTTGAAGATGGAATGATCTCTAAAAGGGCTAAAGTTAAAGATGACACATTTTCTCTGTATTTTAGGCCAAAAAAATTATATATTGTCATTTTTTACATTTTAAAAATTACAATAAGGAAAATAGGCCAATGCAAAAGTTTGGGCACCCTGCATAGTTAGTACCTAGTAGCACTCCCTTTTAAAATATCACAGCTTGTAAACGCTTTTAGTAGCCAGCCAAGAGTCTTTCAATTCTTGTTTGATGGATTTTCATCCATTCTTCCTTGGAAAATTCTTCCATTTCTGTGAGATTCCTGGGTCGTCTTGCATGCACTGCTATTTTGAGGACTAGCCACACATTTTCAATGATGATCGAATTGGGGGACTGTAAGGGAAATTGAAAAACCTCTAGCTATCTCCTTTTGAGGTAGTCTATTGTGGATTTTAATGTGTGTGATCATTATCCATTTGTAGAAGCCATCCTGTTTTCAAATTCAGCTTTTTTACACATGGTGTTATGTTTGCATCAAGAATTTGTTGAAATTTCATTGACTCCATTCTTCCCTCTACCTGTGAAATGTTCCCTGTGCCATTGTCTGCAACACAACTCCAAAGCATGATTGATCCATCCCCATGCTTAATGGTTGGAGAGATGTTCTTTTCCTGAAATTCTATGCAATTTTTTCTCTGCACATACCTTTGATCATTGCGACCAAAGAGTTTTATTTTAACTTCAACGATTCACAGGACTTGTTTCTAAAATGCATTGGGCTTGTTTAGATGTTCTTTTGCAAACCTCTGATGCTAAATTTTATGGTGAGTGTGAAGGAGAGGTTTTCTTCTGATGACTCTTCCATGAAGGCCATATTTGAAAAGGTGTCTCAGAACAGTAGAACAATTACCACAACTCCAGAATCTGCTAAATCTTTCTGAAGGTCTATTGCAGTCAAGTGGTGGTTCTGATATGCCTTTCTAGCAATCCTACAAGCAGCTCTCTCTGAAATTTTGCTTGGCCTTCCAGACCTTATCTTGACCTCCACTGTTCCTGTAAACTGCTATTTCTGAATTACATATTGAACTGAGGAAAGGACAACTTGAAAACGCTTTGCTATCTTCTTATAGCCTTCTCCTGCTTTGTGGGCCTCCACCATTTTCATTTTCAGAGTGCTAGGCAGCTGCTTAAAAGAACCCATGGTGGCTGTTTTTTCGCACAAGGTTAGAGGAGGCTATGTGTTTCTAAACCTGTGGAATCTGCATCAGCTAGCCTTTCCTAACATTGAGGGTGAACAAGCCATATCCCTTACAGGCTAATTAAGGTCTGAAACCTTGGTCAAAGTTATCTGAGCACACAAATCTCCAAAGGTGCCCAAACTTTAGCATCAGACCATTTTTATTTTTGCAATTTTTAAAATGAGAAAAAATGACAATGTGTATTACTTTTTAGCCTAAAATACAAAACAAATGTGTCATCTTTAACTTTAGGCCTTTTAGAGATCATTTTATCTTCAACTTGCTTAACTGTTCACAATAACAGTAATTTTGACCAGGGGTGCCTAAACTTTTGCATGCCACTGTATATATATATATGTGTGTGAAAAAGGGAAAAAGCAGCACAAAAAATGAACAGACAATGCGGGTGCAAGCCTTCCAGGCATATACCTCAAAAATAGTCCTCAAAATGAAAGCAGAACACCAAAAGAATTCCAGTCAAAGTGCTATTAATTAGCCCATCTGGCTAGTTGCCCATACAGTGTTGTTTCGGTCCTGGGAGTTGTGGACTTTTCTCAAGCAGTGTAACAATGCAAAGTGAGTGCTATTTAACCCCTTCACCCCCAAGGGTGGTTTGCACGTTCATGACTGGGCCAATTTTTACAATTCTGACCACTGTACCTTTATGAGGTCATAACTCTGGAACGCTTCCATGGATCCTGGTGATTCTGACATTGTTTTCTCGTGACATATCGTACTTCATGTTAGTGGTCAAATTTCATTTAAATAACTTGCGTTTAATTGTGAGAAAAATGGAAATTTGGCAAAAATTTTGAAAATTTCGCAATTTTCCAACTTTGAATTTTTATGCCCTTAAATCACAGAGATATGGCACCCAAAAAACTTGATAACTAACATTTCCCACATGTTTACTTTACATCAGCACAATCATGGAACCAAATTTTTTTTTTGTTAGGAAGTTATAAGGGTTAACAGTTGACCAGCGATTTCTCATTTTTACAACACCATTTTATTTTTACGGACCACATCACATTTGAAGCCACTTTGAGGGGTCTATATGATAGAAAATACCCAAAAGTGACACCATTCTAAAAACTGCACCCCTTAAGGTGCTCAAAACCACATTCAAGAAGTTTATTAACCCTTTAGGTGCGTCACAGGAATTTTTTTGAATATTTAAAAAAAAATGAACATCTAACTTTTTTTCACAAAAAAAATAATTCAGGTTCAATTTTTTTTATTTTACCAAGGGTAACAGGAGAAATTGGACTGCAAAAGTTATTGTGCAATTTGTCCTGAGTATGCTGATACCTGATATGTGGGGAGGAACGACTGTTTCTGCGCATGGCAGAGCTCAGAATGGAAGAAGCGCCGTTTGACTTTTTCAATGCAAAATTGTCTGGAATTCAGATCGGACGCCATGTCACGTTTGGAGAGTCCCTGATGTACCTAAACAGTGGAAACCCCCTACAAGTGACCCCATTTTGGAAAATAGACCCCCCAAGGAACTTATCTAGATATGTGGTGAGAACTTTGAACCCACAAGGGCTTTACAGAAGTTTATAACGTACAGCCGTACAATTAAAAAATCATATTTTTGCCACAAAAATGATCTTTTCACCCCAATTTTTATTTTCCCAAGGGTAACAGGACCCTAAAAGTTATTGTGCAATTTGTCCTGAGTACGCTGGTACCACACCTGTGGGGGTAAACCACTATTTGGGCGCATGGCAGAGCTCGGAAGGGAAGCAGCGCCATTTGACGTTTTTGGCTGGAATTGAGATCGGACATCATGTCGCGATTGGAACACCCCTGATGTACCAAAACAGTGGAAACCCCCCACAAATGACACCATTTTGGAAACTAGACCCCCTAAGGAACTTATCTAGATGTGTGGTGAGCACTTTGAACCCCCCAGTGCTTCACAGAAGTTTATAATGCCCCGGCGTGAAAATAAAAAATTCGTATTTTTTCCACAAACATGATCTTTTAGTCACCATTTCTTTATTTTCCCAAGGGTACCAGGAGAAATTGGACCCCAAAAGTTATTGTCCAATTTGTCCTGAGTATGCTGATACCCCATATGTGGGAGAAAACTACTGTATGGGCACACATTGGGCCTTGGAAGGGAAGTAGTGACGTTTTGGAATGCAGACTTTGATGGAATGGTCTGCGGGTGTTATGTTGCCTTTGGAGAGCCCCTAATGTACCTAAACAGTGGAAACCCCCCACAAATGACCCCATTTTGAAAACTAGACCCCATAAGGAACTTATCTAGATGTGAGGTGAGCACTTTGAACCCCCAAGGGCTTCACAGAAGTTTATAATGCCCGGGCATGAAAATAAAAAAATCGTATTTTTTCCACAAACATGATCAATTAGTCCCCAATTTTTTTATTTTCCCAAGGGTAACAGGAGAAATTGAACCCCAAAAGTTGTTGTCCAATTTGTCCTGAGTACGCTGACGCCCCATATGTGGGAGAAAACTACTGTATGGACACACGTCAGGGCTCGGAAGGGAAGTAGTGATGTTTTGGAATGCAGACTTTGATGGAATGGTCTACGGGTGTCATGTTGCCTCTGGAGAGCCCCTAATGTACCTAAACAGTGGAAACCCCCCACAAATGACCCCATTTTGAAAACTAGACCCCATAAGGAACTTATCTAGATGTGAGGTGAGCACTTTCAACCCCCAAGGGCTTCACAGAAGTTTATAACGCCCGGGCATGAAAATAAAAAAATCGTATTTTTTCCACAAACATGATCAATTAGTCCCCAATTTTTTATTTTCCCAAGGGTAACAGGAGAAATTGAACCCCAAAAGTTGTTGTCCAATTTGTCCTTAGTACGCTGACGCCCCATATGTGGGAGAAAACTACTGTATGGACACACGTCGGGGCTCGGAAGGGAAGTAGTGACGTTTTGGAATGCAGACTTTGAGGGAATGTTCTGCGGGTGTCATGTTGCCTTTGGAGAGCCCCTAATGTACCTAAACAGTGGAAATCCCCCACAAATAACCCCATTTTGGAAACGAGACCCCCTAAGGAACTTATCTAGATGTGAGGTGAGCACTTTGAACCCCCAAGGGCTTCACAGAAGTTTATAATGCCCGGGCATGAAAATAAAAAAATCATATTTTTTCCACAAACATGATCAATTAGTCCCCAATTTTTTCATTTTCCCAAGGGTAACAGGAGAAATTGGACCCCAAAAGTTGTTATCCAATTTGTCATGGGGGGGTGCGTTTACACCGTTCCGCGTGCGGTAAAATTGATAAAGCGGTTTTATTCTTCGGGTCAGTACGGTTACAGCGGTACCTCATTTAGGTTTTTTTTATGTTTTGTCGGTTTTATGCAATGAAAGCTATTTTTTATAAAAAATAATTATTTTTGCATCGCTTTATTCTGCGAGCTATAACTATTTTATTTTTTCACTGATGATGTTGTGTGGTGGCTCGTTTTTTGCGGGACAAGATGCCGTTTTCAACGGTACCATGGATATTTATATGCGTCTTTTTGATCGCGCGTTATTACACTTTTTGTTTGGCGGTATGATAATAAATCATCATTTTTTGCTTCGTTTTTTATTTTTATTTTTTAAGGGGTTCGCTAAAGGGGTTAACTAATGGGACAGTTTTATAGGGTGGGTCGTTATGGACGCGGCGATACCTAATATGTGTACTTTTATTCTTTTTTTTTTTATTTTCAAAAAATGGATTTATTTGGGGGAATATTTTTTTTTTTTAATTTATTTGGCGATTTTTTTAAAATTATTTTAACACTTTTTTTCAATTTTTTTTTAACTTTATTAAATAGTCCCAGGTGGGACATCACTGTTCTGTGACAGATCGCTGATCTGTCACATCACAGATCACTGTGACAGATCAGCGATCTGTCACAGGCAGTGCACAAGGCTTCCTCATGCCTGTGCTTTGCAGGCACTGAGGAAGCCAGCTTCCTGCAGGCCCCCGAAGGCCCCCGTCGCCATCTTGGATTCGGGGGCCTGCAGGAGAGGAGCCCCCGGCAGCAGCGCTGCACATTGCGCTGCCGTGGGGGGCTCAGGGAAGCACGGAGGGAGCCCCCTCCCTGCCGATGCTTCCCTTTAACTCCCAATACACCGCGATCATGTTTGATCCCAGTGTGCAAGGGGTTAACGTGTCGGGGGCGGTCCGTGACACCCGGCCGCGATCAGCGGCGCTCCCCCGTGAGCGCAGCTGATCGCGGTAGACGTACTATCCCGTCCATGGGCATAGGGGCCCGGGTCCCATGGACGGGATAGTACGTCGGATGTCAGGAAGGGGTTAAAGCTCATCAATCATACAGGTATTTACAAACAATTAGATAATGTACATTGTGCAATACACAGTTTTTCAAAACATGAATAGCATTTAAAAAGTACATTTATAGTGCAATGTGCAAAAGTGCCTCAATTGATGAAAAGTTATTAATCTCCGCTTAAAAACCATTAATATCTAGTAATGTCCTATAATTTAAATAAGCGACAGCTGTATTAACATATGAATGAGCATGACTCACCCCATAGTGACCATTGTAATCGCGCCATGTATCGGCGTCTCACACTGTGCAGATGTCCAACATGTAAATATCACATTAATCCCACTCATGCGCACTGGCACACTATCAGTGTCGGCGCCATCTTTAATGGGGGAAAGAAATACAGCGCAAGTCTGTGTGCATCTTTTGTTTGATAAAGAATAACGTCATCTGACATAATTCAGATATATAGGCGCTCCAATAATAGATAGCGCAGCAAATCAAAATAAATTCAATTATGTCAGGTGATGTTATTCTTTATCTAACAAAAGATGCACACAGACTTGCGCTGTATTTCTTTCCCCCATTAACCCCTTAACCCCCAAGGGTGGTTTGCACGTTCATGACCAGGCTAATTTTTACAATTCTGACCACTGTCGCTTTATGAGGTAATAACTCTGAAACGCTTCCATGGATCCTGGTGATTCTGACAATGTTTTCTCGTGACATATTGTACTTCATGTTAGTGGTAAAATTTCATTTAAATATCTTGCGTTTATTTGTGAAAAAACGGAAATTTGGCGAAATTTTTGAAAATGTTGCAGTTTTCCAACTTTGAATTTTTATGCCCTTAAATCACAAAGATAAGGCACACAAAAACTTAATAATTAACATTTCCCACATGATTACTTTACATCAGCACAATTTTGGAACCAAAATTTTTTTTGTTCCATATAACAATATATAACAATCTTTTCCAGTGTGGACACTTCTGGACCCATCATAACCATGCCAATTACTGGCATGGCTGTGATGGGTCCGATCTGTATGTTAAAAAACTACATTAATAATAAATCAAGACTTGGAGTCCCATCTATTTTTGAGAACAAGTGCAGTTAAATATGCAACTCTCATCTGTCTTCTTTATCTTATTTCGTTATCAAAAATAGAAGGGTCCCATGCCATTTCTTAAAGGTTTGGTCTCCTCTATTTTCTGATAACCAGCCAAGGTAAAGCAGACAGCTGGGGACTGGTATTCTCAGGCTGAAAAGGTCCATGGATATATATATATATATATATATATATATTATCAGCCAACATCCACCCCAGAAATGGAGCATTAGTTGTGCCGATTCTGGTGCTTACCTTGGCTCTTCCAGCTTATCCTGGAGCGTTGGCAAGTAGGGTAATATTTTCTGGTTGATGTCAGCTGGGTAATGCCGCTGACATGAAACCCAGGGAGTAGTAATGGAGATGCGTCTATAAGACACCCTCATTACTAACCCCATAGTCAAAAGCAATAAACACACAAAGAGAAAAGCTCTTTATTTTTAAAAAGCAATCTCCAACAATTACCCTCATTTACCCTTTTATTTCCTTTAAAAAATAAAATAATCTAAGGGGGTCCACTATAAATCCATGCCATGTCCCACAACAATCCTCAACTCTAGTAAATCTGGATGCAATACTGAGGCTAAGCGAAATAATTGGCACATCTAATGAATGCGCCATTTCTGGAGTGGATGAGGGCTGATGTTAATAGTCTAGGAGTTGGCTAATATTCATGGCCCCTTTCAAGCCTATAAATATCAGCCCGCATCTGTAAGATTTACCTTTGATTGTTTTTAAAAATCATTTTTTGGGGGTCCCCCATTTTTAATAATTTGTATAGGCTATGCAGACAGCTGTAAGCTGATGTTAATATCGTGGGAAGCTTCATGGATATTGGCCTCTTCCCAGAAATATAACACCGGCCCCCCAGCTGTCTGCTTTACCTCAGCTGGGTAATTTATTTTATTTATTTATTTCACACTGTACTAATTATATATCACACTGACATATTTCTTGCTATGCACAGGTACCAGCTGGTAAATACTCTCATCAGCATCACCTGCTCTTCCTGCTATCAGAGAGAGCAGGCAACACTATTGAAAGCAGGAGAATTCAGCCAACGCCTGGCCAGCGGTAACTTTTTAACTTCCCGTCTCAGTCACTGGCTCAAATGCTACCCTCTGTGTGACAGCGTGGTAAACACCGAATGTTCGGGCCCCTGTCCACTTGAGTGTGGTTTGGGTTCAGGGTTAAGTTTGAGTACCATTCTGGTTTCTCAACCAAACTTTTTTATAAAGTTCTGCCAAACCTCACGGACCCAAACATCCATGGGTCCGTCCAATCCCTACTCACAACAAACATACCAGACTATAAACAGAGTTTAAAAAAAAAATTGAGAATCACTTTTTTTTGTTAATTTTGCCTCCCAAACAGTGCAATAGAAAATTATTAGAAAGTTGTATGCAACACAAAATGGTACCAATGAAAACTACAATTTTCCATACAAAAAATAGGCCCCAAACAGCTTTTAAAATGGAAAATTACATTACCTCAGAATTACTCTCAGAATTTGGCAACATTAAGGCAGATCATTTTTTTGCCTGTATTTATGATACAAAATAAGAAAACAGAAATAATACTATAGAAATTTGGTATCGCCATATTCATTCTGACTCACATAGTAAAGTCATCAAATTATTTGTCCAGGACAGTGATTAATGAAAAAATGTAAAAAGCAAAAAAATGCATCAGACCTGTTTTGTTTCTTTCCATACAGAGTTAGTAAAAAAGTGTTAAGAATTTTTATGTACTCCAAAATGATGACTGTGACAAATACAACTCATCCTGAAAAAAATAAGTTCTCATATAATTGTCGCCAAAAAAATAAAAAAAAAGCTATTGCTATCATTCCTGTAACAATGGAAAACTTAGAAAAAAATACTGTCTGGCATAAAAGTCAAAACTGGCTGTGATGCCAAAGAGTTAATTCAAAGTTAAATGTAAATATAATGGAAAATATTATTATATTTTCTCAAAATTATGGACAGGCAGTATATTTAAGCAAAATATATATCATGCTGGTGTATCTGCCAATGTTGTAATATTGTAAAGATTAGTACATATAACTGTATAATATCAAAAATAATCAGCAACTTTTGTCATTTCAATTTTCAATGATCAATTTGCTTTCTATGGCTTTTTTAATTGTCTACAAGGAAAATGAATCCATTATTTTGACTTGCCACTAGATGGCAGCTTGAAGAGATATTACTCAGCTAGCATTTTGTTTTAATTCTAACCTCAGAAAGATTAGTAAAATGTGTTTCACTGAAGTTTAAATGGTAGAGAAGAAAAAGCTAGTATTATAAATGGTGCAAGGTACGTGGTAGCTTTGTGGCCTAACATAATAATCGTGCATCAAATAGACAATACTTGTATAACAGATAAATATATTAGCCTAGAGCTGTAATATACTGTAAGATTAGTGAACAAATGAAACACTTTAGTAAGAGGTAGAACAGTTAACCAACAGGAAAAAAGGAAATTGGTAGCAATTAAATAAGTATAGACAATTCGCATAATCTCCACGGCCATTTTGTTCTAATTTTCACCAGAGTGGATACTCTAAGTTGCAATAAGTGTGGCTAGACTGGGGAGCTGAGTCTAATGATTCTCCTCTTTCTTTATCCGTAACCCCTGGCTGGAGGTATTGTCTTTTCTTCTTGGACACCTGGCATATTCTGATTCATTTTGCTTAGAATTGCCACCTATTGGTGGCAAATAAATTGAAGTGAAGAGAAGTGATGGGTAAAGCTGAACGGATCCGTACCAAACACCTGGTATCAGGACGCGGAACCCGAACACAAACTTCTCCAGAAAATTTGTATTACTCTGTTGGGATTCGGCAGATGACAGGGTGGGAAACAACAAATGTTCAACCTCCTCCCCATTTATTTGAATGTGGATTGGGTTCCAGTTCTGGTACCCGTACAGAATTTTTTAAAATGTTTGGCAGAACCCAAACATCCATGGATTTGCCCATCTCAGGTGAAAAGTTTGCAGAAAAGTTGGTAACTTTATCAGCTAGACCACCAGATTCTGTTAAGACTCTTTGAAAGAGGCATATATTGCAACAGTATCTAATAAGGTTAGAAAACCTTAGAGAATTGTGGCCAGAAAGGAATAAACTGACACATTCATAGGAACAATGTGTAGTTGAAAGCTCTGCTGCTATTTCAGGAAATACTTTAAAAAAATCTCAATATTTGGGTGGGAGCACATATAGAAGAGCAATAGACCATATAATATTTCCAAGTTAGGATTAAGTTAAATAAGACAAGGTTGAAAACTAAAATATCTCCAAGCAAGTTGGCTAATAGTCCAGTCAATTTAAAGAGTGTATAGTCTTTACTATGGTTAATCTCAGATGAACGGGGCTGTAGAAATCTTGAGCAACAAGAAAAGAAGTATCTTCAACATGAATGACCCCAGAATTAATCTACAGCTCTGGCAAAAATTAAGAGACCACTTTCAATTGTTCAGTTTGTCTGATTTTTCTATTAATAGGTATATTTTTGAGTAAAATGTTAATTGTTCTTTTAGTCTATAAACTTCTGACAACATGTCTCTGAATTTCCAAGCAATAAATTTTGTATTTTTTTTTACAAAGAAAAATGGTCAAAATTAAAAAAACAGTGCTTTCAGACATCAAATAATGCAAAGAAAACAAATTCATAATCAATTAGGAACAACAATACTAATGTTTTAAGTAAGGAAGAGTTTGGTAATCAATATTTTGTGGAATAACCATGATTTTTAAAAACAGCTTTCATGCGTCTTGGCATGCTTTCCACCAGTCTTTCACACAGCTTCTGGCTCAAAAATGTAAGCAGTTCTTCTTTGTTTGATGGCTTGTGACTATCCATCATCCTCTTGATTACATTCGAGAGGTTTTCAATGGGGTTCAGGTCTGGAGAAAGGGCTGGCCATGACAGGGTTTTGATGTGGTGTTCACTTAATTTTTTCCAGAGCTGTATATTAATACTGAATTGTGACTAAATCAGTGAATGATTGACTTCCTGAAATTTGAGGTTTCATGCAAATTAAAACGCTTTGAGATTCCAAATGCGGGTTGCAAAATAAATAACTTGCCTGGCACCATTTCCCACACTACTGTAGCATCAAAGACCAACCTAATTTCATGGTGTCGAATGGGCCTCCCCTTAAAGTGAACCTATCAGCAGGATTTTGCTCAGTAAACTAAATAAACTGTCAGATTGGCGCCGTTATACTGTTTAAAATGATACCTGGGTTAATGAAATCTGTCTTGTTGTTGTTTAATCTGTATTTGCAGGTCTCAGTTGGATTTTCGTGCTTTGAGGTGGCCCTGTAGGGGGTCTTTATGAGGTGCTCTGCTTAGATATTCATCTACACCTATTTACAGGCCTAGATTAACGGCACTTCCAATTTGAACAATATCCTACAAAGAATCAGGAAGCATATGCCAAGTAACATAAATATATTTTATTAATCAAAAAAGATGAAAATCTAATATAAAATCATATTTCAAGGGAGATACAGGTTACAAAATAAACTGTTTGCAAGGAAAACATGCTAGCCCCTAAGGGATCAGTATCATTATATAGGCATATATTCAAAACCTATTAAAGTATGCAATTAATCTATCTCAAGCTACAGTGTGGAAAAAAGTATTTAGTCAGCCACCAATTGTGCAAGTTATCCCACTTAAAAAGATGAGAGAGGCCTGTAATTGACATCATAGGTAGACCACAACTACAAAAGTCAAAATGAGAAAACAAATCCAGAAAATCACCTTGTCTGATTTGGCAAGATTTATTTTGCAAATTATGGTGGAAAATAAGTATTTGGTCATTAACAAAAGTTCATCTCAATATTTTGTTATATATCGTTTGCTGGCAATGGCAGAGGTCAAATGTTTTCTGTAACTCTTCACAAGCTTGGCACACAATGTTGGTGGTATGTTGGCCCATTCTTCAATGCATATCTCCTCAAGAGCAGTGATGCTTTGGGCCTGTCGCTGGACAACACGGACTTTCAAATCCCTCCAAAGGTTTTCTATGGGGCTGAGAGCCAGAGACTGGCTAGGCCACTTCAGGGCCTTCATATGCTTCTTACGAAGCCACTCCTTCATTTCCCTGGGGTTGTGCTTGGGATCATCATCATTTTTTATCTTTTTTGATTAAAAAAATATATTTATTTTACTTGGCATATGCTTCCTGATTCTTTGTAGAAAATTATTAGATATTCAGCTGTATGGCTTATGACAGGTTACTGATCCTTCAGTGACCTGCCTCCTATTTCACATACTGTATAGTATTATGGATTGAAAAAAAGTTCATATTCATCAGGCAGCATCTATAATTCTGATTTACCTCATACAAATTTTAGCTGTTCCAGTAGGATTTTCCTGACAATTTAATACATTTGTTATACAGCAAAAGCCATTGTCCGTAAACATTGTTAAAGATATCAAATCAGAAGTGTGCAAAAAATTTTTCCAAGGTATTAGATATACTATGGAACATTGTGACTACAGTTGCTTAAATTTGGCATTATTTTGTAATTACAAAGAAATGGATGTCACTCAAATATTTATTAAAGTAAAATAATAAAATTGGTCTGGGAGGCTAACAAGAGGCCTACAGCAACATGAAAGAAGCTGTAGGAATTTCTGGCAAGTATTGATTGTGACTGCATGTGACTACAATCTCCTGTATTCTTCATATGTTTGGTTAGTGGGATAATGTGACAAGACAGAAGCCTTTTGTTGCAAAAACACCATATAAGTTCAGCTATGTTTTGTCAAAACCTACATCAAACCTGCTGAATGCAGGTGGAAAAACATGTTATAGCTTGATGAGACAAGTCTGAATTTTTTGGTCATAATTCTAATAGGTATGTTTGGCAAAAAGTCAGCACTGTGCATCACCAAAAGAACCCTATACCCACAGTGAAGCAAGGTGGAGGCAGCATTATTACTTTGGACTGGGTGTTAGATGTCGAGTTCCCACCACTTGACAGGGGGAATTTCAAGCCATGTCCTCTGTGGTCTCCCATTCTTCTGCAGCCACAGAGGTTCCTGCTCAGCACAGACATCGGTCCCAGCGTCTTGCTCAGGCTAATGCTATGCGTCTGGTTGCTGCTGCTGTCCCAGGTTCAGCTATAGCATCCAGCATTAGTCAGCGGCGACAGACGCTCTTGGGACTAAGTCCTACTTTTCTCCATCTGAGCATGCCTGCGAGATGACCACTCATTGGTGGTCAGTCTTCACACGCTCAGGTCCTCAAGCAGCTCGGATTGAGCCATCAGCAAGATCCCGGAAGGCTGCGGCTATAAAATGATCGCATGGCCGCACGGCCGTGCACTAGTATAGACAATGTGGAGTGAGTGTTGTATGCATGCATGAATGTCTCTGGTGACAGACTCATTATTAAACCCCTACCATTGGTACGCATGTGTTGATCAGCTTTGCCAGTTAGTGCCTAGGCTGATAGTGCAGATAGGAAGCAGAATCAGGTCCTAGCTTCAGCGTCAAGTAGTGCCTCTACACCACTGTGCACTTGGTCAGCTCTCCACAGTAGCCAGCGTCTATTAGTGGCATTCGCAGTTGCGATGCAGTGCACCTATTGGGTCTAGAAAGGCTCTTACTCCATGTCTTGGGGCAGAGTCTTGTGACTGCAAACTAGTGCTGACTCAGCTTTGCCCTATGACAGTCAACAGGGTACAGCATTTGTGTTATGCGGGTGGCATAACCCACATTTAACCCACATATTGCAGTTCAATTTACCACAAAATATATACCATAAAAACAAATCCCATAGTACTGTGTCGGAATTGTGGTTTTATTTCACAATGTCATCGCACTTGGAATATTTTTCCCATTTTCCAGTACACTATGTGGTAAAATGAATGGTGACATTCAAAAGTACAATTCATCCTGCAAAAAGCAAGCTTTCATATGTCTGTGTGGACAGGTAAATAAAAGTGTTATGGCTTTGGGAAAAAGGGGAGAAAAAAATGGAAATTGGCTACTGCATGAATGTGTTAATGGTTGAATTAATTAAGGAATGAAAGGAATGAAATCATAATATGCATAGTAACAAAGTCACTGGCAAAGTGCTGGAGGGGAGATGCATTTCCCTGAGACTATTAACTTCAGTGATTTGAAACCCAGAAGTTTGCTCCAGCACACTGTGTTCAGAGATGTTAACTGACCATTTTTAAGAGCTGTTTTTTTGTGGCAACCATAGAGCTGGTGGGAGGTTTTCCACCTTATCTCCACTCCAGTGTGTGGTCTGGGGTATAAATAGTCGGCCTCCTGAGGCATTCAGGGTTCAGTAGGCCTGGAGAATGGAACTCCAGTGCTATGTGTCCTAGAAAGGAAGCTGAACCTGTGTATGCTTATTTTTCCTGAATTTGCGAATCCTCACACCCAAACGGACTGTGCTGTATGTTATGTTTTGTTTTTCCTTAGGCAAGAAAGGCCATGTTTATTTTTGCTAAATCTGCACTGGTTTATACAGCATTCTTAATAAAACAGCAAGAGGTTTAAAGAGACAGCAGTCTTCCTTTGTGTGCAGCCAAGTGACTTGATATACCACAGCACACAGAGGAGCAACTCTTCTATGACCTATGCACCCTATACAAATTTATCAAGATCTTGCAGTTGTGATCCTTTTTACAGGATTTGTATAATTTCTAGGACATGCATAATTTCTCCAGAGCATGAGATTATTTTTACTAAGTAAGCAAGTTGACACTCGCCCATTTTTCTCCCCCAATGTGACATTACCCTAATTACTTTTCTAATGTTAATTTATATTCTGACTATGATCTTTTTTGTTCCTTGTCATCCTCAGATGTCCTCATACAATAATGCTTTTATTGTATACTTGTATGTTTCTTACTATAAAATGAAACAAAATAAAAATTGATGAAGTGCTGCCTAACTATAACACAGAAAAAAAGTGTATTTCATGTGCCATTGAAGAGATATTTGAAATCACCTCATATCTTAATTGTGGGTTAGACTTGGTCATTTATTGCATGTGTTTATTTGGCTTGGAATATGTATCTGGATATACAGTATATTATTTTAACTCATTCAAATCAAGGCTAAATTACAATTTTATGAAAATACTTTATTTTTTTTTCAGTCCACATAGAAAATGAGAAATTGCATTTTTGCTGAAATAGTTTTACTTTTGAATGACACCATTCATTTTATCACATAGGATATTGGAAATGGGAAAAAGAATAGAACAAAATTGAGAAGATATATAATTCTGACATTGCTTTTTGTGAATTGTTTGTTCATTGTGTGGTAAAATTGCTTGGTATCATGATTCTCCTCATCAGTATTAATATGGCAATACCAAACTTGCCCAGCTATTTTTTAATTATTTTAGTGGTGAAAAAAATCTGAAATTTGTAAAGAAAATATTTTGATTTTTCAAGTTCGGTATTGTTTTTATTATTCAGTCGATAGAGCTGTGCAAGAGTTTTTTTTTTGAGAGGCAAGACAACATTTTTGGATAGATATGATATTTTGATGACTTCTTACAGCATTTTTGTGGTATTGTGTTGACCAAAAGAACAAACTTGTGATATTTTGAATTTTTTCAATTTTCTAACGAGGTTGTTTCTATATTATAATAGATTAGACTTTTCTGGAAACAGCAATGCCTCATACGTTTTTTTTTTTAATTGAGGAAAAGTGAGATGATTTTAATTTTTTTTCATAATTTTTTTTTAAACTTTTTTTTATAACTTTTTACTGTATTTAGTAGCTTGAACCTTAGACCCCACCATCTGTCATAGCAATACATTTGGGCCTCACAGTCAAGTTGGGGGTCATCAATGGGCACATAGAGTGATGAGCCCCCAAGTTCATGCTGTGTCAGAGTTTGACATTGGCATTTAACAGGTGAACTTGTTCCAGCTTCAATCCATAAAATGAAAAAAAATGTTACAGCATAAAAAACTTATACCATTTGAGAAGCACAGAGTTGGTATTATCATTGTTTGTGCCTTTTCTGCTTCATTCAGAACAAGGAGATTTTGCTATCATTAATGAAACAATGCTTTCTCAATTTTATCAACAAATTCTAAAAGAACAAGTCAGGGTATCTGTCAATGAGATGAATCTCAAGAGAACATTGATTATACAAGGTGGTTCATTTTTTACTTTACCCAGAAAAATTGCTATAATTTCTAAAAAAAAGACAATCTATCATACTCAAATTTGAACTGTACATACCTTGGTGCATGAGAAGCTAATGTTTTAAAGTAGGTGTCGAAAATGTCCACCATTCGCATCCAAGCACGCCTGCATGTGCTGTTCCATATTGTTGACTTCTCAAGCCGAAACGCGAGATGGAGTCATGGCACCGCAATATTAAGATTAAGGTAATCAATATCTTATTATCCAGTTTATACTTTTACCTCTTGCAATACCTATCCATGTACCACTACATAGATACCTACATCAGGAATCAGGTGTTGGCTGCTCCCTGGATTTATATTTTTTTAATGCAATTACTATTTATTAACTATGGGTCTGTAGCTACCTGCTGATTTTCTCGTATTTTGTTACATACTTTATTTAGCACTTTGTATTACATATATTGTAATATTTTTACAGTGCATCTTTTGGTCACTCATTGTTATCACCCTAGTCTACAATACATTGTCGATTTTTAATATAATTGATCTGATAAACATAATTTTTATTATTTTTCTACTTTTTTGTGCAATTTCCTTTATCTGCTCTCATGTCTATCTATTGTGCTTAACAGATTGTCCTGTCCCTAACAAAAATAATCATTATTTAACTATTTTGAATATGTGTTATAAT
Source organism: Dendrobates tinctorius (assembly GCF_039654945.1). NCBI lineage: Eukaryota > Metazoa > Chordata > Amphibia > Anura > Dendrobatidae > Dendrobates > Dendrobates tinctorius. The sequence continues at coordinate 5,710,273 of NW_027361694.1, forward strand.
AGAGCTATCTATTTTAGATTATTTTATTGTGAAATATGTGTTAGGTGCCACGAATCTTGCGCTGCACAGGGTAGATCCCAATCCTTGTCTGCCTCTGTGGTCTCCCATTCTGCTCCAGCTGCAGTGGAGGCTGCTCAGCAAAATCGTTGGTCTCAGCGTTTTTGCTCAGACTAGTACTGGGTCTCCAGCTAAAGCTATAGTAGCTAGCAACAGGCAGCGACGAAGAGATGTTCCAGAGGCTAAGTCCGGATTTCTCCCTACTGAGCATGCTCATGAGATAGCGACCTCTCATTGGTGGTGAGTCCCCAGCTGATCAGGTGACGACTAACTGGTCTACTGGGAGCATAATGGGATGGAGTAGGTCATGTAAGGGAAGGTGTTTGGGGCCCCAGGTTCAGATAGGTTCATCTGAGGTCACCACAGATCTAACCTCTTTCCCTAAACATTTTTGGCAATACACAGACATGTTCTCCAAAAAAACGCTGAGACTCTTCCACCTCATCACCCTAATGACTATCATATAGACCTCTTAACGGGTTCTCAGCCTTCCCAGGGGCATGTCTACCCGTTATCTCTCCCAGAGACTGAGGCTATGTCCCAATACAAAAAGGAGAATTTGGAAAGAGGGTTTATTGGAAAGTCTGCGTCTCCTGCAGGGGCTGGGTTCTTCTTTGTCCAGAGGAACGGGGAGCTTCGTCCAAGTATTGATTACAGGGTTTTGAATGCTATCACCATCAAGAATAAATACCCTCTGCAGCTCATCTCGGAGCTCTTTGATAGGCTGCGAGGGGCAAGGGTCTTTTCAAAGTTAGATCTGTGTGGTACCTATAATTTGATTTGTATTCGTGAAGGGGATGAATGGGAGTCTGCGTTTAACACATGAGACGGTCATTATGAGTATCTGGTAATGTCATTCGGTCTTTGTAACGCTCCCACCATCTTTAAAGGGAATCTGTCACCCTTTTTAGCCCCTATTAGCTGCCGGCACAGACATCGGGAGCTTATCTACAGCATTCCGTAATGCTGTAGATAAGCCCCCTATGTAACCTGAAAGAGAAGAAAAACATGTTATATTATACTCACCATGGAGGGCGGTCCGGTCCGATGGGCATTGCCGTCCCGTCCAGCATCTCCCTTCTTCATACGATGACATCCTCTTCTCCCATCCTGTAATGGCTCCAGCGCAGGCACATTGCTCTGTCCTGTTGAGGGCAGAGCAGAGTCCTGCAGTGCGCAGGCGTCGGGAGAGGTCTGGCGCCTGCGCACTGCAAAATTCTGCTCTGCCCTCAACAGGGCAGAGCAACGCGCTTGCGCTGGAGCCATTACAGGACAGGAGAAGAGGACGCCATCGTATGAAGAAGGGAGGCGCCGGACGGCACGGCGACACCCATTGGACCAGACCGCCCACCCCGGTGAGTATAATATAATGTGTTTTTCTTCTCTTTCAGGTTACATCGGGGGCTTATCTACAGCATTACAGAATGCTGTAGATAAGCCCTCGATGTCTATGCCGGCAGCCAATAGGGGCTAAAAAGGTTGACAGATTCCCTTTAAAGACTTCGTTAATGACATCTTTTGGGAGTTGTTATCCTCCTCAGTAGTAGTGTATCTGGATGATATACTTATTTACTCTCCTGATATTGACACTCACTGAAGAGATGTCTGTAAAGTCTTTGAGCTATTACGCACCAATTCCCTTTACGTTAAGTTAGAGAAGTGTGTGCTTGAGCGGGAATCCATGCCTCTCCTTGGGTATATTATCTCAGCCAAGGGGTTGGCTATGGATCCTGCTTGGTATCCCTTTCAGGTCTTTACTGACCACAAGAATCTGCTGTACTTGCAGACAGCCCAGAGGCAAAATTCTGGCCTAGCCAGATGGTCCTTATTATACTCTCAGTTTAACATTACTCTTCACTTTCTCTCCGGGAAGACGAATTTATGTGCCGATGCACTATCCCATCCCATTGTCTCATCTGATGAGGGAGATGAGCTACAGTTTATTGTCCAAGTAGAGAGTCTCCAAATGGTGGCTCCGGTGGCTCTGAAGTAGGTGCCTCCGTGCAAATCTTGTGTACCACCTCACCTGCCCCTGGAGGCACTCCTGCAGGTTGGAAGGGTATTTCAACATTAAGAGGACCACTGAGCTGTTGGCGAGAACTTATTGGTGGCCTCGGTTGGCACGGGATGTAAGGGATTACCTTCAGGCTTGAGTCTCATGTGTCAGGAACCGGTCTTCCTGGCAGAGACCCAAGGGCTTATTACATCCTTTGAAGGTGGTGGATAGGTCCTGGGAGATGGTCTGGATGGATTTTATTGTGGACTTGCCCAAGTCTCGTAATAACAGGTTTATTTGGCTAGTCATTGACCATTTCTCCAAAATGGTCCATCTGGTTCCTCTCCCACGCGTGCCTTCAGCATGGGCCTTGGGGATAATTTTTGTAAAGCATATCTTCTACCTTCATTGGGTGACTGACAAGATTGTAAGCGATCAGGGTCTCCAATTCGCATCTCAGTTCTGGAGGGAGCTTTGTCGGCTGTTAAGCATAGAGCTCAATCTCTCTTCAGCATACCATCCTGAGACAAATGGGCTCGTGGAGAGGGCCAACCAGACTCTTATCATGTACCTACAGGACTTTGTTTCTGCTAGGCATGATGACTGGGCATCCTTGCTTCCCTGGGCGGAGTTTGCTTTAAATAACTCCATTGCTGATTCTGCTGGGCAGATGCTGTTCCTCCTTAATTACGGTCAGCACCAGCCTGTACCTGTGCCCATGCCCATCTCATATTCCGATCCTAGGGTGGTAGATTGGGCTGCGGAGGCGTGTGACACCTGGGATCACACGTAGGATGCTATTAAGGCCTCTAAGCAGAGAATGAGGGTCTCCACCAATGCGCATAGTCGTCCCACTCCGATTTTTGACCCTGGTGATTTAGTGTGGTTCTCTGCTCGTAACATCAGACTGCATGTAGAGTCCACTAAATTTGCTCCCCACTATTTGGGTCCATTGAAGGTTCTGGAACAGGTGAATCCTGTAGTATATTATCTCAGCCTTCTGAACATCGCCAACACCTTCCATGTCTCTCTGTTGAAGCCCGTATCTATGACCCGGTCATCTGGGACTCCTGCCAGGAGCTTTGTTATGTCCTCGGACAATTTTGAGGTCAATGCCATTGTTGGATCCAAGGTGGTTCGTGGCAAAAAAATATTTTTGGTAGACTGAAAGGGTCATGGGCCAGAGGATAGGACCCCAGCTTATTGTGGCTTTTGAACATGATGAACGTTGCAGGGTGAGCCTTGCGGGGATAATGTTAGGTGTTGTGAGTTCATTTTCCCCTTCGTCACTGAGGTCTGGTGAACTCCCTATTCTGGTAAAGGAAGGTAATGAGCCTGATTATCAGGCACCTGAGCCTAATGATGATGACTGGCTGAGTGGAGTCACTGACTGGATATAAGGCTGCCGACGCCCTTCTGCCCTGCGGGTGTTTTCTCTGTGGACTTCTAGGACACCAGTCTGATTCCTGCTCCTCTAAAGCTAAGTTTTCTGCTTTGCCTTTTTGCATTTGTGTTTTGTTTTTTGTTTGCCTTGCTTTTCTGGATTCTGCCATTCCCTGCTGGGGTGAGCTGAATCTCCTTTTGCCTGTTGCTCTGTCTTCAGAATATTCCTGAGTACTGACATAGTCTTTTTGAAGCCTAGCGTCTTCAGGGCCTTTTTCACTGTCAGTCTGTTGGCTCTTATTTTCATAGGGTTTTTTCATGGATTGCAGACAGCAGCCTTCCTGTCCTTTCCTATCTAGTTAGCTTGGGCCCCGTCTTTGCTCAGTCTATCTTTCTGTCTGTGTTGTGTTCTTTCTTCTTGCTTCACCGTCATTATATGTGGGGGGCTGCCTTTTGCTTTGGGGTCTGCTCTGGGGCAGTTTAGATTTCCCTTTCTGTCTTTAGGCTATCTAGTCCTCCGGCTGTGATCGAGGGGTCTAGGGCATCGTAGGAACCCCCCACGGCTACTGCTAGTTGTGTTGATAGGTTCAGGGGTCTGCAATCCGATAGCTGCCAACCTCTCTGGTTTTCTGGACTTAGCTTGCATTTCTGTTTTTGCCTCCTACGGTGACTCAATCATAACAGTTAGGTGCCTGGATTATCCCACTGCACAGGGTAGATCCCAAGCCATGTCTGCCTCTGCAGTCTCCTATCCTGCTCAGGCAGCAGTGGAGGCTGCTCAGCAAAGATGATAGTCTTAATGTCTTGCTCAGACTCGTGCTTTGTGCTTGGTTACTGCTGGATCTCCTGCCAAACCTATAGTAACTAGCAACAGGCAGCAGCAAAGAGATGTTCCAGAGGCTAAGTCCGGATCCTCCCTACTGAGCATGCTCGTGAGGTGGCGACCTCTCATTGATAGTCGGTCGTCAGCTGCTCGGGTGATGTGGCAGGGCCAGATAGGTCCACGAGCAAGGTCCTTTCTGCCTGGACTTAGAACATATAAAATGTTCCCAGAAGCGGGCATCGGCATGCTAAGATCATTTGTGTCTGGTGTGTTGGTGGATATGTTAACACCCTGTGTGCACGTACCCCACTACTAGCACTGCAAGTGTGTGTTTAGGCACTCAGTGTAGGGTGGGAACTCCTGCTTGGCTTAGCATCTGAACTGGGCATCCCAGATCGCATGTGCATACCACACACCTTGTAACAGAGAAAGCGCAGCCATCAGCTTAGAATTTCTTGCAGGGTAGCTATAGGGACCCCAATTAGCATCCCTATCACTATATCCCTGTGAAGCCTAACAGGGTTTAGGCTTGAGTACTCTCTCTTGTTGTACCGCTCTGTGGAGCAACCAAGCAGGTACTTTGCACTCACTGTGTGTTTACAGTGCTTGCACACAGCATCACTCTGCCATTGGTTACTAGCTGCGTTTCCTCCATCACGGCACGGTCAACCCCAAGTTGCGATCGCACCTTTTCATAATTTATATTTGGTGTGATCTGCAAACCCTAACAATATGTTGAAAGTAATCTGCAGGACATCAGGGGTCATAGCTGAATTTGTCACTGGATGATCTCTCGGAGTGCACGTAATGTTCGTGGCTTGCTACAAATGGCTGGCTACAAAGGAAAAACATCTGTCAGTGTTAAATCAGATGATCTTGGTGGCCACAGTACCTTGGAGATAATAATAATAATAATCTTTATTTTTATATAGCGCTAACATATTCCGCAGTGCGTTACAGTTTGCACACATCATCACTGTCCCTGATGGGGCTCACAATCTAAATTTCCTATCAGTATGTCTTTGGAATGTGGGAGGAAACCGGAGTACCCAAAGGAAACCCACGCAAACACAGGGAGAACATACAAACTATAAATCTATCATCAAAGAAGGCTACAATAAATACTAAATTGGTTGAACAGTGAATTTCAAACTCCAAACTACTTTAGAAACTTCTTTATAAACTCACTTTGGCACCTATTTAACCCCTTTCCTACATTGGACGTAATATTCCGTCCATGTGACCTGGGCCCTAAGTCCCATGGATGGAAAATTACGTCTAATGCGATCAGCGTTGCCCACGTGGTGAGCGCCGCTGATCGCGGCCGAGTGTCAGTTGATTATCACAGCTGACACCCGGCACAATGTGTCAGGGGCGGTCACGGACCGCCCCCGACACGTTAACCCCTTGCACACCGCGATCAAACATGATCAAGGTGTACCGGGGGTTAAAGGGAAGCATCGGCAGGGAGGGGGCTCCCTCTGTGCTTCCCTGAGCCCCCCACAGCAGCGCAATGTGCAGCGCTGCTGCGGGGGTCTCTTTCCCTACAGGTCCCCGGATCCAAGATGGTGACGGGGACCTTCGGGGGCCTGTAGAGAGCTGACTTCCTCAGTGCCTGCAAAGCGCAGGCATGAGGAAGTCTGCGTCTATGCCTGTGACAGATTGCTGATCTGTCACAGTGATCTGTGATGTGACAGATCAGTGATCGGTCACAGGACAGTGATGTCCCCCTGGGACAACCTAATAAAGTTAAAAAAATTAAAAAAAAGTGTAAAAATAATTTTAAAAAAATCGCTAAATAAATTAGAAAAAAAAATATTCCCAAATAAATTCATTTTTTGGAAATAAAAAACAACATTAAAAGTACACATATTTGGTATCGCAGTGTCTGTAACGACCTGCCCTATAAAACTGTAACATTAGTTAACCCCTTTAGCGAACCCCTTAAAAGTTAAAAATAAAAAACGAAGCAAAAAATAATGATTTATTATCATGCTGCCGAACAAAAAGTGCAATAAGGCGCGATCAAAAAGACGCATATAAATATCCATGGTACCGCTGAAAACATCATCTTGTCCCGCAAAAAAAGAGCCACCATACAGCATCATCAGCGAAAAAGTAAAAAAGTTATAGCTCGCAGAATAAAGCGATGCAAAAATAATTATTTTTTATATAAAATTGTTTTCATTGCATAAAACCGCCAAAACATAAAAAAAGACATAAATGAGGTATCACTGTAACCGTACCGACCCGAAGAATAAAACTGCTTTATCAATTTTACCGCACACGGAACGGTGTAAACGCACCCCCCAAAAGAAATTCATGAAACTCTGGTTTTTGTTCATTCTGCGTCCCCAAAATCGGAATAAAAAGCGATCAAAAAAGTCACGTGCCCGAAAATGATACCAATAAAAATGTCAACTCGTCTCGCAAAAAATAAGACCTCATATGACTTAGTGGGTCAAAATACAGAAAAATTATAGCTCTCAATATGTGGTGATGCAAAAACTATTTTTACAATAAAAAGCGTCTTTTAGCCTATGACAGCTGCCAAACATAAAAACCCGCTATAAATAGTAAATCAAACCCCTCGTTATTACCCCCTTAGTTAGCGAAAAATAATAAAATTAAAAGAAAATGTATTTATTTCCTTTTTCCCATTAGGGTTAGTGCTAGGGTTAGGGCTAGGGTTAGGGCTAGGGTTAGGGCTGAGATTAGGGCTAGGGGTGTGTTGGGGTTAGGGTTGGAGTTAGAATTGGGGGTTTCCACTGTTTGGGCACATCAGGTGCTCTCCAAATGCAACATGGTGTCAGATCTCAATTCCGGCCAATTCTGCGTTGAAAAAGTCAAATGGTGCTCCTTCCCTTCCAAGCTCTGCCAAGCGCCCAAACAGTGTTTTACCCCCACATATGGGGTATGAGCCTACTCAGGAGAAATTGCAAAACACCTTTTGGGTCCAATTTCTCCTGTTACTTTTAGGAAAATAAAACATTGGGGCAAAAATATCATTTTGGTGGAAAAAAATGATTTTTTTATTTTCACGCCCGAGTGTTATAAACTTCTGTGAATCACTTGGGGGTTCAAAGTGCTCACCACACATCTAGATAAGTTCCGTGGGGGGTCTAGTTTCCAAAATTGGGTCACTTGTGGGGAGTTTCAATAGTTTAGGTACATCAGGGGCTCTTCAAATGCACATGACACCCGCAGACCATTCCATCAAAGTCTGCATTCCAAAACGTCACTACTTCCCTTCCGAGCCCCGACGTGTGCCCATACAGTAGTTTTCTCCAACACATGAGGTATCAGCGTACTCAGGACAAATTGGACAACAACTTTTGGGGTCAATTTCTCCTGTTACCCTTGGGAAAATAAAAAAATTGGCGAGTAAAAGATCATGTTTGTGGAAAAAATGCAATTTTTTTATTTTCACGCCCAGGCATTATAAACTTCTGTGAAGCACTGGGGAGTTCAAAGTTCTCACCACACATCTAGATAAGTTCCTTGGGGGGTCTAGTTTCCTAAATGGTGTCATTTGTGGGGGGTTTCCACTGTTTTGGTACATCAGGGGTTTTCCAATCGCGACATGGTGTCAGATCTCAATTCCAGCCAAAAATGTCAAATGGCGTTGCTTCCCTTCCGAGCTCTGCCATGCGCCCAAATAGTGGTTTACCCCCACATGTGGGGTATCAGCGTACTCAAGACAAATTGCATAATAACTTTTAGGGTCCTGTTACCCTTGGAAAAATAAGAATTGGGGGTGAAAAGATCATTTTTGTGGAAAAAATATGATTTTTTAATTGTACCCCTGTACGTTATAAAATTCTGTGAAGCCCTTGTGGGTTCAAAGTTCTCCTGGGGGGTCTAGTTTCCAAAATGGGGTCACTTGTGGGGGGTTTCCACTGTTTAGGTACATCAGGGGCTCTCCAAACGCGACATGGCGTCCGATCTGAATTCCAGCCAATTTTGCATTGAAAAAGTCAAACGGCGCTCCTTCCCTTCTGAGCTCTGCCATGCCCCGTAACAGTGGCTCCTCCCCACATATCAGGTAACAGCGTACTCAGGACAAATTGCACAATAACATTTGCAGTCCAATTTCTGTTACCCTTGGTAAAATGAAAAAAATTGAACCTGAAGTATTTTTTTTGTGAAAATAAGTTAAATGTTCATTTTTTTTAAAATATTCAAAAAATTCCTGTGATGCACCTAAAGGGTTAATAAACTTCTTGAATGTGGTTTTGAGCACCTTAAGGGGTGCCGTTTTTAGAATGGTGTCACTTTTGGGTATTTTCTATCATATATACCCCGCAAAGTGGCTTCAAATGTGATGTGGTCCGTAAAAATAAAATGGTGTTGCAAAAATGAGAAATCGCTGGTCAATATTTAACCCTTATAACTTCCTAAGAAAAAAAAATTTTGGTTCCAAAATTGTGCTGATGTAAAATAAACATGTGGGAAATGTTACTCATCAAGTTTTTTTTTGTGCTGTATCTCTGTGATTTAAGGGCATAAAAATTCAAAGTTGGAAAATTGCAAAATTTTAAAAATTTTCGCCAAATTTCCATTTTTTTCACAAATAAACGCAAGTTATTTGAATCAAATTTTACCACTAACATGAAGTACAATATGTCATGAGAAAACTTTGTCAGAATCACCGGGATCCATGGAAGCATTTCAGAGTTATTACCTCATAAATGGACAGTGGTCAGAATTATAAAATTTGGCCCGGGAGTTAACGTGCAAACCACCCTTGGTAGTGAAGGGGTTAAGGTCTCAGTTTTCCAAAAAGTTTACACAATGAAAAAAAGCTCGTACCATCTGAATTCGGCAGGTGTGAAATGCAAGCTCCATACATAAACTACCAATGCACAGAAAGTGCGCAGCAAGGCTCTATCCTAGTATAGATGACCGGCGGGGCATCAATTCAGCGAAACCACTCAGTGCGAGGATGCTTTTTGTCACTGTTGCTGAGATTCATTGCACTCTTCTCATGAACCAAAGTATGTACAGTCTGTAAGTCCAGCCATCTCTTTTAGAAGTTACAACAATTGTTCTTGGTAAAGTAGCAAATTAATCTCTCTGTACAAGACAATGACTAAAAACACAGAATACATTCTAGCAAATGGTTCAAGAGTAATAAAATTATGGAAAAGCCAAGTGAAAGTGCTTAGTTTATTAAAGAAAACCCATCAACATAACAGAATTGAAACTGTTTTGTGTGAAATAAGCTAAAATTCTTCCAATCTGATGTGCAGGACAAATCAATAATTTCCAAAAATTAGATGCAGTTGTAGCTGCATAAAAGGATCACACCGGATACCAAAAGCAAAGGTTCACATACTTTTACCAGACACAGAGGTATGATATTGGATGGTTATCCTCATTTAAAAAAATGTCAACGTTTCATATCTTTTACTCATTTGTTTGATTTAGCTCTTTATATTCACTTTTAGGAATTGTGTGATTATCTAGTGTAGAGTTAGATCAAATTTATGCAGAAATACAGAAAATTAGGAAGGGTTCCCAGATTTCAAAGCACCACTGTATATACTGTATTTTTAACTTTGTGCAAACTGTAAAGGAGGAAATTTCTGTTAGTACTACTGTGTGTGTATAAAACATTACACATTCATTTAACCAACCTAATCAACCTTATCAGCCTAAATTGTCCATTTTTTTCTTATTTATTACCATGAGAAATATTAATATTGAATCTCAATCATAACAACTATGCTAAAGAAGTCTGTGCTTTTCAAAATAAGCCATAATCATATGATATATGCAAATGCACTTCAACAGTAATGTGTTATTTTATGTTCGTAATTCAATAAGAATTTATTACATTTGATTTTTAGAATATGGACAAAGAAGAGGAGATATTGTTTGCTAATATAGCAACTGGATGACAGTATCTTCAAGCCATTAATTAATAAAGCTATCAGGAGTGCTGACGTTTGGATTAACGCTGGCATATATAAGACATTCTTTCTTGTGTTCTTTCATGTTCATGCGAAAGACCAAAATTATTTATTTTGGCTCAAGTTGCTGTCTCACATTTTCAGACAATCATTTATCAGAGAACTAGTTATTTTCTTTTTTGTGTCTCCACATTATATTGAAGGGCACAAGGAAACAGTACAAAATTGAGTCATATAAATATCTGCTATCGTGCTTTTTGTCAATTATTTCATTTTTTCAGCTAAATTTAAAATGATGATTTCAATAAACTGACATCCCTACAAAAAACGTATACTCACTCTGACACTGCCCAATTAGAGCTCGAATTGAAGTTACATACCTGTAACATACTCTTAAAAGAATCGAAACACACAAATGTCAATTTATTCATCAATTACCAGGCAAATAAAGCAGAATTTCCAGAAAAGATACCCCAGCATTAAAAATTTTGTGGTTAACCCCTTAATCCTAGGAGCATTTTTCAGTTTTGCATTTTTGTTTTTCGCTCCTCTTCTTCCCAGAGCCATAACTTTTTTATTTTTCCATCAATATGGCCATATGAGGGCTCGTTTTTTGCAGGACAAGTTGTACTTTTGAAAGACACAATTGGTTTTATCATGTCATGTACTAGAAAACGGGAAAGAGATTCTAAGTGCAGAGAAATTGCAAAAAAGTGCAATACCACACTTGTTTTTTGTTTGTTTTTTTTACTAGGTTCACTAAATGCTAAAACTGACCTGCCATTATGATTCTCCAGGTCATTACGAGTTCATAGACACCAAACATATCTAGGTTCTTTTTTTATCTAAGTGGTGAAAAAATTCCAAACTTTGTTAAAAAAAATTGCGCCATTTTCAGATACCCATAGCACCTCCATTTTTCGTGATCTTGGGTTGGGCCAGGGCTTATTTTTTGCATGCTGAGCTAACATTTTTAATTACTCCATTTTGGTGCAGATACGATCTTTTGATCGCCTGTTATTGCATTTTTATGCAATATCGCGGTGACCAAAAAAACATAATTCTGGCATTTTTAATTTTTTTCTCGCTACGCCATTTAGCGATCAGGTTAATCCTTTTTTATTGATAGATCGGGCTATTCTGAAAGCAGTGATACCGAATATGTGTATGTTTCACTTTATTTTTATTGTTTTATTTTGAATGGGGCAAAAGGGGGTGATTTGAACTTTTATAATTTTTTTATTTTTTTAGATTTTTTAAAACTTTTTTTACTTTTGGCAAGCTTCAATAGTCTCATTGGAAGACTAGAAGCTGCCACAACCCTATCAGCTCTGCTACATAGAGGCGATGATCAGATCACCTCTATATAGCTGATATACTCACTTGCTATGAGCACCGACCACTGGGTGGCACTCACAGCAAGCCAGCACTGACAACCATAGAATCATAGAATCATAGAATCGTAGAGTTGGAAGGGACCTCCTGGGCCATCAGGTCCAACCCCCTGCTCAAAGCAGGATTCGCTAAATCATCGAAGTCAGATGTCTGTCCAGCTTCTGTTTGAAGACTTCCATTGAAGGAGAACTCACCACTTCTCGTGGCAGCCTGTTCCACTCATTGATCACTCTAACTGTCAAAAAGTTTTTTCTAATATCTAATCTGTGTCTCCTCCCATTCAGTTTCATCCCATTGCTTCTAGTCTTTCCTTGTGCAAATGAGAATAAAGTTGATCCTTCTACAATGTGACAGCCCTTTAGATATTTGTAGACAGCTATTAAGTCTCCTCTCAGTCTTCTCTTTTGCAAACTAAACATTCCCAAATCCTGCAACCTTTCCTCATAAGACAGGGTTTGCAGACCGGTCACCATTCTGGTCGCTCTTTTCTGAACTTGCTCCAGTTTGTTGATGTCTTTTTTAAAATGTGGTGCCCAAAACTGGACACAATATTCCAGATGAGGTCTGACCAAAGAGGAGTAGAGGGAAATAATGACTTCATGTGATCTAGACTGTATGCTTCTGTTAATACATCCTAGAATTGCATTTGCCTTTTTTGCTGCTGCATCACACTGTTGACTCATATTCAGTCTGTGATCTATTAGTATACCCAAGTCTTTTTCACATGTGCTGTCACTTAGCCCTATTCCTCCCATTCTATATATGCTTTTTTCATTTTTATTGCCCAGATGTAGTACTTTGCATTTCTCCCTGTTAAAAACCATTCTGTTAGTTGCTGCCCACTTCTCCAGTTTATTTAAATCTTTTTGAATCCTCTCTCTCTCTTCTCTAGTATTAGCTATCCCTCCTAACTTTGTGTCATCAGCAAATTTAATCAGTTTACCCTCAATTCCTTCATCTAAATCGTTGATAAAGATGTTGAACAATACAGGGCCCAGGACAGAGCCCTGTGGTACTCCACTTGAGACATTCTTCCAACTGGATGTGCAGCCATTTACGACCACTCTTTGGGTCCGATCACTAAGCCAGTTATGAGTCCACCTAACAGTTGCCTTGTCCATTCCATACTTACTCATTTTTTCAATAAGGATTGTATGAGAGACTTTGTCAAATGCTTTGCTGAAGTCAAGATATACTATATCTACAGCATTTCCTTGATCCACCCAATCAGTGATACCGTCATAGAAGGAAATTAAGTTAGTCTGACATGACTTATTAGTTACAAACCCATGCTGACTCTGTTTAATCACTTCATTCTTATCCAGGTATTGACATACATGTTGTTTAATAATTTGTTCAAAGATCTTTCCTGGTATAGAAGTCAGACTCACCGGCCTATAGTTCCCTGGGTCCACCTTCTTCCCCTTTTTGAAGATAGGAACAACATTTGCTCTTCTCCAGTCTTCTGGCACTTCTCCTGTTCTCCAAGAATTTTCAAAGATTATGGAGAGGGGTTCAAAAATTTCTTCTCCACGAGACCTCCGGTTGTCATGCCAACACACCAGTGACCCGCGATCATGTGATGGGGGTCACCGGTGTGCGCATTTCCGGCCCGAAGGCCGGAAGCACTTGTTAACCAACACAATGTATTAGAATGTGTTCCCTTTATTTTTTTGAGCAGCATATATATATATATATATATATATATATATATATACTGTATATATATATATATATATGTATAAATATACAGTATATATATGTATATATATATATTGTAGTGCTGCGGTAGCACCATATGCAGTGATGAGGCAGTGACCCACAAAGTTCAAACATAAGTCTCTTTAATGTGTTACTTCACACACAAAAGTCCATAGTACTTTATAATACACAGCATCAAAGCTCAATACACACAGTTGCATCCCATCTCAGTGCCCGTTTCATGGCACTACGCATCATACGGCTTTAGATTGCAGTCCCTAAACAGGCCGGATTTCTCTTTATCCAGTTTCCCTGGGTGATTGCACGCCGTGACCAAGTCTACACACAGCCTTACATGTTGCAGGCACTACTCATGCCAATCTTCCTCTGACTAGTTCCCATGGGTGTCCTGCACCACTGCATTACTGTCTCTTTACTCACACAACCATACACAGTCCAGGATATTCTCCGGATCGCAGCCGAGCACCATATCCACCTGTTTTGCAATTGTTACACACACCAGTCCTCTTTCGGGCAGAGGACATCCACCTCCAGTTCACCTCCGGGCACAGGACTGTCCACATCTGAGACCTGATACCATTGACAATGTGTATTGCTGTGTATGCTGCAGGTGCCAGGCTATTCAGCTGCCCTGGCTGCTGGCTCCATTGGCCTGCGCTGCTTCACACACACTGCAAGTGCTCTGCAGGCCTCTGCTCTGCACATCAGCACACACCAGACTGACACGGATTCTATAACTGACACACCCATACCCCTCACTACAGGGATTTTAACAAAGAACCTGTGGCCTTCGGCCACATGGAAAACCCAGACTGGAAATGAAGTGGACTGCACCACTGTCATACTGCAGTCAGTTTCAAACACCCATTCCAGAGCAGGTTTTTCCCCATGTCTGTCTTGGACAATAGCATGTGAAAGACTACAGTTTTTTTATTATTAAACTGCAATACAGTCATTGCTACACCCATGACTGCCATGCACACCTATGGACTTCATACATCTCTATGCACAAACCGGGGAGAACACACAGTGACCCCCTACCTGTGACATCAGTCACTGCTTCACCATTGCAATCCCAGCTACACCTGTGACAGCAATGCATTACCCATTTAGGGATGAGCGAATATCTTTGGATAACTGAATAGGTGCATCAGGATCCCGGAAACCAGAATCACTCCCAATAATCAGCTGTTCAGTTCCGCAGCTGCATGCATCGTGGCTGTATCACAGTCACAACACATGTATGGAGAGCCTGTTTGTTGTGACTGTCACAGCCGCTACACATGCAGCTGTGGCGCCAAACAGCTGATTATCAGGAGCGCTCCAGGTATCCGGTTCCAGAGGCAGCTATTCGGTAAGCGCTATAGCTATTCGGACAAGCACTTATCCAAGGTTATTTGCTTATATATATAATATATACAGTATATACTGTATATATATATATATATATATATATATATAACAAAATTGTAAAAAACAGCACAAAATAGAAAAAAGATTTGGATGCAAGCCCTCCAGGTACATACAAAACCTCCAAATAGTCCATCAAAAAAGAGGGCAGCACACCATGCTTGAGAAAGGTTCAGACTTACTGAACCAAAACACTGCTGCATGGGCACATAGCCATATGGGCTATTAAAAAATGCTTTATTTAAAACCAACATGGTGTGCTGCCTTCTTTTTTGATAGACTATATATATATATATATATATATATATATTGCATGTCTTTGAATTCTGAGTTGATAAAGGCTGTAGGAAAAGAAAGCAATTATTTGATCTCACTCAATGAATCTGTGCTATAAATTTGCATGTCTAAGCCATCTGTAAATAAAAACCTGCAAAGTGAATATATTTTGTAACATAATCAAGGGCGTATGCATTAGTTTGCATTTCTGCTTACTGTCAGTAGAGATGTTGTTATGAATCATTCAAAAGGGAAAAAAACAGTTACAAGTCATTAAATATCCTTTAGATGTTTACCTAATCTTTATTTAGCTAAGGTTAGAGACATGTAATGCATCAGTGATTCATCTACGTGGCCAATGTAAAGCAGGAGCAACAATGAATGATAATAATGTAGTGACTAGTGTTGAGCATTCCGATACCGCAAGTATCGGGTATCGGCCGATACTTGCTGTATCAGAATTCCGATACCGACTTCCGATATTTTTTCAATATCGGAAGTCGGCATCGGAATCGGAAGTTCAAAGTTGATGGACAGCCTGACGTCATCATGATGCGTGGTGTGTGCGCATCATGATGCGCCATCATTTCGTGCCTTCCGGGGGTCTCTGCCGGCCTGCCGGGGGGCTGTGCCGGCCTGCCGGGGGGCTGTGTGGACTGCCCGGGGTCTGTACCGGCCTGCCGGGGGGCTGTGCCGGCCTGCCGGTGGTCTGTGCACCCTGTGGGGGTCTGTACCGGCCTGCCGGGGGGCTGTGCCGGCCTGCCGGGGGGCTGTGCTGATGTCCGGGGGTCTGTGCAAGCATCGTCCGATGGGACTACAAGTCCCATCGGGCGATGCCTGCTACCATGACAGTGATTGACACATTAGCCAATGATGGGACAGTAGTAGTCCCATCATCCGGCTAATGTGTTAAATGTTAAAAAAAAAAAAAAAATACTACATACATACTACATGCATGCTACATACATACTACATGCTACATACATACTACATACATACTACATACATACTACATACATACCACATATATACTACATACATAACACATATATACTACATACATACTACATACATACTACATACATACTACATACATACTACATATATACTTCATATATACTACATGCATGCTACATACATACTACATGCTACATACATACCACATATATACTACATGCATGCTACATACATACTGCATGCTACATGCATGCTACATACATACTACATACATACTACATGCTACATACATACCACATATATACTACATACATACTACATACAATACATTCATACAATCAATACATAGACATACAGTACATATAACATAGAGTAACATACTTACCAATACTTGTCACATTGTTCCCCGAAGCCATTGTCTTTTACGGAATAAATATTAACATAACAAACCACAAAAATACTCACCCACGATCCGAAGCAGTCCAAGAGTGTGTCCCACGATGATCTTGGGTAGAGAACTGCAGCATCAGCTGTTGCTGCCGTTCTCTACGGGCTGCAGGAATCCAATGACGGAAGGTAGGTATCCTTCCGCACTGTATTCCTCCGACACTTAAAAAAAAAAAAAGTCCCTAGTCTCACTTTATGCCATTGCTGCGTGGGAATTTCCCACACAGCAATGGCATAAAGTGAGAATAGGGACTTTTTTTTTTTTAAGTGGCGGAGGAATACAGTGCGGAAGGATACCTACCTTCCGTCATTGGATTCCTGCAGCCCGTAGAGAACGGCAGCAACAGCTGATGCTGCAGTTCTCTACCCAAGATCGTCGTGGGACACACTCGTGGACTGCTTCGGATCGTGGGTGAGTATTTTTGTGGTTTGTTATGTTAATATTTATTCCGTAAAAGACAATGGCTTCGGGGAACAATGTGACAAGTATTGGTAAGTATGTTACTCTATGTTATATGTACTGTATGTCTATGTATGTATTGTATGAATGTATTGTATGTAGTATGTATGTAGTATATATGTGGTATGTATGTAGCATGTAGTATGTATGTAGTATGTATGTAGCATGCATGTAGCATGCATGTAGTATATATGTAGTATGTATGTAGCATGTAGTATGTATGTAGCATGCATGTAGTATGTATGTAGCATGCATGTAGTATGTATGTAGTATGTATGTAGCATATATGTAGTATGTATGTAGTATGTATGTAGCATGCATGTAGTATGTATGTAGCATGCATGTAGTATGTATGTAGTATGTATGTAGTATGTATGTAGCAT
Organism: Dendrobates tinctorius; assembly: GCF_039654945.1. Classification (NCBI taxonomy): domain Eukaryota; kingdom Metazoa; phylum Chordata; class Amphibia; order Anura; family Dendrobatidae; genus Dendrobates; species Dendrobates tinctorius. The sequence goes on from NW_027361694.1 coordinate 5,727,497, forward strand.
GCATGTAGTATGTATGTAGCATGCATGTAGTATGTATGTAGTATGTATGTAGTATGTATGTAGTATGTATGTAGCATGCATGTAGTATGTATGTAGTATGTATGTAGTATGTATGTAGCATGCATGTAGTATATATGTAGTATGTATGTAGCATATATGTAGTACGTATGTAGCATGTAGTGTATATGTAGTATGCATGTTGCATGCATGTAGTATATATGTAGTATGAATGTAGCATGTATGTAGTATGTAGTATGAATGTAGCATGTATGTAGTATGCATGTTGTATGTATGTAGCATGTATTTTTTTTTTTTTTTTTTTACATTCAACACATTAGCCGGATGATGGGACTACTACTGTCCCATCATTGGCTAATGTGTCAATCACTGTCATGGTAGCAGGCATCGCCCGATGGGACTTGTAGTCCCATCGGACGATGCCTGCACAGACCCCCGAAGCCTGCACAGCCCCCCGGCAGGCCGGCACAGCCCCCCGGCAGGCCGGCACAGCCCCCCAGAGCCTGCACAGCCCCCCGGCAGGCCGGCACAGCCCCCCGGCAGGCCGGCACAGACCACCGGAGCCTGCACAGACCCCCTGGCAGGCCGGCACAGCCCCCCGAAAGGCCCGTACAGACCCCAGAGAGGCTGTACAAGGGAAAAACAGAATTTTTCTTATTCCGATACCGGAAGTCCCATAGACTTGAATGGGACTTCCGGTATTGGAATCGGCGATACCGATACTTTTTTTAAAGATCGGCCGATCCATTCCGATCCGATACTTTGAAGTATCGGACGGTATTGCTCAACTCTAGTAGTGACCCGATCCAGATTGGGTAAACCTGGACTGTGAGTAGCTTCTGTACACTGCAACTCACTCTTACATTATCTTTTTACTGTTATAGGGTATAAATGAATCAAAAACTCACTAATCTCATATATTCCTCAGGTATGTGTTTCAGTGTCTTATTAAGTGCACTTTTCATTTGGTGCTCCATATACTGGTGAAATACATGATTTATATATTAATCTCACAATGTGACACAAGAAATGAGAGCTATCGTATTGGTCAGTGACCCTGTCACCAAGATTCAATAGGAGGAGCTACCTCCAGTCTCTGTCTAGACAAGACATAGATCTTGTAAAGTACGTAGGGAGTTGGGTTCAATGTGTGACCCATAGCAGACCTCATGTCAGGGGTCTCCTGACCCCCTCCAGGCCCTATGCCTGGAGGTTCATCCTTCTCTACATCTCAAGACTTACAGCCAGGTCTAATGCCTTGGATCTTCCCCTGACTTTTACAGCCAAGATGGCTAAAGACTTTTAACCTTTCTCTTTTAACCCTGGATCCTGCGCTCTACGGATTTATCCGTGCTTCTCCAGCATTAGGTCACACTGAAGTGCACAGAAGAACCTATTGCCCGTGTGTTGAGGAAATTGACTGTCTCCCACCTCACCACAAAATTATCCGATATTTACTTCAAGTATATTTCTGCATAGACTGCGACAAGCTGTGAAATGGATACAGGATGTCAGGTCTGAAAATACCCTTACTATACATCTCCTATTCTACTTATATGACTCAAAAGACTTTGAACTCTCTCATAATTACCTGCAAGTACTGCTTCTAATACAGGATCTTAAAGCTCCAGAACCTTAATTCTGTGTCAGAATCCAATCCTTAACTGCATTGGCAGTGGATTCCCCATGTGAATTGTAAACCCTTACTCCATGTTATATCTCCCCGTTCTGCTGAATTAAAGCAGCTGTTATCCCCGAGACCTGTTGTCTGTGGTTAATTAATCGGCTGTGGACACTGCATGACAGTGGATAACAGTGAACGGAATACCCCATATCAGGGCTGTTGCATTAAGAGAACTCTAAGGGTATGTGCACACATTGTGGATTTGCTTGTAGAATTTTCTGCACCGATTCTTCTTCTCTTGGCAGAAAATGCAGTTGATAATCCGCGTGGATTTTTCCGCAGCCTGTGCACACCAATTCTGGATTCCCATTGATTAACATTGGTTGTGCACTTCACTGCGGATTTGGTGCAAAAATAAAATATTATTAGATATATCGTAAAACCGGTAGCACTCATCCAATATTAGTGCATATCCAATAACAATGTTTCAGTTCCTACTGGAAGGTTTTTTAGGAACTAAAATGTTGCTATTGGATAAGTAAATCTAGTTGAGGTCTCACTTGGATTTTGCACTCTCAGACGGTCAGTGCTGCATCTATTTTCTATACATTAATTGATGTATGTAGTTATTTCCCAAAACAAATTTTTTTTTACAAATATAAGCTTTTATCTTACTACAAATATATTGTATTTTAATCATATCCTTCATAAAAATTTTTTTGAATGGCCCTATATAATTTACTTTAAAGAAAAAAATACAGTAAACCATTAAATTCAGATGAATCAAGTAAGAGATTTTTGACAAATAAAGAAAAAAAACTACCTATAATTACTAGAGAACAATATAGGATTCTCCAAATTCTATTCTACAGTAGTTGTTAACTGGGAAAACATTGAAAAGGCTGGAATCACCATAAACCATTTCGGCATCACTAAACCTCCTATTCTGCTTAAAAATAATACATAGTAATAAAAGTTACTCTTACCAAATAATTAGCTTTAAGAACTACTGGACATGAGTTTGTGTCAATGCCCAAGAACATGTGTCAGATGTATTCATAGGCATTTCAAAGCTAAACTGTCAGATTTGTTTGCTGATATTACAGCAAAAAGTTTATGCTCCTAGTAACCAAAAAATATACTTGAAGCAACCAAGTGGACTCATAGGTAGTGTTGAGCATTCCGATACCGCAAGTATCGGGTATCGGCCGATACTTGCTGTATCGGAATTCCGATACCGACTTCCGATATTTTTTCAATATCGGAATTCGGCATCGGAATCGGAAGTTCAGTTGATTGACGGCCTGACGTCATCATGATGCGCGGTGTGTGCGCATCATGATGCGCCGTCATTTCGGGCCTTCCGGGGGTCTCTGCCGGCCTGCCGGGGGGCTGTGCCGGCCTGCCGGGGGGCTGTGTGGACTGCCCGGGGTCTCTGCCGGCCTGCCGGGGGGCTGTGCCGGCCTGCCGGTGGTCTGTGCACCCTGTGGGGGTCTGTACCGGCCTGCCGGGGGGCTGTGCCGGCCTGCCGGGGGGCTGTGCTGATGTCCGGGGGTCTGTGCAAGCATCGTCCGATGGGACTACAAGTCCCATCGGGCGATGCCTGCTACCATGACAGTGATTGACACATTAGCCAATGTGGGAATTTCCCACACAGCAATGGCATAAAGTGAGACTAGGGACTTTTTTTTTTTTAAGTGGCGGAGGAATACAGTGCGGAAGGATACCTACCTTCCGTCATTGGATTCCTGCAGCCCGTAGAGAACGGCAGCATCATCTGATGCTGCCGTTCTCTACCCAAGATCGTCGTGGGACACACTCGTGGACTGCTTCGGATCGTGGGTGAGTATTTTTGTGGTTTGTTATGTTAATATTTATTCCGGAAAGACAATGGCTTCGGGGAACAATGTGACAAGTATTGGTAAGTATGTTACTCTATGTTATATGTACTGTATGTCTATGTATGTATTGTATGTATGTAGTATATATGTGGTATGTATGTAGTATGTATGTAGTATATATGTAGTATGTATGTAGCATGTAGTATGTATGTAGTATGTATGTAGCATGCATGTAGCATGCAGTATGTATGTAGCATGCATGTAGTATATATGTAGTATGTATGTAGCATGTAGTATGTAGCATGCATGTAGTATATATGTAGTATGTAGCATGTAGTATGTATGTAGCATGCATGTAGTATATATGTGTTATGTATGTAGCATGTAGCATGCATGTAGCATGCATGTAGTATGTATGTAGTATATATGTGGTATGTATGTAGCATGCAGTATGTATGTAGCATGCATGTAGTATATATGTAGTATGTATGTTGCATGTAGTATGAATGTAGCATGTATGTAGTATGTAGTATGAATGTAGCATGTATGTAGTATGCATGTTGTATGTATGTAGCATGTAATTTTTTTTTTTTTTTTTTTACATTTAACACATTAGCCGGATGATGGGACTACTACTGTCCCATCATTGGCTAATGTGTCAATCACTGTCATGGTAGCAGGCATCGCCCGATGGGACTTGTAGTCCCATCGGACGATGCCTGCACAGACCCCCGGAGCCTGCACAGACCACCGGCAGGCCGGCACAGCCCCCCGGCAGGCCGGCACAGCCCCCCGGCAGGCCGGCACAGCCCCCCGGCAGGCCGGCACAGCCCCCCGGCAGGCCGGCACAGCCCCCCGGAGCCTGCACAGACCACCGGCAGGCCGGCACAGACCACCGGAGCCTGCACAGACCCCCTGGCAGGCCGGCACAGCCCCCCGAAAGGCCCGTACAGACCCCAGAGAGGCTGTACAAGGGCAGGAAAGGGTTTTTCTTATTCCGATACCGGAAGTCCCATAGACTTGAATGGGACTTCCGGTATCGGAATCGGCGATACCGATACTTTTTTTAAAGATCGGCCGATACCATCCGATACGATACTTTGAAGTATCGGACGGTATCGCTCAACTCTACTCATAGGTATGAGCACAGTGTTTTGGAAGAAGAGCATTCCTTCCACCTCCCTAATCCTTACTCATTGTTCATACAAGACAGCTGTGTACACGTGTATTTATATCAACCAGTCAAATACCACCCCACAGGGCAGAGATTGCAATCCTCATTATCACATCAGATTCATAAATTTTTGTGTGCAATTTTGGTTAATAATTGTAAAATGTATGTATAATGGTACCCCAACATGCAGGGAGCTTTGCTTTAGAACATAATACTGCTTTAGAAAGTGCCAATATGTGTAGACTTACTTAAGCCCTCTATGATCATTAGACCAAATTTGTCTAAACCCAAGGGTTATGGTGGAATTAGCCAGCCATCTAATGTGTGTGGAGGCCTGAATAGGGGATTTCTCTAGACAGGTGATGTGGGAGGAGATAAGGATATGGCAAGTCATAAAATCTGAATATGAGAGATGAGAGGATCAGCCTATGAAGAAGTGAGTTTGAGTTGAATTTTTTGACATTTTCTATTCCGCGTAAATTCAAACACTTTGAGATTCAATTTGTGTTTCACAAAAACAAAACTTGCCTGGCTCTATTTCTGAGGCATTAAAACAGTGGGCTAACATCATTTTCCATTGCCATGAGTGCTCCCCCTTGATGCCCTTCAGCTATGACATCTTACAGAATATAATATCTTGGACAATGATGGTCAGTACTTGGGCCATGTGAGATCACCAGTTCACAGTTAAGCACAGTTTGCATGGCAGAGTTGTTTTCCATCTCTAGCGTTACTGAGTAAAGGCCCCTTTACATTTAGCGATGCACCAGCGATCCCGACCACGATATGACCCAGTCAGGATCGCTGGTGCATCGCTAAATGGTCGCTAGTGAGCTGCCAAACAGGCAGATCTCACTAGCGATGCAGCAGCAGTCAGCGGTCGCTCTTACCTTTCAGACGCGGCAAGGGTGTCTGTAATCCGCCTGCATCCATGGCTAGCTCGTTGGCGCCAGCAGGAAGTCGATGACGAGAAATGGACCAGGCCAATCTCACGCGATCAGCGATAGCCAGCGGGGGAGCCAGTCGGAGGTAGGTATCACATGTAGCAATATCGCTAACAATATTGCTGCTGCGTCACAAAATCGGTGACGCTTTAGCGATATTGCTAGTGATATCGCTATGTGTAAAGCCCCCTTAAATCTCACTTCTGTAGTATTTAAGATCTTTTTGGTCAGTGGGGTCCTCTCACTCTTTATGTCGCTGTTTTTCCCATAGAGTGCAGGATTTTTAGTTTAGCAGGGTCTTCTCTCTTTTACCTGTAGAGGGTAAGTTTTTAGCCTGAAAATTGTAATCTCTTATGGTCAGTGTGGTCCTCTTTTTCTTTCACCTGTAAAGTATAAGCTCTTATAGTCAGCATGGTATTTTCTCTCTCACCTCTCCCCCACAAGATTTTCAGGATTGAGATTCGTGCAAATTTATTTGCCTTAAATTTGAATTTCAAAAGATCAGCTAATGTCTACTAACTTATATTACCTTAATACTTTCCATAATACTGACAGAGGATCTACTGTAAAATAAAAAGATGCAAGTGAAACAAAAAAACATCAAGATTAAATAGTAAAAGCTAATGCAAATTTTAAAGGTCCAGGTACTATATTACCAGTCTAAAAATGCAATTGTGGTTTAAAGTAAAACATTCACTTTAAGTGCATTTGTTAAAAGAATAAAAGCCATTCAAAAATTATAACCTTTCATGCCATAGCACAAGCTGAAATGAGTTGTCGAGACACTTCACTCTTTTTATACAAAAATGCTAGTTTTTGTCTCAAATAATTTGCATGCATGCTTGGGTAAAAAAATCTTTTGAAAGCATAATGAGATAGTAGTAGGGGTGATTTTCAAATTCCTCTAAACCTTTCCATTATTTCATTGTGGCTGCTTCTATAGTGCTTCACAATCTGAATGGAAACGTCTGCTATGCACTATCTAATCACAGCAGCTTTTTGCACTTAAGCATAGCATACACAGTGGAAAAACCATTGATGAAAATGACTGCCAAATAAAAGGTAGTTAATGAAGCCTCAAATTTGCATATAGTTTAAATTATTAGTGGAAAATAACGTAATAATTTTCCGTTACCTGCTCATATTTAATGTAACTCTTACAATTATAAAAAGCTGTTATATACAGTATATTTGGTATTATTTATGTCATGCAACTGATTTTTTTTTAATAAATGCAAAAAATTTTACAATGCATGTCAGCATTTTTTTTTCCATTTTTCTATTAAAGCTTTGCATACATATTAGAATAATGTTGATAGAACTTGACAATTCCAGTAGAATATGTCAACAATTTGCTGTGCATGGAAAGCATCTATTCTTTCTCATGACAGCAGATATCTGGGAAAACCTGATGGCATCCATTTTTGTGCTAGGGATCAGGCCGCCATCAAAAGTGTCAAGCACTGGCTTGTCTAAATCTCTGCTTTGAGTAAACATACAAGCTTCTTGAAATGTACATGTATATTGCTATGTAAAAAACCATTATGCTTCACCAGTGTAGAACAAATTGACTGTTGATCTATCAAATTGTTTTTGGTTTTTTTTAAAACAAGTTGGATCAACTCCTTAAACGTGATTTCAGAAACCTTACTGAATTTAATATTAATTTCTATTTAGTGTAAAATAAATGAATCACTTCCCTAATATAATGTACTTCAATTTAAAATTCCTTCCCCTCCATTTCTGCTCTAATTTCCTATCTGTGTTATTTTCACTCATATCCGATGATGTTTTGTTTGCATATCCCAGCATGCACTGGGAACTATCAACTGAGACTTCATTGATAGCAATAATTGGCTCAAAATCTGTCCCCACATTGAAATGGTTTACCATCAGGGATGACCCTTTCAGAGGCTAAGCTATTCTCTGCTATACTAAGCATCCATTGATTGTTAATACCGAGGCATGCTCAGTATAATGTCCCTAATCAATGCTTACTTTTATTATGCACTAACAGTGCGCTCCCTCCTCTGTTCTATTTAGAGAACTTCACCTTGACATATTCAATGGTATATCAAGCGTTAAATGCAAAGTTTCACATTATTTGTAAAACAATAAGGCCACGTTCACACAATGAGTATTTGGTCAGTATTTTACCTCAGTATTTGTAAGCCAAAACAAGGAATGGAAGAGTCAGAGGAAAAGTATAATTGAAACATGTCACCACTTCTGTATTTTAACCCACTCCTGGTTTAATGTCATGTAAAAAGTTGCTACATCTTTGAGTCAGGCAAACACTTATATGATACATGCTGTGAACATTGCATTGAAAGGCAATCAATCAGTGTTTTTGAAACAGGTAGGAAATACATATCCGTTTCAACTATATTAGTCCACATACTTTAACCCCTTAACAACCGCCGATACGCCTTTTAACGGTGGAAGTTAAGGGGTCTTATTCCTCAGCGCCACTTTTTAAAGATGCTGAGAAATAAGTGTATTTGTGCCCCTCCAGAGTTGGAAAATCTCCGGGGTCGGTTTCTACCGTCCCGACTCTTGTGTTTGCCGTTATTCACCGAATGAAATTTTACCACTAACATGAAGTACAACATGCCACAAAAAAACAATTTCAGAATCAGTGGAATCCATTGAAGCGCTCCAGTACTATAACCTCATAAAATGACATTGGTCAGAAGGTCAGAATTGTAAAACCTTGCTTGGTAATTAACCCCTTCACGACCCATGACGCCTACGTAGGCGTCATGAAAAGCCGTGCCCAAACGACCTATGACGCCTACGTAGGCGTCATGCTATAAATAGCCCCCCTGCGGGTCGGGTGACCGGGGTCACTGAAAGGTCACCCGACCCGCACACAGAGGACACGCTACAGTTAATCCCTGGGGGCGTGGCTTAGCCCCCACGTGCCTACGATCGCTCTGATTGGCTGTTTCACTTTTAACAGCCAATCAGAGCGATTTGTAATATTTCACCAATGAAATTTGGTGAAATATTACAATCCAGCCATGGCCGATGCTGCAATAGCATCGGACATGGCTGGACACCGACACCCGACCCCCCCACACACCGACTGGCGGGGCCGATCGGCCCCCGCCACCGATGGACGGCGGCGATCGGTCGCCGTCATCATCTGCTCCCCCTCCCCTTCCTATCGCTCCCTCCCACCTTCCGATCCCCCCGGGACCTCCGATCGTGCTCCCGGTGTCCCGCCGTGGCTCCCGGCATCCGGATCATGGGCGCCGCCATCTTGCAAAATGGCGGGCACATGCGCAGTGCGCCTGCCATTGTCCAAGATGGCGGCGCCCATGAATTTGCCGGTTGCCCGTTCATTTTTCATTTTCATCACTGTGATACACTCTCACAGTGATCAAAATGAAAAAAAAAAGTAAATACACCCCCCTTTTATCACCCCCATAGCCAGGCGCAAATAATAAAATAAAAAAAATATATTTTTTTCCATTTAGGGTTCGAACTAGGGTTAGGGTTGGAATTAGGGTTACAGATAGGGTTAGGGTTAGAAATAGGGTTAGGGTTGGAATTAGGGTTAGGGTTAAAATTAGGGTTAGGGTTAAAATTAGGGTTAGGGTTAAAATTAGGGTTAGGGTTAAAATTAGGGTTAGGGTTAAAATTAGGGTTAGGGCTGGAATTAGGGTGAGGGCTGGAATTAGGGTGAGGGCTGGAATTAGGGTGAGGGCTGGAATTAGGGTGAGGGGTGGGTTGGGATTAGGGTTAGAGTTGGGATTAGGGTTAGGGGTGTGTTGGCGTTAGGGTTGTGGTTAGGGTTATTATTAGGGTTGGGTTAGGAGTGTGTTGGGGTTAGAGTTGGAGTTAGAATTGAGGGGTTTCCACTGTTTAGGCACATCACGGGGTCTCCGAACGCGACATGGCGCCACGATTTATTCCAGGTAATTTTGCGTTCAAAATGTCAAACAGCACTCTCTCCATTCCGAGCCCCGACGTGTTCCCAAACAGTGGTTTACCCCCACATATGGGGTATCAGCGTACTCAGGAAAAATTGCACAACAACTTTGGGAGTCTAATTTCTCCTGTTACCCTTGGGAAAATAAAAAATTGGGGGCTAAAAAAATGATTTTTGTGAAAAAAAATGATTTTTTTTGTTTTCACGGCTCTGAGTTATAAACTTCGGTGAAGCACTTGGGGGTTCAAAGTGCTCATCAAACATCTAGATAAGTTCCTTGGGGGGGTCTAGTTTCCAAAATGGGGTCATTGTGGGGGGTTTCCACTGTTTAGGTACATCAGGGGCTCTGCAAACGTAACATGACGCCCGCAGACCATTCCATCAAGTCGGTATTTCAAAACGTCACTACTTCCCTTCCGAGCCCCGATGTGTGCCCAAACAGTGGTCCCCCCCACATATGGGGTACCAGCGTACTCAGGACAAACTGGACAACAACTTTTGGGGTCGAATTTATCCTGTTAACCTTGCGAAAATAAAAAATTGCGGGCTAAAAAATCATTTTTTGAGGAAAAAAAAAGATTTTTTATTTTCACGGTTCTGCGTTATAAACGTCTGTGAAGCACTTGGGGGTTCAAAATGCTCACCACGTATCTAGATAAGTTCCTTGGGTGGTCTAGTTTCCAAAATGGGATCATTTGTGGGGGGTTGCCACTGTTTAGGCACATCAGGGGCTCTGCAAACGTAACATGACGCCCGCAGACCATTCCATCAAGTCGGTATTTCAAAACGTCACTACTTCCCTTCCGAGCCCCGATGTGTACCCAAACAGTGGTCCCCCCCTACATATGGGGTACCAGCGTACTCAGGACAAACTGGACAACAACTTTCGGGGTCGAATTTATCCTGTTAACCTTGTGAAAACAAAAAATTGCGGGCTAAAAAATCATTTTTTGAGGAAAAAAATAGATTTCTTATTTTCACGGCTCTGCGTTATAAACTTCTGTGAAGCACTTGGGGGTTCAAAGTGCTCACCACACATCTATATAAGTTCCTTGGGTGGTCTAGTTTCCAAAATGGGGTCACTTGTGGGGGGTTTCCACTGTTTAGGCACATCAGGGGCTCTGCAAACGTAACATGACGCCCGCAGACCATTCCATCAAGTCGGTATTTCAAAACGTCACTACTTCCCTTCCGAGCCCCGATGTGTGCCCAAACAATGGTCCCTCCCCACATATTGTGTACCAGCGTACTCAGGACAAACTGGACAACAACTTTTGGGGTCAAATTTCTCCTGTTACTATTGTGAAAATAAAAAATAGCGGGCTAAATAAATCATTTTTTGAGGAAAAAAAAATATTTTTATTTTCACAGCTCTGCGTTATACACTTCTGTAAAGCACCTGGGGGATCAAAGTGCTCACTATGCATCTAGATAACTTCCTTAGGGGGTCTAGTTTCCAAAATGGGGTGATATGTGGGGGAGCTCCAAAGTGTAGGCAGACAGGGCCTCTCCAAACACGACATGGTGTCCGCTAACGATTGGAGCTAATTTTCCATTCAAAAAGTCAAATGGCGCTCCTTCCCTTCTGAGCCCTGCCGTGCGCCCAAACAGTGGTTCCCCCCACATATGGGGTGCCAGCGTACTCAGGACAAACTGAACAGCAACTTTAGGGGTCCAATTTATCCTGTTACCCTTGTGAAAATAAAAAATAGCGGGCTAAATATAATTTTTGAGGAAAAAAAATATTTTTTATTTTCATGGCTCTGCGTTTATAAACTTCTGTGAAGCACTTGGGGGTTCAAAGTGCTCACTACACATCTAGATAAGCTCCTTGGGGGGTCTAGTTTCCAAAATGGGGTCACTTGTGGGGGGTTTCAACTGTTTAGGCACATCAGGGGCTCTGCAAACGCAACATGATGCCCGCAGAACATCCCATCAGTCTGCATTCCAAAATCGCGCTCCTTCCCTTCTGAGCTCTCCCATGCGCCCAAACAGTGGTTTCCCCTGACATATGGGGTATAGATGTACTCAGGTCAAATTACACAACAACTTTTGTGGTCCATTTTCTCCTATTAGCCTTGTGAAAATAAAAAATAGCGGGCTAAAAAATCATTTTTGAGGAGAAAAAATTATTTTTTTATTTTCACTGCTCTGTGTCATAAACTTCTGTGAGGCACTTGGGGGTTCAAAGTCCTCACCACACATCTAGATAAGTTCCTTGGGTGGTCTAGTTTCCAAAATGGGGTCACTTGTGGGGGAGCTCCAATGTTTAGGCACACAGGGGCTCTCCAAACATGACATGGTGTCCACTAACGATTGGAGCTAATTTTCCATTCAAAAAGTCAAATGGTGCTCCTTCTCTTCGGGACCCTGCCGTGTGCCCAAACAGTGGTTTATGACCACATATGAGGTATCTGTGCACTCAGGAGAAATTGCCCAACAAATTTTAGGATCCATTTTATCCCATTGCCCATGTGAAAATGAAAAAACTGAGGCTAAAATAAAATTTTTGTGAAAAAAAAGTCCTTTTTTTTTTAACAGATCAATTTGTGAAACACCTGGCAGTTCAAAGTGCTCACTATGCATCTAAATAAGTTCCTTGGAGGGTCTAGTTTCCAAAATGGGGTCACTTGTGGGGGAGCTCCAATGTTTAGGCGCACAGGGACTCTCCAAACGCGACATGGCAACCGCTAAATATTCCAGCATATTTTCCATTCAAAAAGTCAAATGGCGCTCCTTCCCTTCTGAGCCCTGCCGTGCGCCCAAACAGTGGTTTATGACCACATATGAGGTATCGGTGTACTCAGGAGAAATTGCCCAACAAATTTTAGGATCCATTTTATCCTGTTGCCCATGTGAAAAATGAAAAAATTGATGCTAAAATAAAATTTTTATTGGAAAAATTAAAATGTTCATTTTTTCCTTCCACATTGCTTTAGTTGCTGTGAAGCACCTGAAGGGTTAATAATCTTCTTGAATGTAGTTTTGAGTAGCTTGAGGGGTGCAGTTTTTAGAATAGTGTCATTTTTGGGTATTTTCTGCCATATAGACCCCTCAAAGTGACTTCAAATGTGAGGTGGTCCCTAAAAAAAATGGTTTTGTAAATTTTGCTGTAAAAATGAGAAATCGCTGGTCAACTTTTAACCCTTATAACTTCCCAACAAAAAAATTTTTTGTTTCCAAAATTGTGCTGATGTAAAGTAGACATGTGGGAAATGTTATTTATTAACTATTTTGTGTCGCATAACTCTCTGGTTTAACGGATTAAAAATTCAAAATGTGAAAATTGCAAAATTTTCAAAATTTTCGCCAAATTTCTGTTTTTTTCACAAATAAATGCAAACATTATTGACCTAAGTTTACCACTAACATGAAGCCAAATATGTCACGAAAAAACATTCTCAGAATCGCTAGGATCCGTTGAAGCGTTCCTGAGTTATTACCTCATAAAGGGACACTGGTCAATATTGCCAAAAATGGCCAGGTCATTAAGGTCAAAATAGGCTGGGTCATGAAGGGGTTAAAATTAAAATTAGCGCTCAACTTTAGGATATTCAGAAGAATATTTATTGTAGTATGTAAAAAAGTTTCAGTCAAATTTTGACCTTCTTCAGTTATGGGGTGATCCATCCCTCTGCCTCTTGTAGTATGCTTATATCCACTGCATACTGGGTCTGGAGGCATGTCCTGCCCCATCTACTGGCTAACACAAGGATGTGGGACGGATCTCCCCAGTAAACAGCATACGTGCATATGTTGCCTCATCTACTGGCCTCTATAAGCATACTACAAGAGGCAGTGGGACGGATCACCTCATAACTGAAAAAGGTCAAAATTTGACCAAAACATTTTTTACGTACTACAATAAATATTCTTCTGAATATCCTAAAGTTGAGTGCTAGGTTTATAACTTATAACTACCTGGTTTGGGAACCTAACCTTTAGCACCATTACTTAAGTTGTGCTCACGGTGTTTTTCCCTTCATTAAAATTAAAATGCCTCAGTCACTAATGGGTTAAATAAACACACAGACAATAAAGAACACAACTTTAATAAAGCATTAGTAATTTAGAAAAGACCTACTGTAGCATAATCATAATAAAGTGCAGTGTAGATGTAAAAAAACATATCCGTCATGATATGTATAGGATAAGGCCTGCTTCACACGTGCGCATAAAAAATGTACACTTGACACGTTTCATATTTCAAGTCCAAATGGCATGCTTTTCCCATCTGTGTGTTCTTTGCCTCATACATGTGTATGTATACCATCCATGTGCCATTTGTGTGTGGTATGTATTTTTCAAAGACCTATAGACTTGTCTTGGTCAGTGTCATCTGTGCTACCAGTAAAAAATGAATGTCTCCTCGTGGTTTGCATGGACATACGTTCCTTGTAAAAACACAGACATGCGAGTAACCTTGTAGGCTATAATGGGTACGTGTGAAGTGCTAACAAATGGATGACACACGTACATGTCACGTGGACTTGAGAAAAAACCCTAAAACATAGCCTAGAAAAAATACATACATTATTAGGATTTCATCAAATGGAACACATTAACACATTCTATGGAGAAAAAAAAGTATCTGCTAAATACCCTGTATTTGTTATCCAGCACTTGCTGATTACTGTCATATATTTTACTGCAGAGTATTTTTGCAAATCTGTTTTCTTGCTGTGTCTCAGTTAGTGGGTGGTGTGAATGTTGTCTTACCGACTTGTTCACACTTGTGCATGTCACATATGTTTTTAATCCGTTTTTTCCTTGTCTAGCATGGTTTGAGAGACCCCACCCCTCTGTTGTGTGGCATGCACAAAAGAGCTGTCTTGCACCACAAGCCCATACTAAGAGGCGCCTGTCCGAATCCTGTTCATTTTAGACACAGTTGAGATGTTCAGGTTTTAAATACATTAGATAGCACTGCTTCAATACGGGTTACCTTGACGCAGTGAAGCAGCTTGGCATACATTTTTTTGCAAAAAAACGTATCGACTAAATGCCCTGTATTTGTTATCCAGCACTTGCTGATTACTGTCATATATTTTACTGCAGAGTATTTTTGCAAATCTGTTTTCTTGTTGTGTCTCAGTTAGTGGGTGGTGTGAACGTTGCCTTACCGACTTGTTCACACTTGTGCATGTCACATATGTTTTTAATCTGTTTTTTCCTTGCCTAGCATGGTTTGAGAGACCCCACCCCTCTCTTGTGTGGCATGCACAAAAGAGCTGTCTTGCACCACATGCCCATACTAAGAAGCACCTGTCCGAATCCTGTTCATTTGAGACACTGTCCATATGTTCAGGTTTTAAATACATTTGATAGGGACTGCTTCAATACGGGTTACCTTGACGTGGTGAAGCAGCTTGGAATACATTTTTTTGCAAAAAAAAAATTATAACTTATAACTACCTGGTTTGGGAACCTAACCTTTAGCACCATTACTTAAGTTGTGCTCACGGTGTTTTTCACTTCATTAAAATTAAAATTGGCTCAGTCACTAATGGGTTAAATAAACACACAGACAATAAAGAACACAACTTTAATAAAGCATTAGTAATTTAGAAAAGACCTACTGTAGCATAATCATAATAACGCACAGTCTAGATGTAAAAAAACATATCTGTCATGATATGAATAGGAAAAGGCCTGCTTCACACGTGCGCATAAAAAATGTACGCTTGACACGTTTCATATTTCAAGTCCAAATAGCATGTTTTTCCCATCTGTGTGTTCTTTGCCTCATACATGTGTATGTATACCATCCATGTGCCATGTTTTTCCCATCTGTGTGTTCTTTGCCTCATACATGTGTATGTATACCATCCATGTGCCATTTGTGTGTGGTGTGTATTTTTCAAAGACCTATAGACTTGTCTTGGTCAGTGTCATCTGTGCTACCAGTAAAAAATGGATGTCTCCTCGTGGTTTGCATGGACATGCGTTCCTTATAAAAACACAGACATGCGAGTAACCTTGTAGGTTATAATGGGTACGTGTGAAGTGCTAAAAAATGGTTGACACACGTACATGTCACGTGGACTTGAGAAAAAACCCTAAAACATAGCCTAGAAAAAAATACATACATTATTAGGATTTCATCAAATGGAACACATTAACACATTCTATGGAGCAAAATTTTATGGTAAAATTAAAAAAATAACATAACTGATATTTGAAAAGAGTCAATTGTGAAAACCATCAAAATAGAAATAAAAAACTGAGTGATTACAAATGCAGACAGATGCTATGAATACATGATTATATGATAGAACCCTATAAAACACTTCTGTAGCATTTCCAGGATTGAGCAAAGCATTGAACGAAGTATAGTGTGGAAAATAACTATTTCATATGTTGCAAATTTTACAAGTTTTCCCATCTACAAAGAATGAAGAGGTCTGTAATTCTTATTGTAGGTACACTTCAACTGTGGGAGACAGAATCTTTAAAAAAATCTAGAAAATCAAAAATTGTATGATTTTTACATAAATAACTTGTATTTTATTGCATGAAGTATTTGATGCAATAGAAAAGCAAAACTTACTCTTTGGTACAGACTCCTTTGTTTGCAATTACAGAGGTCAGCCGTTTCCCATAGTTCTTGATCAAATTTGCACACACTGCAGCAGGAATTGTGGCTCACTCCTCCATACAGATCTTATCAAGATCTTTCAGACTCCAGGAATGTAGCTGGCCAACATTGAGTTTAAGCTACCTCCAAAGATTTTCTATTGGGTTCAGGTCTGGAGACAGGCTACTCCACTCAAGGACCATGAAATTCAACTTAAAAAGCTACTTCTTAGTTGCCCTGGATGTGTGTTTTGGGTCATTGTCATCCCAAAATATTATGATACATAACCCCATCCATCCTCCCTTCAAAAAGGTGCAATTGTCAATGTCCCCTCTGCAGAAAATCCCGCTCATAGTATGATGTTCCTGCCACTATTCTACACAGTTAGGATGATGTTTTCTGGGTTGTCCTTATTCTTCATCTTCCTTCAAACAAGGCTAGTGTAGTTGATACAAAAAAGTTCTATTTTGCTCTCATCTGACCACATAACCTTCTCCCATGCCTCCTCTGCATCATCTACATAGTCACTGGTGAATTTCAAACAGGCCTGGACATGCGCTAGTGTGAGCAGGGGGACCTTGCATGCCCTGCAGGATTTTAATCCATGACGGCATAGTGTGTTACTAATAGTAATGTTTGAGACTGTGTGCAATCCTAGTTCTCTTCAGGTCATTGGCCAGGTCCTCCAGTGTAGTTATGGGTTGATTGCTGACTTCTCAGAATTATCCTTGCCTCATGAGGCAAAATCTTGCATGGAGCCCCAGACCAAGGTAAATTGACAGTCATCTTGTGTTCCTTCCATTTTCTAATATTTGTGCCAACAGTTGTTGCCTTATCACCAAGCTTCTTGCCTATAGTCCAACCCACCCTTGTACAGGACTACAATTTTCTCCCTGGTGTCCTTAGACAGCTCTTTAGTCTTGTCCATGGTGTAGAGGTTGGAGTGTGATTGAGTGTGCGGACAGGTGACTTTTATGCAGGTAACAAGTTCCAACAAGTGAAATTAACACAGATAATGAGTACAGAGTAGGAAGACTTCTTAAAGGAAAACTAATGGGTCTGTGAGAGCCCAAATTCTTGCTGGTTAACAAGTGATCAAATATTTATTTCAAGAAATAAAATGCAATTTAATTATTTAAAAATCATATTATGTGATTTTCTGTTTTTTATTTTTAAATTCTGTCTCTCACAGGTGAAGTGAACCTATCATAAAAAATACAGACCTCTCCATTTTTTGTAGGTGGAAAAACTCATAAAATTGGCAGTGTAGCAAATAATTATTTTCTCGACTTCATATTATTGGCACCATTGTGATAACAGTATAGTTAGTTTATATTTATATCACCAATAATGGCATATATTTTTGAAACATTATTTCCATTGAATGCATGGTCAAATATTATTCTAGCATTATCACAAAAGAACACAGTGCAGAAACCAAGACAAATATTATTATGACATCATCACAGCAGCATATTGCATAAATGCAAATACTATTTGGGACACAATTTCAGCAAAAAAGAGCTAATAAATAACTACAAATCAAGGATGAAAGTTAGAAATATATGTGCAGCAAATAGTGTTGAGCGATACCATCCGATATTCAGAAATATCGGATCGGATTGGATAGGCCTGACACACAAAAAGTATCGGGTATCGCCGATTCCGATACCGTAAGTCCCATTCAAGTCAATGGGACAGAAATATCGGAATTAAAAAAACCCTTTCTTGCTTTGTACATCCTGTTCGGGAGGGGGGAAGAGTGTGGGCGGTGCATGGGCAGACACTGTGCGTGTCTGTGTGTGCGGGCAGGGTCTGTGCGGGCCTCTCGGGGATCTGTGCCGACTGTCGTGGGCCTGTGCTGGCTGCCGGTGGTCTGTACGGGCCTCTTGGGGGTCTGTACAGGCCTGTCGGGGGCCTGTGGCGGCTGCCAGTGGTCTGTACGGGCCTCTCGGGGGCCTGTGCCGGCTGTCAGTGGTCTGTACGGGCCTCTCGGGGGCCTGTGCCAGCTGTCGGTGGTCTGTGCCGGCAGCCGGGGGCTTGTGCCGGCTGCCGGTGGTCTGTACGGGCCTCTCGGGGGCCTGTGTGGGCCTGCCGGGGGGGTCTTGTGTGTGTGCAGGCATCGTCCGATGGGACTACAAGACCCATCGGGCGATGCCTGCTACAATGATAGTGATTGACACATTAGCCAATGATATAACAGTAGTAGTCCCATCATCCGGCTAATGTGTTGAATGTAAAAAAAAACAAAAAAAATACATACTACATACATACTACATATACACTACATTCATACAACATACATACATGCTACATGCATGCTACATATATAATACATTCATACAACATACAAACATACTGCATACGACATACATGCTACATATATACTACATTCATACAACATACATACTTGCTACATATATACTACATTCATACAACATACATAATACATACATGCTACATATATGCTACATTCATACAACATACATATATACTACATACATACTACATGTATGCTACATTCATACAACATACATACATACTACATGCATGCTTCATATATACTACATTCATACAAAATACATACATAGTACATACATACTGCATACAATACATTCATACAATACATACATATAGACATACAGTACATATAACATAGAGTACATACTCACCATCACTTGTCACTTTGATCCTCGAAGCCAGTGTCATCTGTGGAAAAATATGAAAATAACAAACAAACAATATACTCCCTGATCTGCAGAAATCCACGAGGGTCCCATGCCGATCTCCCGTGGAGAACAGCAGCATCAGCTGATGCGACTGCTCTCTACGGGGCTCCAGGAATCCAGTGACGGAAGGTAGGTATCCTTCCGCACTGTAATCCTCCGCCACTGTAAAAAAATAGTCCATGGTCTCACTTTATGGCAAAAGCTGCATGGGATCTTTCTCACACAGCAATGCCAAAAGTGAGACTAGGGACTATTTTTGTACAGTGGCGGAGGAATACAGTGCGGAAGGATACCTACCTCCCGTCATTGGATTATTGAAGCCCCTTGAGAGCGTTCACATCAGCTGATACTGCTGTTCTCCACGGGAGATCGGCGTGGGACCCTCGTGGATTTCTGCGGATCAGGGAGTATATGGCTTGTTTGTTATTTTCATATTTTTTCATAGATGACACTGGCTTCAGGGATCAAAGTGCCAAGTGATGGTGAGTATGTTCTCTATGTTATATGTACTGTATGTCTATGTAGGTATTGTATGAATGTATTGTATGCAGTATGTATGTAGTATGTATGCAGTATGTCTGTAGCATGTTGTATGTATGTAGTATGCATGTAGTATGTATGTATGTTGTATGAATGTAGTATATATGTAGCATGTATGTAGTATGTAGTATGTATGTATGTTGTATGAATGTAGTATGTATGTAGTATGTATGTATGTTGTATGAATGTAGTGTATATGTAGCATGTATGTAGTATGTATGTTGTATGAATGTAGTATATATGTAGCATGTATGTATGTTGTATGAATGTAGTATATATGTAGCATGTATGTAGTATGCATGTATGTATGTTGTATGAATGTAGTATATATGTAGCATGTATGTAGTATGTATTTATGTTGTATGAATGTAGTATATATGTTATATGTATGTAGTATGTATGTTGTATGAATGTAGTATACATGTAGTATGCAGTATGTATGTATGTTGTATGAATGTAGTATATATGCAGTATGTATGTATGTTGTATGAATGTAGTATATATGTAGTATGTATGTAGTATGTATGTTTGTATGTTGTATGAATGTAGTATATATGTAGTATGTAGTATATATGTATGTTGTATGAATGTAGTATATATGTAGCATGTATGTCGTATGTATGTATGTTGTATGAATGTAGTATATATGTAGTATGTATGTAGTATGTTTTTTTTTTTTACATTCAACACATTAGCTGGATGATGGGACTACTACTGTCCCATCATTGGCTAATGTGTCAATCACTGTCATTGTAGCAGGCATCGCCTGATGGGACTTGTAGCCCCATCGAACGATGCCTGCACACACACAAGACCCCCGGCAGGCCCGCACAGACCACCGGCAGCTGGCACAGACCACCGACAGCCGGCATAGGCACCCGAGAGGCCCGTACAGACCACCGGCAGCCAGCACAGGCCCCCGGCAGCCGGCACAGACCACCGACAGCAGGCACAGGCCCCCGAGAGGCCCGTACAGACCACCGGCAGCCGGCACAGGCCCCTGAAAGGCCCGTACAGACCACCGGCAGCCGGCACAGGCCCCCGAGAAGCCAGTACAGACCACCGGCAGCCGGCACAGGCCCCCAACAGGCCTGTACAGACCCCCGAGAGGCCCGTACAGACCACCGGCAGCCGGTACAGACCCCCAATAGTCAGCACAGACCGCGCATCATGATGCGCACAGACCGCGCATCATGATGACATCATTTCAGCAGCCAATCACAGCCACAACAGTGGCTCATTGCATTATGGGGACTTCCGATTCCAGTATCCAATATTGAAAAAATATTGGTACTCGGTATTGGAATTCCGATACAGCGAATATCTTCCGATACCCGATATTTGCAGTATCGGAATGCTTAACACTAGCAGCAAAGTAAGATGGTCCATTATTTCTTACTATATGAAATTCACTTTCAAGTGGAAGGCACAGATGCATGGATAAGGGTTTAACCCCTTAATGTCCAATGACGAACACAGTCCATCATTAGACATATCCCCTGCTTTGATGAGGGCTCCGGCGCTGAGCCCGCATCAAAGCCGGGACATGTCAGCTGTTATAAAAGCTGACATGTACCTGCAATAGGTGCGAGTGGAATCGCCGTCCGCCCGCACCTGTTAACTAGTTAAATCCCGCTGTCAAAGCTGACAGCGGGCATTTAAATAGCATTTCCGGCCGCCGGGCCGGAAATGACCTCATCGCCGACCCCCGTCATGTGATCGGGGGTCGGCGTCATGTTGCCTGGACAACCAGAGGTCTCTATGAGACCTCTATGGTTGTTCCAGGCATATGGCTTTCAGCGCCACCCGGTGGTTGGTGCTGAAAGCACAGTAGTAAATTTGCTACATATGGGCGTTCTGCTCATCACCCATATGTAGCAGATTCGATCGGGTTGTGCATGCTTCTAGCATCCTATGGAGGCTATTGAAGCATGCCAAAAGTAAAAAAAAGTTTAAAAATAAAAAAATTAAAAAAACCTAAAAGTTCAAATCACCCCCCTTTCGCCCCAATCAAAATAAAACAGTAAAAAAAAATCCCACATACATATATTAGGTATCGCTGCGTTCAGAATTGCCCGATCTATCAATAAAAAAATAGCATTAACCCGATCACTAAACGACGCAGCGAGAAAAAAATTCAAAACGACAGAATTACGTTTTTTTTGGTCGCCAAGACATTGCATCAAAATGCAATAACGGGCGATCAAAAGAAGGTATCTGCACACTAGTGATATCATTAAAACGTCAGCCCGGCATGGAAAAAATAAGCCCTCACCCGACCCCAGATCATGAAAAATGGAGACGCTATGGGTCTCGGAAAATTGCACAATTTTTTTTTTTTCGCAAACTTTGGAATTTTTTTCACCTCTTAGTTAAAAGAGGACATAGACATGTTTGGTGTCTATGAACTTGTAATAACCTGGCGAATCATAATATCGGTCAGATTTAGCATCTAGTGAACCTAGCAAAAAAGCCAAGCAAAAAACAAGTGTGGGATTGCACTTTTTTTGCAATTTCACCGCACTTGGAACTTTTTTCCCATTTTCGAGTACACGACATGGTAAAACCAATGGTGTAATTTAAAAGTACAACTCGTCCCGCAAAAAATAAGCCCTCACATGGCCATATAGACAGAAAAATAAAAAAGTTATGACTCTGGAAAAAAGGGGAGCGAAAAACGAATAAGAAAAATCGAAAAAAGCTCCGGTCATTAAGGGGTTAAATTGGACTATTTACATGACAAAATAAAATATATTATGTGCAGAACTGTAGAGAATGCCCAAGATTGTTTTCACCTTGCCACTTCTACTCAAAAATTTAAGTAAGTAGGCTCTACTGAAGCTTAGTAAAAACTCCAGATTAGAAGAAAGCTGTATAGAAGGCATTATAGGGAACCTGTCACTAGGATTGTGAACAGTAACCTACAGACAGTGTCAGGACAGCACCATTATACTGATTGATAAAAGCGTGCTCTGAGGTGGTCTTTGGGGGTCTTCATGTGTTACTCTGCTTAGGTATTCATCCGGACAGCTTCTGACAGGTCACTGATCCCGCAGTGACCTGCCCCCTAGTTTAAATAATGAATATTATATATATCTTGGAAAAAAAATTTCTGCAGGCAGGTGCCAGCGGTGGCGCCTGCGCTGCAGCATGATTGCATATATAATGATTTATATACACATTTGTTTGATGTAATCCTGAAGTTACTAATAATAAAAATTTGTTTGAAAATTACGCCAGCCACTCCTGTGCAGTAGCAGTTATCGGTGATCTGATAGCTGCTCCTACACAGTCATCAGTGGCATCATCTTGCTTGAAAAAAAATGTCCTCCTCCAATATGGCGCCACTGTGGCGCAGTAGCAGCTATCGGATCACCAATAGCTTCTACTACACAGGAGTGGCCGGCACCATTTTCAAACAGAATTTTTTTTGGGGGGGAATTTCAGGATTACATCAAACAAATGTGTACATAATTCATTACGTATGCGATCATGCTGCAGCGCAAGCTCCACCGCTGGCACCTGCCTGCAGAAAGTTTTTTTCTTCCAAGATATAGTGACCGGTCAAAAGCCATATGCATGAAACCCTAGGCAGAGCACCACATGAATCCCCCCCACAGGTCCGCCCCGGAGCACGAGCATATCATTAACTCAAAACTGAAAATAAAGATTAAACAGCAACCACAAGATGGATTTCATCAACCAAGGTAGCATTTTATTCAGAATAACGGTGCCAACCTGACTGCAGGTTACTCAGCACAATCCTACTGACAGGTTCCCTTTAATGTCATTCACTGTCATTCACTGGACGTATTATCCTTTATGATAATTTTTTTATGTCACTTGCCTAATTTTCTGTACATCAGTCATGGTTAAAAAGTCATACAATGTCATCATTTAAAAATGACCTGGGCACAAGGTCATACAATTTTTTGCATAAAAATTCTAGATGTAAAACAATAAAAATACAGCATGACATAACAGAATTTTCATTGATTGTTATTTTGATTGTTATCTTGTAGCCATAAGATTCTGACTTAAGGCCCTTTACATTTAGCGATGCACCAGCGATCCCGACAACGATGTGACCCGGTCAGGATCGCTGGTGCATCGCTAAATGATCACTAGTGAGCTTCCACACAGGAAGATCTCACAGCGATGCAGCAGCGATACAGCGGACGATACTTACCTTTCAGACGTGGCGATCCAGACGTCCTCCAGCCCGCCTGCACACGTCGCTCGTCGGTGACACAGGAAGCCCAGCAGGAAGCTGACGAGAAATGGAGCTACGCGATCAGCAATGGACAGCGGGGGAGCCGGTCGGAGGTAAGTATCACACATAACGATATCGCTAGCGATATCGCTGCTACGTCACCAAATCGGTGATGCTTTAGCGATATTGCTAGCGATATCGCTCTGTGTAAAACCTCCTTTAGTTTTAAAAATGGATATATTGCAGAAGCCATTTGTCTGATAACTAACTTGTTTCCATTTTCTTATGAAATAGGAATCAGTTTGCAATGAATGTGTTCTTTACTGTTTTGATTTCATCTAAACAATTGGCTATTTATGTCCATTTATTAGAGCAATAACTATTTTCTTGAGATTAGTTTGTAAAAACCTCAGCTTGGATAATGATATTGTATATCTACTTCACAAGATATACATCTCATTGAAAAACCTAATTAAAACAGAGGTTACATGGTGAAATGCTTTACTGTACCTTTAGCTGTTAGTAGTACAGCTAAGAATTGAATAACCTATGGCAATGGACAGAATGACATTACTCTTATTTGTCATTTAATTAGAAACAAATAGCTAATTAAACTAAATTAATAATTAGGAACAAGAAAACACAAAACAATAATTAATAATTTACATAAGGTTGCTAGTCTCTTAAATGTTTTGTTTATTTATTTATTTATTTTGTATACATTTATGATCATTTGTTTAAATTTAAAAAAAAAAATCAAAACTGATGTGAACTGAGATTGCAGACACCAATTCCTTCATTTCTTACCACAGTATCCCTGTTTTTCACACATTATTGTGCCCTAACTGAGGATATATCACAATTAAGCTGTACTCGCTCCTCTTGGTTAATTCTACATTAACACAACAATGAAGTCTTTTTATATTTCTTTTTTTGTGGGTTATTTTCTAGTTTGAATAAACTGACATAAATGGCAAGAGTTTTGCATTGTGTTTTATTTACAATCACCATGCCCAAAACAGGCTGTGCTATAAAAAAAAATAGTTTATGTTTGATCATTCGTCAGTATTTTTGTCTTTTTTCTTTTACCAGTGATTTTCTCTTATGAGAAAAAAAAATTGCAAAGCTTCTTCTACCCAATGCAATAATCATAAAGGTCAGGAGTTGACCAAAGCGGACTTGTTTCAGTAATTTTTTTGTTAATAATCAATCCTCAAAAAGAACCATGGACATATGAACAGCCTATTGACTATAACAAGTATGGGTTCTGTCTGTGAAAGCCACAGAAAAAGCAGACATGTGAAAAACAGACATCTGAATAAGGTCTGAGAGCCTTTATTTAGTGCAAAAAGAGACTATTGTATCATCTAGTATTGATTTTTTTATCTCATGCAAGTACCGTCATTCGTGTGGTTGACAGATGCTCAGATCGATACTCCAGCTCTTGCAATGCAATCAGATCCTTACTGTGCATAGGCCACCCTGAGACAGACAGTGCTTGTGCGGGATCTTTGACAGGAGAGCGAGTCACAGAGAAGTGTTAGGGTTTGCGGATCACACCAAATCACACCTGTCTCCCCGCTATTCCCCAGCCTCCCCCCTATGCCAGGCCCTTCACTGGCTTCCTATTGCCCAGAGGCTCCAATTCAAAACCCTAACTATGACATACAAAGCCATCCACAACCTGTCTCCTCCATACATCTGTGACATGGTCTCTAGGTACCTACGCAACCTTCGATCATCTCAAGATCTCCTTCCCTACTCCCCCCTTATCTCTTCTTCCCACAACCACATACAAGACTTCTCCCATGCTTCCCCCATACTCTGGAACTCTCTGCCACAACACATCAGATTCTCGCTATCAACGGAACCTTCAAGAAGAACCTGAAGACCCACCAGTTCCGACAAGCTTACAGCCTGCAATGATCCTCAGTCTACTGAACCACCGCACGACCTGCTCTACCCTCTCCTACTGTTTCCTCACCCATCCCTGTAGACTGTGAGCCCTCGCGGGCAGGGTCCTCTCTCCTTCTGTATTTGTGTGTCCCTTGTCTTACACATGTTTATTATACTTGTCTATATTTCCCCTTTTCACATGTAAAGCGCCATGGAATAAATGGCGCTATATAAATGCATAATAATAATAATATTAATAAAATATAAATTATGAGAATGTGCAATTGCCACCCGGGGTCCACCGGGCGGTGATGGAAAAACTACAGCTAGAAGACAATGGCAGAGCGTAGCTGTGAGCAAGCACCGTAAACACACCGAGTTAAACGTCACTTGGTGTGAACAGAGTGCAATGTGCCTGACTCCACATAGCCGTACAAAAACTGAGAGCACTCTAAGCTATGCTCTGTTAGAGGTCAGAGGAGCATAGAGGAATTGATGCTAGTTGGGGTCCCTATAACTCTCCCCCCACTATGCTGGTGATTGAACCTGCTCTGACACACAGTGGCTTTTGAGCACTGTGCCTGAGGGCAACCGGTGCAGATTCTAAGTTCAAGCGGGAGTTCCCACCCTACACTGCCTGTCTAGAAACACACTCATAGTGCTATTAGCGGCACACATGCAAACAAGGTGGTAACTGTTCCACCTACACACACAGCAAATACGCATGATCTTAGTGCACTGACAGGTGCGCCAAAGCTCCTTTTATAGACTGCCAATCAGTCAAGAACTTGTTCGCAGACTAATCCGGAGCCGGCACAGGACCTGAGTAGCTGACGACTGACTACCAATGAGAGGTCGCCACCTTATGTGCATGCTCAGTAGAGCGAATCCTGGACTTAGTCTCAGTAATGACTGCTTGCTGCTGTCTATTGTTAGTTATCATAGCTGAACCTGGAGAGGCAGCAGTAACAATGCGCACAGCTCAAGTCTGAGCAAGACACTGAGATAAATGTCTTTGCTGAGCAGCATCTACTGTGGTCGTGACTGAATGGGAGACCACAGGAGAAGATAAGGCTTGGGATACATCCTGTGCAGAGGGAAAAATTTGGCGCCTAACAAAGAGTGACCTCTCAGTAACCGACAGGATGCCCATAGTGGGTCAAAAAAAGGAGAGAGGGTGCAGAGCTGTAAGTACAGGGTAGAAAATGATACACGACAGAGCACACTGTGACTCCTTCTGCATCATTATAATCAATGCTCCCATCAGCGCATGTGTTCAAATTCCGTTTTTGTGGAGGTTCAGACAAAAGCCTCAATTGAGCCACTGAATGTAGTGACAAACACATTGTGTATCTAGCTTAAAGCAAAAGTGATTGAATCTGTTAGGTGTTCAGTTACTGTACATTCTTCCGCACCATGATATTTGCTGCATTTTTCTATGTGCATTGGGTTACCTTAAGAAATTGTGTATTTGTTCTTCCAGTTGATAAAAATCGCAGTGAACGGCAACAGTGAAAAAGATTTTGTAATAAAAATACACTGAACTTTATACAGTTGTATGTGAAATGAAAAATACAATCACATACTGCTTAAAGTTTGTTAATAGCTTATTTAATATATACCAGAATTTCTGCTTTCACACTTAGATATACTGTATTTAATAATAAAATGCAGGAAAATGTTACTATATTTTACATTATAAAACTCGTCATTCAACTGTAAGGTGAGAGACAGCATAGGAAGGTGAATAAGTAGAGTCCATCAACACTTTTATCATTTTGGTAGCTATCATTTAACAAAAAAAAAGCCCTGCACAGCTGTAACCACTAAGACCTCAATAGTCAATAGGTCTATTTTGTTCTAAATGTTGTTGGAAGCAGGCCAGAAAAGCATAACATAATTCATTGTTCATTCCTACAGTTTTAAAGTCTAACACGCACTTATTGAACTATTAAATCAAGGTAGGATGGCCACTGTAAATCTGAACCCTTATTTTTCATTGCATTTTTCATTTGAGAAGGCTTAGAGACTGTAGCAAGTAGATACTAATAGACTGTTCTTCTAGCATACATGTTTTCAAATTCATATTTTTGTTGCTTATATCAATCATATCTTGACTAAGTGCTGATAAATGGTCAAGTTTTAAAATTAACTCTAAATATATAAAATGCGTAACTAAGGTATTGCCGAGCTGATGATAGCAGCACCTATAATGGATTATAATGTTAATGTCTAGAGGTTCACATATGCAATTACAACATTACCTGTGATAATGGTCTATGTACAAATGAGACAAATTCTATGAGATTCCTAAAGAAAAGAGATCCATTCCCAGGTGGTCTTGATCAAATTACAGTGATCAAAGAGAAAAATTACAGGTATATAGCTTCCGGAAGTGATGAAATGTCAGGTAGTATCACTCAGAATATGTATTTTAATCTTTGCCATGTGGAATCCTGTCATCTACTGTATATTTATATTGTACATACAGTTCGTTAAGGTGTATTATGTATATTACTACAGTATTATTCATATACAATATTTAACCAAAAAAATCATTTTTTGTATGAAGGCAATAATGGCACTTTACTTACTTTGGGACATTATGAGACTTCAAAAGTTGTTTGACTCTTCAAAGATACTTATGTAGGATAACATATATTTGAATAGTACAGTAATACAGTTAACAAATATTACCACTTTGGAAAAACTGATATTATCACCACAATTTTACTTACATAGTTTCACTGCTAATGCACAGTTGAAGAAAAAAATGCCCATCCATTTTAGGAATGGAAAGGGACAATGGAAAGGGGAACATGTACAAAAACAATGCATGATCAAGTCTGACCCAAAAGAGCTAATTGCACCCCATTTGTAATCAATTTCTCTATTGCCTGGATCATATGAAGTTCAGCCACTGGTAAGGATTCACAGGAATAGCTAGCTGGCAGCCATAGGGTCCTTCAGTAGGCCCCCCAGCTGCCATGGTAACTTAGTGTCGCCCAGCAATCACATCACAGGGGGTCAATAGGAGCCAAAGCATAAGTGTACAGGCTAGAATTCCATTCAAATGACTATGTCAGAGATTGAGATTGTCACCTTCACCTTATTGGTTAATAGTAGAGATCTAAGTTCAACTCCAACCACTGTTATAAGTGACATGCAGCTATGTAGCATAGCGATTATCTATGATGTATGGAGAGAACTCAAGTCCTGAACTCCTTTCACACTTGCTTATAAGGCTTCATACACAGCCATAAGCAACAATCTTGCTGCTTTCAGTGTCTCCCACATAGTAATACTATGCTCTTCATTAATAAAGCCTCTTATAGGCCTTCAGCAAAGTGATTGTGGTACCTTCTAAGTCCCCGATAAATTTGTGCTGCCATCATGTAATAGTAAAATTTCTTTTATGTGCACCTCTCACAATATCTCTTCAGAGAGGAAGAACAGACAATTTGCATAATTAGCATATTTCCCAGAGGAGCATTGCGGCTTTAAGTCTCCTCAACTCGACATGCTTAACATGTCATTCTCCGCAAGGAGAAATTATACTTTTTGGATATTGGTCAGATGCCTCTCTCACAGCCAAACCAGATTTCACACTTTGCACTGATGAGGGGCAGTACCCCGAAACACAGTGTCTGCAAATTGAGATTCTGGCTTGGCTTTTATCCTAAGTCATGTAACAAGGCTCATTAAAGGGTCAACATTGACTTTTAGGATTGCTACTTCCAATAGGTGGCACTAGAGTTCTAGTCCTCTTCCTCTCAGAAGAGAAAATTTGCATAATTAGCATACAATTAGCTTAACATGTTGATTAGATTAGTTAATTATCTTGCAAACATTTTTTCAATGGACTTATATATCTGAAATTTGGTTCAGCCAAAATTTTATGGACTTTAGAATAATTTTCTGGATTTCCATGTACCCCAATCAGGAATATAATTATTGCTTCTCTCAATGTATAATCTAATATAGATGTATTCTCTCCTAGAAACATTGCTTCTAGGGAAGAATACAAAGCCTCACAGAGGTGCAGAGAAGCACCACAAAATGAAACATGGGCTTCAATAGGTGGGATGTGCATTCAAATATTTATAATTACTTTTTATGTTCACATACTTTTGAATGTCTAAATTTAATGCATGGTAATCAGAATAAAGTAGACTTTATATTGTATATTTTATTTCTGTTTGATAGAAACCCGTATTTGTACTTGAATATATAATTTGATAGTTTACAATGAATTCATTAGCATAGTGATGTTGTGATCATTCACAACTTATTCCGAATGATACCCAACCTGTGAATAAGTTTCTCAGTCACTAATTAAAAAGTGCTAAAAATGCTTAATTAAAATCTAGTAGTCAGGATTCATTTTACACATTTAATGATAGTGTAAATTTAGCTTCAGAACAATGTATATATATATAAAAAATCTACTTCTTTCATGGTGTAGCTTACATAAACTATTTTATTTAAAATGACACCAGATTGGTTTTGTCAACTAAATATAATGATATTAGTACAATATAGGAAATGCATCAAGTCTTAAGAATCAGAGAGAAGCAGAAAATGTTAGAATTGTTTTTCAACCATATAGGCTGAACTGGATGGACAAATGTCTTTTTTTGGCCTTGCTAACTATGTTACTATGTTACTATGTCATCCAGGTAAAAACTTAGGTAAAGAATATTCATTTTCCACAGTGCAGCAAGTGAAAAAAAACCCAAAAAGGACAAAAATCACAAAAAAACAAACAAAAATAAACAAAATAAAGTACATATAACTTGCATCACCATGTCTGGAACGACTTGTACTATAAAACTTTCATGTTATCTATGATGAACACTAAAAAAAAAAATAAAAAACACGCCCAAAATGTAGCTTTTTCATCATAGAGATACACAAAAAATGTAAGAAACAGTTATGAGAATGTCATATGTAAAATAAAAACAGAATAAATGAAAATGCTAAATCATCCAACATAAATCAATCACTATATTGCTGGATTTTTGTTCATTCTGTACCTAAAACAATCTTTAAAAAGCAAATAATGTTATATACGCCAAAATATTACCAGAAAAATTTACAAATCGTCATGCAAAAATTAAGCCTTCATATAGCTCTATTTGCCAAAAAATAAAAAATATATACAGTCATATGTTAAAGTTTGGGCACCCCTATTAATGTTAACCATTTTTCTTTATAACAATTTTGGTTTTTGTAACAGCTATTTCAGTTTCATATATCTAATAACTGATGGACTCTGTTATATTTCTGGATTCAAATGAGGTTTATTGTACTAACAGAAAATGTGCAATCAGCATTTAAACAAAATTTGACCAGTGCAAAAGTATGGGCACCTCAACATAAAAGTGACATTAATATTTCGTAGATCCTCCTTTTGTAAAAATAACAGCCTATAGTCGCTTCCTGTAGCTATTAATGAGTTCCTGGATCCTGGATGAAGGTATTTGTGACCATTCCTGTCTACAAAACAATTCCAGTTCAGTTAAGTTTGATGATCGCCGAGCATGGACAGCCCGCTTCAAATCATCCCACAGATGTTCCACAGTCTGGGGACTGGGATGGCCATTCCAGAACATTGTAATTGCTCCTCTGCATGAATGCCTGAGTAGATTTGGAGTGGTGTTTTGGATCATTGTCTTGCTGATATATCCATCCCCTGCGTAACTTCAACTTCGTCACTGATTCTTGCACATTATTGTCAAGAATCTGCTGATACTGAGTTGAATCCATGCGACCCTCAACTTTAGCAAGATTCCCAGTGCCGGCATTGGCCACATAGCCCCAAAGCATGATGGAACCTCCACCAAATTTTATTGTGGGTAGCAAGAGATTTTCTTGGAATGCTGTGGTTTGTAGCCTCCATGCATAAAGCCTTTTTGTATGACCAAACAACTCAATCTTTGTTTCATCAGTCCACAGGACCTTCTTCCAAAATGTAACTGGCTTGTCCAAATGTGCTTTTGCATACCTCAGGCGACTCTGTTTGTGGCGTGCTTGTAGAAACGGCTTCTTTCGCATCACTCTCCCATACAGCTTCTCCTTGTGCAAAGTGTGCTGTATTGTTGACCGATGCACAGTGACACCATCTGCAGCAAGATGATGCTGCAGGTCTTTGGAGGTGGTCTGTGGATTGTCCTTGACTGTTCTCACCATTCTTCTTCTCTGCCTTTCTGAAATTTTTCTTGGCCTGCCACTTCTGGGCTTAAAAAGAACTGTACCTGTGTTCTTCCATTTCCTTACTATGTTCCTCACAGTAGAAACTGACAGGTTAAATCTCTGACACAACTTTTTGTATCCTTCCCCTGAAAAGCTATGTTGAATAATCTTTGTTTTCAGATCATTTGAGAGTTGTTTTGAGGAGCCCATGATGCCACTCTTCATAGGAGAATCAAATAGGAGAACTACTTGCAAGTGGCCACCTTAAATACCTTTTCTCATGATTTGATACACCAGGCTATGAAGGTCAAAGCTAAATGAGGTTACAAAACCAATTTAGTGCTTCAGGAAGTCAGTAAAAAGTAGTTAGCAGTGTTCAAATCAAGAAAATGATAAGGGTGCCCATACTTTTGCACCGGTCAAATTTTGTTTAAATACAGATTGCACATTTTCTGTTAGTACAATAAACCTCATTTGAATCCAGAAATATAACTGAGTCCATCAGTTATTAGATATATGAAACTGAAATAGCTGTTGCAAAAAACAAAATTGTTATAAAGAAAAAAGGTTAACATTAATAGGGGTGCCCAAACTTTAACATATGACTGTAGTTCTCAGAATATGATGACAAAAAAGCAATTTTTTTTTAAAAAAAGCAGTTTTCGTGTGTGATAGTAGCAGAACATACAAAACCTACAGTATATAAACCTTCTATCGCTGTAATAACACTGATGCAAAGAATAAAGCCGTCTTATCAATAATATCACAAGGTAAACTGTGCAAAAATTAAAACTTGTACTGCTTTTCATTTGTTCATTCTACTTCCCAAAAATCTAAATAAGGCTCAGTTTACATTTATCCTGTGCTCTCTACTGAGAGCGCACATCGGCTTTTCTATGTAAATCCCCAAGACCATTATCCAGACAAAACCATCAATGGAACGACTCATTTGTGAGGGAGTTGGAGTCACTTTGGACTGTCTGGTCTCTGTTCCTGCAATGTCACATAATTTTAAACTTCTTCAAAAGCACAACAAAATATGGGCACTAAACTGGTATATTTGCTACTCTCCAGAAGAAAAGCATGGTGTGGATGTTACACAATAGTCACTGCAGCAATAGATGATTACATTCATAGGTGTAATTTCTACAATGTGGTATTTTTCTTCTGCTTTAGCATTTTCAGGGCCCACCAAATGTTGACCACAAACTATTCTAGCAAACTCCTTGCTCCAAGAGCCAAATAGCACTTGTTCTTTCTTAGCTCTGATGTGTGGCCAAACTATACTTTCTGAAAACATATAGGCCATCTTTGTGTTTAGGAGAAAATGTGCAATAAATTTTGTGGTCCAGTTTCATCCATCAACCCTTGTATAACAGACAAATTTGCAGATTCTAAAATAATTACATTTTCACCACTAAAATGTTGTATTTTCACATCCCAATGTTGCAAAGCTCTTTGAGGCATCTGTAGGTTTTAAATGCTCATTGCACCCATACAGAAATTCCTTAAAGTGAATCTGTCATCAGAATTTTGCTAAGTATACTACAGGCATTTCCAGGTTGGCGCTGATAAACTGATTAAAATGATATGTGGGTTGAAGAAATCAGTCCTGTGGTTGTTATTTAATCTTTGCTTGCAGTTTTGGTTAATGAGATGCTCTTGCTTTGGTGCTCTGGTCTCATCGTTATCCTTCTGGGCTTAAATGACAGGCCACTGAACCTTCAGTGACCTACCTACTATTTTAAATACTGCAAAAAAGTAACTACTGCAAAATGACGCTGATGATGGTGCAAGCTCAGTAGCATCTATCACTTGCCTATAGATGCTATTGCGCATGCACCGGCACCATTTTGCTGGAGGTAATTTTTTTTTGCTCCAACAAAATAGCACCAGCGCATGTGCAATAGCATCTATGTAGAAGCGATGCTCTTAATTTATGCAAGCCCTGCCCATGGCTTTTTTGGCTCTTCAGATGCTCTGAAAATGCATTACAGTGTCCAAATTTGCATTCCAAATATTAACTAGTGCCAAAATATTGTTTTTTTTTAACACATATGTGGTATTGTGAGAATCTGAATAACAAATTATGTGGTCCATTTTCCCTTATTGCCCCTTGTGTAAATAAGTGATAAAACAGTAATAATTTAGTGGAAAAAATAAATTTTTTTTAACATCTAAATGTCGTAAAGATTGTGAGTCATCTGTAAGTTAAAATGTCTTAGTACACACCTAGATGAATTCCTCAAGGGATCTAGTTTCAAAAATTGGGTAATTTTTTTGAGTGTTTAAGCTGTTTTGGCATCCCAGGGGCTCTGCAAATGCAACAAGGCATTCATAGTCTTTTTCAGACACATTTACATTCTTAATATCAAAGAATGATCTTTCCTTTTCAAGCCCTGCCATGTGCCCAAACATCTGCTTTTGACCACATATCGCAGTGTACTGAGCCAGAATCTGACCCTGATGAAACTCAGGTGCCCCTTCCTGCATACTATACCACCTTACACGGTGACAAAGAGGAAGGTGCAGATGAAAATGCAGGCTCCATGAGCAGGTGTGGGGGGCATACTCATGGGCGACGGCACTGGCACAGGGCTCCTCATAGTACACAAAAGTGTCTCTGCCTGTGGGAGGGCCCACCCCCACCCTGGGAGGGCCCACCCACCGTCAGACACACCGCCACACACCGCCGTACTATGAGGGGCCCTGTGCCAGTGCCGTTGCCAACGAGTGGACTCCCCTGCTTGCTCCGGATCACAGCACTTGCAAAGTTGAAATACTTACCTCTCCTCTCCCTGCTCCACCGCCATGACATCTTCCACGTTTCCTGACAGTGACATTCTGGTCAGAGAGCGCGATGAAATCATGTCTGTACACCCGCTGCCTAAACAGTCCAAGTGCAGAGAGATGGAAGATGGGGACGACGAGGAGTCCAGACAAGTACAGGGATTCCCTAGCGAGGAGACTTATTTAATTGTTTTAAAGGTTGGGAGCAATTTTTGGGGAGCACTATACTCTGGAGAATGATATATGGGGCCCACCATACACTGGAGCATTCCAAAGGTGGACATCAGACACTGGAGCAGCATTTACAGGGCCCATTATACACTGGAGCATTTGAAATGGGGCCCATTATATATGGTGCATTATTTGGGCCCATAAGACAGTGGAGCTTCATCCATGGGGACCAACATATACTGTAGCATTATGTGGAGCTCATCATATACTCTATCAAACATTATATGGGACCAATGATTCTATATGGAGAAATATATGGGCCTCATTACTCTGTATGGCGCACTATGCAGTGGCCATAATACTGTATGAAGTAATATACTGTCCGTTTTTGGAGCTATCAGTGAATTTAAAATGGATATCAGTCATGTGATGTATGAAGTGAAGTATTTTTCATTGTACTATACTGCTATTTCTCTGCCGTATCAGAGGATCATGAATTGTGGCATGTGTTAAAGGAGCCCAGTGACACTCTTTGGCCCTGGGCCCACGAAAATCTGGTGCCAGCCCTTCCCCCCACAACTTTAGCCAAATATCCCCCAGTTTTCAATGCCTAACTATTATTATAAAGTAAATTAAGGTTGACAAGCTTAAGTAATAAGAATTGATGTTTTTGGCATTAAATGGGCACTGTAGGTGTGTTTCCTGTCCTCCACTCACTGCCGACTTTTCTTCCCCATTGACTTGCATTGGGCTTCGTGTTTCAGTCGGCATTCGACTTTTCACGATAATCGGCCAATTTCATTCGACCCGACTTTTGCGAAAATCGGGTTTCATGAAACCCGACTCGACCAGAAAAAAGGCAAAGTCACTCATCTCTAGTCATTTGACAATTTTGAACCCATGGTTTAAAAATTCTGTGAAACACAGCCCTAGATGAATTACAAGATGGGTCTAGTTTTCAAAATGGAGCCTCTTTTCTGGGGTTTCTGCTATTTTTTGCAATGCAAATGAGACAATACATTCCAGACAAATTTGCAGTGCAAACACCAAATGTTGCTTATTTTTCAAGCCCTGCCATTTGTGAAACAGATTTTTTTACATGCTTAGAAGAAAGTGGCTTAAAAACTGTGGAGTCCGCGTTTTCGTGCTTCCTCTTGCAAATGTGAAAAATTTGGGGCTAAAGCAACATTTTCATTAAATATGTGAATTTTTAAAAATGACGACCTAATGTTATCAAATTCTGTGCAGTACCTGTGGGTTCAAAATGCTGGCTATAAAAGCTCATAATCATCTGCGAGAAAGATGGACGAGTGTAATCCGAAAAAATCAGATTGCACTTTGACTAATCTTAATCTTATACTGAGTACAGTGCTTGTGTATCTTACTGTACTTGCATTTAATTAATATATATCTGAAAAAAATGGCATGACTCCCCCCCGACATTTTATTAACCAGCAGAATGAAAGTGGACAGCTGAGAACAGATTTTTATAGCTTCAGAAGGGGTAAAACCTATGGAGCTTCCCAGGCTATTAAAATCACCTCACAACTGTATACTTAGCTTTAACTAGTTATTAAAATGTGGGACCCCAAAAAAATCAATGTAGGGTCCCCCTTTAATTAACCCCTTTACCCCTAAGGGTGGTTTGCACGTTCATGACGGGGCCAATTTTTACAATTTTGACCACTGTCCCTTTATGAGGTAATAACTCTGAAACGCTTCAATGGATCCTGGTGATTCTGACAGTGTTTTCTCGAGACATATTGTACTTCATGGTAGTGGTAAAATTTCATTCATATAACTTGCATTTATTTGTGAAAAAAACAGAAATTTGGTGAAAATTTTGAAAATGTTGCAATTGTCCAACTTTGAATTTTTATGCCCTTAAATCACAGAGATATGGCACACAAAAAACTTAATAAGTAACATTTCCCACATGTTTACTTTACATCAGCACAATTTTGGAACCAAAATTTTTTTTGTTAGGAAGTTATAAGGGTTAAACTTTAACCAGCGATTTCTCATTTTTGCAACA
The DNA here is from genome assembly GCF_039654945.1 of Dendrobates tinctorius. Taxonomy (NCBI): domain Eukaryota; kingdom Metazoa; phylum Chordata; class Amphibia; order Anura; family Dendrobatidae; genus Dendrobates; species Dendrobates tinctorius. The sequence continues at coordinate 5,764,181 of NW_027361694.1, forward strand.
CCATTTTATTTTTACGGACCCCATCACATTTGAAGTCAGTTTGAAGGGTTTATATGATAGAAAATACCTCAAAGTGACACCATTCTAAAAACTGCACCCCTCAAGGTGCTCAAAACCACATTCAAGAAGTTTATTAACCCTTCAGGTGCTTCACAAGAATTTTTTGAATGTTTAAAAAAAATGAACATTTAACTTTTTTTTACAAAAAAAATTACTTCAGGTCCAATTTTTTTATTTTACCAAGGGTAACAGGAGAAATTGGACCAGAAAAGTTGTTGTCCAATTTGTCCTGAGTATGCTGACACCTGATATGTGGGGGGGAACCACTGTTTCGGCGCATGGCAGAGTTCAGAAGGGAAGGAGCACCATTTGACATTTTCAATGCAAAATTGGCTGGAATTCAGATCGGATGCCATGTCACGTTTGGAGAGTCCCTGATGTACCTAAACAGTGGAAACACCCCACAAGTGACCCCATTTTGGAAAATAGTCCCCCCAAGGAACTTATCTAGATATGTGGTGAGAACTTTGAACTCACAAGGGCTTCAAAGAAGTTTATAGCGTACAACTGTACAATTAAAAAATCATATTTTTTCCACAAGAATTATCTTTTCACCCCCAATTTTTATTTTCCCAAGGGTAATAGGACCTTAAAAGTTATTGTGTAATTTCTCCTGAGTAAGCTGATACCCCATATGTGAGTGTAAACGACTATTTGGGCGCATGGCAGAGCTCGGAAGGGAAGCACCGCCAATTGACTTTTTTGGCTGGAAGTGAGATCGGACACCATGTCGCATTTGGAAAGCCCCTGCTGTACCTAAACAGTGGAAACCACATCACAAATGACACCATTTTGGAAACTAGACCCCCCAAGGAACGTGTCTAGATATGTGGTGAGAACTTTGAACCCCCAAGAGCTTCACAGAACTTTATAACGTACAGCCGTACAATTAAAAAATCGTATTTTTTCCACAAAAATGATCTCTTCACCCTCAATTTTTATTTTTCCAAGGGTAACATGATCCCAAAAGTTATTGTGCAATTTGTCCTGAGTATGCTGATACCCCATATGTGGGGGTAAACCACTATTTGGGCGCATGGCAGAGCTCGGAAGGGAAGCAGCGCCATTTGACTTTTTTGGCTGGAATTGGGATTGGACGCCATGCCGCGTTTGGAAGGCCCCTGATGTGCCTAAACAGTGGAAACCCCCCACAAATGACACCATTTTGAAAACTAGACCCCCTAAGGAACTTATCTAGATGTGTGGTGAGCACTTTGAACCCCCCAGTGCTTCATAGAAGCTTATAACGCCCAGGCATGAAAATAAAAAAATCATATTTTTTCCACAAACATGATCTTTTAGTCCCCAATTTTTTTTATTTTCCCAAGGGTAACAGGAGAAATTGACGCCCAAAGTCATTGTCCAATTTGTCCTGAGTACCCTGATACCCCATATGTGGGAGAAAACTACTGAATGGACACACGTCGGGGCTCGGAAGGGAAGTAGTGATGTTTTGGAATGCAGACTTTGATGGAATGGTCTGCTGATGTCATGTTGCCTTTGGAGAGCTCCTGATGTACCTAAACAGTGGAAACCCCCCACAATTGACCCCATTTTAAAAGCTAGATCCTCTAAGGAACTTATCTAGATGTGTGGTGAGCACTTTGAACCCCCCAGTACTTCATAGAAGCTTATAACGCCCGGGCGTCAAAATTAAAAAATCATATTTTTTCCACAAACATGATCTTTTAGTCCCCAATTTTTTTATTTTCCCAAGGGTACCAGGAGAAATTGGACCCCAAAGGTTGTTGTTCAGTTTGTCCTGAGTCCGCTGATACCCCATATGTGGGAGAAAACTACTGTATGGGCACACATCGGGGCTCCGAAGGGAAGTAGTGACATTTTGGAATGCAGACTTTGATGGAATGGTTTGTGTTATGAATGAGTCACCGTAGGAGGCAAAAACAGAAATACAAGCTAAGTCCAGAAAACCAGAGAAGTTGGCAACTATCAGATTGCAGACCCCTGAACCTATCAACACAACTAGCAGTAGCCGTGGGGGGTTCCTACGATGCCCTAGACCCCTCGATCACAGCCGGAGAATTAAATAGGCCTAAAGAAAGAAAGGGGAAATCTAAACTGCCCCAGAGCAGACCCCAAAGCAATAGGCAGCCCCCAACATATAATGACGGTGAAGCAAGATGAAAACACCAACACAGACAGAAAGACAGACTGAGCAAAGACGTGGCCCAAAACTAGCTAGATAGGAAAGGACAGGAAGGCTGCTGTCTGCAATCTGCCAAAACCCTAACAAAGACATAAGCCAACAAGCTGATATGAAAAAGGCCCTGAAGCAGCTAGGCTTCAAAAACTAAATCAGCACTCAGGTATTTTCAGAAGACAGAGCTAAAGGAATTCAACACACCCCAGCAGGGAATGGCAGAAATCCAGAAAAACAAAGCAAAACAAAGTCAAAGCACAAATGCAAAAGGCTGAGCAGCAAACTTAGCTTTAGAGGAGCAGGAATTCAGACTGGTCTCCAAGGATTCCACAGAGAAATCACCCGCAGGGCAGAAGGGCGTCGGCAGCCTTATATCCAGTCAGTAACTCCACTCAGCCAGTCATCATCATCAGCCTCAGGTGTTTGATAATCAGGCTCACTACCTTTCTTTACCAGAAGAGGGAGTTCCTCGGGCCTCAGTAATGAAGGGGAAAATTAACTCACAACAGTACCTCCCCCTTGAGGAGGGGTCACCGAACCCTCAACTACGCCACCAGGGCGATCAGGGCGAGCCCGATGAAAGGCACGCACCAATCTTTTGGCATGAATATCAGTGGCAGAGACCCAGGAATTATCCTCCTGACCATAACCCTTCCACTTAACCAAATACTGGAGTCTCCGTCTAGCCAGACGGGAATCCAGTACTTTCTCTACCTCATATTCCATGTTACCTTCAACCAATACAGGGTCTGGAGGTGCCACCCACGGAGCAACAGGTTCAACAAACCTCTTCAACAAAGATTTATGGAACACATTATGGATTTTAAATGTGACAGGAAGAGCCAAACGAAAAGAGACCGGATAAATAATCTCCACAATCTTGTAAGGTCCAATAAATCTAGGCTTAAACTTAGGAGAAGCCACCTTCATAGCAATATTTTTTGATGATAACCACACCATATCACCAACCTTAAACTGGGGACCAATGGTCCTATGTCGGTTGGAAAACCGCTGGGCCTTTTCCTGGGAGATAGATAACTTATCCGCCACTTGGTCCCAGATCTGGTGCATTCTCTCCACCACAGTGTCAACACCTGGGCAGGCAGAGGGCTCCACCTGCCCTGAAGAAAATCGAGGATGAAACCCAAAGTTACAAAAAAAGGTGACATCAAAGTGGCAGAACTAGCTCTATTATTTAAAGCAAATTCGGCCAAGGGCAAAAATGAAACCCAATCATCCTGATCAGCAGAAATAAAACATCTCAAATATGACTCCAAGGTCTGGTTTGTTCTCTCTCTCTGCCCATTGGTCTGAGGGTGAAAAGCAGAGGAAAAGGACAACTGAATTCCCAGCCTGGAATAGAAAGTTCTCCAAAATCTAGACACAAACTGGACTCCTCTGTCAGATACAATGTTCTCAGGAATCCCGTGCAAATGAACCACCTGTTGTAAAAACAGGGGCACCAACTCAGAGGAAGACGGCAACTTAGGGAGTGGTACAAGATGAACCATCTTAGAGAACCTATCACAAATCACCCAAATAACAGTCATCCTTTGAGAGACAGGCATATCAGAGATGAAATCCATTGAAATATGGGTCCATGGCCTCTTGGGGACAGGCAAAGGCATCAACAACCCACTAGAGCGAGAACACAATTTAGACCGGGAGCACGTCCCACAGGACTGCACAAAATTCCTGACATCACGAGACAAGGAGGGCCACCAAAAAAACCGACTCACCAGATCTCTAGTACCAAAAATACCTGGATGACCAGCCAAAGCAGAGCAATGAACTTCAGACATCACTCTCTTCTTCCACTGGTCAGGAACATACAACTTTCCACTGGGACAACGCTCAGGTTTGTCCTCCTGGAACTCTTCCAGAGCACGTCTCAAATCGGGCGAGATGGCAGAAAGAACTACCCCTTCGCCTAAGATGGTAGCAGGCTTGGTCACCACAGGAGAATCAGCAAAGAAGCTCCTAGAGAGGGCGTCTGCCTTGACATTCTTCGTTCCAGGAAGAAAAGAAATCACAAAATCAAAACGTGTAAAAAAACAAGGCCCACCTAGCCTGTCTAGGGTTCAAGCGCTTCGCCGACTCTAGGTAAATCAAATTCTTGTGGTCAGTGAGGACCACGACTTGATGCTTAGCTCCCTCCAACCAATGTCTCCACTCCTCAAATGCCCATTTCATGGCCAACAGTTCCCTATTCCCCACATCATAGTTACGTTCAGATGGAGAGAACTTTCGGGAAAAGAAAGCACAGGGATTCATTTTAGATGTTACAGGATCCTTTTGGGACAAAACAGCTCCTGCACCAATCTCAGAAGCATCCACCTCTACCTGGAATGGAAGTGAGACATCAGGTTGCCGCAAAACCGGGGCGGAGGTGAATCTTCGCTTCAGCTCCTGAAAGGAAGAAACAGCCTCCGGAGACCAATTTAACACATCAGCACCCTTCTTAGTCAGATCAGTCAATGGCTTGGCAATACTAGAAAATTTTGCTATAAATTTCCGATAAAAATTAGCAAAACCCAAAAACTTCTGGAGGGCCTTCAAAGAAGTGGGCTGAACCCAATCGTAAATGGCCTGTACCTTGGCTGGGTCCATTTCAATAGTTGACGGGGACAAAATAAATCCCAAAAAAGAAATCCTCTGTACTCCAAAAAGGCATTTAGATCCTTTGACATACAGGGAATTCTCCCTCAAGATCCGGAACACAGTCCGAATATGTTCCACATGAGAATCCCAATCCTTGGAGAAGATCAAAATATCATCCAGATAGATAATCAAAAATTTATCGACAAAATCTCGGAAAATATCGTTCATGAAGCACTGGAAGACAGAAGGGGCATTAGTGAGCCCATAAGGCATCACCAGGTACTCAAAATGTCCCTCCGGAGTATTAAACGCCGTCTTCCATTCATCCCCATGCTTAATGCGAATAAGATTATACGCCCCCCTGAGGTCAAGCTTGGTAAACCAGCAAGCACCTTTAACTCTGGAGAATAGATCAGAAATCAGGGGTAACGGATACTGATATTTAACAGTAATTTTGTTGAGGGCACGATAATCAATACAAGGTCTAATGATCCATCCTTTTTGGCTACAAAAAAAAACCCGGCACCTAAGGGTGACGAGGATGGTCTAATATGACCCTTCTCCAACGCCTCCTTAATATAGGATCGCATAGCCTCGTGCTCGGGTACAGATAAATTGAAGAGCCGACCCTTGGGAAATTTACACCCCGGGCTCAGTTCAATTGCACAGTCATAACTCCTATGAGGAGGCAGAGACGCAGACTCATTCTCACTAAATACATCATAAAAGTCCGCCAAATAATCAGGAACATCATGCGACTGAGGAGAGGTGGAAAACACCGGAGCCTCACTAAAGGCGCACCGACAACCCCAACTCACCACAGACACAGATTTCCAATCCAAAACTGGATTATGAATTTGTAACCAGGGAAACCCCAAAACAATAGTATCATGCAGATTATGCAACACCAAAAATCTGCAATTTTCTTGATGGTCTGGGGCGACCCGCATTACCACCTGGGTCCAAAACTGAGGTTTATTTTTAGCCAAAGGAGTAGCATCAATCCCCCTCAAAGGGATAGGCGTCTGCAGAGGTGTCATCGGAAATCCACAACGTTTAGCAAAATCCAAGTCCATTAGGTTTAGGGCTGCTCCCGAATCCACAAAAGCCTTGGCGGAAAATGTGGACAGGGAGCAGATCAGAGTAATAGCCAGAAGAAACTTAGGTTGAACACCACCAACAGAAAACGTGTGTGCAAAGCGTTTCTCTCGTTTAGGACAGACAGAAATAATATGCGAGGCATCTCCACAGAAAAAACACAACTTATTACGCCTTCTGAACTCCTGACGCTGCTCTCTGGAAAAAACTATCAAATTGCATAGGTTCAGTCATTTGTTCAACAGGTGGCAACACCTCTCGTGCAGCTTTGTGTTCGCGCAAACGCCGATCAACCTGAATGGCTAATGACATAGAATCGTCAAGACCAGAAGGAACAGGAAATCCCACCACAGTATCTTTTATGGCTTCTGACAACCCCTTCCGAAAGAGAGCAGCCAAGGCATTATCATTCGAGGTAGTAAGTACTGCCCACTTTCGGAATTTTTGACAGTACAATTCTGCAGAATCACGACCCTGGTTCAATGCCAGCAGGGTCTTTTCAGCCTGATCAATGGCATTAGGTTCGTCATACAACAACCCCAAGGCCTGAAAATATGCGTTCACATTAGTCAGAATAGGATCATCTGGTTTCAAAGAAAACGCCCAATCCTGGGGATCGCCACGCAGCAAAGAGATGACAATTTTAACCTGCTGCATGGAGCTCCCTGACGAGTTAGGCTTCAAGGCAAAAAATAATTTACAATTATTTTTGAAATTCAAAAATTTAGACCAATCCCCAAAAAATACATCAGGTGTAGGAATCTTTGGTTCAGCAGCATGTGAATGAGCAAGGTAGGCAGAAATTCCCTGCACTTCCGCAGCGAGCTGCTCCACACGATCAGACAATTGCTTTATCTCCATTGAGAGAAAAAAAAATTCCCCCTACGGCCTCAGAGATATAGAGGAAAAAATATACACACTTTTTTTTTTTTTTTTTACAATTCTTTCCTGCTATTGAGTACCCTAGGATCTGCGGTATGGCGGGTGATTCTGTTATGAATGAGTCACCGTAGGAGGCAAAAACAGAAATACAAGCTAAGTCCAGAAAACCAGAGAAGTTGGCAACTATCAGATTGCAGACCCCTGAACCTATCAACACAACTAGCAGTAGCCGTGGGGGGTTCCTACGATGCCCTAGACCCCTCGATCACAGCCGGAGAATTAAATAGGCCTAAAGAAAGAAAGGGGAAATCTAAACTGCCCCAGAGCAGACCCAAAGGCAATAAGCAGCCCCCAACATATAATGACGGTGAAGCAAGATGAAAACACCAACACAGACAGAAAGACAGACTGAGCAAAGACGTGGCCCAAAACTACCTAGATAGGAAAGGACAGGAAGACTGCTGTCTGCAATCTGCCAAAACCCTATCAAAGACATAAGCCAACAAGCTGATATGAAAAAGGCCCTGAAGCAGCTAGGCTTCAAAAACTAAATCAGCACTCAGGTATTTTCAGAAGACAGAGCTAAAGGAATTCAGCACACCCCAGCAGGGAATGGCAGAAATCCAGAAAAACAAAGCAAAACAAAGTCAAAGCACAAATGCAAAAGGCCAAGCAGCAAACTTAGCTTTAGAGGAGCAGGAATTCAGACTGGTCTCCAAGGATTCTACAGAGAAATCACCCGCAGGGCAGAAGGGCGTCGGCAACCTTATATCCAGTCAGTAACTCCACTCAGCCAGTCATCATCATCAGCCTCAGGTGTTTGATAATCAGGATCACTACCTTTCTTTACCAGAAGAGGGAGTTCCTCGGGTCTCAGTAATGAAGGGGAAAATGAACTCACAACAGGTTTGCGGGTGTCATGTCGCGTTTGGAGAGCCTCTGATGTGCCTAAACTGTTGAAACTCCCCACAAGTGACCCCATTTTGGAAACTAGACCTCCCCACTGAACTTATCTAGATGTGTGGTGAGCACTTTGAACCCCCAAGTGCTTCACAGAAGTTTATAACGTCCGGGCGTGAAAATAAAAAAAATCATATTTTTTTCCACAAAAATCATATTTTTGCCCCCAATTTTTTATTATCCTAAGGGTAACAGGAGAAAGTGGACCCCAAAAGTTGTTTTGCAATTTGTCCTGAGTAGGCTGAAAACCCATATGTGGGGGTAAACCACTGTTTGAGCGCATGGCAGAGGTTGGAAGGGAAGTAGCACCATTTGACTTTTTCAGCGCAGAATTGGCTGGAATTGAGATCAGACGCCATGTTGCGTTTGGAGAGCACCTGATGTGCCCAAACAGTGGAAGCCCCCCAATTCTAACTCCAACCCTAACCCCAACACACCCCTAACCCTAATCTCAGCCCTAGCCCTAACCCTAGCCCTAGCCCTAACCCTAGCCCTAACCCTAACCCTAACGGGAAAATGGAAATAAATATATATTTTTTTTAATTTTATTATTTTTCCCTAACTAAGGGGGGTTTTAATGGGGGGTTTGATTTACTATTTATGGTGTTTTTTTTTATTTTTGGCAGCTGTCGCATGCTAAAAGACACTTTTTCTTGTAAAAATAGTTTTTGCATCACCACATTTTGAGACCTATAATTTTTCCATCTTAGTTTTTGCGGGACGAGTTGATGCTTTTATTGTTATTATTTTCGGACACGTGACATTTTTTGATCGCTTTTTATTCTGATTTTTGGGACGCAGAATGAACAAAAACTAGCATTTCAAGAATTTCTTTTGGAGGGTGCGTTTACACTCTTCCGCATGCATTAAATTGATAAGGCAGTTTTATTCTTCGGGTCAGTATGGTTACAGCGATACCTCATTTATGTCGGTTTTTTATGTTTTGGCGCTTTTATGCAATGAAAACAATTTTATATAAAAAATAATTAGTTTTGCATTGCTCTATTCTGTGAGCTATAACTTTTTAATTTTTTCACTGATGATGCTGTATGGCAGCTCGTTTTTTGCAGGACAAGATGACGTTTTAAGCGGTACCATAGATATTTATATGCGTCTTTTTGATCGCACGTTATTGCACTTTTTGTTCGGCGGTATGATAATAAATAATTATTTTTTGCTTCATTTTTTATTTTTATTTTTTAAGGGGTTCGCTAAAGGGGTTAACTAATGGGACAGTTTTATAGGGCGGGTTGTTACGGACGTGGCGATACCAAATATGTGTACTTTTATTGTTTGGTTTTTTATTTCCAAAAAATGAATTAATTAGGGAATATATATATTTTTTTTATTTATTTAGTGATTTTTAAAAAATCATTTTTACAGATCACTGTGACAGATCAGCAATACGCGGCGATACGCGTGGGGTATGGTCCTGGGCTGGGCGCCCACTTGTCTGCTCCTTACTACAGCTCTTAACCTTTTGGGGTGACGTATGCATTGTCTGGCTTGATTATTTTTGAGTATTACCCTATCATAGGGTGTTCTATCTATTCTGGGGTATTGTCCCAGTGGCTTATTAGGGCCTATGTACTTTCACCAGTCAGCAGGGATGGATGTATGTTCCATTTAATTATTGAATAGTATTAGGGCCCTTTGGTCCTCATGAACCCAATAACAGGGAGGTTATGTATACATTGCTTTAGTTGGATTATATTGTTATAGGCAATTATATTATATGCATTTTTGTGCGTTATATTTTATTGCCATGTATTGTGGGATGCCTGTCATGTGTTTATCATGATTTTATGTATAACTCTTTTGTATCAATAAATATTTTCTAGTATCACTATATGGGGTCAGTGTGCGTTTTTATACAGTGGTGCTTTTTCTCCTCGTTCTGACATTATAGAGCTGTGAGATGATATTAATAACCTGGTAAGCTCTGTGAGCATCACCCCCTTCCCTGGCTATAAACATCTGCCCCTAGCTATTTACTTTCTCTCTTCTGGGTTGTAACATTTGTGGGGATCCCATGCCATTTTTTTCTGATAAAAATGTATTTAACCCCTTCATGACCAAGCCTATTTTGACCTTAATGACCAGGCCATTTTTTGCAATTCTGACCAGTGTTCATTTATGAGTAGAGTTGAGCGATACCGTCCGATACTTCAAAATATCGGATCGGAATGGATCAGCCGATATTTAAAAAAAGTATCGGTATCGCCGATGCCGATACCGGAAGTCCCATTCAAGTCTATGAGACTTCCGGTATCGGAATTGGAATAACCCTTTCCTGCCCTTGTACAGCCTCTCGGGGGTCTGTACGGGCCTTCCGGGGGTCTCTACCGGCCTGCCGGGGGGCTGTGCCGGCCTGCCGGTGGGCTGTGCGGACTGCCCGGGGTCTGTACACCCTGTGGGGGTCTGTACCGGCCTGCCGGGGGGCTGTGCCGGCCTGCCGGGGGGCTGTGCACCCTGTGGGGGTCTGTACCGGCCTGCCGGGGGGCTGTGCCGGCCTGCCGGGGGGCTGCGCTGATGTCCGGGGGTCCGTGCAGGCATCGCCCGATGGGACTACAAGTCCCATCGGGCGATGCCTGCTACCATGACAGTGATTGACACATTAGCCAATGATGGGACAGTAGTAGTCCCATCATCCGGCTAATGTGTTAAATATAAAAAAAAAAAAAATACTACATACATACTACATGCATGCTACATACATACTACATATATACTACATATATACTACATGCATGCTACATACATACTACATGCTACATACATACTACATATATACTACATGCATGCTACATACTACATGCTACATATATACTACATACATACTACATGCATGCTACATACATACTACATGCTACATACATACTACATACATACTACATGCATACTACATGCTACATACATACCACATATATACTACATGCATGCTACATACATGCTACATGCTACATACATACTACATACATACTACATGCATGCTACATACATACGACATATATACTACATACATACCACATATATACTACATACATACTACATGCATGCTACATACATACTACATGCATGCTACATACAATACATTCATACAATACATACATAGACATACAGTACATATAACATAGAGTAACATACTTACCAATACTTGTCACATTGTTCCCCGAAGCCATTGTCTTTTACGGAATAAATATTAACATAACAAACCACAAAAATACTCACCCATGATCCAAAGCAGTCCACGAGTGTGTCCCACGACGATCTTGGGTAGAGAACTGCAGCATCAGCTGATGCGACCGCTCTCTACGGGCTGCAGGAATCCAATGACGGAAGGTAGGTATCCTTCCGCACTGTATTCCTCCACCACTTAAAAAAAAAGTCCCTAGTCTCACTTTATGCCATTGCTGCGTGGGAATTTCCCACACAGCTTTTACCATAAAGTGAGACTAGGGACTTTTTTTTTTTTTAAGTGGCGGAGGAATACAGTGCGGAAGGATACCTACCTTCCGTCATTGGATTCCTGCAGCCCGTAGAGAGCTGATGCTGCAGTTCTCTACCCAAGATCGTCGTGGGACCCACTCGTGGACTGCTTCGGATCATGGGTGAGTATTTTTGTGGTTTGTTATGTTAATATTTATTCCGTAAAAGACAATGGCTTCGGGGAACAATGTGACAAGTATTGGTAAGTATGTTACTCTATGTTATATGTACTGTATGTCTATGTATGTATTGTATGAATGTATTGTATGTAGCATGCATGTAGTATGTATGTAGTATGTATGTAGTATATATGTGGTATGTATGTAGTATATATGTGGTATGTATGTAGCATGCATGTAGTATGTATGTAGTATGTATGTAGTATATATGTAGTATGTATGTAGTATGTATGTAGTATATATGTAGTATGTATGTAGCATGCATGTAGTATATATGTAGTATGTATGTAGCATGTAGTATGTATGCAGCATGCATGTAGTGTATATGTAGTATGTATGTAGCATGTAGTATGTATGTAGCACGCATGTAGTATGTATGTAGCATGTAGTATGTATGTAGCATGCATGTATAATATATGTAGTATGTATGTAGCATGTAGTATGTATGTAGCATGCATGTAGTATATATGTAGTATGTATGTAGCATGTAGTATGTATGTAGCATGCATGTAGTATATATGTAGTATGTATGTAGCATGTAGTATGTATGTAGCATGCATGTAGTATATATGTAGTATGTATGTAGCATGCATGTAGTATGTATGTATGTAGTATTTTTTTTTTTTTTTTTTTTTTTACATTTAACACATTAGCCGGATGATGGGACTACTACTGTCCCATCAATCAACTTTGAACTTCCGATTCCGATTCCGGAATCCGATATGACAAAAGTATCGGAAGTCAGTATCGGAATTCCGATACCGCTAATATTGGCCGATACCCGATACTTGCGGTATCGGAATGCTCAACACTATTTATGAGGTAATAACTCAGGAACGCTTCAACGGATCCTAGCGATTCTGAGAATGTTTTTTCGTGACATATTGGGCTTCATGTTAGAGGTAAATTTAGGTCGATATTTTTTGCATTTATTTGTGAAAAAATCAGAAATTTGGCAAAAATTTTGAACATTTTGCAATTTTCAAATTTTTAATTTTTATTCCATTAAATTAGAGAGTTATGTGACACAAAATAGTTACAAAGTAACATTTCCCACATGTGTACTTTACAAAAGCACAATTTTTTTTGTTAGGAAGTTACAAGGGTTAAAAGTTGACCAGTGATTTCTCATTTTTACAACAAAATTTACAAAACCATTTTTTTTAGGGACCACATCACATTTGAAGTCACTTTGAGGGGTCTATATGGCAGAAAATACCCAAAAGTGACAACATTCTAAAAACTGCACCCCTCAAGGTGCTCAAAACTACATTCAAGAAGATTATTAACCCCTCAGGTACTTCACAGGGACTAAAGCAACGTGGAAGGAAAAAATGGACATTTTAATTTTTCCAACAAAAATTGATCCGTAAAAAAAAAGTACTTTTTTTTTCACAAAAATGTTCTTTTAGCCTCAGTTTTTTCATTTTTACATGAGCAACAGGATAAAATGGATCCTAAAATTTGTGGGGAAATTTCTCCTGAGTACACCGATACCTCGTATGTCATCATAAACCACTGTTTGGGCGCACGGCAGGGTCCGGAAGGGAAGGCGCCATTTGACTTTTTGAATGGAAAATTAGCTCCAATCGTTATCGGACACCATGTCGCGTTTGGAGAGCCCCTGTGTGCCTAAACAGTGATAACCCCACACAAGTGACACCATTTTGGAAACTAGACCGCTTATGGAACTTATCTAGATATGTAGTGAGCACTTTGAACCTCCAAATGCTTCACAAAAGAATATAACGCACAGCAGTGAAAATAAAAAAATCATTTTTTTTCCTCAAAAATTATTTTTAGGACGCTATTTTTTATTTTCACATGGCTAACATGAGAAATTGGACCACAAAAGTTGTTGTCCAGTTTGTCCTGAGTACGCTGTTACCCCATATGTGGGGAGGAACCACTGTTTAGGCGCATGGCAGGGCTCAGAAGGGAAGTAGCGCCATTTGACTTTTTGAAAGGAAAATTAGCTCCAATCGTTAGCGGACATCGTGTCCTGTTTGGAGAACCCCTGTGTGCCTAAACTTTGGATCTCCCCCACAAATGACACCATTTTGGAAACTAGACCCCCTTAGGAACTTATCTACATGCATAGCGAGCACTTTGAACCCCCAGGTGCTTCACAGAAGTTTATAAAGCAGAGCCGTGAAAATAAAAAATTTTTTCCTCCAAAAAATTATTTTTAGCCCACAATTTCTTTCCATAAGGGTAACAGGAAAAATTGGACCCCAAAAGCTGTTGTCAAGTTTGTCCTAAGTACGCTGGTACCCCATATGTGGGCGGGAATCACTGTTTGGGAAAACGTCGGGGCTTGGAAGGGAAGTAGTGAGGTATTGAAATGCCGACTTGATTAAATGGTCTGTGGGCATCATGTTGCCTTTGCAGAGCCCCTGATGTGACTCAACTAAGGAAACCCCCCACAAGTGACCCCATTTTGGAAACTAGACCCCCCAAGGAACTTATCTAGATGTGTGGTGAGCACTTTAAACCCCTAAGTGCTTCACAGAGGTTTATAACGCAAAGCTGTGAAAATAAAAAATCATTTTTTTCTTCAAAAAATGATTTTTTAGCTCGCAATTTTTTATTTTCACATGGGTAAGAGGAGAAATTGGACCAGAAAAGTTGTTGTCCAATTTGTCCTGAGTACGCTGATACCCCATATGTGGGGGTAACCATTGTTTGGGCACACGTCAGGGCTCGGAATGGAAGTAGTGACATTTTGAAATGCAGACTTTGATGGAATGGTCTGCGGTCGTTGTTAAGTTTGCAGAGCCCCTGATGTGCCTAAACAGTAGAAACCCCCCAGAAGTGACCCCATTTTGGAAACTAGTCCTTCCAAGGAACTTACCTAGATGTCTGGTGAGCACTTTGAACCCCCAAGTGCTTCACAGAAGTTTATAACGCAGAGATGTGAAAAAAAAAATGATTTTTTTCCGCAAAAATAATATTTTAGCCCCCAATTTTTTATTTTCCCAAAGGTAACAAGAGAAATTAGACACCCAAAGTTGTTGTGAAATTTGTCCTGAGTATGCGGATACCCCATATGTTGGGGTAAACCACTGTTTGGGCACAGGTCGGGGCTTGGAAGGGAGGGAGCACCATTTGACTTTTTGAACGCAAAATTCCCTGTAATCAATGGTGGCACCATGTGACATTTGGAGACCCCCTGATGTGCCTAAACAGTGGAAACCCCTAAATTCTAACCCCAACACACCCCTAACCACAACCCTAACTCCAACACACCCCTAGCCCTAATCCCAACCCTAAATATAACCCTAATCACAAGCCTAACCCTAATCTTAACCCTAATTCCAACCCTAACCCTAATTGTAACCCTAACCCTAATTCCACCCTAACCCTAACCCCTATTCCAACCCTAACCCTATCCCTTACACCACCCTAACCCTAACCCTAATGCCAACCCTAACCCTAATTCCTACCCTAGCCCTAACCCTAACCCTAGCCCTAGCCCTAACCCTAGCCCTAACCCTAATGGAAAAATAAAAATATTTTCTTTATTTTATTATATGTGCCTACCTATGGGGTTGATAGAGGGGGTTTTATTTACTTTTTATTTCATTTTGATCACTGTGAGAGTGATCAAAATGAATGAATCGAATCTGTAGCCGGCAGATTCGGGCAGGCAGACTGTGGGACACCGGGAGCGACAGCGGCACTCGATAGGCACCAGGGGGTGGGAGGGGGGTGAGCGGACTGCAGGGGGGAGCGGAGGGAAGCGGGGGAGCTGATGATGACAGCGGCGGCACATCGCCGCTGTCATTCAGTGGCGGGGGCCGATCGCCCCCACCAGCCGGTGTGTGGTGGGGTCACATTACTGTCTCCAGCCATGTCCAATGCTATTGCAGCATTGGCCATGGCTGGATTGTAATATTTCATCAATTTTCATTGATGAAATATTACTATCTCTCTGATTGGCTGTTTCACTTTAAACAGCCAATCAGAGCGATCGTAGCCACGTGGGGACGAAGCCATGCCCCCTGTGGTGAAGAACAAAGCCCCCTGTATCTGCGGGTCTGGTGACCTTTAAGTGACCCCGGTCACCCGACCCGCAGGGGGGCTTTAAAGTCATGATGCCACATAGGCGTCACTGGTCATATTGGCACAGGTTTTCATGATGCCTACGTGGTGTCATTGGTCGTGAAGGGGTTAATAAAAAATACATGTACAGTAAACTGCACACGCAAAGCTCTGACTATATGTCTCACTCACATATTTATTTCTATCTTTCTCTAACACAGAAAATGGAAAAGTACATTTAACATATGCAAGGTGGGTGCAAATGCCTCCCAAACAAAATTTCCAGATTTTGTAAGAGTATATAAAAATGAAAAAAGGTATGCGGCACTCCAATAGTTGCTAAAGAAGAAGGACTTTATCTAGCCCATGTAGCGTGGTGACATTTTGGTTCAAATGAACCTTTCTTAAGCATTGACATGATTGTGCATACAATGAATACATAGAGACATTCTATCATTGTGCATTATGCAAAAAAAATCACATTACAATTTATGCAGTGATTGTCAATAGACAGTATAAGTGAAATAAAGTGCTTGAGTCATAAAGAGCATGCTGGAAATTTGTCATCATATTAATTTAGTGTGTTCATATATAATTGGTATCATAAATAGTGCATGTGTTCTCTATAATTAGACTTGCCTTACCCATATCCTGCTACAGGAAACATTATTCATATAAATTGTGCCATTATCAGCATCTACACAGCGCTACTGCTCATGTCCAACCATGTGATTGTGATTGAGCCAATCAGATTACAGCCAGGTCAAAGCACGATCACATTAAAATAGTGCGATCACCATCTTAAATATGGTTACAATTTACTGGCAAGGATAGACCTTCATATTTTAAATTTTTATGTGGGTAGATACAATTTCTACCATAGGGAAGATGCCTGTATTTATTGTATGAACTAAATAATACTTTAGTTAAGGTTTTAATTTGGATTTTTATTAATAAGCATAGCTTAGTGCACTTCATGGTTCATAACAGTCATATGAATGCCATGGCTTTTTTTAAACAAAAAAGTTCAGAGAAAGCCTCAATAACAGTATACAGTGGGTACAGAAAGTATTCAGATTCCTTTAAATTTTTCACTTTTTGCTTCATTGAAGTCATTTGGTAAATTCAAAAATATTCATTTTTTCTCATTAATATACACTCTGCACCCCATCTTGACTGAAAAAAAAACAGAAATGTAGAAATTTGAAATACCACATGGTCATAAGTATTCAGACCCTTTGTTCAGTATTGAGTAGAAGCACCCATCTGAGCTAGTACAGCCATGAGTCTTCTTGAGAATGATGCAACAAGTTTCCACACCTGGATTTGGGGATCCTCTACCATTCTTCTTTGCAAATCCTTTCCAGTTCCGTCAGGTTGGATGGTGAATGTTGGTGGACAGCCATTTTCAAATCTCTCCAGAGATGCTCAATTTGGCTTAGGTCAGGGCTCTGGCTGGGACAGTCAAGGATGGTCATAGAGTTGTTCTGAAGCCACTCCTTTGTTATTTTAGCTGTGTGATTAGGGTCATTGTCTTGTTGGAAGGTAAACCTTCGGCCAAGTCTGAGGTCCAGAGCACTCTGGAAAAGGTTTTCATCCAAGATATCTCTGTACTTGGCCGCATTCATGTTTCCTTCTATTGCAACCAGTCGTCCTGTCCCTGCAGCTGAAAAATATCCCCATAGCATAATGCTGCCACCACCATGTTTCTCTGTTGGGATTGTATTGGGCAGGTGATGAGCAGTGCCTGGTTTTCTCCACACACACACCACTTAGAACTTTATGGTGATAATTCTATCTTCATCTCATCAGAGCAGAGAATCTTATTTTTCATAGTATGGGAGTCCTTTGTGTGTTTTTAGCAAACTATTCGGGCTTTCATATGTCTTGCACTGAGGAGATGCTTCTGTCATAAAGGCCTGACTGGTGGAGGGCTGCAGTGATAGTTGACTTTGTGGACCTTTCTCCCATCTCCCTACTGCATCTGTGGAGCTAAGCCACAATGATCTTGGGGTTCTTCTTTACCTCTCTCACCAAGGCTCTTCTCTCACGATTTCTCGATATGGCTGGACAGCCAGGTCTAGGATCACTTCTGGTGGTCCAAAACTTCTTCCATTTAAGGATTATGGAGACCATTGTGCTCTTAGGAACCTTGAGTACTGCAGAAATTCTTTTGTAACCTTGGCAAAATCTGTGGCTTGCCACAATTCTGTCTCTGAGCTCATTGGCCAGTTCACTTGACCTCATGATTTTCACTTGGCTAACATGCACTGTGAGCTGTGAGGTCTTATACAGGCAGGTGTGTGCCTTTACAAATCAAGTCCTATCAGTTTAAATAAACACAGCTGGACTCCAATGAAGGTGTTGAACCGTCTCAAGGAGGATCAGAAGGAAATGGACAGCAAGTGAATTAAATGAGTGCCTGAGTAAAGGGTCTGAATACTTATGACCATGTGATATTTCAGTTTTTATTTTTTAATAAATTGGCAAAAATTTCTACATTTCTGTTTTTTTCACATTAATGAGAAAAAAAATAACTTTTTTGAATTTATCAATTGGCAGCAATGAAACAGAGTGAAAAATATAAAGAGGTATGAATACTATCCGTACCCACTGTATACTGTCCTATCCCTGGCATCCTGAACAAGCCCCCTTATGGAGGTTACTTCAGGTGCTTGTGACATGGTCAGGCCGCTCCCACTGTTACACAATGGGTAATCCATGATCATATTAATATAGAAAGTGGCTTAAATCTCTCTTATGTATATACTATAAATAGGCCATATGCTATTGCATCAGGAGTGCGGTGAAATAAACATCCGCCAGTGGGTGGCTCAGCCAATGAGCAGTGCCATGCGGCTTTGGCAATAACTCGCCCCACCGGCTGAGCCAATGAGCAGTGCCGCCTGGGATTTGAATGCATGCATGGCCCTCTCACCCCCCTATCCTGGTATGCATGGTCCTCTCACTCCCCTATCCTGGTATGCATGGTCCTCTCACCCCCTATCCTGGTATGCATGGTCCCCTCACCCCCCTATCCTGGTATGCATAGTCCCCTCACCCCCAATCCTGATATGCATGGTCCCCCTCATCCCTATCCTGGTATGCATGGTCCCTTCCCCCAATCCTGATATGCATGGGCCTCTCACCCCCCTATCCTGGTAAGCATTGTCCCGTCACCCCCTATCTTGGTATGCATGGTCCTCTCACCCTCCTATCCTGGTATGCATAGTCTCCGAACTCCTCTATCTTGGTATGCACGGTCCTCTCACCCCCCCTCCTGGCATGCATGGTCCCCTCACCCCCCAATCCTGATATGCATGGTCCCCTCCCCCCCTATCCTGGTATGCAAGCTACCCCTCACCCCCATATCCAGGTATGCATGGTCATCTCACCCCCAATCCTGATATGCATGGTTCTCTCAACCCTCAATCCTGATATGCATGGTCCCTTCACCACCTATCCTGGTGTGTATGATCCTCTCACCCCCCTATCCTGGTATACATGGTCCTCTCACCTCCCTATCCTGGTATGCATGGTCCTCTCACCCCCTCTATCCTGGTATGCATGGTCCTCTCACCCCCCTATCCTGGTATGCATGGTCCCCTCACCCCCTATCCTGGTATGCATGCTACCTCTCACCCCCCTATCCCTATCCTGATATGCATAGAACCCCTCACCCCCTAATCCTGATATGAATGGTCCACTCACCCCCCATTCCTGATATGCATGGTTACCTCACCCCGTATCCTGGTATGCATGCTACCTCTCACCCCCCTATTCTGATATGGTCCTCTCACCCCCTATTCTGATATGCATGTGTTATGAATGGGTCACCGAGGAGGATGGCAGGAACAGGCTAGGCCACCAGAAGACCAGAGAGGTTGGTAACTAAGCGGATTGCACACCCCTGATCCTATCCACACAACTAGCAGTAGCCGTGGAGCATTCCTACGATGCCCTAGATGTCTCGTCACAGCCGGAGGACTAACTAAGCCTAAAGACAGAAAGATGAAGTCTAAACTGCCCCGGAGCAGATCCCCAAAGGAATAGAGAGCCCCCAAACATCTATCTTTGGTGAGACCAGATGAGACACAAACACAGGCAGAGAACATACAGAGCAAACGGTGGGGCCCAAGATGTCTAGACAGGACAGGATAGAAAAGATACTGTCTGCAATCACGCACAAAACCCTGAAAAAGCCCAAAACTACTGATATACAAAAAAAACCTGAGATCACATGATCTCACCCCCGCTAGATCAGCACTCTGGTATAAACTGGCAGCAAGCAAAAAGATACTAACATAACAGGGGACTGAACAAGCTGCCATATGTATTATGGGTATATGGACACGGGACTATGGGATGGAGGATAATTATAATTTGTTATAACTAACCACAGTTAGTTACTATGCCCGGGCAGCACCGGGCTCTTCAGCTAGTACTAAGTATTCGAAAGACAGATAACTATTGCACAAAAAAGACATCCACCATAAAAAGATTGGGGCGGAAGTATGAATGTAGACCACTTTGCATTTTACATGCTTTATAATATTGTCCCAAAGTAGTAATTGCAGGGTTATTATGCTTTTCAAATTATTCTCCTATTTGCGCTTTAAGTTCAGACTAGATGGTGTACTGAGAAAAGCAGTATCTCATTATATGCCTTTTAACCCCTTTTCTCCAAGGGTGCTTTCCATGTTAATGACCAATTTTTAAAATTCTGACCACTGTCCCTTTATGAGGTAATAACTGTGGAACACTTCCATGGATCCCAATGATGCTGACAATATTTTCTCGTGACATATTGTACTTCATGATAGTGGTAAAATGTCTTTGATATGACAGGTTTATTTGTGAAAAAATGGAAATTTTGTGAAAATTTTGAAAATGTCAAAATTTTCCAACTTTTAATTTTCATGCCGTTAAATCACAGAGATATGTCACACAAAATACTTAATAAGTAACATTACCCACATGTGTACTTTACATCAGCACAATTTTGGAATCAAATTTTTTTTTGTTAATAAGTTATAATGGTTAAAATTGACCAGCGATTTCTCATTTTTACAACACCATTTTTTAGTGACCACACAACATTTGAAGTCACTTTGAGGGGTCTATATAATAGAAAATACCCAAAAGTGACACCATGCTCAAAATCACATTCAAGAAGTTTATTAACCCTTCAGGTGCTTCACAAGAATTTTTGGAATGTTTAAAAAAAATGAACATTTAACTTTTTTCACAAAAAATTATTTCAGATCCAATTTGTTTTATTTTACCAAGGGTAACAGGAGAAATTGGACCTCAAAAGTAGTACAATTTGTCCTGAGTATGCTGGTACCCCATATAACCCCACTGTTTGGGCGCATGGCAGACCTCGGAAGGTAAGAAGCGCCGTTTGACTTTTCAATGCAAAATTGGCTGGAATTGAGATCGGATGCCATGTCACATTTGGAGAGCCCCTGATGTGCCTAAACAGTGGAAACCCCCCACAAGTGACATAATTTTGGAAAGTAGACCCCCTTAGGAAATTATATAGATGTGTGGTGAGCACTTTGAACCCCCAAGTGCTTCACAGAAGTTTATAATGTAGAGCTGTAAAAATAGTCATATTTTTTTCATAAAAATGATTTTTTGCCCTCCATTTTTATATTTTCCCAAGGGCAACAGGAAAAATTCAACCCTAAAAGTTGTTGTGCAATTTGTCCTTAGTATACTGGTACCCCATATGTGGGAGTAAACCACTGTTTGGGCACATGGCAGAGCTCAGAATGGAAGGAGTCCCGTTTGACTTTTCAATGCAAAATTGGCTGGAATTGAGATCAGACGCCATGTCACGTTTGGAGAGCCCCTGATGTGCCTAAACAACGGAAACCCCCCAATTCTAACTCCATCCCTAATACCAACACACCCCTAATCCCAACCCTAACCGTAATCCTAATGATTTTTCCCGGAAGAGTTGACATTTCTATTGGTACCATTTTCGGGCACATGACATATTTTGATTGCTTTTTATTCTGATTTTTGTGAGGCAGAATGAACAAAAACCAGCAATTCAAGAATTTCTTTTAGAGGGGGTGTTTATAGCATTCCGTGTGTGGTAAAATTGATAAAGCAGTTATTCTTCGGGTCTCATTTATTTTTTTTTGTTTTGGCGCTTTTATACAATAAAACTATCTTAGAAAAAAAATTATTATTTTTGCATCGCTTTATTCTGAGAGCTATAACTTTTTTTATTTTTCCAGTGATGGAGCTCTATGGCAGCTTGTTTTTTGCGGGACAAGATGACATTTTCAGCAGTACCAGTATTATTAATATTCGTCTTTTTGATCGCGTGTTATTCCACTTTTTGTTCAGCAGTATGAAGATAAAGCATTTTTTTGCCTTACTTTTATTTTTTTAATGGCGCTCACTAAAGGGATTAACCTATGGGACAGTTTCATAGGTCGGGTCATTACAGACGTGGCGATACCAAATATGTGTACTTTTATTGCATAGATTTTTCTTTTAATTCAAATATTTATTTATTAATGGAACAAATATTGATTTTTTTATTATTATTTTTTAATTTTTTATTTTTTTTAAATTCTTATTTTTACACTTTGTCTCACTATGGGACACTCATTTTTGTGCAGGCTGATCGCTTATATGGCATGCAGATCTACATGCCACATAAGCTGTCAGTGTGCACTCTGTGCACACTGACCTCAGAGACTTCCTGTCATGCACTGCGCATGACAGGAAGTCTCTCAGCTCTGGTAACCAGGATGTCATCATGACAACATCAAGTTACCATGGGAGCAATTGTGACCCCACGTCATTTTGCGGCATCTCCCCTCTGCTGGCTCCGGAACGCTGCGATCATGTTTGATTGTAGTGTTCCGGGGGTTAAAGTGCCAGGTGTCAGCTGTGAGAATCAGCTGACACCCGGCCGCGGTCATCCACACTCCCCCCGTGAGCGCGGTTGATCGCACATGATGTACTATCCCTTCCATGGGCATACTGGCCTAGGGCACATGGATGGGATAGTACGTCTGATGTAAGAAATGGGTTAAAATCTGCTTCTCATCCTTGGTGGTATAATTGAACATGCCAGGATCAAATGTATTATCATCCATAGTCCCAAAAAAGTGAAAAAGTTCACAAATAGTAGAAAAAGTTATTATAGAACTATGTAAATTTCTCAGATAACAAATATCAAAAATAGAAAATGGAACAGCACATTAAACATATGCAAGGTGGGTGGAAATGTCTCCCAAACAAAATCTCCAGATTTTGCAAGTAAATAAAAATGAAAAAAGATAAGCAGCATTCCAATAGTTGCCAAAGCAGAATGACTTTATTTAGCTCATGTGGGGTGGTGACATTTTGATTCAGATAAACCTTTTTCAAGCATTGGCATGATTGTGCATGCAAAGTATATATAGAGATATTCTATTATTGTGCAATTCAAACGTTATTCACAAAAACATCACTTTAGAATTTATGCAGTGTGTCAATAGAGAGTATAAGTGAAATAAAGTGCTTCAGTTCTAAAGTGCATGCTGGAAACATGTCAGCATATTAATTTAGTGTATTCCTGCATATTTGGTGTCATAATTAGTGTATGTGCGCTCTATAATTATACATTATTCATATAAATTACTGCATTATCAGCATCTATACTGCCCTACTGCACATGTCCTGCCATGTGATGATTTTTTGATTTTTGTGAATGACGTATAAATTACACACGAATAGAATATCCATATCTCTCTCTCTCTCTCTCTCTCTCTCTCTCTCTCTATATATATATATATATATATATATATATATATATATATACACTTTGTATGCACAATCATGTCAATGCTTGAGAAAGGTTAATTTGAACCAAAAAGTCACCATGTCACATGGGCTAAAGTCCTTCTGCTTTAGTAACTATGGCAGTGCTGCCTATCTTTTTTCATCTCTCTCTCACTTTTTATCATTTCTCTCTCTCTGTTATGGACTGACCTAGTTGGTGGAGTGATATTGCATCCACTAGCGGCAGCATCGGCAGGTACCATAGTCAGTGATAGCAAAAGAAAAACAATGTAGTTTGAAAAGATAAGAAGGAATCTTAGTCAAGGAAGCCAGAGGTCATTTACCAGGAGCAGCAGTGTTGATTGAGGGAATAAGGAGGAATCATAGTCAAGGTAGCCAGAGGTAATTTACCAGGAGCAGCAGTGTTGTTTAAAGAAATAGCATGCGGAAGGGAGATTGACTACAGGCAGGTAGCTCAACAATCACGCAAGGAAATGAGAGCAAGGACAGGTTTAAATAGGGTGTGCAATCAGGATGAGCCAATCAAGAACTCAGAGTGGTAACAAGCAGAAAACTCAGGGTGGAGACATCAGCAACAACATAGGTACAAGCATTTGGGTTAGCAAGGAACTGTCCAGTGAGCTGAATAGCTCAGAAGGGAGAGCAGCCATCTGGTGCACAGGAGCTGCTAGGTTTGAATCCTGGCACTCACTATCTCTTTTCATCACTCTCTTTTTCATCTCTCTGTCTCTTTCTCTTTTCAACTCTCTCTATCTCTTTCTTTTCATCTCTATTTTCATCTCCCTCTCTATCTCTCTGTTTTCATCTCTCTCTATGCATCATTCTTTTCATCTCTTTCGCTTTTCATATCTCTCTTTTCATCTCTCTTTTTATCTCTACCTGTTTTCTTCTCTCTCTTTCTATCTGTCACTCACTCTCTATGACAGAGCCCTGGTAAGTGACCTGCAACAGGCCGCTAACATCCATGCATCTGCTCAAACTGTCAGAAACAGACACCATGAGTGTGGTATCAAGGTCCATTTTCCAGAAGTAGGTGTTGCACTTACAGCCCAACACCATGCAGGGTGATTGGCAATTGACAGAGAACACCAAAATTGACAGATTTGACATTGTTACCCTGTGCTTTTCACGGATGAGAACACGTTCACATTCAGCACCTGTGACAGACATGACAGAGTCTGGAGACGACTTGGAAAATGTTCTGCTGCCTGCAACATCTTCCTGCATGATCGGTTTGACAATGAGTCAGTAATGGTGTGGGGAGGCATTTCTTTGGAGGGCCGCAGATCACTCCATATGCTAGCCAGAGGTACCCTGACTGCCATTAGGTACAGTGATAAGATCCTCAGACCCATTGTGAGACAGTATGCAGGTGCAGAGGGGACTGGTTTCCTTCTGATGCATGAAAATTCTAGGCCTCATGTAGCTGAAGTGTGTCAGCAGTTTCTGCATGATGAAGACATTGATGTTATGGACTGGTGTGCCTGTTCCTCAAACCTGAATCCAATAGAGCACATCTGGGAATTAATGTCTCATTAAAACCACTAGCGCCACATTGCACCACAGACTGTCCAGGAATTGACTGATGCTTTAAGTCAAGTTTCAGAGGAGATCCCTCAGGAGAACATCCGCTGCCTCATCAGGAGTATTCCCAGGCATTGTAGGTAGGTCATACAGCCACGTGGAGGCCACACACACTACTGAGCATCATTTCTTTGTCTTGAGGCATTTCTACTGAAGTTGGATCAGCCTGTAATTTGATTTTCCATTTGGATTTTGAGCATCATTCCAAATCCAGACCTCCATGGGATATTAGCTTTGATTTAAAATGATCATTTTTATGTTTTTTCTTGTTCTTGTTCTTAACGCATTCCACTATGTAATGAATAAAGATTTGCAACAGGAATATTTCATTCTCTGATATCTAGGATGTGGTAGTTTAGT
This sequence comes from Dendrobates tinctorius, assembly GCF_039654945.1. Lineage (NCBI taxonomy): Eukaryota > Metazoa > Chordata > Amphibia > Anura > Dendrobatidae > Dendrobates > Dendrobates tinctorius. The sequence continues at coordinate 5,789,411 of NW_027361694.1, forward strand.
GTTCCCTTTATTTTTTTGAGCAGTATATTTATATATATATATATATATATATATATACTAATATATAAAGCTCAAAGTGTGTATGTATGTATGTATGTGTGTGTGTGTGTGTGTGTGTGTGTGTATGTCCGGGATAGGCATCCGCACCGTCGCAGCTACAGCCACAAAATTTGGCACAGTCACATGTCTGGACCCCGAGAGCGTCCTGAGCTATGTTGTGAGGGAAAATTTAAACCCCGCGCTTTCAAAATCACCAAAAAATTTTGCCCCTAGCTACATACTGGGGAAAAAGTGTGTACTCGTCAAGTCCCGTCTCTCATTATGATGTCATAATGCCCCTATCTACATAATGGGGAAACAGTGTGTGCATATGAAGCCCCGCTCCTCATTATGATTTCACAATGGTTGCCATGGGGACGCTGATGTCATCTTAGGTTGCAAGCCCTGCCACTCATTATGATGTCATAATAGTTGACTATGAGATGGAGGATGTGTGATGGGTATATGTGCACTGGACTATGAGATGGAGGATATGTATGATGGGTATATGGGCACAGGACTATGGGATGGAGGATGTGTGATGGGTATATGGGCACGGGACTATGGGATGGAGGATATGTATGACGGGTATATGGGCACGGGACTATGGGATGTAGGATATGTATGCTGGGTATATGGGCATGGGACTTTGGGATGGAGGATATGTACGATGGGTATATGGGCATTGGAATATGAGATGAAGGATGTGTGATGGGTATATGGGCACTCAACTATGGGATGGCGAATATGTATGATGGGTATATGGGCACGGGACTATGGGATGGAGGATATGTATGATGGGTATATAGGCACGGGACTATGGGATGGAGGATATGTATGATGGGTATATGGGCATTGGACTATGAGATGAAGGATGTGTGATGGGTATATGGGCACTCGACTATAGGATGGCGAATATGTATGATGGGTATATGGGCACTGGACTATGGGATGGAGGATATGTATGACGGGTATATGGGCACGGGACTATGGGATGGAGGATGTGTGATGGGTATATGGGCACTTGACTATGGGATTGAGGATATGTATGATGGGTATATGGGCACAGGACAATGGGATGGAGGATATGTATGACGGGTATATGGGCACGGGACTATGGGATGGAGGATGTGTGATGGGTATATGGGCACTTGACTATGGGATGGAGGATATGTATGATGGGTATATGGGCACTGGACTATGGGATGGAGGATATGTATGACGGGTATATGGGCACGGGACTATGGGATGGAGGATGTGTGATGGGTATATGGGCACTTGACTATGGGATTGAGGATATGTATGATGGGTATATGGGCACAGGACAATGGGATGGAGGATATGTATGACGGGTATATGGGCACGGGACTATGGGATGGAGGATGTGTGATGGGTATATGGGCACTTGACTATGGGATGGAGGATATGTATGATGGGTATATGGGCACTGGACTATGGGATGGAGGATATGTATGACGGGTATATGGGCACGGGACTATGGGATGGAGGATGTGTGATGGGTATATGGGCACTTGACTATGGGATGGAGGATATGTATGATGGGTATATGGGCACAGGACAATGGGATGGAGGATAATTATAATTTGCTATAACTAACCACAGTTAGTTACTATGCCCGGGCAGCGCTGGGCTCTTCAGCTAGTATATATATATATATATATATATATAGTGTGAGGTAGCGCTGTCATCTAAGTAGGGGATACTCGCTCAGCAGCCACAAAAACCAGATCTGGCACAGGTTTTCATAAAGCATAACACAGTCCATGCGGTTTATTCCTCCTTCATAAACCCATAGAAGCAACATAAACAGCATTACAGCATAGCGTCCATTATAGCTTCACTCGGGTTAAGCCAGTGGTCACACACATGTTACTCAATGTCCATACTCAGGCTCATCAGCCTCATCATTATCTCACCCACGTCAGGATTCTCTCATGGCTGTTGCTCCACACTGCAGACATCCACTCTCTCCTCTGGGACTCTCAGACGCTGGCAGCCATTACACCCAGCCACACACAGGCTGTTAGCCAGGAGACAACTCTCCTCACGGGACCTTCCACTCTGGACCAACCAGGTCCCTGCATTCACCTCATGTGACCTACCCTAGCCACATTATATGGTCCATAGCCACGACCACCGGGTCACATGACTATGACCTCATCACAGGTCCTTCACACACTCACATAGTCTTTTACAATAGGGTTCTTAAACACACCCCCTGGGTGAGTTTATAGGTAACCAGGCCCGCCCATCTCTCTAGCTACCTGGAGACTTCTCCCTTACACCTTGAAACAACACCTCAGCAATATCATTGCTGATCAATACTCATACATAAGTCTCCATCTCAAGGCCGCCCACCTTGAGATACATAACCATCCATCAGGATTCTACCACTCATCCTTTCTCTTGGGACATCCACACAGCGCCCCCTAGTGGACACAGTGGTTACTACACCACAATATATAGAGTATGTATATATATATATATATCTTGAAGAATATTTCCTTGGAAATCTATGTGTAAATGACAGAGAATTGCTCTATGTTAAAGCTTATGTTAAAATTTGCATGTAAATTGGATGTTATTTGGATGCTTGGTAATGAAAATTGCATAATACTTGCATGAAAAAGGCATGACAGTTGCACGACACATCCCACTTTTCAGGACTGATATCGGACTGTTTTTTTATATACTAGTGATGGGTGCCCTAAACTGGATAAAAATCCCTGGGGGTTGCAGTTTCCAAATTGGGGTTAGTCATGGGGAATTTGTGCTGTTTAGACACCTTAGGGGTCCTGCAAATGTGACATGATGAAAGCAATCTGTATCAGCAAAATTTGTACGCAAAAATTCAAATGGTGCTCCTTCTCCTCTGAGGCTTGTCATTTGTCCTAACAGAGGTTTCTGGCATCAGTTGGGATATCATGGTGCTCAACTGAACAAAAAATTGTCAGGTTGCATTTTCTTGAACTTTCCTGTCATGACACTGCTGTCAGATGTCCCGGGACCGGGGGCTCCTTCCCTGTCCCTAATGCTAGGGGCTACCTAACTTGTACTGTTCCCTGGATTACTTTTGATGGTGAAGATGCCAGGGCCACTGCCTTAGCTCCTGAATCTGCCATCAGTCTGTACCGAATTCACAGACACAGCGTCTTCAACAAAATGGTGCCGGAGTGTATTGCAGCTCCTGAACTTGCTGGGTCATTGAACCGCAATACACGCTGCCAACCAATGAAAGGCCAGCAGCTGATGTTGGTGTGCACGTGACTGGGCACATGTCAATGACAACATGCACCTCAGTCGCATGGAAGCTGAAGTCAGCTTCTGGCTCCAGAAGATGACACTCTGCAGGGGAGTAGGGGAAGGGTGAGTAGGAGTGTTTATTTTTCTATGTACTGAACAAGAGTAGCGCATACTGGAGGACATTTACCTCAATGGGGGATATATACAAGGATTGGCGACATATACAAGAATGAGGGATATATACCAGGATAGGAGGCATATGCACATATGCCAGGAAAGGGGGCATATACCAAGATAGGGAGCATATACCATTATGGGGGCATATACCAGAATGGCAGACATATACCCAGATGGGGTAGCATATACCAGGATGGGGGACCATCTAAGAGGAGGAAGTGCATATAGCAGGATGATGTGACTATACCAGGATGTGGGAGCATATACAAGGATGGGTAGCATATACCAGGATGTGTGAACATATGCCAGGATGGGGGAACATATGCCAGGATTTGTGGGACATATACAAGAATGAAGAGCATATAACAGGGTGCAGAGCATATACCAGAATGAGAGAGCATATGTCATGATGGGGGAGCATATACCATGATGGAGGAGCATATGACAGGATGGGGTACAAATGCTAGGTTAGGAGGACATATACCAAACCTTGGGATGAAAGAGAAGGTTTGCAGCCAAATACCCACAGGCCCAAAGGCTAAACGGACACATTTCTAGACTGTTCGCCATGGAAATGTTGTCTTTTTGGCTTGTTGACACAAAGAATCTCCTCCGACACATAGTGGCAGCCGTACCTCGTATGCGGTCCCCGTTTTCCTGTTGTGGCGGCTCTTTCTACCAGCACGTTTCCAGGAATATTACCAATGCCGTTACTGGGATTGTCCACTTAACGACTGACATGTGGACAAGTGCATGTGGCCAGGCACGCTGCATTTTACTGATGGCACACTGAGTGAACATTGTGGAGGCCTAGGCAGAGTTCCATCCTGGCTTGGCACATGTGCTCCTGATGATGAGGATTGCTGGCCCTACATCAGTCAGGTTTTCAGAAACCTCATACAACAGTTCCTGCACCCCCTACTGCTCATCTTCATCCTCCATCTCCTATATGTTATCGCAGAACAGTTCATCCACATCAGCCAGAAGCTTTAAGCTCTGCAGCGCTGCCTCAGCAAAGCGGCAAAAGGCTTTGCTGAAGCTGTTTTGTCTAGAAGGCAAACTTCACACAACAGCAGATCTACTTAAAGGAAAAACAGACCAGGAAGAACTGTGGCTTTTGCCTCTAAACCTCAAACAAGGTATAATCGATTGTGATAATGTCCGTAACCTGGTGGTGGCTGTGAAGGTTGTTGAACTCACAGACATACAATGCTTGGCACATGTGATCAACTTAATAGTTCATCAGGTTCTTAAAACCTACTATGATTTGCCAGAGTTTCTGGTCAAGGTATGCTGCATCAGTGCCCATTTCAAGCAAGTGATGCTCAATCAAACTCATCTGTGGCAAGTAACAAGTGTGGGCAATAGGAAAATCACACCTGAAACCAGATTAGAAGAAGAAAAGTTTACTCCATCTTTCCATTTTGTGTGTGTGCACCACACTTAGCCTGCCAAGATCAACAGATTGATTTGTATTATAATAATGCATTTTTTGTAGAAAGTAAAAGAAGGGAAGTCAGGGGTGCATGCTGCTGATAGCTCGGTGAGCTCAGTACATGCTCAATACGCTTCAAAGAAGTAAAACGAAAGGGATTCAAGTGGGTCAGGCAACTATGCATGGGATAAGAACAACTGCAGAATCAAAAAGTGGATAAATAGCATAAGTTTTATATGCTGTATGGTACTGTGCATTTATATATATTACACAGTATTTTCAACCAAATGACAGGTACACTTTAAAGTGATCTAAATGAAAGATTTGTAATATGGAGAATGTTATTGTGGTCTGTGAGGTCATACTAAACTGTATATTCATACAGAAACACGCTATGCCATGGTTTAAAAAAAACATCTGTCATCAAGATTCTGTATTTACATGTTTATGGATGAATCATTGAAGTAGAATTTTGCAGTATGATTTCAAGTTGAAATGATTTTATATGTTTTGATATAAATACATAAAATAATTTATGCAAAGGCATCATGTACACTGAAGAATCTGAAGAAAACTGCAAAACATTTGAGCAAAACCTGTAAAGGAAACCGGATACCTTGAATTTGAAGATTCACAGAATCTCTGATCGGAAGGGGCATATTCGAGTTTTGATCTTCTGGACACCCTTCCAAGGCCCCAGGCCTCTGCAAAAATTCTAGGCATCAATTTTGACCTGGGGGACTACCCCCAGCAAAATTGGGAGGGCAGACATACACATTAGATAGATAGATAGATAGATAGATAGAAGAAAAGCCGGCAATTAATCCACCTTGTACTGTAAAATCACTGCAGGAGCCGACAGGATAGAAGAGATGAATTAAATACATTAAATGCAATTAGAATAGGTAGATATATATAGATGTCAGTGAAAAATACAATTAGTACAGTGTGTGCGCAGTTTACTGTACATGTATTTATTTAATAAATGATTATTTTTTGGAAAAAAATGGCGTGGGCTCCCGTGCAATTTTCGTAACCAGCAGAGGGAAAGCTGATGACTGGGGGCAGATATTTAGAGCCTGGGAAGGGGGTAATACACACGGAGCTTCCCAAGCTATTAATATCAGCTCACAACTGTATACTTAGCCTTTACTGGCTATTAAAATGGGAGACCTCTCCAAAAAATTATGCAGGGTCCCCTTATAATTAATAATCAGCAAAGGCTGTGCAGACAGCTGGGGGCTGATATTAATAGCCTAGTAAGAAGTCACCCCAGAAAAGTCACATCTCTAAGATGCAGAAATTCTGGCACTTAGCCTCGCTCTTCCCACTTGCCCTGTAGCGGTGGCAAGTGGTGTGATAGGGGAGGTTGATGACAGTTCAAAGGCAGACACTGAGTACACGCTGCTCAGTGTCTACTGGAGGACAGGCAGCATGGATGCATGCATCCTTGCAGGCTGCTATCTAGATGTAGCAGAGCTAGAGCCGCTGTGGAACAAATGGATTTAAAGCAATTCTGTGGAAATGTGAGGAATTTTGTTGTTTTTTTTACCTCTTTTGCAGATGACAAGGGCTTTGGGGGAAAAGGCAAGGTTGTAAGTATGGTTTAATTAAGATTATTAAAGGGGTCTGTCTTTCTTTCAATTAAAGAACTTTTTTCTTGGTGTCTGTGTTTTTTCACAATGTGACTATGGGGTTAGTAATAGGGACATCTTATTGATGCCTCTCCATTACTAATCTTGGGGCTTGATATCACATTACAATACAAAGTTGACATCAACCTCCCCAACTATCACCGCACTTGCCACTGCTACAGGGCAAGTGGGAAGAGTAAGGCTAAGTGCAGGATTGGCACAATTTTTGGGATGACTGAGAGTTGATGTTTTAAGCCTGGGGGGGCAGTATCCATGGACCCTTCCTAGGCTATTAATATCAGCCCGCAGCTGTCTGCATAGTCTTTGCTGGTTATTAATTATTTGGGGACCACACAACATTTTTTGGGTGTCCCCCATTTTAGAAGCCAGTCAAGGCTAAGTATACAGTGAGTATGGAAAGTATTAAGACCCCTTTACATTTTTCACTCTTTGTTTCATTGCAGCCATTTGTTAAATTCAAAAAAGTTCATTTTTTTCTCATTAATGTACACCCTGCACCCAATCTTGACTGAAAAAAACAAATGTAGAAATTTTTGCAAATTTATTAAAAAAGAAAAACTGAAATATCACATGGTCATAAGTATTCAGATCCTTTGCTCAGTTTTGAGTAGAAGCACCCATTTGAGCTAGAACACCCATGAGTCTTCTTGGGAATGATGCAACAAGTTTTTCACACTTGGATTTGGTGACCCTCTGCCATTCTTCCTTGCAGATCCTGCACAAAAGGAAATTTTCTGCTCACCCCTCTTCACTCCTTATCACACCTCCGACGCACGGAAACACCCTGACCGGGGTGTATAGTGCATGCACAACATAGAAAAAGATTTTCCAGCGTCTCCAGGAGATAAAATAACAATTGCTTTATTGAAAATATAAAATCTTCTTACCATCAAGTAAAAACAACATAAAGAGGCATATGGAGGGGAGCACTTTCCTACGCGTTTCACCCTGAAAGGGCTTAATCATGGAATGTGTAAAGAAGGTCTCCAAACAGATATTTAAGTGCAAAACATGTCAAGGAAACAGGTGATTCAATTAGGTGAAAAACACACCCATTACATTTAACATAGACAAAACCAAATTTGAAAAAAGTGTACAATGCATGGAAACCAACACATACAAAGGGTATAATAATAAACAGATCAAGGAAAAAAAAAAAAAAAAAAATATTTTATAAAGAAATTTTTCTTACTTGATATATCACATATAAAGCAGTTAAAAAACCATATAGGTATTTAAAGGAAGCCATAATGTACTCTGATAGCGTTATAACAAGGATCTTATAATTTGCAGACAATTTGTGCGTAGCATGTTATCAAATGGTGGGAATTGATTGCATTACAACAAACGGAAAGAAAGAGAAAAATACTGCAGCAAAAAAAAAACAAAAAAAAACCCACCATTGTTTCATTCATTTACAATTTTCTTTCAAAGATATATATATATGTACAAATATATACCCTGTGTTAAGTACCCCTCGTATATCCAACTGTGAAAATGTCTAAGTTATTTACTGGAGAGGAAAAAAAAAAAAACACACATTTGAATGGCATGAACAAGAGAAAGAGATACCTAAGAATACTGCATGATTAGATCTCTCCTCTTGTTCATACCATGCGGTATTCTAGTGCCCAATTTATAAATCCAGAAAGACTCTCGATTGAGAATCTTTCTACGATGGTCCCCTCCCCTGACTGGTTTGTAGACCTTTTCAATGCCAGTGAATGTGAGAGAATCGAGGCACCTATTATGAGTAGTAATAAAGTGCCTCGAGACTGCAGAAACATTCACTGCAGAAGGATATAAAGTATCAGACATGTGTCTGCGTATTCGCTGTTTGAGAGGACAAGTTGTACAACCTACATATTGAATTGAACAAGAAGTACATTCAATGAGATATACAACATTAGGGGTATTACAATTAATGAAATCCCTGATGTTGTAAGTCAAACCAGTGTACATGGAGGTAAATGATTTGCATCTCTTGGCATGTTTGCACGATATGCAAAAATTGTGCCCACAGCCAAAAAAGCCAGTGCATGATAACCGATTTTTGGAATTGCTCTTTTTATTATTACTGACTACTAGACTAGGTGACAAGATGTGGGCTAAATTGGGCGCTTTTTTCGCCACAAAATTGATTTTATTTTTTTCTAGAATATGACTAAGTTGATTGTCCTGTAATAAAATAGGTAAATGTTTTTGTATTATTTTTACAATATCCTGAAATTGCGGAGAAAAATTGGTAGAAAAAGTTAATTGGTGATTAATATTATGTTTATTTTTGTGATGATTTAGAAAAAGGTCCGATCTGTCAATTTGGTTCACTATTTTTTGAGCTCTATTCAAACACCCGTTGGGATATCCCCTGTGTTTTAATCTAGCAACAGCTTTGCTAGTTTCATGTTGGAGAAGATCAGACCTGGAGCAATTACGCTTTAGTCTGATTAATTCTCCAATGGGGATGTTTTTCACCGTATGGGGAGGGTGGCATGAGCTAGCTAGTAAAATGGAATTAGAGTCAGTTTCTTTATGATAGGGAAGAATATCAATCTTATTGCGGTCGCCAATCAAAGTCACATCTAAATAGTTGGTAGTAGACGGATGGACTTGAAAAGTAAAATTGAGGTTGAAGGAATTTTGATTGAGATGATTTATGAAGGAATGTGCTGTAGCAACATCTCCTTCCCAAATGAATAATAAATCGTCGATATAACGTGTATAAAAGATTATATGCTCTGAAAAACTATTATCATCAAAAATGTAAAGTTCTTCAAAAATGACGACCACAATGTTAGCAAGGGAGGGGGAAAATTTACCTCCCATGCTAACGCCACACTTCTGAAGAAAAAATTCCCCATCAAAAGAAAAATAATTATGTATCAACAAAAAATGAATAGCTGTAATAATGAAGTTTTGAGTCTGTAAGGGATAAGAACTATGCCTTCTGAGAAACACCTGGAGACAATCAATGGCTACATAATGTGGTATAGACGAATATAGACTGACAATATCACAGGTCAGCCACATATAATCATCATGCCAAGAAATGGGATTTAAGTTGTTTATTAAAGATTTGGTGTCTCTCAGAAAGCCTGGCACATCCCTGACTAAAGGTTGCAAAAAATGATCTTTCCAAGCACCCAGCTTTTCTCCAAGGGAACCAATGCCTGATATAATAGGCCTAAAGGGTGGTGGAAAAATGCCCTTGTGAAGTTTAGGGAGGGCATGATAAATGGGGATAATAGGAAAATCCACTTTTAAATAATCGTATATTTTTTGAGAAAAAATGCCCCCCTCCAAACCATCTTGAAGTAATTTATCGATTTTACTCTTGTAAAAATTAGTAGGGTCTCCCTGGAGATGTAGGTAGGTGTTATTATCAGATAGAATAGCATGATTCATTTTAAAATAAAGTGAAGAGTCCAGAACCACGACCCCTCCCCCCTTGTCTGCTTCCCTGATAATTAACCCTGTGTTGGATTGCAGATCTTGTAGTGCCAGAATTTCTTGAGGATTAAGATTGTTTTTATCAATACTTGTAATTCTGTCTAAATCAACAAGATCTGCCTCCACCTTTTCCTGAAAAATATCTAGGATACATGGCCTAGATTGAACAGGGTAGAAAAAGGGGTTAGAAGTTACAAAACTATCAGGAGAGGAGTCGTAAGTTCTACATTCTGACTCCAATTGTCGCAAATCAGAAAGTTTTTTCAATTCATGAAACATTGGTATTATGTTAGAATCATGTTCAGCAGAATTTGGAAATGAAGACATGTTTTCCTGTAAATCATTATCATTATAAAAATGACATTTTAACGTTAGGTTTCTAGCTAGTTTGTTCACATCCAATAAAGTCCTGAAAACATTGAATTTATTTGTAGGGCAAAAACTCAATCCCTTAGACAAAACAGATAAATGATGCTGGGAGAGGATCTGGGCAGACAAGTTCCAAACCGGACAGGTTAATGTCTCCGTTTCCTGCGATCCGGATACCTTGTGTTTCCGATGTTTCCTGCCTCCTCTCCTGATGCGTTTTTTGAAGCAGCATTTTTTCTCTTGTATTTTTTATTGATAGGAGCAGAAGGATTAATTTCATCAATTGAGGAATCTGAAGAATTTTCTATTGAATAACTGGTGGTAGCTGAAGAGATGCTAGTATCGCCAAAGCTGACATGGCGTTTGGAATTTTTTTGGAAAAATTTTTTATTATCTTGTTTTCTCAAGATGGAATTTTGGTGAGATGAATTTCTCCAAGTATAAACTTTTTTTGTTTGATAATCATTAATGTCTCTGTCTAGTTTGCGTTTTTTTCGTTCCGCAATTTTATCATCTAAGGTGGTAAGATGTTTATCCAAATTTTCTTTTAACTTAGTTAGTTCAGGAAAGTCCTTAAATTTATCCAAAGCAGTCTCTGTTGTAATAATGCTGTTTTTGCAAATCTCCAGCTCTTGTTCCTCATATTTTACAATAAGCTCCATAAGCTGCAGTGAACATTTGGAAAGAATGGTGTTCCAGTCATTTAAAAAAGTCTCAGGAAAAGAGGAAAAGGTAGGAGATTTAATGATCCTTAATCCACGAGGTATCATATTTCTGTTGATGTAAGAGCGCAATGAAGTAGAATCCCACCAAAGTCTGGCTTCTTTAGATTTACTTTTTTCCAATGATCTGTGTAACAGCAGGAGCTCCTCATTATCCTTGGCGGCAGCCTCAATCGTGGTAACATCACCATGAATGTTGAAGATGGAGTTGAACTTAGTTCTCCTGTGCAGAGGTGGATCCATGTGGAGTGGAAGTAACGTGGGTTATAATCGCCACAAAATTGGAAAGTCCAAATTGTAGAGGGAGCACGAAAAAGGTCAAAATGAAATGCACAAAAGGAAATTTTCTGCTCACCCCTCTTCACTCCTTATCACACCTCCGACGCACGGAAACACCCTGACTCGGGTGTATAGTGCATGCACAACATAGAAAAAGATTTTCCAGCGTCTCCAGGAGATAAAATAACAATTGCTTTATTGAAAATATAAAATCTTCTTACCATCAAGTAAAAACAACATAAAGAGGCATATGGAGGGGAGCACTTTCCTACGCGTTTCACCCTGAAAGGGCTTAATCATGGAATGCGTAAAGAAGGTCTCCAAACAGATATTTAAGTGCAAAACATGTCAAGGAAACAGGTGATTCAATTATGTGAAAAACACACCCATTACATTTAACATAGACAAAACCAAATTTGAAAAAAGTGTACAATGCATGGAAACCAACACATACAAAGGGTATAATAATAAACAGATCAAGGAAAAAAAAAAAAAAATATTTTATAAAGAAATTTTTCTTACTTGATATGTCACATATAAAGCAGTTAAAAAACCATATAGGTATTTAAAGGAAGCCATAATGTACTCTGATAGCGTTATAACAAGGATCTTATAATTTGCGGACATTTTGTACGTAGCATGTTATCAAATGGTGGGAATTGATTGCATTACAACAAATGGAAAGAAAGAGAAAAATACTGCAGCAAAAAACAAACAAACAAAAAAAAAAACACCATTGTTTCATTCATTTACAATTTTCTTTCAAAGATATATATGTACAAATATATACCCTGTGTTAAGTACCCCTCGTATATCCAACTGTGAAAATGTCTAAGTTATTTACTGGAGAGGAAAAAAAAAAAAAAAAAAAGACCACACATTTGAATGGCATGAACAAGAGAAAGAGATACCTAAGAATACTGCATGATTAGATCTCTCCTCTTGTTCATACCATGCGGTATTCTAGTGCCCAATTTATAAATCCAGAAAGACTCTCGATTGAGAATCTTTCTACGATGGTCCCCTCCCCTGACTGGTTTGTAGACCTTTTCAATGCCAGTGAATGTGAGAGAATCGAGGCACCTATTATGAATAGTAATAAAGTGCCTCGAGACTGCAGAAACATTCACTGCAGAAGGATATAAAGTATCAGACATGTGTCTGCGTATTCGCTGTTTGAGAGGACAAGTTGTACAACCTACATATTGAATTGAACAAGAAGTACATTCAATGAGATATACAACATTAGGGGTATTACAATTAATGAAATCCCTGATGTTGTAAGTCAAACCAGTGTACATGGAGGTAAATGATTTGCATCTCTTGGCATGTTTGCACGATATGCAAAAATTGTGCGCACAGCCAAAAAAGCCAGTGCATGATAACCAATTTTTGGAATTGCTCTTTTTATTATTACTGACTACTAGACTAGGTGACAAGATGTGGGCTAAATTGGGCGCTTTTTTCGCCACAAAATTGATTTTATTTTTTTCTAGAATATGACTAAGTTGATTGTCCTGTAATAAAATAGGTAAATGTTTTTGTATTATTTTTACAATATCCTGAAATTGCGGAGAAAAATTGGTAGAAAAAGTTAATTGGTGATTAATATTATGTTTATTTTTGTGATGATTTAGAAAAAGGTCCGATCTGTCAATTTGGTTCACTATTTTTTGAGCTCTATTCAAACACCAGTTGGGATATCCCAACTGGTGTTTGCGTAGGAAAGTGCTCCCCTCCATATGCCTCTTTATGTTGTTTTTATTTGATGGTAAGAAGATTTTATATTTTCAATAAAGCAATTGTTATTTTATCTCCTGGAGACGCTGGAAAATCTTTTTCTATGTTGTCCTTGCAGATCCTCTCCACTTTCCTCAGGTTGGATGGTGAACGTTGGTGGACAGCCATTCTCAGGTCTCTCCTGAGATGCTCAATTGAAGTTAGGTCAGGGCTCTGGCTGGATCAGTCAAGAATGGTCACAGAGTTGTTCTGAAGCCACTCCTTTGTAATTTTAGCTGTGTGATTAGGGTCATTTTCTTGTAGGAAGGTGAACCTTTGGCCAAGTCTGAGGTCCAGAGAACTCTGGAAGAGGTTTTCATCCAGGATATCTCTACTTGGCCACATTCATGTTTCCTTCATTTGCAACCAGTCATCCTGTCCCTGCAGCTGAAAAACACCCCCATAGCATGATGCTGCCACCACCATGTTTCACTTTTGAGATTGTTTTGGGCAGGTGATGAGCAGTGCCTGGATTTTTCCACACATACCGCTTAGAATTATTTCCAAAAAGTTCTATCGACGTCTCATCAGACCAGAGAATCTTATTTCTCATAGTCTAGGAGTCCTTTGTGTGTTTTTTTTGCAAGCTCTGTGCAGGCTTTCATATGTCTTGCACTGAGGAGAGGCTTCCTTTGGGCCACTCTGCCATAAAGGCCCAACTGGTAGAGGGCTGCAGTGATAGTTGACTTTGCAGAACCTTTTCCCATCTCCATACTGCATCTGTGGAGCTCATCCACAGTGATCTTGGGGTTCTTCTTTATCTCTCTCATCAAGGCTCTTCTCCCATGATTGCTCAGCAGTGCCTGGATTTTTCCACACATACCACTTAGAATTATTACCAAAAAGTTCTATCGACGTCTCATCAGACCAGAGAATCTTATTTCTCATAGTCTAGGAGTCCTTCGTGTGTTTTTTTAGCAAGCTCTGTGCAGACTTTCATATGTCTGGCACTGAGGAGAGGCTTCCTTTGGGCCTCTCTGCCATAAAGGCCCAACTGGTAGAGGGCTGCAGTGATAGTTGACTTTGCAGAACCTTTTCCCATCTCCCTACTGCATCTGTGGAGCTCATCCACAGTGATATTGGGGTTCTTCTTTACCTCTCTCACCAAGGCTCTTCTCCCATGATTGCTCAGTTTGGCTGGACAGCCAGGTCTAGGAAGACTTCTGTTGTTCAAAAATGTCTTCCATTTAAGAATTATGGAGGCCACTGTGCTCTTAGGAACTTTGAGTACTGCAGAAATTCTTTTGTAACCTTGGCCAGATGTGTGCCTTGCCACAATTCTGACTCTGAGCTCCTTGGCCAGTTCCTTTGACCTCATGATTCTCATTTGGTCTGACGTGCACTGTGAGCTGTGAGGTCTTATATAGACAGGTGTGTGCCTTTACAAATCAAGTCCTATCAGTTTAATTAAACACAGCTGGACTCCAATGAAGGAGAAGAACCATCTCAAGAGAATGACAAGCAAATGGACACTATGTGACTTTACTATGAGTGTCTGAGCAAAGGGTCTGAATACTTATGACCAAGTGATATTTCAGTTTTTCTTCTTTAATAAATTTACAAAAGTTTCTACATTTCCATTTTTTTCAGTCAAGATGTGGTGCAGAGTATATATTAAAGAAAAAAAAATGAACTTTTTTGAATTTGCCAAATGGCTGCAATGAAGCAAAGATTGAAAAATGTAAAAGGGTCTGAATACTTTCTTTTCCCATTGTACAGTTGTGAGGTGATACTTATAGCCTGGGAAGATCCATGGGTATTACCCCCTTCTCAGACACTAAACATCTGTCCCCAGCTGTCGGCTTTCCATCTGCTGGGTACGAAAATTGTGTAGGAGCCCACACCTTTTACTTCCGAAAAATAATCTTTAATTAATTAAATATATGTACAGTAAGCTGCAAACACACTGTACTAATTGTATTTGTCACTGACATCTATACATCTATCTATTCTATTTGCATTTATTGTATGCAATCCATCCCTTCTATCCTGTCTGCTACTGCAGTGATTGCACTGTATACTGCAGATGAACTGCAGGCTTTTCTTGTATCTATTTATGCAATATATATATATATATATATACTGTATATATATATATATATATATATATATATATATATATATATATATATATATATACAGCTCTTGAAAAAATTAAGAGACCGTCACACCAAAACCCTGTCATGGGCAGCCCATTCTCCAGACCTGAACCCCATTGAAAACCTCTGGAAACTAATCAAGAGGATGATGGATAGTCACAAGCCATCAAACATAGAGTAACTGCTTACATTTTTGCACCAGAAGCTGTGTAAAAGACTGGTGGTAAGCCTGCCAAGACGCATGAAAGCTGTTAATAAAAATCATGGTTATTCCACAAAATATTGATTTCAGAACTCTTCCTGAGTTACAACATTAGTATTGTTGCTTCTAAATGATTATGAACTTGTTTTCTTTACATTATTTGATGTCTGAAAGCACAGTTTTTTTTTTATTTTGATCATTTTTCATTGTCAGAAAAAAATACAAAATTTATTGCTTGGAAATTCGGAGACAAGTTGTCAAAAGTTTATAGACTAAAAGAACTATTTGCATTTTACTCAAAAATATACCTATAAAGAGAAAAATCAGAAAAACCGAACATTTGAAAGTGGTCTCTTAATTTTTTCCAGAGCTGTATATATAAACTTCCTTCTCACCCCCAATGGGGGTGGTCTTTTCTTTGTCCTTCCTTATTCTCAGGTCCTCTACCAGAGGCCTGGGAGTTTGAGGGTTCTGCGCAGTATCTTAGTTGTTCCGAGCATTGCGCTTTTCTGGACAGAGAGTTCAGATGTTGCTTCTGGGATCTGTTGTAGCCATTTTTCCAACTTAAGGGTCACAGCTTGAAGTGCTCCTATCACCACTGGAATCACTGTTGCCTTCACCTTCCACATCTTCTCCAGTTCTCCTTTGAAACCCTGGTATTTCTCCAGCTTCTCATATTCGTTCTTTCTGATGTTGCTGTCACTTGGCACTGCCACATATAATATCATTGCTGTCTTCTGGTCCTTGTCTACTATCACAATGTCTGGTTGGCTAGCCAACACTTGCTTATCCATCTGGATCTTGAACTGTGGGGTCGTCCACCTGGACTAAGGCGGACTTAGCTTATATGCTGTGCAGATGTTCCTGTATACAATTCCTGCTACTTGGTTGTGGCATTCGATATACGCTGTTCATGCTTGCATTTTGCATCCTGCCACTATGTGTTGGACTGTTTCAGAAGTTTCTTTGCATAGTCTGCACTTTGGGTCTTGTCTTGTGTGGTAGATTCCTACTTCTATGTATCTGGTACTCAGTGCTTGCACTTGTGCCTCTATGATTAGTACCTTGCACTACAGCTCTGGCAAAAATTAAGAGACCACTGCACAGTTTTATAAATATCAGCTTCTCTACATGTCTGACAGCCATTCCATTCCAGTGTCAGTTGAATTCCAACCAAAGTACACCTCATTCTACTTAATGTGCTTCTGATTAGGTTATCACCTGAACCATATCTTATTTAACAAAGGAAAGTATAAAAAAACTGCTATAGTGTTCGCAATCCTCTTGCAATAGGACAAGCTTAATGGAAAAACAAATGCTACTAATATCCAAAAAGTAATAGGAATGAAAAAATTTTTTAACCATGGCAAAGGAGTTGAAAAGAAAAGTTTTGAGTGAGGAAAAGAAGGGCTCAATTCTGGCTTTACGAGCAGAGGGATAAAGTGAGCATCATGTTGTCTCCATCCTTAAAATTTCTAAGACAGCAGGCTATTACAAGGTCAAGCAGCAGACATTGGGGACAACAAAGCTACAGACAGGCAGTGGGTGAAAATGACTCTCCACAGACCAGGATGACCGACATCTTATTCGAATATCACTCAGCAACCGCAGGATGACATTAAGTGACCTACAAAGGAATGGCAGTTGGGGTGAAGTGCACAGCAAGTACAGTTCGTAACAGGCTTCTAGAGCCAGGGCTCAAGTCATGAAAGGTAGAAAAAAGCATTTTATCAATGAGAAGCAAAGGACAGCCAGGCTGAAGTTTGCCAAAGACAAGAAGGATTGAACCATAGAGGACTGGAGTAAGGTAATCTTCTCTGATGAGTCTAATTTTCAGCTTTGTTCAACACCTGGTTATCTAATGGTTAGACGGAGACCTGGAGAGGCGTACAAGCCACAGTGTCTTGCACCCACTGTGAAATTTGGTGAAGGATTGGTGATTATTTGGGGATGCTTCAGCAAGGCTGCAATTGGGCAGGTTAATCTTTGTGAAGGACATATAAATCAAGCTGCATACAAGATTATCCTGGAAAAACAGTTGATTTCTTATGCTCAGGCAATGTTCCACAACTCTGATGACTGTTTTTTCCAGCATTGCAATGCGCCATGCCACACAGCTAGGTCAATTAATGTGTGGATGAAGGACCACCACATCAAATCACTGTCATGGCCAGCCCAAACTCCAGACCTTTAAAACCCCATTGAAAACCTCTGGAATGTAATCAAGAGGAATATGAATAATCAGAAGCCATCAAACAAAGAAGAACTGCTTACATTTTTGTACCAGGAGTGGCATATGCTCACCCAAAAGCAGTGTGAAAGACAGGTGGAAAGCATGCCAAGATGCATGAAATCTGTGATTAAAAATCATGGTTATTCCACAAAATATTGATATCTGAACTCTTCATGAGTTAAAACATTAGTATTGTTGTTTCTAAATCATTATGAACTTATTTTCTTTACATTATTTGAGGTCTGAAAGCACTGTTTTTTTATTTTGACTATTTTTGTGGGTCAGAAAAAAATGCAAAATTTATTGCTTGGAAATTCGGAGACATGTCAGAAGTTTATAGACTAAAAGAACTATTTACATTTTGCTCAAGAATATACCTATAAAGAGAAAAATCAGACAAACTGAACATTTGAAAGTAGTCTCTTAATTTATGTGTATATATCTACTGTATTCTATCTACGCTATTCCTACCTGTCACTCTTTGATATTACTCTACGCAGCACATGAATTGCCGGCTTTTCTATCTATCTTTGTACAGTGGGGCAAAAAAGTATTTAGTCAGTCAGCAATAGTGCAAGTTCCACCACTTAAAAAGATGAGAGGCGTCTGTAATTTACATCATAGGTAGACCTCAACTATGGGAGACAAACTGAGAAAAAAAAATCCAGAAAATCACATTGTCTGTTTTTTTTTTCATTTTATTTGCATATTATGGTGGAAAATAAGTATTTGGTCAGAAACAAGCAATCAAGATTTCTGGCTCTCACAGACCTGTAACTTCTTCTTTAAGAGTCTCCTCTTTCCTCCACTCATTACCTGTAGTAATGGCACCTGTTTAAACTTGTTATCAGTATAAAAAGACACCTGTGCACACCCTCAAACAGTCTGACTCCAAACTCCACTATGGTGAAGACCAAAGAGCTGTCAAAGGACACCAGAAACAAAATTGTAGCCCTGCACCAGGCTGGGAAGACTGAATCTGCAATAGCCAACCAGCTTGGAGTGAAGAAATCAACTGTGGGAGCAATGATTAGAAAATGGAAGACATACAAGACCACTGATAATCTCCCTCGATCTGGTGCTCCACGCAAAATCCCACCCCGTGGGGTCAGAATGATCACAAGAACGGTGAGCAAAAATCCCAGAACCACGCGGGGGGACCTAGTGAATGAACTGCAGAGAGCTGGGACCAATGTAACAAGGCCTACCATAAGTAACACACTACGCCACCATGGACTCAGATCCTGCAGTGCCAGACGTGTCCCACTGCTTAAGCCTGTACATGTCCGGGCCCGTCTGAAGTTTGCTAGAGAGCATTTGGATGATCCAGAGGACTTTTGGGAGAATGTCCTATGGTCTGATGAAACCAAACTGGAACTGTTTGGTAGAAACACAACTTGTCGTGTTTGGAGGAAAAAGAATACTGAGTTGCATCCATCAAACACCATACCTACTGTAAAGCATGGTGGTGGAAACATCATGCTTTGGGGCTGTTTCTCTGCAAAGGGGCCAGGACGACTGATCCGGGTACATGAAAGAATGAATGGGGCCATGTATCGTGAGATTTTGAGTGCAAACCTCCTTCCATCAGCAAGGGCATTGAAGATGAAACGTGGCTGGGTCTTTCAACATGACAATGATCCAAAGCACACCGCCAGGGCAACGAAGGAGTGGCTTCGTAAGAAGCATTTCAAGGTCCTGGAGTGGCCTAGCCAGTCTCCAGATCTCAACCCTATAGAAAACCTGTGGAGGGAGTTGAAAGTCCGTGTTGCCAAGCGAAAAGCCAAAAACATCACTGCTCTAGAGGAGATCTGCATGGAGGAATGGGCCAACATACCAACAACAGTGTGTGGCAACCTTGTGAAGACTTACAGAAAACGTTTGACCTCTGTCATTGCCAACAAAGGATATATCACAAAGTATTGAGATGAAATTTTGTTTCTGACCAAATACTTATTTTCCACCATAATATGCAAATAAAATGAAAAAAAACAGACAATGTGATTTTCTGCATTTTTTTTTCTCAGTTTGTCTCCCATAGTTGAGGTCTACCCATGATGTAAATTACAGACGCCTCTCATCTTTTTAAGTGGTGGAACTTGCACTATTGCTGACTGACTAAATACTTTTTTTGCCCCACTGTATATATATATATATATATATATATATATAAATATATATATAAATAGAAAAAACAGATAGCAGCACAAACTTGAGCAGATTTTGGGTGCAATAGTCCTGAATAATGCGGTTGTCCAACGCAAAAATATAAATAGAAAATACCAGGCAGCACTCCAGTTAAAGGGATAGTTGTGGACTTTAATCCAGCGCTGGATTAAAGTCCACAATTTTCCCTTTAACTGGAGTGCTGCCTGTTTTTTTCTATTTATATATTTATATATATATATATATTGTGGTGTAGTGACCACTGTATCCGCTAGGGGGCGCTGTGTGGATGTCCGAAGAGAGAGGATGAATGGCAGAGTCATGAATGACCATTATGTATCTCAAGGTGGGTGGCCTTGAGATGGAGACTGATGTGTGTGTTGATCAGCAGTGATACTGCTGATGTGTTGTGTCAATGTGTCTGGGAGAAGTCTCCAGGTAACTGGGGAGATGGGTGGACCCAGTTACCTACAAACCCACCCAGGGGGTGTGTTTAAGAACGCTGTTACAAAGTGTGTGTGAATGGTTCAAGGACCTGTGATGAGGCCATAGCCATGTGACCTGGTGGGCATGGCTACGGACCAGAAAAGGTGGCCAGGGTAGGTCACATGTGGTGAATGCAGGGACCTGGTTGGTCCGTTGTGAAAGGTCCCGCGGGAAGGTGTGTCTCCTGGCTAACAGCATGTGGAGTGACTGTGTGTAATGGCTGCACATGCCTGATGATTCCAGGGAAGGAATGGATGTCTGCAGCATGGAGAAACAGCCATGAGGAAATCCAGATGTGGGTGAGATAACTATGAGGCTGTAGAGCCTGTGTATGCCAACCTGTGTGACCACAGGGAGGACAGAGAGAAGCTCTGTCAAGGCGCTATGCTGATATGAACTTTATGTTGCTTGCTTTGGTTTATGCTGCATAAATAAACTGCATAGACTATAATGGTTTTATGGAAAACACGTGCCGATCTGGTTGTGTGGCGGCTAAGCGAGTGATCCCCTATGTGAATGACAGCGCTACCTCACAATTGATAGAGATTGCAAAGGGCAATATTGTAGCCTTGTTGCTGGGAGCAACGGAAAAGGATTGCAATATTCGGTTGCTAAGGGCAGCGCTGAGCCAGGAGGGCTGACGGTCGTGTAATATGCTCACCGACCATGTGTGTCAGCAGAGCCTGTGATGGCCTGCAATTGGGGAAGCCACTGTCCGGCTGTGGTCTTGGAACCGTGGGATGGCCTAGTGAGTAAGGCACTGTCCGAATCAGTGAGCCCAGTGCGGCTGCTTCCCCAGGAGAAAGAGACTGGTGATGGCTTGGGTGCCTCTGCAGAGAAGAGGTACCCGAGGACCTGTGTGGCCGACACAGGTAACGGACAGGTGTTCGTGTGGTACTAACCTGGGTCAGTGAGTAAGACTGTGTATCTGGAGGGTTCAGTGAGGAAAGGTCATGGAGGGTCAGTGTTGGGAGGTTCTAGGAAAAAGAATCAGATCCTGGGAGCACGTGGTATGACCTTGGACCTGGTGAGGCGCGAGTGTTGGGCAGTCTCAGGTGGAGACGGATGTCCTGAAGAGCACCCACTAAGTCTCTGGACCTGGTGAGGCCGGTGTGTGGGGAGACCCTGGGAGGATGGTCGCTCCCTGAATTGCACCCGTTGCACCCTGTGTGTTTGACAGTCTCAGGCGGAGACAGAACATCCTGAATAGCACACAGACAGGACACGTGAGTTTTGTGTGGTGTGTTTTTTTCTTTTCTCCACTCAGCCTGCGGTGGCTCAGTGGGAGTCAAGAAGGTGACAAGCGGCTTACAGTAACTCCGCAGGGTTACGAACACGACACCAGCAGCGGTGTGTGAACGGCAGACGGTGGTGTCGAAGATCGGTGACAGCAGGAGCTGTGGTGGTGCCAACAAGGACTTGTGTGGTATCGTAAGAGACATAAACTGTGTTGTGTGAACTGTTGTCTGAGAAGACCGGTATAACGGACATGGGGAAGTCCCGGAAGGGGGCGGTGGCCCAAATCGGGGTGGTAGCCCAAAAGAGGGTGGAGTTCCAGAGGGAGGCGGTGACCCAAAGTGGGGTGGTGGTCCAGAAAGGGGCCGAGTTTGAACAAATGACAGCACTGGTTGGCTCAGTGGGTATGTCTGGGGAACCGCAGTGTTCATGTATGTCATTTCCAGAATGTGGGATATTCTTTCTGGGTGATGACTGGCCGCAAGTGTGTACCGTGATGCTACACCGGGAAGGAATCTCGGGACGGTTGGACTCAAAGAGTCAGGTGACTCTGGTAGGAACTCCTCTCACTTTCTGTCTGACCGAGAAAATGGTCCAGGTTCGCTATAAACATGGGGTCACAGTGAACTATGCGGTAGACAGACTAATATTTGAGGGGCTTGGAGGCAGTGAGTGCCAAGGTGGCAGTATACCATCAGACTTAGTGTATGCCTTGGAGTGGGGCCGGGACTTTGTCAGGTTTGATGACATATGCCAGGAGGGTGGAGACGTTCCAACTGTTAGGCTAACCAATACTAAGACGGTGACGGCTCCTGACGTGGAGAGGTCAGAGGTAGAAGTGACCGGGAAAAGGGGTACGTCAGCCCAACGGATGAACCTGACGTCTTGTGACAGGAATGATGTTGACCTGGTTGATAAGACAGCTGGAGTGTTCGCATGGTTAATGGGTAGCTGGAAGGATTGCTCGGCAGGTCGGGGTGACTCAGACTCTGGGGGTGACTGTGGCTCTGAGAGAGACAGGGAGCACAGACTAAAGGAGATAGGGAAAGAAGTCTCTGAGCTCAAAGGTCACATGGTAGCGTGGCAAGGACTGAATAAGGCCCTCAGAGAAGAAGTGGATGAACATGTTAAACGAGAAAGAGTCCTGAGACAAACGGCCGAGCACAGTGACGAGGAGCTCGAGAAAGAAGTCTTGGAGCTCAGAGGTCACCTGTCCACCTGGCAAAGTGTGAACAAGACCCTTATGGAAGAGATGGAAAAACTCAAAGAAACTGTAAGAGATCTTCGGCAGGAGAGGAAGTTGGACGATGACTTGCTGTGGGTGAGCGCGAGTGATAACAAGACGGAACTGCCAGTATCCATCTTGGCAAAGGGTCATGAGGAGATAAAATCTCATGAAGTTTGTGAGCTAAGGACTGAAGAAGACAGTCACCTGGTAGTGTCCACGGTAGTGAGTGAAGTGTCCGTGGTAAAGCCAGAGTCTTCTGTCCATGAAGAGAAAAAGAACACGACCTTCAAATTTGTAGTCGAGGTACCCGAAGACATGCAAGAAGCCTGTGCTGAGGAAGGTGTGCATGAGGCTTTCAAAGGGGCGGTCAATGCATGTAAGGTGCACTGGGAACCTGAGACTCGGCAGTTGGTGATAATATCAGCCAGGGAAGATACAGCAAACCAGGTAGCTGTCCTGAAAGAGATGCATTTACAATGTCTCCACGCCAAACAGCTGGTCAGACGAAGTAATATGAAAGCTGCTCGACACCTAGAGTTAGCGAAGGAGGCTATGGATCGGCTGGGTTTGCAGAAAGATGTGGTTCCGGTACCCAAACGTCTGATTGGGAGAATCATTGGAAGACTCGGGAAGGTAATGCAAGACCTTCTTAATATCTCCGGTGTGGTGAGGGTGAGGATCCCTCCTGAGGATGAAGACCAGGTATCCAGTGAAGTTGGTAGGATTCCCATCATGGCGGTTGGCTTGGTGGAGAGCCTGAGAGACTTTCAGATGCTCGTGAAGTATCGAGTGGGGTACCTGCAAGAGATTGAGCAGTTGAGGCGGGACCGTCGGCGAATCAATAAAGCGGTACGGAACACCAGGTGGCGGCCGCCTTCAACCCAAGATCTAAGGACCCAAACGGTTCCTCCAAGAAGTGACATGGCAAATGGCTGAAGTATGTCAGCAAGTGGTAGTTTGACTGGCAGGATGACATTGAGAGACCGAAGTTCCTGTGAGACGCGGAATGAGTCAGACTCAAGTCAGACAGTAGGCTTGACTAAGACTTATGAGCCCACCAACCGAGGGAGCTGGTCGGGGAACGGAACAGACAGGGAGAGGACTGCGGTAACTAAACAGTGTCTGATGATGCAGGCAGACTGTTATTGGTAAGCCAAAGATCAGGGCCGATATTCTGACCGCTGGGTGGCGGGGGAGGCCTAACGTAGGAATGAGGCTGTATGACAGACGGGGACAGTTCTCTCGACCTGTGGGGCAAGGTGCAGTGAGTGCCCGGTCTCGAGATTCTGGGGTTATGCTGTGTGTTCAACCCCACAGGTTTGAACAAAGGGGGGAGGTATGTGGTGTAGTGACCACTGTGTCCGCTAGGGGGCGCTGTGTGGATGTCCGAGGACAGAGGATGAATGGCAGAGTCATGAATGACCATTATGTATCTCAAGGTGGTGTCATGATCCCAGTGCAGGTTTTTGAGCTGCACACCAGGGGTTAATGTCTGGAGCTCTGTGCAGGTTTTGACCTGCATACTTGGGGTTAATGATTGTGGCCTCTTTCTGGTTCTGGGAGAGCTTCATAAACCCCTGGGTAGCTTCAATCCCTGCCAGTTATACTTTTGCCTTTGGCCGAGTGTACTGACCCCCGTGTGCCTGTTTGTTGCTATAGCTTGTTTATATGGTTCTGACCCGATTCTGTTTCCCGTTGTGAGTTTGCCTGTTGATTTTGTACTGCGTTATTATCTGTGTATGACTCATTGCCTGTGACTTGACTACTCTCTGCTCGCCCCTCTTGTACCTTGCAACTATCTGTGTATGACTCATTGCCTGTGACCTGACTACACTCTGCTCGCCCCTCTGGTACCTTGCAGCTATCTCTGTGTGTGACTCATTGGCTACGTCCTGACTATTCTCACTGTCTATGCCCCTTGGTAACTTTGTCTCGCAGATACTCTGCTAGGAATTGTCTTGCAGCTCCTAGCTCTGTGGAGTTTAGGCCACGCCTCTAGCAGTCACGTGCTTCAGGTCCTGCGGGTGTGAAGTACACATCTACTTGGTTGCTTCCCGCTCCACAGGTAGCTTTGAGCACTGTTCGCTTTACTCAGGACACGCGCACTGGCTCAGTGAGCAAGTTCAGTGCGGTGTCTCTGACATTATAACTGGCCTACAATTTTTTTTTTTCTCCTCACTTCTGCAGCATGGACCCAATATGTGCTTTATCTGAGCAGGTGAAATGCTTGACTAAGGCACTGCAGAAGCTTAGTTTGGAACACCAAGCTCTGGCCCAGTCCCAACGGCGGGTTGAGGACTCAGTTCAGGGGGTACTTTCCGCAGGCTTCCAGCAGGTGGGGAATAGAGATGTCATTTTAGTCCCACCTGAATCTCCGGTTAAATTGCCAGATATATTTTCTGGTAACAAGGATGATTTCAGGGCATTTAAGGAGGGCTGTAAGCTTTTTTTTTCTTTGAGACCCCGCTCCTCTGGAGATGAGAAACAGAGGGTGGGGGTGGTGATGTCCCTGCTTAGGGGGTCCCCACAAGCCTGGGCATTCTCACTTTCCTCTTCTGCCCCTGAGAGAATGTCTGTGGATGCATTTTTTGAAGCCTTAGGGCTTATTTATGATGAGCCTGATAGAGTGCGGTTGGCTGAGGACAAAGTAATGAGTGTCTGTCAGGTGGAGCACTCGGCCGAATGGTTCTGTACTGAATTCAGACGTTGGGCAGCGGAGATTTCCTGGAGTGATGCCGCCCTTCGGGGGCTGTTCCACAGAGGCCTGTGTGAACGTCTGAAGGATGCTTTGGCACTCCATCCTCCGCCTGACTACCTGGAGGATGCCATGGTCCAAGCGGTTCACATGGATCGCAGGCTGCGGGCTAGAGGCATTATGCAACGGGAATCACCCTTATTCTTCAGTGGAGATGAGACCCAGACTCTTCCTATGGCTATGGAGGTGAGCGCTGTCACCTGTGAGGGAAAGGAAAGAAGACGCCGCCGGGAAAAGCAGTTGTGCTTCTATTGTGGGAAATCTGGACATTGGAAGAAGGACTGCCCCTCCTGTCTGTCATCCTCCAAGATGGCGGGAAACGACTAGGTCTGGGTAGTAATCGAGGAGGCTACCCAGACCTTCAGGTACAATTTTCCTCATGTGCAAAGATGGTGCTGCAGGTGGAACTGGAACTTGGTTATGGTCCTGTTCAGACTACTGCTTTTATTGACTGCGGTTCGGCTGTGAACCTGATTGATACCAAGGTTATGACTCTTAATAAGATAGGGACAGTCAGGCTTCATGATCCTGTTAAACTTGTGGCAATTGACTCATCTCCTCTTACCCAAGATGGTATCTGTTGCAGGTCTGAACTTTTTTCTCGAAAAGTGGGTTCCACTCATGTGGAGAAACTAAGTTGTCTGGTGCTAGATAACTTGCCTGCAGGACTGGTACTGGGGATGCCTTGGCTTCAACGCCATAATCCTACCATTGATTGGGTTACAGTGGAAATCACTCAATGGGGATGCAATAATAAATGTGGTAACCGGGGACATCTTGTTAACGCTGTTAAATCCGTGTCTGTGTCGCCTGTCGATCTGGAAGGTATTCCGGAGTACCTGAAAGATTTCGAAGACGTTTTTTCCGAAAGTGAGGCTGAGGCGCTGCCACCACATAGACCCTATGATTGTGCCATTGATTTAGTACCCAGAGCCAAGTTACCTAAGGCTCGATTGTTCAATTTGTCTGGGCCTGAGCGCCAAGCCATGAAGGAGTACATAGCTGAGAGTCTCCGCAAAGGGCATATCAGGCCTTCTGTGTCACCTGTGGCAGCAGGGTTCTTCTTTCTGAAGAAAAAAGATGGTGGTTTGCGGCCGTGCCTCGACTTTCGGGAACTGAACAAGATAACGGTTAGGAACTCTTACCCGCTTCCCCTCATCCCAGACTTATGTAATCAGTTAGCTGGGGCCCAATGGTTCTCCAAGTTAGATCTGCGGGGGGCCTACAATCTGATAAGGGTTCGGGAAGGGGACGAGTGGAAAACGACATTCCTCACATCAGAAGGACTCTTTGAGAACCTGGTAATGCCATTTGGGTTAACTAATGCACCCGCTATTTTCCAAAATTTCATCAATGTTGTGTTTTCTGATCTGATAGGCCGTTTTGTTATTATTTATTTGGATGATATTTTGGTGTATTCCCCGGACAGTCAATCTCATTTGCAACATCTAAAGACAGTTCTCCAGAGACTCAGGGAGAACCAATTGTTCGCCAAATTGGAAAAATGTTCGTTTTTTGTACAGGAGCTGTCTTTTTTGGGGTTGATTGTGTCCTGTGAGGGGTTTCGTATGGATCCTAAGAAGGTGCTGGCGATCGCTGACTGGGTTCAGCCTCGAGATCTCAAGGGGCTCCAGCGCTTCTTAGGATTTGCGAACTATTACCGGAGATTCATTAAAGGTTTCTCACAAGTGGTGAAACCACTCACGGATCTTACCCAGAAGGGAGCTGATGTAAAAAATTGGTCTGTACTCGCTAAGGAATCCTTCTCAGCGATTAAGAAATGTTTTATGTCTGCCCCGGTGTGGGTGCAACCTGACCCGTCCAAACCATTCATTGTGGAGGTGGATGCTTCTGAAGTGGGGGTGGGGGCTGTGCTGTCCCAGGGTCCGGCCACCCTTACCAATCTCAAACCCTGTGCCTTCTTCTCCAAGAAGTTCTCTTCAGCTGAGAAAAACTATGATGTAGGCAATAGAGAACTTCTTGCGGTCAAGCTGGCGTTTGAGGAATGGAGGCACTTTTTGGAAGGGGCGGCTCACCCTATCACGGTTGTCACGGATCACAAAAATTTGGCATACCTTGAATCTGCTAAGAGGCTTACTCCTAGACAGGCCCGTTGGTCACTTTTTTTTTTAACGATTTCAGTTCTCAATTACTTTTCGACCGGGGTCCAAAAATGTTAAAGCGGATGCCCTGTCCAGAAGTTTTGATCCAGTGTCTCCCCCTGAGCCGCCGTCCTCCATTCTTCCCCCAGGGGTGGTAGTGGCGGGGGTCTCAACTGAGTTGGAACAAGAAATCCTAAGGGCTCAAGCCCTAGCTCCAGCAACCAGGCCAAGCGATAAACTGTTTGTTCCAGATTCATTGCGGCCTAGACTTCTGCAGGAGTTTCATGATTCTAGGCTGAGTGCTCATCCAGGTATCACGGCCACTAGAGAGGCAGTAGCCAGGGGTTTTTGGTGGCCTTCATTAAGGTCCGATGTCAAGGAATTTGTTTCTGCTTGTGACATATGTGCCCGTTCCAAAAGTTCGCATAACCGACCGGCTGGGGAACTCATACCTTTACCGGTTCCTGATAGGCCATGGACTCATCTTTCCATGGATTTTATTACCGGCCTTCCACCTTCCAGGGGCAATACCGTGATCTGGGTGGTGGTGGATAGGTTTTCTAAACAGGCCCATTTCATTCCCTTGACAGCATTACCTTTAGCAGAAACGTTGTCAAGATTGTTTGTGCAGCATGTGGTCCCATTGCATGGGGTACCCCTGAATGTTGTGTCTGACAGAGGTGTGCAGTTTGTGGCCAAATTTTGGAGGGCGTTCTGTATGAAATTAGGCATCTCACTCTCCTTCTCGTCGGCATATCACCCGGAGACCTCCGCCAGACAGGAGGATTGGTGTGATGCGTTACCATTGGCGGAATTCGCTTTTAACAACCGGGTGAGTCAGTCCACCAACATGTCCCCATTCCTGATTAACTATGGCTTTAATCCGCATTTTGGGGAGTTTTCTCGGGTGGATTCCGGTTGTCCAGGAGCAGAGGGGTCCGTTCAACGGTTAAAAAACCTCTGGGCTGAAGTCCGGCGTAATATCTCTCGAGCCCAGGGGAGACACAAATATTTTGTGGACAAAAAGAGAGCCTCGGGAGACATGTTTCAGGTGGGAGAGAAGGTTTGGCTCTCCACGCGTAACATCAACTTAAAGGTACCCTCAGTTAAGTTGGGACCAAAGTTCATTGGTCCGTACGAGATTATGGAGATAGTCAACCCTGTGGCATATAGGTTGCGTCTCCCCGCCTCCTTAAAAATATCTAATGTGTTTCATAAGTCTCTGTTGAAACCAGCAGGATCTGTCAAAGAGAACTCTGAGGCTGTTGTTCCTCCAGTGCTGGTGGAGGGTCAATTTGAGTATGAGGTCGGACATATTGTGGACTCTCGGCGGGTGCGCCGCTCTTTGCAGTACCTGGTCCACTGGAAGGGATATGGACCAGAAGAGCGCTCATGGGTCCCTGCTCGCTCGGTACATGCAGATCGCCTGGTTCAGGCATTCCATGCCTAGTACCCGGGGAAGCCTGGGGGTCCAGAGGCCCCCCGTTGAGAGGGGGGTACTGTCATGATCCCAGTGCAGGTTTTTGAGCTGCACACCGGGGGTTAATGTCTGGAGCTCTGTGCAGGTTTTGACCTGCACACTTGGGGTTAATGATTGTGGCCTCTTTCTGGTTCTGGGAGAGCTTCATAAACCCCTGGGTAGCTTCAATCCCTGCCAGTTATACTTTTGCCTTTGGCCGAGTGTACTGACCCCCGTGTGCCTATTTGTTGCTATAGCTTGTTTATATGGTTCTGACCCGATTCTGTTTCCCGTTGTGAGTTTGCCTGTTGATTTTGTACTGCGTTATTATCTGTGTATGACTCATTGCCTGTGACTTGACTACTCTCTGCTCGCCCCTCTTGTACCTTGCAACTATCTGTGTATGACTCATTGCCTGTGACCTGACTACTCTCTGCTCGCCCCTCTGGTACCTTGCAGGTATCTCTGTGTGTGACTCATTGGCTACGTCCTGACTATTCTCACTGTCTATGCCCCTTGGTAACTGTCTCGCAGTTACTCTGCTAGGAATTGTCTTGCAGCTCCTAGCTCTGTGGAGTTTAGGCCACGCCTCTAGCAGTCACGTGCTTCAGGTCCTGCGGGTGTGAAGTACACATCTACTTGGTTGCTGCCCGCTCCACAGGTAGCTTTGAGCACTGTTCGCTTTACTCAGGACACGCGCACTGGCTCAGTGAGCAAGTTCAGTGCGGTGTCTCTGACAGGTGGGTGGCCTTGAGATGGAGACTGATGTGTGTGTTGATCAGCAGTGATACTGCTGACATGTTGTGTCAATGTGTCCAGGAGAAGTCTCCAGGTAGCTGGGGAGACAGGCCGACCCAGTTACCTATAAACCCACCCAGGGGGTGTGTTTAAGAACACTGTTGCAAGTGTGTGTGAATGGTTCAAGAACCTGTGATGAGGCCATAGCCATGTGACCAGGTGGGCGTGACTATGGACCAGATAAGGTGGCCAGGGTAGGTCACATGTGGTGAATGCAGAGACCTGGTTGGTCCGTTGTGAAAGGTCCTGCGGGGAGATGTGTCTCTTGGCTAACTGCATGTGGAGTGGCTGTGTGTAATGGCTGCACGTGCCTGGTGATTCCCGGGAAGGAATGGATGTCTTCAGCATGGAGATACAGCCATGAGGAAACCCGGACATGGGTGAGATAACTATGAGGCTGAAGAGCCTGTGTATGCCAACCTGTGTGACCACAGGGAGGACAGAGAGAAGCTCTGTCAAGGACACTATGCTGATATGAACTTTATGTTGCTTGCTTTGGTTTATGCTGCATAAATAAACCGCATGGACTATAATGGTTTTATGGAAAACACGTGCCGGACCTGGTTGTGTGGTGGCTAAGCGAGTGATCCCCTATGTGAATGACAGTGCTACCTCACAATATATACATATATATGTCTGTGTGCCACTGACATCTATATATGTACCTTTTCTATGTGTATATATCTATTCTAACCTGTCAGTGTGATTTTACTCTGTGTGGCACATGAATTGTTAGCTTTTCAAAGGACACCGGTGCATAAAAATCAGAAAGCACTCGCACGGTCTGTGTGTGTGAGATTTTTTCTCGCACCCCTAGGCTTGCATTGGCGGGAATCGGCCGAGTCTTGGTGAAAATCGCAGAATACTGCGATTTTACATGCACGCTGAATGCGAATGAGAAAATAAACGGTGATGTGAGCTGCCTCATAGATTAACACTGGGCTGAGTCCTATACGATGTATTCTCACATAGCACTCAGCCGTATTCTAAGGTAGTGTGACACTAGCCGAATGCCACTACTAAGATTGTTTTAGTGACTTTATAGTGACTGACAGGAAATACCCTCATTTTTATTGGCGAAGAGTTGAGCATTCAATCAGAGCAATCGAATACTTGAGTGATATCTGAGTACCAAGCATGTTCGCTCATCACTTCAGAAAATTTAACATATACTAAGAGTAACAAAGGCCCTGATTTCAAGCTTGCAATCTCTGAGAAAATACAGATGGTATAGAAGGTGCTTGTATTTTATGGTCCTGCCACTAATGTAATAAATAGGGCTATTCAAATAATGATGTATGAAATATCCCTAACAAAAAGTAGACTGAAGAATTCTATATACTGAATACATTTTAAGATTAAAAATGAGCTTGAGGTCTGTTCACACAGTGGAGTAAAATAGCTGACACGTGAATATATCTTATTTGTAATATCAACATGCTGGCTTCTGCTGTGTCTTCTGTTGTTGCAGCTATTGTTATTTGATATTTTATACTTATTTTGAGTTATACTTACCTGGCAATAAGTATACCTCAATATGTGGCAGCATCAGAATTAGACTGTTGCAATCAGCTCATTTTACTAATTTCTATACTACAAAACTTATTCTTTCTCTATTTTACAAACCTTAGATTTTGACAATTTCTATGAATAAACATGTGATGTTTGCAGCCGACTATGGCTTTATTTGTCTTTCTCTGATCTGTCACAAAAAAATAGACCAGGTCTTGAAGTGCAATGTGTTAATTAGTATCTTGCCTGATAATTAGGCCTTTCTGACACTTTTCCTTTTTGCTTTGCTTTTTTATATAATGAGCTCCCTTGTTGTATTGGATATTAGGTAATTAAGAAAAACAAAAAAATGGTTTCCTATCCTTTTGTAAGTCAATATCACTGTACAGTTGTGGCCAAAAGTATTGACACCCCTGCAATTTTGTCAGATAATACTCAGTTTCTTCCTCAAACTGATTGCAAACACAAATTCTTTGGTATTATTATCTTCATTTAATTTGTCTTAAATTAAAAAAACACAAAAAGAATTGTCCTAAAGCCAAATTGGATATAATTCCACACCAAACATAAAAAAGAGGGTGGACAAAAGTATTGGCACTGTTCGAAAAATCATGTGATGCTTCTCTAATTTGTGTAATTAACAGCACCTGTAACTTACCTGTGGCACCTAACAGGTGTTGGCAATAACTAAATCACACTTGCAGCAAGTTGACATGGATTAAAGTTGACTCAACCTCTGTCCTGTGTCCTTGTGTGTACCACATAGAATCATAGAATCGTAGAGTTGGAAGGGACCTCCTGGGCCATCTGGTCCAACCCCCTGCTCAAAGCAGGATTCGCTAAATCATCCCAGTCAGATGTCTGTCCAGCCTCTGTTTGAAGACTTCCATTGAAGGAGAACTCACCACTTCTCATGGCAGCCTGTTCCACTCATTGATAACTCTAACTGTCAAAAAGTTTTTTCTAATATCTAATCTGTGTCTCCTCCCATTCAGTTTCATCCCATTGCTTCTAGTCTTTCCTTGTGCAAATGAGAATAAAGTTGATCCTTCTACAATGTGACAGCCCTTTAGCTATTTGTAGACAGCTATTAAGTCTCCTCTCAGTCTTCTCTTTTGCAAACTAAACATTCCCAAATCCTGCAACCTTTCCTCATAAGACAGGGTTTGCAGACCGGTCACCATTCTGGTCGCTCTTTTCTGAACTTGCTCCAGTTTGTTGATGTCTTTTTTAAAATGTGGTGCCCAAAACTGGACACAATATTCCAGATGAGGTCTGACCAAAGAGGAGTAGAGGGAAATAATGACTTCACGTGATCTAGACTGTATGCTTCTGTTAATACATCCTAGAATTGCATTTGCCTTTTTTGCTGCTGCATCACACTGTTGACTCATATTCAGTCTGTGATCTATTAGTATACCCAAGTCTTTTTCACATGTGCTGTCACTTAGCCCTATTCCTCCCATTCTATATCTGCTTTTTTCATTTTTATTGCCCAGATGTAGTACTTTGCATTTCTCCCTGTTAAAAACCATTCTGTTAGTTGCTGCCCACTTCTCCAGTTTATTTAAATCTTTTTGAATCCTCTCTCTCTCTTCTCTAGTATTAGCTATCCCTCCTAGCTTTGTGTCATCAGCAAATTTAATCAGTTTACCCTCAATTCCTTCATCTAAATCGTTGATAAAGATGTTGAACAATACAGGGCCCAGGACAGAGCCCTGTGGTACCCCACTTGAGACATTCTTCCAACTGGATGTGCAGCCATTTACGACCACTCTTTGGGTCCGATCACTAAGCCAGTTATGAATCCACCTAACAGTTGCCTTGTCCATTCCATACTTAGTCATTTTTTCAATAAGGATTGTATGAGAGACTTTGTCAAATGCTTTGCTGAAGTCAAGATATACTATATCTACAGCATTTCCTTGATCCACCCAATCAGTGATACCATCATAGAAGGAAATTAAGTTAGTCTGACATGACTTATTAGTTACAAACCCATGCTGACTCTGTTTAATCACTTCATTCTTATCCAGGTATTGACATACATGTTGTTTAATAATTTGTTCAAAGATCTTTCCTGGTATAGAAGTCAGACTCACCGGCCTATAGTTGCCTGGGTCCACCTTCTTCCCCTTTTTGAAGATAGGAACAACATTTGCTCTTCTCCAGTCTTCTGGCACTTCTCCTGTTCTCCAAGAATTTTCAAAGATTATGGAGAGGGGTTCAAAAATGTCTTCTGCTATCTCCTTCAGTACTCTGGGGTGTAATTCATCTGGACCTGGAGACTTGAATTCATTTAGGTTAGCTAAGTGTTTCCTCACTATCTTTCTGTTTATAGATATCCTGGATTCTTCTATTCCCTTAATAGGACAGTGAATAACAGTTGATGCTACATTTCCTTTCTGAGAGAAAACAGATGCAAAATAGGAATTTAAAAGTTCAGCCTTCTCAACATCCTGTCTTACCATTTCATCATTTTCATCCTGTAAAAATCCTATAGCATCTTTGACTTTTCTTTTACTTTTGACATATCCCCAAAATCCTTTAATATTGCTTTTGACATCTCTTGCAAGCCTCAATTCATTTTCAGCTTTAGATAATCTGATTTGTGCACCTGCAGGTTCTGCAGACAGCATTATATTCTTGTTTAGATATGCATCCCTCTTTCCATTTTATAAACATTTTTTTCTTCCTTTTTAGCATGTGCTTAAGTTCTGTGTTCATCCATCCTGGTTTCCTTAAATGCTTCCTATTCTTCCCTCTTTTCGGAATTGTTAACAACTGTGCTTTGAGAATTTCATTTTTCAAGATTTCCCATCCTTCCTGGACATTTTTGTCTTTAAGGAAATCCAGCCATTGGATCCCTCCAATTCTCTTTCTGAATCCCTTAAAATCTGCCTTTCTGAAATCTAACCTTGACGTCTGAGTCTTCACAGGTCTTCCGCCTCTAGTTATCCAAAATTCTAAAATAGCATGGTCGCTACCTCCTAGGGTCCCAGCCACTTTTACCTCCTCAACCATTTCCTCCCTGTTTATAAGGATTAGATCCAAGGTAGCAGTTCCCCTTGTTTTCTCCCTTACCTTTTGGAAGATAAAGTTGTCAGCAAGAGAGGATAAGAATTTCCTTGACCTGTTAGTTTTGCCTGAGAGAGATTCCCAACAAATGTCTGGATAGTTGAAATCTCCCATGACAAATATGTCATATTTTTTGGAGAACTTGGCCATTTGATGCATAAAGAGTTCATCCATATCTTCAGCTTGCACAGGCGGCCTGTAGTAAATGCCTACAATGGTGTCCTTTCCATTGTTCTGTCCTTGTATTCTTACCCAAACAGTTTCCACAGAACTCCCAGTCTCTGAAGCTTCAATCTCTGTGCAGATATACGCATTTCTAACATACAATGCGACACCCCCTCCTCGTTTATCAAGTCTGTTTCTTGCAAATAAGTTGTATCCTTCTAGTCTTGTATTCCAATCATGTGTATTGTCCCACCAAGTTTCAGTGATTCCAATGACATCATATTTCTTTTCCTGTGTTAGTAGTTCCAATTCTCCTTGTTTGTTGCCCATGCTTTGTGCATTAGTATAGAAACATTTTAGTTTGTGATTGGATTCTCTTTCTCCAATATTTTTATTAATTAGATTCTTTCATCTTTGTTCTTCCTTTCCACTTCTAATAGCAGAGTTCTCAATAGCATTTGTCAGGTGTATGGCTTTTTCTGGTCTTTTGCTTCCCTTCCCATGTTGTTCTAGTTTAAAGCTCTCCTTACAAATGTAGCAAGGGGACTTCCAAATACATGCTTTCCAGTCTTCGTAAGGTGCACCCCATCTCTAGCAAGTAGTCCATCGTATAAGTAGTTCACTCCGTGATCCAGAAATCCAAATCGTTGCTGACGGCACCATCGACGTAGCCAGTTGTTCACCTGCAGAATCTTATTCCACCTCCTTGTTCCATGGCCATCCACTGGGAGGATGGATGAGAAGACCACCTGCGCTCCCAGTTCTTTCACTTTCTTGCCTAAGTCTTCAAAGTCTCTGCAGATGGTTTCCAGGTCGTTTCTGAGCATGGAGAAAAGAAAGAAGACCAAAAAGAAGACCAAAAGAAAGAAGACCAAAGAACTGTCTGAGGACTTGAGAAACCAAATTGTGAGGAAGCATTAGCAATCTCAAGGCTACAAGTCCATCTTCAAAGACCTGAATGTTCCTGTGTTTACCGTGCGCAGTGTCATCAAGAACTTTAAAGCCCATGGCACTGTGGCTAACCTCCCTAGATGTGGATGGAAAAGAAAAATTGAAAAGAGATTT
The DNA here is from genome assembly GCF_039654945.1 of Dendrobates tinctorius. Classification (NCBI taxonomy): domain Eukaryota; kingdom Metazoa; phylum Chordata; class Amphibia; order Anura; family Dendrobatidae; genus Dendrobates; species Dendrobates tinctorius. The sequence continues at coordinate 5,825,164 of NW_027361694.1, forward strand.
CAATGCAAGATTGTGCAGATGTTGGATAAAGAACCTCAACTAACATCCAAACAAGTTCCAGCTGCCCTGCAGTCCGAGGGTACAACAGTGTCAACCCGCACTATCCGTCGGCGTCTGAATGAAAAGGGACTGTGTGGTAGGAGACCCAGGAAGACCCCATTTCTTACCCCGAGACATAAAGCCAGGCTGGAGTTTGCCAAAACTTACCTGAAAAAGTCTAAAACGTTTTGGAAGTATGTTCTCTGGTCAGATGAAGCAAAAGTAGAGCTTTGTGGGCAAAGGCATCAACATAGAATTTACAGGAGAAAAAAGAGGCATTCAATGAAAAAAGCACGGTCCCTACAGTCAAACATGGCGGAGGTTCCCTGATGTTTTGGGGTTGCTTTGCTGCCTCTGGCACTGGACTGCTTGACCGTGTGCATGGCATTATGAAGTCTGAAGACTACCAACAAATATTGCAGCATAATGTAGGGCCCAGTGTGAGAAAGCTGGGTCTCCCTCACAGGTCATGGGTCTTCCAGCAGGACAATGACCCAAAACACACTTCAAAAAGCACTAGAAAATGGTTTGAAAGAAAGCACTGGAGACTTCTAAGGTGGCCAGCAATGAGTCCAGACCTGAATCCCATAGAACACCTGTGGGGAGATCTAAAAATGGCAGTTTGGAGAAGGCACCCTTCTAATATCAGGGACCTGGAGCAGTTTGCCAAAGAAGAATGGTCTAAAATTCCAGCAGAGCATTGTTAGAAACTCATTGATGGTTACCAGAAGTGGTTGGTCGCAGTTATTTTGGCTTAAGGTTGTGCAACCAAGTATTAGGCTGAGGGTGCCAATACTTTTGTCTGGCCCATTTTTGGAGTTTTGTGTGAAATGATCAACGTTTTGCTTTTTGCTTCATTCTCTTTTGTGTTTTTTCATTTAAGACAAATTAAATTAAGATAATAATACCAAAGAATTTGTGTTTGCAATCATTTTCAGGAAGAAACTGAGTATTATCTGCCAAAATTGCAGGGGTGTCAATACTTTTGGCCACAACTGTATGTATTGAGAACAGCTTATTCACTGTTTAGCTGCATCGGTGCACTTTTACAATGCTGGATCAATGAGCCATAATTAGTGTTGAGCGATACCTTCCGATATCGGGAAATATCGGATCGGATTGGATCGACCTATACCCCAAAAATATCGGGTATCGCCGATTCCGATACCGGAAATCCATGCAAGTCAATGGGGCACAAATATCGGAATGAAAATAAACCCTTTCTTTACTTGCACATCCAGTTTTGGAGGGGTGAAGAGTGTGGGCGGTGCGTGGGCGGACACTGTGCGTGTGTGTGCGGGCGGGGTCTGTACGGGCCTCTCGGGGGTCTGTGCGGGCCTGCCGGGGGTCTGTGTGGGCCTGCCGGGGGTCTGTACCGGCCTGCCGGGGGTCTGTGCGGGCTGCCGGGGCCTGTGCGGGCCTGCCGGGGGTTGTGTGTGTGTGCAGGCATCGTCCGATGGGACTACAAGTCCCATCGGGCTATGCCTGCTACAATGACAGTGATTGACACATTAGCCAATGATGGGACAGTAGTAGTCCCATCATCCGGCTAATGTGTTGAATGTAAAAAAAAAACAAACATACATACTACATACATACTACATATATACTACATTCATACAACATACATACATACTACATACATACTACATATATACTACATTCATACAACATGAATACATACATACTACATACATACTTCATATATACTACATTCATACAACATACATACATACTACATACTACATGCATACTTCATATATACTACATTCATACAACATACATACAGTACATACTACATACATACTACATTCATACAACATACATACTACATACATACTACATTCATACAACATACATACATACTACATACATACTTCATATATACTACATTCATACAACATACATACATACTACATATACTACATTCATACAACATACATACATACATACTACATACATACTACATATATACTACATTCATACAACATACATACATACAGTACATACTACATATATACTAGATTCATACAACATACATGCATACATACATACTACATATATACTACATTCATACAACATACATACATACTGTGGTGTAGTAACCACTGTGTCCGCTAGGGGGCGCTGTGTGGATGTCCCAAGAGAATGGATGAGTGGCAGAATCCTGAAGGATGGTTATGTATCTCAAAGTGGGTGGCTTTGAGATGGAGACTTGTGTATGTGTGATCAGCAATATCATTGCTGAGGTGTTGTTTCAAAGTGTAAGGGAGAAGTCTTCAGGTAACTAGAGAGATGGGAGGGTTTGGTTACCTACAAACCCACCCAGGGGTGTGTCTGAAAATGCCTGTAGTAAAAGGCTATGTGAGTGTGTGAAGGACCTGCGATGAAGTCATAGTCACGTGACCCGGTGGGTGTGGCTATAGACCATATAATGTGGCCAGGGTAGGTCACATGTGGTGAATGCAGGGACCTGGTTGGTCCAGAGCGGAAGGTCCCGTGCGCAGGATTGTCTCCTGGCTAACAGCCTGTGTGTGGCTGTGTGTAATGGCTGCCAGAGCTTGAGAGATCCCTGGAGGGATATGGACATCTGCAGCTTGAATGAAGGAACCATGTGGAGACCCTGACGTGGGTGACATAAATGAGGCTGGAAAGCCTCCTAAGCATAACCTGTATGATCACCGGCTTAACAGAGGGAAGCTCTGTAATGGACGCTATGCTGTGATGAACTTTATGTTGATTGCTTTGGATTATGCTACGGATATGAACTGTATAGTGCTGCTGTGGCTCTATGGAGGTGAATAAACCGCAAGGACTATGTTTTGAGTTTATGGAAAACCTGTGCTGGATCTGGTTTTGTTCGCTGCCTAGCGAGAATTCCCCAAGTAAATGACAGTGCTACCTCACATTTGGTTGAGAAAGCTATGGGCATTGTTGTAGCCTTGTTGCTGGGAGCAACGGAAGAGGACTGCAAAGTTGGTTGCTAAGGGCAACGGTTTCAAAAAAGCTTATGTTGCAGTGCTGGCAATGCTGAGCCAGGACGGCTGAAGGTTGGGGAAGCCACTGCCCGGCTGTGGTTCTAGAACCGTGGGGAAGCCTGGTGAGTAAGGCACTGTCCGAATCGGTGAGCCCAGTGTGGCCGTTTCCTCAGGAAAAAAGACTTATAGGATACCTCTAGAGGGGTCCGAGAACCTGCGCGGCCAGCAGATGACGGTCGTGAAAGCCGTGTTGTACTGACCTGGGTCAGTGGGAAAGACTGTGTTTCTGGAGGGTTCAGTGAGCAAGGTCCTGGAGGGTCAGTGTTGGGAAGATCCCTGGAGCACGTGGTATGACCTTGGACCTGGTGAGGCGTAAGTGTTTGGCAGTCTCAGGCCGAGACGAATGTCCTGAATAGCACCTGCTAAGCCCCTGGACCTGGTGAGGCCGGTGTGTTGGGAAACCCTGAAAAGAGGGTTGGCTCCCTGAATAGTACCCAGTGCACCCTGTGTGTTGGACGGTCTCAGGCGGAGACGATACGTCCTGAATAGCACACAGAAAGGTCACGGGAGTTTTTTGAGTTTTTTTGTGTGGTGTTTTTCTTTTTTTCTTTTCTCAACTCAGCCGGCGGTGGCTCAGTGGGAGTCAAGAAGGTGACAAGCGGCTTGATGTGGCTCAGTCGGGTCACGAAGGTGACAAGCGGCTTTCGATAACTCGGCGGGGTTGCAAAGGGGACAAGTGGCTTCCGGTGGATCAGCGGGTCCACAAAGACGGCGCAGCAGGAGCTGCAGTGACTCCAGCCGCTGTGTGGGAACAGCAGCCGGTGGTGTCGGTAATCGGTGACAGCTAGTGTTGAGCATTCCGATACCGCAAGTATCGGGTATCAGCCGATATTAGCTGTATCGGAATTCCGATACTGACTTCCGATACTTTTTTCACATCGGATACCGGAATTGGAAGTTCCCATAATGCTATGAGCCCGCTCGCTTTGATTCAGCCAATGGGAATCCTCAGAAGTGTGGGCACATCCTGTTAGGCATGTTAACTATTGGCATGGCTGTGATTGGCTGCTGAAATGATGTCATCATGATGCGCGGTCTGTGTGCATCATGATGCACGGTCTGTGCCGACTGCGAGGGGTCTGTGCCGACTGTCGGGGGTCTGTACGGGCCTCTCGGGGGCCTGTGCCGGCTGCCGGTGGACTGTACGGGCCAGCCGGGTGCCTGTGCTGGCTGCCGGTGGTCTATGCGGGCCTGCCGGGGGTCTTGTGTGTGTGCAGGCATCGTCCAATGGGACTACAAGTCCCATCGGGCGATGCCTGCTACACTGACAGTGATTGACACATTAGCCAATGATGGGACAGTAGTAGTCCCATCATCCGGCTAATGTGTTGAATGTAAAAAAAAAAAAAAAACATACATACTACATACATACTACATATATACATTACATACTACCTACATGCTACATACATACTACATATATACTACATTCATACAACATACATACATACATACTACATATACACTACATTCATACAACATACATATATACTACATACATACATGTATACTACATTCATACAACATACATACATACTACATACATGCTACATATATACTACATTCATACACCATACATATATACTACATACATACATGTATACTACATTCATACAACATACATAAATACTACATATATACTACATTCATACAGCATACATACTACATACATTCTACATATATACTACATTCATACAACATACATATATACTACATACATACATGTATACTACATTCATACTACATTCATACTACATACATGCTACATACATACTACATATATACTACATTCATACAACATACATACTACATACAACATACATACATAGTACATACATACAACATACATACTACATATATACTACATTCATACAACATACATGCATACTACAACATACATACATAGTACAAACATACTACATATATAATACAGTCATACAACATACATAGATACTACATACATACATGCAACATATATACTGCATGCAATACATTCATACAATACATACATGCTACATACTACATACAATACATTCATACAATACATACATATAGACATACAGTACATATAACATAGAGTACATACTCACCATCACTTGTCACATTGTTCCCCGAAGCCAGTGTCATCTAAGGAAAAATACAGACCACTGGCAGCCGGCACAGGCCCCCAGCAGGCCGGCACAGGCCCCCGAGAGGCCCATACAGACCACCGACAGCCGGCACAGGCCCCCAAGAGGCCCGTACAGACCACCCTCAGCCGGCACAGGCCCCCCGAGAGGCCCATACAGACCACGACAGCCGGCACAGGCCCCCGAGAGGCCCGTAAAGACCACCGGCAGTCGGCACAGGCCCCCGAGAGGCTCATACAGACCACCGAGAGGCCCGTACAGACCCCACCCGCACACACAGACACGCACAGTGCCTGCCCACGCACCGCCCACACTCTTCCCCCCTCCCGAACAGGCTGTACAAGGCAAGAAAGGGTTTTTTTTAATTCCGAAATTTCTGTCCGATTGACTTGAATGGGACTTCCGGGATCGGAATCGGCGATACCCGATACTTTTTTTAGATTGGCCGATCCATTCCGATCCGATATTTTTCAGTATCGGGTGGTATCGCTCAACACTAGTGACAGCAGGAGCTGTGGTGGTGCCAACAAGGACTTGTGTGGTGTCGTTAAGGCATAAACTGTGCTGTGTGAACTGTGGTCTGAGAAGACCGGTATAATGGACATGGGGAGATCCCGAAAGGGGGTGGAGTCCCAGAAGGGGGGTGACCCAAATTGGGGTGGTAGCCCAAAAGGGGGTGGAGTCCCAGAAGGGGGCGGTAATGCAAATCAGAGTGGTAACCCAAAAAGGGGTGGAGTCCCGGGAGGGGGCAGTAACCCAAATTGGGGTTGTTCAGGAAATGGCAGCACTGTTTGGCTCAGTGGGTATGTCTGGAGTACCGCAGTGTATGTGTATGTCTTGGGAGGAATGTGAGATATTCTTTCTGAGTAGTAATGATGGGCCACAGGTGTGTACCGTGATGCTGTACCAGGAAGGAGTCTCTGGCAGGCTGGACTCAAAGTGTGTGGTGACTCTGACGGGAACGCCGCTCGTTTTATCTCTGACTGAGAAAAACATCAGAGTTCACTACGTCCACGGGGGCATTGTGAATTATAAGGTGGACAGGGTCCTGATTGAGATGAAAAAGGGGGAGTACCAAGGCAGTAGTATGCCACAAAACTTAGTGTATACCTTTGAGAGGCGCCGGGACTTTGTCATATTTGATGATGTGGGGCAGGAGGGTATAGACGTTTCTACTGTTGGCCTAGCTGACACTGAGACGCTGACGCCTCCTGATGTGGACAGGCCAGATGTAGGGGCGACCGGAAAAAGAATGGCGTCGGACAAATGTACTGACCTGACGTCACCTGAAGGGTACAATGGTGTGAATGAGAAGGGTGTGGTAAACAAAAAGAGCGGAGCTGACACACGGACAGAGAGTGTCTTGTGGGTTTACCGTACGGTGTGGTGTGACTGTGACGTGTTGTTACCAGTAGCCACTACTAGGACAGAATCTAGTGCGGTGCGGACTGAAACTCATGACAGGACTGGTGGTAACCTGATCGAGAAGTTAATGGAAGTAGAAACACGGTCAGAGGGTAACGGGGGCTCGACTGATGGGACTGACCCAGAGGTGCCCTTTGACGATATAATTAAAGTAGTAATGGTGCAACACATGCTGGCCAAAAGAGAACAAGAGCAGGAGATACAGTTAATAAAAGAGACAGTGAAGGAACATCTCGAACGGGAAAGTGTGATGAGACAAACGGCCGAGCACAGAGTGGAGGAGCTCGAGAAAGAAGTCTTGAAGTTCAGAGGTCACCTGTCAACGTGGCACAGCGTGAACAACACCTTAAGAAAGGAGGTGGAAGGGCTTGAGAAAGAATTCGTGGAGCTCAGAGGTCACCTGTCAATGTGGCAAAATGTGAACAAGACCCTTAGGGAAGAAATGGAAGAACTCAGAGGAGTAGTTAAAAGTCTTCTGCGGGAGAAATTGGACGAAGACTTACTGCGGGTGAGCGTAAGTGATAACAGGACAGAAAGGCCAGTAGCCCTTGGGGCAAAGGGTCATGAAGTGACCAAATCGTGTGAAGTTGGTGAGTTAAGAACTGAAGAAGACAGTCACCCGTTCGGGTCAACTGTAGTGAGGGAAGTGTCCATGGTAAAGCTAGAGCCTTCGGTCCAGGAAGAGAGCAAGACCACAACCTTCCAGTCTGTGATTGATGTACCAGAGGACATGCAAGAAGCCTGTGCAGAGGAAGGTGTGCATGAGGCTTTCAAAGAAGCGGTCAAAGCATGTAAGGTGCGCTGGGCACCTGAGACTCGGCTGTTGGTGATAGTATCGGACAGAGAAGATACATCAAATCGAGTAGCTGTCCTGAAAGAGATGCATCTACAATGTCTCCACACCAAACAGCGGGTCAGGCAGAGTAATGTGAAGGCTGCTCGATGCCTAGAGATAGCAAGGGAAGCTATGGATCAGCTGGGTTTGCGGAAAGATGTGGTGCCGGTACACAAAACTCTGTGAATATCTCCGGTGTGGTGAGAGTGAGGATCCCTCCTGATGATGAAGACCAAGTATCCAGTGAGGTGGGTAGAATTCCCATCATGGTGGTTGACTCCGTGGAGAGCCTGAGAGACTTTTGGATGCTCTTGGAGTATCGAGTGGGGTACCTGCAAGAGATTGAGCAGTTGAGGCAGGACCACCGGTGAATTAATAAAGAAGTACGGAATACCAGGTGGCGGCCGCCTGCAACCCAACAAGATGTAAGGACCCGAGTAGTTCCGCCAAGAGGTGACAGGGCAGATGGCCGAAGAATGTCAGCAAGTGGTAGTTCGACTGGCAGAATGATGTTGAGAGACCGTAGTTCCTGTGAGACCCTAAAAGAGTCAGACTCAGGCCAGACAGTAGGCCTGTTTAAGACTGATGACCGTACCAACTGGGGGAGCTAGTCGGGGAACGTAACAAACAGAGAGAGGAAGGTGGTGACTAGACAGTGTCTGATGACGCAGACAGACTGTAACTGGAGGGTCAAAGAGCAGGACCGATATTCTGACCGCTGGGGGCGGGGGAGGCCTAACGTAGAGAGGAGGCCGTATGACAGTTGGAAAAGATTCTCTCGATCTGTGGGGCAAGGTGTGATGAGTGCCTGATCTCGAGAGCCTGATGTAATGTTGTGTGTTCAACCCCACAAGTTTGAACAGAGGGGCGAGGTATGTGGTGTACTAACCACTGTGTCCGCTAGGGGGCACTGTGTGGTTGTCCAAAGAGAACGGATGAGTGGCAGAATCCTGACGGATGGTTATGTATCTCAAAGTGGGTGGCTTTGAGATGGAGACTTGTGTATGTGTGATCAGCAATATCATTGCTGAGGTGTTGTTTCAAAGTGTAAGGGAGAAGTCTTCAGGTAACTAGAGAGATGGGCGGGTTCTGGTTAACTGCAAACCCACCCAGGGGTGTGTCTGAAAACGCCTGTAGTAAAAGGCTATGTGAGTGTGTGAAGGACCTGTGATGAGGTCATAGTCACGTGACCCGGTGGGCATGGCTATAGACCATATAATGTGGCCAGGGTAGGTCACATGTGGTGAATGCAGGGACCTGGTTGGTCCAGAGCGGAAGGTCCCGTGCACAGGATTGTCTCCTGGCTAATAGCCTGTGTGTGGCCGTGTGTAATGGCTGCCAGACCTTGAGAGTTCCCTGGAGGGATATGGACGTCTGCAGCTTTAATGAAGGAACCATGTGGAGACCCTGACGTGGGTGAGATAAATGAGGCTAGAAAGCCTCCTAAGCATAACCTGTATTATTACCGGCTTAACAGAGAGAAGCTCTGTAATGGACGCTATGCTGTAATGAACTTTATGTTGATTGCTTTGGATTATGCTACGGATATGAACTGTATAGTGCTGCTGTGGCTCTATGATGGTGAATAAACTGCAAGGACTATGTTTTGAGTTTATGGAAAACCTGTGCCGGACCAGGTTTTGTTCGCTGCCTAGCGAGAATTCCCCAAGTAAATGACAGCGCTACCTCACAATACATACTACATATATACTACATTCATACAACATACATACATACTACACGATACATACATACTACATATATACTACATTCATACAACATACATACATACTACATTCATACAACATACATACATTCTTACTACATACAGTATATACTACATTCATACAACATACATACATACATACTACATGCATACTATATATTCATACATTCATACAATACATTCATATAGACATACAGTACATATAACATAGAGTACATACTCACCATCACTTGTCACTTTGATCCCCGAAGCCTGTGTCATCTGTAAAAAATATTAAAATAACAAACAACCAATATACTCCCTGATCCACAAAAATCCACGAGTGTCCCACGATGATCTCCCGTGGAGAACAGCAGCATAAGCTGATGCGACCGCTCTCTAGGGGCACCAGGAATACAATGACGGGAGGTAGGTATCCTTCTGCACTGTATTCCTCCGCCACTGTAAAAAATTAGTCCCTAGTCTCACTTTTGACATTACTGTGTGAGAAAGTTCCCACGCAGCTTTTGCCATACAGTGAGACCAGTGAACTATAGTAACCTCTCAGTGATGCACTGCAGGAGATCGTCGTGGGACACTCGTGGATTTCTGCGGATCAGGGAGTTTATTGGTTGTTTGTTATTTTAATATTTTTTACAGTGAGATGACACTGGCTTCGGGGATCAAAGTGACAAGTGATGGTAAGTATGTACTCTATGTTATATGTACTGTATGTCTATATGAATGTATTGTATGTAGTATGTTTGTTGTATGTATGTTGTATGTATGTAGTATGTATGTAGTACGTATGTATGTTGCATGAATGTAGTATATATGTAATATGTATGTAGTATGTAGTATGTATGTATGTTGTATGAATGTAGTATATATGTAGCATGTATGTAGTATGTATGTATGTTGTATGAATGTAGTATGTATGTAGTATGTAGTATGTTGTATGAATGTAGTATATATGTAGTATGTATTATGTAGTATGTATGTAGTATGTATGTTGTAGGAATGTAGTATGTATGCTGAATGAATGTAGTATGTATGTTGTATGAATGTAGTATATATGAAGTATGTATTATGTAGTATGTATGTATATAGTATGTAGTATGTATGTTTTTTTGTTTGTTTGTTTTTTACATTTGACACATTAACCGGATGATGGGACTACTACTGTCCCATCATTGGCTAATGTGTCAATCACTGTCATTGTAGCAGGCATAGCCCGATGGGACTTGTAGTCCCATCGGACGATGTCTGCACAGACACACAACCCCCGGCAGGCCCGCACAGACGCCCGGCAGGCCCATACAGACCCCCGGCAGGCCCGTACAGACCCCCGGCAGGCCCGTACAGACCCCCAGCAGTCCCGTACAGACCCCCGGCAGTCCCGTACAGACCCCCGGCAGCCCGCACAGACCCCCGGCAGCCCGCACAGACCCCCGGCAGGCCCACACAGACCCCCAGCAGGTCCGCACAGACCCCCGGCAGGCCCGCACAGACCGCGCATCATGATGACATCATTTCAGCAGCCAATCACAGCCATGCTATTAGTTAACATGGCTAACACAACTGGCTCATTGCATTATGGGAACTTCCGATTCGGGTATTCGATATTGTAAAAATATCGGTACTCGGTATCGGAACTCTGATACAGCGAATATTGGCCGATACCCGATATTTGCAGTATCGGAATGCTCAACATTAGCCATAATACTTGTATGTTTTTACAAATGTAATTTTACAATTAAACTATGATAAAATTGGGGATGGCCTATTTTCTAGCCACAGAACATGTTTTTTTTGCCCTTTTAGGCTGTGTGCCCACGTTGCATTTTTTAAGCATTTTTGATGCACTTTTCCGGGTCAAACATGCTTAAAAGAAGCATCCCATTCATTTTAATGCATTTCGGCCTTTCTGTGCCAATGGATGCGGTTTTTTACCGCTAAGGAAACGCTTAGCGGTAAAAAATGCAGCATGTTCATTAATTTACGCTTACGTCCACATTTTTGGCTATTTCCTATAGTACAAAAGACATGCGGCAAAAAACGCATCAAAAACACCCGTTTTTTGCGCAAAAATTGCAGCAAAAACTCGCGTTTTCTGGGAAGGAGACCAGTTTCCTGAGCGTTTAAAAATGCTAACGTGGGCACATAGCCTTAATCATTATGTCCTAATGCCTCATTCAGACGTCAGTGATTTTTCAGTGTGATTGGTTAGTGTGTCAGTTTTTACTAACAGTGTTTCATATTTATTTTTTTCATATGCTAAAAAAATTGCAATGCTTCTACTACCCATAACAATGTTAAAAACAGACAGTGCACAGATTGCAAAGGTGTCATGCCCACAGGGCATGATGATGTATAGGTAAATCATTAGACCACTGATGGTGCAGTGGTAGCTGTATACCCGATACTCAATTGACAGGAAATTGAGCTTCATAAAACCAAAGATATTTATTAAAGAAAGTTTAACAAAAAGGGAAAAAGTTCCTGATAGGAGAACCCTCTTGATCACAACACTGTACCACATAGTGGAGCACCGGGCAAAATATACCAATTGACAGGGATTCCCCCTTCGCAACATCAGGAGGCCTAAATGCTGCAATTCCTGGACCAGAGGAATGACCCATACAGACTGGATAGAAGAGACTGCGGAATACTGGCTGTGTCGGTGTAGGGAACCTCCATGAATTCCGGAATGGTTGATCCAGCCAATAGAGGTATCTGGATAGTTCCATGAGGTGAGCATCACAGCACAGACAGCCCTAATAGAAAACAGGTGCCCTGCTGCTTTAATTATGTGCAGGAAGTGGGGCGCACTTCCTAAGAGCATTTCCAGGAGACCAGCCAAGGGGATGCAGGTTCTTAGCAGAGAAAGGAGCCACTGACTGTCTGGAACCACGGACAGGGTGAGCAGTACCATTGGAGCTGTGTGATAGGAGCCGGTCTCCCGGCTCAGCAGAGATGGGACTTGCAGCAGAGACAAAGCCGGTGAAGCGCATAGTGCCGCATGATGCAAGCCGATCTCCCTGTCCTTGAGAGACCGGACCCACAGCTAATGGAATGACAACAGGTATATACATTATAATGCGGACTTATTCTATCCATGGAATACACGGATTGAAACTTGGAAAACAGAGAATTATCAATCAGGCCTAAGAATAACTTATTTTTCATTGATACAGCTGTACATACTGTACAAGGTTGTTTTTCAGGATGCATTGTATTTTTCTACGGTAAACTTGCAATATTCCAGATCTTTCAATAAAATGCAAAATTTTATTCAGCTTAATTAAAACATTTTTCAGGCCTCCTGAACCGCACTCATAGCAGCCAAGATACAACAATGCTTTTTGATCGCTGATCGATCTTTATCACATCTGTGATAACTTTATTGAAGTTGAATACATTTTGAATTTTATTGAAGGGGCTGGATTATCGCAAGTTTATCCTTTAATCACATCCAGGATGGAGTTATGTGCACCTACAAAGGCTGTTGGTGAGCTGGATATATATATTTTTTTCCTTTGCCATTTTACTACGGTACCAATTTTTGATATATTTGATATAAGTTCTTGATTGACTTTTAACATTTTAGGAAGAAGTTGAAATGGGACTTTTTTTGCATTTAAAATGTATGGCGTTTATGGTACAACATATAATATGGATTACATTTTTTATGACTGTACAATTTTACACATGTAAAAAAGTAGTTGTACTCCATAATGGCAAATTTCATGAAATATTAGTTAAGTAGCCATGGTAAGCTTGGAAGCCCTTGGCTAACAAAAAAAATGTGTGGGTGCAGATGATGTAACAAAGGAATCCTCCCTTATGTTGAATTTCTTATAGGTAATCTGTCATCAGGTTTTTGCTATATAATCTTAAAGCAGCATGAGTGATGCCTCTCTTATCAAGCTCCAAGATTGTATAAGCCCCAGCAGCTTATGATTGCTTTGACTTGCTGATCGCATGAGCCCTGGTCCCACATGCCCCCTCCTGTTACAGGACCCTCACTGTCTATGGCCATTGTACATACAGAGGCTTGTGTGGGCGGGGTTAGCTCCCTCAGCTCTGCTTTATTGCTAATTCTAAAATTTCTGATTGCATGAGAAAGTCTGCAACCAGTAATCTAAGTGATACATTGTTGGATTCAGCTTCTGTTTGTCTACATCAGGCTGCTTTCAGATGAGGTAGTAAAAACCTGAGGACAGGTTCCCTTTAAATGCAATGGTCACTATTAGAGTTGAGCGAAACGGGTCGAAAAATTTCAAAACTCGCCGACTTTTGGCAAAGGCGGGTTTCATGAAACGAAACCCGACCCTAGGATGAGATCGGCCACGAGGTCGGCGACTTACGCGCCAAAGTCGCATTTCAAAAGTTTGTTTTGCGCTCTTTTTCAGCTAATCAGGATCCACGGACACTGTGGTCAACATGATGACATAGACAGGGGTCACCACCATCTTTCAGAAGGGCATGCAAGTGATTGGCTTGCTTTGGTGGGCATCACAGGGGTTATAAAAGGGCGTGCACGCCGACCGCCATCTTACTTCTGCCGATCTTAGCATAGGGAGAGGTTGCTGATTCTGTAGGGAGAGCGTTAGGCAGGGAAGAAGAAAAAAAAACTGCTTCTGCTGCTAGCGATTTTGCCTGTACAACACACCAGTCACTGTGTGTGCAGTGCAAGGGGAGGCTATATTGTGGTGGATCAGCGGTGTTGGTTGTTAGGCTGCCTTCTAAGGCTTCCTGACAGCTGCATTGCTGTTTACCCACTGCTCTGCAAACTGCTTTTTTAAAAGCAATCCCAATTTTTTTTTGTCCTGCTGAGGTACTGAGCATGCATTTTTTCACACCATACAGCGTCAGTGGGCCTCACACAATCCAAAAGTGTCCAGTGTCCACTAGTGTCTGCAGAAATTCAAAATCTCCCTTATCCTGTAGTCACTTTTTTCACACCTGTGCCATCGAGCCTGTGACATAGCGCTCTGATATTCAGTGGGCCTCACACAATCCAAAAGTGTCCAGTGTCCACTAGTGTCTGCAGAAATTCAAAATCTCCCTTATCCTGTAGTCACTTTTTTCACACCTGTGCCATCGAGCCTGTGACATAGCGCTCTGATATTCAGTGGGCCTCACACAATCCAAAAGTGTCCAGTGTCCACTAGTGTCTGCAGAAATTCAAAATCTCCCTTATCCTCTAGTGACATTTTTCACACCTGTGCCATCGAGCCAGTGACATAGCGCTCTGATATTCAGTGGGCCTCACACAATCCAAAAGTGTCCAGTGTCCACAAGTGTCTGCAGAAATTCAAAATCTCCCCTGTCCTATAGACACCTTGTACCTTGTTTTACATTACTATATAGTTTGTTGGATTTTGTCTACATTTCTACCAAAAATGAGAAAGGCTGGTGGAAGAGGCCGTGGAATTCGGCGGGGGTTGGCAGCTGGTAATGATGGTGTTGGTGGTGGATCTGATGGTAGTGGCAAAAGCAAAATAGGACCGAATGCAGGAGGTGTTGAGCCTGCGTCATCGTCTGGCTCCACAAGGCCTCGAAGGCTTAGTTTTCTAGGAGTTGGCAAACCGCTTTTAAAGCCAGAGCTTCAGGAAAAAAGTTTTGTCTTACATTGCTGACTCAGCCTCCAGCTCTATCGCCTCCTCTTCTGAAGTTGTAAAAAATAAAAGCACTGAGTCGTCATTGGAGGCTCATGTTCATGAACCACACCTTTCCTTGTGTCCTTCAACCCAACCAAGATTGAAGGATGACGCAGGCCATACTACTGATTACTCCATGGAGCTGTTTTCACATACCATGCCTGGATTATCAAGTGAAATGGTGAATTACCCAGGCCAAGATGAATCTGACATGGAGTGCACTGATGCACAGCCGCTGATAGATGATTCTGCTAGTACATTCACTCAGAGCACTACATTGTCCTCGCAGTGTACAGAGCCAGATTCTGACCCTGATGAGACTCAGGTGCCCCTTCCCGCACACTATACCACCATACACGGTGACACAGAGGAAGGTGCACATGACATTGAAGAGGAGGTGATGGATGACCCAGTTGTTGACCCAGATTGCCATCCATTGGGGGAAGAGGGTGCTGCTTCCAATAGCTCAGATGAGGAGGAGCATCCACAGCAGACATCGACATCGCAACAGCTTTTATCTGGCAGGCCCGGAGCACTCCAAAGACAGGTTCCAAAAATCAAAAGAGTTGCTGGACAGCTTGTCCAGACGGTCAAAAGATCACAGCGTGCTAGGCCGCAAAATGTCTGCCAAAGTAGGAAGAGTGCAGTGTGGCACTTTTTTGAAAAAAATCCTCATGATCAGGCCAAGGTTATATGTAAGAAGTGCGCAAAGACCTTTAGCCGAGGGAAAAATCTGAAAAATTTGAATACCAATTGCATGCTTAGACATTTAACCAGCATGCACTTGCAAGCGTGGACACAACACCAAACCTCAAGTGCCACATGTGCAACTGATCACAAAGAAGGTAGTCAACAACGCTACATTGTTTCCCCCACTGTAAGCCCACCGGTTAGCACAGCAGCAAATGTTGAGGTGTCGTTGCAAGGCCACAGCAGTCAGGGAATCCCACTGTTATATCAACGAAATACTGAATCTAGGCCATCAGAAAGAACACCAACTCCATCACCATCATCAACCCTCTCTCAGTCCGCCCTGTCCACCGCTACTTCCACCATATGAAGCTGTCAAGTCCAGCTCACCCTCCCAGACACTATGAGTAGGTCAAGAAAGTACTCAGTCTCTCATCCACGTACACTGGGTTTGAACGCCCACATTGCCAAACTAATCTCATTTGAGATGATGCCTTATCGGTTGGTGGAAAGCGCAGCTTTCCACGAACTCATGGCCTATGCAGTACCACCCTATGACCTACCCAGTCGCCACTTCTTCTCTCGCAAAGCCATCCCAGCCCTCCACCATCATGTAAAAGACCGCATTGTCCATGCACTCAAGCAGTCAGTGAGTGGAAAGGTGCACCTCACAACTGATGCATGGTTCAATCGGCATGGCCAGGGCCGTTACGTGTCCATCACTGCGCACTGGGTTAATGTGGTGGATGCAGGGTCCACAGGGGACAGCGGTGGTGGGACAGTGCTGCCTAGCCCATGGTATAGGAAACAGTTGGCTGTAGGCGTTCGACCCTCCTCCTCCTCCTCCTCCAGAAGCGAAAGCTCGTCCACAGAGCGCAGTCGTACGAGCACTCCATCTGCAGCTGCCACTGTTGCACACGAGGTGTCCCCCTATCGAGCAGCTAGTGTAAAGCGTCAGCAGGCTGTGTTGCAGATGATGTGTTTGGGCGACAGACACACCGCCGAGGTGCTGGCCGAGTACTTGAAGCGACAAACTGAGTCATGGCTGGGCAGTGTACATCTTGAGGCAGGCAAGGTAGTTAGTGATAACGGCCGTAATTTTGTGGCAGCCATAGCCCTTTCAAAACTCAGCCACATACCTTGCTTTGCTCACTCCTTGAACCTGGTGGTGCAGTGCTTCCTCAAAAATTATCCAGAGTTAACAGCCCTGCTCCATAAGGTGCGAAGACTGTGCGCACACATCCGCCGGTCGCCTGTACACTCCGTTCGTATGCAGAAGCTGCAGCGATTGCTCCACCTTCCCAACCACCGCCTCATTATCGACATTGCAACAAGGTGGAACTCCACCCTGCACATGGTGGAGCGGCTGTGCGAGCAGAGGCAGGCCATAATGCATTTGTGGGAGGATACACGGCCAGGCACTTTGAGAGCAGACATGGAGTTGACAGGTGTGCAGTGGTCAAAGCTGAAAGACCTCTGTAAAGTCCTTCAGTGTTTTGAGGAATGCACATGGCTGGTAAGCGCAGATGACGCCATCCTAAGCATGAGCATCCCACTTATGCGTCTGCTCATGCAAACTTTGACGCACCTTAAGGAGCAGGCTTCTGCAGCCAATGTTGATGAGAAGGAAGAGGAGGAGGGAATCCTTGATGACATTCAGCCATTGTCTGCTCAGGGACCTCTCCTGGACGAGGTGGAGGAAGAAGAGGAGGAGGAGGAGGAGGATGATGGGGAGGATTACTTAGGGGAGGAGGATGCATCTCGTGGGGCAAGTGAAAATGTTGGCGTGGCAAGGTCTGGTACAGGGTTTGTGCGTGACTGGAGGGATGTGGATTTGCCAGAAAGTGCTCCTCCAACTTAGCACTCGCAGTGCATCATTGACACCGGGAACATTGGCCCACATGTCAGATTATGCCTTGCAGATCCTAAGAAGGGACCCCCCGCATTGCCAAAATGATGAACGATGATGACTACTGGTTGGCCAGCATCCTGGATCCACGCTATAAAGGCAAATTACAAAACATCATGCCACAAGAGAACCTTGACCTAATATTGGCTAATAAACAAGCAACTCAGGTAAATCGATTGCATGAGGCATTCCCAGCACACAGCAGCGGTGATGGTTCTCACACGAGCCGTACAGGCCGGGGGCAGCTTGGCAGAGGTGTTCATGGTGCACACAGCAGAAGTGGCGTTGGAGACAGGGGTTTCATGACAATGTTGTGGACTGATTTTTCAAGTACCGCTCACACAACTGGTAATACTGCATCGATGGAAAGTGACAGGAGACAGCAGTTGTCAACTATGGTTACAAACTACTTTTCCTCCCATATCGATGTTCTCCCACACAGGTCATTCCCCTTTGACTATTGGGCCACTAAACTGGACACCTGGCCTGAATTGGCACAATATGCCTTACAGGAGCTCGCTTGCCCAGCTGCAAGTGTGCTATCGGAAAGAGTCTTCAGTGCATTTGGATCAATCCTGACAGAAAAAAGGACCCGTCTGTCAACCCAAAATGTGGATGATCTAACCTTCATTAAAATGAACCATGCATGGGTTTCCAAGGATTTTGTCCCACCTTCCCCTGATGACACATAGGGTGACAGAAAAATGGCTTGCTTTGGTCCACCTCTTCCTGGGACTTGACCTATTTCGCCTTTTGCATCAGCTGAATGTCCAACATCAACATATGCCACTTTCTAAAACTCCCTAACTGTGCTGCCTCCCCCCCCATGGCCGGGGTCACCACCTAGCGCACGACACCGTGCGAGTGCCGTTGCCCTGGACAGGTGGGTAGGCCGACTCTTGGGCGCTGGCACTGGCACAGGGTCCCTCATAGTGCAATCAAGTGTTTCTGACGGTGGTGGTGCACACCCGCCGTCAGACACACCGCCATACTATGAGGGGCCCAGTGCCAGTACCGACGCCCACGAGTGGGCCCCCCTTGCTTGGGCAGGGCCCCAGCATTTGCAATCTTTACCTCTCCCTGCTCCTCCGCTGTGTAGTCTGGGCCGTCAAATCCATACTGTGCCTGACACCGTCTGAGCCTGCCTCCTGATGTATAGACATATATTTTGAATGTGTACGCTATCCATACATGTTATCCGGGGATACGGTACCCTTTCTCACCTTTGTGCAATCACGTGCAAGCCATACTGGGCCTAACACCGTCTCATCCTGCCTCCTGATGTATAGACATATCTTTTGAATGTGTACACTATCCATACATGTTATCCTGGGATACGGTACCCTTTCTCACCTTTGTGCAATCACGTGTAATCCATACTGGGCGTGAGAACGGCTGGCGAGCTGTTAAGCAAGCTACAGCACCTGTGGTTTGCACACGTAAGTTTTTCATTTTTTCAGGAATGACGGTTAGGCCTAATTCCGGAACTGCGGTTGACCTGCACTTACTGGGAAATTATCGTTCGCGGGTAATAATTGTAATCAGTGATCCCCATCACTAACGTTGTTCAGCGGGTTATCTGCACCTGTAAGTGACAAACGCTGGCCTTTTCAGTGTAGCGCACATGCAGCCACGGACATGTAAGGGCATGACACACCAGTTATTGGCCAATCTCATGTGCCAGAGCCTCACGTGTCCCTCTAGTAAGCCGGACTCGGACCGCGGGGCATGACGGAGTCTCGTTCGTTAACAGAATTAAGCTTGCAATGTGTGCATCTGTTCTGTAGCTGGCATGGTTGAGGTTTCCCAGGTGGAGTCGAATTTAACCATAGGCTCCACTCCTGGTGCCCTTCTGGACATTCCTTTAAGGTTCAGCTTTGCAACCATACTGCCCACGTAAAACAAACACTTTGCCTTCATGAACGCTGTTTGGAGGGTCATGACTCATGGGAATAACGCCGCCCAATCAGTTAACCTGCTAGAGAGATCCTTCGTTGCTCCCAAGCATGACATCACACTCCCTAGGAGGAAGGTCATGACACTGTGGCGACCGTACTCCTGGGGGCGACACAAGTGCACTGATGCCCAGCCACTGCTCGATGAATCTGCTGGTACATTGACCCAGACCACTACATTCCCCTCGCACACTACACGGCCTGAATCTGACCCTGATGAAACTCAGGTTACCCTTCCCATATACAGTTCCATCTTACAAGGTGACAAAGAGGAAGCTGCAGATGAAAGTGCAGGTTCGGCCCACCCACCATCAGACACACCACCGTACTATCAGGGGCCCTGTGCCAGTGCCGTCGCCAACGAGTGGGCCCCCCCTGCTTGCTCAGGATCACAGCACTTGCAAGGTTGAAATACTGTGCAGTGAGATGGAAGATGGGGACGACAAGGAGTCCAGGCTAGTACAGGGATTCCCTAGCGAGGAGACTTATTTGATTGTTTTCAATGTTGGGACAGCAATTTTTGGGGAGCACTATACTCTGGAGAATGATAGATGGGGCCTACCATACAATGGAACATTCCAAAGGTGGACATCAGACACTGGAGCAGCATTTACAGGGCCCATTATACACTAGAGCATTAGAAATGGGGCCCATTATGTTTGGAGCATTATTTGGACCCATAAGACAGTGGAGCTTCATCCATGGGGACCAACATATACTGTAGCATTATGTGGAGCTCATCATATACTGTTTCAAACATTATATGGGACCAATGATTCTGTATGGAGAAATAGATGGGCCTCGTCATGAGATGTAAAAAGTGAAGTATTTTTCATTGCACTATACCGCTATTTCTCTGCCGTATCGGAGCATGATGAGTTGTGGTATGTGTTAAAGGGGCGCTCTTTCGCCCAGGGCACATGAAAACCTGGAGCCAGCCCTACCCCCCCACAACTTTAGCCAAATAACCCCCATTTTTCAGTGCGTAACTTGTATTATGAAGTTAATTAAGGTTGACAAGCTTAAGTAAGAAGAATTGATGCTTTTGGCATTCAAATGGGCACTGTAGGTGTGTTTCCTGTCCTCCTCTCACTGCCGGCTTTTATTCCCCATTGACTTACATTGGGTTTCGTGTTTCGGGACGACCCCGACTTTTCCCTGTAATCGGCCGATCTTGCTCGACCCGACTTTTGGAAAAGTCGGGTTTCACGAAACGAAACTCGACCCTAAAAAACCAAAAGTCGCTCAACTCTAGTCACTATTGCTTTTGACTTTTGAGAGATTAGATCAGTGTTATCTTTGCTCTCTGGTGTTACAGTATGGCATTGTCAGTATATTGCAAGCAATATCTATCCCAATACCCCAATACTTTTGCTCATATTGTGTTCTTTACTAAAAGCATTTATAGAATGAGATCACAGAATGTGTTTGTTCCTAAATCAAAGCTGTGTGTTGCTATTATGCATGTCAAGCAAAATGTGGTTGATTTGGTCATCAAGAACAGTACACCATGATTAAATAGATTAGACAGTATTTTGAGAGCATAAATTGTCATTTAGTTTGAATAATTTTGAATAATACAATACATATAATGAATGTCAAATCAGAAGCAACTGGCATTAATTTTATTTTGTTGATGTTTTATTTAAAGAATATGCTAAAGTTTATCATTAAATCAAAATGAGGACACATAAAAAAACATTGCAATCATATTTATAACCCTCTGATTAATTTACTGTACTGTTGGACGGATTTTTTCCAGAGTGCAGTAATTTACAACTGAAAATCATTAGATAGTCACTGAAAAACAACATCAAAGTAGTGTATGGAAATCCTCATTACAGACAATACAAATAGCTTATTCATAGCACCTAATAATAACTTGAAAGAAGACATATTGAACTGTTCTCAAAGTTCAAGCTTTACAAAAAGTTTTTATGAATTAGAGCAGACATCACGTTGATGCCAGGTTTACATTAGAAATATAAATTCACTGTGGAATTATTCTAAAAATCTGCAACCGATTTCATTGCAAACTTTGTGCTAGGGATTGCTCATTGAGCTATATGATACTATGGTTCTGATTCATCAAAGATTTTTACAGCAAAAAAGTGGCATAAAAGCTTTGAAAGGATGCAAAGCCTGGAACTACACCAACATTTTGCGTCTTTTGGCGTTTTCATGTTAGTTTCTCTAAGGCCTCTTTCACACATCAGGTTTTCGCCGTCAGGCGCGATCCGGCGCTTTTGACAGAAACCGGATCCGGCGAAATGCAATGCCGGATCCGGTTTCCCCCCCATTGACTTGCATTTGCGCCGGATCGCACCGGATGGCCATGCGTTTCATCCGGTTTTCGCTGGATCCGGCAATGTGTCGCGATCCGGCGTCTGGAAAAAACGGCTACTGTAACGTTTTTTGTCTCCGGCGAATCCGGCGCGTCCGTCTTTTTCACACAATGAAAGCCTGTGAGCGCCGCAATGCGCCTGATCCGGCGAAAGCCGGATCCGGTGGCCGGATCCGTTTTTTTTGGTCTGAGCATGCTCAGTATCTCTGCCCACAAGACATATATAAAAGCAAGACAGTGGGACCCACAGCCACACCCAACATGCCACCCAAGAAAGCAACCAAGCGCAGCAGGAGAAGGCAGGAGACCACTGCAGCACCATCAGCACCACCACCACCCCAAATGGAGCAGCAAATGGAACATGCTGAGGAGGGGAGGCCAGCAGCAGATGAGAGACGGTAATTATCAAATCCCCCATTCCTCCAAACTAGGGCTATTGAATATCAAGATATTCATTGGCCCTTTGTTTCTCTTTATTCAACAGCCGCCCAATAGATGCAGCAGCAGCAATGGCAGCAGCTGGAACACCACCCACAGGCATGGAGTGTGGCCACCAGGAAGACAGCACATCATCTTCTGGGAGCCCTCCCTCGCATCGTCAGCGTTTGACGGTAAGTTTTTATTTCCAAAATCCATCATCTCTGTAATATATGTCTATTCATTGCCTTTTATTTCAAAACAGGATTCACAAGATGAAGAGGAGCTCCCAGAAGAAGAAGGAAGGGGTGGACAGACACCTGGAGTGGGCTCACAATTGGCAAGTTTTTTGCATCAAACGCAGAAACACAACATCACACTACACACAACACATAGAAAACAATGTTCTGCAGACCACACACAGCAAACAAATGCCTACATCCAAAGACATAACATTTTTTGTTTTCTTCTCTAGTCTTCCCAATCTGGTGCTCGGCCAAGAGGTCCTCGCAGTGCCTCCCAGGGTCGTCGGTGACAGCAACGCGGCGGTCACCAGCGTGTAAGTATAAATATTTTTGCTTTGTTTTTTTGCACTTTTTATTTCATTTCTTTTGTGGAGGCTAATTATGTTATTTTTGTCTTTTTCTTTAACAGCCTTCACAGCGTGCTCCCGACTCTGACGGTGAGGATGGAGGACCTCATCGATCTCGTCAGAGAAAGGGAGCCGCTCTGGAATATGGCTGACCGCCGCCACGCTGACCTTATCGTTACCCGACGACTCTGGGAGGAAATCTGTTCGCTCCTTGTGGGCCGCTGGGAGGACCTCGATTTTCGGGCCCAGATTAAAGAGCGTAAGTATATACAGTACCGGTTGCTTGATGTAAACCAGTGTTTCCCGAACTCCAGTCCTCGTGGTCCCCACGGATCATGTGTTCAGGATTTCTATTTACTATGGAAATCCTGAAAACATGACCCCTGGGGACCATGAGGACTGGAGTTTGTGAAACACTGATGTTGTATACTAACCACTCCTTTCTCGTTTCAGGGAACAGAATTGTGAATCGGTGGCGGTCTGTGAGGGATCGTTTCAAGAAGGAGTTCAATAAAGAGATGCGGGCCCCGAGTGGATCTGGAGGACGCAGGAGCAAGTACAAGTACGCACAAGCCCTGTCGTTCCTCCGGGAAACAATGGTCACTAGAAGGTAAATATTACACACCACATGTGAAAAAAAATGTTAGATGTAACTTTTTTTTTTTCAGCCAGGGCCATACCATGTCAGTATTTTAATTGTTTTTTTTTCTCTTTATTCCACAGCACGGTGAGCAGCACTCGGGAGCCAGCACGATTGGACCCTTCTGAGGCGATCCCTGAGGAGACCGGCACCGAGGGACACTTCGACCGCCCCGGTACATCTGCACCTTCCCACACATTCGACCCATCTGTCCCATCCACCAGCACAGGAGCATCGTGGCCGCCTACATTACATGAAGCTGCTGGTGAGGAGATCGCTTTCCCTTTACCCCACCCTTCTGCCCCTGCCACCTCTAGTACACCTGCGGGTACTGGGCGGCAGCGGCAGAGGGGTCAGGAAAAGACTTATGCGCCAGAGTTCTTGCATCTGAATGCATCTTTCCAGAACTGTCTAAAAGTCTTGTCAGAGCAAATCTCCGCAGGCTTTCAGCAGATCAACTCCAGCATTCTGGAGGTGAAGACACTTCGGCAAACCATGCATTCAGAAGCAAGATCTTCGCCAAACCACACCTTTTTCAGGTCTGTTGTGGAGCGCATGGCAACACTATCTCCTACCCAGCAGATGCATGTAATGCATTCGTGCCACGGTGCTCTACAGCAGGTTACCTCCCAACCTCCACCTCCCACCACTGTAGTTCCTCCACCTGCACCCCCTCCAGCCACTTTCCATCCTCCCCCTCCTATTACATCTGCACCCCCTCCAGCCACTTTCCATCCTCCCCCTCCTATTACATACCAGCAACCTCACCAGTACCAGCAACCTTCCCAGTACCAGCAACCTCCCCAGTACCAGACATCTCCCCACTTCCAGCAACCTGCCCCGTACCAAACTCCTTCCCCATACCAAACTCCTTCCCCATACAACTTTCCATCAACATCATCTGCTCCTACAGTCCCTGCCCAACCCTCCACTCCACCGCCCACCACCTCTTCTGCCTCCCACATGTCCACCCATTCTGTAGCTTTTTCCACACCATCACCTCTAACTGTTCCTTCCCCACCACGATCCCAGTCCTCTCTCCACACTGCCATTGTCGAAGTGTCCCGCAGCCCCTCCAGCAGTATTTCTACCCCACACTACACCGAGTTATAATTTTTTTTTTAATAAAAATGCCCATTTGGTTGGTTTCAAACCTTTATTAAAAAAGTTTTTTTAACTTTAAAAACAGTTTACACAAAAAAAAATATTTTAAATAAAAGTTAAATTATTGTTTACACTGGTTGTCTGTCATTTCTTTCTGCGGCGAAATATGTTTAAAAAAAAGGTTAAATACAGGGTATTTAAAAGGTAAAAAGGTATTCAAAACCAGGTATATAACTGTGGGTAAATTTTAGCTTTTTGCCACAGTTGTGTTCCTGGTTGTGTTTGAAGCAAAGTATTTCACCTGAAAAGTTGTGTTTATTGTTGGTGATTTCCTAACAATGTACACAACTTTTGTTAAAAGGTGAAATACTTTGCATAAAACACAACCAGGTACACACCTGTGGCCTAAAGCTAAAAATAGTAAGACCATGACAAGATAGCCAACTTTGGTTGGCAAAAGTATATACTGTTGGTCCAGAAGGTACACAAGTTTGGTTAGGGCACAAATCTTTCACACTCTGTCATCCTGCCAGTGTACTCTGCCTTGAGGTGACATAAAGTATAGTGCAAAATTGTCCCTCATTACTGAAACCGTCACAGAACTTCTAGTGGTAATATTTCCAATGACAACATCCATCTTCGCCAGTAACTTGCTCTTCTCTCCAACCTGCACTTTCTCCTCTACAACCTGTCAAAGAAGGGTTGTAGGAACATGCTATATATAGTTTTCCAGTAGCCAATCCCGTTCGGAAGGCCACAAGGGTCAATTTTAAAAACCAGATCCAGCGTAATCCGTCGAAAAACGGATAGAAAAACGGATGAACCGGATGAGACGGATCCGGTTTTGTCTGTCAAGAACAAGACGGATCCGGCAGAAAACCGGATCCGGCACATCAGGTTTTACAAAACATTTGCCGGATCCGGCATTCCGGCACGACGCCAGATCGCGCCTGACGCCGAAAACCTGATGTGTGAAAGTAGCCTAAGGTTTGCTGAAAAAAAGGTGAAATTGCAGTGGAACGGGTGCGATGGGTGCATGACGCGGCAGCATATCCAATTTACTCAACTAAGGTGTCACTCGTTAAGAAGCATTTCAAGGGACTGGAATGACCCAGCCAGTCTCTAGATCTGAATCTAGTTTAAAATATTTGGAGGGTTCTTAATGTTGCCCAGCAACAGCCCTGAAACCTGAAAGATCTGGAGAAGAGCTGCATGGAGGAGTGAGTCCAAATCCCTGCTGCGGCATGTTCAAACTTGGTCAAGAATTACAGGAAATGCCTGACCTCTGTAATTGCAAACAAAGGTTTCTGTACCAAATATTAAAAGGAATCTGTCACCATATTTGACCTAACTAAGCTATTAATATGGGCATACAGGCTATAGGATGCTGAAAAAAGTTGTTACTGTATGCCTCCTATCAGATGTCTTGTTGCGGAGAAATCAACTTTTATCATTTCATATAAATTACATCTTACAGGCTCTGGGGAGGGTGGTGCCTGGAAGATAATTCTGCCTCAAGCTTGTTTTAAATATAAGAGGGAGTTACTAGTGTGATAGGTAATGGCCTTTCTCTGCTCACCTGTTTCACTGGTAACTACTCCTTCAAGTAAAATAAACTCTGGAGGCAGAGCTATCTTCCAGGCACCATCCTCCCCAGAGCCTGGAAGAGGTCAATTATATAAAGTAATAAAAGATGATTTGTCAACAACATGATGTCTGATTTGAGACACAAGTAGGACATTTTTTCAGCATTCTATAGCCTGTATGCCCATATTAATGATTACATAGGTTAAATGTGGTAACATATTCCTTTTAAATTCTGTTTTTCTATTGTAGCAAATACTTATTTCATGCAACAAAATGCAAACTAAGTATGTAAAAATCATACAATCTGATCTTCTGGATTTGTATTAAGATTCTGTCTCTCATTGTCAAAACTGCCTAAAATTTTGTTGGAAGGATATGCAACCTGTATGCGTATGATATTCTGCTAACTTTTCTGAAAGACTAAATACTTTGCCTATCAGAGCTGCATAGAATTCACCACGCTGACCATTACATGCTGCTATAACTGTGTGAAAGTCTGGACTACTTTGAAGGTCGGTCATTTAGTGTAAGTTAATGCACATCCCTGTTGTTGTGGCTAGCTGTTGATGAACATTCCTCTCTGACACGCTTTGAAATTTTGCCATAAAGTTTTGAACTTTCTATATAATATATTTTAATTTGCACTCATAATGCTGGCATTAATGCTCACGATGAAAGAAATCATGGCCACAGGAATGGCCAATAAAACTCAATGCAGATATTTTGCATTGCTTTACATATTGGACATTTTGCATGTCTTCATTTTCCTAGATATTTAGAAATCTTTTTGTACATTACCAGCATTGTGAACCACCATGAATGAAAACATTTTCATATAACTGCCTTCAACTGGGGTTGACGACAAACCAGCAGAGCGCATCTCAGATTCTGATCGTGTCCAATCAAGAATGTCAAATGAACAGATGCATGTAACTGAGACATGTGCACCATCCTGCACATTTCCGTTGCTTCCTCATCACCCATGTCAGACCAACCATGATGCCACAAAATTGGCAATTCAAGCACTCCTGTGTAAGGTGCTCAAGAAGGATCCTCTCCCATGTAAAACTTGGCACTGAGGTAAATGTTGTAAGTTGTTGCACAATGCTATCTGTCTGACTGATGAGGGTCATTGCATGACTGAAACATCGCTTTTTTTTTGGGGATTGCCTGCACTCATTAAAGTTATGTTCGTACAGCATTTACCTGAGTGCCAAGTTTTCTACAAGAGCCATGATGCCTCAAGCACGTGATCAACCATGGTCATGTTATCCAGCAACAAATAGTATAAAAATACTGGTATCAGCCATACTCAGCAGAAGTGCAGTAGAAGAGAGCAGATGGCACTAAAGTGGTGGCAAAGTATGAGACACATAGTCATAACTGAAAGTGTTAGCACCCTATAAATTGTTCCAGAAAATAAAGTGTTTCTCCCAGAAAATTATTGTAAATACACATGTTTTGTTATACACACATTTATGTTCTGTGTGTACTGGAACAGCAAAAAAACTGAGAAAAAAGGCAAATTGGACATTTCACACAAATACACCCCAAAAAGTCGTCCAGATAAATTTGTTGGCATCTTTATCTTACTATTTGGCTGCACAGCCTTTGTAATAAATAACTGCAGTCTATTGTTTCTTATAACCATCAAAAAGCTTCTTACACCTCTCAATTGGAATTTTGGACCACTCTTCTTTTGCAAATTGCTCAAGCTATCTCCCATTTAAGGGGGAGCTATCTCACGAAACCCATTTTAAAATTGCTTCACAGGTGTTCAATGGGATTTGGAGCCGGAGTCATTGCTGGCCACTGCAGAACTCTTCAGTAGTGTTGAGCATTCCGATACTGCAAATATCGGGTATCGGCCGATATTCGCTGTATCGGAGTTCCGATACCGAGTTCCGATATTTTTAAAATATCGAATACCGGAATCTCCCATAATGCAATGAGCCAGTTGTGTTAGCCATGTTAACTAATGGCATGGCTGTGATTGGCTGCTGAAATGATGTCATCATGATGTGCGGTCTGGGCGGGCCTGCCGGGGGTCTGGGCGGGCCTGCCGGGGATCTGTGCGGGCCTGCCGGGGGTCTGTGCGGGCTGCCGGGGGTCTGTATGGGCCTGCCGGGGGTCTGTGCGGACTGCCGGGGGTCTGTGCGGGCCTGCCAGGGGTCTGTGCGGGCTGCCAGGGTTCTGTGCGGGCCTGCCGGGGGTCTGTACGGGCTGCCGGGGGTCTATACGGGCCTGCCGGGGGTCTCCCATCATTGGCTAATGTGTCAATCACTGTCATTGTAGCAGGCATAGCCCGATGGGACTTGCAATCCCATCAGACGATGCCTGCACACACACACAACCCCCGGCAGGCCTGCACAGACCCCCGGCAGTCCGCACAGACCCCCGGCAGGCCCGCACAGACCCCCGGCAGGCCCGCACAGACCCCCGGCAGGCCCGCACAGACCCCCGGCAGGCCCGCACAGACCCCCGGCAGGCCCGCACAGACCCCCGGCAGGCCCACACAGACCCCCGGCAGGCCAGCACAGACCACCGGCCGCCCACACAGACCCCCGGCCGCCCACACAGACCCCCGGCAGGCCCGTACAGACCCCGGCAGGCCCGCACAGACCCCCGGCAGCCTGTACAGACCCCCAGCAGGCCCGCACAAACCCCCGGCAACCCGCACAGACCCCCCGCAGGCCTGCACATACCCCCGGCAGCCTGCACAGACCCCCGGCAGGCCCGCACAGACCCCCAGCAGGCCCGCACAGATCCCCGGCAGGCCTGCACAGACCCCCGAGAGGACCATACAGACCCCACACACACATGCACAGTCTCCACCCATGCACCGCCCACACTCATCCCCCCTCCCAAACTGGATGTGCAAGGAAAGAAAGGGTTTATTTTCATTCCGATATTTGTGCCCATTGACTTGCATGAGTTTCCGGTATCGGAATCGGTGATACCCGATATTTTTGGCGTATCGGTCCGATCCAATCCGATCCGATATTTCCCGATATCGGAAGGTATCGCTCAACACTACTCTTCTGTGCTTTGTTTCTATCCATTTCTGGGTTGTTTGTTGAAGAACGTTTCAGGTCATTGTCCTGCTGGAAAACCCATGACCTAGGATGCAAACCCAACTTTCTGATAGTGGGCACTACAATGTGACCCACAATCCTTTGGTAATCTTCAAATTTCATGATGCTTTACCAAAAAGCTCTAACTTTGTCTCATCTATCCACAAGATGCTTTCCCAGAAGGTCTTTGGCTTATTCATGTACATTTTGGCAATCTGCAGTCTAGCTTTTTTATGTCTCTGTGTCAGCAGTGGGTCCTCCAGGGTTTCCTGCCATAGCATTTAATTTCATTATTGAATAGTTTGCGCTGATACAGATACACCCTGAGCCTGCAGGACAGCTTGAATTTTTTTGTAACATGATTGGGGCTGCTTATCCACCATTTGGACTGTCCTGCTTTGCAAATTTTCATCAATCTGGGACAGCGATGATAATGTGTGCAAACTGTAAAGTGCTACTGAATATGTTGGCACTTAAAAATAAAGATTATTATTATTATATGTTTAGTGTAGCACACAGACACACAATGTAGCAACTGAGTCAACTTCTCTTTTTATCTAGTTTCAGGTGTAATTTTCATATTGCCCACACTTCTTATTTGCTACTGGCGAGTTTGAGTAGTTTAGCCACAATTTTGGAAAAGTGCCAACAACTTGTCTTTCTTATTTTTGTAAGGTTTTGTGTGAAGTTATGTCCAATATACCAATAAACATTTCAGGATGTATGATCAATAAGATCACAATTTAAATGTGTTGTTAGCACAATGAAAAGAAAAAGGCCCAACAGGACAGAGATCAAAAAGGCATAATATTACCAGCCTGGGAAAAAGGGAGGGATTGAACAATGTAAATGGATAAGTTGAAACCCATGTATATGGAGCCGGCTAGAAAGGAAACATGGACCCATGCGTATCGACCACCACCGTGTCTTTTTCAAGATAAACTTACCTTCAGCCTCAACACTGCAATGTTCCAATGCAGGTTCTTTAGCCTCAACACTTGCACTCAATTCATGGGCAAACATTATGGCATTCCAAATGAATAATGTGAACTTTGGTTTCATGTGGCCATCCAGGACGTCTGTTCCAAGGCTTATTAAGGTGCGTCCAAATTTGGAGCAGACCATGCATTCACTTCATGAGCAAACATTATGGGAGTACCAAATGAATAATGCTACCTTTGGTTTCATGTGGACATCCAGTAAGTCAGTTCAAAGGGTTATTGAGGTGCGTGTAACTTTGGGGCAGGGCAGGCCTTGTATTCACTGCATAGGCAAACATTATGGTAGTACCAAATAAATAATGGGAACTTTAATTTCAAGTGGACCTCAACTTAGGGTAAAATCCTGGAGGGTTTTCTAAGAGATACTATACTGGAGTATCTGAAGACGAATAACCTCATGACCCAATATCAACATGGGTTTACAAGGGACCATTCCTGTCAGACTAATCTGATAAGCTTTTATGAAGAGGTAAGTTCCAGACTGGACCAAGGGAATGCAGTGGACATGGTGTACATTGACTTTTCAAAAGCTTTTGATACGATGCCACACAAAAGGTTGATACATAAAATGAGAACAATGGGGATAAGGGAAAATATGTGTAAGTGGGTTAAGAGCTGGCTCAGAGATAGGAAACAAAGGGTGGTTATTAATGGAGCACACTCAGACTGGGTCACTGTTAGCAGTGGGGTATATTTATTAATGACCTTGTAGGGGCATAGAGAGTAGAATTTCAATATTTGCAGATGACACTAAACTCTGCAGGGTGATCAATACAGAGGAGGTCAATTTTATATTACAGGAGGATTTATGTAAACTAGAAGCTTGGGCTGATAAATGGCAAATGAGCTTTAATGTGGATAAATGTAAGGTCATGCACTTGGGTAGAACAAACAAGATGTATAATTATGTGCTTAATTGTAAAACGCTGGGCAAAACAGTCACTGAAAAAGACTTGGGTGTATGGATGGACGACAAACTAACATTTAGTGGCCAGTATCAGGCAGCTGCTGCAAAGGCAGATAAAATAATGGGATGCATTAAAAAAGGCATAGATGCTCATGAGGAGAACATCATTTTACCTCTATATCACTAGTGCGACCACACTTAGAATACTGCGTACAGTTCTGGTCTCCGGTGTGTAAGAAAGACATAGATGAACTGGAGTGGGTGCAGAGAAGAGCGACCAAGGTTATTAGGAAGCTGGGGGGTCTTCAATACCAAGACAGGTTATTACACTTGGGGTTATTTAGTTTGGAAAATCGAAGGCTTAGGGGTGATCTTATTACAATGTATAAATATATGCGGGGACAGTACAAAGACCTTTCTAATGATCTTTTTTACTCTTTGACCTGTGACAGGGACAAGGGGGCATCCTCTATGTCTGGAGGAAAGAAAGTTTAAGCATAATCACAGACGTGGATTCTTTACTGTAAGAGCAGTGAGACTATGGAACTCTCTGCCATATGATGTTGTAATGAGTGATTCCCTACTAAAATTTAAGAAGGGACTGGATGCCTTTCTTGAAAAGGATAATATTTCAGGTTATATGCACTAGTTTCTTTAATATTGCGGTGATCCAGGGAGCTAGTCTGATTGCAGTATGTGGAGTCGGGAAGGAATTTTTTTCCCCAATGTGAAGCTTACTGTTTGCCACATGGGTTTTTTTGGCCTTCCTCTGGATCAACATGTTAGGGCAAGTTAGGCTAGGATATGGGTTGAACTAGATGGACTTAAATTCTTCCTTCAACCTTAATAACTATGTTACTAAGTGGACATCCAGGACATCTGTTCAAAGGGTTATTGGTGTGGGACCGAATTTAGAGCAGGCCTTGCAAACAATATGGGAGAACCAAATGAATAATGGGAACTTTGGTTTCATGTGGACATCCAGTACGTCGGTTCAAATGGTTATTGGCGTGCATGTAACTTTGGGGCACAGCAGGCCTTGGTTTCAATGCATATGCAAACATTATGATAGTACCAAATGAATAATGTGAACTTTGATTTCATGTGGCCATCCAGGACGTCTGTTCAACGGGTTATTGCGGTGCGTTCAAATTTGGAGCAGGTCTTGCATTCACATCATGGGCAAACATTATGTGAGAACCAAATGAATAATGGGAACTTTGATGCCATTTGGACATCCAGGATATCTATTCAAAGGGTTATTGGGGTGCATCCATATTTGAAACAGGCCTTGCATTCACTTCATGGGCAAACATTATGGGAGTACCAAATGAATAATGGGAACTTTGATTTCATGTGGACATCCAGGACATCTGTTCAAAGGGTTATTGGGGTGTGTCCAAATATGGAGCAGGCTTTGCATTCACTTCATGTGCAAACACTATGGGAGTATCAAATGAATAATGGGAACTTTGGTCTAATGTGGTCATCCAGGACATCTATTTAATGGGTTATTGGGGTGCATCCAAATTTTGGGCACTGCCACTCACTGTATACGCAATAACAGTGTAAGAGACCCACTGTTTAATAATGTTAACAACAAAGCATAGCCAGATGATGGCTCTCCAAGAATAGTGAAGGCCAACTGCTGGCCATTTAAGAATAGTAAAGGCTACATGATGGCCCTATAAAAATAGGCTTTGTTACTTTCAGAGTCCCTCCATCATAATTGAAACAGGATGTGTCAGATGAAGTGTCACACACCACATTGCCAGATAAGGTTGCAAAATGTTAAAATTACATTTCCCAGTGAATATGCAATATCTTGGTTGAACACAATGCTAAAGTTGAAAAACACATCAAAAACGCTATGTTTGAACATAGCCAAAGTGGTGGAGGAACATTTTTGTTTTGTGTTATTTATTTTGCGTTATATATAATTACCCTGGAAAGGATGTTCCTTAACATATTTCCCAGGAAAATCCATTTTGATATCGTTTTTGCATGCTTTACTGTGCACCTGTAAAAGTGACGCAAGACTCTGACAACATTGTTCACAGCAGTGACCTGGGAGTCAGAAATGCTTCCAGGGGTCTTTCCCATGATGTTCCCGTGTCATTTCAGCACTGTTCCCATCAATTTCCAACGTTTTCAGACCCTAAAATGATCCCCGGGGGGGTCGTGGCAAAAATGCTGGGGTTTCCCATAGACTTACAATGGGCTCATTGCTCGGGTAGAGCACCCGAGCATTTAAATATGCTTGACGTGAGGAATTTTAGTGCTTGCACATCACTCTTAGCAACCTATGCGTATACTGACAAAGTAAAATCTTATCAAAACTAGATCTGTAAGAAGGAATATGACAGCCCTTCAATATTTTATTGAACACATCTTAAACAAGGTGAGAATTTCATGGTGTGAGTTTGTGAATTTACCACATGTTCAGTGTTTGTATGTAGGTGTCA
Source organism: Dendrobates tinctorius (assembly GCF_039654945.1). Classification (NCBI taxonomy): domain Eukaryota; kingdom Metazoa; phylum Chordata; class Amphibia; order Anura; family Dendrobatidae; genus Dendrobates; species Dendrobates tinctorius. The sequence continues at coordinate 5,858,686 of NW_027361694.1, forward strand.
ATATTAGTTATACCAAATGGAGAGACTAAAAATAATGTCCCAACTCTGCCTGTGGGTATTTAAATGAAAATAAGAAGATCTTGTCTTTTCAGATGAAGAAAAAAGATAATTATGTTGATATGAAGTCTGTCTCTAAGCTACACAAGGAGTTAAACAGATTCAGATATTCTTGTCTCATATCTTTCATTGCTGTCAGAGGGGATTAAGATGAAAACAGCAGCTGACTGAATTTTCATAGAATGACTTTTGTCCTCAATTCAAATAATAAAGAATCTTCTTCTAAATTGATAGTATAATCATACACCAAATATTAAGACAATTTAATAATACAAAATATGTGCAAAGTCCGATTTGTGTTACATCTATATATATATAATCGTCTTATCATGTTTGTCTGTAACCGGAATCCCGCGGCACTGATTGGTCCAATCAGCGACAGGTGCAGCTGTTTGTAACGGTAAGCTGCGCCTGCCGCTGATTGGTTGCGGCCGTACAATTAAAAAATCTTATTTTGTCCTCAAAAATGATCTTTTCACCCCCAATTTGTATTTTCCCAAAGATAACAGGACCCCAAAAGTTATTGTGCAATTTGTCCTGAGTACGCTGATACCCTACATGTGGGAGTAAACCACTATTTGGGCGCATGGCAAAGCTCAGAAGGGAAGCAGCGCCATTTGACTTTTTTGGCTGGAATTGAGATCGGACGCCATGTAGCGTTTGGAAAGCCCCTGATGTGCCAAAATAGTGGAAACCCCCAATTCTAACTCCAGCCCTAACCCCAACACACCCTTAACTCTAACCCTAGCCCTAACCCTAGCCCTAACCCAAACCCTAATGGGAAAATGGAAATGGCGGATTTTTATGTTTGGCAGCTGTTTTACACTAAAAGACGCTTTTTATTGTAAAAATTGTTTATGCATCACCACATTTTGAGAGCTATAATTTTTCCATATTTTGACCTACTGAGTCATGTGAGGTCTTATTTTTTGCTGGACGAGTTTACGTTTCTACTGATACCATTTTCGGGCATGTGATATTTTTCAATCGCTTTTAAATTCCAATTTTTGGGACACAGAATGAACAAAAACCAGCATTTCATGAATTTCTTTTGGGGGGTGCTTTTACACCATTCCGCGTGTGGTAAAATTGATAAGGCAGTTTTATTCTTCAGGTCAGTACGATTACAGCGATACCTCATTTATGTCTTTTTTATGTTTTGGTGCTTTTATGCACTGAAAACTATTTTATACAAAAAATTATTATTTTTGCGTCGCTTTATTCTGCAAGCTATAACTTTTTTATTTTTTCACTGATGATGCTGTATCATGGCTTATTTTTTGCGGGACAAGATGACGTTTTCAGCGGTACCATGGTCTGTCTTTTTGTTTGCGCGTTATTGCACTTTTTGTTCGGCAGTATGATGATAAAGCATTATTTTTTACTTTGTTTTTATTTTTTTTTTTAAGGGGTTCAATAAAGGGGTTAACTAATGGGACAGTTTTATAGGGCGGGTCGTTATGGATGCGGCGATACCAAATATGTGTACTTTCATTTTTTTTATTTTCAAAAAATGAATTTATGAGGGAATATTTTTTTTTATTTAGCGATTTTTTTTTTTTTTTTTTTTTAAATTATTTTTACACTTTTTTTAAACTTTTTTACATTGTCCAAGGGGTGACATCACTGTCATGTGACAGATTGCTGATCTGACACATCACAGATCGCTGTGACAGATCAGCGATCTGACACAGGTGCTGTACAGGCTTCCTCATGCCTGCGCTCTGCAGGCAGTGAGGAAGCCGGCTCCCTGCAGGCCCCCGAAGGTCCCCGCCACCATATTGGATCCGGGGACCTGCAGGGAAGGAGACCCCAGAGCAGTGCAGCACATCGCGCTGCTCCAGGGGTCTCAGGGAAGCATGGAGGGAGCCCCCTCCCTGCGTGCTTCTCTCTTATGCCCCAAGTACACTGCAATCATGTTTGATCATGGTGTGCGTGCCAGGGGTTAATGTGCCGAGGGAGGTCCGTGACCACCCATGACACATAGTGCCAGGTGTCAGCTGTGATAAGAAGCTGTCACCTGGCCATGATCAGCGGCGCTCCCCACGGGGGGCACCCCTGATCGCTATGACGTACTATTCCGTCCTTGGGACTTAGGTCCCAGGTCACATGGACGGAATAGTACGTCTAATGTAGGAAAGGGGTTAAAAAAATAGTTTTAGCTTTGTAATCAAAATTGTGAAATGTATGAATAATTATTATATGTGAAGCAAGAGGTCAGCCGTTAACCTACTCTGCTTCAAAATTCTTTTACTGACTGTTATAAAACTGTTTGCAGCAAGACACCTCTCCTACTGTTTTTGTTTTTTTGCAATAGGGCATTAGAAGGTAATACACATCCCCCTCTAAGCCTTGTAGCATATGACATCTGGCAAAGGAAAATGAATTAAATTAGCAGGAAATGGCTTGTATACAGTACATTAATTTTATATGTAACCAAATAGTATTAAATTACAAATTAGAAACTTTACACTGTTTTCAACTTCCTGACCAGGCCAAACTTTACAATTCTGAGCAGTGTCACTTTATGAGGTAATAGCACTGGAATGCTTAATCATATCTCCGTTAGTCTACGGTTATTTTTTGCTACAAATTGGACTGCATACTAGTGGTACATTTTGATAAATATATGTATGATTGGCATTTATTTACAAAATTATTGAAAATCTGACAAAAATGTGAAAATTGTGATTTTTTTCAATCTTTTAATTTTTATGCCAGATAGTTATACCACAAAAAATAGATAATAAACACCATTTACCATGTGACTACTTTACATCAACACTATTTATGAAATATTGCTTTTTTGTTAGAAAGTTAGAAATGTTAAAATGCAACCCCTTCCAGACATCTGCTGTACTAGTACTTCAGATATCCCTTCCCCCTCTTTGGTGCGGGCTCTGGCCCTGAGGGAAGGATTCAGTGGAATTAGGCGTTAGGTGAGTATAACTGTGTTTATTATTTTTAAATGAAAAAGTAAAAGTGTTTAGTTTTTATTCAAATGAAGGACTTTATACTTGCTGTGTCTTTACTTGCCATATAACTATAGGATTAGTAATGGATGAGTGTCTTATAGATGCCTCTTCATTAGCAATCCATGGGCTTAATGTCACCTGACAATACGAAGGTTACATCAACCCCACAAATATGAACCCCACTTTCCACCACTACAGGGCAAGTGGGAAAAGCCAGGCAAAGCGCCAGAATTGTCACATCTAATAGATGTGTTCTTCTGGACAGCTGGGGTCTGCTATTTTTAGGCTGGCGGGCAATATTTACAACCCCTTACAAGCATGAGCATACCAGCCCCCAGCTGTCAGTTTTAGCTTGGCTGGTTGTCAAAAAAAGAGGGACCCCACTTCATTTTTTTAAATTATTTATTTAAATAATTAAAAAATACATATTTGGGACCCCTCTTTTCTTGATAACCAGCTTTGCTGAAGCTGACAGCTGAGGTCTGCTGTCCCCAACTGTGAGATTTGCCTGGCTAATTATCAAAATACGAGAGAACCCATGCTGTTTTTGTCTAAATTATGTATTTACATCGCAGGCTGATGAATACTCCCATCATCCACTCCTTCTCTGACTGTTTTTAGCGGCAGCAAGTGTCTGCTGAAGAGAGCATTAGTCCCATCAGCTAACACCTGTGACCGGAGGTAACCATTATACCTCCAATCACAGCTGCGTGCTCACACTGTCTTTTACAAACAAAAACTTGGAACAAAATAAAGCGCAATAGAGTGTTTACTGGAAAAACAGAAGTGGCAAGGAAATGAATCCACTCACCCTGTATGGTTGCTACAGAGCAACTGGCATGAAATTTATACATTAGCTGCTGAAGATGAATCCACAATGGTTTCCAACGGGTAAAAATTATAACATTTACTCTACAGGTTTGCAGGGTCAATGCATTTAGAGGTTGCATAGGACCTCTTCATTAGGACAGAAACACATTGACCCTGTAAACCTATACAATAAATGTTATAATTTTTACCCATTGGAAGCCATTGTGGATTCATACTCAGCATCGCATGAATGATATCTCCTTCCCAATTGTTCCACGCAGTCTTTTGACAGCATGGGAACCGCTGCTGTGTGACCGGCAGTGATGATTTTATTGCTGATCAGAAGTGGTGTTTGCTGTGCTGTCATGCTCATGCAAGCATGGCAAACACTGGATGTTTTAGCCTACCATTCAAGTGAATGGGGTCCAGGTACTGTTCCGGAGCAGATACCCAAACTTTTTGTATTTGTTCGGCTGAACGCTCTTGGCCTGAGCATCCAGGTGTCCGCCATTCTCTACTCTTGAGTATTCCAATACCCCATATGTGGTGAAATACTATTTTTTTAGGCATAAGGCAGGGCTCTGAAGAGAAGGACTTTGACTTTTGGAGCTCAAAATTGTCTGGAATCGACAGCGGACACCATGCCTCATTGCAGAGCCCCTGGTGAGTCCAAACAGTGATAGTTTATTTAGAGGTATGATTCACACTTTGAACCAGGAGGTGCTACACAGAATTTTATACCATTGAGCAGTGAAAATGAAAAAAAAAAAAACATTTTTCTTACAAGGGTAAAATGGAGAATATAGACAAACCAATTTGTTGAGCAAATTCTCCTGAGAACACCAATAACCCTTATGTGGTGGAAAACTAATGTTTTGTCATTTTAAAAATTACCGTATTTTCCTCTTTGTAAGACGCACTATTTTTCCCCCAAATTTGAGGTGTGTCTTACAAACAGGATATACCTTTCTGTGCTCCCGCTGAGGGTGTCCAATACTTACCTCGGCACTGCCGTCGAGATTTCAGTGGAGATTTCAGTACCGAGATCTCCATCTATGCATGCGTGGCGGCCATTTTCCAGGAAGAAATCCACAGGAAAGCAGGCATGGAGCAACAGAGACCCCCCATGCTGAACGGGACAGAGCACGGCGGTGGCGGCAACCACCGGGGGACAGAGCGTGGCGGTGGCGGTAAGAACCGGGGGACAGAGCACGGCGGTGGAGGTAAGAACCGGGGGACAGAGCACGGCAGTGGTGGCAAGCACCAGGGACAGAGCACCGTGGTGGCAAGCACTGGGGGACAGAGCACGGCGGTGGTGGCAGGCATCGGGGGACAGAGTGCGGCGGTGGTGGCAAGCACCGAGGGACAGCGCCGGGGCAGCAAGCATCAGGAGACAGAGGGTGGCAGCAGTATCAGACACCGGCAGCGGCACACTGCACATCAAAACACCCCCTCATTCCAGCAGCAATGTTCCACTCTGGCCTCCTCCATCACCACCCCCGGTAAGCAATAAGACGCATGGATTATAAGATGCACCACCATTTTATTAAAAAAAAAGTTTTTTTCCTATTTTTCTCCTCAAAATTTGGGGTGCGTCTTATAATCTGGAGCGTCTTATAAAGCAAAAAATATAGTATATCTTTTACAATTTTTTTCTATTTTTTAACATACTGTACATATTAATGTGATGGAGAGTAGAATACTTAAACTTGTCTAACAATAGGCTAATCTCATCCTATTAAAAATCAAAACTTTATTATTACCTTAATTACATTTCCATATCTCTATTCATGGTTCATCAGGAGGTTTTTGATGGTCTGGTTGGATGTGGATACAGCACTGTAGCTGTGAGCCTGCAGAATTTCTTTAAAATCCTGAGAAGATGGCCTAGGAATAAAGTGCATTAGCCACACATGATCTCTAACCACCCCCAGAAGGGCTGGAAGCTGGAACACAGGTGATAAACATTGACATCTGAATGTGTGAATGCGAATGCAAACGGTCCGCCACCTGATAGCAATGGACATTGAAGCTCATTACAGGTGGTTTCATTAGCGCATATGTACTAAGTTATTCATATGGTGGGCAGATGAGGCCATTTTTCTGAAATGAACACAAGCACTGCATTGCACAGATGTATTTGGCTATCCCCTAATAGGCTTATTTCTGTATTGATGTATTCTTTGATCGATGAAAGCTTGTACTGTTTTGGGAAACAGCAGCCATTTTCTTGTAGTCTTTAAATGAATTAGTATATGATAGGTATATGGAGACATTGGTCTCTGATAGGATAGTTGTTCTAACATACATCAATGAAGAATCTCAGTGATATGTGGACAAATCTTTTATCTTGTCTTACTATTCTATCATTTCTCTATTACCCGTGTGAACATACCTAAGGGTGCAATATGTGGGAGACAAACATGCTGAGAAACAGCCATCATGATTATCTGAAGCCACAGCAGAATATCTACCTCCTGAAGGTTATCTCTCAAAAACCTCCTCAAGAACCATGAGCAGAGATGGTGAAACAAAATTAAAGAAATTATAAAGTTTTATTTTTAACTGGATGTGATTATCCTTTTTTTACTTAGTCTCTTTATGGGACTTTAACTTTTGTTGCTCTGATCAATGGAATAACACATTTCAATGCAAAGACATTGTAATGCTTAATAGCAGTCAGTGTTACACTGGCAGAACACCTTTTAAATTATGCTCCTAGCATGGTCTAACAGGCTACTATAGTTGTAGATGTAGAGGTCATCATTTGACCTTGGGTTGCCATGATAAGCATTGAAAGCCTGGAATTACATCATAGGGTTCCAATTGGAAGGAAGGCAGATCACCCTCCCTTAGATAGTCTTCTAAATGCAGCAATCATTTTTGTTTGCTGAATTCAGGGGGTTAACCAGCAGGGGGTGGTGTGGCTTGAACCTGCTGTCATGCATGCTTTACACTGATGCCCTTCAGGTATCACATCACATGGTCTAGTGCAGCCAATCAATGGGGGTATCACAGCTATTATAAAAGAGGGAGACTAAATAAGGTGCAACATTTTTATGATTGGATATTTTAAGGATAGGTAAAAGCGCACAGCTCATTCCACCTAGGGATGGCAGAATGCCTAATTTGATTGTGGTGTACTACTTCAGTGCTAAAGAAGATTGAAAATGTGAGTGGTAGTCTAATTCTGTGAATGCTTATCTAAAGACGCAAATGATTTATTTGGAAGTGCCGTAACTGATAGTGACTCAGGGTGATTGATTGTGTGTGGATTGATTGACATGAGATATACTGCAGTAACTTAATAATAACCTTTTTTATTTTTCACACTGTAAACAAGGATTGCAGTATTAGGCTATGTGCACACTGAGTTTTTTGCCTCTGCGGATTTTGTAGTGAAAACAGCAGATAAATCCTGCGGTTTTGCCCTGCGGTTTTACAGCTCATAATGGATGAGGTGTGAAACCGCAGCGTTTCTGGCCAAAAGAATTGACATGCTGCGGATTGTAAGCTGCAGCAAAACCGCGCGGAAAAATCCGCAGCATGTGCACAGCGTTTTCCAGTTTACCATTGAAAACAATGGTACTGTACAACGCACCTAAATCTGATGTGGACCCGCAGCTGCAGAAATGCTGCGGATCCGCAGCAAAATCCGCATCGTGTGCACATTAAGCCTAAAACAAGAGAACTGCATTTTTTTTGGCATTGCTCCTCCCTAAAAATTTCAATAAAAAGCCATTAAAATCTTGTATGTGCTCCATATTGCTGTTTGTAATACAGAAAACAAGCACTCTGAGTTGATAAAAAATAAAAATGGTACAGATTTCATTAAATGGCTACAAAAACATATAATTTACAAACTTCTGCATTATTTCTCACAATTTAAATAAAGTCAAAGCTAAGCAAATTTGGTATGCAAATAGAAAAATTATTTTGAAGTTTGTATAAAAAAAATTTTTTTAGCAGGTGACTCAAGGTTTCAAAATCAGTTTACCAGAATATTTACTATTTAATTGCAACCCCCCAAAAAAACATTGCAGAATTGAATTTTTTGCCACAACACTGAACATATTTTTCTTGTAAATTGAATATTAAAATGAGTGGTGTAATTCAAAACTACAGCAGAAAAATAAAGTTATGACTCTAAGGAGGGAAGTAAAAAAACAAATGCTCAAAAAACAAAAATGCTCAAAACATTATGGGGCTTTATAAGTAACTATTAAAAGTTATGGTGTTTGTGAAAGCAAATGTTTGGGATATCCATATTGAATATTTGACATCAATATTTTCCGTTAAAATAAGGATAGATGGAAATCTAAACAACATGACATTACTGCATCAAGAATGTGACACCTATTAAAAACATCCATGGTAATTAGTAAACCACAATGTGGTCATAAATTACATGAACACCTTTACAAATGGTGAAAAATATTGTATGGCAAATAAAAATACAACCAAGCAGGAAAAGAAGTACAAACCACTGGTATATAGAAAATATTAAACCATTATTAATTCATCTTATTAAAAACTGTGGTCAACAGTTACAATATCAACTAGTATGAAAAATTGAGGTAATAAAAACTGAGGTATTCCACTCTAGATTATATACTTGTGGTTTACATTCTTCAGTGGCTACAGAAAACCACAAAAGAAAGTGAGAATTGTTTAATCACAACATGAACTTATACTTACGTCCAGTCAAATTCTCACACAGTAACAGTATGGGAGTCACCACCGAACCTTAACTCCTTTACTCCGAAGGGTGGTTTGCATGTTAATGCCCATGCCAATTTTTACAATTCTGACCAATGTCCCTTTATGAGGTAATAACTTCCATGGATCCCGGTAATTCTGATTCTGACATTGTTTTCTCGTGACATATTGTACTTCAAGTTAGTAGTAAAATTTCATTCATATAACTTGCGTTTATTTGTGAAAAAAATGAAAATTTGGCGAAAATTTTGAAATTTTCCAAATTTGAATTTTTATGCTCTTAAATCACAGAGATATGGCACTCAAAAAACTTAATAAGTAACATTTCACATATGTTTACTTTAAATCAGCACAATTTGGGAACCAAAATTTTTTTTGTTAGGAAGTTATAAGGGTTAAAAGTTGACCAGCGATTTCTCATTTTTACAACACCATTTTACTTTTACGGACCACATCACATTTGAAGTCACATTGAGGGGTCTATATGATAGAAAATACCAAAAAGTGACACCATTCTAAAAACTGCACCCCTCACGGTGCTCAAAACCAGATTCAAGAAGTGTATTAACCCTTCAGGTGCTTCATAGGAATTTTTTGAATGTTTAAAAAAATCAAAATCAACATTTAACTTTTTTTCACAAAAAAAATTATTTCAGGTTCAATTTTTTTATTTTACCAAGGGTAACAGGAGAAATTAGACTGGAAAAGTTATTGTGCAATTTGTCCTGAGTACGTTGATACCTGATATGTGGGGGGGAACCACTGTTTGGGCGCATGGCAGAGCTCGGAAGGGAAGGAGCGCCGTTTGACTTTTTTGCCTAGAATTGAGATCGGATGCCATGTCGCGTTTGGAAAGCCCATGATGTGCCAAAACAGTGGAAACCCCCAAATCTAACTCCAACCCTAACCCCAACACACCCCTAACCCTAATCTCAGCCCTAACCCTAGCCCTAACCCTAACCCTAATGGGAAAATGGAAATAAATACATTTTCTTTTTATTTTATTATTTGGCTAGGTGGTTTTATTCTTCAGGTCAGTACGATTTCAGTGATACCTCATTTATGTCGTTCTTTTATGTTTTGGCGCTTTTTTGCAATGAAAGCAATTTTATATAAAAAATAATTATTTTTGCATCGCTTTATTCTGCGAGCTATAACTTTTTTATTTTTTCGCTGATGATGCTGTGCGGCAGCTCGTTTTTTGCGGGACAAGATGATGTTTTCAGAGGTACCATGGTTATTTATATCCATGTTTTTGATTGCGCGTTATTCACTTTTTGTTCAGCATTATGATGATAAAGCATTATTTTTTGCTTCGTTTATTATTTTTTTTTTTAAGGGGTTCAATAAAGGGGTTAACTAGTGGGACAGTTTTATAGGGTGGGTCATTACAGATGTGGTGATATCAAATATGTGTACTGTTATTGTTTGTTTTTTTATTTTCAAAAAATGAATTTATTAAGGAATATTTTTCTTTAGTTATTTAGCGATTTTTTTATAAATTATTTTTACACTTTTTTTTAACTTTATTACATTGTCCCAGAGGGGACATCACTGTCATGTGACAGATCATGTTTGATCGCGGTGTGCCAGGGGTTAACGTGCCGGGGGTGATCCGTGACCACCCCTGACACATAGTGCCTGGTGTCACCTGTGATGATCAGCTGACACCCATCCGCGATCAGCGCCACTCCCCACTAGGGGTGCCCCTGATCGCTATGACGTACTATTCAATCCTTGGGACTTAGGTCCCAGGTCACATGGACAGAATAGTATGTCTAATGTAGGAAAGGGGTTATGCCACAAATTAAAATTTAAAAACTGATTCGAATTAAACAGTAATCAAAAGATTGACTACAATATTTCTAGTTTGCATTCTCTAAAATCTCCCTAGTTTTTATTCCCTAAATCAGTTAAGAAAACAAGATATCAATGTTGTTGGTAGCAAGTCATTTGAAATTCTAATTATTTTATCTTAGGAAACAGCAATTTTATATTTAGGGCGGATCAAATGCCTATAAATACACCCGGGGAAAATACTATATATGTCCTGTTCATCATTTTTTGTAGAAGATTTAGGGAGCTCAGAAAAGAAGTATAGTGTACAGCGAAAACATACACAAGGGTAAAAATTAAAAACTTAATTGTTTAAAAAAATGACAATTATTGCATATATTGCAAGAAATATTATTAAAAAATACACTGTAAAGCTTGCTTAAAATAAAAGTTCCATATAATGTCGCAATAAAAAACTTAATCATGCATAAAACTCACATAATCACAGGGCACTAATGGGTTGTCACAATGTCATGAAGAGTTAATGTTCCATGACATAATATTACATCACTAAATGTGTCTGGGTGTTCGAGGCAGGCTCAGGAACTGAGCCAGCTTCATCCAAGGCAGATGCCAGCTGCATCTGCCTTTAACAGCAATGATCGGTAATGCCATCGATCACTGCTGTTAACCTCCGAAATAACACTATCACTGTTTAACAGAAGCATTTGTAATGGTATTATAGCATTTGTAATAGTCAGATCTATCAAACTATAAAATTAACTAATCCGTCTGGTAAATGAAATAAAGAAAAAAAATTGGGAAGTCAAAATTGCCGATCTTTTATTGCTGCACCTATCACAAAAATTCCATAAAAAACATCATAACATAATATATCACTCCAAAATAAAATAAATAAAAACATCAGCCTACCATACAAAAAACACAAGCCTTCACACAGCTCAATTGATCTCAAAATAAAAAGTTGTGGGTCTCTCAAAATGGCAACACAAATCTATTTTTTTCAAAGTTCAGAATTTTTTTAAGTCCTTAAAAAAGAAAAAAAAACTATAAAAATTCAATATTTCCTTAACTCTTTACTGACATATGAACTACTGGTATGTCATATGCCGACTCCCTAATTTAGATGCGGACTCGCACACAGACCTTGTTAAAACCTCTAACAGTGGCATGTAACACATGCCAGCAGGTGGAACGTGTCATTCGTTGTGCCCTTCAGCACGCTCATGACTTGATCATGGGGTGTCGATGGGTTGTCATAAAATGCCATAAAAAAGTTATGGCTCTTGGAAGAAGGTACAAAAAAAAGAAAACAAATATAAAATGGCCACAGTGTGTAGGGGTTAATGGTAATGACATGGATAATCATGTTAGGTCATGTTTACTGCACAGTTAAACTAAAACCAAACAAATCATAGGTGGAATTGCATCTTTTTACCATTTCCATGCACTTGCATTTTTTTTTTGCAGTGCTATCTTACTCTATATGGTAAAATGAATGGTATCATTCAAAAGTATAACTTGTCCCCTCACTCCCCAATCCTGATATGCATGGTCCCCTCACCCCCTTATCCTTGTATGCATGGTCCTCTCACCCCCAGTCCTGATATGCATGGTCTTCTAATCCCCCAATCCTGATATGCATGGTCTCCTCACCCCCTATCCTGGTATGCATGCTACCTCTCACCGCCCTATCTTGATATGTAGGGTCCTCTCACCCCTATTAAACTGCACATATACAAAAGAATATTTATACTCACCTTTCTTTCTTCTGCTCAAAGCGCTGTCCCGTTCTGCCAGAGGCGGGGGGAGGAGCGCCGGAGTACGTGCATGCCCATACCGTGCTGTCCGGCGCCATATTGCTGAAGGCACACTGCAAATGTGTCTTTAGTAAAATGGCACCAGATAGCGCTATGCGCATGCGCGATTCCGACACCGCACTCCTGCCCCAGTCTCTGGTGAGAAGAAAAGCGCTGTGGCAATGCTCCTCCCGGTCAGGTAAGTATATAAGTAAGTATTCCCTCGCCGGCTGAGCCAATGAGGGGTGCCGCGTGGGATTTGAATCCCCCACCAAGCCTCAGCCGGCGGGTGGCTAAGCCAATGAGCGGAGCCGTGTGGCTTTGGCGGGGTATTTGAATCCCGCACCGCTCATTGGCTGAGGCCAGGGGCGCAGCTTGATGGGGGATCAAAATCCCACGTGGCAACACTCATTCGCTCTGCCGGTGGGACGGGGGATATTAATCCCGGCCGCCATATCGGAATACCCATAACTTGGGTGTAGTGGCATAACTACAAAGTTATGGGCTTCGGTATGAACTTTCAAATGGGGCCCCCATGCCAAAATACACACACATCTCCACTCTGTACACCTCATACACGCGCGGCTCCACTCCATCCACCTCTTGCACGTGCGACTCCGCTCCATCCACCTCGTACACACGCAGCTCTGCTCCATCCACCTCGTACACACGCGACTCCCCTCCGTCCACCTCATACACGTGCGGCTCCGCTCCGTCTACCTTGTACACCCGCGGCTCCTTTCCTTCCATCTCGTACACACATGGCTCTACTCTGTCCACCTCGTACACATGTGGCTCCCCTCCATCCACCTCGTACACACGCAGCTCCGCTTCGTCCACCTTGTACACACGCGGCTCCGCTCTGTCCACCTTGTACACACGCGGCTCTACTCTGTCCACCTCATACACATGCGGCTCCACTCCGTACATGTTGTACACATGAGGCTTCTCTCCATACACATATGCGGCTCTGCTCCGTACACTTCGTACACACGCAGTTTCTATCTGTACACCGCATACACAGACGGCTCCGCTTCATACACACATGGCTCCGCTCACCTCGTACATACACGGCTGCGCTCCATACACATATGGCTCCGCTCCGTACACCTCGTACACACAAGGCTCTGCTCTGTACACCTCATACACACACGGCTCCACTCCATACACCTTGTACACACACAGCTCCACTCCATACACTTCGTACACACATGGCTCCACTCCGTACACCTTGTACACACATGGCTCTGCTCTGTACACCTTGTACACACACAGCTCTGCTACATCCACACTGTAAACCGCTACTGACCACACACATAAACTTACCTTCACCCAGCGCCATGAGAACCAGCACAGCAGAGTCCTGCACACACCAAGGCCCCCTGGAGGACTATATAAAAATAATGAGCCATAATGTGGACATTATTACTATACTGGGCCAAAATAATGGGTTTTTTTTACTTTACAGTATGGGTTTCAGAATAGAGGACATTCTTACAAAATGGGATAAGGGTATGGGATATTGTAACTATAATTCAGCCAGAATAGATGACATTATTACTTTATTGGAGAAAGAGTGGGGATATTATTTCCATTTTGGGGGCAAAATAGGAAATATTAATTTTATATGGGTGCCAGAATGAATGGGTAATATTATTAATATAATGGTGCTAGAATGTATGATATTGTTAATTTATTGTGATTAGAATATGAGAAATTATTACTATATTGAGGCCAGAATATAGGACATTATTACTATATTAGGGACAGAATATGAGACATTATTACTATATTAGGGACAGAATATGAGACATTCTTACTATATTGGGACCAGAATGTGGGAAATTATTTTGATATTGGGGCCCGAATTGGGGGACATTATTATTGCATGGGTCCAGTTGGTGACATTGTTACCGTATGAGCCACAAGCTAAACAGAATGATACATAAATTTGTAGAAAATTATTTAGGTTAACTTTTATTTCAGTCATTTATATGGTTTGACAACTTTAATTTGTGCAAAAACTTTCAAGGTGTCTAATGCCACTAAACATGGAAAAACACCTTCATGAATTTGACACCATGTCTCCCTGAAATAAAAAGGTATACAAAAAATTAGAAACGTACGTATATATAATTGATTTGTTCTTGACTAAAATGTAAAATATAATAATCTTACGCTTATCGTGTATCTACGAAAAAGTGCACACAGCTCTGCTGCTCTGGCTCTGCACGTTGCTTCCACTCGGTGACTACTAAAGCCGGTAACAGCTGATCTGTAGATATTACAGGCATTGGACCCCACCAACCTGATATTGGTGACCATTCCCTTAAGGATAGTACATCAATATCAAGGTAGTGAGGTCCAACGCCTGAAATAGTTACAAATATAATGAAGCAGCACCAAAGAACTAAAATGTGGCCCACAGGAGAACAGGATCGTCCTTTGGTGGGTCTCTGCGCATGAGTGGGCCACGAACCTTTTATCTGAGCAGTACATGGCACTATTTACTTGAATTACTATGTACAGACATAGGCAGCCTCTTATTAATTTAGCAATCTATCCAGTTCATTCTTATACATATTTGTGATTGAGGATAATGTCACATTTGCATCTAGTTAAAAAGTGGAGCCTTGGATTTGGTTATTGGTGGGCCCTTGGCAACTCAGTCCGACACTGCCTGCTGGTCCAACACAATATACTGTATGTAGAAAAATAAGCAGCACTTAAATCTGTTATCAAAAAATAAAATACTTTTTATTCACCCAATGGCAATATTTCAATCCTATAAGAGAAACTGTCTAACATTGAAATGTTGTCATATGGGCTAATAAAAATATCTTTACTTTTTCATATCTGATTGGATTGCTGGTTTTTACAAAGAAGGTTAGATAGAATAGATAGATAGATAGATAGATAGATAGATAGATAGATAGATAGATAGATAGATAGATAGATATGGGATGTATAGATATGTGATGTATAGATATGGGATAGATAGATAGATATGGGATGTATAGATATGGGATGTATAGATATGGGATGTATAGATATGGGATGTATAGATATGGGATGTATAGATATGGGATAGATAGATAGATAGATATGAGATAGATAGATAGATATGGGATAGATAGATAGATATGGGATAGATAGATAGATAGATAGATATGGGATAGATAGATAGATATGAGATAGATAGATAGATAGATAGATAGATAGATAGATAGATAGATAGATGATAGATAGGTATCAGGATAACACATTAAATGGGAACTTTTCTTCAACAGCATTTTGGCTGAATTAATTTTCATTGTATTAAATATCTTCTTTTGACTTCAGAACTATAAAGTACAATGTTTTTCTTAATGAAAACTATCTTTAATATTATTGCAGCACATAATGTGACTACTCCCTTCATGATACAAAATAGCATTTAGTCTCTAAAAAGGAAAAGAGATACTATCTGTAGACATTTCTTTTAATGTAACAGGGTTAAATCCTATCTCTAAAAGCAAGACTTTTGCTTATATCAATCCATTAAATTTGCATAAATCTGCTCTAGAGATAAGTGAATGATCTCACCCAGCCTCGATATTTTTTAACTGATTAACCAAAGTAAAGTAACTATTAAAGCATTGCATGAAAAGGATTTTTTCTGTAATTCTTTGATATTCTTGCTAGATAAGCTAATTTACTTAGTAACATTTGAAAGTTTAATTCTGATTTATGTATTTTAATTAATGTGGTATGCCGAGCCTCTACGGATTTGTAGCTTTATCTCTTTCTCAATCTGGGTGTCTTTGAATTCTTTGACATCAGTTATGGTAAGCATCAGGACCTGACAGTCAGCCGCCATGTAAGAAAGGTTGTAAGTCTTCACATTGATGTAAGTGAGATAAAAGACAGCAGACACATATTAAATCACTTTGCAGCCAAAGAGATACTGTATGAAAATTAACTCATAGTAGAGTAATGTAACTCTGACAAGGTGATAATTAAAGACTCTGAATACACATCTTCTACATTGGAATGTCATTAAGAAGATGTGATTAGGATGTTGAAACATGAGAATAGGGCTTGATAAAAAGCATCTTATTAATAAGCTTAGAACAAGGACGAATGCTCATCGTCACACAATAAGAGAAAAAAGAATGGATCTACCTGTGGCAAAACATTTCTGTATCCCTGATCACAGCAGCATGGATATGAAATTACTGGTATTAAAGCAGTTGCATTTATTTTCCAAAGGCATTCCTTCATCTGGTTCTATTTACTAGAAGAATTCATATAGTATTATATTACATGTACAGTTCACTGGTAAGACATTAATTGCTACACAACATTAAAGTACATGCTTTTATTCTCCAGTTTCAGTGTCAGGGTTGATTGTGACTTGTAGGATCGCTACTACCAATAGGTGGCGCTGTAGAGTAAAAGTCCTCTTTCTTTCTGAAGAGGCAATTTGCATATTATTTTCCCAGAGGAGCATTGCACGGCGAATAAGTCTCCTTACCTTGACAAGCCACAGCTGGCATGTCACTCTCCGCAAGGAGAAACCTTACTTCTTAGACCCTAGTCCAGAGCCTCTCACCTTGCCAAATCAGATCTCATACTTTGCACTGACGAGAGCCAACAGCTCGAAACACCGTGTCTGCAAATTGAGATTCTGATTTGGCTTGTATCCTAAGTCATACTACAAGACTCGTTAAAGGGTTGATTGTGACTTGTAGGATCGCTACTACCAATAGGTGGCGCTGTAGAGTAAAAGTCCTCTTTCTTTCTGAAGAGGCAATTTGCATGGTATTGAAAGGTAACTTCACATCTCAGAGAGAGAGACGAGTTTGGGAGTACAAATTTATGACGAACTTTGACACTCTCAGTGCTGGAATGAATGTGTCGCATGGATTTATGTCTTTTTACATCAATTAAGGAATTTCCTTTTAAAACCTTGCGGGGCAACACAGAACTAGACCCCAATCAGAGGACCATAAAACATCCAGACTCCTTATCTATGAACTGGTCCAATGTTTATATTTATGTTTCTCCCTCTCCCATATTGATAGTTCTGCTTCACGTCACTTGTCTTATCTATTGCATTTTTTCTAGGCTGTATTGTGCATAAATATGTGACTTCAGATTTTGTATTAGTCTAGCCTGATGAAGAGACCTGAGTAGTCTCGAAAGCTTGCAATGTATTACCATCTTTTCAGTTAGCCATTAAAAGGTATCAACTACTGAGGACTCTCAATCCTGAATATTTTTCTATCCACTGGCTAACACGGTACAAAGATATACATCTTTCCTGTATCATATTATTAATACAAATTTATCGGATCTGCAATGTATACTAAGCGGCTACCTCCAGGAAGTGACACTGAAACTGGAGAATAAAAGCATGTACTTTAATGTTGTGTAGCAATTAATGTCTTACCAGTGAACTGTACATTTAATATAATACTATATGAATTCTTCTAGTAAATAGAACCAGATGAAGGAATGCCTTTGGAAAATAAATGCAACTGCTTTAAATGCAGACCATAGTCCATTAACTAATGTAATAGAAACACGAGATAAAACTATGTCGCTGATTGTTACTCTACTAAGTAAGTAAAATACACTTGTCTGGCCCTGATCCAGGGTTGACTTCTTCAAGTTTTATGATTTGAGGACAAATTATGGTACCTACCAAGCCACATTGTATTACAGTATTGATTTTGTCCTCAACTTTTGATTTGACATTAAATACAATTACCAATACCATTGACCACTATACCAGATAAATATGGAGAGAATTTCTAATCACTAATCACTCTTTCCATCCCTCTGACTCACTATCCCTTGTCCTTGGGACCTCTTCTTACTGCTGCCTGGTGTAGAAACTCCTGGCCTCTTCACATTAGACTGAGAATTTCAATCAGGACTGACCCCAGGGTGTCTCTTCACATCCCAGTCATGACATTATGACATACACCATGACCTTATGATGCACATGCACAGGATTATCCTGAGCATGGTTGCAGCTGGAAGTTTCGCTTAGTGTAGGTATGTATAAGTGTCATGATTCTGTTGTCAGATTACCCAGGGACAAGGGCTCTTTTTTGTCCCTGACACTAGGGGTGCCCTAGCTATTCCCGCTCCCCAGATTATTTGTGATGGTGAAGATGCTGGGGCCATGTACCTTGCTGAACTTATGAATGAGTCCTATATCTGTCCCCCTCCCAACACCCAGGGAATTGGGGAGGAGTATTGTAAGGGTGTTTTTCACAAAATTAGAATATCATCAAAAAGTTAGCTTATTTCTGTTCTTCAATACAAAAAGTGAAACTCATATATTATAGAGTCATTACAAAAAGAGTGATTTATTTCAAGTGTTTATTTATGTTAATGTTGATGATTATGGCTTACAGCCAATGAAAACCCAAAAGTCATTATCTCAGTAAATTAGAATACTTTATAACAGGAGCTTGAAAATTGATTTTAAAATCAGAAATGTTGGCCTACTGGAATGTATGTTCAGTAAATGCACTCAGTACTTTGCCAGGGCTCCTTTTGCATCAATTACTGCATGCTGAGTGGCATGGCATGGAGGCGATCAGCCTGTGGCATTGCTGAGGTGTTTCAGAAGCAAAAACCACAAAAAGAGGACTTGAAAATCCTCCAAAAATCTAGAAAAAACACCAGGAAAAAGGCAGAGATGCTTACCTGCCTAGGCCTCAAAACAAGTGCACTGTCAGGGTGCAGTGGACTTAAATAAAGATGGTAGCTACACAGGTGCAGTAATACCAATGAGACAGGCAGCCTACAATCAGGGATTGGCCATTTAGTACACAAAAGGTACAATCTATATCCAGCATTCCTCACACACAGAAGATGCAGAGCATCTGGCTTACAGCCTAATAATGACACCCATACTCTTAGATCAGGTGGGCTGCCCAGTGCTAAATAAAATGCATCCTGTGTGAACAAAGGCCACAGTTTACAGAGCTTCCATAATTTGACCATAATGTCAACTAGTACCTCACATACTGTATATTTATATGTGTTTTTTCCACTTTATGTTTTTCAGGGTGCAGTTGGGCCCAGATGGATCTGTAAAATGTGGCCTTTGTTCACCAGTTTGCTAAAAACCAAAAAAAATTACCTACAGTCCAGATATTTTGAACTATGGTTTTCCTGAACACTGATCACATATAAGTTGGCTCCCAATTCAGCCATTTGTAGTGAACGTGGAAAATATTGCAGTTCATTTAAAATGGGCAAGGCATGTGGCAAGGGATAGGGAAGTTCATGTGATGGTGCATGCAGAGGTTGAGGCAGTGGGCAAGCTGAAATTGTGCCACAACAAACATCCATATGTTCTCGCCTGACCTTCCTGTCTGGATTACTCAAGGACTGCAGAACACCACTATTGGACCAAGAACAGTGTCAAAAGATTGTTGGTTATCAATCTTACTGTTGATAAGCAGATAATGCTTCCAGTCACTTTGCCACCACCACAATCACCCTGTCTTCCAAACGGTCAAGTCTGAGTAGCTGTGAGTCTGGACTGCATATTCCTCACCCTGATCCTCCTTCCTCCCGCCATGCTGAGTGCCCGGAGAAAACTGATCACACACTTGGCCCCCCCCTGAAGAGCTGTTCACTTTTCCATGTATAGATTCGGGCCTCTCGCCAAGTCTACTTGAAGCAGGGCAAAATGAGATCGCATGTAGAGATGCACAAATATTTGAGCAGAAATGCTCACATGAAGGCGATGGTGGGAACATGTCACAAGAGATGGACAATGATGAGACACAATTGCCAGAAAATCAGGTGGAGGACCAGTGTGCAGAAGAGGTAAAACGAAGTGGTGGATTATACAGTAACTGACCCAACCTGGCAAGAGATCATGCAAAGCGAGGACAGCAGCACACATGGGTAGGGAGACATATCACCCCAACAGGCAGGAAGAAGTAGTGTGGTGGCCACAGACAGAAGGCGGGCAACCGTTCCTCATAACATCAACCTGACGGAAGTTGGCAGTACAACTGTTTGGTCTTCCGGAGTCTGGTTGTTTTTTAAAGACTCTGCTGATAACCCCAAACAGGCTATTTGTACCACATGCCATGCCATATCAGCAGGGGTAAAAAAAACTACCTGATGACCACAACCAACATGGCAGCAAAGCACCCAACTTTTTGGGCCAAACCCCAGTGTCCAGGCACCATGTCTGTGTGTGACACCACTGCTTCTTCTGCTGTTGTGCCCAGAAGCCAATCCCCTGTCCATGGTGCCTGCAAAGATGACTCCTGCCCTGCACCTGTCATTGCACACTAAACTAGCACCATCATCAAGCATGACAACGTCCTTGTCCCAGCGCAACCTTTAGTTGTCCATACCCCAGTCATTGGAACGTAAGCAGAATTACGCAGCCAACATCCCTCAGGCAACAGTACTAAATTCATACATTTCTTGTCTGCTTGTGCATGAAATGTTGCCTATTCGGATCGTGGACATGGAAGTTTTCTGCAACCTGAGGGCAGCGGCCATCCCAAAGTACTCAGTCTCCAGCCGCCTCTATTTCTCCCAGTATGCTGTCCCGGCATTACACAAGTATGTGTCCCACAACATTACCCGTGCCCTCAACAATGCTGTTACTGGGAAAGTCCACCTAATCACGAACTCTTGTATAAGTGCTTGTGGGTAGGGACAGTATATCTGGCTGACGCATACTGGGTTAGCATAGTGTAAGCCGGGAGCCAGTCAGACCTTGGGATGGAACACGTCCTCCCGATGCCAAGGATTGCAGGTCCTACGTTAATCAGGGTTGCCACATAGTGTACAGCTCCTGCACCTCCTCCTCTTCAGACTCCATCTCTGAAATTAGCACCTCAGTCACAAGCTGGAATTGCTGTAGCACTGCCTCTGCCAAGCGGTAACAGACTGTGCTGAACTAATATGCTTGGCTGAGAAACCGCACAATGCTGAAGAGTTGTGGACAGCTCTGAAAGAGCAGGCAGATCTGTGGCTAATACCGCTGAAACTACAGCCAGGCATGGTCATGTGTGACAATGGATGGAACTTGGTGGCGGCTCCGAAGTGAGACAAACTCACACACACACCATGCCTGGCCCATGTGCTTAACCTCATGATTCAACAGTTTCTCCAAACCAACCCGGAGCTGCGTGTGAAAGTAGGCTGCCTATGTGCCCATTTTAGAAAGTCAGCTACAGCCACCCTTACCGTGCTTCAGCAGCGTTTGCAGCTTCTGGCTCACTGACTTATGTGTGATGTCCCCACACATTGGAATTCAACACTGCGTATGTTGGAAAGGATTTGGGAGCAGAAAAAGTCAGTTGTTGGCTACCAGCATCAACAAGGCCATCGGTATTCAGTTCAGACTTCACACATAAGACCTCAGGAGTGGACATGGATGTCAGAAATGTGTATCTTCCTACAAAACTTTGAGTACTCCACCAAGATTGTGAGCAGCAATGATGCAATAACTAGCATCACCATCCCACTTCTCTGCATTCTGAAAAGCTCTCTGCTCACAATGAAAGAGGAGAAATTGCAGACCGAGAATGATGAAATGGATCAAGGAAGCATACAGGAGGATTACACACAGTCCAACCTCATGTCATCCCAACATGGATTGGTTGACAATGAGGAAGATGAGGAGGATGAACAGGAGCTACTTTCATGCGCTATAGATGGTACTACAAGCACAACTGTCATACCGTCTGTTGACCGTGGACAGCCTGAGAACAGGGAGGAGCAGGACAGCATGGTCAGTCGTCCTGTTGGTGAGGACATGGAAGTCTTGCCTGTTAGTAGTCTGGCATGCATGGCAGACTTTTTGTAGTGCTGCCTTTTTCGTGACCCTTGTATTATCTAAATTTTTGGTGACACTCATTACTTGTTGGTGACACTTCTAGACCCACGCTAAAAGGAGAACTTTCAATCTCTTTTTCCAGAGGCAGATAGGTGTACTAAAATGTTGCAGTACAATAGGGCCATTGTTGCGTAATTATTAAAAGTATTCCCATCTGAAAACGCTGGCGGCAGAGGTCACAGATCATTGGACAACCAAGGAGTAGAGGCGACAGAGACAAAACTCCAATCCAGCAGAGGTAGGGAAACATTGGCAAACATCTGGGAGAGTTTTCTCAGACCCTCCTATCGCCCCGGCTCAGAGGCGCGGGGTACTCTCACAAGGAGTGTAAAGTTTGAGAAGATGCTGAGGGAGTACCTTGCTGACCGTACCAACATCCTCCATGATTCCTCTGTGCCTTTTAATTATTGGGCATCCAAGCTGTACATGTGGCATGAACTGCCTCTCTACGCCTTGGAGGTCCAGGCCTGCACTGCCGTTAGCATTTTGTCAGAGTGGGTTTTTATTGCCGCTGGTGGAATTATAACTGATAAGCGCATCTGCCTGTCAACTCAAAATGCTGACAGGCTGACTTATAAAAATGAACATGGGCTGGATTGGGACAGACTTCTCTACACCACCGAATGACAACAGCGAAACATAATCTCCAACACAAAGTCTTTTTTTGGGAGGTGTATTCCCATGCACCTCGTCACACCCACACATGGGTATATGCTTCCTGATATTGGCTATTTGGCTTTATCCTCCACTCTCTCCTCATCCTCATCATCCACCACCACTAGATCACCATGTTGACCGTGGTCCATGATGCAACTGTCAACTTGTTGCGTAAAAGGGTTGTTTTGATGCCCTTTAAAAACAATGTTAGCACAGTATGTTGATGTTTACCCCCAGGGGGGAATGCTTTTCAGCCCATACACTTAATGTATGGGCATTACAAGTATAGGATACCCACTCCTTTAAACTGGGAAAACATTTTTTGGAGGCCATCCTCCATGTCTCGTCAGACACCACCACTAGAACACGAGGGTGAACGTTTTCCGTGATGCAACAGCCAAGAAATTTTTTTCAAGGGTGTTTATGATGCCCGTTCCAAAAAATTTTACACAGTATGCTGAGGCATACTCCCCAGGAGAAAATGTTTTTCAGCCCATACACTTAGTGTATGGGCATTACAAGTATAGTAGACCGGCTCCTTTAAACTAGTAAAATATTTTTTGGAGACCATCCTCCAAATTTCTTCCTTGGGGGATTGGAGTGCATGCAAATTTTGGGCAGACCTTGTATTCACTTCATAGGCAAACTTTAGGTGACTTAAAAAAATCAGAATAATGGGAACTTTGGTTTCATGTGGCCATCCAGTACACGGGTTCAAAGTCTTATTGAGGTGCATGTAACTAAGGGGCAAGGCAGGCCTTGCTTTCAATGCATAGTCTAATAGTATGGCAGTACCAAATGAAAAAAAAATGGCAACTTTGGTTTCATGTGGACATCCAGGAAGTCTGTTTCCAGTGTTAATGGGATGCGTGTAACTTTGTAGCAGGGCAGGCCTTGCATTCAATGCATAGGCTAACAGTATGGCAGTACCAAATGAAAAAAAATGCCAATTTTGGTTTTATGTATCCAGCCAGGACATCTGTTACAAGTGTTATTTGGGTGCATGTAACTCTGGGGCAAGGCAGGCCTTGCATTAAATTCATAGGCAAACCCTATGGGAGACCCATTTTCTTATTATGGTAACATATTTTCATGAGGCCCTCCTGTACATCTCATCAAAAGTTGTAGTGGGGTGCATCCTAACTTTTGGTAGTCCAGCCACTCACTGCTTTGGCAATAACAGTATAGGAGATCCACTGTCTATTAATGGGAACAACAAGCATAGCCGGCTGATGGCCCTTTAAAAAGATTAATTTCCGCCTAATGCTCCTACAAAGATAGGTTTTGTGACTTTCAGAGTCCCTCTTTCATAAATGAAACAGGATGTGTCTGATGATGTGTCACACTCCACATGGCCAGCTAAGGTTGTAAAATGTTAAAATGACATTTCTCAGTGAATGCATTTGTATTGGTTGAAAGCAATGATACAGTTGAAAAATGCATCAAAAACACTACGTGTGAACATAGCTCAAGTGGTGGAGGAACATATTTGTTTTAGGCTATTTATTTTGTCTTACATACAAATCATTACCCTCGAAAGGATGTTCCTTAACATATTTCCCAGGAAAATCCATTTTGATTTCGTTTTTGTATGTTTTATTGTGCGCCTGTAAAATTGGCGTAATACTCTGACAACATTGTTCACAGCTGCGACCTGGGAATCAGAAATGCTTCGAGGGATATTCAACATGATGTTCCCATGTCATTTGAGCACTGTTTCCATCAATTTCAGATGTTTTTAGCCCTAAAATGATCCCCGGGTGATCAGGGCAAAAATGCTTGTGTTTCCCTTAGACTTACATTGGGCTCGTTGCTCGAGTCGAGCACCCGAGCATTTCAATTTGCTCGACCCGAGCAACGAGCACCCGAGCATTTTAGTGCTCGCTCGTCACTAGCCATAACACTTAAACAGGTTTACAAGGGGGTGCGAGCATGGTGATGGATAGCTCTCATTACATCTCAATGGTTCATGAACACCTCAATGATGGGAATACGTATGTACCTCTGAATAGAGACCCCACCCTTGAGGTATCTAATGAGATCCATCAGATTGTTGATTCCTTTAGAAACCAGAATGTGATTGATTCTAAATTAAGTGAATTCTTGATTAATCCAAACCCCACCATTCTAGTTTTCTATGTGTTTCCCAAGATACATAAACATCTGACACGACCACCAGGGTAATCCATCGTTGCATCTACTAATTCCTTATTATCACCACTAGCAAGGAAATTGGAGAAAATTCTCACTCCTCTTTTTATACATGTGACTTCTTCCATTAAGGACACCTCAGATTTTCTGGCTGGCTTACAAGTATTGAATACACTACCAAGTGATTGTTTTTTGGTCACAATGAATGTTAATAGCCTATACACCATTATAGACCATACCAGGGGCATGGAGGATGTCTGGCTTTTCCTTGACACACACTGATTTTACACTTGCTTAGAAAGGTTTCTCTATGGCACTACTGACTCTGATACTTACCCATAACTTTTTTTTTCTTTTTTCGGATCAATTCTTTGTCCAAAAAGTCAGTACAGTAATGGGATCCAATGTGGCACCCCCATACACCAATATATATAGCGCTATTTGAGAAAAAATATGTTTACACCCATTTACTCTTTTTGAAACATTCTTTGTACTGGAAAAGATTCATGGATAATGTCTTTTTGATATGGAATGGGGATGAACCCTCTTTAATGCAATTTTTTCAAGACATCAATACTCAGATTCCTAACTTGACCTTCACAATACATAAGAATAAATGCAGTGTTAACTACTTGGTTACTTTGAGTACAGTAAGGGACGATAGTCACCTTGACATTGACTTTTACACTTAACCCACCGATAAAACTAGATTGCTACATTTTTCCAGCTGTCACCGTCCCATATTACGAAGTCACTACCAAGATCACAAATGCATCGAGTGAACCGTATTTGTAACTGATCCAGCTTTGCAGGAACAACGCATCTTAGAAATGCTTAACAAATTCACTGACCAAGGATACCCTCACAAAATATTGGAGTTGGCTACATGATTTACTCCACCTCAAACTGAAAAGCCTAAAAGGATAGCTTTTACCACCACATATCATCCGTATATGAATTTTTTTAAAAACTGTGTCTTGGAACATTGGCCAGTTTTGGGTAAGGCTTACCCTACTATTCCAGGGTTCAGTATCCCTCCCCTCATCTGTCATAAGAACCTCAAAATATTAGACACTTGCTTGTTAAGGAAGAAATTGGCTCTGAGAAACAAACACAGCGACAGTTAACACTAATGACTCAAAAACAGGGAACTTTTCCCTGTTTGCATTGTCCTCAATGTTCAAATGTCACAAAAGGGAACACTTTTTTTCACACCCCAGGTCTTGAAAACGTTTCCATGTCAAGGGTTTCTTTACGTGTGATTCCACTTATGTTATCTATCTATCTATCTATCTATCCTATTTTATACGCATGGACCTGCTTCGTCTCTTGGGGTATCTCCGTGTGGCTGCTTTGGGCATGAGCTCACTGGATGTGACGTCACGGTTGAGCTGTATTTGCATGCAGCTTCCTGTTTCTTTCTCCATCTCACCGCACGAAACCACTGTAAGTTCGCTGGCATCCTTAAGTCACAGGTAACTATACTGGTACCCAGTATTTATGGATACACTGGGATTTAACTTGATCTCGTTTTCTGGCTGTGTCCTTTCTGATACAGAACCTGTTTTGACATACTTGTCTTTTTCTACATTTCATGTATGGGGGCTTAGCATAGTGGCTGTTCCTACCAATCGGTGTTGACATGACTTTCACCACGTCACCCTGAATATTTGGACTTTTTCTCGGTATAATTCACATACAGTTACTTCTGCAGGGATCAATATATTTTCTCCTTTATATATTTTTTTCTCCCTTATTTTTGTATATCTTGTGTTCGGTAATATCTTCTGTTCTTTTCAGTATACTCCTGTCTTTTCAGTATACTCCTGTTTATCTCCATTTATACAATCCTGATTAATCTTTTGTGTATACTGTGACCCTTTGTCTAAACACATAACGTATACTATACTTTATGTTTCCTGTTTCTCCACATAGTGGTGTCTATTGATTTTTCCTCGCTGAATTTTTTCTGCAGCATCATTCTCTTTTTGTGCTTTATTTATGTTACTCATTACTAGCTTGGTTGCCTTATTACTAGAGTTTGATACCATGGACCTGGTTTAGGTCAGTTACCACATCGTCATTCTTTAATATTTAACCTTTTCATTTGGACATATACAGCCGCCAGTTATTCATGTATTTTTTCCATTTTTTCTTTTATGTATATTAAACACAAGGACTGTTTCTTGGTCTTTGTTATATGATGTGGTTAATCACAATTTGTTCATTTTGTGTCTAAATATCTGTAGACTTCCTTCATAAAGGCAATGGTGCCTAAACATCAGATGGATTGACATCTGTTTTCTCATTATGTCAGCTGTTCATTAAATTGAAAATTATTTGAAAGTTCTACTCCTTTGCGACTTTTTGAGTGTTGAAGGTCATCATTTTTTATATTGTTTAGCCTTTCCTTCGAGCACCTTTCTCCTATACCTTTCTCCTATATATAGAGTGCACCACCTCTGCCTGGCTGCCTCTCCCCTCCCTCTATTACTATTATACTATTCCAAAAAATAAAGGGAATACTAAAATACCATGTTCTAGATATCACTGAATGAAATATTCCAGTTTAAAATCTTTATTCATTACATAGTGGAATGTGTTGAGAACAGACAGACTTAAAAATGATCAATGTAAATGAAAATTAATATCCAATGGAGGTCTGGAGTTGGAATGATATTCAAAATCTAGGTGGAAAATCAAATTACAGGCTGATCCACTTTCGGTGGAAATGCCTCAAGACAAGGAAATGATGCTCAATAGTGTTTTTGGCCTCCATATGCCTTTATGACCTCCCTACAATGTCTGGACATGGTCCTGATGGAGTGGAGGATGTTTTCCTGAGAGCTCTCCTCCTAGACCTTGATTAAAGCATCTGTCAACTCCTGGACACTTTGTGTTGCAACGTAGCAATGGTGGATGGAACGAGACATGACGGAAAGAATCCAGGGCCCAATGCACCTGCATATGGTCTCACAATGGCTCTGAGAATCATATCCCGGTATTTAATGGCAGTCAGGGTACCTCTGGCTAGCAAATGGAGGGCTTTTTGCCCCATCAAAGAAATGTCTCTCCACACTATTACTGACCTAATGAAAAACCTGTCTTGCTGGTGGATGATGCAGGCAGCAGAAGATTCTCCACGGAATCTCCAGACTCTTTCACCTCTGTTACATGCTCAATGTGAACCTGCTCTCAGCCATGAAGAGCACATGGCACCAATGTTGAAACTTTCAATCTTGGTGTTCTCTGGCAAATGCCAATCAAGCTGTAAGCACAACACCCACTTGTGGAGATTTGGCCCTCATACCACCCTCATGGAGTCTATTTCTGACAGTTTGAACAGACACATGGATGTTAGTGGCATGCTGGAGGTCTATTTACTTGTCTCTCGTGCTTCTCCTAATGTTCCTTCTTGCATAAAGGAGAAGGTAGCGGCATTGTTGCTTGGTTGTTGCCCTCTTATGGCCCCCTCCACGTTCCCTGGTATGCTGGCCGGTCTTCTGGCATGTTCTCCATTCTCTGGGCACTGTGCTGACAGATACAGCTACCCTTCTTGCCACAGCTCACATTGATGTGCGGTCCTGAATGAGCTGCACTGCCTGAGCAACTTCTGTAGGTTGTACCATAGATAATACCTCATGCTACTGTACCTCTAGGGGTGAGAGCCATGACAAAATGCGAAAGTGTCAAAAACAACAGTCAAAAATGATGAACACTGCAATACAGCGCTTACTGTATGTGCGGGGGAACACTCGCTTAGCAGCGGGATGAAGGCACACAAGCACGTTTTCTCCACAAAGCTGTCTATTTGGGTTTATTTTACTCAGCATGAACTGCCATGTTACACATCACACACATAGTCCATAGCACTTCCTAGTACACAACTTAACTCGCAGTCCCTAAACACGCCAGACTTCTTTGTCCAGTTACCATGGGTGACCAGTTCATTAATGTCCACATAACACAACAGGCACCAACATATGATATTAAGTTGCAGTCTTTAAACATGCTGAACCTTACTCTGTCCAGTTACCATGGGCAACCGCATAGTTCATTAACATCCATGGAACATCATAACTTTATTAATTGTAAAGTGCTGCAGAATATGTTGGCGCTATATAAATAAAAATTATTATTATTATTATTATATGCACTAACAGTCTGTTCCAATAGCAGATATTTATCTTCCCATAACCCCCTTGTCTGGAGTTACCTTACCGGAGATCCTGCTCCATACGCTGACTCCTCATCAGTCCTCTCTCCCAGGAAACCTGCCTTACTGGAATCACCATCTCAGCAGATGCCTTGGGACAAGGGCACTCCTTACAGTCCAGACCCTCAGAAGGTCTGTAGCTTCCTCAATGCAGTGCCATTACAGACTCTATACACATGGTCTCACCCTGTGCTCTTCAGGAATCCAATCCCCTCGTGGGACCTTCCAACACAGTGACCATCCAGCTCCACGGCCTCTCCATGTGCTATTCAGGACATTGTCCACTCAAAGAACCTTCCAACACATAGGCCTTCAGGTCCATGGCCTCTCCATGTGCTATTCAGGAATCTGGTCCTACTCCCAGGACTTTCCAACACACAGGGCATCCTGGACCTTACACACCAACCATGTGACCCAAACCATGGTCACATTATGTAGCTGAAACCACCCCCATAGGTGAGAGGGGTGTGTAGTTATCCAATCCCACCCAGCTCTCCAACTAACCCTGTAAGCATCCCTTACAAACATAAACAAGTCTCAAAGCAACATCACTGGCTTACAGAGCAGAGGACCCCCCTCTTCTGCGGCACATACCGGCCATTTACAACAATGCCAGTCACTGTCTCACAACACAGAGCAATGTTTTGTGGTCACCCTCTGTAGAACCCCTCTTTTATATGGATTGTCTTGCTAATTGCCCATCATTTCTATCTGTTGTCTGTTCCATCTGCAAAACAGCAGGAGAAATTGATTCACAATCAGTGTCGCTTCATAACTGGATGGGTAGATTTCACAGAAGTGTGATTAAGTTGGAGTTACATTGCGCTGTTTAAGTGTTCCTTTTATTTTTTTGAACAGTGTATATATATATATATATATATATATATATATAAATTGTTTATATAAATACAAACACTTTAACATACCATTAACCTACATTTTAGATATGTCACTCCTCACTTGCCAGATCCATTTTCCATCCCTTTGATTTCAGGGCAGAAGTCAAACATCATGTATAACAGTGTTCCCCAACTCCAGTCCTCAAGAGCCACCAACAGTTCATGCTTTCTGGATTTTCTAAGTATGGCCCAGGTGATAATTGCAGTAACTTCACAGGCAATAATTCTATCGCCTGGGCAATATTAACCCCTTCACGACCCATGACGCCTACGTAGGCGTCATGAAAAGCCGTGCCCAAACGACCTATGACGCCTACGTAGGCGTCATGCTATAAATAGCCCTCCTGCGGGTCGGGTGACCGGGGTCACTGAAAGGTCACCCGACCCGCACACAGAGGACACGCTACAGTTAATCCCTGGGGGCGTGGCTTAGCCCCCACGTGCCTACGATCGCTCTGATTGGCTGTTAAAAGTGAAACAGCCAATCAGAGCGATTTGTAATAATTCACCAATGAAATTTGGTGAAATATTACAATCCAGCCATGGCCGATGCTGCAATAGCATCGGACATGGCTGGACACCGACACCCGACCCCCCCACACACCGACTGGCGGGGCCGATCGGCCCCCGCCACCGATGGACGGCGGCGATCGATCGCCGCCGTCATCGTCTGCTCCCCCTCCCCTTCCTATCGCTCCCTCCCACCTTCCGATCCCCCCGGGACCTCCGATCGTGCTCCCGGTGTCCCGCCGTGGCTCCCGGCGTCCGGATCATGGGCGCCGCCATCTTGCAAAATGGCGGGCGCATGCGCAGTGCGCCTGCCTTTGTCCAAGATGGCGGCACCCATGAATTTGCCGGTTGCCCGTTCATTTTTCATTTTGATCACTGTGATCAAATAATAAAATAAAAAAAATATTTTTTTTTCCATTTAGGGTTCGAACTAGGGTTAGAGTTGGAATTAGGGTTAAAATTAGGGTTAGGTTTAAAATTAGGGTTAGGGTTAAAATTAGGGTGAGGGCTGGAATTAGGGTGAGGGCTGGAATTAGGGTGAGGGCTGGAATTAGGGTGAGGGCTGGAATTAGGGTGAGGGCTGGAATTAGGGTGAGGGGTGGGTTGGGATTAGGGTTAGAGTTGGGATTAGGGTTAGGGGTGTGTTGGCGTTAGGGTTGTGGTTAGGGTTATTATTAGGGTTGGGTTAGGGGTGTGTTGGGGTTAGAGTTGGAGTTAGAATTGAGGGGTTTCCACTGTTTAGGCACATCACGGGGTCTCCGAACGTGACATGGCGCCACGATTTATTCCAGCCAATTTTGCGTTCAAAATGTCAAACAGCACTCTCTCCATTCCGAGCCCCGACGTGTGCCCAAACAGTGGTTTACCCCCACATATGGGGTATCAGCGTACTCAGGAAAAATTGCACAACAACTTTGGGAGTCTAATTTCTCCTGATACCCTTGGGAAAATAAAAAATTGGGGGCTAAAAAAATGATTTTTGTGAAAAAAAATGATTTTTTTTGTTTTCACGGCTCTGAGTTATAAACTTGGGTGAAGCACTTGGGGGTTCAAAGTGCTCATCAAACATCTAGATAAGTTCCTTGGGGGGTCTAGTTTCCAAAATGGGGTCACTTGTGGGGGGTTTCCACTGTTTAGGTACATCAGGAGCTCTGCAAACGTAACATGACGCCCGCAGACCATTCCATCAAGTCGGTATTTCAAAACGTCACTACTTCCCTTCCGAGCCCCGATGTGTGCCCAAACAGTGGTCCCCCCCCACATATGGGGTACCAGCGTACTCAGGACAAACTGGACAACAACTTTTGGGGTCGAATTTATCCTGTTAACCTTGTGAAAATAAAAAATTGCGGGCTAAAAAATCATTTTTTGAGGAAAAAAATAGATTTCTTATTTTC
Organism: Dendrobates tinctorius; assembly: GCF_039654945.1. Lineage (NCBI taxonomy): Eukaryota > Metazoa > Chordata > Amphibia > Anura > Dendrobatidae > Dendrobates > Dendrobates tinctorius. The sequence continues at coordinate 5,890,550 of NW_027361694.1, forward strand.
ACGGCTCTGCGTTATAGACTTCTGTGAAGCACTTGGGGGTTCAAAGTGCTCACCACACATCTAGATAAGTTCCTTGGCTGGTCTAGTTTCCAAAATGGGATCACTTGTGGGGGGTTTCCACTGTTTAGCCACATCAGGGGCTCTGCAAACGTAACATGACGCCCGCAGACCATTCCATTAAGTCGGTATTTCAAAACGTCACTACTTCCCTTCCGAGCCCCGATGTGTGCCCAAACAGTGGTCCCTCCCCACATATTGTGTACCAGCATACTCAGGACAAACTGGACAACAACTTTTGGGGTCAAATTTCTCCTGTTACTATTGTGAAAATAAAAAATAGCGGGCTAAAAAAATTATTTTTTGAGGAAAAAAAAATATTTTTATTTTCACAGCTCTGCGTTATACACTTCTGTAAAGCACCTGGGGGATCAAAGTGCTCACTATGCATCTAGATAACTTCCTTAGGGGGTCTAGTTTCCAAAATGGGGTGAGATGTGGGGGAGCTACAATGTGTAGGCAGACAGGGCCTCTCCAAACACGACATGGTGTCCGCTAATGATTGGAGCTAATTTTCCATTCAAAAAGTCAAATGGCGCTCCTTCCCTTCTGAGCCCTGCCGTGTGCCCAAACAGTGGTTCCCCCCACATATGGGGTGCCAGCGTACTCAGGACAAACTGAACAGCAACTTTAGGGGTCCAATTTATCCTGTTACCCTTGTGAAAATAAAAAATAGCGGGCTAAAAAATAATTTGAGGAAAAAAAATTATTTTTTATTTTCATGGCTCTGCGTTTATAAACTTCTGTGAAGCACTTGGGGGTTCAAAGTGCTCACTACACATCTAGATAAGCTCCTTGGGGGGTCTAGTTTCCAAAATGGGGTCACTTGTGGGGGGTTTCTACTGTTTAGGCACATCAGGGGCTCTGCAAACGCAACATGATGCCCGCAGAACATCCCATCAGTCTGCATTCCAAAATTGCGCTCCTTCCCTTCTGAGCTCTCCCATGCGCCCAAACAGAGGTTTCCCCTGACATATGGGGTATCGATGTACTCAGGTCAAATTACACAACAACTTTTGTGGTCCATTTTCTCCTATTAGCCTTGTGAAAATAAAAAATAGCGGGCTAAAAAATCATTTTTGAGGAGAAAAAATTATTTTTTTATTTTCACTGCTCTGTGTCATAAACTTCTGTGAAGCACTTGGGGTTCAAAGTCCTCACCACACATCTAGATAAGTTCCTTGGGTGGTCTAGTTTCCAAAATGGGGTCAATTGTGGGGGAGCTCCAATGTTTAGGCACACAGGGGCTCTCCAAACACGACATGGTGTCCACTAACGATTGGAGCTAATTTTCCATTCAAAAAGTCAAATGGTGCTCCTTCCCTTCGGGACCCTGCCGTGTGCCCAAACAGTGGTTTATGACCACATATGAGGTATCTGTGCACTCAGGAGAAATTTCCCAACAAATTTTAGGATCCATTTTATCCCCTTGCCCATGTGAAAATGAAAAAACTGAGGCTAAAATAAAATTTTTGTGAAAAAAAGTCCTTTTTTTTTTACGGATCAATTTGTGAAACACCTTGCAGTTCAAAGTGCTCACTATGCATCTAAATAAGTTCCTTGGAGGGTCTAGTTTCCAAAATGGGGTCACTTGTGGGGGAGCTCCAATGTTTAGGCACACAGGGACTCTCCAAACGCGACATGGCAACCGCTAAATATTCCAGCATATTTTCCATTCAAAAAGTCAAATGGCGCTCCTTCCCTTCTGAGCCCTGCCGTGCGCCCAAACAGTGGTTTATGACCACATATGAGGTATCGGTGTACTCAGGAGAAATTGCCCAACAAATTTAAGGATCCATTTTATCCTGTTGCCCATGTGAAAAATGAAAAAATTGATGCTAAAAGAAAATTTTTATTGGAAAAATTAAAATGTTCATTTTTTCCTTCCACATTGCTTTAGTTGCTGTGAAGCACCTGAAGGGTTAATAATCTTGAATGTAGTTTTGAGTAGCTTGAGGGGTGCAGTTTTTAGAATGGTGTCACTTTTGGGTATTTTCTGCCATATAGACCCCTCAAAGTGACTTCAAATGTGAGGTGGTCCCTAAAAAAAATGGTTTTGTAAATTTTGTTTTAAAAATGAGAAATCGCTGGTCAACTTTTAACCCTTATAACTTCCCAACAAAAAAAATTTTTGCTTCCAAAATTGTGCTGATGTAAAGTAGACATGTGGGAAATGTTATTTATTAACTATTTTGTGTCGCATAACTCTGTGGTTTAACGGATTAAAAATTAAAAATGTGAAAATTGCGAAATTTTCAAAATTTTCGCCAAATTTCTGTTTTTTTCACAAATAAATGCAAACATTATTGACCTAAGTTTACCACTAACATGAAGCCAAATATGTCACGAAAAAACAATCTCAGAATCGCTAGGATCCTTTGAAGAGTTCCTGAGTTATTACCTCATAAAGGGACACTGGTCAATATTGCCAAAAATGGCCAGGTCATTAAGGTCAAAATAGGCTGGGTCATGAAGGGGTTAATGAAATCCTGAAAACATGACCTGTTGGTGGCTCTTGAGGACTGGAGTTCGGGAACACTGATGTATAAGAAGGAGCACAGCACAGACCTGACTGAAAGTTGTTTCCTATTCTGTCTGCACACTGCCTTCCTGTTATTCTGCCCCACCCCCACCACCCTCGCACACAAACCGCAACTCTCAGATTCTGTCTTGGTGATGAAAAGAAGCTGACTATGCATTATGTGTAAGTAATGCCATGTGTTATTGTTGGGTCACCGAGGAGGAAAGCAAGACCAAGCTAAGCCACAGAAAACCAGAGAGGTTGGTAACTAAGCGGATTGCAGACCCCTGATCCTATCCACACAACTAGCAGTAGCCGTGGAGCGTACCTACGATGATCCTAGACGCCTCGACACAGCCGGAGAACTAAATAAGCCTAAAGCAAGAAAGGGGAAATCTAAACTGCCCCAGAGCAGACCTCAAAGGAATAGATAGCCCCCAAACATATATTGTTGGTGAGACAAGATGAAAACACAAACGCAGGTAGGAAAATAGACTGAGCAAATAATGGGGCCCACACTAACTAGACAGGACAGGAAAGGAATGACTCTGTCTGCAATCACGCAAAAAACCCTGCAAAAAATGCCCAACACGTCTGATAGAAAAATACTGAAGTCACTAGACTTCGCACACTATATCAGCACTCTGGTATACTCTGAAAGCAGAGCAAAAAGAGGCCCATCTAATAAGGGACAAAAGCAAACTGGCACAAACAGTAACATAAGGATGGAAATTCAGCACAGCCGCAGTCGGGGCTGGCTGACCACACAAAACTGAAATAGACAAAACCAAATCAAATGTGAACTAGAGCAAAAGAACACTTAGCTTGAGCATGCAGGGACTGAGCTGGAAACTAAGACCTCAGGAGGCAGGAGAAAATCACCAGCAGGGATAGAGGGAGTCGGTTGTCTTAAATCCAGTCAGAAACTCCAGATCTCCAGTCATCCTCCTCATTATCAGGTGGCAGGCCTCTGTTAATTAGATCAGCTCCATTACCTCCAGAGGGAGCCCGGGAAGAGAACTCGTGACCCCTCTATCAATATAACCAGTTCCACTACCTTCACTAGTAACCAGAGGTAGGCTAGAAAGCGAATTCACAACAGCCATGCCTCAAGTATTCACTTCATGGAAAATCTGCAGAAGCAAGGGTCCACTTTGTGGGTGAAGTCCTGGAAAATTCCTCAGTGTGTGTTTCTTACCTTATCCCCTCCTACCCTTTGCTGGCACTTTATAAATGATTTCATTTTTGAATAATTTGATTTTACCACAACCAGATGTTTGATTACATCAACTTAAAAGCAAGTGAGAAGTAATTCTGCATGCAAACTAGGTAGTGAGGTTTTTTAACTGAGAAAAAACCCACAATTAACTTGTATAAATCTTGCTTTAATTCATTAAATTATGATAGCGTAGGAGGTATGCTTTGTACCGCACGCATAGTATAATTTTTCCTTAAAATAATTTTATGAATCTTTATTAAATTGCATGTTTCATTTCATGGTGTTCTCTGATACTTCCTTTAATAAACATAAAATGAATAAGATTATTGCAGCGAATATTATACCTTGCAAAATCTGGCCACAGTCCCAGACACAGGTCATAAAGTCCATCTGTGTCTTTGTCTAGGTTGTTGCATCTTCATTTGACTTTTTCAAGTACTTGCACTGTAGGCATCTGTCACACATAACATACATAATTAACTAGTACACGGTTTCAATGGTAGTTAAAAAATCCTAAATTGTACATAGGGTGTCACAGTGCTTATTTTATATGGTGAGTAAAAGGTATGCTTTCTGTTAGCTGGTAAAGTAATATGCCATGAAACAAACTAAAGTTTGTTAATATTAGGGATGAGCATACCATTTGAAAAATTTAAAATCACAGGTCTTGTGCCAGCCCCCCACCCCCCAAAAAAAAATTGATTTGTTGCCAATTCTATTGAATCACATAATAATAAGTCCATAATTGTCTAGAAAATGTGTAGAATATTTTGAATTACACTTGAAGTCTATTGAGCATATATTGAGCCCTGTAACAAAAAACAGCCTTTTTAACATTCAAATGACTACAATCTAATTGTCTAGTGGGATGGTTCTTACTTTTTTTATATCAAAATTATGTTAAATAAGTACCCTGTATTATGTTAATGCACTATAATGCACTATTGCTGTAGCCAATGTGAACATGTGTGAACATGCGCTTATATGCTGCATGCACACCAACTTATTTTCCAATTCATCTCTTTAGGTTTTTTGTTTTAGTTCTTTTGCACTCTTTCATTTTAGCTGGACATCACATTGATGTAGTTCACCATGACTACGTGTCCACTAATCAGGTATCAGTCCTTCTCAGCCCTTAACCACATGTACATCACTTGACAAGTAATAAGGTTTTAATATTTGAGGTGAAGTTCATCCCAAATAGGGTTACTGTTATGTGGTGGAATGGTGTTTACAATTTTTAACCCCTTTCCTACAATGGACGTAATATTCCGTCCATGTGACCTGGGACCTAATTCCCATGGACGGAATATTACGTCTAATGCGATCAGCTGCCCTCACGGGGGGAGCGCAGCTGATCGAGGCCGGGTGTCAGCTGATTATTTCAGCTGACACCCGACACAATGTGTCAGGGGCAGTCACGGACCGCCCCCGACATGTTAACCCCTGGCACACCGCGATCAAACACGATCGCGGTGTACTGGGGGTTAAAGGGAAGCATCAGCAGGGAGGGGGCTCCCTCCGTGCTTCCCTAAGCCCCGCACAGCAGCGCAATGTGCAGCGCTGCTGCTGGGGTCTCCTTCCCTGCAGGTCCTCAGATCCAATATGGTGACGGGGACCTTCGGGGGCCTCTAGGGAGCTGGCTTCCTCATGCCTGCAAAGCGCAGGCAAGGAGGAAGCCTGCAGCACTGCCTGTGACAGATTGCTGATCTCTCATAGCGATCTGTGATGTGACAGATCAGCGATCTGTCACAGAACAGTGATGTCCCACCTGGGACAATGTAATAAAGTTAAAAAAAAGTGTAAAAATAATTTTAAAAAAAAGTTGAATAAATAAAAAAAAAATTCCATAATAAATTCAATTTTTGAAAATAAAAAAACAATAAAAGTACACATAATTGGTATCGCCGCGTCCGTAACGACCCGCCCTATAAAATTGTCCCACTAGTTAAGCCCTTTAGCGAACCTCTTAAAAAATATAAATGAAAAACGAAGTAAAAAATAATGATTTATTATCATACCGCTGAACCAAAAGTGCAATAACACGCGATCAAAAAGACGCATATAAATATCCATGGTACCGCTGAAGACATCATCTTGTCCCGCAAAAAACGAGCCACTACAAAGTGTCATTAGCGAAAAAATAAAAAAGTTATAGCTCGCAGAATAAAGTGATGCAAAAATAATTATTTTTTTATATAAAATTGTTTTCATTGCATAAAAGCGGCAAAACATAAAAAAAGACATAAATGAGGTATCGCTGTAACAGTACTGACCCTAAGAATAAAACCGCTTTATCAATTTTACCGCACGTGAAACGGTGTAAACGCACCCCCCAAAAGAAATTCACGAAACGCTGGGTTTTGTTCATTCTGCGTCCCATAAATCGGAATAAAAAGTGATCAAAAGATGTCATGTGCCCGAAAATGATACCAATAAAAACGTCAACTCGTCCTGAAAAAAATAAGCCCTCACATGACTCAGTGGGTCAAAATATGGAAAAATTATAGCTCTCAATATGTGGTGATGCAAAAACTATTTTTACAATAAAAAGCGTCTTTTAGCGTGTGACAGCTGCCAAATATAAAAACCACCATAAATAGTAAATCAAACCCCCCGTTATCACCCCCTTAGTTAGGGAAAATAATAAAATAAAAAAATGTATTTATTTCCATTTTCCCATTATGGTTAGGGTTAGGGCTCTGGCTAGGGTTAGGGCTAGGGTTAGGGTTAGGACTAGGGTTAGGGCTAGGGCTAGGGCTAAGGTTAGGGCTGAGATTAGGGTTAGGGGTGTGTTAGGGTTAGGGTTGGAGTTAGAATTGGGAGGTTTCCACTCTTTGGGCACATCAGGTGCTCTCCAAACGTAACATGGCATCTGATCTCAATTCCAGCCAATTCTGCATTGAAAAAAGTCAAATGGTGCTCCTTCCCTTCCAAGCTCTGCCATGCACCCAAACAGTGTTTTACCCCCACATATGGGGTATCAGCCTACTCAGGACAAATTGCAAAACAACTTTTGGGGTCCAATTTCTCCTGCTCCCCTTAGGAAAATAAAAAATTGGGGGCAAAAATATTATTTTTGTGGAAAATATGATTTTTTTTATTTTCACGCCTGGGCATTATAAACTTCTGTGAAGCACTTGTGGCTTCAAAGTACTCACCACACATCTAGATAAGATCCGTGGGGGTCTAGTTTCCAAAATGGGGTCACTTGTGGGGAGTTTGTATAGTTTAGGCACATCAGAGGCTCTCCAAACGCACATGACACCCGCAGACCATTCCATCAATGTCCGCATTCCAAAACATCACTACTTCCATTCCGAGCCCCGACATGTGCCCATACAGTAGTTTTCTCTCACATATGAGGTATCGGCATACTCAGGACAAATTGGGCAACAACTTTTGGGGTCCAATTTCTCCTGGAACCCTTGGGAAAATAAAAAAAATTGGGGACTAAATGATCATGGTTGTGGAAAAAATACAATTTTTTTATTTTCACGCTCGGGCATTATAAACTTCTGTGAAGCCCTGGGGGGTTCAAAGTACTCACCACACATCTAGATAAGTTCCTTAGGGGTCTTGTTTCCAAAATGGTGTCATTTGTAGGGGGTTTCCACTGTTTAGGTACATTAGGGGCTCTCCAAAGGCAACATGACACCCACAGACCATTCCATCAAAGTCTGCATTCCAAAACGTCACTACTTCCCTTCCGAGCCCCGACATGTGCCCATACAGTAGTTTTCTCCCACATATAGGGTAGCATCGTACTCAGGACAAATTGGTCAACAACTATTGGGGTCCAATTTCTCCTGTTACTCTTGGGAATATAAAAAAATTGGGGACTAAATGATCATGTTTGTGGAAAAAATTTGACTTTTTTATTTTCACACCCGGGCATTATAAGCTTCTGTGAAGCACTGGGGGGTTTAAAGTGCTCACCACACATCTAGATAAGTTCCTTGGGGGGTCTAGTTTCCAAAATGGTGTCATTTGTGGGGGGTTTCCACTGTTTTGGTACATCAGGGGCTTTCGAAGCGCGACATGGTGTCCAATCTCAATTCCAGCAAAAAAAGTCAAATGGTGCTGCTTCCCTTCCGAGCTCTGCCATGCGCCAAAATAGTCATTTACACCCACATATGGGGTATCAGCGTACTCAGGACAAATTGCACAATAACTTTTAAGGTCCTGTTACCCTTGGGAAAACAAAAATTGGGGATGAAAAGATCATTTTTGTGGAAAAAATATGATTTTTTAATTGTACCGCTGTACGTTATAAACTTCTGTGAAGCCCTTGTGGGATCAAAGTTCTCACCACATATCTAGATATGTTCCTTGGGGGGTCTAGTTTCCAAAATGGGGTCACTTGTGGGGGGTTTCCACTGTTTAGGTACAACAGGGGCTCTCCAAATGTGACATGGCGTCCGATCTGAATTCCAGCCAATTTTGCATTGAAAAAGTCAAACGGCGCTCCTTCCCTTCTGAGCACTGCCATGCACAGAAACAGTGGTTCCCCCCCACATATCAGGTGTGAGTATTTTCTATCATATAGACCCTTTAAAGTGGCTTCAAATGTGATGTGGTCTGTAAAAATAAAATGGTGTTGCAAAAATGAGAAATCGCTGGTCAAATTTTAACCCTTATAACTTCCTAACAAAAAAAATTTTGGTTCCAAAATTGTGCTGATGTAAAGTAAACATGTGGGAAATGTTATTTATTAAGTTTTTTGTGTGCCGTATCTCTGTGATTTAAGGGCATAAAAATTCAAAGTTGGAAAATTGCAAAATTTTCAAAATTTTTGCCAAATTTCTGTCTTTTCACAAATAAACACAAGTTATTTGAATGAAATTTTACCACTAACATGAAGTACAATATGTCACGAGAAAACAATGTCAGAATCACCAAGATCCATGGAAGCGTTTCAGAGTTATTACCTCATAAAGGGACAGTGGTCAGAATTGTAAAAATTGGCCCGGGAGTTAACTTGCAAACCACCCTTGGTAGTGAAGGGGTTAAATCACAGTTATGATAAATAATCAACCTATTGCACTATTGCTGTTTATTTACTGCAGGGTATTTGATTTTTATGTTTTTATCTTGGGTTTTGTCCATCTGTGTCTTTGTCTAGGTTTTTGCATCTTCATTTGACTTTGACCTTTTTCAGTACTTCCACAGTAGGCATCTGACACACATAACATGCATAATTAACTAGTACACTGTTTCAAAGGTAGTTAAAAAATCCTAAATTGTATAGATCAGGTCCCAGTGCTTATTTTGTAATAAGAGTAAAAGGTATGCTTGCTGGTATAAAGGTTGTTAATAATAGAGATGAGCAGATCATTTGAAAAATTCTAAATCGCAGTCCTTGAGTCACCTTACCCCCAATATTTGATTTGTGGTAAATAAATTTGATAGAATCAAATAATAAGAAGTCCATAATTGCCTGGAAAATATGTGAAGAATATTGTGAATTACACTTAAAGTCAATTGATCATATATTGAGCTCAATATTAAAAAAAAAAGGTTTTAATTGCAGCAGGTTGTTAACTACCCATAAATGCAGGCTTCAGGGTAGGAGGATTCACATCAGATAGGTTCCCAGCAACTGGAGTTTGCCTTTCGATGGCTACTGGGCCTGCATGAATTGGCCAAATTATGCTCTTAGCAGCTCCAGTTTTTCTTAACTAGATCAGTACTGCAATTCAAATTTCATATATTTCAAGTTTACATTCTATAGAGCAACAGAGTGCAACTTTATTTGTTTGTTTTGTATATTGATGGCTACTCTTAGTTTGCACCTGTACACACCAGTCTTTTTTCTGTTTGGAATGACAGTATTTTGTTTTTTCTCTGACATTACAGTGGATAATGGACATGCTAGTGTGCTCAAAACAAACTGATACATTTTTTTACTTAGAAAACTATTAATTTTTCCTTTGTATATTGCCCTGCATGGGGCTCGAACTATCAGGGAACTGATGACTCTGCAGGGAGCACATAGTGATCACCTGTTCATACATGTGGCAAGTAACTGTCCACTCTTGACAACTTTATCAGTTATAAAACCAATATTTGATTGATTGCCATATATAATCGAGTATAAGCCAAACCAAGTATAAGCTGAGGTGCCTAATTTTGCCATGGAAAATTGGGTAAGCTTATTTACTCGAGTATAATCCGGGTATGCATTGTACCCTTATCCCTGTCCTACTATGCATGGCTCCCCCATCCTGTCCTGGTATGTGGCTTCCCCGTTTTGTCCTGCTATGTGTGTTTCCTCTGTCCTGTCCTGCTATATGTGGCTTCCCCGTCCTGTCCTACTATGTGTGGCTCCCCCCATCCTGTCCTGCTATGTGTGCCTCCCCCTGTTGTATGCATGGCTCCTCCGGTCTCGCATGGCTCCCCAGATCCCACATGACTCCCACAATCCCTCATGACTCCCCCGATCCTGCATGGCTCCCCCAGTCCTGCATGGTTTGGCTTCCTCGGTCCCACATGGCTCACACCCCCCCAGTCCTACTCACCCTTATCATGCGGTCACTGCATTTCTGTTGTCATGGCACCAGCAGCTCTTCCTGTGCTCAGCGGTCACATGGTACCCCTCATTAAGATAATGAATATGCCCTCCATGCCTATAGGAGTGGAGATGCATGCATAGTCACTACCTTAATGAGCGGTACCACATGACTGCTCAGCACAGGGGAAGAGCTGCTGGTGCCAGGACAGAGATGCAGGGACAGAGATGCAGCGACGGTGCGAGAAGGATGAGTATGATGTCTTCTTGAAGCCGGCAGCTGCAGTTGTCACTGTGCAACGGCCACCAGCTCCTGCTGCTGCTCTGCCGCTCCCCCTCCCTTTCCGGCTTTCTGGACAATGACTCGGGTATAAGCAGAGCGGGGGCATTTTCAGCACAAAAAATGTGCTGAAAATCTCAGCTTATATACGGTATATGCCAATTACCCTGCCTAAAGATTTCTTCAAAAAGGCAGGGGCCTCACACATGGAGAAGTGTTAGACATTGAAGAGATCTCATAGTGGTCACCAGGTCATACAAGAGTTTAGCAGTTGTCTATTTTGCAAAAGATTAAGGCTAAGTTCACACTTGCACTTGGGTAGAGCATGTACAGCTCCGACTACTTACGCACTTCTTCCCTTAAGCTCCACCTACATTTGCATGCATCCTGCATACCTATCTTTAACATTGGGTATGCAGGGACATGCGTTGTATGCGGATGTGTCCACATGCGTCGTTTTGATGTGCCCGCCGACTGCACAGAAATGCAACATGTTGCGTTCAGCGGGCACATCAAAACGACGCATATGGACACATCGGCATACAACGCATGTCCCTGACTACCCAATGTTAAAGATAGGTATGCAGGACACATGCAGAAGTAGGCAGAGCTTAAGGGAGGATGTACACAGCCATACACACTCTACCCAAACGCAAGTGTGAACCCGGTCTAAATGGTTAGAGAACACATTTTCCTGCTGATATTCCAATTCCAATGGCCCAAAAACTTTGAACATTTTTGAAAAAAAATTCGGCAAATAAGATAGCAGTCCTGGAAGTCAAAAATTTTGTCTTGATTATTTTCAAAACTTTACCTCCTCTGACAATTTTTCTGTTTCAGACCTTCCCTGTGCAAAGGCCACAGACATGTACAGTAGGCAAACATTAACTGTGCAAAAGCTTCACGGTTTAGAGAAGACAGATTTTCCTACTAATATTCCAATGTAACTACCCCAAATATTTCTGAACAATTTTGGGGAAAAATTGATCATTTAAAAAAAATATGAAAAATGTTATTAAAAAATGTTTAATTTTGGTGCCCCAACTAAATGGCAGGAAAGATTTAAGTTAATCCTGGGCACACACAATTATTTTACAAAAAGCAATACAATCTAGGTGGTCTGGCATCAATTGTGCTAAACGTGGACATATAGAAGTGTAATTTACATGAAAGTGGAAAAATGAGCACATGTTTTGGGAACACAACAGATCTGCCGATTAGAGATGCACAGATTAATCCAAAGAGGATGAAATATGAGTTGAATTTCCTGAAACCTGCAGTTCCATTCAAATTTGAACATTCTGAATTTCAATTTGAGAGGATCGGAAAATAATTATTTTACTTATGGCATCTCGATGCCACAGCGCAGTCGCAGTGCAGGCTTTCCAATAATTCCTTGCAGCAATCCGATCATAGGGTGTAACAGGAAATCATAGCGTCTATCTGTACGTGATTCAGACGGAACATCAGGTGGAAGATTCCCTATAATGAGGCAGATGAAGGCACTGTGGATGCCATGTGACCTGTGATCCCGCAGTGTCCATCATTTTAGGATTGTATAAAAGTGCCATATCCACAGTTTTGTGCACCACTGAAAAGAAGGACACCGCTGAACAGAAGCCAGATGGAGTCCAGAGTAATTCTGCTGCCTCATTATAGTGAATGGATCCCTCAGGGGTTTCTGCTGAATCATGTCACTCAGAGATTTAGATGGAAACCATAATGCAAGTCATCAGCGTAGAGTGCCAGATAAATGTGACCCCAAACGTTATGTAAAATGTTCCCCAAAAAATCTTCATCTCAATCCACAAAAAAGCAATCCCTGGCTCAGGTCCATCATCTGTTAATGGAAATATAGGGGGCTTACATGTTACTGGTAGCACAAAGGCTCTGGAAAAGCAAAATGGCTCCTCACCCGCCAAAAAAAGCTCAGCAAATTCTACGCTCCCAAATCCAAATGCTCACCCTCCCTTCTGAGCCCCACAGTGTACCTAAACCACATAATGCATCCACGTTTGGCATTTGTGAAGCAATGAGAGCCTGCCTAAATTACAGGTGCATGCCTCCAGAAGCACGGGCTGGGCATAACGTACTGGTGACTGCAATGTACTGGTTACTACTAGCGATGAGCAAGTATACTCGTTACTAGGGATTTCCTGAGCATGCTTGGGTGATCTCCAAGTATTTGGATGTGCTCGGAGATTTAGGTCTAAGGCTACTTTCACACATCCGGTGTCAGGGTTCCGGCGGCATGACACCGGATGTAAATGCGGCGCCTAATGCGGCATGGATAATATTTAAAGGAGCCGCAGCATCGGGGGACGAGAGCCAGCCGGAGAGAGCGGGGACGAGTGAGCCAGCCAAACAAAGGGAAGGAGAGAGATTGCAATTGCGCTTGCCGGGCACTTGTGGGGTTAAATCTCACAGTGTCCGGGCATGCGCACTTTAAAAAGCCGTTCCAGCGCTGCAAAAAAATGTTGCAGGGAACGTTTTTTGCAGACGCCGGACGGCACATTTTTGCCGTATCTGGAAAAAAACGGTGGCACCGCATGTACATCCAGCACGATGCAGCGAACATTACTTTCTATGTGACAAAACTGGATCCAATTCCGGATCCGGTTTTCACACTTTTTGCCGCATCGTGCCAGATTCAAAAAGACAGATGTGTGAAAGTAGCATAAGGGGTAAGGTTTCTCCTTGTGGAGAGTGACATGCCAGCTTTGGCTTGTCAGGGTAAGAAGGCTTATTCGCCGTGCAATGCTCCTCTGGGAAAATAATATGCAAATTGCCTCTTCAGAGAAAAAGAGGACTTGAACTCTATAGCGCCACCTGTTGGTAGTAGCAATCCTACAAGTCACAATCAACCATTTAACGAGTCTTGAAATATGACTTAGGATAAAAGCCAAATCAGAATCTCAATTTGCAGACAGTGTTTCGAGCTATTGGCTCTCGTTGGTGCAAAGTATGAGAACTGACTTGGCTAGGTGAGAGGCTCTGGACTGAGGTCTAAGGGGTAAGGTTTCTCCTTGTGGAGAGTGACATGCCAGCTCTGGCTTGTCAAGGTAAGGAGGCTTATTCACCGTGCAAAGCTCCTCTGGGAAAATAATATGCAAATTGCCTCTTCAGAGAAAAAGAGGACTTGAACTCTATAGTGCCATCTGTTGGTAGTAGCAATCCTACAAGTCACAATCAACCCTTTAAGGAGTATTGTAATATGATTTAGGATAAAAGCCAAATCAGAATCTCAATTTGCAGACATGGTGTTTCGAGCTATTGGCTCTTGTCAGTGCGAAGTATGAGAACTGATTTGGCTGGGTGAGAGGCTCTGGACTGAGGTCTCAGGGGTAAGGTTTCTCCTTGTGGAAAGTGACATGCCAGCTCTGGCTTGCCAAGGTAAGGAGACTTATTCACCGTGCAATGCTCCTCTGGGAAAATAATATGCAAATTGCCTCTTCAGAGAAAAAGAGGACTTGAACTCTATAGCGCCACCTGTTGGTAGTAGCGATTCTACAAGTCACAATCAACCCTTTAACGAGTCTTTAACAAGTCTTTGCAGCTGCTAGCCAGCCTGAATACATGTGGGGATTGCCTGTTTGTTAGGAAATCCCCACATGTACTCAGGCTGTCTAGCAGCCGCAAATCATGCAGCTACAGTGACAGAGACTAAATCTCGGAGCACATCTAAATACTCTGAGATCACCCAAACATGCTCAGGGAATCTCGAGTTGCGAGTGTACTCACTCATGACTAGTTACTACAGCTTACTGGTCACTACAATGGCAGTTTGCAATTTTCACTCCACAACATTCATTGCCGCTTGTTTCTGGAAAATACCCTACTGCTGTAGATAAAATCTCCAAGGGGTATAGTTTACCAAATTGGGTCACTTGAGGGGGATTCTACTCTTCTAGCAATTAGGGGCTCTGTATATGGAGTCCGCAAACTCTTCTAGGAAGATCTGCGCTCCAAGAGGGACAAATTTTGGTGTAATTTTTATTCACTTCTTGTGTGAAAATGTAAAATCTGGGGCAAAAACAACATTTTAGTGGTAAAAATGTAGTTATTTAGTCTTCACTGCACAAAAGTATAAAATTCTGTGACAGACTAATGTTGTCAATATGATCACTGCACCCATAGATGAATTCATTGAGAGGTTTAGTTTGTAAAATCGGGTCACTTATGGAGGTTCTGCTGTTCTGGGAACTAATAGGCTCTCCCAATGGGTCATGTCACCTGCGAACCATAACATTAAAATCTGATGCTCCATGCCTTCTGATCTTTGCACTGTGCCTGAAAAATATTTCATGATTATATGTAGGGCATTGGTGCACTCAGGAAAAAATGGACCTCAGTTTGCTGTAAAAAAAATTTCCTGTTAGCCATTAGAAAAATTAAAAACTTGGGGCTAAAACAAAATTTTAGTGGTAAAAATGTAATTTTTCCTTTCTTCACAGATTAGTGGTATAAAACATCTGTGAGGCACATATGTTGTCAATATGATCACTGCACCCCTATATGACTTCATTGAGGAGTATAGCTTGTAAAATGAGTTCACATATAGGGGGTTTCTGTTGTTCTGGCAACTCAGGGGATCTGCGAATGTGACATGGCACCTTGAAACCATTCCAGCAAAATCTGAACTCCAATATAGCCCACTTCAGTTTTTAGAATGGTGTCACTTTGTGGTACATTCTATCATATGGACCCCTCAAAATGACTCCAAATGTGATGTGGTCCCTTAAAAAAATGGTGTTGTAAAAATAAGAAATCGCTGGTCAACTTTTAACCCTTATAACTTCCTAACAAAAAAAAATTTTGGTTTCAAAATTGTGTTGATGTAAAGTAGACATGTGCAAAATTTGTGAAATATTTGCGAAATTTCTGTTTCTTCCACAAATAAAAGCAAGTGATATAAAAGAAATTTTACCACTATCATGAATTACAATATGATGAGGTATGTAGCAATAAGTCTGGAGTGCTTGAATAGATCCCACTCATTCTGAGAATGATTTTTGAGACATAGTTTACTTCATATTTGAAGTAAAATTTGTTCACTATGGCTTACATTTATTTGTGAATAAAGCTGAAATTTTGCAAAAATTTTGCAATTTTCAAAATTTTAATTTTTATGCCTTTACATCAGACAGGTATGTCACAAAATAGTTAATAAATAACATTTCCCACCGGTCTACTTTACATCAGCTTAGTTTTTTAAACTTTTTTTTGTTAGTAAGTTATAAGGGTTAAAAGTTGTCAAGCAATTTCTAATTTTTGCAAGAAAATTTACAAAACCATTTTTTGAGGGACCACATTACATTTGAAGTGACTTGGAGGTGTCTATATGACATGAAATACACAAAAATGACACCATTTTGAAAACCGCACCCCTCATGGTGCTTACAACCACATTCAAGAAGTTTATTAACCCTTCAAGTGCTTCACAGGAATAAATTGAATGTGGAAGAAAAAATGGCTAACTTTTTTTAGAACAATTTTAATTTAAACAAATTGTATTTTATTATTTACAAGGGTAACAGGAGAAAATGGACCCCAATATGTGTTTTGCAATATCTTCTGAGCACATCAGTACTTCAAATATGGGATAAAACTAATGTTTGAGCACACGGTAGGGCTTGGAAAAGAAGGTGCGCCGTTTATCTTTTTGAATGCAAAATTTTTTGGAATAATTAGTGGATGTCATATAGCATTTGGAGAGGCCCTGATGTGTCTAAACAGTGAAAATCCCATAAGTGACAGTATTTTGGGATCTAGATCCCTCAGTGAACTTACCTAGATGTTTGTTGATCACATTTAACCCCTAGGTGCTTCACATAAGTATATAATATTGAGTCGTGAAATTAAAAAAATCACATTTCACAAAATAATGTTTTTTTGTCTCAAATTTTGCATTTTCTTAAGGGTAACAGGAGAAATTGCCCCATACAATTTATTGTGCAATTTCTTTTGAGTACACCAATACCCAATATGTGGAGTAAAACTACTGTTTGGGTGCATGGCAGGGCTTGGAAGGGAAGCAGTGCCATTTGACTTTTTGAATATAAAATTTGCTGGAATAATTAGCAGACACCATGTTGTGTTTAGAGAGCCCCTGATGTGCCTAGACCCCTCAGGGAGCTTATCTAGATGTGTGGTGAGCACTTTAAACCCCCAGGTGCTTCCATATGTGGGAGAGAACTATTGTTTTGGCGCACAGCAGGGCACAGAAAGGAATTAGTGACGTTTTGGAAAACATAATTTAATGGAAAGGTCTGTGAGTGTCATTTTGCATTTGAAGAGCCCCTGTTGTTCCTAAGCAGTGTAAATCCCCTCAAGTAACTCCCTTTTGTAATCTATACCCCTCAAGGAATTTATTTAGACATGTGCTGAGCAATTTTGAACCAACAAGTGCTTCACAGAATTTTACAACGTTGAACTGTAAATTAAAAAATGTTTCTCACAAAAATGTTATTTTAGCACCAACAAGGATAGCAGGAGAAAATGGATGTCAAAATTTGTTCTGCAATTTCTCCTGAATATAGCAATGTGGTTAAAAACTGTTTTTGAAGCACAGTGCAAAGCTCAGAAGGGTAGAATCGCCATATTGGTTTTCAGGTTTTGCTGGAATGGTTTGATAGTGCCATGTCAAATAGGCAGAGCCCCCGAGGTGCCAGAAGAGCAGAACCCTCTATAAGAGACCCTTTTTCAAAATTACACCTCTCAATTAATTCATCTAAGAGTTCATTGATCATGTTGACACTACAGGTGTATCACAAAATTTTATTCCATTGAGCAATAAAGAAATCATAATTACATTTTTAAGACCAAAATTTAGTTTTAGCCAAAATGTTACATTTTCACATGAGGAAATTGGTAAAAATGTCACCAAAATTTGTCACCAAGTTTCTGCTGAATGTAGAAATACCCTATACACTAGTGCTTAGTAAT
Organism: Dendrobates tinctorius; assembly: GCF_039654945.1. Taxonomy (NCBI): domain Eukaryota; kingdom Metazoa; phylum Chordata; class Amphibia; order Anura; family Dendrobatidae; genus Dendrobates; species Dendrobates tinctorius. The sequence continues at coordinate 5,908,083 of NW_027361694.1, forward strand.
ATGGTGAGATTTGGGAGGGATGGAGCTCTATTTGCCATGAGTAGCACAAACTTTTCTATAAGAATTTGCAGACTCCATGTACAGAGCCCCTAAATGCTAGAAGAGCAGAATTCCCCCTCAGGTAACCTCATTTATTTAATGATAAACCTTTGGTAATTTATCTACATGTGTAGTGACGATTTTGACTCCATGGGTGTTTTCCAGAAACAAGTTGCCGTGGATGTTGCTGGATGAAAATTGGAAAATGCCATTGTAGTGTCCAGCACGTTGTAGCGCCCAGTGTGTTGTAGTGACCAGTATGTGGTAGTGCCCAGCTTATGCTTCAGGAAACATGCACTTATAAATTAGGTGGGCTATTATCGCTACAGAAATGTCAAACATGCGGATGATAAATGTGATTTAGGCACACTGGGGTTCCGAAGGGAGGGGGGCATTTGGATTTGGAAGCTCAAAAGTTGCTGAATTTTTATTTGGGGGGGCAAGGAGCAATTTCACTTTTCCACAGCCTTTGTACACCCAGTAACATGGAAGCCCCCTATATTTCCATTGACAGATGACAGACCTGAGTGGAGAATTTTTTTAGTGGTTTGAATTAAAGCTTTTATTGGGAACATTTTACATAACATTTGGGATCACATTGATACTGCACTCTATGATGTGCACTTACAGGCACATCTCAAAAAATTAGAATATCATCAAAAAGTTAATTTATTTCAGTTCTTGAATAAAAAAAGTGAAACTCATATAGAGTCCTTACATACAGAGTGATCTATGTCAAGTATTCATTTCTGTTAATGTTGATGATTTTTGGCTTACAGCCAATGAAATCCCAAAAGTCATCTCAGCAAATTAAGATACTTTGTAAGTACAGTATAAGTAGTAAGTGCGCATTTGTGGGGCATGAGTTCCCTTTTGATTACCTTTTTGCATTCTGAGTATGATGATTAATTCAGGACTTTGAACTTTTATACTGATTCTAATGGTGATGCTAGATATTTTCTGAATTCAAAGAGGAGTGAGCATGATGTATATTTCATCGGCCACACTAAGTTTCCTTGTTCAGCCACAGCATCTTCAGTCCTTAGGCTAGGTTCACATTGCACTAGGCAAGTCCATCTAACGGACCCATTTTTATGTAGCCAAAACGCTATGTAACGGACATTGTAACACACCCATAGACTTTCATTAATGTAATACATCGTAACGCATGTCAAAATTGGCATGCGTTTGCAATATTCAGTTTTTTTGTGATGCACCTTCCAACACAGCCTGCAGCATTTTTGGGTCCGGCACAGTGAAAGCATGGGTAACGTAGCGTTATTTCTGCCATTGAAGTCTATTGCAAACGCAGCCAGACGCAAATCAAACAAAATGTCCAAATGAAACCATGCGTTGGGTTGCGTTAATGAGGGTTTTCCATGTGGTCATGTGACAGGAAATATGATTTCAGTCATTTTGGAGCATACACTCTGCAGACCCACTCTTCAGAATGCCTGCTGCACAGGGTGTCTAGTGTGTGAGCGACCTGAGGCAATGTAAGTACAATTATTTGTGTATATATACATCCTTTGAGTGTGAAGTTGCCGTCCGATGTATGTGTACTAAATATATGTTTTTTTATGTACACAGATGTCGAATAGTGAGGGATCAAGCCAAAGCAGCATGTCTGCCGTCTTCTCATCGGAATCGGTAAAAGTCTTGCCATTTATAAAAAGCCATTAAAAATGTTGCATGACACTCTAGTGTATTGAGGGGAATCATGTGTAATCATGTATTTATTGCAAATTGTAAGAATCTTCAGATCCAAAACTGACCAGGCCACCCCCCAAAAAAAACAAACAACTAAACCGACCAAAAAGGTACATGCCAGAAAATATTTTCTTTTTTTCAATATAAATTGCAACATGAATCGTAAAACTCCTTTTTCTCTAAATTGTAGGTTATTCCACAACAAAAAATAAACAGCCTCGCCGTGTTTCATCACCTCATCTTGAAGTGGTAATTATCACACAAAGTATACATTTTTAACCAACCAAAATTAAATTTAAAATTTTTTTTCACCAAATCATTATAGATACAAAACATAAAAAACACATGAAACACCACAAAATAACGTTTAAAATTCTTTTTTTTTTAAACAAACTACATTCATTTCATAACAGTAACCAAAGCAAACAGTACATGGACACACAAACATTACTATAAACTAATAACATTAGAGTATAAAGGCCCCGTCACACACAGCGATATCGCCAGCTAGATCGCTGATTTTGTGATGCCTCAGCGATCTCGCCAGGGATATCGATGTGTGTGACATGGATCAGCGACCGTCCCCCCTGCCAGGTATCGCTGATTGTGCAGGATCGTCCTGGGCCTTTTTTTGATCGTTGGTCTCCTGCTGGCCAGCACGCATTGCTGCGTGTGGCAGCGGGAGAGCAACAATCAGCCACGCTGCACGTTGGTTTCCAATGTAAACAGCAGGTATCTAGGAGCCGCGCAGCTTTTAGTTACCCGCTGTTTACCTTGGAAACCAGCGTGCACGCTGGTTTCCAAGGTAAACAGTGGGTAACCAAGAGTTGCGCGGCTCTTAGATATCTGCTGTTTACATTGGAAACCAGCTTGCTCGCTGGTCCTGATCACTGGTGGGGCTGTCTCTGTGACAGCTCACCAGCGATCAGCTAACTATGTCCCAGCGATCCCATCCACGTTGGATCGTTGGTGGGATCGCTGGGACATTGATGCGTGTAATAGGGCCCTAAGTTTTAAAAAGCTGAAAGTGTTAAAAATTTACAAATTGCTGAAAGATATTGTTTTTTAGGGGATGTGCTAAATGTATTCTGAACAAAAAACCTATAAAAACTTTGTGTTTACATAGTCCAGGTAGCCATCAAAAAAAGAAGGCACATTAAGGTTGATGAAAAGCCCTTGGACATCAAAAATGAGACACTGACAACATTGGTGCAAGCGAATCCATCCATATGGGATCAAAGTGACAGCTCGCACAATGATGATATTATTAAAAATCGGAGGTCGTGGGAACCAATAATTTGCAAGTTGGATCCACGGTATCTGTCAAAGTCCTCCTCCTCTCAAAAAAAAAAATTGGTAATGAACAGTCAATTGAAATCTATGTTCATTAAAGATTGTGAAATGTTCATAAAAGATTGCAAAAGAGAAATAATTATTTTTTTGTTTGTAATTTTTATTGTAGCTGATGCAGTCTATACCCGCTGGAGATCCAATAGAGATAGATATGTCCGTGACTACTGGAACAGCCAAAACACGCCCAGTGGATCTTCCGGCAAGCGAGTGACCCCGTATATTCACTATGAGCAATTGATGTTTCTACAGAAAACATCCCAGCGATCATAAGTAAACAGTAATGTTATTGTTTTTACTGGTAATGTTTGAGAGCAACAAGTGTTTCTGAAATTTTTTTTTTTAATTTTGGTAGAACAATCTGCAGTACAGCTGCGCCTTGAGAGGCAGAGGCACCAGAGCCATCTCAACAGGAAACAAGCCAGCAGACAGGCACTGAAGATGTGTCTGTCCTAAGCAAGAAACGATCAATGGACAGTAGTACTGTGGCTCCTGTTGTCAGTCGCCATTTGCAAGCACAGCGCAGACGCAAGCGATCATCTGCCAAAGATGAAGTCGATGCCATAATTGTTGATGGACTTCAATGGTTAGAGGATCTGTGTCGCAGCGAACACAGAGATATAAGACGTGAAATAAAGGACTTGCAATCGCAAGAATCAGTGTATGCAGCCAATGAGTGGAAGCTCCTGCTTTTATCGTATGTCCCTTTAGCCCAAAAGATACCACCGCACAGAAATTTACTGTTTTGACAAAGATTTCATGATCTATTCGATTAATTTTTGGCCCCTCAGGAACACACTTCCTCGAAAACAAAGACAAGTGCAGGGCATTGTACCATGGACATGCCATCATACCAGGCACCAACACAATTCAGAGGCCAAGGTGAACCTGGTATGGAAATGCACAGGCAATGTAGCAGTCCAGCTTACAGTTGCACCGACAAAACGGCCGCGCAATACCACAGTCTGTAAACATTTTTTTAAAAATTACATAGTTCAGCAATATAGCCTTGACAAGTTTTGTTTAACCCAAGTTAAATTTGAATATTTTTGTACATCCCTATGGGATCACATATGTTGAATATGTCTACCAACATTTTGAGTGGGAGACCATTGTATTCAAGACTTGTTATAAACTGTTTTATTATTCAAAATTTAATGAGAGTTTTATTACATGGAAACATATATTGCAAATTTGGGTATCACTACTGAAAGAACCAAAAAGGAATACCTACAAACATTGCACATATGCCAATAAATAACAGATTACTTAAAAATATCACATATGGATGATTTGCCATGGAAACAGACATTCATTGACAAAATAATTAACAAATAGATCACGAATCTGCATATCCTCAACCGGGAAACAAACAGTAGTTGACTCAATGCTCATGAGGTTCGACTCACAGTCATCGGGGTCAACCAGCAAGGGTTCATGTCTCGACACAAAATTGTGCAGGCAGATGCAAGCCTTCACTACACGGTCCACATTTTCAGATTGTAGCTGCATGCAAGTTAGTAAGATCCACCATTTTGCAGCCAAAATAACAAATGTACATTCCACATAACGCCTTGCCCGACTCAAGCGATAATTGAAAATGCATCTGGTGTCGTTTAGACTGTGGCTTGAGTATGGCTTTATCAGATTTCTTCCAAGTTGAGACGCCTCATCCCCAACTAAAACATAGGGCAAACTTGGGCCTTCCGTGCCCGGAAGAGGTCTTGCTGAGAGTATGCTGAAGTGGTTGCTGTACAAACATTTCCCCATGTTGGACTCTTTTAAGACTCTGGAATAGAGTTGAGCGACTTTGGTCGGATTGGGTTTCATGATGAAACTGGTCCGACTAGGGCAAAAAAAGTCGGAGTTTCGACCGAAACCTGACCCCAATGCAAGTCAATGGGGAATAAAAGTTGGCATTGAGCGGATGAAATACCTCAAATTCAAATAAATATATATGAACCAATGATGCATATTTACAAGGCTGAAAAAAGGCAGTAAGAAATCCTACTGCTTGATGCAGAATCAAAAGTGCAGATCTAATGTGCAGGAAGAAATAGCGCCCAATACAACCTGAACCAAGGCAATGGAACCATGCACCTAGACCAAGTAGCACATCCAGCTGGAGCAGCATATGAACCAAGTAATTAGGAAAGCGGTGAGGGAGGCAGGAGCCCACGGATGCCCGACACGTTACGCCAGGAGACCTGGCTTCATCGGGGGCAGTACCCAGTGTGTATCAAAGCATCACATAAATACCTTTAGATGATGTAGTTTGTCAGGGATCAGCTGGAGGATATAGGCGTGTTAATCCCTGCTTGCCGAGACCGGCGTGTGACGCGGGAGGAAATGATGTCAGACCTTTGTCTGCGCAGGCTCGAGGTCGGCGGTGAGGACATCACCGGGAAATACAAAGATGGCCGATAACATAATCAACAGCGCATGCGCCAGTCGGCACACACGCTCATACTAAGAATCCGGACTTAGAGAACACAAAAGGTTTGCTCATGCGCAGTCAAGATGAATCCAAACTTAGTGCATAAGAGAGGGAGGGTGCATGCAAGGAGTTGCAAAAGACCGGATATACTAAGCATGACTCATGCCCTCAATATAAAGCGACCATAGAACAACCCTGGAAGGAATATTAACCTCATTTAGGGCCTGTCACTGACAACCCATGTAAATCACAACTGCATGTCAAAGCCTGCTGACATAAGGATGAGGTATATTAAAGACATACTAGAATACCCTTCATAAAAAAACATGATTTTTTAAGACAGATAGAAACTAGTTCATCTGTCATAGAAGTAAGATAATACCCAGATGCTTAAAGAATCAATAAAGCAACAAGTTAATATATCAGCGGAGATTGTATAATGAAAAAAGAGAATTTTCTATATATATATACGCGCAATACGTATGTAAAGACATCACTGATATTGTGCCATAGCGAAACGTGGCTATAATAACAAACACCAGTAATAAACCAAAAAATGCTAAAAAAATCATGCACAAATCATATATAAATACAAGCAAATGGTCAAGTAAGACAAGAAGTCAAATATCAGAAGATTCTCTTCATGCTGAAGACATGGCGACCTGGAGGAAAACTCATTTCTTCATAAATGCCGGAACCTGATGTAGATTTTCAAAAAGAATATTCACGAAATATAGCCTAAGACAACATCTGGGCAAAAAAAGGAGAAAGAGCAGGTGTGAGAAAAAGGCAATAAATAAGAGTATACGGATAGTAAATCCATATAAGTGGAACAGAAGTGGTAATACTCCACAAAAAAAGGGGGGGAGGGTTTAGAGCTGTTTATAAAATCCGGTAAAGAGAAGCTCTTCATTAAGCCCATGGGGGGGTGAGGCTTTTAACGCTGTGGATCCATTTTGATTCACATCTGAGAAGTCTTTTAGCCAAATCCCCCCCTCTGATGTTTTCCAATACCTGCTCAAGGCCCATTACCTTCAAACCCGTAATTCGTCCCTGATGGACATTCAGGAAGTGAGATGCTACCGATGAAATACTCTTTCCTTTTTCCAGGTCCTTCTTCGCCATGGAGACATTAGAGATATGTTGTTGAACTCTGCGACGAAGCTCTTGTGTTGTCTGTCCCACATAAACCCACGGACAGTTGCAAATTAAAGCATAAACCAAATTTCATGTCTTGCAATTGAAAAAGGTCCTGCTAGGTTTGATCTGAAACGGAAAGACAGAGTGTAAAGCCATCCTGGGCAAACATCAGTTGGCACACATTACAATTCCCGCAGGGGTAAGTAATAATAATAATACATTTTAGTTCTATAGCGCCGACATATTCCGCAGCACTTTACATTTCAGAGGGGTTTTGTACAGACAATAGACATTACAGCATAACAATAATCACATAGATTATAACAAATACCAAGAGGAATGAGGGCCCTGCTCGCAAGCTTACAGTCTATGAGGAAAGAGGTAGACACGAAAGGTGGGTGGTAACAGTTGCCCTGATTGTTTGGACCAGCCATAATGTTAAGTGTGTAACAGTACAGGCACAGAGGGATAATGGATGCATAAAGCATGTGGGAGCATAATACGGGGAACCTGGTTATGGTAAAACTTTTGGTTGTGCCACACAGGGATAGATTAGGTTAATGTGTTGAGGCGATAGGCCAGTCTGAATAAATGCGTTTTCAGGGCACGTTTAAAATTGTGGGGATTGGGGACTAATCGTATTGACCTGGGAAGTGCATTCCAAAGAATTGGCACAGCACGTGTAAAGTCTTGGATATGGGAGTGGGAGGTTCTGATTATTGAGGATGCTAACCTCAGGTCATCAGCAGAACGGAGGGCACGGGTAGGGTGGTATACTGAAACAAGGGAGGAGATGTAGGGTTGTGCTGAGCCATGGAGGGCTTTGTGGGTGAGGGTAATAAGTTTATACTGAATTCTGGAGTGGATGGGTAGCCAGTGTAATGACTGGCACAAGGCAGAGGCATCGGTGTAACGATTGGTGAGGAAAATGATCCTGGCTGCAGCATTCAAGACAGATTGGAGAGGGGAGAGTTTGGTAAGAGGGAGACCGATTAGAAGAGAGTTACAATAGTCAAGACGAGAATGAATAAGAGAAACAGTAAGAGTTTTTGCAGAGTCAAAAGTAAGAAAAGGTCGAATTCTAGAAATGTTTTTGAGGTGCAGATGACAAGAGTGAGCCAGTGATCGAATGTGGGGGTCAAAGGAAAGCTCGGAGTCAAGTATGACCCCAAAACAGTGGGCATGTTGCTGGGGAGTAATAGTGGAAACACACACAGAAATGGCAATGTTGGGTATAGGTACATTTGTAGAGGGAGGAAACACAAGGAGTTCAGTCTTTGACAGGTTCAGTTTCAGACATAGTGAGGACATGATGTTAGACACAGCGTTTAGACAATCACCGGTGTTTTTGCACCACGAGCCCATACTGGGGTGCGCCTGTCTGTATCCTGTTCATCTAGACACTGTTCACATGTTCAGGTTTTAAATACATTAGATAGGGACTACTCCGTGAAGGGTTACCATGACGTGGTGGAGCAGCTTGCTATACAGTTTTTGCAAAAAATGTATCGACTAAATACCCTGTATTTGTTATCCAGCACTTGCTGATTACTGTCATATTTTTTACTGCAGAGTATTTTTGCAAATTTGCCATTTTGTGTTTTCTTGTTGTGTTTCAGCCAGCGGGTGGCGTGAACACTGTCTGACTGACTTGTTCACACTTGTGCATGTCACATATGTTTTTAATCACCGGTGTTTTCTAGAAAGGCTGGCGTGATGTCAGGAGAAGAAGCATATAATTGGGTGTAATCAGCATAGAGATGGTACTGGAAACCAAATCTACTGATTGTTTGACCAATATGGGCAGTGTACAAGGAGAAAAGGAGTGGGCCTAGAACCGATCCTTGAGGAACCCCAACAGTAAGGGGAAGGTGAGAGGAGGAGGAACCAGCAAAAGATACAGTAAAGGAGCGGTCACAGAGATAGGAGGAGAACCAGGAGAGAACGGTGACCTTGAGGCCAATGGAACGGAGCATAGTGAGGAGGAGCTGATGATCCACAGTGTCGAATGCTGCAGAGAGATCCAAGAGAATTAGCATGGAGTAATGACCATTTGATTTAGCTGTTAGTAGATCATTAGAGACTTTAGTGAGGGCAGTTTCAGTAGAGTGTAAAGAGCAAAAACTGCATTGGAGACAGTCGAGAAGAGAGTTATCAAAGAGATAGCGGATAAGACGGGAGTGGACCAGGCATTCCAGGAGTTTAGAGATGAAGGGAAGATTAGAGACAAGTCTATATTTAGTGGCACAGTTTTGGTTGAGGGATGGTTTTTTAAGTAGTGGATGTATGATGGCATGCTTAAATGAGGAGGGAAAGATACCAGAAGAGAGAGAGAGGTTAAATATTTTAGATAGGTGAGGGGTGACAGCAGGGAAAAGGGATTGGAGGAGATGTGACGGAAATGGGTCACTGGTGCAAGTGGTTGGGCAAGAAGATGCAAGGAGCCTGCTTACTTCTTCTTCTGTGACTGGTTCAAAATCAGAGAGTGAGCTAGATGCAGTGGGGAGGGAGGACAGTGCATGGTATGAGGTGATTGGGAGATAATTTCCTGTCAAATCAGGCCAATTTTTTCTTTGAAGTAATTGGCCAGATCGTCAGCTCGGAGCTCCGTGGTTGGGGCCTGTACTCTTGGGTTGAGTAGAGAATGAAAAGTGTCAAAGAGACGTTTTGGGCTATTGGACAGTGAGGAGATGAGGGTGTTGAAATAGGTTTGTTTGGAGAGGTGAAGGGCAGTGTTGTATGTTCTAAGCATAAACTTATAATGGATGAAATCTTCATGTAGATTGTATTTTCTCCACAGACGTTCGGTGCACCTGGAGCACCGCTGCAGCAAACGTGTTTGCAGGGTGTGCCAGGGTTGTCGCCGTCTGTGTTGTGGTGTTCTATTTATAGGGGGTGCAAATTCATCCAGGGCACTTTGAAGTGTTTCATTGTAATGCTTCAATGCAGAATCAGGACATGAGAGAGAGGCGATAGGGGCCAATGAAGACTGCAAGTTCTTCATAAGTTTCTGGGTGTTAATGGCCTGTATGTTTCTATAAGTATGGACAATGGGGGTGACCTGAGCAGCCTGGCTGTTCTTGATAGAGAATGAAAGAAGATTGTGGTCAGAGAGCGGGAGAGGGGAGTTTGCAAAATCATCCACTGTACAAAGCCGAGAGAAGACCAATTCGAGGGAGTTTCCGTCTTCATGCGTTGGAGAATTAGTAAGCTGCGAAAGGTCAAACGAGGAGGTTAGAGATAAAAGGTGAGTAGCAGATGGGGAGAGGGGAAGATCAATGGGGATGTTGAAATCTCCCATGATGAGGGTAGGGATGTCACAGGAGAGAAAATGTGGAAGCCAAGGGGCAAAATGATACAGGAACTGATGGGAGGGGCCGAGAGGACGATACACCACCGCCACTCGCATGGAGAAGGGGGTGTAGAGTCTGACGGCATGGACCTCAAAAGAAGGGAAGACTAGTGAGGGTAGTTGAGGGATAACCTGAAAGGTACATTTTGGTGATAGGAGCAGACCAACGCCTCCACCTGCTCTATTGCCTGATCTTGGGGTATGAGAGAAGTGTAGTTCCCCATATGAAAGAGCAGCATCAGCGGTAGTGTCTGACTGCTGGATCCAGGTTTCAGTAAGAGCCAGGAGGTTAAGAGAATTAGAAAGGAAAAAGTCATGAGTGAAGGAGAGTTTGTTACACACTGAGCGAGAATTCCAAAGTGCACAATTAACAGAGACAGATGTCATGAAGGGAATATTAATAAGATTAGAGGGGTTTCTGAGTGTAGCAGTTGGGGGGTTTGACTTTCTATAACATGGGGGACAAGGGTTGGGAGCAATGTCTCCTGCGACTAGGAGAAGAAGGATAGAAAGAGTGAGCAGATGGTTAAGTGATTTGTGAGAGCGTCTCTTATGTTGAATGTGCAAAACAGAAGCCGCGGAGACACCATCACGTGTTTCTCAACGCAAGCAATGACCAGCCAGGTCTTTGCCCGGGAAGGAACAACCACGGGAAGGGCAGTCTCCAATGAAGGAAACCACCTATGCCAAAACATGGTATCCATCCACATACAGATGTTTCGGGGTATTGCCCCTCATCAGTGTGGAGTAGGAAACTGGCTGGTAGGAGCAATGCCTAGTAAAAAAGACTATGAAGAGGAGGATGAATGAACTCATGGAGTTCAACATCCGACACTGCGGAGACACCATCACGTGTTTCTCAACGCAGTGATTCTAGAGCACTGCCCCAATCCCTTATGGGAAATATGTAAAACATGCAAAACAGAAGCCACGGAGACACCATCACGTGTTACTCAACGCAAGCAATGACCAGCCAGGTCTTTGCCCGGGAAGGAACAACCACGGGAAGGGCAGTCTCCAATGAAGGAAACCACCTATGCCAAAACATGGTATTCATCCACATACAGCTGTTTCGGGGTATTGCCCCTCATCAGTGTGGAGTAGGAAACTGGCTGGTAGGAGCAATGCCTAGTAAAAAGACTATGAAGAGGAGGATGAATGAACTCATGGAGATCAACATCCGACACTGCGGAGACACCATCACGTGTTTCTCAACGCAGTGATTCTAGAGCACTGCCCCCATCCCTTATGGGAAATATGTAAAACATGCAAAACAGAAACCGCGGAGACACCATCACGTGTTTCTCAGCGCAAGCAATGACCAGCCAGGTCTTTGCCCGGGAAGGAACAACCACGGGAAGGGCAATCTCCAATGAAGGAAACCACCTATGCCAAAACATGGTATCCATCCACATACAGCTGTTTCGGGGTATTGCCCCTCATCAGTGTGGAGTAGGAAACTGGCTGGTAGGAGCAATGCCTAGTAAAAAGACTATGAAGAGGAGGATGAATGAACTCATGGAGATCAACATCCGACACTGCGGAGACACCATCACGTGTTTCTCAATGCAGTGATTCTAGAGCACTGCCCCCATCCCTAATGGGAAATATGTAAAACACACTGATGAGGGGCAATACCCAGAAACAGCTGTATGTGGATGGATAACATGTTTTGGCATAGGTGGTTTCCTTCATTGGAGACTGCCCTTTCCGTGGTTGTTCCTTCCCGGGCAAAGACCTGGCTGGTCATTGCTTGCGTTGAGAAACACGTGATGGTGTCTCCGCAGCTTCTGTTTTGCATGTTTTACATATTTCCCATAAGGGATGGGGGCAGTGCTCTAGAATCACTGCGTTGAGAAACACGTGATGGTGTCTCCGCAGTGTCGGATGTTGATCTCCATGAGTTCATTCATCCTCCTCTTCATAGTCTTTTTACTAGGCATTGCTCCTACCAGCCAGTTTCCTACTCCACACTGATGAGGGGTAATACCCCAAAACAGCTGTATGTGGATGGATACCATGTTTTGGCATAGGTGGTTCCCTTCATTGGAGACTGCCCTTCCCGTGGTTGTTCCTTCCCGGGCAAAGACCTGGCTGGTCATTGCTTGCGTTGAGAAACACGTGATGGTGTCTCCGCGGCTTCTGTTTTGCATGTTTTACATATTTCCCATAAGGGATGGGGCAGTGCTCTAGAATCAATGCATTGAGAAACACGTGATGGTGTCTCCGTGGCTTCTGTTTTGCATGTTTTACATATTTCCCATAAGGGATGGGGGCAGTGCTCTAGAATCACTGCGTTGAGAAACACATGATGATGTCTCCGCAGTGTTGGATGTTGATCTCCATGAGTTCATACATCCTCCTCTTCATAATCTTTTTACTAGGCATTGCTCCTACCAGCCAGTTTCCTACTCCACACTGATGAGGGGCAATACCCCGAAACAGCTGTATGTGGATGGATACCATGTTTTGGCATAGGTGGTTTCCTTCATTGGAGACTGCCCTTCCCGTGGTTGTTCCTTCCCGGGCAAAGACCTGGTTGGTCATTGCTTGCGTTGAGAAACACGTGATGGTGTCTCCGCGGCTTCTGTTTTGCATGTTTTACATATTTCCCATAAGGGATGGGGGCAATGCTCTAGAATCACTGCGTTGAGAAACACGTGATGGTGTCTCCGCAGTGTCGGATGTTGATCTCCATGAGTTCATTCATCCTCCTCTTCATAGTCTTTTTACTAGGCATTGCTCCTACCAGCCAGTTTCCTACTCCACACTGATGAGGGGCAATACCCCAAAACAGCTGTATGTGGATGGATACCATGTTTTGGCATAGGTGGTTTCCTTCATTGGAGACTGCCCTTCCCGTGGTTGTTCCTTCCCGGGCAAAGACCTGGCTGGTCATTGCTTGCGTTGAGAAACACGTGATGGTGTCTCCGCGGCTTCTGTTTTGCATGTTTTACATATTTCCCATAAGGGATTGTGGCAGTGCTCTAGAATCACTGCGTTGAGAAACACGTGATGGTGTCTCCGCAGTGTCGGATGTTGATCTCCATGAGTTCATTCATCCTCCTCTTCATAGTCTTATGTTGAATGGTGGTACCGTAGATCCTGGTCCCTCTATTCAGTCTTACCGTTGGACGAACAAAATGGCTATGACAAAGCCGGTCCTTCAAATTCCTGGCATGCCTAGCTATCAAATTTGGGGTAGATGAGATATAGGGGGCCAGTTTTGGTTCACTCAATAAAATATACCAACTGCGGTCCAGTAATTTACGTATATCATGCCAATGACATAGCACAGTCACATGCGTTAACACAAGCGTTAACGCGAGGGCAAATTTAGATAAAATTTTGCTCATTTCGGCACATCTGTTTAACGGATCCATTAAATGGATTCTGCAAAACACAATTTGAACCTATCCTTAGTGTTATCTTTTTCTTGGTGCTTCTTCAAACAAGCTTCAAACTCAAGTTTACTTTGAAATTTTTGCCTGGGAGAGACCATGAAGATGCTGGATAACTACTTTGTGTTTTGTTGCTGTGCTAAATCTTGTCATGGTGTTTGACTTGAGACAGTAAAATATCTTCCACAATCTCATCTTTGTACCAGAGTTCGGTTGTTCCTTACCCAGATGAAAATAAGGTGTTTTGAAAGTATAAAGTTTGGAGTGGCCCTACTTTTTAGGCAAATTATTTGGAGTGGAATAGAGTTCAATTCAATTTTTGCTAAAATCTATATTCTTTAGAATGTCAATTTTTTTGTAATTTACTATGCACAATTTCAGCAAAATGTTGGCTGTCTGGCCACTGTTTTGCTGAACAATAGAGGACCAGTAAAAGGTCAAACAGCAAAAGAGCAGACAAACACTCAACTTAACGCTCATCACTCAAGACATCTCTGCAGCTTGCTCTCCATTGTATGGTCCTTGGCACATCTTTTTCAGTGGGCTAAAACTTTGAGCATGCTAGGCCAGGACTTCAGGTCACAACTGGACACTGTATATCATTGGCTTTGTTGGAGATAAAAGTCCTAGCTAAAAGTGTGGTCTGTAAGTTTGTCACAGTGTTTGCTGTAACCTTATGGTACTCACTTTGGTGAATATTAGGCATTTATTTTTTGTTTTTTGTTTTTATTTTTTTTCCAAATCTTGCATTTATTATGCCCTAAGGTACATTGAAATTTTGGAGAATTAGTTATACATATTAAACTTCCTTGTAAAATCTGTGAGATTTTGGGAATTCATGAGTCACCAGACACACACATCTCTAGTGATCATGTATGAGTATGAACTTGCTGCACTTTTTCCTCCTCTGAAGAAGAAAAGTTTTATTATTGTAATGTCCTGCATCTTTGTGAATATCGCGATGTACTGTAATGTGCCATGCGAAATGTAATATTTTTCTGTGTAATATATAGAGTGTGATAAGTATTGTAAGTATTATATGCATAGTGTGTAGCAGTGTTATATGTAGTGTTGTTAATGCATAATGATGCCCAAGGAAGACGAGAGCAGCGAAACAGCGCCTGATGGTTATCGAGTGAACATAGTCTGCATTTCTGACTTGTGTCATCTTCAGGTAAATATATAATCTTTATTTTGATATAGTGCTAACATATTCCGCAGCGCTTTACAGTTTGCACACATTATCATCACTGTCCCCGATGGGGCTCACAATCTAAATTCCCTAACTGTATGGCTTTTGGAATGTAGGAGGAAACCGGAGTACCCGGAGGAAACAGACGCAAACCCAGGGATAACATACAAACTACTTGCAGATGTTGTCATGGGTGGGATTTGAACCCAGGACTCCAGTGCTGCAATGCTAACCCCTGAGCCACCGTGCTGCCCAGATATCACACTGGTGATTTATATTGAGACAACCATATTGACTCTATGTCAGAAAAGGATTTTGCTCTCTTCTCTCTAGATCTGATATCTAGGAGGGTATGATGTAGGTATAGAACACAATTATTTTAAAGGTCCCAAGAATCATTAGGATCAACACATTACCCCTATAGCACCTGGTATTTACCATCTTACTCTTGTTACACTGAGAATTGTTATTATTTGGGTATGAGTATACTAATGAAGATTGTCACTGCATTTGCACTTTAATGACCTATAAGCTGATCGATTTTGCAATATCTTTGTATTTATTTTACAGCTGTATGTATTCCACTGCCTCTACCTTTTGATAAATTGCACAGCATAATTTTTATATGGCCTACTATATTATCTAATTGAATTTGCTTTGTCCCCACCTATCACTTTCTAGTTTGGTATAGATTCATGTCTGAACGCGATTGTCATTTATGGACTATAATATTTGACTAATATTGAAGACTAATATTAAAGTGCCTTACAATAAACTGCTTTTTCTAGACATATTGGAGTAATAATGTATAGTAATATAATGCATGATAGCATGATAGAGATAGGTGTTATAATGTTTGCATATGAACTGTGTGAAAGGTTAAGTCTGCCCAGCAACCGACAGCAGGATCAGACAGTTAATGCAACTGCTTTCTTTTCGTTGGTTAAATAGGCTTTGGAGAGTGAAGTCAGTGTTGTCATTCGGATGTTCCAGGAGATTTAGTAGCAGGGATAACGAGATCCAGAAAGAGAGTTAACTAACTAGTCATAGTGGTCTACCGGAGCAGGCACCTCTGGATCAGATGCAGAGTCACAAAACCCTGAGCTTGTTAAACGTTGAAGGTAACAGACCTAAATAGAACTGAGTTTGTAAGACTAATGGGGGTCCTGAGTGGTAGATCTAGGGCTCAGTAGTTAAAGAAATAGGAAGCTGAGCCACTGAGCAGGTAGAGAGACTTGCTGATCAGGACTATGATAAGAAGCTAGGCTGTGGCGATGTAGGACAAAACAGCTGCAGAGCCCTGGAGTATAACTATAGAGGAAGGATATGGTATGAGAGAAGATTTATTTATTCCACATCGGAAATGTCCATAAGACTTTGTACCCTCTATCCCTTGTATATATTATTTGCCAAGTTATTGTTCAGTAAACACTATGTTTTAACAGCAGTCTTCTTTATTGAACTGTGGAACTTATGGTCCTAGCCAGCCCACATCACCAGCTACAGACAACCTGCTCAGTCTCAAGGTCCTCAAAGCACCAAAACCGACAAACTTTATTTTTTACAGCGTCAAAAGTAAGAGATCAGTGACTCATTTAGACTTCTCTTTACTTTATTAACATACAAGAACTATTAATGGCACAAAAGCAAAAAAGATATACACTAATCCACCAGGTGTGTCTATGTTAGATCTCACACATCTCCTCCTGTGCCCAGATGGTAGCATAGAACAAGAAATCCCACTTAGGAGATAAATGTCACAATAAGTTACTGTTAGCACAGGATAACACCTTAAATAAATATCCCAAAAAAGAAGATATATCTTAAAATTGCAGTGTGAACACAAAATGGTAGTAAATTTTTGATAAATGATGGACAAATGAGTGAGGTGTATAAATTGTGAGTTATATAAATCTATAAATCAAGACAAATATGAAAAAAATATCCATTATATGACAAAAAAACAACAAATAATATGTAATAATTACCAAGAAAAACACATGATAATAACCTCTGCTACACAGAAAGGCCATGTGCACACATCGAGTATTTGGTGAATTTTTTACCCCAGTATTTGTAAACCAAAACCAGGAGTGGAAAGGTCAGAGGAAAATGTAATAGAAACACGTCACCACTTCTGTATTTTTCACCCACTCCTGGTTTTGGCTTACAAATACTGGGGTAAGAACTCACCAAATACTCAATGATTGCATGTGGCCAAAGAAGGAAAACCTGATGAATGGAAAAGATAGAGATAAGCAGTAGACTGCATCTGGGTGTCTGTCTCCAGTGGACAAACACGCCTAAAAATAATGCTCGATGGAGCACTCTGTCGGCACCATTACAGCCTATGGTCCCATCAGCGCATACGCCCAAATCCCGTTTTATGTGGTTTGGATCTAAGCCCCAATGGGATCATCGTAAAGGAGACACAGAATGCAGTGTAATATCGCCCTTAGTCCACACCTGCGTAAAACTTTTGCACTGTATTATATCTGAAAGCATTTATTTTAACATGTTAGGAAAACTGAAACTTGGCAAGATTTTGCTTTTTTTCTTTTCTATAGATGAAATATTTGCCCTAGTAAGTTCTTTAGTCTGTTGTTAGAAAACACCATGCGGAGCCTGACAATATTATGCAAAATCAATGGTGTTAATTATGTTACTTTGTTTAAATTCAAGTCATGCTATATATTGAGTAACACATCCACCTTACATTTCAGAATTTCATAATGTTAGCAAACCACACAGTAATGGCTGTTGATCTGTTTATAAAGCAAAATACTTGTTTTGAAGCTTTCAGAAAAATCAGACAGTTGGGGAACGAGGACGGATAATAACCTTACAGAGGATTTGAATGTACGTCTGGCAAAGTGCTGCTGAATATTGAATATCAGCCACATTACATTTCATGTTAATGTCTTCTTTTGTGCCAGTGCAGTACCAGCTGCCAATTTTGTTCCTGTTTAACAACCTATTTGCTAACACGTTATATAGCGGCTCCAAAGTGCTTTACTGAAACAAAGCAGTAGTGCAATTTCCATGCCAGGCTCAAGGTATAGTGTACATATACTTTATGGCCTTGTACTTGACTTTATGCTGTAAGATGTTACCCTATAAACGATTAGTGAAAGTACATTTGTGAACCCCTTTGGCGACTTATAAGTATTTTTACATTGATTTACCATAACTGTGATCTGACCTTCAACTCAGCCTTAATAAAAGGTAAAGTGAAGATGGTCACAAAATAACTTGCTAAAAGACTGCACTTTGCTATGTTTTATTGAACAAATGTATTCAGCATTCGCTCAATGTTGGAAGTAAAATGATTTCCCTTTAGAGAATACTACAGTTTTTCTTCCAGGAGTTTGCATCTGACAAATAAGATTTCTGCGAGGTTAAAAAAAAAAGTAAAAAACATAAAACAGGGTTTACAAGCTGCTGAGATGTTTTCAGTTTGGGAAACAAATGTATAACTAGTAAATGCTAATAACTTGCTCTTAAGCTGTGCGAACAAACCTTCAGTTTGACAAAAAAACAAATATTCTAGATTCCAAATTCATTGTGATTCATTTTCCATACATCAAGCAAAAAATGTCAGCCGGCTCACAAAGGAACAGGAAGGAGTTAAAAAAAAAAAATAGAAAAAAAAGTAAGCAAAAAATAAATCTTTTTTGCTCTCACCTTGTCGACGCAGCTCCTGTGCACAAAGTTTTTTTTTTTCACTCTACATTTATAATGGTCTGGAGTTTTGAAAGACCCTAGAGCACAATGAGACACAATCAGTTCATGTAGAATAAATTTGCTGTGAGTAAAATTTCCTTGCCAAATTTGAATGAACTGCTGAATTCAAAGTTCTACAGATTTGTTCATCTCTAATAACAGAGACTCATTAGTTCTCTTACAATGTTATAGATGTGTAATTAAAGAGAATTTGTCACAAAGTTTTTGCTCTTTCATCTGAGAGCAGTATAACGTAACAAAAGAGATCCTGATTCTAAGGATGTGTCACTTAGTTTACTGGGTGCAGCAGTTGTGACACAAAAAGAATGTTTAGATGTAGCAGTGATCACAAAGTTGACTCCACCCACAAATCAGTTTTCTATGTACATTGTCTATTGACAGTACGCTGCTTATCACAAGAGGGCATGATTGGACCACTTGGTTGGAGCTAGTCTGGGCAGTGATAATCTCCTGGTGATAAAACATTCATTGTGTAGAAAGAACAACACATGGCCTAATAGGTGATATATCCCTGAAATCTGTGTCTCAACTCCTACATCATGCTGTCCTCAGATACTGTACATAACAAATACTTGCTGTCAGATTCCATTTATAGCTTTTTATGTCACCCAAATTTTCAGAACATAATTAAAATAACTGAACTAAAAATAGTCTAGTCAGTATATTTCCACTACATAAGTAGCACTGCCTGTCAGTGTGCTGCAGATTTACAGAGAATGAGCAAGTCACTTCAATTTGAATCAAATTCATGGCAATTTTTAGTAACTAACTTAGAACTGCATCCCCACATGGTCCATACAGCATAATGTATCCCCCCATGGTCCATACAGTGTAAAGAATCTCCCCATTGTCCTTGCAGCATAATGCACCCCCCATGGTCCATACAGTATATAGAATCTCCCCATTGTCCTTGCAGCAAAATGCATCCCCACATGGTCTATACAGCATAATACATCCTCCGATGGTCTATACAGCATAATGCATCCTCACATGGTCTATACAGCATAATGCATCCTCACATGGTCTATACAGCATAATGCATCCCCACGTGGTCTATACAGCATAATACATCCTCCGATGGTCTTTACAGCATAATGCATCCTCACATGGTCTATACAGCATAATGCATTCTCCCATGGTCTATACAGCATAATACATCCCCACATGATCCATACAGTATAATGCATCCCCACATGATCCATACAGTATAAAGAATCCCCCCAGTATACAGTGTAATAAATTGAGCCCATTGCCTATACAGTATAATACATTCTCCCTATGGTCCTCAATACAGTTTTATCAGCACATAGTGTTCTAAAAAACAATAAAATGCAATACTCCCCTCTCCTTCACGTTCTTCCACTGCTCTGGTCTCCAAAGCACCAGCTTGTCTTGTGAAGCATCGCACATCTCAATGTACAGGACATCATTTAATGACCTCAAACCGCTGAGATGTTAGACACTGAGAAAGAATGATGGGGGAGAAAGCATCACTGATGCTCCCTCCTTCAACTTGCTTTCATCTGTATCGGCACTCAGCAGATGCCGATACAGTTGAACTTGCAGAAGGGGCCCTGTGTCAGCACTGGAACCGGGCCCCATGGAGACAGAGTAGGGAGATCATGCCTCCCTTCTCTGCCACACAGTTTTACTGTATTGGCGTGCTACGCTACTGGTTCCATCCCCTCTCATTGCTCAGCTATGGCCATTTGGACACAGCTGTAAGTAACTGACATGAAAATGCTAAAAGTTGCAACATTTTTTGCATAATCTCAAGTTGCACAAAGGTTTTGTGACTTCGCAAAGTATTTTATGACAGATCAAGGACAAAGTGTGAAACCTAGCAGAGGATACAACCAAGAGTGTAGATCTGTCTGAATTTCAGTGATTCTCCTCAGCTGGATCGCTCATTGGGAGAATAAGAGGTCTGTAATAGTATGAGACTGTTTCGTTTGTTCTTTTGCATTTTAAAAACTGTTTTACTTTATGTGTCAATATTTTGTTGTGACATCATCTTTGTCACTACTGAATTTTGACAGTATTTTGGAAAATAATCAAATTGGACATTTAACTACTGCATCTCCCGAAATCAAGAAATTATTCATCAATTAGAATGTTTCATCACTAAACCTGTGATCTTTAAGATACATTTAAATATAGAAGTTACCCAATAAATGTCCTAAATGAGGCATTTAAATGTGCAAGGCATTTAAATGTAGAAAATTACAAAAGAATTTCTGCTGTAATCAAGGTTCCTAAGAGCACAGTGACCTCCATTATCCTTAAATGGAAGAAGTTTGGGACCAGAAGTCCAGAAGACTAGAAGTCTTCCTAGACCTGGCTGTCCAGCCATTGTGGGAGAATTGCCTTGGTAAGAGAGGTAAAGGAGAACCCCAAGATCAATGGCTTAGCTCCACAGATGCAATAGGGAGATGGGAGAAAGTTCCACAAAGTCAACTAGCACTGCAGTCCTCCACCAGTCGGGCCTTTTAATGGCAGTGGCCTGATGGAAGCCTCTCCTCAGTGCAAGACATATGAAAGCCCGCATTGAGTTTGCTAAAAAACACATGAAGGACTCTCAGACTATGAGAAATAAGATTCTCTGGTCTGATGAGATGAAGATAGAACTTTTTTGTGATAATTCTAAGCGGAACGTGTGGAGAAAACCAGGCACTGCTCATCACCTGCCCAGCAAAATCCCAACAGTGAAACATGGTGGTGGCAGCATCATGCTATTTATTATTATTATACATTTTTATAGAGCCATTTATTCCATGGTGCTTTTCATGTGAAATGGGGGTGTTTTTAAGCTGCAGGGACAGGATGACTGGTTGCAATTGAATGAAACATGAATGTGGTCAAGTATAGAGATATCCTGGATGAAAACCTCATCCAGAGTGCTCTGGACCTCGGACTTGGCCAAGGGTTCACCTCCAACAAGACAATGACCCTAAGCATACAGCTAAAATAAAAAAGGAGTGGCTTCAGAACAACTCTGTGACCATTCTTGAATGGTCCAGCCAGAGCCCTGACCTAAACCCAATTGAGCATCTCTGGAGAGACCTGAAACTGGATGTCCACCAATGTTCACCATCCCAACCTCCAGTATAGCTCCTTTCGGATAAAATATTTAGGCTTACTGTGCGCTGCTGAGACCAGGATAAAGTCACCACATGAGAAATTTTTTGAACTCTTTATTCCCAACGCGTTTCAAAGTGAAAAACCACTTCTTCTTCAGGGGATGACATGTAGTGAATAGATACAGCCTTCTCTGATTAAATACATCCAATATTTGAATTTAGGCGCCAAAACTCACATGTGATGAGGGGACAGATGTCAGAGTTCAAGGGTTATTGGAGCGCAAAAAGCCATTTACAAATGTTCTTATTATTTAACAATTATATTTTCTTAATTTCTGTTTTACAGATAATATATAAAATTATATGAACAGAAAAGGAATTCTATTACAAATACTGAAAAAGAGAGAAGAAAATAATATGGAAGCTGAAATGAACCCATTAAGAAATTGTATATATATATGTCATAGTCCGGAGCCTATACCGCTGGAATAGAGCGGATTTCGTTCGGGAAAGGAGAAAAACGTCAGATGCAAGAAAAAGTTAAAAATTATTACAAGGACAATATATATAATAAAATGTCATTAAAAGATTCTTTTATTAAAAATATGAATATATTAAAATATGTATATATAAAAAATTATTATATGTAATAAAATTGAGTTGGATTAAAAAAATGTTTGGAAACGATTTTTTCTGTATAGGCTGGGGATATATAGCTCCGGTGGAGATGTCAAAATAATTGGTTGGTGCATGACAAAGGAAGCGGACCTACGAAAATAAAACTCAAAAGATACCCCACGAGAACAAGTTCGCATCCCGGAGGAAAAGCACGCCTGAACCAGCAAAAAATCTTTAAAGAAAAAAGGGGGAATAATTAAAATTAGATTAATAAATCAGTGAGAACGCTCTAATAGAAGGCAAGACAAATATACAGTGCATCCTCTCTAAATGTACTCCAAAAAATTATTAAAAGAAAAAGATATTTTAAAAAAGGGAGGTTATAGGAAAACTTCTGTGATTTTGTTAAGACCATTAGGCTTCAGCGTATTTAGTCTATAAATCCAAAAAATCTCCTTGCGGTTCAATTGTCCCAATCTGTCAGGGTGATGTATGTAGGTGCGACCTGGGACCCCATCGCAGTCCCAAGCCGCTGATGATACAGGCTTCCATCAAAAGTAAAATAATTATTTTTTAAAATAAATTCCATCCCTTTCAATAAAAACTTTTTTTGCAGAGATGACAGTCTCTTATCTTTCACTAAAACCTTATTGAAACAAGCCAGTCCTAGATCATGGGGAATATTGGAATATAAGGAGGACACGTCCATGGTTAAAAACACATATTGCGGTTTCCATCTGATAGTTTGAAGTATTTGAATAAGATGTGTGGAATCTCTAATATAACTATTTAGTAGGGGTATATGAGTCACCATGATTCTATCTATATATTGTGACAAATTACTAGTAATGGAACCAATACTAGATATAATAGGACGACCAGGTGGATTATCCATATTTTTATGGATTTTAGGAAGGTGATAAAAAAAGGTGTACGAGGGTTAGATATAGTTAAAAATTTGTATTCATTTTTATCGAAAATATGATGATCCCTTCCTTCCGAGATAAGCTTATCATAATTTGTCTGGATTTTTGTTAATGCTTCAAATGTAGTTTTCATGTAGTATTTTTCATCAGATAAAATTCTCAGTGCTTCACCACAATAATCCTTATAATCCTGGATGACTATACCTCCTCCCTTGTCTGCTGAGCGAATGACGATGTCAGTAGGGGATTTTAACATATTAAGTGCTATTTTCTCATTTTTTGTTAAATTATTTTTATAATTATTTTTTTTGTTGCGGAACAACTCCTTAAATTCCTCCTGTACCATATCGTTAAATACGTTCAGATGATGTCCTTATGGTGGCCCTGCACAATACATTTGGTAGAGCTTTCACTCTTACATTTGGGAGGTCCCTCCCTCCTGCCAAATAATTAACAAGATATTAGAATACATATTCCACATCCCTTTGAAATGCGATTTCAAACATGCCTTTTTGAATTTTGGACTTCATCCGCCACCACCACCTCCATATCCACCCCCATCTCATTATGTGGCCCTCGCAAATTTTCAGGGGGCCAGCAGGTGCTGTGAAACCTGTGTTTTGTAAGCTCCACAGATCATTTTTGTTACCAGAAACCAACATAACAACAGTCATAGTGATTGAAGCCGCTGTAAGATGATCATAATACAGGAGCTGGGGGAGGTGTATGATTAATGTCAGTAAATTGGATTCTACCAGACACCAAAAACATTAAAATTAAATTCTGAATACAGTGTATGAAAGCAAGGCCCTGTATTATGGTCAATCTGTCAGGCCTGAAATCCATGTCAGGAACATGTTCAAGCCTCATTTTACTTAGAAGCAGCCTCCTCAAGGGAACGAGACAGGAGTGCCATTGACTAATCTGCACAAGCCTACAGAGTTCTTCTGGAAACTACCCAACCAGGCAGAATGTAACTTTTCCTACAAAATTGTCACCATGTCCAAATGTGACAGAGCCCCTAGGCCAGTATATAAATAAACCGAAAAGGGATTGAGACTTCAATAAAAAGATCCAGATAGAATCTACTGTGTCTGGATCTTTTTATTGAAGTGTCAATCCCTTCTCTTTTCTTTTTGGTTTATATATATACTGGCCTAGGGGCTCTGTCACATTTGGACATGGTGACAATTTTGTAGGTTTAGTTATTCTAATTGCTCTTGTTGTGTTTACAGACTCCTTAACAGGTTTCATGGACTTTAAGAAATGAGACAAAACCTGGGTAACGCAACTCGGGGTGGTATTTGGTGAGAAACAGCTGAATGAGAGAAACACATGATTTAAAAGACTTGAAACTGAAAATCAGGGAATTAATTAAGAAAAGAATCAAAACCTGGTGGAACAAAGCCGCGTTAGAAAATTATTTACAGAAATAAAAAAACCCTCGTGGTTTATGTATTCAATTGTTTCCCACATTACACATTGAGGATTTGGTCTTTGTAAATAAGTGGGAGGACTAGAGATGAGCAACTTTGCCTTTTTTAGGGTCGAGTTGGGTTTCATGAAACAACAAAATCGGCCGACTGAAACACGAAACCCAATGCAAGTCAATGGGGAAGCAAAGTCATAAGGGAGTGGAGGACAGTAAACACACCTAGAGTTCCCATTTCAATGCCAAAACATCTAATCTTATTACTGAAGCTTGTCAACCTTAATTTACTTCATAATAATAGTTACGCATTGAAAACTGGGGGTTATTTGGCTAAAGTTGTGGGGGGGTAGGGCTGGCTCCAGGTTTTTGTGTGCCCTGGGCCAAAGAGTGTCAGTGCGCCCCTTTAACACATACCACAACTCATGATGCTCCGATACGGCACAGAAATATAGGTATAGTACAATGACAAATACTTCACTGCTTACATGACATGACTGATCTATTTTAAATTCTACAATAGCTCAAAAAAAGGACAGTATATTACTCCATACAGTATTATGGCCACCACATTGTGTGCCATACAGAATGATGAGCCCCATATATTACTCCACACAGAAAAATTGGTCACATATAATGTTCCATGCAGTATATGATGAGCTCCACATAATGCTACAGTATATGATGGTTCCCATGGACGATGCTCCAGTGTGTTATGGGCCCAAATAATGCTCCATATATAATGGGCCCCATTTGTAATGCTCCAGTGTATAATGTGCCCCATAGATGCTGCTCCAGTGTCTGATCTGATCCATTTAGAATGCTCCAGTATGATGGGCCCCATGGATGATGCTCCAGTGTCTTATGGGCCCAAATAATGCTCCATACATAATGGACTCCATTTCTAATGCTCCAGTGTATAATGGGCACTGTAAATGCTGCTCCAGTGTCTGATGTCCCCCTTTGGAATGCTCCACTATATAGATGGGCCTCATGGATGATGCTCGAGTGCATGATGGGCCCTAATAATGCTCCATATATAATGGGCTCCATTTCTAATTCTCCAGTGTATAATGGGCCCCGTAAATGCTGCTCCAGTGTCTGATGTCCCCCATTTGGAATGCTCCAGTATATGATGAGCCCCATTTTTAATGAACCCAGGCATGGTATGTGAAAAGAGCTCCATGGAGTAATCTGAAGTGTGTGCTGCCGCATCCTTCACTTTTGGTGTGGGTGAAGGACACAAGGAAAGGGGTTGCTCCTGACAAGAAGCCTGCACTGACGACTCAGTGCTTGCATTTTTTGAAACTTCAGAAGAGGAGGCGATAGAGCTGGAGGCTGTTTCAGCAATGTAAGCCAAAAACAGTTCCTGATGCTCCGGCTTTAAAAGCAGTCTACCTACTTCCAGAAAAGGGAGCCTTACAGGCCTTCCAGAGCTACACCATGATGCAGGCTCAACACCTCATGCCTTAGCTGCTATTGTGTTTTTTGCACTACCAGCAGATGCACCACCACCACCATCAGTACCAGGTGGCCCCCCACACCCACGTCCACATCCTCTTCCACCATACTTCCTCATGTTTTGGAAAATGAATTGTATTAATCAGGTGACAGGTAGTGCTTCCTGTGTCTTAAGGAGGTGCTCCTTCAAAATAGGCATCATGCTGGCCAGCTTCTCTTGCATCTGGACAAAATGCTCTACCACACTTCTATAGAGTGCAATTTCAGCTTCCCAAGACAATTTTGCCACATCCAGGAGTCCTCGAGGGTGTCAGCCATTGACTAGTTCAAATGGGGAGAAGCATATGGTAGCTTGGAGTACTTATTTGATTGAGAACAACAGGTATCAAAGCAGACAGTCACTGTCTCAGTCATCCTCCACTGCTTTCTTTAACAAGGTTTTGTTACATCTATACACCAGTATGTCAGTCTGGGGATGATATACTGAGGTTCTGAATTGTGAAATCTGCAGTGCCTTGCACAACTTCCACATGAACTTTGACTTGAAGAAGATCCCCACATCTGTCAGTATCTCCTTCGGCAGACCTGTCTGAGAGCTGATATGGAGTATCTTCTGAGAGATACACTTTGCAGAGCAATTTCTTAAGGGTACTGCCTCTGGGTACCTGGCAGCATAATCAAGTATAATCAAGTACCATCAATATATATTGATGTCCTCTTGCAGACTTCACTCATAGGTGTATTTCATTCCCCATAGACACATTCTATATAGTATTATGCAGTCCCCGTATGCAGACTCAATATAGTATAATGCACACCCATAGGCAGAATCTATATTCTATAATGCACTGCCCATAGGCAGACTCTATATTGTATAAGACACCCCCATAGGCAGACTCTAGAGAATAATGCACCCAATAGGCAGGCTCTATATAGTATAATCCACCCCCCATAGGCAGACTCTGTATCGTATAATGCACCTCCATAGGAAGGCTTTATATATTTTAATGCACCTCCCATAGGCAGACTCTATATAGTATAATGCACCCCCATAGGCAGGTTCTATATAACATATATTCCCATTCACCTCTTCACACTCACGCATGGGTATATGCTTCTTGATTTTGGCTATTTGCTCTCATCCTCCTCCTTCTCCTCATACTCATCATCCACCACCACTAGATTACCATGGTGACTGTGGTCCGTGATGCATCAGCCACATTATTGTGTTAAAGGGTATTTTTGATGCCCGTAAAAAATGCTTACACATTATGTTGATGTGTACCCCCCAGCAGAAAGCGTTTGTCACCCTATACACTTTGTGTAAGGGCAATACAAGTGTAGGAGTCTCGCTCTTTTAAATTGGTTAAAGATTTTTAGGAAGCCATCCTCTACATCTCTTCCAAGGGGAATTGGGTTGCATCCAAATTCGGAGCAGGCCTTGCATTCACTTCATAGGCAAACATTATGGGAGTAGCAAATTATTAAAAATGGTAACTTTGGTTTCATGTAGCCATCCAGTACATTGGTTGAAAGGTTTATTGTAGCATGTCTAACTTTGGGGCAGGACAGGCTTTGCATTCAATGCATAAGCAAACAATATGGGGGTACCAGTTTAATAATGGGAACTTTGGTTTCATGTGGCCATTCAGGACGTTGGTTCAAAGGCTTATTGGGGTCTTGCATTCAATGCATAAGAAAACAGTATGAAAGTACCAAATGAATAATGAGAACTTTTGTTGCATTTGGCCATACAGTACATGGGTTCAAAAGCTTGTTGGGATGCGTGTAAATTTGGGGCAGGGCAGGCCTTGCATTCAATGCATAAGCAAACAGTATGGGAGTAATAAATGACTAATGGAAACTTTGGTTGCATGTGGCCATCCAGGATGTCTGATCAATGGGTTATTATGGTGCGTACAAATTTTGGGCAGCCCTGCCACTCACTGCATATGCCATAACAGTATAAGAGACCCACTGTTTACAAATGAGAACAGCAAAGAACAGCCGGCTGATGGCCCTCTAATAGTGAGGACCGACTGCTGGCTCTATAAATATAAACTTTGTGACTTTCAGAGTATCTCTTTCATAAATTAAATAGAATGTGTCTGATGATGTGTCACACACCATATGGCCAAATAAGGTTGTAAAATGATAAATTGAAATTTACCAGTGAAGGTATTTGTCTTGGTTGAAAGCAATGGTAAAGTTGAAAACGCATCAAAAATGCTACATGAGAACATAGCCCAAGTTGTGGAGGAACATTTTTGTTTTGGGTTATTTATTTTGCCTTACATACAAGTCATTACCCTGGAAAGCATGTTCCTTAACATATTTTCCAGGAAAATCCATTTTGGATTTTTATTTGTATGTTTAATGTGCTCCTGTAAAAGTGGCGTAATACTCTAACAGCATTGTTCACAGCTATAACCTGGGAGTCAGAAATGCTTCTAGGGGTCTTCCCCATTATGTTCCCATGTCATTTGAGCACTGTTCCCATCAATTTCTGATGTTTTTAGAGCCTAAAAAGACCCCAGTGGGGCAGCTGCAAAACTGCTCGGTTTTCCCATAGACTTACATTGGGCTCGCTGCTCAGGTCGAGCACCCGAGCATTCCAATTTGCTCAACCGTTGCAATGAGCACCCGAGCATTTTAGTGCTCACCCATCACTAGAGCCTATATGCTGGTAATACGTAGTATTATATTTATTCGGTCACTATGTCATCTGTTTATAGTGTGTTGATTACTTCCCTGTATGGGGTATTATTGGTCTTGGTATAGTGGATTGTGTTGTATATGGTAGTCATCTGTTCTCTTTGATATTAATTAGGAGAAGATTCTTTATTTCCATTAGAGATTAAATATTTGGATGACAGTGTCAGAGATGCACTTACAGGGGTTCTCCTGTGAAAAAAGTAACCTCTCCACAGGATTAGTGATAACGTATTGACTGGTGGCAGAATGTGGAATTTTTATCCTCATTTGACTGGAGCGGTATGTCCCATTTGACCACTGATCCATTCAATCACTCTGTGGCTGCGATCGCTGCTCTTAGTTTTTTCTGGAAGCCCAAAAGAGAATGAATGGAGCTGCGGCCAGACATTTGAGCTGCTGCTGCTGCATTTTAAAATGGGGATAAGTGTCCTGTCATGGATAAAACTTCCTCACATGTGATTCCTCTTATGTAGTGTACTTCATAAAGTGTACCTGTGGTCTCGGATATGTTGGGGAGACAAGACAACATATCCGTGACCGCATCTCTCAACACAAGTCCACTATCAGGTGTGGGCGGACGTTATTGCCTATCCCAGCACATTTTCTGTCTTGTGGCCAATCTGTGACACAATGACGGTACCAGGTTATTGATCACATACCGGCAGCAAGAAGGGGAGGGGATAGGGTAAAGAGGTTGAAGGAGCATGAATCCTTTTGGATTCATACTCTGCAGACCCTGGCACCATTAGGGTCAAATAGAGAGTATGACGTTGTTAGTGAGCTCCTTTCAAATGTTTTCCTGCGATATGGGTATTCCTGAGAATATTTCTCCAAATTGAACAGTTTGGTATCCATAATTGTATCTTTCTTTTGTTTTCCAGTATTAAATTGATTGGTCTAGTTTAAATGTTAAAATGCGATAACAGTTACACTGATGGTATTCTGTTAATGTGTGCTGTGATACTATTAAGTGTGAAGGTCACTAGACCTCTTTATTAATTTTTTACGTAGAAGAGTTGTGTCATCACAAGGATTATAACAGGATAATAATAGCATAGTATTTGTCAGGAATAAGGTTAAGAGTGCCTGGAGAGATTTATATAATTTCTTAATCAAAGCAGAGTTATTTCGTTATTAATCATTTATTTTTTTTCCTTTTTCTTTAGTTACAGATGGATCACACCCGCGATAAATGACCCCTTTTATCAACACTCCGGTGGTAATGTTGGCGCACTCCTTTTCTACGGACACTAGTAGTGAGGCTGAATGAACAAGGGACTTCCTGGTGATTTTCCGATGCATGAGGTAACTGGATCAGGGCACACTTTGGCTTTTTTCGCCGGATTCCGGCGGCACATGCGCAGTATAGTCTCATGGACGCTGCCCTCTACCCCGGAAGTCTTTAACTTCACTTGCATATAGAGCATGAGTATATACATGGTGCTGAGCAGAGCACCTCTCACCTTCTTTTGGCACACATCGACACTCCCCCTGGACGAATATATACATGGTATGTTTCAATAGACTCAGGTTTTTTCTAAAATGGGCACTGCATCTGGACATATAGTTTTTCTTATTGGTAATCTCTCATTATATACTTGATTTCCTTGTATAAGGTAACCCACAGTTTTTCTATGTGAGGTGAACATATGATGAATCCTTGCTCTGGTGATTTAGGACCCTTTTCACACAGGTATCGGCTTCACCTGCTATTTGATAGCTATGTACTGTTGTTTTGTACATATAGTAGTAATATGGGATGTCTAGTCTTGATGATGGGGACTATTCATGATAACTTTTTTATTTTATTTTTTTTTATTATTTTTCATGAGATGTAATAGAATTGCTATTAATTCTTAAATATAGGCATATTATTAACCAGTGTATATATGTGACCTGTATGTAACACATGAACCGATGGTTCTTTTTTCGTGTGAAGGTTTTTTCCTTCTTTTTCTGATTTTCTATTATTTTGTCTGTTTCAGATAAATTCTAGATGAAGGCTTAACAGCCGAAACGTTGATTACTGATTACCTGTATTAATTTTTGGTCCGACTTCATCTGTTTTGAATTAATATTAAATATTAAAATATTGGATTCATCTTTTTGTGTGCCAAGGTTTTTTCCATAATATATTGCATGTTTTTTACCTCAGAGCACCAGACAGAGGCAGTGAGTACCCCGATTATCTATAAACTTATCATCATACCACCGAACACAAAGTGGAATAACATGCGATCAAAAAGACAGATATAAATAAACGTG
Source organism: Dendrobates tinctorius (assembly GCF_039654945.1). Taxonomy (NCBI): domain Eukaryota; kingdom Metazoa; phylum Chordata; class Amphibia; order Anura; family Dendrobatidae; genus Dendrobates; species Dendrobates tinctorius. The sequence goes on from NW_027361694.1 coordinate 5,938,942, forward strand.
GTACCGATGAAAATGTTATTTGGTCCCAGAAAAACAAGCTGCCATATAGCTCCATCACCCGAAAAATAAAAAAGTTATAGCTCTCAGAATAAACCAATGCAAAAATAATTATTTTTCTATAAAATAGTTTAAATTGTATAAAAAGCGCCAAAACATAAAAAATGATATAAATGAGGTATCGCTGTCATCGTACTGACCCAAAGAATAAGACTGTTTTATCAACTTTACCAAACGTGGAACGGTATAAACGCCCCCAAAAGAAATTCGTGAATTGCTGGTTTTGTTCATTGTGCCTCCCAAAAAATTGGAATAAAAAGCGCTAAAAAAAGTTTTGTGCCTGAAAATGGCACAAATAAAAACATCAACTTGTCCCGCAAAAAAAAAGACCTCACATGACTCTGTGGGCCAAATATGGAAAAATTATAGCTATCAAAATGTGGTGATTAGTGTTGAGTGATACCGTTCGATACCCCAAAATATCTTATCGGATGGTATCGCCCGATACGAAAAGTCAATGGGACTTCCGGTATCGGAATTTAAAAAAGCCCTTTATTTCCTTGTTGGCTAATTCTACATAATTGAAAACAAATAAGAATCATGTAGAATGTATTGTGGGAGGTGGAGGAGACATTAAAGGCATAGTGCTTTATTCAAATCACATGGCATAGCATTAATTCCAATTTTTTTTTTCAAGACGTTCGGAGTTAAAAAGATATTGACTATGTTAACTTTTTTATATTTAGTCAGATATGTATGTTTCACAACTTCCATGCTCTTCACCTTCTTTTGTACTTCTCCCACACTTTCTCCTTCATGATCCGCAGCAGTAGCATTTTTTTCATCAACTTTTTCTTCACCTTATTCATCTTCTTCTTCACCTTCTTCCCATTAATTTTTTTTTACATTCTTCATATTCTTCTTATTCAGCTATTATTAATTTTCATATGCTATTTCTTCATCTTCTTCCTATTCTTCTTTTTGTTCATTTTCTTATGGTGACATGCATTCCTGTAGTACTTATCTATAAAAGTTATAAGATTACACCTTACATTCTGCCTGTCACAAAAGATTTACAACAGGATTTGTCCACGTTCAGTTTGGCCTGCAGCAGCAGGCATTTTCCAGGGGCACCACGAGGAGGAACGGACTCACCCCCATTTACTGCTTAGCCTTCTTCTGCTTATAATTTTGATTTCTTCTATGCTGATTTTTAGTCTTATGCTTAATGTTCTTCTGCTTTCTGTTCTTCTGCTTTTGCTTCTTCTGCTTCTTGTTCTTCTGTCTTTTGTTCTGTATCTTGGTGGTTGTCTTCATGTTCTTTGTCCTCTTGGTCTTATTATTTAGGGTCATATTTCTGGTCTTCTTTGGTGTGGTCTTCAGGGTCGTCGTCATCAGGGTCGTTGTCATGGAGATCAATAAGGATTACCAAAGACAATTTCAAAAAGCTTGATCTTGGAAATGTAGCAGAAGGTACAAGAAGGCTGTGAAACTAGCGAGAACCAGCTGGCAGTACTGGAACCCGTAGAGGCAGCAGAAGGAACAATAGCCAATGGCACTACTGAGGAACAGCTGACGGTGCTGGACCCCGGTTACTATGCAGGAGGTACCTGTGCTAGAAACCACTACCAAGGACCAGCTGACGTTGCTGGACCTCGGATACTGAGATGGAGGCACCTAGGCCAAAGGCTCTGGCGAGAACCAGCAGACAGTGCTGGAACCCGGATGGGTAGCAGAAGGAACAAGAGCCAATGGCACTACCGAGGACCAACTGACGGTGCTGGACCACGGTTACTAAGCAGAAGGTACCTGTGGTAAAAAGCACTACCAAGGACCAGCTGACGGTGCTGAACCTCGGATACCGAGATGGAGGCACCTAGGCCAAAGGCTCTGGCGAGAACCAGCAGACAGTGCTGGAACCCGGATGGGTAGCAGAAGGAACTAGAGCCAATGGCACTACCGAGGACCAACTGACGGTGCTGGACCACGGTTACTAAGCAGAAGGTACCTGTGCTAAAAAGCACTACCAAGGACCAGCTGACGGTGCTGGACCTCGGATACCGAGATGGAGGCACCTAGGCCAAAGGCTCTGGCGAGAACCAGCTGACAGTGCATGCACCTGGATGGGTAGCAGAAGGAACAAGAGCCAATGGCACTACCGAGGACCAACTGACGGTGATGGACCACGGTTACTAAGCAGAAGGTACCTGTGCTAAAAAGCACTACCAAGGACCAGCTGACGGTGCTGTAACTTGGATACCGAGATGGAGGCACCTAGGCCAAAGGCTCTGGCGAGAACCAGCTGACAGTGCTGGCACCCGGATGGGTAGCAGAAGGAACAAGAGCCAATGGCACTACCGAGGACCAACTGACGGTGCTGGACCACGGTTACTAAGCAGAAGGTACCTGTGCTAAAAAGCACTACCAAGGACCAGCTGATGGTGCTGGACCTTGGATACCGAGATGGAGGCACCTAGGCCAAAGGCTCTGGCGAGAACCAGCTGACAGTGCTGGCACCCGGATGGGTAGCAGAAGGAACAAGAGCCAATGGCACTACCGAGGACCAACTGACGGTGCTGGACCACGGTTACTAAGCAGAAGGTACCTGTGCTAAAAAGCACTACCAAGGACCAGCTGATGGTGCTGGACCTTGGATACCGAGATGGAGGCACCTAGGCCAAAGGCTCTGGCGAGAACCAGCTGACAGTGCTGGAACCCGGATGGGTAGAAGAAGGAACAAGAGCCAATGGCACTACCGAGGACCAACTGACGGTGATGGACCACGGTTACTAAGCAGAAGGTACCTGTGCTAAAAAGCACTACCAAGGACCAGCTGACGGTGCTGGACTTCGGATACCGAGATGGAGGCACCTAGGCCAAAGGCTCTGGCGAGAACCAGCTGACAGTGCTGGCACCCGGATGGGTAGCAGAAGGTACCCATCCAAAGCAAAGTAGCCAGGCCGCAAGCCGGCCGCAGTTACCGAAACCCACAGTCCTACAGGGGGTCCATGTCCCATTGGCACTACGGATCCAGCCTTCAGTGCCAGTTCCCGCAGCCCACATAGGAGTCACCTAAACTGCAGGCACCGTAGAGTCGGCTAACCCGGCTGCAAGATGACAGGACAACGGATTGGTGGCATAGTGACCTTGACACTACCCGGAAACAGCTGGCGTGCTGGAACCAGGCTGGGCAACAGGGAGTACCCGTGCCAAAGACACTGCCGAGAACCAGCTGACGGTGCTGGAACCCAGATGGGTAACAAAAGCTACAAGAGCCAATGGCACTACCGAGGAACAGTTGACGTTGCTGGACCACGGTTACTAGACAGGAGGTACCTGTGCTAGAAAGCACTACCAAGGACCTGCTGACGGTGCTGAACCTTCGGATACCGAGATGGAGGCACCTAGGCCAAAGGCTCTGGCGAGAACCAGCTGACAGTGCTGGCACCCGGGTGGGTAGCAGAAGGTACCCATCCAAAGCAAAGTAGCCAGGCCGCAAGCCGGCCGCAATTACCGAAACCCACAGTCCTACAGGGGGTCCATGTCCCATTGGCACTACGGATCCAGCCTTCAGTGCCAGTTTCCGCAGCCCACATAGGAGTCACCTAAACTGCAGGCACCGTAGAGTCGGCTAACCCGGCTGCAAGATGACAGGACAACGGATTGGTGGCATAGTGACCTTGACACTACCTGGAAACAGCTGGCGTGCTGGAACCAGGCTGGGCAACAGGGAGTACCTGTGCCAAAGACACTGCCGAGCACCAACTGGCGTTGTTGGAACCCAGGGACAATCATGGTGAAGGCCGAGGCCTACTTGGTGGTAGTTTTAGATTGTTTGTAGGCTACAACAGACTGTCAATGTGCTCCAATTAGGCATCTGTCTCCACTCTGTTTCCAGGATTTCACATGACCACCAACACCGCCAGTTTATGCGTACAGTAGCCGTCTGCCCAATCCACACGTGTTCCTGTGTTACTGGGGTTCTGTAATGTCAGCAGATCCCCTGATGTGTGTCTGCCAATGTCTCCTGCTCTGTCCACATTCCCACCACTTGCAGTGGGAAGGTGGACAGCGCAGGAGACAGTGGCGGACACAAATTGGGGGATCAGCTCACGCAACAGAACACCAGGAACACAGGAACAAGTGTGGAATGCGTGGACGGCAACTGTGAGCAGGAACTGGCGGTATTGGAGGTAAGGGGAAATACTAGAGACAGAGTGGAGACAGAGGCCAAATCAGAGAATGTTTAAATCTGAAGTAGTTACAATTTGGAGACAGCTGCACTTTGCCCTCCACACAGCAGGGGATCAGCTGACGTTACCGACCCCCACTTTCACATGAACGAGTGTTTTTTTCTGTGTGGACAGCACTTCCGAGCACCAACTGGCGTTGTTGGAGCCCAGGGACAATCAGGGTGCAGGCCGAGGCCTACTAGGAGCCAGGTGTAAATTTGAGGTATTTTGACTTTGGAGGGAGCAGGACACTTTGCACTCCACACAGCAGGGGATCAGCTGACGTTACCGACCCCCACTTTCACATGAACGAGTGTTTTTTTTCTGTGTGGACAGCACTTCCGAGCACCAACTGGCGTTGTTGGAGCCCAAGGACAATCATGGTGCAGGCCGAGGCCTACTTGGTGGCAGTTTTAGATTGTTTGTAGGCTACAACAGACTGTGAACATGCTCCAATTAGGCATCTGTCTCCACTCTGTTTCCAGGATTTCACGTGACCACCAACACCGCCAGTTTATGAGTACAGCAGCCGTCTGCCCAATCCACACGTGTTCCTGTGTTACTGGGGTTCTGTAATGTCAGCAGATCGCCTGATGTGTGTCTGCCACTGTCGTCTGCTCTGTCCACATTCCCACCGCTTGTAGTGGGAAGGTGGACAGCGCAGGAGACAGTGCCGAACACACATTGGGGGATCTGCTCACGTAACAGAACATCAGGAACACAGGAACAAGTGTGGACTGCGCGGACGGCAATTGTGAGCAGGAACTGGCGGTGCTGGAGGTCAGGGGAAATACTAGAGACAGAGTGGAGACAGAGGCCAAATCAGAGAATGTTTAAATCTGAAGTAGTTACAATTTGGAGGCAGCAGCACTTTGCCCTCCACACAGCTGGGGATCAGCTGACGTTACCGAACCCCACTTACACATGAACGAGTGTTTGTTTCTGTGTGGACAGCACTTCCTAGCAACAACTGACGATGTTGGAGCCCAGGGATAGTCATTTTGTAGGCTGAGGCCTACTTGGAGGCAGTATAAGATAAGACGTTGTTTGAATTTGGAGGCAGCAGGAGAGTTTGCCCTCCACACAGCAGGGGATCAGCTGACGTTACCGAACCCCACTTACACATGAATGAGTGTTTTTTTTCTGTGTGGACAGCACTTCCGAGCACCAACTGGCATTGTTGGAGCCCAGGGACAATCAGGGTGCAGGCCGAGGCCTACTTGGTGGCAGTTTTAGATTGTTTGTAGGCTACAACAGACTGTCAACGTGCTCCAATTAGGCATCTGTCTCCACTCTGTTTCCAGGATTTCACGTGACCACCAACACCGCCAGTTTATGCGTACAGTAGCCGTCTGCCCAATCCTCACGTGTTCCTGTGTTACTGGGGTTCTGTAATGTCAGCAGATCCCCTGATGTGTGTCTGCCAATGTCTCCTGCTCTGTCCACATTCCCACCGCTTGCAGTGGGAAGGTGGACAGCGCAGGAGACAGTGGCAGACACACATTGGGGGATCTGCTCACTTAACAGAACACCAGGAACACAGGAACAAGAGTGGAATGTGCGGACGGCAACTGTGAGCAGGAATTGGCGGTGGTGGAGATCAGGGGAAATGCTAGAGACAGAGTGGAGACAGTGGCCAAATCAGAGAATGTTTAAATCTGAAGTAGTTACAATTTGGAGGCAGCAGCTCTTTGCCCTCCACACAGCAGGGGATCAGCTAACGTTACCGAACCCCACTTTCACATGAACGAGTGTTTTTTTCTGTGCGGACAGCACTTCTGAGCACCAACTGGCGTTGTTGGAGCCCAGGGAAAATCAGGTAGTAGGCCGAGGCCTACTTGGAGCCAGGTGTAAATCTGAGGTTGTTTGACTGTGGAGGGAGCAGGACACTCTGCCATACACACAGCAGGGGATCAGCTGACGTTACCGAACCCCACTTACTCATGAGTGAGTGTTTTGTCTGTGTGGACAGCACTTCCGAGCACCAACTGGCGGTGTCGGAGCCCAGGGAAAATCAGGTAGTAGGCCGAGGCCTACTTGGTGGCAGTTTTCGATTGTTTCTAGACTACTACTAACTGTCAACGTACTCCAATTAGGCCTCTGTCTTCACTCTGTTTCGAGTATTTCCTCTGGCTTCCAACCACGCCAGTTGCTGCTCTGAAATGCCGTCTGCACAACCCACACTTGTTCCTGTGTTACTGGGGTTCTGTAACAGCAGCTTCTCCCTAGAGGTGAGTCAGGCAATGTCTCCTGCTCTGTCCACATTTCCACTACAAGTAGTGGGAATGTAGACAAAGCAGGAGACATTGCCGGACTCACCTCTGGAGATGAGCAGATGTTACAGGACCCAGGTAACACAGGAACAAGTGTGGATTGTGCAGATGGCACTTGAGAGCAGAAACAGGCGGTGTTGTAGGCCGGAGGAAATACTCAAAACAGAGTGGAGACAGAGGGCAAATCAGAGAACATATGAAATCAGAGGTAGTCAGAAGTTGTAGGCAGCAGGAGAGTTTGCCGTACACACAGCAGGGGATCAGCTGACGTTACCGAACCCTACTTACACATGAGCGAGTGTTTTGTCTGTGTGGACAGCACTTCTGAGCAACAACGGGCGTTGCTGTAGCCCAGGAAATAAAGTACAGGTCATCGAAACATGAACACAACAGGAGACCTGGATCCTGTTGCCAGCCAATTATTTATTCTGGAAGAGGACTGGCAAATTCAGGTGAGATCCAGGCCTTGTTCATTTTCAGAAAAGTAAGCCGGTCAACATTATCGGCGGATAGTCGCGTGCGACGGTCTGTTACCACACCACCTGCAGCACTAAAGACACGTTCCGATAATACACTGGCAGCAGGGCAAGCCAGCACCTCCAATGCATACTGACTAAGCTCTGGCCATGTATCCAGCTTAGAGACCCTATACTTGAATGGGGAAGAGCCGTCTGGGAGTACAGTAACAGGGCAAGACAAGTAGTCTGTCACCATCTGACGGAAACGTTGCCTCCTGCTGACTGGAGCCGTCTGTGATGGTGTAGCCGTTTGTGGCGGTCCCACAAAACTTTTCCACATTTGGGCCATACTGGCCTTGCCTTGTCCTGCGGCACTGCCTCTGCTACCTCTTTGTGCAGAGCTTCCTCCACTGCCTCTACCCACATGGCTGCTTTGAAAAGCACTACCAGCAACACTTACGGGGGGAATGGAGAACATGATGGCCTGCACAAGTGTTTCTTGGTACTGCCTCATTTTTCGCTCCCGGTTCAACTGTGGCATGAGGCTTTGTAAGTTGTCCCGGTAGCGAGGATCTAGGAGGGTGTACACCCAATAATCAGCCGTGTGGAGAATGTTGGCGATGCGGCGGTCATTTAACAAGCACTGCAGCATGAAATCAACCATGTGCTGCAGACTGCCAACTGGACCGGAAACACTGTTCCCATCTTGAGGCAGCATCTCAGCCTGCACAGCATCACCCCACCCTCGCTGTACACACTGACTACTAGAGCCTTGTGTACCTCCCTCCACTGGAGAGATGTGTTCCTCCTCCTCCATTGACTCCTCGTCATCCTCCTCACTAAGTGTCCCCTGCCTGGGCCTTTGTGTGGAGGCACGTTGCGCAGACTTGCCAGAAGCAGATGGCATTTCTGACTCCTCATCCTCGACCTCTTCAAAAACCTCCTCACTTAGTGCTTGTAAGGTTTTTTGAAGCAGACAGATAAGGGGGACAGTCATGCTGACTAGTGCATCATCTGCACTGGCCATCCGCGTGGAGTCATCGAAGGCACGCAAAACTTGGCAGATGTCCCTCAAAGTGGCCCACTCAGTGGTGGTGAAGTGTGTCCGGCGCACAGTGCGACTTGTTTGCGCCTGATGCAGCTGGTACTCCATTACTGCTGCCTGCTGCTCACACAACCGCTCCAACATATGTAACATTGAATTCCACCTGGTGGGGAGGTCACATATGATGCGATGTTCTGGCAGGCGGAATCGGCGTTGCAGAGATGCAATGCGCGATTTTGCCATGCTGGAACGCCGCGAGTGAGCACACTCTAGGCGAACCTTGTGCAGCAGTGCATCAAGATCTGGATAGTCCCTCAGAAAGCTCTGCACGACCAAATTGAGCACGTGTGCCAGACATGGTATGTGAGTGAGGTTGCCTAGGCCCAGAGCTGCCACTAGATTTCGGCCATTGTCACTCACTACCAAACCTGGCTGGAGATTCGCTGGCACAAACCACACATCGCTCTCCTGCTTAATGGCATTCCAGAGCTCCTGTGCTGTGTGGCTCCGATTCCCCAAAGAAATTAATTTAAGGACGGCCTGTTGACATTTGGCCACACCTGTGCTCATATCTGGCCTAACAGGCTCATGCAGTGATGATTCCGAGGAACTAGAGTAGGAGGAGGACTTAATATGTACAGACTGCATTCCTGCAATCCTTGGAGTTGGCAGAATACGTACAGAGCCACTCTCCAGATCTGTACCCGGCTCCACAACATTGACCCAATGGGCAGTGAGGGAAAGGTATCATCCCTGTCTATGGCTACTGGTCCACGCATCGGTGGTCAGGTGGACCTTGCTACTGATGGCGTTTAGTAGCGCATTTTTAATTTTAACCTCCACATGCTTTTGCAGGGCAGGGACGGCTTGCCTGCAGAAATAAAAGCGGCTGGGCACATTGTATTGTGGAACTGCCAATGACATCAAGTTCCGGAAGGTGTCAGTCTCCACCAGCCTGAATGACAGCATCTCAAGGGCCAGTAGTTTGGCAATGCCGGCATTCAGAGCCAGTGCTCTGGGATGGTTTGCCGAGTATGGCCGCTTTTTCTCCCATGCCTGTGCTACCGATTGCTGGTGAGTGGCCTGGGAGTGTGCTGATGACTGAGAACGTGGTTCAGTGGGTGGAATTTCACTGGGTCTCTGGACAACAGTGGCAGTGGTTCTTCCATGGCGTTCCAGTAAGGAAGCCGAACCAGCTGTGTGTGAGCTGGAGGAAGAGGCCCCAACACGAGCTGAAGAGGTGGTAGGTGCTGCTGAAGGTTGGCCTACATCTTCAGTGTGTCTGTGTAACTCCACCTCGTGCTTGGTACGCACATGTTTCCACATATTTGTGGTATTGAGGTTGCTCACATTTTTCCCTCATTTAACTTTCTGATGACACAGCTTGCATTTGACAAAGCAAATGTCATCTGCAACTGTGTCAAAAAAAGACCACGCACTGCAAGTCCTGGGAGCGCCCGTTTTGTGTTTTGGAAGAGGATTGCTCCTCACGGGTGCCAAAGTGGAGGCTACAGGCAACCAAGTCTGTCCCCGCCCTCTCCCTCCTCTTTTGGCCGTTCGGGGAATCTCTTCCTCAGGGCTGCTCCCACCACCTTCCTGTGGCTGACGCCACGATGGGTCAAGGACCTCATCATCTCCACTCCCCTCTTCAAGCACCGGCTGGTCCTGGGTTGTCTCGCCAGCACCGTACGCACCAGAAATTGGCAACTGAGTCTCATCATCATCAGATGAGCACTGAGGTGTGCTGACAATAGGCACTGGCCCACCCGCCTCTTCAGATTCAGAGGGACAAAGCAGTTGCGCATCACTGCATACTCCCTCTTCTTCACGCTCTAGAATGCTGCTTGGCTGGCCACCTCTTTCCAAGCCAACAGATTCTGAGAACAGAAGTAAAGATTGAGATGGCTCCTGTCCAGGGCTCTCAGATTGCCTTGGCAATTTGGCAGGTGGTGAAGAGACAGATGGTTGCTCTTCAGTGCTCTGGCCCTGGGAGGATGTGGAAGTCATTGAAGTGGATGCGTTAGCTACCATCCATCCGACAACGGCTTCAATTTGTTCATCACGCAGCAGTGGGGTACAGCGAGGTCCTACAAAGCTGCGCATGAAGGACTGTTGCCTGGTAAAAGTGGGGGATGCCGGGTCACTGGTGGCCGCAGCAGACACCGAATCCCCACGTCCTCTCCCTGCTGAATCCCCCCGTCCTCTCCCTGCTGAAACTCCACGGCCACGACCACGTGCCTCACTCCCTGCCTTCTTCATCTTGGTAGACTGATAAAGATAGGCAGAAATGTAAAAAAGGGGTGGCTTAGTGTTCTTATTCCTGAACACCTGCTAGCCAGTATAAGAAACTCTAGTTTGGCTAAGAGTGTGTGTACTACACTTTAATATGATCTAATGTGGCCTACACAACTGTAAAGTGGAGTGTTTGGTGAACTTTATTTCCTTTTTTTTGGGGGGGGAAAGAAAAGGATGTGACCAAAGTTTGAAAGATATAGTATCACAAACTTTTTGGAGCGATTACAATGCAGGAAGCTAACCTACAATGCAATTGATGAGGCTCCAAAAAATAGGGTGATACTAGTCTGGCTGGCCCTGAAGGGCACAAGCCAGCAAAAAGGCTCCTCTATCTAATCCTATATAGTGTTTGCAACCAACCAATGACAATGGATGCGGATGGAAGCACACTAATATAGGAGCAAAAATCTGGCTAAATTTGCTGCAAAAAAAGGACTATGTATGAGGCAGTGACGCACGCTCAGTGGACTACAACGAGCGGTGGCTGTAGAACACACTGCAATGTGAGCTGCACTCACACACAGAGAGACCTATCAGACAGCCAAAAACAGTGCAGAGAAATGGGCTATAGCACTGAAAGGCTGCTGAAAGGCTCCGCTGTCCACTCCTTTAGTGTTTGCAACCAACGTATATGGATACGTATGGAAGCACACTATGCAGGAGAAAAAAAAGCAGCAATAAAAGAAAAATGTGTATGAAGCAGAGACACACGCTGGGCGGCCTACAAGCAGACGTGCCTGCAGGACACACTACACAGCGTGGGTCTGCACTCACACAGCCCTTGCAGACAGCTATTAAAACAGCGCTGCTGGGCTACAAAAATGCTACAGTGGTGGATTATGTAGCCTGGGTAGAGCAATAGATATGTTTGATGATCGCTATTTCTAACTGTCCCTCACAGTCTTCAACAGCAGCCTGTCCCTAACTGAATTCACAGCAGAGTGAACCCGAAATGGCAGCTGCTGCGGTTTTTATAGTGAATCATGACATCATTTCAGCAGCCAATCACAGCCATGCCAGTAGTTAACATGCCTACATGCCTAACAGGATGTGCCCATACTTCTGAGGATCCCCATTGGCTGAATCAAATCGAGCGGGCTCCTAGCATTATGGGAACTTCCGATTCCGGTATTCGATATGAAAAAAGTATCGGAACTAAGTATCGGAATTCCGATACAGCGAATATCGGCCGATACCCGATACTTGCGGTATCGGAATGCTCAACACTAGTGGTGATGCAAAAACTATTTTTTGCAATAAAACACATCTTTTAGTGTGTGACAGCTGCCAAACATAAAATCCCACTATAAACAGTAAATCAAACCCCATGTATCACCCCCTTAGTTAGGGAAAAATAATAAAATAAAAACATGTATTTATTTCTATTTATCCATTAGGGTTAGGGTTAGCGTTAGGGTTGGGGTTGGGGTTAGGGTTAGGGTTGGGGCTAAAGTTAGGGTTAGGGTTAAGGCTTGGATTAGGTTAGGGTTGGGATTAGGGTTAGAGTTTGGATTAGGGTTAGGGGTGTGTTAGGGTTAGGTTTGTAGTTAGAGTTATGGTTAGGTTGGGATTAAGGTTAGGGGAGTGTTGAGGTTAGGGTTGGAGTTGGAATTGGGGGGTTTCCACTGATTAGGCACATCAGACATGCATCTGATCTCAATTCCAGCCAATTCTGCGTTGAAAAAGTCAAACAATGTTCCTTACCTTCTGAGCTCTGCCATGCTCCCAAACAATGTGGTTAAAACTAAAAGAGAAAGAGCGCAATAGGGTCTTACCCAGGTAAAAGAGATACAGTTCAAGCTATTATACTCACCAATAGCAGGAGAGTTAGAGGCATAAAGGAATAGAGGTCAAAGCTGCTGCACATCCAAATGGCCCCGCCGTGACCATAGATCATCAGATATCAAAGAAACAATTTTCGGATTTAAACGTGCGCTGCTAGACAAAACGACTCCTTTCCAGATTGTGTACTTGTATACTTTTATTTTCCCAACGCGTTTCGAAGTCTCAAACTTCTTCCTCAGGGGATGACATGTACCTAGGTACATGTCATCCCCTGAGGAAGAAGTTTGAGACTTCGAAACGCGTTGGGAAAATAAAAGTATACAAGTACACAATCTGGAAAGGAGTCGTTTTGTCTAGCAGCGCACGTTTAAATCCGAAAATTGTTTCTTTGATATCTGATGCTCCCAAACAATGGCTTACCCCCACATATGGGGTATCAGCATACTCAGGACAAATTGCACTACAAGTTTTGGGGTCCAATTTCTCCTGTTACCCTTGGGAAAATAAAAAAATGGGGGCAAAAATTCATTTTTGTGAAAAAATAAGATTTTTTTATTTTTACGGCTCTACATTATAAACTTCTGTGAAGCCCTTCGGGGTTAAAAGTGCCCACCACTCATCTAGGTAAGTTCCTTAATAATAATAATTTTATTTCTATAGTGCCAACATATTCGGCAACACTTTACATTATAGAGGGGAATTTTACAGACAATAGGCATTACAGCATAGCATAGCAATAAACAAATAGATCAAAACAAATACCAATAGGAATGAGGGCCCTGCTTGCAAGATTGCAATATATAAGGGAAAAGGGGAGACACGAAAGGTGGATGGTAACAATTGCTTTTATTGTTTATTGTTTGGACCATCCCTAGAGTAAGAATCGGGTGTTCCTGTTGCTGCATGAACCAGTTAACAGTCTAAATATGTAACAGTACAGACACAGAGGGCTATTAACTGAAAAAAGCACACACAGGAAAACTTAGGTTACTGCATTGAGGCGAGAGGCCAGTCTGAACAATTGCATTTTTAAGGCACATTGTGGGGATTGGGGATTATTTGTTTTAGCCTGGGTAGTGCATCCAAAGAATCGGCGTGGCACGTGAAAAGTCTTGGAGACGGGAGTGGGAGGTTCTGATTAATGAGGATGATAACCTCAGGTCATTAGCAGAACGGAGGGCACGGGTAGGGTGGTAGGCTGAGACTAGGGAGGAAATGTAGGGTGGTGCTGAGCCATGGAGTGCTTTGTGGGTGAGGGTAATAAGTTTATACTAAATTCTGGAGTGGATGGGTAGCCAGTGTAAGAACTGGCACAAGGTAGAGGCATAGGTATAGCGATTGGTGAGGAATATGATCCTGGCTGCATCATTCTGGATGGATTGGAGAGGGGAGAGTTTGGTAAGAGGGAGACCGATTAGTAGAGAGTTACAATAGTCCAGACGAGAATGAATAAAAGAAACAGTAAGAGTTTTTGCAGAGTCGAAAGTAAGAAAGGGTCAAATTCTAGAAATGTTTTTGAGGTGTAGATAACAAGAGTGAGCCAGTTATCGGATGTGGGAGTGAATGAAAGCTCGGAATCAAGTATGACCCCAAGACAGCGGGCATGTTGCTGGGGAATAATGGTGGAGCCACACAAGGAAATGGCAATGTCGGGCATAGGTAGGTTAGTAGAGGAAGGAAACACAAGGAGTTCAGTTTTTGACAGGTTCAGCTTCAGATAGAGGGAGGACATGATGTTAGAGACAGCGGTAAGACAATCAATGGTGTTTTCCAAAAAGGGAGGCATGATATCAGGAGAAGAATTGTATAATTGAGTGTCATCAGCATAGAGATGGTACTGGAACCCAAATCTACTGATTGCTTGACCAATAGGGGCAGTATACAAAGAGAAGAGGAGGGGGCCTAGAACCGATCCTTGAGGAACCCCAAAAGTAAGGGGAAGTTGACAGGAGGAGGAGCCAGCAAAATATACAGTAAAGGAGCGGTCAGAGAGATAGGAGGAGAACCAAGAGAGAACAGTGTCCTTCAGGCCAATGGAACAGAGCATAATGAGGAGAAGCTGATGATCCACAATGTCAAATGCTGCGGAGAGAGCCAAAAGAATTAGCATGGAGTAGTGACCTTAGATTTAGCTGTTGGTAGATCATCATTAGAGTCTTTAGTGAGGGCAGTTTCAGTAGAGTGTAGAGAGCAGAAACCAGATTATTGACGGTCGAGGAGAGAGCTATCTGAGAGATAGCGGATAAGACGGTTGTGGACCAGGCGTTCCAGGAGTTTAGAGATGAAGAGAAGATTAGAGACAGGTCTATAGTTAGCAACACAGTTTTGGTCAAGGGATGGTTTTTTAAGTAATGGCTGCATGATGGCATGCTTAAATGAGGAAGGAAAGATACCGGAAGAAAGAGAGAGGTTAAATATTTTAGTTAGGTGAGTGCCGATAGCAGAGGAAAGGGACTGGAGGAGATGTGATGGAATGGGGTCACTGGTGACAGTGGTAGGGTGAGAAGATGCAAGGAGCCTTATTACTTCTTCTTCTGTGACTGGTTCACAGAGAAGAAGGGGGTTACTTAGGGGGTCTGCTTTCCAAAATGGTGACACTTGTAGGAGATTTCCACTGTTTAGGCACATCAGGGCTCTCCAAATGTGACATTGCATCTAATCTCAATTCCAGCAAATTTTGCATTGAAAAGTCAAACGGCGCTCCTACCCTTCCAAGATCTGTCATGCACCCAAACAGTGGTTTACCTGCATATATGGGGTATCAGCATACTCATGACAAATTATACAACAACTTTTGGGTTCCAATTTCTCCTGTTACCCTTGGTAAAATAAAAAAATTGGATCTGAATAATTTTTTTTGAAAAAAAGTTAAATCTTCATTTCTTAAAACATTCCAAAAATTTCTGTCAAGCACCTGAAGGGTTAATAAACTTCTTGGATGGTGGTTTTGAGCACCTCGAGGGGTGCAGTTTTTAGAATGGTGTCACATTTGGGTATTTTCTATCATATAAACCCCTCAAAGTGACTTCAAGTGTGATGTGGTCCCTAAAAAATATATGATTCATATAAGAGTGATGTTTTATTGTCGCTGAATTCTGATGCAGCATACTGTGATTTTTCTATCATGATCATGCAAATGTCATGCTCAAATTTTTTTTATGGTTGCCTGGCATATTTAGACGCTTGCGTCAGTAATATTGTGGAATAAATTCCAATATTCCCTTTACCATTTTATGATCTCCATTTTCTCTAGTGGCCGTTTTTTTGCTTTGTTTGTCCCCATTTTTTATTCATTTTTATAAGTGGTTTTTTTGTACCATTTTAATAAATATCTAATAAAATTTGTACATTTTTTACGGCAATATGACTTCTCTATTATGAAGTACAATATGTCACGAGAAAACAGTGTCAGAATCACCAGGATCCATGGAAGTGTTCCAGAGTTAATATCTCATAAAGGGACAGTGGTCATAATTGTAATTGGCCCGGTCATTAACATGCAAACCACCCTTGGGTATAAAGTGGTTAATGTAAAATAGCATAATTGTACATCCCAGTTATGGAGGCGCACAGTAGATGTGCAGGAGCCCCCTGTATTTAACAGTCGATGCTCCACTATAATGGGGTTAACAGATATTTGCATCTAGCTGTAGGGTGGGCCCCTAGAGTCTATTCCCCTTGTGGACCCCATACACCCCAGTCTGACCCTGGTGGAATCTGTTGAAGTATTCCAGAGTTAATGTTAGGTGTCGGGTTCCTGGAACTGCACAGCAGGAATCCAGAGCCTTGCATTCAGCGGTCTCTCATTCCCCATCGACTGCAGACGAGCCTGATCAGCAGTCCTGTCATACCCGACACTCTGCTCAGACCAGCTCTGTGGGTCTGGCTTTTGCTGCCACCTCTGGGCCAGCAATAGCAACGCAGGCTGCTCAGCAGCAAGCCGCTCCAGAGGCTAAGTCCTTCCAACGCTCCACTGAGCATGCTCACGAGACAATCACCCATTGGAGATCGGGAGTCACATGCACAGGTCCTTCTCCAGATCTGATTGGTCCATCTCAGGGATCTGGAAGCTTCCGGAAGGTCCCGGCTATAAAAGGTTCGCATGGCTGCTCGGCCATGCGCTAGTATAGACTCTAGTTGCTACCTGTGTGAATGATGATGGATGCATGGACTTGCAAATGACTCATTAAGATTCCCCTCCCTCTGATATTACGTGTGTCGATAGGGAACTAGTGATAGAGTCAGCGCCAGTCAGTGGCAAGCTACAGGCCACAGTGCATATCATCCATGGTACTAGCGTCCGACAGTGTGCCTGCTACCGGGCATTGTCGTACAGTGAGAGTGTCTGTCGCCACGCTGCAGTCAGCAGTACTTATTGGCGTCCGTGGTTGCGACGCCGCACGCACGGTAGGTCTAGAAGTACACTGCCCCTGTGTCTTGGGCCCGAGTCCTGTGACCATATACCTTGCGTGCATTCTGCTGAGACCTGTGAGTTTAACAGGCTAGGCATTTGTTTTTGATGCTTCGGCGCCTCTGTGAAGTAACAGAGTCCTCCCAATGCACACCGGGTGATGTTCGACCCGCGTGCGTTATATCACCATATTGAGCGTCTGCCATTATGTAGCAGCAGCGTAACACCTCTGCACGATGGACCCCGGACGGCGAATGCACTTACTATTATTTATTATTTAGTGCGTTCCGCTGTCCCTAACATTATACTAGCGCCAGGGTCTGGCTAGTAATTTCGGACCAGCAGCAGCTATGGCAGTACATTCGGCAGCTGGAGAGCAGGTTGGCAGCTCTCGAGAGTTCCACCTCAGCTGCGAATGCTACAGTGGCCGCTGCCCAGGCAGTCGCAGAGGCTGTCTTTCGTGTGTGCACGTCCATGCCTACACCGACATTATCCCATCTCCCGTTGCCCGATATATTTTCAGGTGACAGCGCTACCTGTAGGGGTTTTGTGAGCCAGTGCTCTATCCAGCTCAAGTTACTGGCCGTGCGATTCCCACAGAGTGGGCTAAGGTGGGGTTTATCATTTCCCTCCTGTCGGGCAGGGCGTTAGAATGGGCCACGCCACTGTGGGAGCGTGGTGACCCCGTGGTTCTGTGCGCTGTTCAGTTTCTAATGTCCCTAAAGCAGGTATTTTTGGGGCCATGGGTCACTCACGACACCTCTCTCCAGTTACTAGCATTAACACAGGGATCCCTCTCAGTCAGCCAGTACGCTGTCCGTTTCCAGACATTGGCTTCCGAGCTGAAATGGCCTAATAATACACTTGTCCCTGTGCTCTGGAGATGTTTGGCGGAGCATGTCAAGGATGCTCTAGCTACGATGGAGGTTCCTGTAAGTCTGGAGGAGCTATTTGCACCCACATTGATCTCCGTTTTACAGAGCGTGGACTGGAGCGTGATCAATCCAGACAGAAGGTTAGGTTGGCTCCCAACTTCTCTAAACCTCTTGAACCCCCCGATCTGGAAAATATACCTCCAGAGCCCATGGAGGTGTCTCGCACCGGTCCCAAGCCGCGCCCGGTACAAAGCTCTGCACGCTGTTACCAGTGTCGACAGTCTGGTCACCCGGCTAACAGGTGTCCGCAGCAGTCGAAAAACAATCACGTCCAGTGGTAGTTGGTGGGGGGTCTATTTGATGTGGAATCTTTCTCCTCCAAGCTGGCATTCCGAGGGACGTTAGATAGCGGTGCTTCCACCTGGGAGGTAGAGGTCACTGTGGACTCCGGGGCAGAAGGAAACTTTATGTCCTTGGCCTTCGCCCAACAGCACGCAATTCCGTTGGTGCCACTTCCTCACCCATGACCATCAGGGTGGTCAACGGTTCGACCTTACCGTCCCTGATTACCAACCAGACAGCACCCCTTAGGCTCTCAATCCCACCATCTCACCGCGAGACGTTGTCCTTGCTCATTATGCCAGAGGGCATTGACCAGGTGCTCCTCGGGGTTCCCTGGCTCCGATGCCATTCCCCTCATATAGAGTGGTCCTCGGGGAGAATACTGGGATGGAGCAAGGACTGTGAGGGAAGGTGCATGGGGGGCAGCGTCCAAGTACCCTCTATGGAAGTGCCTGCAGATCTCTCCACGCTTCCCGCACACTACCAGCAGTACGAGAAGAACATCCGTGCTGATGCTCTCTCTCGCTTGGTGTCTTCAGCAGAGGAAGAGGAGACTGAGCCTCGGCTAGTAGTCCCCGCTGAGAGTCTAAGGACCGTGACCCCGGTCGCTCTCGAGTCAGTGGCGCTGGGCAAGACCTTTGACCCTCCTTGCCTGCGGCCAGAGGTTTTCACGTGGGCACATGCGTCCAGGGTGGGTGGTCACTTTGGCAACAAGCAGACCACGGAACTCCTGGCAAGGTCTTAATGGTGGCCGCACATGGCTCGGGACACGAAAGAAAACATTCAGGCATGTGCCTCTTGTGCCCAGAACAGGTCCTCTAGGCAGAGAACGGCTGGGTCACTGTATCCCTTGCTGGTGGCCGACTGGGCAGTGGAGGCTCGTGACATTTGGGATCACACCCAGGATGCCATTCGCGCCTCTAAGGAGAGAATGAGGACGTCCACCGACACACATCGGCCTCCCGCTCTGACTTTTGCCCCTGGCGACTTGGTGTGGCTTTCTGCCCAAAATATCAGGCTGCAGGCCGAGTCCACCAAGTTTGAGCCGTGATACATTGGTCCCTTCAAAATACTTGAGCGGATCAGCCCGGTGGTCTACCGTCTGGCTCTTCCACCACACTTGGCCATCTCTGATGCCTTCCACATGTCCCTTCTCAAACCTGTTCACATGTCCCGGTTTTCTGAGTCATCTGCTGGGACATCAGACTTGTCTTTGGACGAGTTTGAGGTCAACATCATTGTGGGACGCAGGGTGGTGCATGGCAAAAAGTTTTATTTGGTGGATTGGAAGAGACATGGTCCAGAGGCCCGGACTTGGGAACCAGTGGAGAACATCCACGCCTCGCTCTTTATCGTGGCTTTTGAGCCTAGCAAGGCTCAGAGGGGATGGGGCCCTAGGAGGGGGGGCAATGTTAGGCGTCAGGTTCCTGCAACTGCACAGCAGGAATCCAGAGCCTTGAATTCAGTGGTCTCTCATTCCCGATAAATCACAGAGGAGCCTGCTCAGCAGTCCCGTCGTCCCCGACGCTCTGCTCAGACCAGCTCTGTGGGTCTGGCTGTTGCTGCCACCTCTGGTCCAGCAATAGCAACACAGGCTGCTCAGCAGCAAGCCACTCCAGAGGCTAAGTCCTTCCGTCGCTCCACTGAGCATGCTCACGAGACGATCTCCCATTGGAGATCCGGAGTCACATGCACAGGTCCTTCTCCAGATCTGTTGGTCCATCGCAGGGATTTGGAAGCTTCCAGAAGGTCCCGGCTATAAAAGGTGTGCATGGCCGCTAGTATAGACTCTAATATATAACACAATTAGGCCTAGAAAAATGGCTCTTCCAACAACACCATCATCAAAAAAGAGATTTACGGAAGCATATGGCCATAAAATATTTCCATTTTATTCAATCAATACAAAAAACACACATAGACATAGACAAATTAGATAAAAGAAGATGAGTATCCAATATAACACCCCAGAGTACGTATGCCCCATAGTGATAATACATATATTTCTAATATCATATACAACACCCATAACCAATTCTGTATCAAAATATTACAAGACAATGTTTAGGTAATAAAGCCAGCACACCTAGAGTAAATAGCCTAAATAATGTAAGAGGCAAGAGTGAGTAAGCAGGCCTGACGAATAGTGACATACGAAATAACACACTGCTGCCTATCAGAACCTATATTAGCCCATAAGGTGCAAATCAATAGGGTATATCCCCAATATAAGGCAAGGACAGTTAAATAGAAGTTATAAGTGACACAGCTTAATAGCAATCCAGCCTAAGTAATATACTGCAAGGTGTTTCCACCATAGTAAGTAGGCCAGGGCTAACAAGTTAACTAGAAATATATGAGTACTAAAAAAGTATCATCTATCACTGATGTAAGAGAATACCTAGGAGATGGTATATCCTAGAGTAGTGTAAAAGGCATACGTACTCTGGGGTGTTATATTGGATACTCATCTTCTTTTATCTAATTTGTCTATGTCTATGTGTGTTTTTTGTATTGATTGAATAAAATAGAAATATTTTATGGCCATATGCTTCCGTAAATCTCTTTTTTGATGATAGTATAGACTCTAGTTGCTACCTGTGTGAATGATGACGGATGCATAGACTTGCAAATGACTCATTAAGATTCCCCTCCCTCTGATATTACGAGTGTGGATAGGGAACTAGTGATAGAGTCAGCGCCAGTCAGTGGCAAGCTACAGGCCATAGTGCATATCATCCACGGTACTAGCATCTGACAGTGTGCCTGCTACCGGGTATTGTCGTACAGCGGCAGTGTCTGTCGCCACGCTGCAGTCAGCAGTATTTATTAGCGTCCGCGGTTGTGACCATATACCATGCGTGCATTCCGCTGAGACTTGTGAGTTCAACAGGCTTGGCATTTGTGCTTAACGCTTCAGCGCCTCTGTGAAGTAACAGAGTCCGCCCAGTGCACACCGGGTGACGTTCAACCCGCGTGCATTATACCGCCATATTAAGTGTCTGCCATTACGTAGCACAGCGTAACACCTCTGCACGGTGGACCCCGGGCGGCGAACGCACTTTCTATTATTTACTAGATTATGGCCCAATGCTATCGCATCGGGAGGATGCGATAGCATCACACCTCTTGCCATGTTAACCCTCAACACACACACTCCACAACACACACTCCTCTCACCTTTCACCATCTCCACTCACTCTTTCACTCCACATACGACCCCTTCTCTCACTCCGTCTCTCATACTCACGCCGTCATCGCCGCTGCTCCACGATCCCCGACATCTTCTTCCGCCGGCGCCATCCTGGATCCAGACGTTGTCCACACCGGCGACATGTTCTTGCGGCGACGCCATCTTGAGTATCGTGAAATCCCGCGATAGTCAAGATAGCGTCGCCGGAAGAACATGTCGCCGGCGTGGACGACGTCGGGATCCAAAATGGCGTCGGCGAAATCTCGCGAGTTTTCGCCGACGCCATTTTGGATCCCGACGTCGTCCTCACCGGCGACATGTTCTTGCGGCGACGCCATCTTGACTATTGCGGGATTTCGCCGATCCAAAATGGCGTCGCCGCAAGAACATGTTGCCGGCGTGGATGACATCGGGATCCAAAATGGCGTCGGCGTAATCTCGCGAGATTTCGCCGACGCCATCTTTTTGGATCCCGAGTCGTCCACGCCAGCGACATGTTCTTGCGGAGACGCCATCTTGAATCTCGCGGGATTTCACGAAATCCAAGATGGCGTCGCCGCAAGAACATGTCGGCGGCCTGGAGAACGTCTGGATCCAGGATCGCGGCGGCGGAGGAAGATGTCGGGGCAGCGACGATGACGGTGTGAGTATGAGAAACGGAGTGAGAGAAAGGAACGTATGTGGAGTGAAAGAGTGAGTGGACGTGAGTGGAGGTGAAAGGTGAGAGGAGTGTGTGTTGAGGCGGTGTGGTGTGTTGAGGGTTAACATGTGCGTGTGTGTGGTGACGTCACCGGTTACAACTGGACGGAAGTTGTTACAACCGGAAGCTGCTTAGGGCATTTATTATTATAGATGATGAGGAAGAAGCCGTCTGTTGTTGGCGGTGATGGCGTGTAGAGGCTTCTTCAGCCAATGTAATAGATTTAGAGTTAGGTGATTCGTGTGTGAGACGACGGCGTTTATAAGCCTTAATCTTGTCAAGTCGATGCTGTTTTTCCTCAGGAGTCTCATTAGCACGGCGTTGTTTTTGTCGTAGTGCTAAAGCTGCTTTCCTTTCACTGGCATTGGCATACTGTGCATCGGTATTGAATGGTGGTATTGATAGGGCAGAAACAGATTGCTGATTAGTTATGTCAGTGAACGGCATATGGGATGAAGTGTAGCAGTAAATTGTTCCACATGCTGATGTGGAAGCATCCTGTTGTGAGTCTAATAATAATGATGAGGAAGAGGCCGTCTGTTGTCGGCGGTGACGGCGTGCAGAGGCTTCTTCAGCCAATCTTATGGACTTAGAGTTAGGGGATTCGTGTGTGAGGCGACGGCGTTTATAAGCCTTAATCTTCTCAAGGCGATGGCGTTTTTCCTCAGGAGTCTCATTAGCACGGCGTTGTTTTTGTCGTAGTGCTAAAGCTGCTTTCCTTTCACTGGCATTGGCATACTTTTTGTTATGACTCATGTTGGCACAGGTAAAGGAGTCTATTTGGCAGTTATCTGGCAGTGAAGAAGGCGTCCTGGAGTATTGTAGAGTAAACAGATACTAATTGACCCTGTAATTGCCCAGCAGTAGTTATGAAGTGGTAGTGGCAAATTGGCCCTGTAGTTAGACACCGGCAGAGGAGCAAGGCAGCAGTAGTTATGGCGGTAGAGGCAAATTGGCCCTGTAATTAGACACCGGCAGAGGAGCAAGGCAGCAGTAGTTATGGCGGTAGAGGCAAATTGGCCCTGTAATTAGACACCGGCAGAGGAGCAAGGCAGCTGTAGTTATGGCGGTAGAGGCAAATTGGCCCTGTAATTAGACACCGGCAGCGGAGCAAGGCAGCAGTAGTTATGGCGGTAGAGGCAAATTGGCCCTGTAATTAGACACAGGCAGTGAACAGTCAGAGGAGCAAGGCAGCAGTACTTATGGCGGTAGAGGCAAATTGGCCCTGTAATTGGACACCGGCAGAGGAGCAAGGCAGCAGTAGTTATGGCGGTATTGGCAAATTGGCCCTGTAATTAGACACCGGCAGAGGAGCAAGGCAGCAGTAGTTATGGCGGTAGAGGCAAATTGGCCCTGTAATTAGACACCAGCAGAGGAGCAATGCAGCAGTAGTTATGGCGGTAGAGGCAAATTGGCCCTGTAATTAGACACCGGCAGAGGAGCAAGGCAGCAGTAGTTATGGCGGTAGAGGCAAATTGGCCCTGTAATTAGACACCGGCAGAGGAGCAAGGTAGCAGTAGTTATGGCGGTAGAGGCAAATTAGCCCTGTAATTAGACACCGGCAGAGGAGCAAGGCAGCAGTAGTTATGGCGGTAGAGGCAAATTAGCCCTGTAATTAGACACCGGCAGAGGAGCAAGGCAGCAGTAGTTATGGCGGTAGAGGCAAATTGGCCTTGTAATTAGACACCGGCAGTAAACAGGCAGATGACCAAAGCAGCAGTAGTTATGGCGATAGAGGCAAATTGGCCCTGTAATTAGACACCGGCAGAGGACAAAGGCAGCAGTAGTTATGGCAGTATAGGCAAATTGGCCCTGTAATTAGACACCGGCAGAGGAGCAAGGCAGCAGTAGTTATGGCGGTACAGGCAAATTGGTCCAGTAATTAGACACCGGCAGTAAACAGGCATAGGACCAAGGCAGCAGTAGTTATGGTGGTACAGGCAATGCCAAGCGTCCGCACAGCAAGTCGGCGTGAGGTAAATGACGCAATTTCACGAATGCAAGATGGCGTCGGCGAAATCTCACGAGATTTCGCCGACGTCGTTAACACCTCTTGCCATGTTAACCCTCAACACACCACACCGCCTCAACACACACTCCTCTCACCTTTCACCTCCACTCATGTCCACTCACTCTTTCACTCCACATACGTTCCTTTCTCTCACTCCGTTTCTCATACTCACACCGTCATCGTCGCTGCCCCGACATCTTCCTCCGCCGCCGCGATCCAGGATCCAGACGTTCTCCAGGCCGCCGACATGTTCTTGCGGGACGCCATCTTGTATTTCGTGAAATCCCGCGATATTCAAGATAGCGTCACCGCAACAACATGTCGCTGGCGTGGACGACATCGGGATCCAAAAAGATGGCGTCGGCGAAATCTCGCGAGATTACGCCGACGCCATTTTGGATCCCGATGTCGCCCACGCCAGCGACATATTCTTGCGGGACGCCATCTTGTATGTCGTGAAGTCCCGCGATATTCAAGATGGCGTCGCCGCAACAACATGTCGCTGGCATGGGCGACATCGGGATCCAAAATGGCGTCGGCGTAATCTCGCGAGATTTTGCCGACGCCATCTTTTTGGATCCCGATGTCATCCACGCCAGCGACATATTGTTGCGGCGACACCATCTTGAATATCGCGGGACTTCACGACATCCAAGATGGCGTCCCGCAAGAACATGTCGGCGGCCTGGAGAACGTCTGGATCCTGGATCGCGGCGGCGGAGGAAGATGTCGGGGCAGCGACGATGACGGTGTGAGTATGAGAAACGGAGTGAGAGAAAGGAACGTATGTGGAGTGAAAGAGTGAGTGGACATGAGTGGAGGTGAAAGGTGAGAGGAGTGTGTGTTGAGGCGGTGTGGTGTGTTGAGGGTTAACATGTGCGTGTGTGTGGTGACGTCACCGGTTACAACTGGACAGAAGTTGTTACAACCGGAAGCTGGTTAGGGCATTTATTATTATAGATTCTTTAGTGCGTTCCTAACAGTTATTACCACAGAAAGTGACAGCATTCAGAATTGTAAAAATTGGCTTGGTCATTGAGGTCGAAATTGGCTCGGTCACTAGGATGTTAAGGTGCACTACAAATGCATATAGTCATTTTGTGACAGATCTAGGTGATTTTGAGAACATGAGATTCTGTGAACATGCTATATTTGTTTTCTATTGATTCCAATAAAGGTTGCTCTGTGAGTATAGGTAAATAGTTCCACTACGTCAATATGGTAGATTGCTCTAAGAAACAAAAGAAATGCACAGTCAATCTATCAATGAAAAACTTTATGAATTACAAGGTATTACCAGGCATGATATATTACTGAATGAACTCATATACTAGAAATTGGTCCAGCTATTGTAAAACATTTTAGGTGTGAGAGAATGAAACATGATAACCTAAGAGCTCCCACAGAGGCTTAGATTAGAGCAATCCTGAACAGTTATTAAATCTTTAGTTCAGGCTTTAACATTTCAAACAAATACCAAGCACATTGTTCTTTATCCCCAAACAAACCTCTCTGTTCCAGATTTTTCTCATAATCTCTTTAGAGCCAAATTATTTTACAAGCAATGCAATGTTCAATAATATTTAATCACTCCCTAAAGATGCTTAACACCTCATAAAGATGTCATGAAGCCCTTTTAATTTCCTGGCACAATTCTGCCCATCTCGTCTCATAATAACAATAAACCTTTAATAATTGTACTTGAATTAAAGCCAGTCTTCTCACTAACTGCTTCCTTTATTTTCACATACTTTATTATGAAATGTTCACAACTGTAAAATGTAAAGGTATAAATGCTTCGAGAGCAAATTGATTATTATTATGATTGACTTTCTATTCTAACTATGCATATTTTCATTAGATATTGTGCTTGCTTATTTGTATTATGCTCTAAAAGTTCTGTATTTTCTGCCATTGCTTCAAATATCACCAGAATTTATCACAATCATGATTCCCAAACTTGCAATAGCTTGAGACCTCATGGATTTGGTTGTCAGGGCCGGCTCAAGGTTTTCAAAAATAATCTTGTCTCCTTGCTCCCTGCTGCTAGATCAACCTCATTGTCTTCTGACCGTCTGCACTACTCGACAGGGGGCACTCTATAGTGACGTCATCACGTCCTCTGCTCTGAGACGTCACAGAGAGTCAGAAGATGATGAAGTGACCGGGGCTAATGGCTTCTGATTTTTTAACTATTATTAATTAGTGGAGTGAATGGTGTATAGTGCACAATATATCCATATGGGTTTAAGTGCTACTTCTGGAATTTGAGTGATAGGGTTTAAGTGAGTACACTAGCACTTTATCAGAGAAACAATAGTAGATTCAATGGTATGACTGTGATATTGTTTGGTAGGGAAAAACTATAAAATACTAGATGGTGACCTGATTCTAATGCATCGGGTATTCTAGAATATGTATGTAGTTTATTTATGAAGATTTAATAATAATGCAATAATTCACCCCCCAATCCTGATATGCATGGTCCTCTCACCCCCCTTTCCTGGTATGCATGGTCCCCTCACCCACCTTTGCTGGTATGTATGGTCAACCTCAACCCCCTTTCCTGGTATGCATGGTCCCCCTCACCCCCTTTCCTGGTATGCATGGTCCTGTCACCCCCCCTTTGCTGGTATGTATGGTCACCCTCACCCCCCTTTCCTAGTATGCGTGGTCCCCCTCACTCACCTATCCTGGTATGCATGGTCCCATCACCCCCCTTTCCTGGTATGCATGGTCTCTGTTAAAATAAAAAAATAGTTATATACTCTCTTTCCAACAGCCCCCAATCTCCACTCCACACTCCATGCGCCCGGCATCTTCTGGTTCCAGTAATGCTTTGCATGAAACACCGCTGATGACGTCACGCTCTCGTGAGAGTGAAGTCATCTCCGGCCCTTCGCGCAAAGCATTACTGGGACCGGAAGGTGCCGGGTGTGTGGAGCATGGAGTGAAGTTCGGGGGCTGTTGGAAAGTGAGTATATAACTATTTTT
The DNA here is from genome assembly GCF_039654945.1 of Dendrobates tinctorius. Lineage (NCBI taxonomy): Eukaryota > Metazoa > Chordata > Amphibia > Anura > Dendrobatidae > Dendrobates > Dendrobates tinctorius. Next base: position 5,965,553 of record NW_027361694.1, read on the forward strand.
TATTTTAACAGAGACCATGCATACCAGGAAAGGGGGGTTAATGGGACCATGCATACCAGGATAGGTGGGTGAGTATATAACTATTTTTTATTTTAATTCTATTTTTTACATATTCTCACCTTCCGACGGCCCCTGATCTCCTTTCCACGCGCCCGGCCTCACGGTCCCAGTAATGTTTTACACTGCTGATGACGTCGCACTCTCGCGAGAGTGAAGTCATCTCCAGTCTAAGGCGCAAAGCATTACTGGGATTGCGAGGCCAGGCGCGTGGAAAGGAGATCGGAGGCCATCGGAAGGCGAGTATAACCTTTTTTTTATTTTAAGTCTCTTTACAGATTAAGCCCTGCGCCCGATTGATCGCTGCACCCGACTGCGCAGCGCTCAATCGGGCGTGACCAGTCAGCTGCAGCTTATCGTTACAAACAGCTGTGCCTGTCGCTGATTGGCCGTGGGATTTCGATTACAGACAGACATGATAAGACAATTATATATATAGATAAGAGATAGAGATAAATAGTTTATTAAATTCTACTTACTGACAGACAATTAGGAATTGATAGACCAACTGATAAGAATGATATACTAGATACTATGCCCACGCTCGGCAGGTAATAACACTGATTAGCAGTGGATAGTCCATATTAAATGGTAACATTACTGAGTAGTAATATTAATAGTACTTGAGTGTTAATAAGCAGTAGTCAGTTTTGTGACAAGTAGCACGTCTATATCAAGTGGCACTATCTATTGAATTACCTATTACAAGATAATGAACGCTCATTAAATCAATGTACTGTGAGTGTAGCTGTTAATATTAACTGGTCCCTTTAAGCATTAGCACATTTTCCAGCTTGGAGATTTCCATTAAAGCAGCTTGCTCACTATTAATTCACTCACTAGTATCATGTGTTTTAAATACTGTGTCCGTTCCGTTGTTGAATAAGAATAAAATTTAGGGTCTTTAAAAGGGATCTTTATTTGCAGGGCTTGTTTTTTGTGGGATGCGTTGTACTTTTGAATGACACCATTGGTTTTACCATATTGTGTTCTCGAAAACGGTAAAAAATTTCCAGGCACGGTGAAATTGCAAAAAAGTGCAATCCCACACTGGTTTTTAGTTTTGCTTTTTTACTATGTTCACTAAATGCTAAAAGTGACCTGCTATTATGATTTTCCCTGTCATTACGAGTTCATAGACACCAAACATGTCTAGGTTCTTTTTTATCTAAGTGATGAAAAAAATTCCAAACCCGTAGCATCTCCATTTTTCTTGATATCGGGTTGGACTGGGGCTTAATTTTTGAGCGATGAGCTGACATTTTTAATGTTACCATTTTGGTGCAGATATGATCTTTTGATCGCCCATTATTGCATTTTAATGCAATGCTGCGGTGACCAAAAAAGTGTAATTCTGGTGTTTTTACTTTATTCTCGCTAGGCTAACAATCAGGTTAATTCTTTTTTTATAGATAGATCGGGCAAATCTAAACGTGGTGATACCAAATATGTGTATGTTTGATTTTTTAAATTGTTTTATGTTGAATGGGGCAAAAGGGGGTGATTTGAACTTTTATATATTTTTTATATTTTTAAAACCATTTTTTTCCACTTTAGGCATGCTTCAATAATCTCTATGGGAGACTAGAAGCTGCCATAACCTGATTGGCTCTGCTACATACAGGCAATGATCAGATCACCTGTATGAAGCAGAACACTTCGCTTGTTATGAGCGCTTACCACGGACAGCGCTTAAAGCATTCCAGCAGTGACAACCATGGAGGTCTCCAGGAGACCTCCATTGGTTGTAATGTCAACCAATCGGTGACCCACGATCACGTGATGGGGTCACCAATGGGCGGATTTCTAGCACGATTGCCGGAAGCGCATGTTAAAAGCCGCTGTCAATGGGTTAATAGCCGAGGGTGGATCGCAATTCCAAGCAAGGCTGTTTCGGGCACATGTCAGCTGTCCAAAATAGTTCTGGAAAATACTTATTTGTGATCAGTTAGTGGTCTGATGGCCACATTTAGTTTGGTGACTTTTTTTCATGTCAACTTGGTGGACAGTAAAAAACTGCAAAGCCGATTAATGGGAGTCATCTATACACAAAGATACTAATGATTATCCCACTGCTGTCTTCTCTTTTGAAACCCTTCCTTTATTTTGTCAATTGTGGGAAATGTTACAAATGTGTTAAACAACTGCAAATGTATCTATTGCTGAACCTAAATCCTTGAGAGGACTTGAAAGTTTATAAACTGTGGGGAAGCTTTTCCAGGAAATATAAGTGAAGACCTGCCTGCAAATGATCTTCCTGACTTGCCAGTCTTCCAGGATAATTTTGGGATGGCCATACCCAGGAACCACATTATCCAATGCACGTGAAAGGGTAAAAGGAACGAAAATGATGTTGTCACGACTCTGTTGTCGGGTGTCTCAGGACCAGTGACTCCTTCCTTGTCCATAACACTAGGGGTGCCCTAGCTCACCGTATTCCCTGGATTACTTGTGATGGTGGAGAAGCCGGGGCCACATACCTTGCCTTAGCTCCAGAATCCTAGGGGAGTAGTAGTGTACTGAAATACACCATCCAGACTAACAAGGTAATATGAATTGGGGTAATGAAAAATACCAAACATACAAATATACTCACACATACAACAAAGGAATGGACAGAGGAATGGAGAATGGGGTTAAATCAAAGTAGGAGAAGAAAAGGAATTATCACTCATTCAAAACCTAGCATCAGTCACAGATAAATCCACAAAAACACTTCTTCAGTAATAACCACTAACAATTTCCAGCCATGCATCAAAAGCTATCTCTCTGAAAATGAGTGCTAGCCAGTGCCCATTTTATATAGGAGATGGGAGTGGCTAAAGGTGCACAGCTGAAATCCTTAATACAGGGAAGCTTCTGGGAGCTCTCAACTGAGCAGATTAACCCCTGCAGTGCTAAATGAAACTTGCACCATTTAATGTAAAGGTGAAGTGCTTCTAATTAGTGCAGGATTAGGAGATATGAGTGGCTGCAGTCTTCTGGCTTCAGTCTGTTGCGGTAAACTCATGACAGATGTCTTTGGTAAGGGAACACTTATACCAATCTCGGAAGAGTCAAACCCAGGTTTAGAAATAGGTTTGTTAAACTATGGAACTTCAACCCCAGTGACAGGATCTTTGTGTTCCAACAGTGGAATTCTGGCTAAATGGCAAGAGCCATATGAAATTGTAGCAAAGGTACATTTTTTCATACTCTGGAAGGACTTGAAGCTGATGGTAGAAATCATCAGTAAAGGTAAACCGAATACTGAAGAGGGGTAACTCTTGTTAAAATTTGGATTTATGAGGTACTCAAATAGTTAGTTGTCCAACCCAGTGATCTTAATTCCAGAGCCCAACTGCATTTTTGTCTTCATCCAGCTGACTGATGAAGGTCATGTTTTGACCGAAACATTTCTAGTTTTTGTCTTGATTTTCTGCAATAAAAATTACACCTTTGTTTATCATACCAAAAGAGTGCCAAGTGTTTTCAGCTACAGTGCCTTGTGAAAATATTCGGCCCCCTGGAACTTTTCAACCTTTTCCCACATATCATGCTTCAAACATAAAGATACCAAATGTAAATTTTTGGTGAAGAATCAACAACAAGTGGGACACAATTGTGAAGTTAAATAAAATTTATTGGTTATTTAAACTTTTTGTGGAAATTCAAAAACCGAAAAGTGGGGCGTGCAATATTATACGGCCCTTTTGCCTTAATACTTTGTTGTGCCACCTTTTGTTGCGATTACAGCTGCAAGTCGCTTAGGGTATGCCTCTATCAGTTTTGCACATCGAGAGACTGAAATTCTTGCCTAGCCTTCCTTGGAAAACAGCTCGAGCTCAGTGAGGTTTGATGGAGATCGTTTGTGAACAACAGTTTTCAGCTCTTTCCTCAGATTCTCGATTGGATTCAGGTCTGGACCTTGACTTGGCCATTCTAACACCTAGATATGTTTATTTGTGAATAGTGTTGAGCATTCCGATACCGCAAATATTGGGTATCGGTCGATATTCGCGGTATCAGAATTCCGATACTGAGTTCCGATACTTTTAGCATATCGAATACCGGAATCGAAAGTTCCCATAATGCTATGAGCCAGTTTGATTTGATTCAGCCAATGAGGAATCCTCAGAAGTGTGGGCACATCCTGTTAGGCATGTAGGCATGTTAGCTAATGGCATGGCTGTGATTGGCTGCTGAAATGATGTCATGATGCACTATAAAAGCCGCCGCCGCCATTTAGGGTTCACTCTGCTGTGAATTCAGTTAGGGACAGGCTGCTGTTCAAGACTCTGAGGGACAGTTAGAGATAGCGATTTGCTATATAATATTTTGCTTTACCCAGGTTACATTATCAATCACTGTAGCTTTCTTTTGCCTTGCAGCGCTGTTCACAGCTGTCTGCAAGGTCTGTGTGAGGGCAGCTCACGCTGTAGTGTGTCCTGCAGCCACCTCTGGTTGTAGGCCTCTCAGCGTGCGTCACTGCCTCATAAATATTTATTTTTGTTTTATTGCTGCTCATTTTTCATTAATTATCCTATTAGTGTGCATTCATCCGTATCCATCTACATTGGTTGCAAACACTATAGGAGTAGACAGTGGAGCCTTTCTGCAGCCTTTCAATACTAGTGCCCAGTTCTCTGCACTGTTCACGGCTGTCTGTGAGGTCTCTGTGTGTGAGTGCAGCCACCTCTGGTTGTAGTCCGCTCAGCGTGCGTCACTGCCTCATACATAGTCCTTTTTTTGTTTTATTGCAGCTCATTTTTCCTGATTTTTTTCTCCTATTAGTGTGCTTCCATCCGTATCCATCTACATTGGTTGGTGGCAAACACTATATAGGAGTAGATAGAGGAGCCTTTTTGCTGGCTTGTGCCCTGCAGCCGCAGCCAGATTAGTATTAGCCTATTTTTTGGAGCCTCATCTATTGCATTGTAGGTTACCTTCCTGCATTGTAATAGCTCCAAAAAGTTTGTGATAGTATCGCTTTCACATCTTTGGTCACATTCTTTTTGTTTTTTTGAAAAAAAACATGTAAATAAAGTTCACCAAACACTCCACTGGACATTTGTGTAGGCCACATTAGCTCATATTAAAGTGTAGTCCACACACTTTATAAAATTAGTGTTTCTTATACCTGTTAGCATCTGTTCAGGAATAAGCACACTAAGCCCACCCTTTGTACTTTTCTCCCTATCTTTATCAGTCTACCAAGATGAAGAAGGCAGGGCGTAAGGCACGTGGTCGTGGGCGTGGAGTTTCAGCAGGGAGAGGACGTGGGGATTCTGTGCCTGCTGTGGGCACCAGTAACTCAGCATCCCCCAGTTTTACCAGGCAACAGTCCTTTATGCGCAGCTTTGTAGGACCTCACCGTACCCCACTGCTGTGGGACGAACAAATTGAAGCCGTTGTCGGATGGATGGCAGCTAACGCATCGACTTCAATGACTTCCACATCCTCTCAGGGCCAGAGCACTGAAGAGCAACCATCTGTCTCTTCACCACCTGCCAAATTGCCCAGGCAGTCTGAGAGCCCTGGACAGGAGCCATCTCTATTTCTGTTCTCTGAATCTCTTGGCTTGGAAACAGGGGGCCAGCCAAGCAGCATTCTAGAATGTGAAGAAGAGGGAGTATGCAGTGATGTGCAACTGCTTTGTCCCTCTGAATCTGAAGAGGCGGGTGGGCCAGTGCCTATGGTCAGCACACCTCAGTACACATCAGATGATGATACTCAGGTGCCACTTTCTGGTGCGTACTGTGCTGGCGAGACTACCAAGGAGAAGCAGGTGTTTGAAGAGGGGAGTGTAGGTGATGAGGTTCTTGACCCATCATGGCGTGAGGAACAGGAAGGTGGTGGGAGCAGCTCTGAGGAAAAGATTCCCCGAACAGCCAAAACTGGAGGGAGAGGGAGGGGGCAGACTTGGTTGCCTGTAGCCTCCACTTCGGCACCCGTTAGTAGCATTTCTCTTCCAAAACCCAAAACGGGCACTCCCAGGACTTGCAGTGCGTGGTCCTTTTATGACACAGTTGCAGATGACATTTGCTTTGTCAAATGCAAGCTGTGTAATCAGAAAGTCAAAAGAGGGAAAAGTGTCAGCAACCTCAATACCACAAAAATGTGGAAACATGTGCGAGCCAAGCACGTGGTGGAGTTACAAAGACACACTGAAGATGTAGGCCAACCTACAGCACCACCTACCACCTCTTCAGCTCGTGTTGTGGCCTCTTCCTCCTGCTCACACACAGGTGGTACGGCTTCCTCACAGGATCGCCATGGAAGAACCTCTGGTACTGTTGTCCAGAGACCAAGTGACATTACACCCACAGCACCACATTCCCTGTCATGCTCACACTACCAGGCCACACTACAGCCATCGGTAGCACAGGCATGGGAGAAAAGGAGGCCATACTCGGCAAACCATCCCCGAGCACAGGCGCTGAATGCTGGCATTGCAAAACTACTGGCCCTTGAAATGCTCTCATTCAGGCTGGTGGAGACTGACACCTTCTGTAACTTCATGGCATTGGCAGTCCCACAATAGACTGTGCCCAGCCGCTTTTATTTCAGCAGGCAAGCTGTCCCTGCCCTGCAAAAGCATGTGGAGGGAAAAATTAAACATGCGCTACTAAAAGCCGTCAGCAGCAAGATCGACCTGACCACCGATGCGTGGACCAGTAACCATGGACAGGGACGATACCTTTCCCTCACTGCCCATTGGGTCAATGTTGTGGAGCCGGGTACAGATCTTGAGAGTGGCGCTGTACATGTTCTGCCAACTCCAAGGATTGCAAGAATTCAGTGTGTACACATTGACTCCTCCTGATACTCCAGTTCCTCTGAATCAGCGCTGCAGGAGCCTGTTACGACCGATATGAGCACAGCCATGGCCAAACGTCAACAGGCCATACTGAAATTAATTTCTTTGGGGAATCTAAGCCACACAGCGCAGGAGCTCTGAAATGCCATCAAGCAGGAGAGAGACGTGTGGTTTGTGCCAGCGAATCTCCAGCCAGGCTTGGTAGTGTGTGACAATGGCCGAAATCTGGTGGCAGCTCTGGGCCTAGGCAACCTCACTCACATCCCATGTCTGGCACATGTGCTCAGCTTGGTCGTGCAGAGCTTTCTGAGGGACTATCCAGATCTTGATGCACTGCTGCACAAGGTCCGCATAGAGTGCGCTCACTTGCGGTGTTCCAGCATGGCAAGATCACGCATTGCAGCTCTGCAGCACCGATTCCGCCTTCCGGAACATCACATCATATGTGACCTTCCTACCAGGTGGAATTCAACGTTACATATGTTAGAGCGGTTGTGTGAGCAGCAGGCAGCAGTAATGGAGTACCAGCTGCATCAGGCGCAAACAAGTTGCGTTCACACTTCACCATCACTGAGTGGGCCTCTATGAAGGACATCTGCCACGTTATGCGTGCCTTCGATGATTCCACGCGGATGGTGAGTGTCAGCATGACTGTCCCCTTATCTGCCTGCTTCAAAAAACACTGCAAGCACTAAGGGAGGAAGTTTTGGAAGAGGTGGAGGATGAGGAGTCAAAAATGACATCTGCTTCTGGACGGTCTTCGCAACGTGGTTCCTCACAAAGGCCTAGGCAGGGGACACTTTGTGAGGAGGATGAGAAGGAGTCATTGGAGGAGGAAGACATCTCTCCAGAGGAGGGAGGTACACAATGCTCTAGTAGTCAGTATGTAGAGTGAGGGCGGGGTGATGCAGAGCAGGCAGAGATGACGCCTTAAGCAGGGGATAGCGTTTCTTGGGCAGTTGTGAGTCTGCAGCACATGGTTTATTTCATGCTGCAGTGCCTGAGAAACAACCGCCACATTGCCCACATTCTCAACACGGCTGATTATTGGGTGTGCACCCTCCTAGATCCTCGTTACCAGGACAACTTACAAAGCCTCATAACACCGTTGAACCAGGAGCGTAAAATGCGGGAGTACCAAGACACACTGGTGCATTCCATCATGTTCTCCATTCCACCTGAGAGCAGTGTTGCTAGTGCTTTACAAAGCAGTTCTGTGCATCGAGGCAGTGGAGGAAACTCTGCACAAAGAGATACCAGAGGCAGCGCCTCAGCACAAGGCAAGACCAGTATGGCCCAAATGTGGCAAAGTTTTGCATGCCCGCCACAAATGTCTGCACCATTACAGACGGCTCCAGTCAGCAGGAGGCAACGTTTCCATCAGATGGTGACAGACTACATGTCTTGCCCTGTCAGTGTACTCCCAGACGGCTCTTCCCCCTTCAAGTTTTGGGTCTCTAAGCTGGATACATGGCCAGAGGTTAGCCAGTATGCATTGGAGGTGCTGGCTTGCCCTGCTGCTAGTGTATTATCGGAACGCGTCTTTAGTGCTGCAGAAGGTGTACTAACAGATTGTCACATGCGACTATCCTCCGATAACGTTGACCGGCTTACTTTTCTGAAAATGAACAAGGCCTGGATCTCGCAGGAATTTGTCAGTCCTCTTCCAGAATAAATAATTGGTTGGCAACAGTATCCAGGTCTCCTGTTGTGTTCATATTTCTACCACCTGAACTGTAATCCCTGGGCTCCAACACAGCCAGTCGTTGCTCAGAAGTGCCGTCTGCACAGGGAAAAAGACTAGCTCCTGTATTAGTGGAGTTCAGTAACGCCAGCTGCTCCCCTGCTGTGTGTCCAGCAATATCTCCTGCTCCCTCCACATTCAAACTACATCAGATTTTACGCGTGCTCCAAGTAGGCCTCAGCCTACTCCATGATTGACCCTGGGCTCCAACACTGCCAGTTGCTGCTCAGAAGTGCCATCTGCACAGAGAAAAACACTAGCTCCTGTGTTAGTCGGGCTCAGTAATGCCAGCTGCTCCCCTGCTGTGTGTCCGGCAATGTCTACTGCTGCCTCCACATTCACACTACTATTGATTTCAAACTTGCTCCAATTAGGCCTCTGGCTCCACTCTGTCTCTAGTATTTACCCTGGCCTCCAACACTGTCAGTTTCTGCTCAGGAGAGCCGTCTGCAAAATCAATACTTGTTCCTGTGTTACTGGCGGTTCAGTAACGTTAGCTGATCCCCTGATGTGTGTCTGGCAATGTCTCCTGCTCTGTCCACATTCCCACTAATAGTAGTGGGAATGTGGACAGAGCAGGAGACATTGCCGGACACACATCAGGGGATCAGCTGACGTTACTGAAACCCAGTAACAAGTGTTGAGTGTGCAGACGGCACTTCTGAGCAGCAACTGGCGGTGTTGGAGGCCAGGGTAAATACTAGAGACAGAGTGAAGCCAGAGGCCTAATTGGAGCATGTTTAAAATCAGTAGTAGTCTACAACAGATATTAAACTTGAGAAAATTAGGCCTCAGCCTACACCCTGATTAACCCTGGGCTCCAACAATGCCAGTTGCTGCTCAGAAGTGCCATGTTAAGCGTCAGATTTCTGGCTCTGCACAGCAGGAATCCAGAGCTGTACATTCAGCGGTCTCCCATTCCGCTCTGACCACTCAGGGCCATGCTCAGCAATCACAGCAAGCCAGGTGTGCTGCTTAGACTTGTTCTGTGTGCCTGGATGTTGCTGCCACCTCTGGTGCAGCAATGGTAGCGCAACCTGCTCAACAGGGAACCGCGCCAGAGGCTAAGTCCTTGTGCCGTGCTACTGAGCATGCCCACAACTTGACCTCTAACTGGAGAGCAGGAGTCACGTGCTCCGGTCCTGCGTCAGATCTGATTGGTTCCTTCCAGGGTACTGGAAGGTCCCAGAAGTGCATGGCGGCTCGGCCATGCGCTAGTGTAGCATATTATGCTGAATGTGAATGGTGATGGATGCATGTTCTGGTGACTGACTTATTAAGAAACCCCTTCCCTCTGATAATACGAATGGTGACAGAGTGTTGGTTCTAGTCAGCGCCAGGTAGTGGCAGTCTATACGCCACTGTGCTCTCCGCACCTAGCACTAGCGTCCGACTGTGTCCGGCTCCTCTGGCACTGTCGTCAAGCGACTTCGGTTTTTGTCGTGCTGCAGTCAGCAGCACCTCTGGCATTCGCGGCTGCGACGCCACACGCTGGCTGGCCCTGCGATGTGAAAAGGCCCAGCGTTTATTTCTAAATTACTCTAGGGCATCTCTGTGCCTTAAACAGAGCCGCTCTTAGCACCTCGGGTGACGCTAACCCGAGCGCTGTACTCCACCCTCTGACGAATCTGCCTTTATCCAGCAGCGGTCTTTACACCTACCGCACGGTGGTCCCCAGGCGGCGAACGCACCTCCCATTATTTATATTTGGTGCGTTCTGCCGTCCCTAACATTACACTAGCGCCAGGGTCTGGCTGGTAATGGCAGTCGTGCAGCAGTTGCAGCGCTATATTCGGCAGCTGGAGAGCAGTTTGGCGGCTATTGAGAGCGCCAACTCAGCTGCGAATACTGCACTAGCTGCCGCTCAGACAGTCGCTGAGGCAGTCTCACATGTGCCCGCACTTTTGCCCACGCCGACTATTGCTCGCCTCCCGCTTCCCGACAAGTTTTCGGGTGACAGCACCACCTGTAGGGGATTCGTGAGCCTGTGCTCAATTCAGCTCAAGTTACAGGCTGCACGGTTTCCTACAGAGCGGGCTAAGGTGGGCTTTATTGTGTCACTCTTGTCTGGCCGGGCATTACAGTGGGCTACACTGTTGTGGGAACGTGATGATCCAGTGGTTCAGGGTGCTACTCAGTTCCTCGCGACCCTGAAGCAGGTCTTTTTGGGACCATGGTTCACGCACGATACCTCTCTCCTATTACTATCCCTAACACAGGGGTCACTGTCAGTCAGCCATTATACCGTCCGGTTCCGGACATTGGCATCCGAATTAGAGTGGCCGGACAAAACTTTAGTCCTGATGTTTTGGAGAGGGCTAGCTGAGCACATTAAAGACGTTCTAGCTACCAGAGAGGTTCCCGCAAGTCTGGAGGAATTGATTGCCGTTGCCACCCGCATAGACCTCCGGTTTACGGAGTGCGGGCTGGAACGGGCACAATCCAGACGCAGGGTTCACTTGGCTCCCACATTCTCCGAGCTGCTAACATACCCCGCACAGGAGCTTTCACCCTCCGAACCTATGGAGGTGTCTCGCACCAGCTCAAAGCCACAGCCGATGCGAAGCTCTGTACGTTGCTATCAGTGCTGACAGTTTGGTCACCCAGCTAGCACGTGTCCACTGCGGGTGAAAAAACGTCCACGTCCAGTGGCCGTAGGAGGTGGGCAGTCTAATATGAAACCCTTCTCACCCAAACCGGTACTCCGGGGCATCTTAGACAGTGGGTCCTCCACCTGGAAGGCAGAGGTTACCGTGGATTCTGGGGCTGAGGGGAACTTTATGTCTTCTACCTTCGCCCTGAAACACGTCATTCCCCTGGTGCTATTACCACAGCCTCTGATCATCAGTGTGGTTAACGGAGCAACATTACCTTCTCAGGTGACCCATCAGACAGCTCCACTTGGGCTCTATATCTCACCCTCTCATCATGAAACTCTGTCCCTGCTCGTCTTGCCAGATGGCATCGATCAGGTGCTTCTCTGGGTTCCCTGGCTCCGTTGCCACTCTCCTCATATTGAGTGGGCAACAGGGAAGATACTCGCCTGGAGCAAGGACTGTGAGGGAAGGTGTCTGAGGGGCAGTCTTCAAGTGGCCTCCACTGAAGTGCCTGTGGATCTCTCCGTGCTACCTGAACCCTACCACCAGTATGCGGACGTCTTCTCCAAAAAATCTGCGGAGATGCTCCCACCGCACCGTCCATACGATTGCCCGATAGACCTCATGCAAGGCACAGAACCTCCTAGAGGCTGTGTGTATCCACTATCACTCCCTGAGACAGAAGCTATGTCACAGTATATCCGGGAGAACTTGGCTAGGGGTTTTATTAGAAAGTCGGTGTCACCGGCTGGTGCAGGGTTCTTCTTCGTTCAGAAGAAGAGCGGAGAGTTACGTCCCTGCATTGACTACAGAGGTCTCAATGCCTTAACTGTAAAAAATAAACACCCTCTTCCGCTGATCTCTGAACTGTTTGACAGGTTGCGAGGGGCCTGGATCTTTACGAAACTAGATCTACGGGGGGCATACAACCTGATCCGCATTCGCGAAGGAGACGAGTGGAAGACAGCCTTTAATACCAGGGATGGCCACTATGAATATCTGGTCACGCCCTTCGGCCTTTGTAATGCATCTGCTGTCTTCCAGGATTTCATCAAAGACGTCTTCCGCGACATGATCTCTACCTCAGTGTTGGTCTATCTGGATGACATTCTCATCTTTTCGCCAGATTTGGCCACTCACCGGAGAGACGTCTGCAGGGTCTTCGACCGACTATGGGTGAACTCCGTTTTTGCCAAGCTGGAAAAGCGCCAGTTTGAACAGGAGTCCTTGCCGTTCCTGGGCTACATCATCTCGGCCCAGGGCTTGGCTATGGATCCGGCCAAACTGCAAGCGGTAATGGATTGGCAAGAACCCCATTCACTCAAAGCGGTGCAGCACTTTTTAGGGTTCGTAAATTATTACCGCCAGTTTATACCTCACTTTTCCACACTGGTTGCTCCTTTGATTGCTCTCACAAAGAAAGGAGCTAACCTTAATGCTTGGACCGAACAGGTCTCCAAGGCCTTCTCGGCTACAAAATCTCATTTTGTTGGCGCTCCCATTTTACATCGTCCCGATGTGAACAAACCATTTATACTGGAGGTAGATGCCTCTTCTGTCGGTGCAGGAGCAGTCCTTTTCCAAAAGGATGATCAAGGTCGGAAGCATCCCTGCTTCTTCTTCTCAAAGGCCTTCGAACCGGCGGAGAAGAATTACTCCATCGGAGACAGGGAGCTGCTAGCCATGAAGTTTGCAGTTTCAGAGTGGGGACATCTCCTGGAGGGAGCTCAGTTTCCCTTCCAGGTCTATACAGACCATAAAAACCTGGTCTACCTACAGACGGCCCAACCCCTGAACTCCCGTCAGGCAAGGTGGTCGCTCTTCTTCTCCCGCTTCCGCTTCAATTTGCATTATCTATCAGGAGAGAAGAATGTCCGTGCGGATGCTCTCTCGCGCTCGGTGGTTTTGGTGAAGGAAGGGGAGGCTGAGCCTCGGTTGATCCTCCCGCCGGAGAGTTTTACGACTGTGGCTCCAGTGACTCTCGAGTCAGTGCCACGAGGCAAGACCTTGGTGCCCTTCAGCTACGGCCAGAGCTTCTCGCCTGGGCACATGCCTCCAGGGTGGGTGGTCATTTTGGTAATAAACGGACCACCGAACTCCTGGCAAGGTCATATTGGTGGCAACATATGGCTCGAGATGTTAAGGAATACGTGCAAGCATGCATCTCGTGTGCTCAGAACAGACCCTCTAGACAGAGGCCGGCGGGGCTGCTGTATCCCCTGCCAGTGGTGGATAGACCTTGGGAGATGGTTGGCATGGATTTTGTGGTTGGCCTTACCAAGTCTGGTGGCAGTACGGTCATCTGGGTGGTCACCGACCATTTTTCTAAAATGTTGCATTTGGTGCCACTCGCACAGTTGCTGCCCGCTCGTGGTCTTGCCACTTTGTTCATCAAGCACGTATTCCGCTTACATGGCATGCCGGACAAAATCATTAGTGATCGAGGTCCCCAGTTCTCGTCTCAGTTCTGGAGGGAGCTCTGCAGCTTACTCAGCAACGAGCTAAATCTGTCCTCCGCTTACCATCCCGAGACGAACGGATTGGTCTAGAGAGCCAATCAGACCTTGGTCACCTACCTACGGCATTTAGTTTCTGCCAGGCAAGATGACTGGGCATCCTTGCTACCAATGGCCGAATTTGCCCTAAACAATGCTGTGGCGGATTCCACTGGTCAGACGCCCTTTCTCCTAAACTACGTCCAACATTCACATGTCCCTGTCATGATGCCAGTGTCCTCCACTAACTCAAGGGTGGCAGACTGGGCAGAGGAGGCCCGGGACATTTGGGATCACACTCAGGATGCTATACGTGCTTCTAAGGAAAGGATGGGGGCATCCGCTGACACGCATCGGCGACCCGCTCCTATCTTCTCCCCTGGTGACATGGTGTGGCTCTCCACCCGAAATATCAAACTGCAGGTCGAGTCCCCCAAGTTCGCGCCACGTTACATTGGACCATTCAAGGTCCTCGAGCAAATTAGCTCGGTGGTCTATCGCCTGGCTCTTGCTCCACATTTAGTCATTTCGGACGTGTTTCATGTGTCCCTCCTCAAACCAGTTCACATGGCCCGGTTTTCTGAGTCATCGGCTGGGTCGTCAGACTTATCGTCTGACGAGTTTGAGGTTAATGCCATCGTAGGGCGCAGGTTTTGTCCGTGGCAAAAAATTTTAGTTAGTGGATTGAAAGGGTCATGGGCCCGAGGCTCAAACCTGGGAGTCGGTGGAAAACATCCACGCACCGCTCCTGATCGCGGCCTTTGAGCGCAGTGAGGCCAATGTTAGGAGTCGGATTTCTGGCTCTGCACAGCAGGAATCCAGAGCCGTACCTTCAGCGGTCTCCCATTCTGATCTGACCGCTCAGGGCCCTGCTCAGCAATCACGGCGAGCCAGGCGTGCTGCTTAGACTTGTTCTGTGGGCCTGGATGTTGCTGCCACCTCTGGTGCAGCAATGGTAGCGCAACCTGCTCAGCAGGGAACCGCTCCAGAGGCTAAGTCTTCGTGCCGTGCTACTGAGCATGCCCGCTACTTGACCTCTAACTGGAGAGCAGGGGTCACCTGCTCAGGTCCTGCGTTGGATCTGATTGGTTGCTTCCAGGGTACTGGAAGGTCCCGGAAGCGCATGGCTATAAAAAGCCCACATGGCGGCTCGGCCATGCGACAGTGTAGCATATTATGCTGAGTGCGAATGGTGATGGATGCATGTTCTGGTGACTGACTTATTAAGAAACCTCTTCCCTCTGATAATATGAATGGTGACAGAGTGTTGGTTCTAGTCAACAGGTAGTGGCAGTCTATACGCCACTGTGCTCTCCGCACTTAACACTAGCGTCCGGCTCCCCCGGCACTGTCGTTAAGCGACTTCTGTGTATGTCGCGCTGCAGTCAGCAGCACCTCTTGGCGTTCACGGCTGCGACGCCACACGCTGGCAGGCCCTGTGATGTGAACAGGCCCAGCGTTTATTTCTAAATTACTCTAGGGCATCTCTGTGCCTTAAACAGAGCCGCTCTTAGCACCTCGGGTGACGCTGTACTCTGCCCTCTGGCGAATCTGCCATTATCCAGCAGCGGTCTTTACACCTACCGCACGGTAGACCCCGGGCGGCGAACGCACCTCCCATTATTTATATTTGGTGCATTCCGCCGTCACTAACATGCCGTCTCCACAGTCAAGATATGCTCCAGTGTTATTGGGGTTCAGAAATGTCATCTGATCCCCAGCTGTGTGTCCAGCAATTTCTCCTGCTCTGTCTACACTCACACAACTACAGATTTTAAACTTGCCCCAGTTAGGCCTCTGTCTCCACTCTGTTTGTAGTCTTTTCCCTGGGTTCCAGCACCGCCAGCTGTTTCCCGGCATTGTCTTTGGCACAGGTACTCCCTCCTGCCCAGCCTGGTTCCAGCACGCCTGCTGTTTCCGGGTAGTGTCAATGTCACTTTGCCATCAATACGTTGCCCTGGCGTGTTGCGGTTGGGTTAGCCGAGTCTATGATGCCTGCAGTTTATGGGCTTCCTATGTGGGCAGCGGGATCTGGCAACAAAGGCTGGTTCCGTAGTGCCAATAGGACAAGCACCCCCTGTAGGACTGTGGGTTTCGGTAACTGAGGCCGGCTCGCGGCCTTGCAACTTTGTTTTTCATGGGTACCTTCTGCTACCCATCTGGGTTCCAGTACCGTCAGCTGGTTCTCGGCAGTGCCTTTGGCTTTGGTGCCTCCTTCTCGGTATCCGAGTTCCAGCAACGTCTGCTGGTCCTTGGTAGTGCTTTCTAGCACAGGTACCTCCTGCTTAGTAACCGGGTTCCAGCACCATCAGCTGGTCCTCGCTAATTCCATTGGCTCTTGCAGCTTTTGCTACTCATCCAGGTTCCAGCACCGTCAGCTGTTTCTCGGCAGTGTCTTTGGCACGAGTACTCCCTCCTGCCCAGCCTAATTCCAGCGTGCCTGCTGTTTCCTGGTAGTGTCAACATCACTTTGCCACCAATACGTTGTCCAGTCGTGCTGCGGTTGGGTTAGCTGAGTCTATGGTGCCTGCTGTTTATGGGCTTCCTATGTGGGCTGTGGGATCTGGCAACAAAGGCTGGTTCCGTAGTGCCAATAGAACAAGCACCCCCTGTAGGACTGTGGGTTTCAGTAACTGAGGCCGGCTCGCGGCCTTGCAACTTTGTTTTTCATGGGTACCTTCTGCTACCCATCTGGGTTCCAGTACAGTCAGCTGGTTCTCGGCAGTGCCTTTGGCTTAGGTGCCTCCTTCTCGGTATCCGAGTTCCAGCAACATCTGCTGGTCCTTGGTAGTGCTTTCTAGCACAGGTACCTCCTGCTTAGAAACCAGGTTCCAGCACCGTCAGCTGGTCCTCGGTAGTGCCATTGGCTCTTGTTCCTTCTGCTGCCCCTCCGGGTTCCGTCAGCTGGTTCTCGGCAGTGTCTTTGGCACAGGTACTCCCTCCTGCCCAGCCTGGTTCCAGCATGCCTGCTGTTTCCGGGTAGTGTCAAAATCACTTTGCCACCAATACGTTGTCCTGTCGTGTTGCGGTCGGGTTAGCCGAGTCTATGGTGCCTGCAGTTTATGGGCTTCCCATGTGGGCTGCGGGATCTGGCATCAAAGGCTGGTTCGGTAGTGCCAATAGGACAAGCACCCCCTGTAGGACTGTGGGTTTCAGTAACTGTGGCTGGCTCGCGGCCTTGCAACTTTGTTTTTCATGGGTACTTTCTGCTACCCATCCGGGTTCCAGTACCATCAGCTGGTTCTCGGCAGTGCCTTTGGCTTAGGTGCCTCCTTCTCGGTATCCGAGTTCCAGCAACATCTGCTGGTCTTTGGTAGTGCTTTCTAGCACTGGTACCTCCTGCTTAGTAACCAGGTTCCAGCACCATCAGCTGGTCCTCGGTAGTGCCATTGGCTCTTGTTCCTTCTGCTGCCCCTCTGGGTTCCAGCACCGTCAGCTGGTTCTCGGCAGTGTCTTTGGCACGGGTACTCCCTCCTGCCCAGCCTGGTTCCAGCACGCCTGCTGTTTCCGGGTAGTGTCAACGTCACTTTGCCACCAATACATTGTCCTCTCGTGTTGCGGTGAGGTTAGCCGAGTCTATGGTGCCTGCAGTTTATGGGCTTCCTATGTGGGCAGCGGGATCTGGCAGCAAAGACTGGTTCCGTAGTGCCAATAGGACAAGCACCCCCTGTAGGACTGTGTGTTTCGGTATCTGTGGCTGGCTCACGGCCTTGCAACTTTGTTTTTCATGGGTACCTTCTGCTACCCATCCGGGTTCCAGTACCGTCAGCTGGTTCTCGGCAGTGCCTTTCGCTTAGGTGCCTCCTTCTCGGTATCCGAGTTCCAGCAATGTCTGCTGGTCCTTGGTAGTGCTTTCTAGCACAGGTACCTCCTGCTTAGCAACCAGGTTCCAGCACCGTCAGCTGGTCCTTGGTAGTGCCATTGGCTCTTGTTCCTTCTGCTGCCCCTCCGGGTTCCAGCACTATCAGCTGGTTCTTGGCAGTGTCTTTGGCACGGGTACTCCCTCCTGCCCAGGCTGGTTCCAGCACGCCTGCTGTTTCCGGGTAGTGTCAACGTCACTTTGCCACCAATACATTGTCCTCTCGTGTTGCGGTCGGGTTAGCCGAGTCTATGGTGCCTGCAGTTTAAGGGCTTCCTATGTGGGCTGCGGGATCTGGCAACAAAGGCTGGTTCCATAGTGCCAATAGGACAAGCATCCCCTGTAGGACTGTGGGTTTCGGTAACTGCGGCCGGCTCGCGGCCTTGCAACTTTGTTTATCATGGGTACCTTCTGCTACCCATCCGGGTTCCAGCACCGTCAGCTGGTCCTCGCTAGTTCCATTGGCTCTTGCAGCTTCTGCTACCCATCCGGGTTCCGGCACAGTCAGCTGGTTCTCGGCAGTGCCTTTGACTTCGGTGCCTCCTTCTCGGTATCCGAGTTCCAGCAATGTCTGCTGGTCATTGGTAGTGCTTTCTAGCACAAGTACCTCCTGCTTAGTAACCAGGTTCCAGCACCATCAGCTGGTCCTCGGTAGTGCCATTGGCTCTTGTTCCTTCTGCTGCCCCTCCGGGTTCCAGCACCGTCAGCTGGTCCTCGGTAGTGCCATTGGCGTCAGCTGTTTCTCGGCAGTTCCTCTGCCTTCTTGTACCTTCTGCTACATTTCCAAGTTCAAGATTTTGGAAATGGTTTTTGGTTATCACTCTGGATCTCCCTGACGACGACCCTGAAGACGACGACCCTGAAGACCACCCCGAAGAAGACGACGACCACGAAAACGATGCCCCTGAAGACAATGACCCGGAAGACCACTCCGAAGAAGACCAAAAAGATGACCCTGAAGAAGATGACCAAGAGGACAAAGAACATGAAGACAACCACCAAGATACAGAACAACAAGAGACAGAAGACCAAGAAGCAGAAGACCAAGAAGCAGAAGAACAAAAAGCAGAAGAACATTAAGCATAAGACTAAAAATCAGAGCAAAAGATATTATCTAAATTATAAGCAGAAGAAGACTAAGCAGTGTATGGGGGTGAGTCCGTTCCTCCTCGTGGTGCCTCTGGAAAATGCATGCTGCTGCAGGCTAAACTGAACGCGGACAAATCCTGTTGTAAATCTTTTGTGACAGGCAGAACGGAAGGTGTAATCTTCAAACTTTTATAGATAACAACTACAGGAATGACTGTCACAGATAAGAATATGATGAAGAAGAAGATGAAGAAGTAGAATATGAAGAAGTGTAATAGTTGAATAAGAAGAATATGAAGAATGTAAAAAAAAGAATAATAGGAAGAAGGTGAAGAAGAAGAAGATGAATAAGGTGAAGAAGAAGTTGATGAAAAAGATGCTGCTGCTGAGGATCATGAAGGAGAAAGAGTGGGAGAAGTAAAAAAGTAGGTGAATAGCATGGAAGTACTGAAACATGCATATCTGACAAAATATAAAAAAGGTTAACATAGTCAATATCTTTGTAACTCCGAACGTCTTTAAAAAAATTTTTTATTCCTGCTATTCCATTTGATTGGGCTAAACCTCTATGCCTTTAATGTCTCCTCCACCTCCCCCAATACATTCTACATTACACTGGTCAACAGCATTTTTGGTGCCAAAGATATTTCATCGAATTTAGGGTATTTTTGGGGTGCTGATTCTGAATATGTCATCAGTTTTGCCAGATTGGCTCAAGTTTTTGAGATTTTTGGTATCTTATTTATAGCACTTGTTGGTAAATGCGACGCATCATCTCATTAATTTCTTTGGATTAGTACTTGAACTGAGCAGTTCTCAATATAGTTTTGTGTTAATTAGTGTTCTAAAAGTTTGTTCATAGCTTGATTTTTGCACTAACTTTATGTTGTTGTCTGTTTTCCAGTGAAAAGCATGAACTCATCATGAAGAAGTTGTCTTAACGATCCAGACTCATTCTGTTACATTTGTGGTGAATATACACTGCCAAAACATAGAAGAAACATAACAGACTTCGTAAAAAAAGTGTATTTTGCCTATTTTGGGGTTATGCTTGGGGACCAAGACAAGTTTTGGGCACCACACATAGTGTGCAAAGCATGTATCGAATTATTACGAAAATGGAGCAAAGGACAAAGAAAAAGCTTCAAATTTGGTGTTCCAATGGTGTGGAGAGAGCCAAAAAATCATCATGATGACTGTTATTTATGGTAAACACAGGTACAGGCACATCTTCACAATGAGGGACAGGCCTTCTTGCAGATTCCATGTTACTCCCATTTTCGTTTCTTATGCTTATTGAATCCTTGCACTTGCACTGCACAGAAATAACAGTCATCATGATGATTTTTTGGCTCTCTCCACACCATTGGAACACCAAATTTGAAGCTTTTTCTTTGTCCTTTGCTCCATTTTCGTAATAATTCGATACATGCTTTGCACACTATGTGTGGTGCCCAAAACTTGTCTTGGTCCCCAAGCATAACCCCAAAATAGGCAAAATACACTTTTTTTACGAAGTCTGTTATGTTTCTTCTATGTTTTGGCAGTGTATATTCACCACAAATGTAACAGAATGAGTCTGGATCGTTAAGACAACTTCTTCATGATGAGTTCATGCTTTTCACTGGAAAACAGACAACAACATAAAGTTAGTGCAAAAATCAAGCTATGAACAAACTTTTAGAACACTAATTAACACAAAACTATATTGAGAACTGCTCAGTTCAAGTACTAATCCAAAGAAATTAATGAGATGATGCGTCGCATTTACCAACAAGTGCTATAAATAAGATACCAAAAATCTCAAAAACTTGAGCCAATCTGGCAAAACTGATAGCATATTCAGAATCAGCACCCCAAAAATACCCCAAATTCATTAAAATATTTTGGACACCAGAAAAAAAAATTTTTTTCGTTGACCTGTGTTATTATTAGTTGTTTTTCTTCATGTAGAATTAACCTACAAGGAAAGAAAGCGTTTTTTTTATTCCGATATTTCTGTCCCATTGACTTGCATTGGTTTCCGGTATCGGAATCCGTGATATCCGATACTTTTTTGGTATCAGTCCGATCCAATCCGATCCGATATTTCACGATATCGGATGGTATCGCTCAACACTATTTGTGAAACATTCCATTGTAGATTTTGCTTTATGTTTGGGATCATTGTCTTGTTGGAAGACAAATCGCCGGCACAGTCTCAGGTCTTTTGCAGACTCCAAAAGGTTTTCTTCAAGAATGGTCCTGTATTAGGCTCCATCCATCTTCCCATCAATTTTAACCATCTTCCCTGTCCCTGCTGAAGAAAAGTAGGCCCAAACAATGATGCTGCCACCACCATGTTTGACAGTGGGGAGGGTGTGTTCAGGGTGATGAGCTGTGTTGCCTTTACGCCAAACATATCATTTGGCATTGTTGCCAAAAAGATCGATTTTGGTTTCATCTGACCAGAGCACTTTCTTCCACATGTTTTCTGTGCCTCCCAGGTGGCTTGTTGTAAACTTTTAAACTACATTTTTATGGATATCTTTGAGACATGGCTTTCTTCTTGCCAATCTCCCATAAAGGCCAGATTTGTGCAGGGTATGACTGATTGTTGTCCTATGGACATACTGTCCCAACTCAGCTGTAGATCTCTGCAGTTCATCCAGAGTGATCATGGGCCTCTTGGCTGCATCTCTGATGAGTCTTCTCCTTGTTTGAGATGAAAGTTTAGAGGGATGGCCGGGTCCTGGTAGATTTGCAGTGGTATGATACTCCTTCAATTTCAATATGATCGCTTGCACAGTGCTCCTTGGGATGTTTAACGTTTTGGAAATCATTTTGTATCCAATTCCAGCTTTAAACTTCTCAACAACAGTATCACGGACCTGCCTGTTGTGTTCCTTTGTCTTCATGATGCTCTCTGTGCTTCAAACAGAACCCTGAGACTATCACAGAGCAGGTGCATTTATATGGATACTTGATTACACACAGGTGGATTATTTATCATCAATAGTCATTTAGGACAACATTGGATCATTCAGAGATCCACAAAGAACTTCTGGAGTGAGTTTGCTGCACTGAAAGTAAAGGGGCCAAATAATATTGCACGCTCCACTTTTCAATTTTTGAATTTCCACAAAAATTGAAAATAACCAATATATATTTTTTCAAATTCACAATTGTGTCCCACTTGTTGTTTATTCTTCACCAAAAATTTACATTTGATATCTTTATGTTTGAAGCATGATATGTGGGAAAAGGTTGAAAAGTTCCAGGGGGCTGAATACTTTCGCAAGGCACTGTACACGCCTGCAATGACTCTAGGAAACTGAGTACTATAACAGAAGTTGACACTAGTCCAAAATGTCAAGTGATCTAGCTGATGAATGGTTTTGGCAATGCCTTGTTTACAGTCTATTGTTTAGGAGTGCTCCATACATGTCAAAACAGGGTGTGCATGATGCATAACAGAACCAAGGGAAAAGTGTGTTACGATGTATACTATGTAAATAAACCAGCCAGGCAGTTTTGTAGCATGAAACTATGAATTTTCTCTTCTCCTCTCAGCCACTCCAGGTATTAGTGTTGACCCTGGCTAACCACCTGAAATGCACTGATATGGTGCAATTGTCAGTGAAGCAATTATTTGTGTAGACCTGTGCACTAGGTCCATCTTTTGTGAGCCTGATTTTTGTCTAGTTAGCAGCCAGCCAGCTTAGGATTTATTTGTTATCATCTGTATTTTTTTTTTAGATGTAGTATCTAGAGATGAGCGACTTTGCTTTTTTTAGGGTCGAGTCGGGTTTCATGAAACCCGACTTTTTCAAAAGTCGAGTCGAACTAAATCAGCCGACTACAGGGAAAAGTCGGGGTCCGACTGAAACACCAAACCCAATGCAAGTCAATGGGGAATCAAAGTTGTCAGGGAGTGGAGGACAGTAAACACACCTACAGTGCCCATTTCAATGCCAACACCATCAATTCTTATAACTTAAGCTTGTCAACCTTAATTGACTTAATAATAATAGTTAGGCATTGAAAACTGGGGATAATTTGGCTAAAGTTGTGGGGGGGTAGGGCTGGCTCCAGGTTTTCGTGTGGCCCGGGCCAAAGGGTGTCAGTGGGCCCCTTTAACATATACCACAATTCATGATGCTACAATACGGCAGAGAAATATTGGTATAGTACAATGAAAAATGCGTCACTTCTTACATGACATGACTGATATCTATTTTAAATTTTCCAATAGCTCAAAAAACGGACAGTATATTACTCTATACAGTATTATGGCCACCACATAGTGCGCCATACAGAATAACAAGCCCCATATATTTCTCCATACAGAATAATTGGTCCCATATAATGTTCCATACAGTATATGACGAGCTCCACATAATGCTACAGTATATGTTGGTCCCCATGGATGATGCTCCACTGTCTTATGGGCACAAATAATGCTCCATATATAATGGGCCCCATTTCTAATGCTCCAGTGTATAATGTGCCCCGTAAATGTTGCTCCAGTGTATGATGTCCCCCATTTGGAATGCTCCAGTATATGATGGGCCAAATGGATGATGCTCCAGTGTATGATGGGCCCCATATCTCACTCTCCAGTGTATAGTGCTCCCAAAAAATTGCTCCCAACCTTTAAAAAGTTAAATACCTCTCCTCACTGGGCACTGCTCTACTCTGACTCCTCAGCATCAACATATTCCATCTCTCTGCACTTGGACTGTTTAGGCAGAGGGCATAGACATGATGTCATCGCGCCCTCTGACCTGAATGTCACTGTCAGGAAACACGGAAGACGTCACTGTGGTGGAGCAGGGAGAGGTAAGTATTGCAAGTGCTATGGCCATGAGCAAGCAGGGAGGCCACTCGTGTGTGACGGCACTGGCACAGGGCCCCTCATAGTACGCCGGTGGGTCTGACTGCGAGTGGGCCCTCCCACCGGCAGAGACACTTTTGCGTACTATGAGGGGCCCTGTGCCAGAGCTGTCGCTCACAAGTATGCCCCCCCACCTGCTCAGGGAACCGGCACTTTCATCTGCACTTTCCTCTGTGTCACTGTGTAAGGTGGTATAGTATGCGGGAAGGGGCACCTGAGTTTCATCAGAGTCAGATTCTGGCTCTGTAGAGTGAGAGGGGAATGTAGTGCTGTGGGTAGTGTTGAGCATTCCGATACCGCAAGTATCGGGTATCGGCCGATATTAGCGGTATCGGAATTCCGATACTTAGTTCCGATACTTTTGTCATATCGGATTCCGGAATCGGAATCGGAATCGGAAGTTCCCATCATGCTATGAGCCTGCTTGCTTTGATTAAGCCAATGGGAATCCTCCGAAGTGTGGGCACATCCTGTTAGGCATGTAGGCATGTTAACTATTGGCATGGCTGTGATTGGCTGCCGAAATGATGTCATGATGCACTATAAAAGCCACCGCAGCCGCCATTTCTGGTCACTCTGCTGTGAATTCAGTTAGGGACAGGCTGCTGTAGAAGACTGTGAGGGACAGTTAGAAATAGCGATTCCACCAAACATCTAGTGCTTTACCCAGGCTACATAAACCACCACTGTAGCCTTCTTTGCCCTAGCAGCAGTGTTCACAGCTGTCTGCAAGGGCTGTGTGAGTGCAGCTCACGCTGTGGAGTGGGTCCTGCAGCCACGTCAGGCTGTAGGCCACCCAGTGTGATCACTGCTGCCTCATACATCTTTTATTTTTTGAGCTGCATTTTTTACATAATTTCAATCTAGTGTGCTTCCATCCGTATCCATATACGTTGGTTGCAAACACTAGTAGTAGACAGCGGAGCCTTTCTGCAGCCTTTCAGTGCTAGTGTCCACTTTGCTGCACTGTTCACGGCTGTCTGAGAGGTCTCTGACTGTGTGTGAGTGCAGCTCACACTGAGTAGTGTGTCCTGCAGCTACGTCTGGCTGTAGGACGCTCAGCGTGCGTCAGTGCCTCACACATATTTTTATTTGAGTGCAGCTCATTTTTTCTTCTATTAGTGTGCATCCATCCGTCTCCATCTACGGTGGTTGCAAACACTATATAGGAGTACACAGCGGAGCCTTTCTGCAGCCTGTCAGTGCCAGTGCCCACTTAGCTGCACTGTTGACGGCTGTCTGAGAGGCCTCTGACTGTGTGTGAGTGCAGCTCACGCTGAGTAGAGTGTCCTGCAGCTACGTCTGGTTGTAGGACGCTCAACGTGCGTCACTGCCTCACACATATTTGTCTTTGAGTGCAGCTCATTTTTTCTTCTCCTATTAGTGTGCATCCATCCGTATCCATCAACATTGGTTGGTTGCAAACGCTATATAGGAGTAGATAGAGGAGCCTTTTTTTCTGGCTTGTGCCCTGCCGGCGCAGCCAGATTAGTATTACCCAATTTTTTTGGAGCCTCATCTTTTGCATTGTAGGTTACCTGCCTGCATTGTAATAGCTCCAAAAAGTTGGTGATACTATCAGTTTCAATTCTTTGTTCACATACTTTGAGTTTGTTTCCAACAAAGAAACCACAAAAAAAGTTCACCAAACACTACATTTGGAACTTGTGTAGGCCACATCAGCTCCTATTAAAGTCTAGTCCACACACACACACTTCATAAAATTAGTGTTTCTTGTACCTGTAACCAGCTGTTCAGGAATAAGCACACTAAGGCCCCCCTTTGTACTTTTTTGCCTATCTTAAGCAGTCTTGCAAGATGAAGAAGGCAGGGAGTAAGGCGCGTGGGCGTGGAGTTTCAGCAGGGAGAGGACGTGGGGATTCTGCAGGGAGAGGACGTGGGGATTCTACAGGTAGAGGACGTGGGGATTCTGGGCCTGCTGCGGGCACCAGTGGATCAGCATCCCCCAGTTTTAGCAGGCAACAGTCCTTTATGCGCAGCTTTGTAGGACCTCAACGTACCCGACTGCTGCGGGAGGAACAAATTGAAGCCGTTGTCGGATGGATGGCAGCTAACGCATCGACTTCAATTACTTCCGCATCCTCTCAGGGTCAGAGCACCGAAGAGCAACCATCTGTCTCTTCACCACCTGCCAAAGTGCCCAGGCAGTCAGAGAGACATGGACAGGAGCCATCACAGTCTCTACTTCTGTTCTCGGAATCTGTTGGCTTGGAAAGAGGGGGCCAGCCAAGCAGCATTCCTGAATGTGAAGAAGAGGGAGTATGCAGTGATGCGCAACTTCTTTGTCCCTCTGAATCTGAAGAGGCGAGTGGGCCAGTGCCTATGGTCAGCACACCTCAGAACGCATCAGATGATGACGAGACTCAGTTGCCACTTTCTGGTGCGTACGGTGCTGGCGAGACAACCCCGGAGAAGCAGCTGTTTGAAGAGGGGAGGGAAGATGATGAGGTCCTTGACCCATCATGGTGTGAGCAACAGGAAGGTGGTGGGAGCAGCTCGGAGGAAGAGATTCCCCTACCGGCCAAAACAGGAGGCAGAGGGAGGGGGAAGACTTGGTTGCCTGTACCCTCCACTTCGGCACCCGTTAGGAGCATTCCTCCTTCCAAAGGCAAACCGGGCGCTCACAAGAGTTGCAGTGCGTGGTCCTTTTTTGACACAGTTGCAGATGACATTTGCTTTGTCAAATGCAAGCTGTGTCATCAGAGAGTCAAAAGAGGGAGAAATGTCAGCAACCTCAATACCACAAATATGTGGAAACATGTGCGCACCAAGCACGAGTTGGAGTTGCAGAGACACCCTGAAGACGTAGGCCAATGTACAGCACCACCTACCACCTCTTCAGTTCGTGTTGGGCCCTCTTCCTCCAGCTCACACACTGCTGGTTCGGCTTCCTCACAGGATCGCCAAGGAAGAACCTCTGCCACTGTTGTCCGGAGACCCTGTCAGATTACACCCATAGCAGCACGTTCCCATCCATCACAGCCATCGGTAGCACAGGCATGGGATAAAAGGCGCCCTTACTCGGCAAACCATCCCCGAGCACAGTCTCTGAATGCTGGCATTGCCAAACTTCTGGCAGTTGAAATGCTGTCATTCAGGCTGGTGGACACTGACACCTTCCGGGACTTAATGGCATTGGCAGTCCCCCAATACAACGTGCCCAGCCGCTTTTATTTCAGCAGGCGAGCCGTCCCTGCCCTGCAGAAACATGTTGAGGGCAAAATAAAACATGCGCTACTAAACGCCGTTAGTAGCAAGGTCCACCTGACCACCGATGCGTGGACCAGTAACCATGGACAGGGACGATACCTTTCCCTCACTGCCCACTGGGTCAATGTTGTGGAGCCGGGTACGGATCTGGAGAGTGGCGCTGTACGTGTTCTTCCAACGCCACGGATTGCAGGACTCCAGTCTGTACACATAGACTCCTCCTCCTACTCAAGTTCCTCAGAAACAGCAGAGCAGGAGCCTGTTACGACCGATATGAGCACAGCCGTGGCCAAACGTCAACAGGCTGTACTCAAATTAATTTCTTTGGGGAATCGAAGCCACACAGCGCAGGAGCTCTGGAATGCTATCAAGCTGGAGAGCGATGTGTGGTTTGGGCCAGCGAATCTCCAGCCGGGCTTGGTAGTGTGTGACAATGGCCGAAATCTGGTGGCAGCTCTTGGCCTAGGCAACCTCACACACATCCCATGTCTGGCACATGTACTTAACTTGGTCGTGCAGAGCTTTCTGAGGGACTATCCGGATCTTGCTGCACTGTTGCACAAGGTCCGCATAGAGTGCGCTCACTTGCGACGTTCCAGCACGACAAGATCGCGCCTCGCTGCTCTGCAGCGACGATTTGGCCTTCCGGAACATCGCATCATATGTGACCTACCCACCCGGTGGAATTCAACGTTACATATGTTGGAGCGGTTGTGTGAGCAGCAGGCAGCAGTCATGGAGTACCAGCTGCATCAGGCGCAAACAAGTCGCACTGTGCGCCGTTCACACTTCAGCACCATTGAGTGGGCCTCTATGAAGGACATCTGCCTCGTTTTGCGTGCCTTCGATGAATCCACGCGGATGGCGAGTGCAGATGATGCACTAGTCAGCATGACTGTCCCCCTTATCTGCCTGCTTCAACAAACACTGCAAGCACTAAGGGATGAGGTTTCAGAAGAGGTGGAGGATGAGGAGTCCCAAATGCCATCTGCTTCTGGACAGTCTGCGCTACGTGTTTCCTCACAAAGGCCTAGGCAGGGGACACTTTGTGAGGAGGATGAGGAGGAGTCGATGGAGGAGGAAGACATCTCTCCAGAGGAGGGAGGTACACAAACCTCTACTCAGTATGTACAGCGAGGGTGGGGTGATGCAGAGCAGGCCGAGGTCACGCCTCAAACAGGGGACAGCGGTTCTTTGGCAGTTGGGAGTCTGCAGCACATGGTTGATTTCATGCTGCAGTGCCTGAGAAACGACCGCCGCATCGCCCACATTCTCGTCTCGGCTGATTATTGGGTGTACACCCTCCTAGATCCTCGCTACCGGGACAGCGTACAAAGGCTCATACCAACGTTGAACCGGGAGCGTAAAATGCGGGAGTACGAAGAGTCACTGGTGCAGTCCATAATGTTTTCCATTCCACCCGACAGCATTGTTGCTAGTGCTTTACAAAGCAGCTCTGTGCGTCGAGGCAGTGGAGGAAACTCTGCACAAAGAGGGAGCAGAGGCAGCGCCGCAGCACAAGGCAAGACCACTATGGCCCAAATGTGGCAAAGTTTTGTGTGTCCACCACAATTGTCTACACCATCAGCGACGCCTCGAGTCAGCAGGAGGCAACGCTTCCGTCAGATGGTGTCAGACTACATGTCTTGCCCTGTCGCTGTACTCCCAGATGGCTCTTCCCCCTTCAAGTTTTGGGTCTCTAAGCTGGATACATGGCCAGAGCTTAGCCAGTATGCATTGGAGGTGCTGGCTTGCCCTGCTGCCAGTGTATTATCGGAACGTGTCTTTAGTGCCGCAGGTGGTGTACTAACAGACCGTCGCACGCGACTATCTTCCGATAATGTTGACCGGCTGACTTTTCTGTAAATGAACAAGGCCTGGATCTCCAAAGACTTTGCCATTCCTCTTACAGACTAAATTAGTGGTTGGCAACTGTATCCAGGTCTGCTGGTGTGTTCATTTTTCTACCACCTGAACTATAATCCCTGTGCTTCAACACAGCCAGTTGTCGCTCAGATGTGTCGTCTGCACAGAGAAACACACTAGCTCCTGTGTTAGTGGGGTTCAGTAATGCCAGCTGATCCCCTGCTGTGTGGACGGCAAAGTCACCAGCTCCATCAACATTCAAACCACTACTGATTTTTAACCGTGCCCAACTTAGGTCTCTGGCTCCACTGTCTCTACTATTTCCCCTGACCTCCAACCCCGCCATCTACATCTCTGAAGTGGCGTCAGCACAATCTACACTTGTTCCTGTGTTCCTGTGGCTCAGTCCCATCAGTTTATCCCCTGATGTGTGTCCGGCAAGGTCTCCTGCTCTGTCCACATTCCCATAACCAGTAGTGGGAATGAGGACAGAGCTGGCGAACTTGCCGGACAAACATCAGGGGATCAACTGACGGGACTGAGCACCAGTAACACAGGAACAAGTGTAGATTGTGCTGACGCCACTTCAGAGATGTAGCTGGCGGGGTTGGAGGCCAGGGTAAATAGTAGAGACAGTGGAGCCAGAGGCCTAAGTGGAGCATGGTTAGAATCAGTAGTAGTCCACAACCTCCATAAAAATCGCTGCCCATTGGCCTCTGCATGCGGCATGCGTAATCCTGGGCTCCAACAGCGTCAGTTGGTGTTCAGAAGTGTCGTCTCCACAGAGCCAAACACATTCGTTAGAGTGTTAGAGGGTTTCAGCACTGCCAGCTGTTCCCCTGCTGTGGAGATGGCAAGTCTCCTGCTGCCTTCACCTGCCAAAATCCAGTAGGCCCCAGCCTGCTCCTCGCCTAATCCTGGGCTCCAACAGCGTCAGTTGGTGTTCAGAAGTGTCGTCTCCACAGAGCCAAACATTCGTTCAAGTGTTAGTGGGTTTCAGCACTGCCAGCTGTTCCCCTGCTGTGGAGATGGCAAGTCTCCTGCTGCCTTCACCTGCCAAAATCCAGTAGGCCCCAGCCTGCTCCTCGCCTAATCCTGGGCTCCAACAGCGTCAGTTGGTGTTCAGAAGTGTCGTCTCCACAGAGCCAAACACATTCGTTCAAGTGTTAGAGGGTTTCAGCACTGCCAGCTGTTCCCCTGCTGTGGAGATGGCAAGTCTCCTGCTGCCTTCACCTGCCAAAATCCAGTAGGCCCCAGCCTGCTCCTCGCCTAATCCTGGGCTCCAACAGCGTCAGTTGGTGTTCAGAAGTGTCGTCTCCACAGAGCCAAACACATTCGTTCAAGTGTTAGTGGGTTTCAGCACTGCCAGCTGTTCCCCTGCTGTGGAGATGGCAAGTCTCCTGCTGCCTTCACCTGCCAAAATCCAGTAGGCCCCAGCCTGCTCCTCGCCTAATCCTGGGCTCCAACAGCGTCAGTTGGTGTTCAGAAGTGTCGTCTCCACAGAGCCAAACACATTCGTTAGAGTGTTAGTGGGGTTCAGCACTGCCAGCTGTTCCCCTGCTGTGGAGATGGCAAGTCTCCTGCTGCCTTCACCTGCCAAAATCCAGTAGGCCCCAGCCTGCTCCTCGCCTAATCCTGGGCTCCAACAGCGTCAGTTGGTGTTCAGAAGTGTCGTCTCCACAGAGCCAAACACATTCGTTAGAGTGTTAGTGGGGTTCAGCACTGCCAGCTGTTCCCCTGCTGTGGAGATGGCAAGTCTCCTGCTGCCTTCACCTGCCAAAATCCAG
Source organism: Dendrobates tinctorius (assembly GCF_039654945.1). NCBI lineage: Eukaryota > Metazoa > Chordata > Amphibia > Anura > Dendrobatidae > Dendrobates > Dendrobates tinctorius. The sequence goes on from NW_027361694.1 coordinate 5,995,953, forward strand.
TAGGCCCCAGCCTGCTCCTCGCCTAATCCTGGGCTCCAACAGCGTCAGTTGGTGTTCAGAAGTGTCGTCTCCACAGAGCCAAACACATTCGTTAGAGTGTTAGTGGGGTTCAGCACTGCCAGCTGTTCCCCTGCTGTGGAGATGGCAAGTCTCCTGCTGCCTTCACCTGCCAAAATCCAGTAGGCCCCAGCCTGCTCCTCGCCTAATCCTGGGCTCCAACAGCGTCAGTTGGTGTTCAGAAGTGTCGTCTCCACAGAGCCAAACACATTCATTAGAGTGTTAGTGGGTTTCAGCACTGCCAGCTGTTCCCCTGCTGTGGAGATGGCAAGTCTCCTGCTGCCTTCACCTGCCAAAATTCAGTAGGCCCCAGCCTGCTCCACGCCTAATCCTGGGCTCCAACAGCGTCAGTTGGTGTTCAGAAGTGTCGTCTCCACAGAGCCAAACACATTCGTTCAAGTGTTAGTGGGGTTCATCATTGCCAGCTGATCCCCTGCTGTGGAGATGGCAGTCTCTCCTGCTGTCTCCGCATTCCAAAGACAGTAGGCCTCTGCCTACACCCTCCTATTTCCTGGGCTTCAACACAGCCAGTTGTAGTTCGGAAGTGCCGTCCACACGGAAAGAGATACTTGCTCCCGTGTCTCAGTGGGGTTCAGTAATGTCAGCTGATCCCCTGCTGTGTGGATGGCAGTCTCTCCTGCTGTCACCTCATTCAAAATACAGTAGGCCTCTGCCTACACCCTCCTATTTCCTGGGCTTCAACACAGCCAGTTGTAGTTCGGAAGTGCCGTCCACACGGAAAGAGATACTTGCTCCCATGTCTCAGTGGGGTTCAGTAACGTCAGCTGATCCCCTGCTGTGTGGATGGCAGTCTCTCCTGCTGTCACCTCATTCAAAATACAGTAGGCCTCTGCCTACACCCTCCTATTTCCTGGGCTTCAACACAGCCAGTTGTAGTTCGGAAGTGCTGTCCACACAGAAAGAGATACTTGCTCCCGTGTCTCAGTGGGGTTCAGTAACGTCAGCTGATCCCCTGCTGTGTGGATGGCAGTCTCTCCTGCTGTCACCTCATTCAAAATACAGTAGGCCTCTGCCTACACCCTCCTATTTCCTGGGCTTCAACACAGCCAGTTGTAGTTCGGAAGTGCCGTCCACACGGAAAGAGATACTTGCTCCCGTGTCTCAGTGGGGTTCAGTAACGTCAGCTGATCCCCTGCTGTGTGGATGGCAGTCTCTCCTGCTGTCACCTCATTCAAAATACAGTAGGCCTCTGCCTACACCCTCCTATTTCCTGGGCTTCAACACAGCCAGTTGTAGTTCGGAAGTGCCGTCCACACGGAAAGAGATACTTGCTCCCGTGTCTCAGTGGGGTTCAGTAATGTCAGCTGATCCCCTGCTGTGTGGATGGCAGTCTCTCCTGCTGTCACCTCATTCAAAATACAGTAGGCCTCTGCCTACACCCTCCTATTTCCTGGGCTTCAACACAGCCAGTTGTAGTTCGGAAGTGCCGTCCACACGGAAAGAGATACTTGCTCCCGTGTCTCAGTGGGGTTCAGTAACGTCAGCTGATCCCCTGCTGTGTGGATGGCAGTCTCTCCTGCTGTCACCTCATTCAAAATACAGTAGGCCTCTGCCTACACCCTCCTATTTCCTGGGCTTCAACACAGCCAGTTGTAGTTCGGAAGTGCCGTCCACATGGAAAGAGATACTTGCTCCCGTGTCTCAGTGGGGTTCAGTAACGTCAGCTGATCCCCTGCTGTGTGGATGGCAGTCTCTCCTGCTGTCACCTCATTCAAAATACAGTAGGCCTCTGCCTACACCCTCCTATTTCCTGGGCTTCAACACAGCCAGTTGTAGTTCGGAAGTGCCGTCCACACGGAAAGAGATACTTGCTCCCGTGTCTCAGTGGGGTTCAGTAACGTCAGCTGATCCCCTGCTGTGTAGATGGCAGTCTCTCCTGCTGTCACCTCATTCAAAATACAGTAGGCCTCTGCCTACACCCTCCTATTTCCTGGGCTTCAACACAGCCAGTTGTAGTTCGGAAGTGCTGTCCACACGGAAAGAGATACTTGCTCCCGTGTCTCAGTGGGGTTCAGTAACGTCAGCTGATCCCCTGCTGTGTGGATGGCAGTCTCTCCTGCTGTCACCTCATTCAAAATACAGTAGGCCTCTGCCTACACCCTCCTATTTCCTGGGCTTCAACACAGCCAGTTGTAGTTCGGAAGTGCCGTCCACACGGAAAGAGATACTTGCTCCCGTGTCTCAGTGGGGTTCAGTAACGTCAGCTGATCCCCTGCTGTGTGGATGGCAGTCTCTCCTGCTGTCACCTCATTCAAAATACAGTAGGCCTCTGCCTACACCCTCCTATTTCCTGGGCTTCAACACAGCCAGTTGTAGTTCGGAAGTGCCGTCCACACGGAAAGAGATACTTGCTCCCGTGTCTCTGTGGGGTTCAGTAACGTCAGCTGATCCCCTGCTGTGTGGATGGCAGTCTCTCCTGCTGTCACCTCATTCAAAATACAGTAGGCCTCTGCCTACACCCTCCTATTTCCTGGGCTTCAACACAGCCAGTTGTAGTTCGGAAGTGCCGTCCACACGGAAAGAGACACTTGCTCCCGTGTCTCAGTGGGGTTCAGTAACGTCAGCTGATCCCCTGCTGTGTAGATGGCAAAGTCTCCTGCTGCCTACACAGTCGTACCACTACTGATTTTTAACCGTGCTCCAATTAGGCCTGTGGCTCCACTGTCTCTCGTATTTCCCCTGTCCTCCAACCCTGCCAGTTACAGCTCCGAAGTGGCGTCTGCACAATCCACACTTGTTCCTGTGTTACAGGTGTTCAGTCCGGTCAGTTAATCCCCTGATGTGTGTCCGGCAATGTCGCCTGCTCTGTCCACATTCCCATTAATCCTTCCCCATGTTCCTGTGCTGCAGTTCTGTCTCTGGACATCATTTTCTTTCTATTCAACTTTTTTTGCTCTTATTTCTGATAGGTTTTAAACTCATGTAAAGTTGCATTTTTTTTTGGGAATGTGGACAGAGCAGGCGACATTGCCGGACACACATCAGGGGATTAACTGACCGGACTGAACACCTGTAACACAGGAACAAGTGTGGATTGTGCAGACGCCACTTCGGAGCTGTAACTGGCGGGGTTGGAGGACAGGGGAAATACGAAAATCAGTGAAGCCACAGGCCTAAGTGGAGCTTGGTTCAAATTAGTAGTCTACAACCGATCTTAAAATTTCTTCAATGCAGCCTCAGCCTGCTCCGTGCTTGTCCCTGGGCTTCAACACAGCCAGTTGTTGCTCGGAAGTGCCGTCTTCACAGAGTAAAACACTAGCTCCTGTGTTTGTGGGGTTCAGTAACGTCAGCTGTTCCCCTGCTGTTTTGATGGCAATCTGTCCTGCTGCCTCCCAATTGACAGCACATCAGGCCTCAGCCTGCTAAGTGCTTGTCCTGGGCTCCAACATCGCCAGTTGCTGCTCATAACTGACTTTGGCACGGGTACTCCCTCCTGCCCAGCTTGGTTCCAGCCCTGCCTGCTGTTTCCGGGAAGTGTCAATGTCAGTTTGCCACCCCAAGTTGCCATGTCGTGTTGCGGTTGGGTTAGCCGAGGCTAGGGTGCCAGCAGTTTAGGTGCTTCCTATGTGGACTGCGGGTTCTGGTAAGAAAGGCTTGTTCCATAGTGCCAGTAGGACAAGCACCCCCTGTAGGACTGTGTGATTCGGTAACTGCGGCCAGCTTGCGGCATGCCAACTTTGCTTTTCAGGGGTAACTTCTGATACCCCTCCGGGTTCCAGCACCGTCAGCTGGTTCTCGTCAGAGCCTTTGGCCTAGGTGCCTCCATCTCGGTATCCGAGTTCCGGCAACGTCTGCTGGTCCTTGGTAGTGCTTTGTAGCACAGGTACCTCCTGCTTAGTAACGGGGTTCCAGCACCGTCAGCTGGTCCTCGGTTGTGCCATTGGCTCTTATTCCTTCTGCTGCCCCTCCGGGTGCCAGCACTGTCAGCTGGTCCTCGCTATTTCCATTTGCTCTTGCAGCTTATGCTACCCCTCCGGGTTCCAGCACCGTCAGCTGGTTCTCGTCAGAGCCTTTGGCCTAGGTGCCTCCATCTCTGTATCCGAGTTCCGGCAACGTCTGCTGGTCCTTGGTAGTGCTTTGTAGCACAGGTACCTCCTGCTTAGTAACCGGGTTCCAGCACCGTCAGCTGGTCCTCGGTTGTGCCATTGGCTCTTGTTCCTTCTGCTGCCCCTCCGGGTGCCAGTACCGTCAGCTGGTTCAAGAGGACAAAGAACAGGAAGACAACCACCAAGATGCAGAACAACAAGAGAGAGAAGACAAAGAAGCATAAAAAAAACAAAGCAGAAGAACATTAAGCATAAGACTAATACTCTGAGCAAATGATATTATCTTATTTATAAGCAGAAGAAGACTAAGCAGTGTATGGGGGTGAGTCCGTTCCTCCTCGTGGTGCCCCTGGAAAAGGCCTGCTGCTGCAGGCCAAACTGAACGCGGACAAATCCTGTTGTAAATCTTTTGTGACAGGCAGAACGGAAGGTGTAAACTTCTAACTTTTCTAGATAACAACTACAGGAATGCCTGACACAAACAAGAATATGATGAAGAAGAATAGGAAGAAGATGAAGAAGTTGAATATGTAGAATAATAATTGTTGAATAAGAAGAATATGAAGAATGTAAGAAAAGGAAGAAGAAGAAGAAGAATGTAAAAAAAGGAAGTAGAAGAATTTAAAAAAGGAAGAAGAAGATATTAGAAAAAACTTTGACAGTTAGAGTGATCAATGAGTGGAACAGGCTGCCACGAGAAGTGGTGAGTTCTCCTTCAATGGAAGTCTTCAAACAGATGCTGGACAGACATCTAACTGGGATGATTTAGCGAATCCTGCTTTGAGCAGGGGGTTGGACCAGATGGCCCAGGAGGTCCCTTCCAACTCTACGATTCTATGATTCTATGATTCTAAGAAGAATGTAAAAAAAGGAATAAGAAGAAGAATGTAAAAAAAGGAAGAAGAAGAAGAATGTAAAAAAAGGAAGTAGAAGAATGTAAAAAAAGGAAGAAGAAGAAGAAGAATGTAAAAAAAGGAATAATAAGAAGAAGAAGGTAAAAAAAGGAAGAAGAATAAGAAAGAAGAAGAAAGAAGAAAGAAGAAGACATACATGTCTGGCAAAATATAAATGAGGCTAACATAGTCAATATCTTTGTAACTCCTAACATCTTTAAAAAAAAAGTTTAATTCCTGCTATTCCATTTGATTGGGCTAAACCTCTATGGCTTTAATGTCTCCTCCACCTCCCACAATACATTCTACATTATTCTTAGTTGTTTTTCTTCATGTAGAATTAACCTACAAGGAAAGAAAGGGTTTTTTTTAATTCCGATATTTTGGCCCCATTGACTTGCATTGGTTCCCGGTATCGGAATCGGCGATACCGATACTTTTTTTTAAGATCGGCCGATCCATTCCGATCCGATATTTTCAAGTATCGGCTGGTATCGCTCAACTCTAGCTGTGGGTTAATGTACCAGCAGAATCATCTAGCAGTGGCTGTGCATCAGTGCACTCCATCTCTGATTCATGTTGTACTGGGGAATTCAGGATTTGACTTGATAACCCAGGCATGGTATGTGAAAAGAGCTCCATGGAGTAATCGCAAGTGTGGGCTGCCGCATCCTTCACTTTTGGTTGGGGTGAATGACACAAGGAAAGGGGTTGTTCCTGACCAGAAGCCTGCACTGACGACTCAGTGCTTGCATTTTTTGAAACTTCATAAGAGGAGGCGATAGAGCTGGAGGCTGTTTCAGCAATGTAAGCCAAAACCAGTTAATGATACTCCGGCTTTAAAAGCAGTTTACAAACTCCCAGTAAAGTGAGCCAGGCCTTCCAGAGCCAGACCATGCCACAGTCTCAACACCTACTGCATTAGCTGGTATTGTACTTTGGGCACTACCAGCAGATGCACCAATACCACCATCAGTACCAGTTAGCAGCCCACGTCCATGGCCTCTTAAACCATACTTCCTAATTTTTGTGAAAATGTACCCAAAATACCAGCAGATATATGGTACTGTATCACAAGCATACAGCTTTATACAGTGTAGGGGTCATTGTAAATCTCCGTATATATTTCATGAGTCAGACACAGACGCTCACAGGCTCAGTATGAATTGAACAATACTATAAAAAGTTGAAAAAGGGTACAGTAACACCAGATACCAGGTATATATAGTGTAGTTTAAACATTCTAAGTGTCCGTATATATTTCAGGAGGCAGACAAAGACGCTCTCCGGCCCAGTATGGATTCGACAAGAATATAGAAAGTTGAGAAAGGGTACAGTATCACCTGATACCATGTATATCTGCATTTATTTCCAGAGTCAGAAACAGACTCTCACTGCCTCAGTATGGATTACACCAGAATATAAAAAGCAGTAAATGGGTAATGTATCACAAGCATAGAGCTTTATACAGTGTTGGGGTAATTTTTAAATCTACATATATTTTTCAGGAGTAACACACAGACTCTCACACGCTCATTATAGATCACACATTAATCTAAAAAGAAGATCCGCAAGAAATAATCACACATGTGGGCCAATGTTCCAGATGTCAATGATACACTTAGAGTGGTGGGTGGAGAAAGACTTTCTGGCAGAAAGGGTACTGTAGCAACAGATACCAGGTATATATAGTATAGTGAAAATAGAAAAAATCTACGCATGTATTTCAGGAGGCAGGCACAGACGCTCTCAGGCCCAGTATGGATTAGACAAGAATGTAAAAAGTTGAGAAAGGGTACAGTCTTACCAGATACCAGGTATATATAGCATAGTTGCAACATTCAAAATCCCTGTATATTTTTCAGGAGGCAGACACAGACGCTCTCAGACCCAGTATGGATTCGACAAGAATGTAGAAAGTTGAGAAAGGGTACAGTATCACCAGAAAGCAGGTATATATAGCATAGTTTAAACATTCTAAATCTCCCTATATATTTCCAGAGTCAGAAACAGACTCTCACTGGCTCAGTATGCATTAGACCAGAATATAAAAAGCAGTAAATGGGAAGTGTATCACAAGCATAGAGCTGTATACAGTGTTGGGCTAATTTTTAAATCTACATATATATTTCAGGATTAACAAACAGACTCTCACTGGCTCAGTATGCATTAGACCAGAATATAAAAAGCAGAAAATGGGAAGTGTATCACAAGCATAGAGCTGTATACAGTGTTGGGCTAATTTTTAAATCTACATATATATTTCAGGATTAACAAACAGACTCTCACAGGCTCAGTATGGATCACACGATAATATAAAAAGAAGATCCGCAGGAAATAATTACACATGTGGGCCAATGTTCAAGGTGTCAATGATGCACTTAGAGTGGTGGGTGGAGGAGGACTTTCTGGCACAAAGGGTACTGTATCAACAGATACCAAGTATATATATAGTGAAAATAGAAAAAATCTACGTATGTATTTCAAGAGGCAGACACAGATGCTCTCAGGCCCAGTATGGATTCGACAAGAATGTAGAAAGTTGAGAAAGGGTATAGTATCACCAGATACCAGGTATATATAGCATAGTTTAAACATTCTAAATCTCCATATATATTTACGTAGTCACCCTCAGACGCTCACTCAGTATGGATTTCACCATAATACAAAATGTCTAACAAAGGTACTGTATCACTAGATAGGAGGTGTATATAGTATAGGGTAAAATTTTTATCTCTGTATGTATTGAAGGAGTGAACCACACATGATCGCCCAGTAGGGATTATACCGTAAGAAAAAATTTGAACTAAGGTACTGTATCAGCAGATAGCAGGTGTATATAGTCTAAGTGAAAATGTAATTCTCCCTATAAATTTCCTGAGTCACATACAGATAGTCAGCATGTATTTCTCCATGATACCAGCCGGGACACGGTACTGTGTGAGAGGAGTGTACAGCTCTAAACGGTGTGGGAAATAATGAACATTCGTTCACTGTGCCGAAAAAAATAATAAAAGTAGAAGTGCTGTTTAAAAAGCAGTCTGCACAGCAGTGTACACACAGCAATAGTGCTATAAGGCAGGCTAATAATCAAGGCTGCTGCACACAAGAAAATCCTCCCTGTCACTGGCAGGCAGCCTAATAACTAGCCCTGATGCACACAAGAAAATCCTCCCTGTCACTGGCAGGCAGCCTAATAACTAGCCCTGATGCACAAAAGAAAATCCTCCCCCTGTCACACCACAGTAACTGTACACAACAATTGCTTTCTGCACAAGCACATAATAACTTCTTTTTACAGGCCCAAGTGTCTCCCTAATGTTAAACAGCGAAATCAACCTCTCCCTACTGTAGTGATGATCAAAAGAAAAATGGCGGTCGGCGGTGAGGGCTTTTATACACACTCCGTATATGCAGTATTTCAGGAGTCACCCTCAGATGCTCACTCAGTCAGTATGGATTTAACGTAATCCAAAATGCTGAAAAAAGGTACTGTATCAGCAGATACCAGGCGTATCCAGTCTAGGGCTAATTGTAAATCTCCGTCTATATTTTCGGAGTCAGACACAGACACTGACAGGCTCAGTATGGATTACACCAGAATATGAAAAAAAAGAAAAAGGGAAATGTATTTGAAGCGTACACCAGTATACAGTGTTGTGGTACTTTTAAATGTTCGTATATATTTCAGTATCAGTAAGCCAGTCCAGACTCTCCGCTACAGGAAACTAGATGGTTACAGATGTAAAGTCGAGTGATTGCTGAAATTTGGGAATTACTAATCAAGGGAAAACCTTCCGGGAGATTTCGCAGAGGCAATGCTGACCCGTAATTACTTTGTCTGTGGAGACAGCGAAAACGGTTCTTTGTGAAGAAAGGTTTGCTGTATCGCAGTAGTGTGGATACCATCACCGCAACTCGTCTCCATCAAATTGTGATCACAGGGAGAGATGTAGACATGTTCCTCACTGCCTATCATGATCTGTCTGGTCACTTTGGAGTGCAAAAGACAGAAGCCACAGGCCATTGGCGATTCTAATGGATTGGCATGAGAGGAGACATTGTAAAATGGTGGCAGGAATGTCACACGTCTGTGACTAGGAAAACTGTCAAAGCTGATCATAAAGCACCACTGCATCTGATTGTGAGTCCACGTCCATTACGAATGGTAGCCATTGATCATCTGAAGGTAGAGGGCAGCAGGACTGGCCATAGCTACATATTAACCATCATCGATCAGTTCACCAAATTTGTAGTGGCCGTCCCTGTGAAGGATTTCACTGCCCAGACTACACAGAGGTGGAGCAGGGAGAGGTACTTACAGTTGTGGCCAAAAGTATTGACACCCCTGCAATTCTGTCAGATAATACTAAGTTTCTTCCTGAAAATGAATGCAAACACAAATTCTTTGTTATTATTATCTTCATTTAATTTGTCTTAAATGAAAAAACACAAAAAGAATTGTCCTAAAGCCAAATTGGATATAATTCCACACCAAACATAAAAAGAGGGTGGACAAAAGTATTGGCACTGTTCAAAAAATCATGTGATACTTCTCTAATTTGTGTAATTAACAGCACATGTAACTTACCTGTGGCAAGTAACAGTTGTTGGCAATAACTAAATCACACTTGCAGTCAGATGACATGGATTAAAGTTGACTCAACCTCTGTCCTGTGTCCTTGTGTGTACCACATTGAGCATGGAGAAAAGAAAGAAGACCAAAGAACTGTCTGAGGACTTGAGAAACCAAATTGTGAGGAAGCATGAGCAATCTCAAGGCTACAAGTCCATCTCCAAAGACCTGAATGTTCCTGTGTCTACCGTGCACAGTGTCATCAAGAAGTTTAAAGCCCATGGCACTGTGGCTAACCTCCCTAGATGTGGACAGAAAAGAAAAATTGACAAGAGATTTCAACGCAAGATTGTGCGGATGTTGGATAAAGAACCTCGACTAACATCCAAACAAGTTCAAGCTGCCCTGCAGTCCGAGGGTACGACAGTGTCAACCCGTACTATCTGTCGGCATCTGAATGAAAAGGGATTGTATGGTAGGAGATAGAGTTGAGCGATACCGTCCGATACTTCAAAGTATCGTATCGGATGGTATCGGCCGATCTTTAAAAAAAGTATCGGTATCGCCGATTCCGATACCGGAAGTCCCATTCAAGTCTATGGGACTTCCGGTATCGGAATAAGAAAAACCCTTTCCTGCCCTTGTACAGCCTCTCTGGGGTCTGTACGGGCCTTTCGGGGGGCTGTGCCGGCCTGCCAGGGGGTCTGTGCAGGCTCCGGTGGTCTGTGCCGGCCTGCCGGTGGTCTGTGCAGGCTCCGGGGGGCTGTGCCGGCCTGCCGGGGGGCTGTGCCGGCCTGCCGGTGGTCTGTGCAGGCTCCGGGGGTCTGTGCAGGCATCGTCCGATGGGACTACAAGTCCCATCGGGCGATGCCTGCTACCATGACAGTGATTGACACATTAGCCAATGATGGGACAGTAGTAGTCCCATCATCCGGCTAATGTGTTAAATGTAAAAAAAAAAAAAAAAAATCACATGCTACATACATACAACATGCATACTACATACATGCTACATTCATACTACATACTACATACATGCTACATTCATACTACATAAATACTACATGCAACATACATACTACATATATACTACATGCATGCTACATACATACTGCATGCTACATACATACCACATATATACTACATACATACTACATGCATGCTACATGCATGCTACATGCTACATACATAACACATATATACTACATGCATGCTACATACATACTACATGCTACATACTACATATATACTACATGCATGCTACATACATACTACATGCTACATACTAAATATATACTACATGCATGCTACATACATACTACATGCTACATACATACTACATATATACTACATGCATGCTACATACATACTACATGCTACATACATACTACATACATACTACATGCATGCTACATGCATGCTACATACATACCACATACATAACACATATATACTACATGCATGCTACATACATACTACATGCTACATACATACCATATACATACTACATGCATGCTACATACATACTACATGCATGCTACATACATACTACATGCTACATACATACTACATATACACTACATGCATGCTACATACATACTACATGCTACATGCATGCTACATACATACTACATACATACTACATGCTACATACATACCACATATATACTACATACATACAATACATTCATACAATACATACATAGACATGCAGTACATATAACATAGAGTAACATACTTACCAATACTTGTCACATTGTTCCCCGAAGCCATTGTCTTTTCCGGAATAAATATTAACATAACAAACCACAAAAATACTCACCCACGATCCGAAGCAGTCCACGAGTGTGTCCCACGACGATCTTGGGTAGAGAACTGCAGCATCAGCTGTTGCTGCCGTTCTCTACGGGCTGCAGGAATCCAATGACGGAAGGTAGGTATCCTTCCGCACTGTATTCCTCCGCCACTTAAAAAAAAAAAAGTCCCTAGTCTCACTTTATGCCATTGCTGTGTGGGAATTTCCCACGCAGCAATGGCATAAAGTGAGACTAGGGACTTTTTTTTTTTAAGTGGCGGAGGAATACAGTGCGGAAGGATACCTACCTTCCGTCATTGGATTCCTGCAGCCCGTAGAGAACGGCAGCATCATCTGATGCTGCCGTTCTCTACCCAAGATCGTCGTGGGACACACTCGTGGACTGCTTCGGATCGTGGGTGAGTATTTTTGTGGTTTGTTATGTTAATATTTATTCCGGAAAAGACAATGGCTTCGGGGAACAATGTGACAAGTATTGGTAAGTATGTTACTCTATGTTATATGTACTGTATGTCTATGTATGTATTGTATGAATGTATTGTATGTATGTAGTATATATGTGGTATGTATGTAGCATGTAGTATGTATGTAGTATGTATGTAGCATGCATGTAGCATGTAGTATGTATGTAGCATGCATGTAGTATATATGTAGTATGTATGTAGCATGCATGTAGTATATATGTAGCATGTATGTAGTATGTATGTGGTATGTATGTAGCATGTAGTATGTATGTAGCATGCATGTAGTATATATGTAGTATGTATGTAGCATGTAGTATGTATGTAGTATGTATGTAGTATGTATGTGGTATGTATGTGGCATGTAGTATGTATGTAGCATGCATGTAGTATGTATGTAGCATGCATGTAGTATGTATGTAGCATGCATGTAGTATGTATGTAGCATGCATGTAGCATGTAGTATGTATGTAGCATGCATGTAGTATATATGTAGTATGTATGTAGCATGCATGTAGTATATATGTAGCATGTATGTAGTATGTATGTGGTATGTATGTAGCATGTAGTATGTATGTAGCATGCATGTAGTATATATGTAGTATGTATGTAGCATGTAGTATGTATGTAGTATGTATGTAGTATGTATGTGGTATGTATGTGGCATGTAGTATGTATGTAGCATGCATGTAGTATGTATGTAGCATGCATGTAGTATGTATGTAGTATGTATGTAGTATGTAGCATGCATGTAGTATGTATGTAGCATGCATGTAGTATATATGTAGTATGTAGTATGTATGTAGTATGTATGTGGTATGTATGTAGCATGTAGTATGTATGTAGCATGCATGTAGCATGCATGCAGTATGTATGTAGCATGCATGTAGTATGTATGTAGTATGTATGTAGTATGTATGTAGCATGCAGTATGTATGTAGCATGTATGTAGTATGTATGTAGTATATATGTAGTATGTATGTAGTATATATGTAGTATGTATGTAGCATGTAGTATGTATGTAGCATGCATGTAGTATGTATGTAGCATGTAGTATGTATGTAGCATGCATGTAGTATGTATGTAGCATGTATGTAGTATGTATGTAGTATATATGTAGTATGTATGTAGCATGTAGTATGTATGTAGCATGCATGTAGCATGCATGCAGTATTTTTTTTTTTTTAACATTTAACACATTAGCCGGATGATGGGACTACTACTGTCCCATCATTGGCTAATGTGTCAATCACTGTCATGGTAGCAGGCATCGCCCGATGGGACTTGTAGTCCCATCGGACGATGCTTGCACAGACCCCCGGACATCAGCACAGCCCCCCGGCAGGCCGGCACAGCCCCCCGGCAGGCCGGTACAGACCCCCACAGGGTGCACAGACCACCGGCAGGCCGGCACAGCCCCCCGGCAGGCCGGTACAGACCCCCACAGGGTGCACAGACCACCGGCAGGCCGGCACAGCCCCCCGGCAGGCCGGTACAGACCCCCACAGGGTGCACAGACCACCGGCAGGCCGGCACAGCCCCCCGGCAGGCCGGTACAGACCCCGGGCAGTCCACACAGCCCCCCGGCAGGCCGGCACAGCCCCCCGGCAGGCCGGCAGAGACCCCCGGAAGGCCCGAAATGACGGCGCATCATGATGCGCACACACCGCGCATCATGATGACGTCAGTCTGTCAATCAACTTTAAACTTCCGATTCCGATGCCGAATTCCGATATTGAAAAAATATCGGAAGTCGGTATCGGAATTCCGATACAGCAAGTATCGGCCGATACCCGATACTTGCGGTATCGGAATGCTCAACACTAGTAGGAGACCCAGGAAGACCCCACTTCTTACCCCGAGGCATAAAAAAGCCAGGCTGGAGTTTGCCAATACTTACCTGAAAAAGCCTAAAACATTTTGGAAGAATGTTCTCTGGTCAGATGAGACAAAAGTAGAGCTTTTTGGGCAAAGGCATCAACATAGAGTTTACAGGAGAAAAAAAGAGGCATTCAAAGAAAAAAACACGGTCCCTACAGTCAAACATGGCGGAGGTTCCCTGATGTTTTGGGGTTGCTTTGCTGCCTCTGGCACTGGACTGCTTGACCGTGTGCATGGCATTATGAAGTCTGAAGACTACCAACAAATTTTGCAGCATAATGTAGGGCCCAGTGTGAGAAAGCTACGTCTCCCTCAGAGGTCGTGGGTCTTCCAGGACAATGACCCAAAAGACACTTCAAAAAGCACTAGAAAATGGTTTGAGAGAAAGCACTGGAGACTTCTAAGGTGGCCAGCAATGAGTCCAGACCTGAATCCCATAGAACACCTGTGTAGAGTTCTAAAAATGGCAGTTTGGAGAAGGCACCCTTCAAATATCAGGGACCTGGAGCAGTTTGCCAAAGAAGAATGGTCTAAAATTCCAGCAGAGCATTGTAAGGAACTCATTGATGGTTACCGGAAGCGGTTGGTGGCAGTTATTTTGGCTAAAGGTTGTGCAACCAAGTATTAGGCTGAGGGTGCCAATACTTTTGTCTGGCCCATTTTTGGAGTTTTGTGTGAAATGATCAATGTTTTGCTTATTGCTTCATTCTCTTTTGTGTTTTTTCATTTAAGACAAATTAAATGAAGATAATAATACCAAAGAATTTGTGATTGCGATCATTTTCAGGAAGAAACTGAGTATTATCTGACAGAATTGCAGGGGTGTCAATACTTTTGGCTACAACTGTACCTCTCCCTGCTCCACCTCTGTGTAGTCTGGGTAGTGAAATCCTTCACAGGGATGGCCACTACAAATTTGGTGAACTGATTGATGATGGTTAGTACGTAGCTATGGCCAGTCCTGCTGGCCTCTACCTTCAGATGATCAATGGCTACCATTCGTAATGGACGTGGACTCACATTCAGATGCAGTGGTGCTTTATGATCAGCTTTGACAGTTTTCCTAGTCACAGACGTGTGACATTCCTGCCACCATTTTACAATGTCTCCTCTCATGCCAATCCAATAGAATTGCCAATGGCCTGTGGCTTCTGTGTTTTGCACTCCAAAGTGACCGGCTGCCACAAAATTCCGGCCGTTATCACTGGCTACCTTGCCTGGCTCAAGATGTAGAATGCCCAGCCATGACTCAGTTTGTCGCTGCAAGTAGTCAGCCAGTACCTCCGCGGTGTGTCTGCTGTCACCCAAAGACATCATCTTTAAACCAGGCTGCTGCCGCTTACCACTAGCTGTTCGATAGTGGGACACCTCGTGTGCAATACTGGCAGCCACGGATGGAGTGCTCATGCGACTGCGCTCTGTCGACAAGCTTTCGTTTCTGGAGGAGGAGGATGAGGAGGGTTGAACGCCTACAGCCAACTGTTTCCTAGACCGTGGGCTAGGCAGCACTGTTGCACCACTGCCGCTATCCCCTGTGGAGCCTGTATCCACCACATTATCCCAGTGCGCAGTGATGAACACGTAATGGCCCTGGACATGCCTACTGGACCATGCATCTGTTGTGAGGTGCACCTTTCCACTCACTGATTGTTTGAGTGCATGGAAAATGCGGTCTTTCACATGCAGGTGGAGGGCAGGGATGGCTTTTCGAGAAAAGAAGTGCCGACTGGGTAGGTCACAGCGTGAGACAGCATAGGCCATGAGCTCTCGGAACGCCGCGCTTTCAACCAAATGGAAGGGCATCATCTCTAATGAGATCAGTTTGGCTATGTAGCCGTTCAAAGCCAGTGTACATGGATGAGAGGATGAGTACTTTCTTGTCCTATTCAGAGTGTCTGATAGGGTGAGCTGGACTTGAGAGCTGCATATGGGGGAACTAGCGGTGGACCTGATGGACCAAGAGGGAGTTTGTGATGGTGATGGTGGTGGTCTAGATTCAGTCTTTCGTAGCCAAAACATAGTGATTCCCTGAGTGCTTTGCCATTGCGACAAAACCTCAACATTTCTTGCTGGTGGTGTGCTTACCGGTGGGCTTTCAGTGGGGGAAGCGATGGAGCGTTGCTGGATACCTTCAGACAGAGCAGGTGCACATGTGCTACCTGAGGTTTTGTAGTCCGTCCACGCTTGCAAGTGCATGGTAGATAAATGTGTAAGCATGCAACTGGTATTCAAATTTCTCAGATTTTTACCTCTGCTAAAGGTCCTTCCGCACTTCTTACAGATAACCTTTGCCTCATCAATATGATTTTGGTTAAAAAAGTGCCACACTGCACTCTTTGTACTATGGTATAAATTTGCAGGCCTTGCACGCTGTGCTAATTTGACCGTCTGGCCAAGCTGTCAAGCAACTCTTTTCTTTTTTTTTTTAAACAAGTTTTTGTACAGCTATGGTCCTGCCAGATAGCTGCTGCTGTGATGTCGATGCCTGCTGCGGATCCTTCTCCTCTTATGAGCTATTGCTAGCGCTACCCTCTTCGCCCAATGGATGCCAATCTGGGTCAAAAACTGGGTCATCCATCACCTCCTCTTCAATTTCATCTGCATCTTCCTCTGTGTCACCGTGTAAAGTGGTATAGTATGAGGGAAGGGGCACCTGAGTTTCATCACGGTCTGATTCAGGCTCACTAGACTTCGAGGGAAATGTATTGCTCTGGGTCAATGTACCAGCAGAATAATCTAGCAGTGGCTGTGCATCAGTACACTCCATGTCAGATTCATGTTGGACTGGGGAATTCAGGATTTGACTTGATAACCCAGGCATGGTATGTGAAAAGAGCTCCATGGAGTTTTCTGAAGTGTGGCTCGCTGCATCCTTCACTTTTGGTGGGGGTGAAGGATACAAGGAAAGGGGTTGTTCCTGACCAGAAGCCTGCACTGACGACTCAGTGCTTGCATTTTTTGAAACTTCAGAAGAGGAGGCGATAGAGCTGGATGCTGCTTTGCCAATGTAAGCCAAAACCAGTTCCTGATGCTCCGGCTTTAAATGCTTTTTACGGGGCTTGGTTTGCAGGGGAAGGGAGCAGACCAGTTTATCCAGAGCTCCTGGTATTCCCCTATTTATTCCTGCAAAAGCATACTAAAAGCAGAATTTTGGACTTAAAATCTTGTTGGAACATGCGTGGAGTAAGAAAGAAGGCAGAAATTCAGGATCCGATGAAGAAAAACTTTATTGATGGCCAAAGACGCTCACTGAGAACATCCGAGGTAGGCCTCCTCTCCCTCAGAGCAAAACAACTTAACCCGCCATCTGGAGCTGCAGCGTCTGAATAAGCGAGATGGAAGCTGACGGCTCAGGAGGCTCTGGGAAATCCCCAGGCTGTGGGCGCGAAGAGGAGTCTGGAGGTCACAGCAAATGTGCCGGAGGAGACATGCTGGCATCAGCGTCGGGAGACCATGGGAAGGTGCGACTCAGGAAGACTGCCGGTTAAAGCTGTAACGTCATCGTTGTCGGGGCAGGTACTGAACGGCAGTAAGCCTGCTGCTGGGCAGGACACAGGGAGCTGGAGGTCAGGAGCAGCGGTGTTATCTGCAATGGCGGGGAAGAAAGCAGGCGGTAGCCCGGGGAACGCAGCGTTATACACTTCAAAGCCAAAGCCAGTGACAGCGGATGTAGGCGGGAACCAGGGAGACTCAGCGGTGAACTCTTCAGAGGTTGCAGGAGCAGCCAGGAGCCAAGGAGAGGTGGCAGTGGACTCATCAGCGGCTGCAGGAGCGGCTGGGAATCCAGGAGAAGCGGCTGTAAATTCATCAGGGGTGCATGAATAATCATTGACAGCTGCAGGGAGAGGCTTGAGGTTTGCGGTGGAGATGGGGAGTGAAGGCAGCGTGTAGCAGCAGAGGAGACAAGGTGGCGGAGATGCTGTGGATAAGAGGAGGGAGAAACAGCATCCTCCATACTGGGCAAGATTTGGTGGCTTAGGGGAGAATTGTCACATATTGGACTTAGCAGTACTTGGTTAAAACTAAAAGAGAAAGAGCGCAATAGGGTCTTACCCAAGTATAAATAGATATAAATCAAGATGTTATACTCACCTTGTGTAGGAGAGTTTCAGACACAAAGGAACAAAGGTCAGCCTGCTGCACATCCAAATGGCTACTCCGTGACCATAAATCATCAGATTTAGGGAAAAGAATTTTTGGATTAAACGTGCGCTGCTAGACAAATGACTCCTTCCAGATTGCGTACTTTAAACTTTTAATTCCCAACGCGTTTCGAAGTTAACACTTCTTCCTCAGGGGATGATCATCCCCTGAGGATGAAGTGTTAACTTCGAAACGTGTTGGGAATTAAAAGTTTAAAGTACGCAATCTGGAAGGAGTCATTTGTCTAGCAGCGCACGTTTAATCCAAAAATTCTTTTCCCTAAATCTGACTTAGCAGTACTTAACACATGATCGTAACACAATTTCTGTATGAAAAAAACCTGGCAGATCCCTTTCACCCAAAGTGATTGCTGATGTCAGGTTCATGTACAATGCACCGGTGTTTGTCCCAGGGAGGAATGGGGAGAATGATAATAGGATATGGGAAGGGGGGAAAGAAGAAGACTGTAATCTTCAACTTCTAAAAGGGCGTAATAACACAGATAATTTATCAGACCACTCATATAACTCATACAAGTCCTACAATTCACTTTAAGATTTGCATACTGTACATTCGGCGGAAGTTATGAAGGGTATGGGGTCACCTGAATCGGGGGGAAGAGACACATCTGCTGACACGGATTATGAGGAATCTAATTCCTCAGGCTCAATCTGTGATGATATTGTCAAACCTGACAACTGTAACTGTGATTATTAGTCCCGAGAAAACGATACCACCCAAACTGATATAGATTATTGGGATCATGAGAAGCCATACAACAATGGAAGGCGTAATACTTTTAAGACATCATTAATTGATGAAATACCTGCTTCAGATGAATACTCTACAGAGGGGTTTAGGGCTAGAATGCTCAAAGCTTTGTTAAAATCTGTTTTTTTTTTGGGAAAAAACCATTAGAGATAATGTTTCCAAAACATTGATTGATTTAAAAGCAAAAAAACACAGCCTCTGAGCAAGCTAAGGCCTCCGAAGCTTTAATAAAAAAGCTATTCCAAATGACACTATTACTATTTTTAGAAGATTTTCATTTGAATGCTATCGAAATTTCAAACAGTCCTTCTCATGACTACAATAGGGTTAAATCTCCTTATTCAGAATATGCGTCTCTATGTGCTGGGGTAATTAAGATTTTAGCTACAGTTACAGAATCCGGGTTGAGAATTCAAAAGGACATAGATTCAATTACAAAAAGTTTGGCCGCATATGAAGATTTTAAAAGGAGAACCAATATCAAGATTATGGATGGTCCATGAAAAAGTCCCGTCCTTCCACTTGAAAAGCTCCATTTCTTCTATGATTCACCCCACTATTCCAAACATTGAAGAGAGAAATGTAATCGAGAAAGCTTTTAGAATTCGTAGACACCCTTGTCTTCCACCTGATGTAGCCATGGATGTTAGCGTCTCATTCTACCCCAACTGGGTCAGGAACACGCTTCTAAAAATCTCCAAGGAACCAACATTTCTTTCATCTCCATATAGCCACTTATCCTTTTACAAATGCCTTTCGCAAGACACTTGGATAAAAAGGAAATCATTTCAAACTACAACAAAAGAACTCCTTCGTGCAGGCATTCCCTACAATTGGACTCAACACTCTATTCTGCAGGTCCAATTTGCATAAAAAATGACTGGTGTATCCTCACCAGAGGAGGGTGCTGAGATCTTGTAAAACACAGGAATATTATCTTCTATGGCTTCTCCTGGACTCTCTAGACTATCTATATCGGATCTTCAAAACTAATTGAAAGCACTTGAAGATTGTAAGGATTCTGACATTAATGGCGTCTTTATTTCTTTTTCTTTCTTCAGGAGTTAACTATTTGTGTTTAAACTATATAATTCACTTGATTAGTATTATATTTATGTAGAGTTAAGAAGATTATTTCGCTTTTGTAGTGTTTGAATGCACATTTTTTTCTTTTGCCTCCACATCGGTCCTAGAACCACCAACGGTGTTCACAGATGGGACGGGGAATCATACATTTATAGGGAAAATTTTGTTTTTTAGTTTAGGGATGCATATATGGTACTGTATGAGAAGCGTACAGCTGTGTACAGTCTAGGGATTATTGTAAATCTATGCATATATTACAGGAGTCAGACACAGACACAGCCTCATTATGGATTACACAGTAATATAAATAGTTGAGAAAAGGTACAGTAACACCAGATACCAGGTATATATATGGTATAGTTTAAACATTATAAATGTGCGTATATATTTCAGGAGGCAGACACAGACGCTCTCTGCCTCATTAAGGATTACACCACAATGTAAAAAGCAGTAAAAGGGTAATGGATCTGAAGCGTACAGCTGTATTCTGTGTAGGGGTCCTTGTAAATCTCCGTATATATTTCCATAGTCATAAACAGACTCTCACTGGCTCTGTATGCATTAGACCAGAATATAAACAGCAGTAAATGGGTAATGTATCACAAGCTTACAGCTGTATGCAGTGTTGGGATAATTTTTAAATCTACATATATATTTCAGGAGTAACACACAGACTCTCACACACTCAGTATGGATAACCCCATAATATAAAAAGAAGATCCGCAAGAAATAATCACACATGTGGGCCAATGTTCATGTTGTCAATGAGAAACTTAGACTGATGGGTGTAGGAGGACTTTCTGGAACAAAGGGTACATTATCAACATATAGCAGGTATATATAGTATAGATAAAATAGGAAAAATTTCCATATATCTTTCACGAGGCAGACACAGATGCTCTCAGGCTCAGAATGGATTAGGCAATAATATACAAAATTGAAAAAAGGGCACAGTATAAACATATCCCAAGTATATATAGTAGAGTTTAAACATTCTAAATCTCCGTATGCATTTCAGGAGGCAGACACAAACGCTCTCAGGCCCAGTATGGATTCAACAAGAATATAGAAAGTTGAGAAAGGGTACAGTAACAACAGATACCAGGTACATATATGGTATAGTTTTAACATTCTAAATCTACTTATATATTTCAGGAGTCAGACACAGACGCTCTCAGGCTCATTATGGATTAAACCACAACAAGTTAAAAGCAATAAAAGGGTAATGGGTCAAAAGCGTAAAGCTGTATACAGTGTAGGGGTCATTGTAAATCTCCATATATATTTCCATAGTCAGAAACAGACTCTCACTGGCTCGGTATGCATTAGACCGGAATATAAACAGCAGTAAATGGGTAATGTATCACAAGCTTACAGCTGTATGCAGTGTTGGGATAATTTTTAAATCTACATATATATTTCAGAAGTAACACACAGACTCTCTCACACTCAGTATGGATAACCCCATAATATAAAAAGAAGATCCGCAAGAAATAATCACACATGTGGGCCAATGTTCACGTTGTCAATGAGAAACTTTGACTGATAGGTGTAGGAGGACTTTCTGGAACAAAGGGTACATTATCAACATATAGCAGGTATATATAGTATAGATAAAATAGGAAAAATTTCCATATATCTTTCACGAGGCAGACACAGACGCTTTCAGGCTTAGTATGGATTAGGCAATAGTATACAAAATTGAAAAAAGGGCACAGTATAAACATATCCCAAGTATATATAGTAGAGTTTAAACATTCTAAATCTCCGTATGCATTTCAGGAGGCAGACACAGATGCTCTCAGGCCCAGTATGGATTCAACAAGAATATAGAAAGTTGAGAAAGGGTAAAGTAACAACGGATACCAGGTACATATATGGTACAGTTTTAACATTCTAAATCTACTTATATATTTCAGGAGTCAGACACAGACGCTCTCAGGCTCATTATGGATTAAACCACAACAAGTTAAACGCAATAAAAGGGTAATGGGTCAAAAGCGTAAAGCTGTATACAGTGTAGGGGTCATTGTAAATCTCCATATATATTTCCATAGTCAGAAACAGACTCTCACTGGCTCGGTATGCATTAGACCAGAATATAAACAGCAGTAAATGGGTAATGTATCACAAGCTTACAGCTGTATAAAGTGTTGTGTTAATCATAACATAACATAGTAACATAACATAGTTTTGAAGGCTGAAGGAAGACCTTATGTCCATCTAGTTCAGCCTATTTTTATTGCAGCTGTTCTGCATTGTTGATCCTGAGGAAGGCAAAAAACCCACAGAGTAGAAGCCAATTTTCTCCATAGGGAAAAAAATTCTTTCCCCTAAGCTGGGTCAACCATCTACCTATAATATTATGTTATTCGTAATCTTCTATACTGTTACTCACAAGAAAAACATCCATTCCTTTCTTAAATTCATTCAGTGAGTTGGCCATCACCACTTCCTCAGGAAGAGAATTCCAGAGCCTCACTGCTCTTACCGTGAAGAACCCTCTTCTATGCTGGTGCAGAAATTATCTTTCCTCCAAACGAAGAGAATGCCCCCTTGTTCTTGTCACAGTCCTTGGTACAAACAGTTCATTGGATAGATCTCTGTATTGCCCTCTGATATACTTGTACATATATACAGTATTAAGCCTCCCCTAAGTCTTCTCTTTTCTAGAGTAAATAGACCTAATTTTGATAACCTTTCTGGGTATTGTAGTGAACCAACTCCATTTATCATTTTAGTAGCCCGCCTTTGAACCCTTTCAAGTTCAGTAATGTCTTTCTTGAGCACTGGCGTCCAAAATTGCACACAATACTCCAAGTGTACTCTGACGAGTGATTTGTACAGAGGGAGAATTATGTTTTCATCTCGTGTCCCCAGACCTCATCTAATGCATCCCATGACCCTATTCGCTTTGGTGGCAGCTGCCTGACTCTGGGCACTCCAATTTAGCTTCTTATTGACTAAGATGCCTAAGTCTTTTTCCATGTCTGATTTCCCCAGCAGTTTCCCATTTAATAAGTAATTGTAGCATCTGTTTCTCCTTCGCATGTGCATAACCTTACACTTATCTGTGTTAAACCTCATTTTCCATTTTTCAGCCCAATTCTCCAATTTACTCAAATCTGTCTGTAGTTGCAAACTGTCCTCCTATGTGTTAACTGCCTTACATAGTTTTGTATCATCTGCAAATACTGATATTTTACTGTGTAAGCCATCCACTAGATCATTAATAAATATATTAAATAGTAGGGGGCCCAATACCGAACCCTGTGGTACCCCACTAGTAACCCTGGCCCTACAAATCTACAAATCTAGAAATATATTTATGGAGTAATAGACAGACAGTCACCGGCTGAGTATGGATTACAACAGAATGTTAATTGCAAAAAAAGGGTACTGTATCAAAAGCGTACAGCTGGATACAGTGTTTGGCTAAATGTAAATCTCTGTATATATTTCCAGAGTCACACTCAGACACTCACTCAGTCTGGATTTAACCATAATACAAAATGTTTAAAAAAGGTACTGGATAACAAAATAGCAAGTATATGTATTGTAAGGTACAATTTAAATTTCTGTATATATTTCCGCAGTCACCCTCAAACAGTCACCAGTATGGATTTGACCGTAATACAAAATGTCAAACAAAGGTACTGTATCACAAGATAGGAGGTGTATAAAATATAGGGTAAAATGTTTTTCTCCATGTATACTGAATGAGTAAACTACACACGCTCACTCAGTATGTATTATACCATAAGCAAAAATTGAGAACAAAGGTACTGAATCATCAAATACCAAGTGTATATAGTGTAATAGAAAATGTTAATCTCCCTATATATTTCCGTAGTCTCATAAAGATAGTCAGCATGTATTTATACGTGACACCATCCGGTACACGGTAGTGTGTGAGGAGCGTACAGGTCTATATGGTGTGTGAAATAAAGAACATTCACTGCAGGAAAACAGACTAAAAGTTGGAGTGGTGTGTTAAAAGCAGTCTGCACAGCAGTGTCCACACAGCAATACTGCAATAAGGCAGGCTAATAATCAGCGCTGCTGAACACAAGAAAATGGTCCCTGTCACTGGCAGGCAGCCTACTGACTAGCGCTGCTGCACACCAGAAATCCTCCTGTCAGGAACACCGCACTGTACTTGCTCACTGAGCCAGTGCGCGTGTCCTGAGTGTCAGCGCCGGCGTGCAGCCTCCGCTGAGCAGTGACTCACCCACAATGTAGGGGTACCGGGGTCAGGTACAGCCAGAAAGTACCGATGCACAGGACCTGTGGATGCTGAAGTTTAGGAAGCCAGCATAGGACCTATGGTCATGTGAACAGTCATGTGACTGCAAGGGGGCGGGGCTTAGCGTCCTGCACACAGAGAAGGGAGAGAACTCAGAGTCCAAGCAAAGCAGAGGTTATGCACAGTACAGACCAGCGAGGTACAGGAGAGATAAACAGACGGGAGGTCAGACAAAGCCAAAGGTCATACACAGGATCACAGTACAGTACCAGGGAGGAGACAGAGCGGATAATCAGGGCCAAGCAGAGATCAAAACCAAACAGACATATAAGGTACCAGGCAGAAATCAAAACGATATCCAGGGAACAGACCGAGTCATACACAGAGGATCAAGTAACCAGAACACAGCACAAACACACTCAGGGGTCACCACACAATGCCAAGGGCAAGAGTATAACTGACAGGGATGGGAGCATCCTGAGGCTATAAGAAGCCTCCCCCAGAACCAGGGAGAGGCCAAAATCATAGCCCCAGGTGTGCAGGTAAGCCTGCACCGGGATCACAACCTTTAACCCCAGAAATGCCAGTCATCAGCACTGGTTCCAAACATTAACCCCACGTGTGCGAGTCAAACCCGCACTGAGATCATGACAGTACCCCCCTCTCAACGGGGGGCCTCTGGACCCCCAGGCTTGCCCGGGTACTTAGCATGGAAAGCCCGCACCAGGCGATCAGCATGCATCAACCGGGCTGGTACCCAGGACCTGTCCTCCGGTCCATATCCCTTCCAATGAACCAGGTACTGTACCGACCGCCGTACCAACCTGGAATCTACGATATGACCAACCTCGTACTCCACCTGCCCCTCGACCAAAACCGGAGGAGCAGCAGACTCGGAGTCTCCCCGTACTGCTTCAAAAGGTTTCAGTAGAGATTTGTGGAAGACGTTAGGGATCTTGAAAGAGGGTGGAAGGCACAGCCTATACGCCACTGGATTGATTTTTTCCACAATCTTGTACGGGCCAATGAATTTGGGTCCCAACTTGGCTGACGGAATCTTTAACTTAATGTTTCGCGTGGAGAGCCAAACATTCTCTCCCACCCGAAACATGGGACCAGGTGTTCGTTTCCTGTCCGCGAAAAACTTATACCTGCCTTGAGACCTAGATATACGCCGCTGGACTTCTGCCCATGTATCTTTTAACCGCTGAACAGAATCCTCAGCCCCGGGACACCCCGAATCCAGATGAGAAAACTCACCAAAATGAGGACTGAACCCATAGTTAATCAAGAAAGGGGACCTACCAGTGGATTGACTCACCTGACTATTGAAGGCAAATTCAGCCAACGGCAGTGCATCGCACCAGTCATTCTGTCTAGCAGAGGTTAGACACCTGAGGATCTGTTCCAGGGACTGGTTAGTGCGCTCCGTCTGCCCATTCCTCTCAGGATGGTATGCAGACAAAAAGGACAGAGACATAACTAATTTTTTGCAGAAAGCACGCCAAAACTTAGCCACAAACTGCACACCACGATCAGACACCACATTCAGGGGTACCCCATGCAACCGGATCACATGCTGCACAAACAACCTGGACAACGTCTCAGCTGACGGTAGTGCGGACAGGGGTACGAAATGAGCCTGCTTAGAAAACCTGTCCACCACTACCCATACCACTGTATTACCCTTAGATGGAGGGAGATTGGTAACAAAATCCATGGATAAATGAGTCCATGGCCTTTCGGGCACTGCCAAGGGTATCAGCTCCCCTGCCGGACGGCTATGAGAGCTTTTAGAATGAGCGCAGACCCCACAACCAGCAATGAATTTTTTTATGTCCAAACCAAGGGTAGGCCACCAAAAGATCCTAGCCACCGCCAGACGTGTGGCTGAAATACCAGGGTGAGCACTCAGCTTGGATTCATGGAACTCCTGCAAGAGTTTCAGGCGAAGTTGCTCTGGGACAAACAACTTCCCCTCCGGCTTGGCCGCCGAGGCCTGCGACTGGGCCCCCAGAATCTCCCGTTCCAATTCAGATGAGACCTCTGCTATCACAACCCCAGGGTGAAGAATGGAGGACGGTGGCTCAGGGGGCGACACCGGCTGAAAACTGCGTGATAAGGCGTCAGCCTTGACATTCTTAGACCCTGGACGAAATGTAATCGTAAACTGAAAACGGGAAAAAAAAAGTGACCAACGGGCCTGTCTGGGCGTTAGTATTTTAGCAGACTCAATGTACGACAGATTTTTGTGATCCGTGATCACCGTAACCGGGTGACTGGCCCCCTCCAAAAAGTGCCTCCATTCTTCAAACGCCAATTTGACCGCAAGAAGCTCTCTATTGCCTACGTCGTAATTTCTTTCCGCAGCAGAGAACTTCTTGGAAAAGAAAGCACATGGCCTGAGGTTGGTTAGAGTGGCAGGCCCTTGGGACAACACCGCCCCCACCCCCACCTCAGAGGCGTCCACTTCCACGACGAATGGTTTGGACGGATCTGGCTGCACTAACACAGGAGCAGACATAAAACATTTTTTCAGCGTTGCAAAGGCTTCTTTAGCGAGCGAGGACCAATTTCTCACATCCGCACCTTTGCATGTTAGATCCGTGAGAGGTTTGACCACTTGCGAAAACCCCCGGATAAATTTGCGGTAATAATTGGCGAACCCCAAGAAGCGCTGAAGACCCTTAAGATCTCGGGGTTGCACCCAATCCGCAATGGCCTGCACCTTCTTGGGGTCCATGCGAAAACCCTCACCGGATACAATTAACCCCAAAAAGGACAACTCTTGTACACAGAATACACATTTCTCCAATTTGGCATACAAATGATTTTCTCTAAGCCTTTGGAGCACAGTTCGTACATGTTCCAAATGAGAATACTTGTCGGGGGAATATATCAAAATATCATCTAAGTAGATAACGACAAAACGACCAATGAGATCCGAGAATACCACGTTGATGAAATTCTGAAATATGGCAGGGGCGTTGGTAAGACCAAACGGCATGACTAAATTTTCAAATAGTCCCTCGGTCGTGAGGAACGCGGTTTTCCATTCATCCCCCTCCCGGACCCTTATCAAATTATATGCCCCCCGAAGGTCAAGTTTAGAAAACCACTTTGCCCCTGATAGCTGGTTACATAAATCGGGAATCAACAGAAGGGGGTACGTATTCCGTACAGTAATTTGATTAAGCTCCCGGAAGTCGAGACAGGGACGTAACCCGCCATCTTTTTTCTTTACAAAAAAGAAACCTGCCGCTACAGGTGAGACTGAAGGATGTATGTGTCCTTTGCGCAGACTTTCAGTAATGTACTCCTTCATAGCCAAGCGCTCAGGGCCAGACAAATTAAACAGACGGGCTTTGGGTAATTTAGCCCCCGGGACCAGCTCAATAGCGCAGTCAAAGGGTCTATGTGGCGGTAACGTCTCGGCCTCGCTTTCGGAGAATACATCTTCGAAGTCCTTCAGGCATTCCGGAATACCTTCCAGCTCGACAGATGATACAGACACAGATTTAACTGGTTCAACCAGCAGTGCGGATTTATCACATAACTCAAAATCATTAAACCCCCATTGAACAATCTCCCCTGTTTTCCAGTTAATAACTGGGTTATGGCGTTGTAACCAGGGCATGCCCAACACCAACCCTGCAGGTAGATTGTCCAGCACAAAACAACTTATGTTTTCCACATGAATAGCGCCCACTCTGAGCGAAAACACATCAGACATAAAGCAAATTCCCTCCTTAGTGAGGGGAGATGAGTCAATGGCCATCACCTTGATCGGAACCTTGAGCCTAACTGTCCCTATCTTGCAGTGTGTGACCAATTGGGAGTCAATGAGGTTAATAGATGATCCGCAGTCGACGAAGGCTGTAGAGGAAAAAGAACTACCGTCCACAAATAGTTCCACAGGCAGTAATACTTTAGAAAATGAGGAAAATGGTACCTGAGGGTCTGAGCAGCCTCCCCGTTGACTACCCAGACCTAGTCGTTTCCCGCCGACCGGGTTTGAAGACGGGCAATTCGGGCACTCCCTTTTCCAATGTCCCGTTTTACCGCAGTAAAAGCATAACTGCTTGTCCTTCCGGCGTTTCCTCTCCGTATCCTTCAGGGAGAGGGCGCCTACATCCATGGGCTCAGGGGCAGTCTCTTTTCCACTGGGGAATAATGGAGTATCCACCTGCATCACCCCTCTGGCCCGCAGCCTGCGGTCCATCCGGACGGCCTGGGTCATGGCGTCCTCGAGAGAGTTAGGTGGGGGATGTAACGCCAAGGCATCCTGCAGCCGCTCGGACAAGCCTCTGCGAAAGAGTCCTCGGAGTGCGGCGTCGCTCCAAGAGACCTCTGCCGCCCAGCGGCAGAACTCAGAACAAAACCACTCAGCTGAATGTTTCCCCTGATAGACACTCATCAACATATCCTCTGCCAATCGCACTCGGTCAGGTTCATCATAAATGTGCCCGAGGGCCTCAAAGAATGCGTTCACTGACATACGTTCAGGAGCAGAGGAAGACAGAGAGAAAGCCCATGCTTGCGGAGCCCCCCGAAGTAGGGAAATAATGACCCCCACCCTCTGGAACTCATCCCCGGAGGAGCGGGGCCTTAGAGAAAAAAAAAGCTTGCATCCTTCTCTGAAAGACCTGAACTCCTTTTTGTCCCCTGAGAAAAAGTCTGGCAATTTGACCGGAGATTCGGGGGACGCTAATGACACATCCCTACCCCCAGAACTAGAAGCCCCTGCATCGACAGCCCCCTGCACAGTAACCACCAACTGTTGCTGGGTCTGGGCCATCGTGCGTTGTTCCACATTGAGCTTATGGAACATTTGGGTCAGGTGCTTGACCTGATCAGACAAGGCTTGTATGGGATCCATGAGGATAACACACACTTTTTTTTTTCTGAAGAAAAAAAAATGAAATGGTCAGTTATAATGTCAGGAACACCGCACTGTACTTGCTCACTGAGCCAGTGCGCGTGTCCTGAGTGTCAGCACCGGCGTGCAGCCTCCGCTGAGCAGTGACTCACCCGCAATGTAGGGGTACCGGGGTCAGGTACAGCCAGAAAGTACCGATGCACAGGACCTGTGGATGCTGAAGTTTAGGAAGCCAGCATAGGACCTATGGTCATGTGAACAGTCATGTGACTGCAAGGGGGCGGGGCTTAGCGTCCTGCACACAGAGAAGGGAGAGAACTCAGAGTCCAAGCAAAGCAGAGGTTATGCACAGTACAGACCAGCGAGGTACAGGAGAGATAAACAGACGGGAGGTCAGACAAAGCCAAAGGTCATACACAGGATCACAGTACAGTACCAGGGAGGAGACAGAGCGGATAATCAGGGCCAAGCAGAGATCAAAACCAAACAGACATATAAGGTACCAGGCAGAATCCAAAGCGATATCCAGGGAACAGACCGAGTCATACACAGAGAATCAAGTAACCAGAACACAGCACAAACACACTCAGGGGTCACCACACAATGCCAAGGGCAAGAGTATAACTGACAGGGATGGGAGCGTCCTGAGGCTATAAGAAGCCTCCCCCAGAACCAGGGAGAGGCCACAATCATAGCCCCAGGTGTGCAGGTAAGCCTGCACCGGGATCACAACCTTTAACCCCAGAAATGCCAGTCATCAGCACTGGTTCCAAACATTAACCCCACGTGTGCGAGTCAAACCCGCACTGAGATCATGACACCTCCCCTGTCACTGCACACTACAACAATTGCGTTCAGCGTGAGCACATAGGAACTTCTGTTTGCAGGCCTAAGTGTCTCCCAAATCATAAACAGCATCAGCAACCTCTCCCTACTGTAAAGATGGGCAGATTAAAAATGGCGGTCGGCGGTGAGGGCTTTTATACACACTCCGTATATACAGGGGTTGGACCAAATAATGCAACCAAACACCTAACGTGTTGTCATCATAATCTTCAAACATGTTATAAACATGCAAACCGTGCCATATATTAATGTTTTGTAGTTGATTATTTGTGTCATGTGATATGTGTATGTAAATTAAATGGTTGTTTTGCATAATTCTAAGAACATTGAGGAAAAACTTATACCAATTGCAGACCTCTCTGATTTTCAAAGAGCCCAAATTGTTGATGCTAGTATGGCAGGCACTAGTGTAACAGAAAGTAACCATATGCTTGGCGTGTCAAGTGGTACTGTCTCCAAAGTAATGACTGCGTTTGAAAGAGAAGCAAAAACGTCCGTAGCAAAGCACAGGTCCGGCCGAAAGTCGAAGTTGACTGAGAGGTTACTGTCGGACTGCAAAACAAATTTGGATAGAGGATCGCAAGACCACTGCTCGGAAAAACAATGCAGAGCTCAATGAACACCTACAGAACACAGTTTCCACGAAAAAAGTTTGTGGCGAGCTGCACAAATCTGGATTCCATGGAATCGCTGCAATTGTAAAAACGTTTATCTCAATGACAAATGTTTCCATGCGTTTTGAGTGGTGTAGAAACCTACAGAAAATGTCTCTTGAGCTGTGAAAACATTTTATATTCTCAGACGAATCATCGTTTACCCTATTTACGACCTCTGGCCGAGTGTACGTTTGTAGATAGCCTAAAGAAACATTCAATCCAGACTGCCTTCTCGCAACCATAAAACATGGCGGATGTTCTGTGATGATCTGGGGTGATATTTCGTGGACATACACCAGGCCAATGATATCCCTTAATTGAAGAAGTAACAGCCACGATTATTTAGGTATTTTGGGCGACCAAGTGCATCCTGTGGATCAAGCACTGTTCCCAGCGGAGAAAGCCATCTTTCAGGATGATAATTCATACAGCTCGAATCGTTAAAGCATGGCACGAGTAACATTGTAATGAAGTTGAGCATCTCATTTGTCCCCCACAATCCACAGACCTCCACATTATTGATCATTTATGGAAGATTTTTTAGATTCAAGTTATACGTCGATTTCCGCCACCATTGTCGCTCAAAGAACTGTTTGGTGTTTTAACTGAAGAATGGGCTACAATTCCTTTAGAAACAATTCACACCTTGTATGAATCCATACCTCGGATAATCGAGGCTGTAATCGCTCAAAAGGTGGTCTTACACCATATTATCCTAAGTTTGGTTGATGTTTCCATGTGTTTCCATTATTTTTTCCAACCACCGGATTTCATGAGTCAACCACACCCGCTCACTCAGTCAGTATGGATTTAAACGTACTCAAACAAGTTGAAAAAAGGTACTGTATCAGCAGATACAAGGTGTATCCAGTCCAGGGGTAATTGGAAATATCCGTCTATATTTCCGGAGTCAGAAAAATACACTCCCAGGCTCAGTATGGATTAGACAAGAATATAAAATGTCCAAAAAGGGTAATATATTACAAGCGTACAGCTGCATACAGTGTTGGTGTAATTTGAAATCTCCTTATAGTTTTTCAGAGTCTGACACAAACTGTCACAGGCTCAGTACAGATTACACCAGAATCTAAAAATTAGAAAAATGGAAATGTATTCGAAGCGTACAACAGTATACAGTGTTGTGGTACTTTTAAATATTCGTATATATTTCAGTGTCAGTAAGACAGTCTAGACTCTCTGCTACAGGAAACTAGATGGATAAAAGTCCAGAAGCAAAGTCAAGTGATTGTTGAAATTTTGGAAATTACTAATCACGTGAAAACCTCCCGGGAGAATTCGCAGAGGCGATGCTGACCCTCAATGAATTTATGGAGACTGCGAAAACGGTTCTTTGTGAATAAAGGGTTGCTGTATCGCAGTAGCGTGGATCACATCACTGTTATTCATCTCTATCAAATTGTGATGACAGCGAGAGATGTACACATGGTCCTCACTGCCTATCATGATCTGTCTGTTCACTTTGGAGTGCAAAAGACAGAAGCCACAGGCCGTATGCGATTCTATTGGATTGCCATGAGAGGAGACATTGAAAAATGATGGCAGGAATGTCACATGTCTGTGACTAGGAAAACTGTGAAAGCTGATCATAAAGCACTCCTGCATCTGATTGTGAGTCGACGTCCATTACAAATAGTAGCCATTGATCATCTGAAGGTAGAGCCCAGCAGGACTGGCCATAGATACATTTTAACCATCATCGATCAATTCAGCAAAGTTTTAGTGACCGTCCATGTGAAGGATTTAACTGGCCAGACTACACAGCGGTGGAGCAGGGAGTGGTAAGTCTTGCAAGTGCTTAGGCCCTGAGCAGGCTGGGGGGCACACTCATGGGCGGCGGTACTGGCACAGGGCCCCTCATAGTACGCCGGCGTGTCTGACGGCGAGTGGGCCCCCCACCATCAGAGACACTTTATTGTAGTACTAGGGGCCCTGTGCCAGTGCCGACGCCCAAGAGTGAGACCACCCACCTGTTCAGGGCAACAGCACTTGCCCGGGTGTGCCACGGGGTGACCCCAGCCATGGGGAGGGCAGCCCAGTTAGGGTGGTTGAAAAAATGGCATATGTTGATGTGTAGGCTGTTCATTCAGCCACTGCAAATGGAGGAAGTGGAGAAATACGAGGAAGAGGACAACAAAAGCGAGACATTTTTATTGCCACCTATGTGTCATCAGGGGAAGGTGGGACAAAATCCTTTGAAACCCATGCATGGTTCATTTTAATGAAGGTTAGATCATCAACATTTTGGGTCTACAGATGGGTCCTTTTTTCTATCAGGATTGATCCAGCAGCACTGAAGACTCTTTCAGATAACACACTAGCAGCAGGGCAAGCGAGCTCCTGTATGGCATATTGTGCAAATTCAGGCCAGGTGTCCAGCTTACAGGCCCAATAGTCAAAGGGGAATGACCTGTGAGGGAGAACATCGATATGGGAGGAGAAGTAGTTTGTAACCATAGTTGACAACTGCTGTCTCCTGTCACTTGCAATCGATTCTGTAATAGCAGTCGTGTGAGCGGTACTTGAAAAATCAGACCACAACATGGTCATGAAACCCCTGTCTCCAACGCCACTTCAGCTGTGTGCACCATGAACACCTCTTCCATTTTGACCTCTATGGCTCATGGGAGAGCCAGCACCACTGCTGTGTGCTGGGAATGCCTCCAACACACGGTTTACCAGAGTTGCTTGTTTGTTAGCCAATATTATCTCTAGGTTCTCCTGTGGCATGATGTTCTCTAATTTGCCTTTATAGCATGGGTCCAGGATGCTGGCCAACCAGTAGTTGTCATCCTTCATCATTTTGGCAATGCGGGGGTCCCTTTTTAGGATCCGCAAGGCATAATCACACATGTGGGCCAATGTTCCAGGTGTCAATGATGCACTGCCAGTGGTGGGTGGAGGAGCACATTCTTGGAAATCCACATCCCTCCAGTCACACACAAACCCTGGACCTGACCTTGGCACACCAACATTATCTCTTGCCCCTGAGAAGCATCCTCCTCCCCCCAAAAATCATCCCCCTCATCCTTCTCCTCCTCTTCCTCCACCTCGTCCATGTCAGTTGCCCTCACTGACAATGGCTGACTGTCATCAAGGCTTCCCTCCTCCTCTTCCTCCTTCTCTGCTGCATATGCATGATCCTTAATGTGCATCAAAGTTTGCATGAGCAGACGCTTAAGTGGTATGCTCATGCTTATGATGGCATCGTCTGCGCTTACCAGCCGTGTGCATTCCTCAAAACACTGAAGGACTTTACAGAGGTCTTTCAGCTTTGACCACTGCACACCCGACAATTACATGTCTTCCCTCAAACTGCCTGCCCGTGTATCCTCTGACAAATGCATTACAGCCTGCCTCTGTTCGCACAGCCTCTCAACCATGTGCATGGTGGAGTTCCACCTTGTTGCAACGTCTATGATTAGATGGTGCTTGGGGAGGTGGAGTGATCCCTGCAGCTTCTGCATACCACTGAAGTGTACAGGCGAGTGATGGATGTGCGAGCACAGTCTTCGCACCTTATTGAGCAGGGCTGTTAACTCCGGATAATTATTTAGGAAGCACTGCACCACCAGGTTCAAAATGTGAGCCAGGCA
The DNA here is from genome assembly GCF_039654945.1 of Dendrobates tinctorius. Taxonomy (NCBI): domain Eukaryota; kingdom Metazoa; phylum Chordata; class Amphibia; order Anura; family Dendrobatidae; genus Dendrobates; species Dendrobates tinctorius. The sequence continues at coordinate 6,029,945 of NW_027361694.1, forward strand.
AGGTATGTGTGTGAGTTTTGCAAGGGCTATGGCTGCCACAAAATTCCTGCCGTTGTCACTGACTACCTTGCCTGGCTCAAGATGTAGACTGCCCAGCCATGACTCACTTTGTCGCTGAAAGTAGTCGGTCAGTACCTCCGCAGTGTGTGTTTTTTCTCGCCCACAGACATCATCTTTAAAACAACCTGCTGCCGCTTACCACTAGCTGTTCGATAGTGGGACACCTCGTGTGCAACACTGGCAGCTACAGATGGAGTGCTCGTGCGACTGCGCTCTGTCGACGAGCTTTCACTTCTGGAGGAGGAGGACGGCCGAACGCCTACAGCGAACTGTTTCCTATACCATAGGCTAGGCAGCACTGTTTCTCCGCCGCTGTCCCCTGTGGAGCCAGCATCCACCACATTAACCCTGTGCGCAGTGATGGACACATAATGGCCCTGGCCATGCCTACTGGCCCATGAATCTGTCGTGAGGTGCACCTTTCCACTCACTGATTGTTTGAGTGCATTGAGAATACGGTCTTTCACATGCAGGTGGAGGGCAGGGATGGCTTTTCGAGAAAAGAAGTGCCGACTGGGTAGGTCATAGCGTGGGACAGCATAGGCCATGAGCTCTCGGAAAGCTTTGCTTTCAACCAAACGGAAGGGCATCATCTCTAATGAGATCAGTTTGGCTATGTAGCCATTCAAAGCCAGTGTACACGGATGAGAAGATGAGTACATTCTTGTCCTACTCAGAGTGTCTGGTAGGGTGAGCTGGACTTGAGAACTGCATAGGGGGACTAGCAGTGGACATTAAGGACTGAGAGGGGGTTGGTGATGGTGGTGGTGTTGGTGATGGCCTAGATTCAGTCTTTTTTTGCAAAAACATTGTGATTCCCTGACTGCTTTTGCCTTGCGACAATACCTCAACATTTCTTGCTGGTGGGGTGCTTAGTGGTGGCCTTTCAGTGGGGGAAGCAATGGAGCGTGGCTGGCTACCTTCACTTAGAGCAGGTGCACATGTGCTCCCTGAGGTTTTGCAGTCAGTCCATGCTGGCAAGTGCATGGTGGTTAAATGTCTAAGCATGCAACAGGTGTTTAAATTTTGGAGATTTTTACCTCGGCTGAAGGTAATTCCGCAATTTTTACAGATAACCTTTGCCTCATCAATGGGATTTTGGTCCAAAAAGTGCCACACTGCACTCTTCCTACTATGGCATAAATTTTCAGGGCTTGCACAGTGTGCAAATTTGACCATCTGGCCAAGCTGTCCTGCAACTCTTTTTGCTTTTTTTAACTAGTTTTGGTACAGCTACGGCCCTGCCAGATAACTGCTGCTGTGATGTCGATGCCTGCTGTGGATCCTTCTCCTCTTCTGAGCTATTGCCAGCGGCACCCTCTTCCCCCAATGGATGCCAATCCGGGTCAAAAACTGGGTCATCCATCACCTCCTCTTCAATTTCATCTGCACCTTCCTCTGTGTCACCATGTAAGGTGGTATAGTATGCGGGAAGGGGCACCTGAGTTTCATCAGAGTCAGATTCTGGCTCTGTAGAGTGCGAGGGGAATGTAGTGCTGTGGGTGAATGTACCAGCAGAATCATCTAGCAATGGCTGTGCATCAGTGCACTCCATGTCAGATTCATCTTGGACTGGGGAATTCAGGATTTGACTTGATAACCCTGGCATGGTATGTGAAAAGAGCTCCATGGAGTAATCTGAAGTGTTTGCTGCAGCATCCTTCACTTTTGGTGTGGGTGAAGGACACAAGGAAAGGTGTTGTTCCTGACCAGAAACCTGCACTGACGACTCTGTGCTTGCAGTATTTGAAACTTCAGAAGAGGAGGCAATAGAGCTGGAGGCTGTTTTGGCAATGTAAGCCAAAACCTGTTCCTGATGCTCCGGCTTTAAAAGCGGTTTACCTACTCCCAGAAAAGGGAACCTTAAAGGCCTTCTTGTGCCAGACGATGATGCAGGCTCAACACCTCCTGCCTTAGCTGCTATTGTGCTTTTGCCATAACCAGCAGATGCAACACCACCACCATCAGTACCAGCTGCACCCCCACGCCCACGTACACGGCCTCTTCCACCATACCTCCTCATGTTTGGGAAAATGTACCAAAAATACCAGCAGAGATATGGTACTGTATGAGGAGCGTACAGCTGTGTAAGGTGTATGGAAAAATTTAAATCTCCGTATATATTTCGTTACTCCCAGACGCTCTCCCAGTATGTATTTGACCGTAATCCAACCAGCAGATGTATGGTACTGTATCAGAAGTGTACAGCTGTATACGTTTTTGGTGAAACTGTCAATCTCCGTATATTTGTTTCAGGAGTCACACACAGATGCTCTGGCAGTATGTATTTGACCATAATACAAACAGCAGATATACGGTACTGTATGAGAAGCGGACAGCTCTGTACGGTGTATTGAAAAATGTAAATGTCCGTATATGTATTTCTGGAGTCTCACACACACACGCTGTGTCTGTATAGATGTGACTGTAATGAGAACAGCAGATATACATAGAATCATAGAATCATAGAATCGTAGAGTTGGAAGGGACCTCCTGGGCCATCTGGTCCAACCCCTGGCTCAAAGCAGGATTCGTTCAATCATCCCAGTCAGGTGTCTGTCCAGCCTCTGTTTGAAGACTTCCATTGAAGGTGAACTCACCACTTCTCGTGGCAGCTTGTTCCACTCATTGATCACTCTAACTGTCAAAAAGTTTTTTCTAATATCTAATCTGTGTCTCCTCCCATTCAGTTTCATCCCATTGCTTCTAGTCTTTCCTTTTGCAAATGAGAATAAAGTTGATCCTACTACAATGTGACAGCCCTTTAGATATTTGTAGACAGCTATTAAGTCTCCTCTCAGTCTTCTCTTTTGCAAACTAAACATTCCCAAATCCTGCAACCTTTCCTCATAAGACAGGGTTTGCAGACCGGTCACCATTCTGGTCGCTCTTTTCTGAACTTGCTCCAGTTTGTTGATGTCTTTTTTAAAATGTGGTGCCCAAAACTGGACACAATATTCCAGATGAGGTCTGACCAAAGAGGAGTAGAGGGAAATAATGACTGCACGTGATCTAGACTGTATGCTTCTGTTAATACATCCTAGAATTGTATTTGCCTTTTTTGCTGCTGCATCACACTGTTGACTCATATTCAGTCTGTGATCTATTAGTATACCCAAGTCTTTTTCACATGTGCTGTCACTTAGCCCTATTCCTCCCATTCTGTATATGCTTTTTTCTTTTTTATTGCCCAGATGTAGTACTTTACATTTCTCCCTGTTAAAAAACATTTTGTTAGTTGCTGCCCACTTCTCCAGTTTATTTATATCTTTTTGAATCCTCTCTCTCTCTTATCTAGTATTAGCTATCCCTCCTAGCTTTGTGTCATCAGCAAATTTAATCAGTTTACCCTCAATTCCTTCATCTACTGTTTGAGAAGAGGACAGCTCAATATGGTGTATGGAGAAATGGAAATGTCCATATATGTATTTACGGAGTCTCATACACACAATGACTCTGTATAGATGTGACCGTAAAGCGAACAGCAGATATACGATACTGTTAGAGAAGCGGACAGCTCTATACGATGTATGCAAAAATGGAAATTTCCGTCTATGTATTTACAGGCTCACACGCACGCGCTGTCTCTGTAAAGATTGGACAGGTACCCTTATAAGGCAGCCTAATAACCACCAGCGCTGCTGCACACAAGAGTGTGAAAAAATGAACGCTCAGTAACTGTGCAGACAAAAGGATTAAAATTATTTTTGCTTTGAAAAAAGCAGTCTGCACAGCAGTGTGCAAACAGCAATGCAGCTTATCAGGTAGCCTTATAAGGCAGCCTAATAACCACCAAAGCTGCTGCACACAAAAATATCCTCCCCTGTCACTGCACACTAACTGTTGTGTTGTACAGTGAAAATTGCTATCAGCAGAAGCACATTTTTTTTTTCCTGCCTAAACACTCTCCCTATTGAGAATGAGCAGCAGCAACCTTTCCCTATGCTAAGATCGGCAGAAGTAAGATGGCAGTCGGCGCTCAGGGCTTTTATAACCACTGTGATGCCACATAAAGCCAGCCAATCACTGCAATGCCCTTCTCTAAGATGGTGGTGGCCGCTCCACATGTCATTGCGTTGCCCACAGTGTGTCCTTGATCATTGGCTGAGAAAAGGCGCTGGAAGCATTATGAGAAACGCGACTTTGGCGCTCGAGTCGGTGACCTCATGGCTGACCTCACGCTATGGTCGGGTTTCGATCGGTGAAACTCGACTTTAGCGAAAGTCGGCGACTTTTGAATTTGACCGACCCGTTTCGCTCGACTCTAGTAGTAACCAATAAAATTGGTTGTGGTCCATTGTATCAAACCTGCCTGGTCTGAACTGTGCTTTGGAGTGTCTCAAGTGCCCTTCTGACCAAATAGATGGTTATCCTGTGGGCTAATTCCCTAATTATGTCACACAACATAAACGACTTCTTTTGGAAAGATTTTGCCATATTGAAACTTATAAATAAGACATAGCCACAGGGAAATGTAGAGAACTAGTCCACTGTGATAGTCTACATCCTGCAAAACTATTTCAGTTGTGTTACTCATATCAAGTTAAAATTCAGGTAGATAAACAGGTTTCAAACTTACAAAGTGAATATTTAGTTTTTCATAACTTGTATTAGCCCACTTTATTTGCAGGAAACAAGGGCTTCCATCTTTCATCGCTGAATGGTATGAACACCTGATTAATCCTATGTTCTCTTTGTTGTCTCTTTTATTCACATGTTTGACAAAGGTAGTTTCACTTGGAGAAAGGTAGTTTAGCTTTATTTTGTTGTGAAAACAACAGGAAAGATAAAGTAATGAGTCATATTCCATTGGGAGGCGAAGACTAATAATTCAGTGTATTCCCTACAAGACAACACTGATGAGAACAAAAGGCATGGAAATGCTATACACTTCTATTTTCATAAATTAAGTCAGAATGGGACTATGACATAGTATAGTATAGTACAGTTGTGGCCAAAAGTATTGACACCCCTGCAATTCTGTCAGATAATACTCAGTTTCTTCCTGAAAATGATTGCAAACACAAATTCTTTGGTTTTATTATCTTCATTTAAATTGTCTTAAATGAAAAAACACAAAAGAGAATGAAGCAAAAAGCAAAACATTGATCATTTCACACAAAACTCCAAAAATGGGCCAGACAAAAGTATTGGCACCCTCAGCCTAATACTTGGTTGTACAACCTTTAGCCAAAATAACTGCGACCAACCGCTTCCGGTAACCATCAATGAGTTTCTTACAATGCTCTGCTGGAATTTTAGACCATTCTTCTTTGGCAAACTGCTCCAGGTCCCTGATGTTTGAAGGGTGCCTTCTCCAAACTGCCATTTTTAGATCTCTCCACAGGTGTTCTATGGGATTCAGGTCTGGACTCATTGCTGGCCACCTTAGAAGTCTCCAGTGCTTTCTCTCAAACCATTTTCTAGTGCTTTTTGAAGTGTGTTTTGGGTCATTGTCCTGCTGGAAGACCCATGACCTCTGAGGGAGACCCAGCTTTCTCACACTGGGCCCTACATTATGCTGCAAAATTTGTTAGTAGTCTTCAGACTTCATGATGCCATGCACACGGTCAAGCAGTGCCAGAGGCAGCAAAGCAACCCCAAAACATCAGGGAACCTCCGCCATGTTTGACTGTAGGGACTGTGTTCTTTTCTTTGAATGCCTCTTTTTTTCTCCTGTAAACTCTATGTTGATGCCTTTGCCCAAAAAGCTCTACTTTTGTCTCATCTGACCAGAGAACATTCTTCCAAAACGATTTAGGCTTTTTCAGGTAAGTTTTGGCAAACTTCAGCCCGGCTTTTTTATGTCTCTGGGTAAGAAGTGGGGTCTTCCTGGGTCTCCTACCATACAGTCCCTTCTCATTCAGATGCCGACGGATAGTACGGGTTGACACTGTTGTACCCTCGGACGAAAGCGCAGCTTGAACTTGTTTGGATGTTAGTTGAGGTTCCTTATCTAACATCCGCACAATCTTGCGTTGAAATCTCTTGTCAATTTTTCTTTTCCGTCCACATCTAGAGAGGTTAGCCAAAGTGCCATGGGCTTTAAACTTCTTGATGACACTGCGCACGGCAGACACAGGAACTTTCAGGTCTTTGGAGATGGACTTGTAGCCTTGAGATTGCTCATGCTTCCTCACAATTTGGTTTCTCAAGTCCTCAGACAGTTGTTTGGTCTTCTTTCTTTTCTCCATGCTCAATGTGGTACACACAAGGACACAGGACAGAGGTTGAGTCAACTTTAATCCATGTCAACTGGCTGCAAGTATGATTTAGTTATTGCCAACACCTGTTAGGTGCTACAGGTAAGTTACAGGTGCTGTTAATTACACAAATTAGAAAAGCATCACATGATTTTTCGAACAGTGCCAATACTTTTGTCCACCCTCTTTTTTATGTTAGGTGTGGAATTATATCCACTTTGGCTTTAGGACAATTCTTTTTGTGTTTTTTCATTTAAGACAAATTAAATGAAGATAATAATACAAAAGAATTTGTGTCTGCAATCATTTTCAGGAAGAAACTGAGTATTATCTGACAGAATTGCAGGGGTGTCAATACTTTTGGCCACAACTGTATATATAGTTGGAAATGCCTGTTAGTTATAAACCTCTGGGCTAGAGGATTTACCTACAGATTGAATGGGTCTTTGAAATAAGGATGAAGCTACTGAGGAAAATGGCTGCCAGAGAGGATAAGAAGAGATTCCTTAATAGCTGGTTCAAATTAATTGCTTTCAAATTTAAGTTGCAGACTGCAGTCATAGGGGCTGAAACAGTCCATCCAAAACAAGTCAATTGAAATGACCAGAAAGCTGAGTTTTAAGTGGAGGGAATGCAGAGAGGCAAAAGACCTGAGCAGCCCATGAGGTGTCACCTTGATATGAGAATGCTGAGCAGAGGGAAGTCACCACAAGTTGCTTCCTGTGTGAACCATGTTGATTTACTGTACAGTAAGTTCTACCAATCAAGTAGTGTGCTTGCCTGTAGAAATATTTATGAGTGTCTTTTTTCCTAAACTGCTGTGTGGCATCTCTGTTCTTATTTGGAAATTCAACAACTGTTTGATTTGTGTAATCTTTGGTTATTATACAGAACCCCTTGGGAATAAATATAGCACCTTCATTGAGAACTATAAAAACATAAATGCAATAGTACAAGCTTTTCAGTTTGCACATACTTATAGCCCATTGTATGTTGATGTTACTGGTTATAAGTTACATCAACTAGTGATTTCATAAATTAACATGGTGATGACTAGAGTTGATCGAAACAGGTCGGTCAGATTCAAAAGTTGCCTACTTTCGCCAAAGTCGGGTTTCATGAAACGAAACCCGACCACAGTGTGAAGTTGGCCATGCGGTCGGTGACCCAAGTGTTAAAGTCGGGTTTCGCAGAATGCTTGCACTTGACTTTTTTCAGCCAATGAGAGAAGCGTAGCGTAGTGGGAGCATAGCTGGAGTGGGAGTGGGAGTGAGAGAGAGAGAGAGAGGGAGAGGGAGAAGAGAGAGAAGAGAGAGAGATTTTGCCGCCTCTGGGGTTAAAATTCATGCCAGGTGTGTTTACAGTCCTCCACTCACTGCCGACTTTTCTCCCCATTGACTTGCATGGGGTTTCGTGTTTCACGACTTTTCCTGACTTTTCCCTATAGTCGGCCGATTTCGTTCTACCCGACTTTTGAGAAAGTCGGGTTTCGTGAAACCCGACTCGACCCTAAAAAAGGCAAAGTCGCTCAACTCTAGTGATGACCCATTAGTTGTGATTTCTCTGATCTTGAGAAAGAAAAATGTAGCTTTTAGTGGAGAACACAGAAGTTTATATAACCTCAACAGATTTTTATATGTGGCTATCTCGTTTTTTAAAATATGGACTGAGACAGTACTGATACTAGACATGTTACTAATGTCAAATTTAAGAAAGCTGCATAGATTTTTAGATAAAGCAATTTATCACTTTCCTATTTATGTCAACTTTTTATAGTCAAGCTTAAAAATATTCTCTGAACTTTTGATGACAGTTGCACATTAAGAAACATTTTCAAAACTAGAAAATAAAAGAAAAATCTGCTATTCCATATGTTACTGCTAAAAATGCTTTTTTATTTACTATGCTTTGTTATGAAGCGTTTCAGGACAGGCTGTTCTTATAATTATGGAATATAATGTTATGCATGATATATTACTCTGTTAAGTAAACTAAACTGTGATAATACCCAAGGTTAGGAAGATAAAAAATGACTTTTGCAGAATTACTCATTTTTACATTTAAATCTCATTAATAAATGTTGCAATTCAGAAGCAGGAAAAAAACTGTATAAAAGGTCACTTTAGAAATAAACAATAAATAATACAAATCAAGATAAATGAGAAGAGCTTGTATTCACAAATTAAAAGGACAAGTGACAATTTAATCACATTCTCCATGAGTTTATCTTAATATCTGGAAACAAACATCACGGCCAATGTCAACATAAAATACTTAAGGATTGTTTGTGGATTTAAGTAGGTACTCCTGGGATGTTTTTTCTATCATTTAGGAACATTAGCTGATTATACCATTTCAGTTTGACAGCTGACTGATTTTTAACAGGCAAAAAGCGCAACTAATGGATGAGAGCAGACGAAAAAGCTGGCAAACTTATCAATCACTGTAAATCCAAGCACTAGAGGTAGTAAATGGGTTCAATAGTCAGAGAAAGAAGTCGATATGCATGTTTCCCATCAGTAATAAGTAAAAACATATTCTTTCTTCTGTCTAAGCAATAGAGCAATATATTATTGATTAAACATCATCTGAGTTATGTACAGCATCACTGGAAATGACTAATGGATAAAGATACTTCTCCTTCAGACTTACGTTTCAAAGTTGCTTCAATGTTCTTTGCTCTTAAATTCATTGACTTATATTACTCTGCAGTTGGTACAGGAAAAACATAATGAAATGTGTTGATTAGAGATGAGCGAGCACTAAAATGCTTGGATGCTCTTAACTTGAGCCTAGCAATTCTTAATACTCGAATGCTGAGCAACAAGTATCATGGGAGTCAGAGGGATATCTGAGCATTTTTCTAGCATACTCTACAGAAAAGTCTGGTGGGCAGTGAAAATGTTGAAATAGATGTAAAGATGTAAAATTCGCTGAAAGGAAGGGAAACAGTATGAGGATGACCCCTGGAAGCATCTATTACTCCCAGATCGCTGCTGAGAACAATGTTGTCACACTGTAATGCTACATTCAGCACCCCTGAATGTTCCCTTCTCCCTCCATATAGAGATGCAAACCCCGACTCTACAGCACTCACTGTCTGCTCCTGTGTACGCCTCACTGTTTTTCAGTGCTCCATTGCTCTTAAAGAAGATGTAATACTCTATGGATTAGTACTATCATACCAATACATTTTTTAACTATTTTTCAGAGAGTTAGGTACCACCAAAACGTACTCAAGAACACGTACTATTGTGTGGATAGGTAATATAATACCAATACTTTTTTTAACAAATTTCTTGCAGGTTGTACAGTATATCACCAAAATGTACCTAAGAACACGTTATACTGTGTGGATGAGCAATATAATACTGATATTTTTTAACAATTTTTTTGGAGGGTTAGATACTACTGAAATACACCCAAGAAAACATTATACTCCATGGATGAGCAATATAATACAAATACATTTATTAACAATTTTATTGAGGGTTATATACAACCAAAATGTACCCAAAAGCATGCAATACTGTATGGATGGGCAATATAATACCAGTTGGCAAGAAGGAAGCTTCCCCCTGCTGCTAGTGTTGTCTGATGCTAATTTTTCAACAATGCCCTTCTGGTAAAGCAACATTTTAGAAGACCTTGTAGTCTGGGTCTAGTATGATGAACAGCCAGTACTCTTTTTTGGCTAAGAAAAAGATAATGTGAGGGTCACAGGAAAAACATCAGAACAAAAAGTCTGCCATATGTGCCAAGCTCCCTACAGCAAACATTTCCCTGTCTCCACCATGATGACAACTTTTCATTTCGCTCTCCTCTTCCTCCTCATTTCTCTCCTCAGCCTTTCCATGGAGGAAAGATGGGACAAAGGTTGTGTGGGTACTTGCCTCTGCTGCGCTAGCCAGCAGCTCCTGTTCCTCCTCCTTGCCCTCAGTCTCCACCTCCTCATTGTTACCCAATCCATGCTGACCAGATGTGATGTGGCTGTGCTGGGTAGTATCTTCCTGTCTCATGTCTTCCTCCATCTCCACCTAGTCCACATGCATAGATTCACATTTAATTGTGAGCAGTGACTGTTTAAGCAGGCACAGAAGTGGGATTGTTGCACTGACTATGGCGTCATCGCTGCTCCCCATCTTTGTGCCACCCTCAAAGTCTTGGAGAACTGCATAAATGTCAGTCATCCATTTCCACTCTTCAGTTGTGTGCAGAGGCTGACCAGAATACCAACGGGCGTGTTAGAACTGGTACTCAACAGCTGGCCTCTGCTGCTCACAAAGCCTTGTCAGCATGTATAGTGTGGAGTTACAGCATGTGGGCAGGTCGTACATCAGTCTGTTGGCTTGCACTTGCATGCCCTCCTGCAGCACTGCCAGAGCCATGGCATCTGTAGCCGACCTTTGGAAATGGGTGCTGACTCAATGTACCTTCACCAGAAGCTCTGGCAAATCTGGGTAGGTTTTAGAAAACTGCTGAACTACAAAGTTAAGCACATGTGCCAAGCATGGTTATGGCCATTATCACACATGACCATTCATGGTTTGAGGTTAAGGGGCAAAAGTCACAGATCTGTCAGGTCTGTTATTTCTTTAAGTAGCTGCTGAAGTGTGCTGTTTGGCTCCTAGACAAATCATCTTTATCAGAGCCTGTTGCTGCTTCACTGAAGCAGAGCTGCAGTGCTTCCAGCTTCCGGCTGATTTGGATGACATGCTCTGAGATAACAAGTTGAAGATGGAGGATGAGGAGGAGCAGAAGGGATTGAGGAACTGATATATAAGGGGGAGGAAACCCTGATAGAAGTAGGGTAAGCAATCCTCAGGAGCACATGTGCCATGACAGGTTGGGATTCGGTCCCAGCCTCCACAATGTTCATCCAGTGTGCTGTCAATGAAATGTAGTGTCCCTGGTGGTAAATGCTTATCTATGTATGTTCCTGGACACATGCTAGTACAGGGCGAGAATGCCACACGGGGAGAATAAGTGACAGTTGGGGACCAAGTACTGAGGGACAGCTGCCGAATAAAGTTGGAAATCCTTTATCTCAACAAGCCCAAATGGCAAAATTTCCATGGCAAGCAGCCTGGAAATGTGTCCTTTTAGCTTTTGGGCCTCTAATTGGTTGGCTGCAAACTTTCTCTTTCATTCCAAGGCCTTGAGTTGGGACAGTTGAATGCTGTGTTGCTGCAATAATTTGGAAGTGCCTGAATGAAGTCAGAATGTGCAAGGATAGGTGCAGGGTGGGAGGCATCTGCACCAGTGTCATGGACAGGGTATTGGGAAACATCTAACATGGGGGAAGAGGCATTGGTGTCACCCAATGGCACCAAATGTAGACCAAGTTGTTTCGACCACTAAGTCAAGTACTTAGATTACATGTGCCAGATCATGCTCTGAATAATTTTACAATGCTTTTTGCGATTGTTATATAACAAAGAAATGTATCACAGACTGCGTAATACTGTATGGATGAGGAAATTAATCCAAAAAAAGTTTCAAAGCTTTTTGGAAGTGTTAAATATCACAGAAATATTCGGAATAGCATGGAGTACAGTATGGGTGAGTAATTTAACCCAGAAAAAAATTTAAAAGCTTTTTTCAAGCAATAGATATCACATTACTGTACTCCACACCATGGAATACTACATAGGTGAATAATTGACCCCTGAAAAAGTTAAAAAATTAAATGAATGACTACAATCACTTCCTATAACCATCATCAAGCTTCTAAAATGTCTCAACTCGAATTTTTGACCACTCTTATTTTGCAAACTGCTCAAGGTCTCTCATATATCAAGAGTGCCTTCTCTCAACAGCAATTTTAAGATCTCTCCAAATGTGTTCAATGTGATTTAGATTACAATTCATTGCTGGCCATTTCAGAACTCTCCAGTGCTGTGTTTTCATACATTTCTGGGTAGTTTTTGAACTATGTTTTAGGTCATTGTCCTGCTGCAAGGCCCATGACTAGTGTTGAGCGATACCATCCGATATGCAGAAATATCGGATCGGATTGGATCGGCCCGATACAAAAAAAGTATCGGGTATCGCCGATTCCGATCCCGGAAGTCCCATTCAAGTCAATGGGACAGAAATATCGGAATAAAAAAAACCCTTTCTTTCCTTGTACATCCTGTTCGGGAGGGGGGAAGAGTGTGGGTGGTGCGTGGGCAGACACTGTGCATGTCTGTGTGTGCGGCCGGGGCCTGTACAGGCCTCTCGGGGGTCTGTACAGGCCTGTTGGGGGCCTGTGCCGGCTGCCGGTGGTCTGTACGGGCCTCTCGGGGGCCTGTGCCGGCTGCAGGTGGTCTGTGCGGGCCTGCCAGGGGCCTGTGCCAGCTGCCGGTGGTCTGTACGGGCCTCTCGGGAGCCTGTGTCGGCGGTCTGTGCGAGCCTGCTGGGGGTCTTGTGTGTGTGTGTAGGCATCGTCCGATGGGACTACAAGTCCCATCGGGCGATGCCTGCTACAATGACAGTGATTGACACATTAGCCAATGATGGAACAGTAGTAGTCCCATCATCCAGCCAATGTGTTGAATGTAAAAAAAAAAAAAACATACTACATATATACTACATTCATACAACATACATACATACTACATACATGCTACATATATACTACATTCATACAACATACATACATACTACATATATGCTACATATATACTACATTCATACAACATACATACTACATACTACATACATGCTACATATATACTACATTCATACAACATGCATACATACTGCATACTACATACATGCTACATATATACTACATTCATACAACATACATACATACTAAATACTACATACATTCTACATATATACTACATTCATACAACATACATACTACATACTACATACATGCTACATATATACTACATTCATACAACATACATGCTACATATATACTACATTCATACAACATACATACATACTACATACATGCTACATATATACTACATTCATACAACATACATACATAGTACATACTACATACATGCTACATATATACTACATTCATACAACATACATACTACATACATGCTACATATATACTACATTTATACAACATACATACATACTACATACTACATACATGCTACATATATACTACATTCATACTACATACTACATACATGCTACATATATACTACATTCATACAACATACCGTTGTGGCCAAAAGTATTGACACCCCTGCAATTCTGTCAGGTAATACTCATTTTCTTCCTGAAACTGATTGAAAACACAAATTCTTTGGTATTATTATCTTCATTTAATTTGTCTTAAATGAAAAAAACACAAAAGAGAATGAAGCAAAAAGCAAAACATTGATCATTTCACACAAAACTCCAAAAATGGGCCAGACAAAAGTATTGACACCCTCAGCCTAATACTTGGTTGCACAACCTTTAGCCAAAATAACTGCGACCAACCGCTTCCAGTAACCATCAATAAGTTTCTTACAATGCTCTGCTGGAATTTTAGACCATTCTTCTTTGGCAAACTGCTCCAGGTCCCTGATATTTGAAGGGTGCCTTCTCCAAACTGCCATTTTTAAATCTCTCCACAGGTGTTCTATGGGATTCAGGTCTGGACTCATTGCTGGCCATTTTAGAAGTCTCCAGTGCTTTCTCTCAAACCATTTTCTAGTGCTTTTTGAAGTGTGTTTTGGGTCATTGTCCTGCTGGAAGACCCATGACCTCTGAGGGAGACCCAGCTTTCTCACACTGGGCCCTACATTATGCTGCAAAATTTGTTGGTAGTCTTCAGACTTCATAATGCCATGCACACGGTCAAGCAGTCCAGTGCCAGAGGCAGCAAAGCAACCCCAAAACATCAGGGAACCTCCACCATGTTTGACTGTAGGGACCGTGTTCTTTTCTTTGAATGTCTATTTTTTCTCCTGTAAACTCTATGTTGATGCCTTTGCCCAAAAAGCTCTATTTTGTCTCATCTGACCAGAGAACATTCTTCCAAAACGTTTTAGACTTTTTCAGGTAAGTTTTGCAAACTCCAGCACGGCTTTTTTTTGTCTCTGGGTAAGAAGTGGGGTCTTCCTGGGTCTCCTACCATACAGTCCCTTTTCATTCAGACGTTGACGGATAGCACGGGTTGACATTGTTGTACCCTCGGACTGCAGGGCAGCTTGAACTTGTTTGGATGTTAGTCGAGGTTCTTTATCCAACATCCGCACAATCTTGCGTTGAAATCTCTTGTCAATTTTTCTTTTCCGTCCACATCTAGGGAGATTAGCCACAGTGCCATGGGCTTTAAACTTCTTGATGACACTGCACACGGTAGACATAGGAAAGGAACATTCAGGTCTTTGGAGATGGACTTGTAGCCTTGAGATTGCTCATGCTTCCTCACAATTTGGTTTCTCAAGTCCTCAGACAGTTCTTTGGTCTTCTTTCTTTTCTCTTTGCTCAATGTGGTACACACAAGGACACAGGACAGAGGTTGAGTCAACTTTAATCCATGTCAACTGGCTGCAAGTGTGATTTAGTTATTGCCAACACCTGTTAGGTGCCACAGGTAAGTTACAGGTGCTGTTAATTACACAAACTAGAGAAGCATCACATGATTTTTCGAACCGTGCCAATACTTTTGTCCACCCTCTTTTTTATGTTTGGTGTGGAATTATATCCAATTTGGCTTTCGGACAATTCTTTTTGTGTTTTTTCATTTAAGACAAATTAAGCGAAGATAATAATACCAAAGAATTTGTGTTTGCAATGATTTTCAGGAAGAAACTGAGTATTATCTGACAGAATTGCAGGGGTGTCAATACTTTTGGCCACAACTGTACATACTACATATATACTACATTCATACAACATACATACATACTACGTACTGCATACATGCTACATATATACTACATTCATACAGCATACATACATACTACATACATGCTACATATATACTACATTCATACAGCGTACATACTACATACATGCTACATATATACTACATTCATACAGCATACATACTACATACATGCTACATATATACTACATTCATACAGCATACATGCATACATGCATGCTACATACATGCTTCATAAATACTACATTCATACAACATACATACTACATACATACTGCATACAATACATTCATACATTCATACAATACATACATATAGACATACAGTACATATAACATAGAGTACATACTCACCATCACTTGTCACTTTGATCCCCGAAGCCAGTGGCATGTGTGGAAAAATATGAAAATAACAAACAAACAATATACTCCCTGATCCGCAGAACTCCACGCGTGTGTGTCCCATGCCGATCTCCCATAGAGGACAGCAGCATCAGCTGTCAGCTGATGTGACCGATCTCTATGGCAAAAGCTGCGTGGGAACTTTCTCACACAGCAATGCCAAAAGTGAGACTAGGGACTATTTTTTTTACAGTGGTGGAGGAATACAATGCGGAAGGATACCTACCTCCCATCACTGGATTCCTGGAGCCCCGTAGAGAGTGGTCGCATCAGCTGATGCTGCTGTTCTCCACGGGAGATCGGCGTGGGACACACACGCGTGGATTTCTGCGGATCAGGGAGTATATTGTTTGTTTGTTATTATTTGTTTTTTACAGTGAGAATGACACTGGCTTCGGGGAACAAAGTGACAAGTGACGGTGATTATTTATTCTATGTTATATGTACTGTATGTCTATATGTATGTATTGTATGAATGTATGAATGTATTGTATGTAGTATGTATGTAGTATGTATAGTATGTATGTTGTATGTCTGTAGCATGTTGTATGTATGTAGTATGTACTATGTATGTAATATGTAGTATGTATGTTGTATGAATGTAGTATACATGTAGTATGTATGTATTTTGTATGAATGTAGTATATATGTAGTATGTATTATGTATGTATGTTGTATGAATGTAGTATACATGTAGTATGTATGTAGTATGTTGTATGAATGTAGTATATATGTAGTATGTATGTAGTATGTATGTATGTTATATGAATGTAGTATATATGTAGTATGTATGTATGTTGTATGAATGTAGTATGTATGAAGTATGTATGTTGTATGAATGTAGTATATATGTAGCATGTATGTAGTATGTATGTTGTATGAATGTAGTATGTATGCAGTATGTTTTTTTTTTTACATTCAACACATTAGCCGGATGATGGGACTACTACTGTCCCATCATTGGCTAATGTGTCAATCACTGTCAGTGAGGCAGGCATCGCCCGATGGGACTTGTAGTCCCATCGGATGATGCCTGCACACACACAAGACCCCCCGGCAGGCCTGCACAGACCACCGGCAGCTGGCACAGGCCCCCGGCAGCCGGCACACACCACCGAGAGGCCCGTACAGACCACCGGCAGCCGGCACAGGCCCCCGACAGGCCTGTATAGACCCCTGAGAGGCCCGTACAGAACACCGGCAGCCGGCACAGGCCCCTGAGAGGCCCGTACAGACCACCGGCAGCCGGCACAGGCCCCCGACAGGCCTGTACAGACCCCCGAGAGGCCCGTACAGACCCCCAACAGTTGGCACAGACCCCCCACAGTCAGCACAGACCGCGCATCATGATGCGCACAGACCGCGCATCATGATGACATCATTTCAGCAGCCAATCACAGCCACAACAGTGGCTCATAGGATTATGGGAACTTCCAATTCCGGTATCCGATATAGAAAAAATATCGGTACTCGGTATCGGAATTCCGATACAGCGAATATCGGCCGATACCCGATATTTGCAGTATCGGAATGCTCAAGACTACCCATGACCTAGAACACAAATCTAGTTTTATGACACTGGCCACTACATTGTCACCTGAAATCCTTTGGTAATCTTCAGATTTCATGATGCATTGCACAAAGTCAAGGCACCCAGTGCCAGGGTGTCATGCTGTGATGGTCTTCGCTAAGGAAGAGGGCTTCAAACTGTCCCTAGAGCTGGGATCTTAAATATCCCCATCCCATGGGTATTGTTGAAGGTAGAGAGGCCCAAGTCTCTGACCTTACAGTGCTCTTGTTAAAACCCTGATCTGTTCCCTCCTCCACTCCATGAGGCTTGGGACAGAAATGTAAGGTAAACAAGACACAAAGACAAAACACAAAATAGAAACAGATAACAGAAAATCACTATCATGCAAAAGCACTAACCAACAATAGAGAGCAGGATAGGGACAGGGAGGTATAAATTAGGTTGGAACGGGAACCAGGAGATAAACACACACGTACTAGAGAAAAGCACAGAACACTACTACAATAACTCTCCTCCAACCACTTAGCTTTAGCACACAGGAAGACAAATGTTTCTCCCACAGGGACCATATTTTATGGGAATAGGTAATGACCAGGTCTGAGGCAGCTGAAATGGAGCAATATGTTTCTGATGAGCATAGAAAGGGTTGTTAAACTCTATAGCACCAGAGGAAACTAAATCTATTTAATATGGGATATATTCATACCATATCTAAAGAAGAACTGCAATTAATTACCCGACGTTACCATTTAAGTGCAGGTCTTCCAGGGAGACGCGACACCCTCGTGATATGGTCATCGCCACCCGATGTCTGTTGGGGAACTTCAATGTGCATGATGCAGGATTTGGAAGAGAAGAAAGAAAAGATGGAGGATGTCAAGTAACAGGTGTATCACATCTTCTCTGGGACTTGCTCTTGCTACATTTGCTTTTGTCATCAGGTGCCACAGGATTCATTCCATTTTTGGTACTGTTAATAAAATTGTTAAACTGCTGATTGAGCATGGCTGAATTCCAATGGCCAGAGGAATGGGGCACAACAAGTAGAAGTAAATGTTCTTCGAAGTAGTAATTTAATTAGTAGGTACTATCCTGAGAGGAATGCGAATGGTCAGGGTAATACAATTCACCGGAGCTGGAGACTGGGACTAGACTAAAGGCTAGACACAGTATTGAAGCAATGAATTACATTTTCAAGTGGTAGGCCCAAACAGCTAAACAAAAAAAATATTGATCCCCTCCAAGCATCACATGATAGACTGGGTGTTTTTTTCTGACAATGCAGATGCAGAATCTGAACAGCAAGGCTCAGTCAGGTCTAAACTGTGTCGTATCTTAGACAGATAACCTGAACCCCAATCTCATTGAGTTCTTGGTCAACAGAATGGACAAGTGTTAATTACAGGCTCAGTTTGCTATAGGTGGACTATCATGTCAAGACACCAGTGTAAAGTCAGAGAGAGTTTTCCATGTGGCTGGTGTCTTTGTTATACCCATTTGGAAAAGGTTATTGACCACAAGCATGGAAAATATAAGATTTTTCAAGATGAATCAGGCATGAAGCAGTACTGATTTTTATTCACCTAGGGCTGACTCCAATTATTAAGTTGACTACATCATCTACCTTTCTGTCCAACATCTGTCTTCTACACTCTTATGCTGTCGCCAGTCCTGATGTCCCACTCTCTGCTGGAAGTCTACTCCCTTTCCATAATGTCATTTAAACTGTAGTATTGCTAATTCCAGGAATGCTTTTTTTCCTAATTGTAGTGTCACAGATTTTTTTGCCAAGTATTGAGAGGAAAGAGGGAGACACAAGCGCAATATAGGGTCTTATCCCACAAATAAAGTAAGCGGTTTGGCAAAAAACTACTCACCTGGTATTAGGTATTCAAAGCATGTATAGATAAAGGCTGCCGCAGATCCACAAGTCGGTCACAGACTATATGAAACAGAATTCTGCAAAGGAATACATGGATTTTGTCCGCACTGCCCAAATGATGAAATTCCAGAAGCATATTAAAGTTTGACAGTGGTTTATTCTACGCGTTTCAAGGTTTTTTGCAACCTCTTCTTCAGGAAATACCACATGAAACATACATAGATGGTGCATTAACCCTGCTGTTCTGTTCCCATGTACTATACACTTGTATTGCTCCCGGGTCACTATGACCCGGTTTATTAAATCTTGATTTTAGATACTCTAACTCAATTATTTTTTATACCTTTTGCTTACTAGACTGTATGGGAACATGTTTGGAAATTAAAAAAAAAGAAAAATGAAATCGAAATCTTTATTTTTTTTTTATTCAGAAAAAACTTAGTAATAAGCAAAGCGAAAAATAGCAAACTACACATATGTGGTAAAAAAAAAAAACCAAAACAAGCAAATCAAACATTTTGTGAAAAAAAATTAAAGATAATAAACACTTCAATTTGAACATATTTACATGGTAATATTGCTTTATGTATTCTTGCATGAAGAACAATAAACATAGGCTTTGCATAAGAATTTTTTCCATCCAGAACATGTAATACTTGTTTTATTATCACAACAATAAGGGCAATAGCTGCACCTTTTTCTTTTTATTCTTGAAGCACCGCTGGTAGAGGCCATGGGGGTAGAAGTGCTTGTGGAGGTCATGGTTTTACTTTCCTGAGCATGTTGCTGGATGCTCTGTACAAGGCCTGCTGCTCCTTCCATTCTGGGTGTGAGCTTTCTTTCCTCAATATACGGCCTAACCAGTGATTTTCCAATAATAATAAAATCTGAGAAAAAAACAACCAGCTTCAAAAACAATAAGAGCTTCTATACTACATCAAAACATACCAGTGCTCAATGTCCAGCCATCTAACATGCTAATCATTCAGTCAGAGCAGTGAGAATACTACACCACTTGTAAAAACATTGAGTCTTTCAAATGTAAGTAACCCCCTGCTTCAACAAAGAAGGAGCCAAGGAAAAAAAAACTGCTTTTAGCTGAAAAAAGTTTGTCAGCTTTGCAGACAGTATGCAGTGACCTATAGCTTATAGAATCACACAGTAATAACACTAAGTACATGTAAAAAAATAAAATAAAAGTATTCCTTTAAAATATACAATCTACCAACAGAATTGAATAGGAAAAGCATAACAAGCTAGATACCTGTAAAAAGCCAAGATACAGCCTGGAACAGAGATGTGTACAGAGCTGCTGTCCAAAGAAACTGAAAGGTCATATGGCTAAGTGTGCTAGCATATGTGTACTGATAAGATCAGAGAAGATAAGAACCCTTCTGAAAACAAGGCGATAAGCCAAGAAGACAGACTTAAGGCCCCTTTACATTTAGCGATGCACCAGCGATCCCGATCACGATACGACCCAGTCAGGATCGCTGGTGCATCGATAAATGGTCACAAGTGAGCTGCCACACAGGCAGATCTCACAGCGATGCAGCAGCGATACAGAGGTCGTTACTCACCTTTCAGACACGGCGATCCTGACGTCCACCCACCCGCGTTCACGCGTCGCTCGTCGGCGCCAGCAGGAAGCGCCAGATGAGAAATGGAGCTGCGCGATCAGTGACAGACAGCGGGGGAGCCGGTCGGAGGTAAGTATCACACATAGCGATATCGCTAGCGATATCGCTGCTGCGTCACCAAATCGGTGATGCTTTAGCGATATTGCTAGTGATATCGCTATGTGTAAAACCCCCTTTACTTAGCAAAAAAATCATTTGGAGACATTTAGAGCTCAGCTTTACAAAATAAGGCCCTCTTACACAGCGCATTCTGCGCAGTCCGTTCTGCGCAGAATATACACTTGTAGTGCACACCTAGTGATCTCTCTGGATGTGCTCTACATTTTAGTATAGACTGCACACCAAAAATAATCAATATAAAGCCATTTTTATGGTGCGCAGATCTCAACGCATACACCCGGCAGAGCACGTGTACGACCCCATTGAAATAATTTAGGAAATAAATAAATTGATATACAATAGTAGATGCAATAAATAGACCCAACTGAGGTTATATCTACTTTATTTCACTGAAAATATGGCCTCACAGCTGTAAAAAATGATTGCGGGTCACTATGACCCGAACACGACAAGTGTACAAATCGGTGTGTAGCAAAAAGTAAACACAAAAAAAAGTACTCATAGTTAGGTCCCCCCAAATGAGGAAAAGTCAAGTAACCTCAAGTTTTAGAAACTTATAGAAAAATATCTACAGGGCCACAAAAATTCTCTTACGGGTCACTATGACCCGAACATAACAGCAGGGTTAAGTACACACAGATTTTAAAAAAATGAGCACCAAACAGTCAGATGACACATGTCAAAGTTCATAGCTAGAAGACAGTATGCTATTATCTGCATAAAAATTCATGGTAGTAGTTAGAAACTGTTCTTATATTAACATGTCTATTTTAATTTCACAGGTTGTTAAACAAAAGGAAAAAAATAAGGAAAATAAAAAACACATATATACTGAGCAAGAAAATCAAATCTCGCACACAAACTCCAAAAGATATGCCTCAGCTTCCTCCAAATCTGCCACCCAACAATTAGACCACTCGGCTATACTAACAAGTTCCTGCAATTATACTGGGGTCCAGAGACAGTCCGGAAAGAGGAGAGGAATTAATGCTCTTTAGAACTACTGTTTCTCTGAGTGGAGATAGAATAGAAAAAATAGAAAAAAACGGGGTTTCGGGATTGCCCTTACCCGCTCTGCGGGAAAAAGAGAGAGTGAAGCTATATTTGTAATTATGGTGTAAATTGTATCAGGGAGGACCAAGAACACCTAACAAGGGGGACACTAACAGCGTTACTCATTCAATTTTTTAACTGCAGCACCAACGATTTAATCCTATTACTGTGGAGCGCTTAAAGTTCATAAGTTTCTAAATTTAAAGGGCTTACTAGACATAAAGGCGTATAATGGAAATAAATATATTAAAAATACTTCCCTTATAAAACATGAATAAGATCTTTTACAACAATTAAATAATCAACCCATCAGGTATTTCATGGTGAAATTCTTTACAAACTCCGCAAAAGAGCAAAAAGGTTTTACCCGTCCCAGGATACAGTGGAACCATATAGTTAAGATGGCAACACAGGTGCAAGAATACCGATGAAACAACCGCTCACAGCCTACCAATACATGGAGGGGCGGTTGCCTGGTATGTTAATGCACAATGTAAAACTTGTATGCAGCGCTGTTCACACTATGGCCATGCACAGCATCCAGGCCGGTCCAGTAGTAACACCCTTCTATTAGCTCAGGCGGGCTGCCCAGCACTATCAAAATGTATGCCATGTGAATAGACACCACAGTTTACAAGACCAAATGGACCCAACTGCACCCTGAATAAAAAGTGCAAAAAGCACATTAAAAAATGTGGAGTATTAGGCTACTTTCACACATCAGGTTTTCGGCGTCAGGCGCGATCCAGCGTCGTGCCGGAACGCCGGATCTGGCAAATGTTTAGTAAAACCGGATGTGACGGATCTGGTTTTCTGCCGGATCCGTCTTTTTCTTGACAGACAAAACCGGATCCGTCTCATCCGGTTCATCCGTTTTTCTATCCGTTTTTCTATCCGATTTTCGAAGGAATACGCCGGATCCGGTTTTTAAAATTGACCCTTGTGGCCTTCCGAACGGGATTGGCTACTGGAAAACTAGATATAGCATGTTCCTACAGCCCTTCTTTGACAGGTTGTAGAGAAGAAAGTGCAGGTTGGAGAGAAGAGCAAGTACTGGCGAAGATGGATGTTGTCATTGGAAATATTACCACTAGAAGTTCTGTGACTGTTTCAGGGACAATTTTCCACTATACTTTATGTCACCTCAAGGCAGAGTACACTGGGATGACAGAGTGTGAGAGATTTTTGCCCTAAACTTGTGTACCTTCTGGACCAACAGTATATACCTTTGCCAACCAAAGTTGGCTATCTTGTCATGGTCTTACTATTTTTACCTTTAGGCCACAGGTGTGTACCTGGTTGTGTTTTATGCAAAGTATTTCACCTTTTAACAAAAGTTGTGTACATTGGTAGGAAATCACCAACAATAAACACAACTTTTTAGGTGAAATACTTTGCTTCAAACACAACCAGGAACACAACTGTGGCAAAAAGCTAAAATTTACCCACAGTTATACCTGGTTTTGAATACCTTTTTACCTTTGAAATACCCTGTATTTAACCTTTTTTTAAAACATAGTTCGCCGCAGAAAGAAATGACAGACAACCATTGTGAAACGATAATTTAACTTTTATTTAATTTTTTTTTTTTTTGTAAAATGTTTTTAAAGTGCAAAAAACTTTTTTAATAAAGGTTTTAAACCCAATGGGCATTTTTATTACAAAAAACACACATTACAATTCTGTGTACTGTGGGGTGGAAATACTGCTGGAGGGGCTGCGGGACACTTCGACACTGGGTGTGTGGAGAGAGGACTGGGAACGTGGTGGGGAAGGAACAGTTAGAGGTGAAGGTGTGGAAAAAGCTACAGAATGGGTGGACATGTGGGAGGCAGAAGAGGTGGTGGGCGGTGGAGTGGAGGGTTGGGCAGGGACTGTAGGAGCAGATGATGTTGATGGAAAGTTGTATGGGGAAGGAGTTTGGTACGGGGAAGGAGTTTGGTACGGGGAAGGAGTTTGGTACGGGGCAGGTTGCTGGAAGTGGGGAGATGACTGGTACTGGGGAGGTTGCTGGTACTGGGGAGGTTGCTGGTACTGGGCAGGTTGCTGGTATGTAGTAGGAGGGGGAGGATGGAAAGTGGCTGGAGGGGGTGCAGATGTAATAGGAGGGGGAGGATGGAAAGTGGCTGGAGGGGGTGCAGGTGGAGGAACTACAGTGGTGGGAGGTGGAGGTTGGGAGGTAACCTGCTGTAGAGCACCGTGGCACGAATGCATTACATGCATCTGCTGGGTAGGAGATAGTGTTGCCATGCGCTCCACAACAGAAACAGACCTGAAAAAGGTGTGGTTTGGCGAAGATCTTGCTTCTGAATGCATGGTTTGCAGAAGTGTCTTCACCTCCAGAATGCTGGAGTTGATCTGCTGAAAGCCTGCGGAGATTTGCTCTGACAAGACTTTGAGACAGTTCTGGAAAGATGCATTCAGATGCAATAACTCTTGCGCATAACTCTTTTCCTGACCCCTCTGCCGCTACCGCCCAGTACCCGCAGGTGTACTAGAGGCGGCAGGGGCAGAAGGGTGGGGTAAAGGGAAAGCGATCTCCTCACCAGCAGCTTCATGTAATGTAGGCGGCCACGATGCTCCTGTGCTGGTGGATGGGACAGATGGGTCGAATGTGTGGGAAGGCTGGGAAGGTGCAGATGTACCGGGGCGGTCAAAGTGTCCCTCGGTGCCGGTCTCCTCAGGGATTGCCTCAGAAGGGTCCAATCGTGCAGGCTCCCGAGTGCTGCTCACCGTGCTGTGGAATAAAGAGAAAAAAAAACAATTAAAATACTGACATGGTATGGCCCTGGCTGAAAAAAAAAGTTACATCTAACATTTTTTTCACATGTGGTGTGTAATATTTACCTTCTGGTGAGCATTGTTTCCCGGAGGAACGACAGGGCTTGTGCGTACTTGTACTTGCTCCTGCGTCCTCCAGATCCACTCGGGGCCCGCATCTCTTTATTGAACTCCTTCTTGAAACGATCCCTCACAGACCGCCACCGATTCACAATTCTGTTCCCTGAAACGAGAAAGGAGTGGTTAGTATACAACATCAGTGTTTCACAAACTCCAGTCCTCATGGTCCCCAGGGGTCATGTTTTCAGGATTTCCATAGTAAATAGAAATCCTGAACACATGATCCGTGGGGACCACGAGGACTGGAGTTCGGGAAACACTGGTTTACATCAAGCAACCGTTACTGTATATACTTACGCTCTTTAATCTGGGCCCGAGCTTCGAGGTCCTCCCAGCGGCCCACAAGGAGAGAACAGATTTCCTCCCAGAGTCGTCGGGTAATGATCAGGTCAGCGTGGCGGCGGTCAGCCATATTCCAGAGCGGCTCCCTTTCTCTGACGAGATCGATGAGGCGGTCCACATCAATCCCTCCATCCTCACCGTCAGAGTCGGGAGCACACTGTGAAGGCTGTTAAAGAAAAAGACAAAAATAACATAATTAGCCTCCACAAAAGAAATGAAATAAAAAGTGCAAAAAAACAAAGCAAAAATATTTATACTTACACGCTGGTGACCGCCGCGTTGCTGTCGCCGACGACCCTGGGAGGCACTGCGAGGACCTCTTGGCCGAGCACCAGATTGGGAAGACTAGAGAAGAAAACAAAAAGTGTTATGTCTTTGGATGTAGGCATTTGTTTGCTGTGTGTGGTCTGCAGAACATTGTTTTCTATGTGTTGTGTGTAGTGTGATGTTGTGTTTCTGCGTTTGATGCAAAAAACTTACCAATTGTGAGCCCACTCCAGGTGTCTGTCCAACCCTTCCTTCTTCTTCTGGGAGCTCCTCTTCATCTTGTGATTCCTGTTTTGAAATAAAAGGCAATGAATAGACATATATTACAGAGATGATGGATTTTGGAAATAAAAACTTACCGTCAAACGCTGACGATGCGAGGGAGGGCTCCCAGAAGAAGATGTGCTGTCCTGTTGATGGCCAGACTCCATGGCTGTGGGTATTGATGCTGCCAGTGATGCCATTTCTGCTGCTGCTGCTGCTGCTGCATCTCTTTGGCGGCTGTTGAATAAAGAGAAACAAAGGGCCAATGAACATCTTGATATTCCATGGCCCTAGTTTGGAGGAATGGGGGATTTGATAATTACCGTCTCTCATCTGCTTCTGGACTCCCCTCCCGTTCAGCATGCTGCTCCATTTGGGGTGGTGCTGATGGTGCTGCTGCTGCAGATGTCTGCTGCCTTCTCCTGCTCCTGGTTCTTGGCTTGGGTGGCATGTTGGGTGTGGCTGAGGGTCCCATTGTCTTGCTTTTATATATCTCCTGTGGGCAGAGCTACTGAGCATGCTCAGACCAAAAAAACCGGATCCGGCCACCGGATCCGGCTTTCGCCGGATCCGGCGCATTGCGGCGCTCATAGGCTTTCATTGTGTGAAAAAGCCGGACGCGCCGGATCCGGCGGGTTCGGCTTTTTCGCCGGAGACAAAAAACGTTACAGTAGACGTTTTTTCCAGACGCCGGATCGCGACACATTGCGACACATTGCCGGATCCGGCGAAAACCGGACGAAACGCATGGCCATCCGGCGCGATCCGGCGCAAATGCAAGTCAATGGGGGGGAAACCAGATCCGGCATTGCATTTCGCCGGATCCGGTTTCTGTCAAAAGCGCCGGATCGCGCCTGACGGCGAAAACCTGATGTGTGAAAGAGGCCTTAGCTGATATTTTGGCCAAAATACGTGAGCCTGTAACCTGTGCCAAAGGTCTCCATGTTTACGGGTACCTAACACTAAATCCTAACACTGAAATAGCACAGAAAGAGGACTTAAAAATCCTCCAATAATAGAAAACAGCAAAAGAGCAAAAAGGTTTTACCCATCCAGGCCTCCAGACAAATGCACATCAGGATGCAGTGGACCCATATAATTAAGATGGCAACAGAGGTGCAAGAATACCGATGAAACAACCACTCACAGCCTACCAATACATGGAGGGGAAGTTGCCTAGTATGTTAATGCACAAATTCTTTACAAACTCCCATAGAAAAATAAATATTAAAAGACATCCATAAATATTAAAAAATAATAAATATTAATAAATACATATATCAAATTTTATTAATAAATTAAATAAACCTCTGTGATCTCATTAAGACCCTGTGGTTTGAGGCTTCTTAATTTATAGATCCAATATACCTCTTTCCTGCTTAATTTTATAATCCTATTTGGAATATGAGCAGGAATATGATCCATAGGAATAATTTTTAACTTATTAAAATCTTTATTATGAACTAAGGTATAATGTCTCGAAAGACCATGGGTAGGAAGACCTTTTTTATGATGTGTCTGTGGGAATTCAGACGTAGATGAAGTTGTTGTGTAGTTCTTCCTACATATTGCTTTCCACAGGGGCATTTAATCATATAAATAACAAATTCAGAATTACAGTTTAGGAAGTAGGTTATATTGAATTTTTCTTTAGTGAAAAAGGAGATAATATCCATCATCTTATGCCCAATACTCTGGCAGCATAAACAGTTCTTAGTTCCACATTTAAAAGCCCCTTTAATAGTGTTTAAAATATGCCCCTCATGGCTGTTGATTACTGGCTTGAGGCGACTAGGTGCTATGATGCTCCTGATACTTGGTGCTCTATGGTACTTTATCCCAGGATTTCTTGGGAGGATTTTACTGAGTACAGGGTCATCAAGTAGGATGTACCAATTTTTCTGTAAAACCACATGCATTTCCTTGTGTTGATTGCTATATTGAGTTATAAAATTCATGCAAAATTTATTATCAGTACTATTTATAACATTATTCCCTAACAGCGCTGTCTGTTTCAATTTCATAGAATTTTTATAGGAATGTTTTACCAGGTGTGAGGGATTTTTCTGGGTTAAAATTTTTTTTCTGAGAATAGAAGGCTGGTGTTTAACCCCTTAACCCCCAAGGGTTGTTTGCACGTTCATGACCGGGCCAATTTTTACAATTCTGACCACTGTCCATTTATGAGGTAATAACTCTGGAATGCTTCCATGGATCCTGGTGATTCTGACATTGTTTTCTTGTGACATATTGTACTTCATGCTAGTGGTAAAATTTAATTCATATAACTTGCGTTTATTTGTGAAAAAAATGGAAATTTGGCAAAAATTTTGAAAATTTCACAATTTTCCAACTTTGAATTTTTATGCCCTTAAATCACAGAGATACGGCACACAAAAAAATTAATAAGTAACATTTCCCACATGTTTACTTTACATCAGCACAATTTTGGAACCCAAATTTTTTTTCTTAGGAAGTTATAAGGGTTAAAAGTTGACCAGCGATTTCTCATTTTTGCAACACCATTTTATTTTTACGACCACATCACATTTGAAGCCACTTTGAGGGGTCTATATGATAGAAAATACCCAAAAGTGACACCTTTCTAAAAACTGCACCCCTTAAGGTGCTCAAAACCACATTCAAGAAGTTTATTAACCCTTCAGGTGCTTCACAGGATTTTTTTGAATATTTAAAAAAAAAATGAACATTTAACTTTTTTTCACAAAAAAAATATTTCAGGTTCAATTTTTTTTTATTTTACCAAGAGTAACAGGAGAAGTTGGACTGCAAAAGTTATTGTGCAGTTTGTTCTGAGTACGCTGATACCTGACATGTGGGGGGAACCACTGTTTCTGCACATGGCAGAGCTCAGAAGGGAAGGAATGCCGTTTGACTTTTTCAATGCAAAATTGGCTAGAATTCAGATCGGACGCCATGTCACGTTTGGAGAGCCCCTGATGTACCTAAACAGTGGAAACTCCCCAAAAGTGACCCCATTTTGGAAACTAGACCCCCCAAGGAACTTATCTAGACATGTGGTGAGAACTTTGAACCAACAAGGGCTTCACAGAAGTTTATAACGTACAGAGGTACAATTAAAAAATCATATTTTTTCCACAAAAAAGATCTTTTCACCCTAATTTTTATTTTCCCAAGGGTAACAGGGACCTAAAAGTTATTGTGCAATTAAAGAAGTAGAGGACAACATACATGGTTAGGAGAGGGCAAATGACAGCGGCAAGCGGGTACCAGTGGTAGCGAGTGGAGGCAAGTGGCGGCTAGCGGTGGCAATTGGGGGCTTAAACACAGAATAAGAACTCAATAGTCAGGCACCTCCACTAAGGGAGGGTGGCCTGAAATACTTGGTGGACGTTCCTGATAGGTCCAAGGATGCTGCCGGGACAGGTCGCGCCAGGAGGCATAAGGAGAGCAGGGACGTGCGGCCTGGCCCTAAGGCGCCTGCACAAAGGCACTGTGCGTTCGGCTGACGGCAGAGGAGGAGCACGCCGGGATGTGGGCCTGCCGGAAAGCAGGGGAGCAGGAGGCGCGCAATGGAGTGGACACCGCGGCAGACCCCAGACCGATGGCGGTGAGCACGGAGCATGCAGTGGAAGATCCCGGGCGAGGTGATGAGTACCGGGCTAACAGCGAGACCTGCAGCGGGGCCAGAGGCAGCGCTAATAACATGAAACCAAAGTTCCCATTATTATAAATTTTGTACTGCCACACTGTTTGCCTATGCATTGAATTTAAGGCCCGCCTAGCCACAAGGCTACACGCACCCCAATAACCCTTTTAAACAACATACTGGATGGCCACATGAAACAAAAGTTCCCATTTTTCTTAATTAGCTACTCCCATAATGTTAGCCTATGCATTGCTTGCAAGGCTTGCCGTGCCCTAAAGTTACACACAGGCCAATAACTTTGAACCAACTTACTGGATGACCCATGAAACAAGGTTCCCAGAGTACTGAAGGAGAGTACTGAAGGAGATAGCATAAAAATTTTTTGAATCACTCTCCATAATCTTTGAAAAGTCTTGGAGAACAGGAGAAGTCCCAGAAGACTGGAGAAAAGCAAATGTTGTTCCTATCTTCAAAAAGGGCAAGAACGTGGACACAGGGAACTTTTAGGCCGGTGAGTCTGACTTCTATACCAGGAAAGATCTTTGAACAAATTATTAAACAACATGTATGTAAGTACCTGGATAAGAATGAAGTGATTAAATAGAGTCAGAATGGATTTGTTCCTAATAAGTCATGTCAGACTAACTTAATTTCCTTCTGTGACAGAGTCACTAACTGGGTGGATCAGGGAAATGCTGAAGATATAGTATATCTTGACTTCAGCAAAGCATTTGACAAAGTATCTCACACAATCCCTATTAAAAATAAATAAATAGCTATTAGAGTCAAATGAACAATAACAACTGGGGTATTTCCTTTACTGCTTTTTATGATGTTTTTAGAGTTAACCTTTTAGATGTCACTCTTATCGTAAAAAATAACAAGATCTGTAGTAAAACCTTTTTTTAAGAAGGTTGACTCTAATAGCTATATCCACTTCAGCAGTGGGCACTATCCTAAATGGCTGAAAAATATCCCAAACAATCAATTTCGCCGTATGAGAAGGAACTGTACCACTGATACTGATTTTAACCCCTTTCTGTCATGTGACGTACTATCCCATCCATGTGCCCTGGGACTTAATTCCCAGGGACGGGATAGTACGTCACAGCGATCAGCGACGCCCACGTGGTGAACGCCGTTGATCGCGGCCGGATGTCAGCTGATTATCACAGTTGACACCCAGCAGAATGTGTCAAGGGTGGTCACGGACCGCCCCCGACACATTAACCCCTTGCACACCGCGATCAAACACGGTTGCGGTGTACCGGGGGTTAAAGGGAAGCATCGGCAGGGAGGGGGCTCCCTCCATGCTTCCCTGAGCCCCCCACAGCAGCGCAATGTGCAGCGCTGCTGCGGGGGGCTCCATCCCTGCAGATCCCTGAATCCAAGATGGCGGCGGGGACCTTCGGGGGCCTGCAGGGAGCTGGCTTCCTCATGCCTGCAAAGCGTAGGCAAGGAGGAAGCATTGTGCAGTGCCTGTGACAGATCGCTGATCTGTCACAGTGATCTGTGATGTGACAGATCAGCAATCTGTCACAGGACAGTGATGTCCCACCTGGGACAATGTAATAAAGTTAAAAAAAGTGTAAAAATAATTTTTAAAAAATCGCTAAATAAATAAAAAAAAAAGAAATATTCCCTAATAAATTCATTTCTTGGAAATAAAAAAAAAAACAATAAAAGTACACATTTGGTATCGCCACGTCCGTAACGACCCGCCCTATAAAACTGTCCCATTAGTTAACCCCTTTCGCAAACCCCTTAAAAAATAAAAATAAAAAATGAAGCAAAAAATGATTTATTATCATACCGCTGAACAAAAAGTGCAATAACGCGTGATCAAAAAGACGCATATAAATATGCATGGTACCGCTGAAAACGTCATCTTGTCCCGCAAAAAACAAGCCACGATACAGCATCATCAGTGAAAAAATAAAAAAGTTATAGCTCGCAGAATAAAGCGAGGCAAAAATAATTATTTTTTATATAAAATTGTTTTCATTGCATAAAAGCGCCAAAACATAAAAAAAGACCTAAATGAGGTATCACTGTAACCGTACTGACCTGAAGAATAAAACCGCTCTATCAATTTTACCGCATGCGGAATGGTGTAAACGCACCCCCCAAAAGAAACGCCGGTTTTTGTTCATTCTGCGTCCCAAAAATCGGAATAAAAAGCGATCAAAAGATGTCACGTGCCCGAACATGATACCAATAAAAGCGACAACTCGTCCCGCAAAAAACAAGACCTAACATGACTCATTGGGTCAAAATATGGAAAAATTATAGCTCTCAATATGTGGTGATGCAAAAACTATTTTTACAATAAAAAGCGTCTTTTAGCGTGTGACAGCTGCCAAACATAAAAACTGCCATAAATAGTAAATCAAACCCCCCGTTATCACCCCCTTAGTTAGGGAAAAATAATAAAATAAAAAAATGTATTTATTTCCATTTTCCCATTAGGGTTAGGGCTAGGGATGAGATTAGGGTTAGGGGTGTGTTGGGTTTAGGGTTGGAGTTAGAATTAGGGGATTTCCACTGTTTGGGCACATCAGGTGCTCTCCAAATGCAACATGGCGTCTGATCCCAATTCCAGCCAATTCTGCGTTGAAAAAGTCAAATGGTGCTCCTTCCCTTCCAAGCTCTGCCATGCGCCCAAACAGTGTTTTACCCCCACATATAGGGTATCAGCGTACTCAGGACAAATTGCAAAACAACTTTTGGGGTCCAATTTCTCCTGTTACCCTTAGGAAAATAAAAAATTGGGGGCAAAAATCATTTTTGTGGAAAAAAATGTTTTTTTTTATTTTCACGCCCGGGCGTTATAAACTTCTGTGAAACACTTGGGGGTTCAAAGTGCTCACCACACATCTAGATAAGTTCCTTAGGGGGTCTAGTTTCCCAAATGGGGCCACTTGTGGGGGTTTCCACAGTTTAGGTACATCATGGGATCTCCAAAAGCAACATGACACCCGTAGACCATTCCATCAAAGTCTGCATTCCAAAACGTCACTACTTCCCTTCTGAGCCCCGACGTGTGCCCATACAGTAGTTTTCTCCCACATTTGGGGTATCAGCGTACTCAGGACAAATTGGACAAAAACTTTTGGGGTCCAATTTCTACAATAAAAAAAAATTGGTGACTAAAAGATTATGTTTGTGGAAAAAATGCGATTTTTTTATTTTCATTCCCGGGCATTATAAACTTCTGTGAAGCCCTTGGGGGTTCAAAGTGCTCACCACACATCTAGATAAGTTCCTTAGGGGGTCTAGTTTCCAAAATGGTGTCACTTATGGGGGGGTTTCCACTGTTTAGGTACATTCGGGGCTCTCCAAAGGCAACATGACACCCGCAGAGCATTCCATCAAAGTCTGCATTCCAAAACGTCACTACTTCCCTTCCGAGCCCCGACGTGTGCCCATACAGTAGTTTTCTCCCACATTTGGGGTATCAGCGTACTCAGGACAAACTGGACAGCAACTTTTGGGGTCCAATTTCTCCTGTTACCCTTGGAAAATAAAAAAATTGGGGACTAAAAGATCATGTTTGTGGAAAATACATGATTTTTTTATTTTCACGCCCGGGCATTATAAACTTCTGTGAAGCACTGGGGGGTTCAAGGTGCTCACCACACACCTACATAAGTTCCTTGGTGGGTCTAGTTTCCAAAATGGTGTCATTTGTGGGGTTTTCACTGTTTTGCTACATCAGGGGCTTTCCAAACGCGACATGGTGTCCGATCCCAATTCCAGCCAAAAACGTCAAATGGCGCTGCTTCCCTTCCGAGCTCTGCCATGCGCCCAAATAGTGGTTTACCTCCACATGTGGGGTATCAGAGTACTCAGGACAAATTACACAATAACTTTTATTGTCCTGATACCCTTGTAAAAATAAGAATTGAGGGTGAAAAGATCTTTTTTGTGGAAAAAATATGATTTTTTAATTGTACCTCTGTACGTTATAAACTTCTGTGAAGCCCTTGTTGGTTCAAAGTTCTCACCACATGTCTAGATAAGTTCCTTGGGGGGTCTAGTTTCCAAAATGGTGTCACTTGTGGGGGGTTTCCACTGTTTTGGTACATCAGGGTGTCATGGTCACGTGTGTCAGGACGCAGATGATACCGCAAGGCGGACCCATAACACACGTGACCCTGGATACACCGCCTCCAGTGGGGCGCATTTAAATAATAAAACGTGCAGGTGGATACGCCGCCTCCACCTGGCGAATTTAGGTATTACACGTTATACAATAAATCAAATGATAAAGGGGGAACCTGGGAAACTTTAACAATGGTGGGCCCTGCGATAGGGAATGGGGACATGGAGACCTCCTAAGCTCCCCTGAGCCAGTGTCCCTGCACTCCTTACATTCCCTAAACAGGCTCCGCACCTGTCGCCGCACGCGTACCTTAACGCCCTTGCTCACCCTGACCCTAAACCCTAACTAGGGAATGGGTCGGTGCGGAGACTAACCCCACCACTGCACTAATAACACACATGAGGAAAGAGACAATACAGGGGAAACACCACTTAGCTTTGCTCTGTTGCGTGCGCTCCTAGCAACAGAGCCCACCACCTGCGTGCGTCTTCTCCTCCACCCGGATCCATCACCATAACAGGACCCTTCACCTTAGTGCAGCCTTGGAGCAGAGTCCACCACCAGTTGCAGCTGCTTAGAACCAGAGTCCCAAGGCTGAGTTCAGCTTCTGACCCGAAGTCGAGCATGCTTAAGTCCAGTTCAGCAGCCAAGTCCCACATGGTGAGTGCCACTCTCCATAGTCGCCACTCCACCAGCCCATGCAGACACTTCCCGCTGACACCATCACTGCGACTCCACCACGCCATGCCAGCCCTTCGCCCAGACACCAAAGCAGAAACACATCCCCCCTGGCTAAGCTGCGCAGGACTCCTCACCAGCTCCATCCTTCCTCCAGGCTCTCCAAAAACAGAGTGAACACACTCTCACAATATCACAGGCAGTGAGTGAACACCCTGAGCACACCTTTATAGGGTGTCACACCTGATCCATAATTAAGTGCAAAAAACCCTAAAGTGCAAAACCACTCACCACCACCAGGGACAGTAAAGACACCTTGGAACTTTCCAAAGTAAAAAAAGTTCACCCAGTGCAATTTAAAACTGTCAGATCACTTCAGATCATGACACAGGGGTTTTCCAATCGCGACATGGTGTCCAATCTCCATTCCAGCCAAAAAGTCAAATGGCGCTGCTTCCCTTCTGAGCTCTGCCATGCACCCAAATAGTCGTTTACACCCACATATGGGGTATCAGCCTCCCTCTGGCCTCCAGCTCCATCTCTCCATACTGCTTCATACTTGCTCCATCCTCCAGTCTCCGCTCCTCCCGGACCCCTTCCAGGATCTCCAGTCTCTCTTCACTGCCTGCACATACTCCTGAGCCGAACCCTGGTCCTGGCCACCATGGTGCTTGAGGTCCCTGAGCCTGCTCTCCACCAGTCCCTGTATAGGGGTTGGTTCCACCTGGCGCGCTCGCTCAGGTAAGGTTCGGTACAACGGACCAGTGGGTCCACTCTTGCACCTGCCGCCCTTAGCATAACACATGTGGCCATCTAGGATGTTTGTTTCAAGTATTATTGGGG
The DNA here is from genome assembly GCF_039654945.1 of Dendrobates tinctorius. Lineage (NCBI taxonomy): Eukaryota > Metazoa > Chordata > Amphibia > Anura > Dendrobatidae > Dendrobates > Dendrobates tinctorius. Next base: position 6,064,702 of record NW_027361694.1, read on the forward strand.
TGCATGTAAGTTTATGGCATGGCAGGCCTTTCATTCACTTCATGGGCAAACAGTGTGGAATTAAAAAAAGCTTAATGCGAACTTTGGTTCATGTGGCCATGGATTACGTTGATTCAAAGGGTTATTGGGGTGCATGTAGCTTTTTGCCAAGGCCGGCATTGCATTCAATGCATAGGCTATCAGAATGGCAGTACCAAATGAAAAAAAATGGGAACTTTGGTTTCATGTGGCCATCCAGTACATCAGTTCAAATGGTTATTGGGGTGTGTGTAACTTTGTGGCAAGGTGGGCCTTGCATTCAACGCATAGGCAAATACTATGGGAGATCCGCTTTCTCATAATGGGAACCTTTTTCCTGAGACCCTCCTGTATTTCTCTTCAAAGGGGTATTGGGGTGTGTCTAAGTTTGGTGCAGGGCAGGTCTAGCATTCAATGCATAGGCTAACAGTATGGCAGTGCCAAATGAAAAAAATGGGAAATTTGGTTTCATGTGGCCATCCAGGGCATTTGTTCCAAGTATTATTGGGGTGCGTGTAAGTTTGTGGCAGGGCAGGCCTTGCATTCACTTCATGGGCAAACTGTATGGGAGTAAAAAAATAAGCATAATGGGAACTTTGGTCTCATGTGGCCATCCACTACGTCGGTTCAAAGTGTTATTAGGGTGGGTGTAACCTTGAGGCAAGGCAGTCCTTGCATTCAATGCATAGGCAAACACTATGGGACACCCCCTTTCTTATAATGGGAATATTTTTTCATGAGGCCCTCCTGTACGTCTCGTTAATGGTGTGTTGGGGTGCATCCTAATTTTTGACAGCCCAGCCACTCACTGCATAGGCAATAACAGTATAGGAGACCCACTGTTTAATAATGGAACAGCAAAGCATAGCCAGCTGATGGTCTTTTAAGAATATTAATGTCGCCTGGTGCCCCTATAAAAATAGGCTTTGTGACTTTCAAGAGACACTCCTTCATAAATGAAACAGGATGTGTCTGATGATGTGTCACACACCACATGGCCAGCTAACGTTGCTAAATGTTAAAATGACATTTTCCAGTGAATGCATTTGTGTTGTTTGAAAGCAATGCTAAAGTTGAAAAACGCAGCAAAAACACTATGTGTAAACATAGCCCAAGTGGTGGAGGTACATTTTTCTGGGGGGGGTTATTTATTTTGCCTTACATACTAATCATTACCCTGGAAAGGATATTCCTTAACATATTTCCCAGGAAAATTTATTTTGATTTCGTTTTTGCATGTTTTAGTGTGTGCCTGTAAAAGTGGCATAACACTCTGACATCATTGTTCACAGCATGATATTCCCATGTCATTTCAGCACTGTTTTCATGGATTTTAGATGTTTTGAGACCTTTAAAAAAACCTGGGGGTTTGCGGCTAAAAAGCTTGTGTTTCCCATAGACTTGCATTGGGCTCGTTGCTCAGGTTGAGCACCCGAGCATTCCAATTTGTGTGAACCGAGCATTGTGCACCCGAGCATTTTAGTGCTTGCTCATCACTAATCCTTTCTACTTTCAAGGACTGTGCACTAATTTCAATAAAGTGTATCGTATACATGGCCTTGCTCTGCAACACAACACTTTTCTCATTTATACCTCATTCACATGGTATTTGGTCAGTATTTGTACCTCAGTATTTGTAAGCTGAAACTTGGAGTAAAAATATCAGAGGAAAAGAATATTAGAAACACGTCACCAATTCTGTATTTTTCTCCCACTTGTGGTTTTGGCTTATAAATACTGAGGTAAAATACTGCCCAAATATTGAACGTGTGAAAGTGAGCTTATACACAGCCTCCACCTGCAGCGCATCACTCTTCTCTATACACAGCCTCATACTGCAGCAGCACCTCACTTCTTTCATTTTCCCAATCACGCCTCTTATTTTCCCCCTCACATCTCTCATTTTCACCTCAATCCTCTCATTTTTCTCCTAACACCTCTCTTTTTCCCCCTCACTACTCTCATTTTCTCCCTCACACCTGGCATTTTGACCTCACATCTGTCATTTTCCGATCACTCCACTATTTTCCCCTCACTCCTCTCATTTTCCACTCACACCTCTTCATTTTCCCCTCACTAGAGATAAGCGACTTTGCCTTTTTTGGGTCAAGTCGGGTTTCATGAAACCCGACTTTCTCAAAAGTCGAGTTGAACGAAATCGGCCAACTATCAGGAAAAGTCGGAGGTCCGACTGCAATACAAAACCCAATGCAGGTCAATGGGGAAGCAAAGACGGCAGGGAGTGGAGGACAGTAAACACACCTACAGTGCCCATTTCAATGCCAACGACATCAATTCTTATTACTTAAGCTTGTCAACCTTAATTTACTTTATAATAATGGTTACGCATTGAAAACTGGGGGTTATTTGGCTAAAGTTGTGGCGGGGTGTAGGGCTGGATCCAGGTTTCCATGTGCCCCGGACGAAAGAGTGTCAGTGGGCCCCTTTAACACATACCACAATTCATGATGCTCCGATACGGCAGAGAAATATAGGTATAGTACAATGACAAATATTTCACTTCTTACATTACATGACTGATATCTATTTTAAATTCTACAATAGCTCAAAAACCGGACAGTATATTCCTCCATACAGTATTATGGCCACCACATAGTGCACCATACAGAATAATGAGCCCCATATATTGCTCCATACAGAATAATTGGTCCCATATAATGTTCCATACAGTATATGATGAGCTCCATATAATGCTACAGTATATGATGGTCCCCATATAATGTGCCATACAGTATAGGACGGTCCCCATAGAGTAGAATGAGCCCTACATATTGCTCCATACAGTATAATGAGTCACATATAAAGCTCCATACAGTATATGATGGGCCCCACATATTGCTCCATACAGAATGAGCTCCATATAATGCTCCATACAGAATAGGCCCCATATGTGCTCCATATAATGCTCCATACCCTATATGATACCCCATAAAAAATGAACCCCATATGATGCTCCAGTATATGATGGGCCCCATGGATGATGCTCCATTGTATGATGGGCCTATATAATGCTCCATATATAATGGGCCCCATATGATGCTCTTGTATATGATGGGCCCCATATGATGCTCCAGTATGTGATGGGCCCCATGGATGATGCTCCAGTGTATGATGGGCCTATACACAGTGTGCAGAATTATAAGGCAAATGAGTATTTTGATCACATCATCCTTTTTATACATGTTGTCCTACTCCAAGCTGTATAGGCTTGAAAGCCAACTGCAAATTATGTAAATCAGGTGATTTGCATCTCTGTAATGAGGAGGGATGTGGTCTAATGACATCAACACCCTATATAAGGTGTGCTTAATTATTAGTTAACTTCCTTTCCTTTGGCAAAATGGGTCAGAAGAGAGATTTGGCGGACTCTGAAAAGTCAAAAATTGTGAGATGTCTTGCAGAGGGATGCAGCAGTCTTGAAATTGCCAAACTTTTGAAGCATTATCACTGAACAATCAAGTGTTTAATGGCAAATAGCTAACAGGGTCACAAGAAGCATGTTGATAAAAAAAGGCTCAAAATAACTGCCCATGAATTGAGGAAAATCAAGCGTGAAGCTGCCAAGATGCCATTTGCCACCAGTTTTGCTATATTTCAGAGCTGCAATGTTATGGGAGTATCAAAAAGCACAAAGTGTGCCATACTCAGGGACATGGCCAAGGTAAGGAAGGCTGGAAAACGACCACCTTTGAACAAGAAACATAAGATAAAACATCAAGACTGGGCTAAGAAATATGTTAAGAGAGATTTTTGTAAGGTTTTTATAGACTGATGAAATGAGAATGACTCTTGATGGACCTGATGGATGGGCCCGAGGCTGGATCGGTAAAGGCCAGAGACCTCCACTCTGACTCAGACGCCAGCAAGGTGGAGGTGGGGTACTGGTATGGGCTGGTATCATCAAAGATGAACTTGTGGGACCTTTTCGGATTGAGGATGGAGTGAAGCTTAACTCCCAGACCTACTGCCAGTTTCAGGAGCCTGCATCCACGACATTAACCCAGTGCGCAGTGGTGGACACGTATCGGCCCTGGCCATGCCTACTAGCCCATGCATCTGTTGTGAGGTGCACCTTTCCACTCACTGATTGTTTGAGTGCATGGACAATGTGGTCATTCACATGCAGGTGGAGGGCAGGGATGGCTTTTCTTGAAAAGAAGTGCCGACTGGGTAGGTCATAGCGTGGGACAGCGTAGGCCATGAGCTCTCGGGATGCTTCGCTTTTAACCAAACGGAAGGGCATCATCTCTAATGAGATCAGTTTCGCAATGTAGGCGTTCAAAGCCAGTGTACGTGGAAGAGAGGATGAGTATTTTCTTGTCTTACTCAGAGTGTCTGCTAGGGTGAGCTGGACTTGAGAGCTGCATATGGGGAAAGTAGCGGTGGACATGACGGACTGAGAGGGGGTTGGTGATGGTGATGGTGGTGGTGGTGGTGATGGCCTTGATTCAGTCTTTCATTGCAAAAACATTGTGATTCCCTGACTGCTTTTGCCTTGTGACGATACCTCAACATTTCTTGCTGGTGGTGTGCTTCCCGGTGGGCTTACAGTCGGGGAAGTGATGGAGTGTTGCTGGCTACCTTCAGTCAGAGAAAACAGCAAAAAAGCAGAAAGGTTTACCCGTCCAGGCCTCCAGACAAATGCACTATCAGGATGCAGTGGGCCCATGTAATTAAGATGGCAACACAGGTGCAAGAATACTGATGAAACAACCGCTCACAGCCTACCAGTACATGGAGGGGGCGGTTGCCTGGTATGTTAATGCACAATAAAAAACTTGCATGCGGCACTGTTCACACTATGGCCATGCACAGCATCGAGGCCAGCCTAGTAGTGACACCCTTCTATTAGCTCAGGTGGACTGCCCAGCGCTATCAAAATGCATGCCATGTGAACAGAAACCAGAGTTAACAAGACCAAATGGGTCCAACTGCACCATGAATAAAAAGTGCAAAAAACACACAAAAAAGTGGAGTATTAGCTGATATTATGGCAAAAATACGTGAGCCCGTAACCTGCGCCAAAGGTCTCCACGTTTACGGGTACCTTTATCTACTCCCAGAAAAGGGAGCCTTCCAGGCCTTTTTGAGACAGACGATGACACAGGTTCAACACCTCCTGCCTTCGGTGCAATTGTGCTTTTGGCACTACCAGCAGATGCACCACCATTAGTACCAGCTAGTCCCCACCGACCACTCCTCGGCCTCTTCCACCATACTTCCTCATGTTTGGGAAAATGTACCAAAAATACCAGCAGATATATGGTACTGTATCAGAAGCGTACAGCTGTATACGGTGAAGGGGAAAATTGTAAATCTCCGTATATATTTCAGGAGTCACACACAGACGCTCACAGGCTCAGTATGGATTAGACAAGAATATAAAAAGCTGAAAAAGGGTATTGTATCAGAAGATACAAGGTGTATATAGTGTTGAGGTAATTGTATATCTCTGTATTTATTTCCAGAGTAACACACAGATGCTCACAGGCTCAGTATGGATTAGACAAGGATATAAAAGCTGAAAAGGGGTACTGTATCAGAAGATACCAGTTGTATATAGTGTTGGGGTAATTTTAAATTTCCGTATATATTTCAGGAGTCCCACACAGATGCTCTCAGGCTCAGTATGGATTAGGCAAGAATATAAAAAGCTGAAAATGGCAACTGTATCAGAAGATACCAGGTGTATATAGTGTTGGGGTAATTTTAAATCTCTGTATATATTTCAGGAGTCAAACACAGATGCTCTCAGGCTCAGTATGGATTAGACAAGAATATAAAAAGCTGAAAAAGGGGACTGTATCAGAAGATACCAGGTATATATAGTGTTAGGGTAATTTTAAATCTCCGTATATATTTCAGGAGTCACACACAGATGCGCTCAGGCTCAGTATGGATTAGACAAGAATATAAAAAGCTGAAAAAGGGTACTGTATCAGAAGATACCAGGTGTATATAGTGTTGGGGTAATTTTAAATCTCCGTATATATTTCAGGAGTCACAAACAGACGCTCTAAGGCTCAGTATGGATTAGACAAGAATATAAAAATCTGACAAAAGGGTACTGTATCAGAAGATACCAGGTATATATAGTGTTGGGGTAATTTTAAATCTCCGTATATATTTCAGGAGTCAAGCACAGATGCTCTCAGGCTCAGTATGGATTAGACAAGAATATAAAAAGCTGAAAAAGGGGACTGTATCAGAAGATACCAGGTATATATAGTGTTAGGGTAATTTTAAATCTCCGTATATATTTCAGGAGTCACACACAGATGCTCTCAGGCTCAGTATGGATTAGACAAGAATATAAAAAGCTGAAAAAGGCAACTGTATCAGAAGATACCACGTGTATATAGTGTTGGGGTAATTTTAAATCTCCGTATATATTTCAGGAGTCAAACACAGATGCTCTTAGGCTCAGTATGGATTAGACAAGAATATAAAAAGCTGAAAAAGGGGACTGTATCAGAAGGTACCAGGTATATATAGTGTTAGGGTAATTTTAAATCTCCGTATATATTTCAGGAGTCACACACAGATGCTCTCAGGCTCAGTATGGATTAGACAAGAATATAAAAAGCTGAAAAAGGGTACTGTATCAGAAGATACCAGGTGTATATAGTGTTGGGGTAATTTTAAATCTCCGTATATATTTCAGGAGTCACAAACAGATGTTCTAAGGCTCAGTATGGATTAGACAAGAATATAAAAATCTGACAAAAGGGTACTGTATCAGAAGATACCAGGTATATATAGTGTTGGGGTAATTTTAAATCTCCGTATATATTTCAGGAGTCAAGCACAGATGCTCTCAGGCTCAGTATGGATTAGACAAGAATATAAAAAGCTGAAAAAGGGGACTGTATCAGAAGATACCAGGTATATATAGTGTTAGGGTAATTTTAAATCTCCGTATATATTTCAGGAGTCACACACAGATGCTTTCAGGCTCAGTATGGATTAGACAAGAATATAAAAAGCAATGACGGAAGGCAGGTATCCTTCCGCACTGCATTCCTCCACCACTTTAAAAAAAAAAGTCCCTAGTCTCACTTTATGCCATTGCTGCGTGGGAAATTCCCACGCAGCAATGGCATAAAGTGAGACTAGGGACTTTTTTTTTACAGTGGTGGAGGAATACAGTGCGGAAGGATAGCTACCTTCCGTCATTGTATTCCTGGAGCTGGTAGAGAACGGTAGCATCAGCTGATGCTGCTGTTCTCCATGCAAGATGGACGTGGGACCCTCGTGGACTTCTGCGGATCGGGGTAAGTATATTGGTGTTTTTTTATTTTGATATTTATTCCTCAGGTGACAATGGCTTCGGGGATCAAAGTGACAAGTGACGGTGAGTATGTACTCTATGTTATATGTACTGTATGTCTATATGTATGTATTGTATGTAGTATATATGTATGTTGCATGCATGTAGTATATATGCAGTATATATGTAGTATGCATGTTGCATGCATGGGTATATATGTAGTATGTATGTTGCATGCAAGTAGTGTATGTATGTAGTATGTATGTAGCATGTATGTAGTATGTATGTAGCATGTATGTAGTATGTATGTAGTATGCATGTAGTATGTTGCATGTATGTAGCATGTAGTGTGTATGTTGCATGTATGTAGCATGTAGTATATATGTAGTATGTATGTTACATGTAGTATATATAGTATATATGTAGTATGCATGTTGCATGCATGTAGTATATATTGTATGTATGTTGCATGCATGTAGTATATATGTATTATGTATGTAGTATGTATGTAGCATGTATGTAGTATGTATGTTACATGTAGTATATATGTAGTATGCATGTTGTATGTACAGTGGGGAAAAAAAGTATTTAGTCAGTCAGCAATAGTGCAAGTTCCACCACTTAAAAAGATGACAGGCGTCTGTAATTTACATCATAGGTAGACCTCAACTATGGGAGACAAACTGAGAAAAAAAAATCCAGAAAATCACATTGTCTGATTTTTTTTCATTTTATTTGCATATTATGGTGGAAAATAAGTATTTGGTCAGAAACAAAATTTCATCTCAATACTTTGTGATATATCCTTTGTTGGCAATGACAGAGGTCAAACGTTTTCTGTAAGTCTTCACAAGGTTGCCACACACTGTTGTTGGTATGTTGGCCCATTCCTCCATGCAGATCTCCTCTAGAGCAGTGATGTTTTTGGCTTTTCGCTTGGCAACACGGACTTTCAACTCCCTCCAAAGGTTTTCTATAGGGTTGAGATCTGGAGACTGGCTAGGCCACTCCAGGACCTTGAAATGCTTCTTACGAAGCCACTCCTTCGTTGCCCTGGCGGTGTGCTTTGGATCATTGTCATGTTGAAAGACCCAGCCACGTTTCATCTTCAATGCCCTTGCTGATGGAAGGAGGTTTGCACTCAAAATCTCACGATACATGGCCCCATTCATTCTTTCATGTACCCGGATCAGTCGTCCTGGCCCCTTTGCAGAGAAACAGCCCCAAAGCATGATGTTTCCACCACCATGCTTTACAGTAGGTATGGTGTTTGATGGATGCAACTCAGTATTCTTTTTCCTCCAAACACGACAAGTTGTGTTTCTACCAAACAGTTCCAGTTTGGTTTCATCAGACCATAGGACATTCTCCCAAAACTCCTCTGGATCATCCAAATGCTCTCTAGCAAACTTCAGACGGGCCCAGACATGTACAGGCTTAAGCAATGGGACATGTCTGGCACTGCAGGATCTGAGTCCATGGTGGCGTAGTGTGTTACTTATGGTAGGCCTTGTTACATTGGTCCCAGCTCTCTGCAGTTCATTCACTAGGTCCCCCCGCGTGGTTCTGGGATTTTTGCTCACCGTTCTTGTGATCATTCTGACCCCACGGGGTGGGATTTTGCGTGGAGCACCAGGTCGAGGGAGATTATCAGTGGTCTTGTATGTCTTCCATTTTCTAATTATTGCTCCCACAGTTGATTTCTTCACTCCAAGCTGGTTGGCTATTGCAGATTCAGTCTTCCCAGCCTGGTGCAGGGCTACAATTTTGTTTCTGGTGTCCTTTGACAGCTCTTTGGTCTTCACCATAGTGGAGTTTGGAGTCAGACTGTTTGAGGGTGTGCACAGGTGTCTTTTTATACTGATAACAAGTTTAAACAGGTGCCATTACTACAGGTAATGAGTGGAGGAAAGAGGAGACTCTTAAAGAAGAAGTTACAGGTCTGTGAGAGCCAGAAATCTTGATTGCTTGTTTCTGACCAAATACTTATTTTCCACCATAATATGCAAATAAAATGAAAACAAAACAGACAATGTGATTTTCTGGATTTTTTTTTCTCAGTTTGTCTCCCATAGTTGAGGTCTACCTATGATGTAAATTACAGACGCCTGTCATCTTTTTAAGTGGTGGAACTTGCACTATTGCTGACTGACTAAATACTTTTTTTCCCCACTGTATGTAGCATGTATGTAGCATGTAAATTTTTTTTTTTTTTTACTTTCAACACATTAGCCGGATGATGGGACTACTACTGTCCCATCATTGGCTAATGTGTCAATCACTGTCATGGTAGCAGGCATCGCCCGATGGGACTTGTAGTCCCATCGGACGATGCCTGCACAGACCCCCGGAGCCTTCACAGACCACCGGCAGGCCGGCACAGCCCCCCGGCAGGCCGGCACAGACCCCCGGAGCCTGCACAGACCACCGGCAGGCCGGCACAGCCCCCCGGCAGGCCGGCACAGACCACCGGAGCCTGCACAGACCACCGGCAGGCCGGTACAGACCCCCGGACAGTCGGCACAGCCCCCCCGAAGGCCCGAACTGACGGCGCATCATGATGCGCACAGACAGCGCATCATGATGACGTCATTTCGGCAGCCAATCAGAGCTCATTGCATTTTGGACTTCCGGTATCCGATACGAAAAAAGTATCGGTACTCGGTATCGGAATTCCGATACGGCAAATATCGGCCGATACCCGATACTTGCGGTATCGGAAAGCTCAACACTATTTATGATACTTGGCCGCAGTGCTATTTTGTGTACTCCTGCATCAGCCGCAGTATTTTATCCTTTGTTTCCCTCTATAAGGCCTTATTTTTGGCATGTATATTTTTAAATTTATGTGGATTAATAATGTATGAATTGCTTTTTATACTTGGTGGTTTTTTCTTGCTTCAATTTTGTTTTGGTTTGTACATATCATTAGTGGGAGCATTTCCATCTTTTTATTGCTCTAGACAGGCACTATGACTCAGTCTCTGGGTTGAAGCAATGTCTTCAGTATTCACTATAGATATTTGGTGCTTATTTTGACTAATTTTGCTTTCAGGTGTGGGAAAAAATGAACGCTCGGTAAGTGTGCAGAAAAAAAGAATAAAAGTATTAGTGCTGTGTAAAAAGCAGTCTGCACAGCAGTGTACACACAGCAATACAGCTAGCAGGCAGCCTATTAACCAGCTCTGCTGCTGCACAAAAGAAAATCCTCCCCTGTCACTGGCAGGCAGCCTAATAACCAGCGCTGCTGCACACAACAAAATCCTCCCCTGTCACTGCACACTAGCTGTACAGCAAAATTGTTATCAGCACAAGCGCAGATTCACTTTTCTTTCCTGTCTAACTCTCTCCCTACTGAGAAACAGCGGCAGCAACCTCTCCCTACGCTAAGATCGGCAGAAGTAAAATGGCGGTCGGCGGTCAGGACTTTTATAGCCACTGTGATGCCACACAAAGCAAGCCAATCACTGCAATGCCCTTCTCTAAGATGTGGTGGCCGCTGCCCATATCATCTCGCTGCTCACAGTGTGCATCCTTGCTCATTGGCTGAGAAAAGGTGCCTGCAAGCATTATGGGGAACTCGACTTTGGCGCTCGGGTTGATGACCGCATGGCCGACTTCACACTATGGTCGGGTTTCGCTCAACTCTACCCCTCACATCTCTCATTTTCCCCTCACTCCATTATTTTCCCCTCACTCCTCTCATTTTCACCTCACTCCTCTCATTTTCACCTCACTCCTCTCTTCCCCTCACACATGCACAACTTCCTGTTATGAGCAAAGCTGTGTAATCCATGAGACTCCTCCCTTTCCCTTGACGTCATGCCTCATAGGAGCAACTCCATTCTAGACACGACGGAGCTAGATGTGGCCTGTGCCTGCTGTGCTCTGATACTCTGAAGGCGGTGGCCCTGATTGTAGCTCGCAGCTTTCTAGGTGCATGTGTCTCCGCCCGTGTGTGCAAACAATGTGGGCCATGTGGATGGGGCTTTACGTCTGGAGTGAGTGTTGCTATGTGTAGTGGGCCATGCTATGTGCAGTGAGTGTGGCTTAAAGCATACACACATATTTACACTCAGCTTTATATATATATATATATATATATATGTGTGTGTCTCACTGACATCTATATACTATATATCTATTCTATGTGTATATATTCTTTCTATTCTATTCTAACCTGTCAAGCTGTGAATTTACTGTTTGCTGAGGAGGTATTGCTGGCTTCTTAAAAGAGATTTAAGATTCATAGCTTCTGTTAATTGAAAGAATGAACCAAGCTGCTAGAGTCAACAGTGACACTATTTTCATAATTTGTAGCATAAAGACTATATACATTATGCAATACATATACAGCTCTGGCAAAAATTAAGGGACCACTGCAAAATTTTCAGTATGTTTGATTCTTCTCTTTATATGTATATTTTTGAGTAAAATGTAAATTGCTCCTTTATTCTACAGGCTGGGCCATTTACTGTATATGGATACACCTACCAGTTTACACAGAACATTATGTTCAGTGATGAGGCAAACTTTTTTGGGTGGGCCATTTATATGGATACACCTAGCTAAAATGGGAATGCTGACAGTTTTTTTTCATATGGTGTCTTGCATTGAAATCTGCTGCAATGACCCGGGTACTGCGGTCACCAGACATCAACACAATTTCTATCCGCTCCTGACATGTTAACCTCTGCGTCATGTTAATGGCTGTAAACAAAGAAAAACTTGTAAATAACTCATGAAAGAATAAAATTATGTTAAAATTTTGCACACCATTGTTTTTCTTCTGAAATTCTCAATAAGTTTGATGTGTCACATGACACTCTTCCCATTGAAAAAAACTAAAGTTGGATCCAAAATGGGCAACTTCAAAATGGCCGCCATGGTCACCACCCATCTTGAAAAGTTTTCCCCTCCCATATACTAATGTGCCACAAACAGGAAGTTGATATCACCAACCATTTCCATTTTATTTAGATGTATGCATTTAAATGACCCACCCTGTTATGAACAGGTTACCAAGAAGGATGGGAGGAATAGGCTAGGCCACCAGGAAACCAGAAAGGTTGGTTACTTAGCGGATTGCAGACCCCTAATCCTAACAACACAACTAGCAGTAGCTGTGGGTCGCACCTACCATGCCCTAGACGCCTCTGCACAGCCGGAGAACTAACTAAGCCTAAAGCAAGAAAGGTGAAATCTAAACTGCCCCGGAGTAGAACCCCAAAGAAATAGATAGCCCCAAACATATATTGTCAGTGAGACAAGATGAGTCACAAACACATACAGAAAATAGACTGAGAAAATGATGGGGCCCAAACTGTCTAGATAGGATAGGAAAGGAAATACACTGTCTGCAAACATGCAAAAACCTTTAAAAATCCAACACATCTGATGTACAAAAACATTGAGGTGTCACGACCTCTCCCCCACTATATCAGCTTTCTGGTATGAACTGGCAGCAAAGCAAAAGAGACTAATATAACAGGGGACTGAACAAACTGACACAAGCTGTAACATATGGAGCTGGGTCCAGCACTGCCCTAGCAGGGAGCATGCTGAACCCACACAGAAAAGCAGAAAGAGGCAAACCAGATCAGATGCAAAGGATTAGCAAATGATCAACTTAACTGAAAAATGCAGGATCAAGCAGGAGACAGCAGACCTCAGAATGCACAGGAAGAAACTAATCACCAGCAGCAACTGAGGGAAGTCTGCTCACTTATATCCTCCCAGTCAGTAACCCCTGATTTCCAATCATCGTCATCAGGTGGCAAACTTCTATCAACCCTGCCAGCTCCACTACCCGCAGTAACCACCAGAGGGAGCCCAGACTCAGAAGTCAGATCAAGAGAATTCACAACACCACCCTGTATAAGCCACTGACAACATGATTTCGAATTTCCAAGCCTTAAATTTTGTGTTTATTTTCAGAAAAAGAAATGGACAAAATAACAAAAAAATGCAGATCATGCAGACCTCAAATAATGCAAAGAAAACAAGTTCATAATCATTTAGAAACAACAATACTAATGTTTTAACTTAGGAAGAGTTCAGAAATCAATATTTTGTGGAATAACCATGATTTTTAATAACAGCTTTCATGCGTCTTGGCATGCCTTTCCACAAGTCTTTCACACTGATTTTGGGTGACCTTATGCCACTCATGGTGCAAAAATTTAAGCAGTTCTTTGTTTGATGGCTTGTGACTATTCATCTTCCTTGAGTCTTTCTTTTCCTCACTCAATACTTTTCTTTTCAATGCCTTTGGCATGGTTAAAAGTAATTTTTTCATTCCTATTACTTTTGGGATATTACTAGTACTTATTTTGCCTTCCAGCTTGTCCTATTGCAAGAGGATTGTGAACAACACATCAGGGTTTTTTATACTTTCCCTCGTTAAATAAGATTTGGTTCAGGTGATCACCTAATCAGAAGCACAATAAGTAGAGTGAGGTGTACTCTGGTTTGAATTTAGCTGACACTGGAATGGAATGGCTGTCAGACATGTAAAGAAGCTGATTTTTATAAAACTATGCAGTGGTCTCTTAATTTTTGCCAGAGCTGAATGCATAAAAAGATATTTTTTGCATTATCGCATTCACATTTTTCATTGCCTTCTACAGTCACACGTTACATTAAATTATTTTCCTTTGTTCTCAGCAATACCACTTTATGGTAGTGACAGACTATTATTTTTTACCTATTATTTTTTACATATTACATGCCACCTCTATAAGGGACCTGCAGGAACAAGTAATTATATCCTTTGTGAATGAGAGAAATTACTTTAATTCAACAAAAGTGTACCTAACATGAATAAAATAATTTTTGTAGTATACATTTGACTTATGGTTAAAACTGTACACGCTTTTAAAATGTAATAAAATCATTTCATAACACATTTTTATAACACATATTTAAGAAAGCTTTCAGCACACTGTATACTTATTTTTTTATAACAATATGTATGAGAGTGGAAAATAAATTTATTAAGGAATGCAAAATATTATGTCTTAGCCAATTGTTGAGCAATGAAGATGTTAGTCAATATTGCACATGGCCTTTCTAGTGCCACTATAAAGAATCAGAGCTATCAGAACTTGGCTGATCAGGTATAAGGTATTTGAAATATACTTGCGACATGCCAACAATTTCCCTTCATTAACAGAGTGTTAACTTTATGAATAATTTTTATAAATTTGAATTTTATTTAATCCCTTCACCCAACAGCATAATTTCTCAACCATGCCACATTTTACAATTCTGCTAGTGTCATTTTATGTAGTAATAACTTTGGAATGCTTCAACAGATCTCAGTGATTCTGAGAATGTTTTTTCATGAGATATTGTACTTCATGATAGTAGTAAAACTTGCTTGATTTGATAGAAGGGTTAATGTGGTTGTTCGCTATTAGGACAACCCCTTCTTTAACTAAATTTTGGTCCTGAAACAAAATAAAAAAACCTATACTTACCTCCTGTGTTGGTGCCATTTCAGCAATATCAGAACTCACAGTCTCAGAGCTTTGGTGTGGTGGAATGACAATTGGTGCCCGAAACGCTATCAGCAATGATTTCACTGTCCCCACCTTTGTATGAATTGAACTACAGGTGATCTCTGACTTCCTCTTCCTTTTCATGTTCAATCCATATGATGGTGGAGAGAGTGACGCCAGTGCTTATTGGGTGCCATGCACCAAAATTCATTTCACAGCACCAGAGCTCCGGGACCGTGAGTACTAACACCACTGGAACGGGCCAGCACGGGAGCCAAGTATAGATTTCTTTATTTTATCAGGGACAAACATTTAGTTCAAGAAGGGGATGTCCTAGTAGTGGACAACCAATTTAAAAGTCGATTAGCAATTTTTAATTTTTTCAACAAAATGTAAAAAAACAAGTTTTTTAGGGATCACATCACATTTGAATTGACTTTGGTAAGCCCTTTATGACAAAAATTACATAAACTGAGACTATTCTAAAAACTATACCCTTCAAAGTTTTCAAAACCACATTCAAGAAGTTTATTAACCCTTCAGGTGTTTTGCAGGAATTAAAGAAATGTGGAAGGAAAAAAATGAATATTTTACACCTGAATTTTTTTTTAGCCTCAAATGTTTTATTCTTACAAGGGTATCAGGAGAAAATGGACACCAAAATGTGTTGTGCAACTTATCCTGAGTATGCTAATACCCCATTTGTTGGGTAAAACTGCTGTTTGGACACATGGTTAAGGCACAGAAAGGAAGGACCACCGTTTGACTTTTTGAATGCAAAAATGGCTGGAATCAAGAATGGACGCCATGTGCTTAAACATTGGAAATCCCCCACAATTTACCCCGTTTTGTAAATGAGACCCCAAGGAATTTATCTAGATGTATGGTGAATATGTTAAACCCCAGGTGCTTCACAGAAGTTTAAAATGTAGAGGCAAAAAAACAATAACATTTTCCCACAAAATTGGTATTCAGCCACCATTTTTTTTGCACAAAGGTAAAATAAAAAAAAGGACCAAAAATTGGATGTGCAATTTCTCCTGAGTAGGCCGATAGCCCATATTTGGGAGAAAACTACTGTTATGGTATATAGCGGTGCTCGGAATGGAAGTATTGATGTTGTTTTGGAATGCAGGCTGGGAGTTGTGCTGCCCTTGTTGATGCTGGCATGGCAGATGTTGCAAATTGCCTTTTTTGAGTTAACTGGACTGTCTTTAAAAAAGCACCAGACCCGGGAACACTTATCCCTTGGCCTGGCAACTTCACTTGTGTTGATGCTCTGAGGAACAGTTGCATTCAGGGCTGGACTTACCATCAGGAGCTTCTGGCAAATGCCAGAAGGGAGAGTGCCTGTAGTGGGCCGCTGCCGCTCGATCCGCTTCCAGGGCACTGCACTCAAATGCGGAGGCTGGTCCCCCTCCTGCAATGATGGGATGAGATGCTGCATGGCACTTCTTCTGACCCCCGCAGGCAGCTCTGTTCTTAGGCTGCAATTGGCTGCTCTGTGCGCACAGTACCTGTGATGAGGTCACAGGAGGGAAGTCAGGGGTCACATGATATGTGGAGTGAAGACGCTACAGCTGCAGGAGAGGAGCGACTACAGGACCTGTGATGAGGTCACAGGAGGGGAGGAGTCAGGGGGTCACATGATCAGGAGCCTCCTTGTGTGTATGCAGGACTCTGCTGTGCTGGTTCGTCATGGTGCACGCTGGATGCTGAGTAAGTTTCTGTGTGGGGTCAGGAAGGGTTTACAGGGAGGATGTTGCAGAGCTTTGTATGTACAAGGTGTATGGAGCGGAGCCGCGTGTGTACGAGGTGTACGGAGCAGAGCCGCGCGTGTACGAGGTGTACGTAGTGGAGCCGCACGTGTACGAGGTGTACGAAGTGGAGCCGCACATGTACGAGGTGTATGGAGAGGAGCCGTGTGTGTACGGAGTGGAGCCATATGTGTATGGGATGTACGGAGCGGAGCGAAGTGTGTATGAGGCATACAAAGTGGATTTTTCCCACGGACACAGAAGTACACAGCGAAGCCCCGATGAGCATTTTAAAACTCACATGTTCCACCGGAATTGATGTGCTGGAAGCTGACCAGAAATAATTTCATGAGGAGATTGTGACAGAAATAGGAATGCTTCAGATCCATCACCATGTCCTCCGACGGCGCAGACATCAGAATCGCCTTGGATTCGGGGATGCCGGCCATGTGAGAGGATCATGATATGTCCTGCACCGGGAGGCTCAGGTGGGCACTACAATGGGAGCCAGGCTGCTATAGTATCTTTATAGAATCTTTCTTTATTTCTTTCTCTCTTTTTCTTTCTTTCTCTGTTCTTTCTTTCTCATTCTCTGTTCTGTCTTTCCCTCATTTTCTTTCTCTCTCTGTTCTTTCTTTCTCTCTCTAATCTTTCTTTTTTCTTTCTCTCTCTCTGTTCTTTCTTTCCCCACTTTCTTTATTTTTATTTTTCTTTCCTCTTTTTCTTTCTCTCTGTTTTTTCTTTCTTTCCTTACTTCTTTCTTTCTCTCTCTGTTCTTTCTTTCTTTCCTCTCTTTCTTTCTCTCTCTGTTCTTTCTTCTTTCTCTCTCTGTTCTTTCTTTCTCTCTCGCTCTCCTTTCTTTATCTCTCTCTGTTTTCTTTTTTCTCTCTCTCTGTTTTCTCTCTTCCATAGTACCAGTCAGTATGCCCACAGTACCAGCAAATGTGCCCATAATGCCAGCCACTGTGCCCTCAGTACCAGTCAGTGTAATCAGCAGTGCTAAATGAGTGCAGTTGGGCGGGGACATAGGTGTAGCCAGTTGCGAAATGGGTGTTGCCGGGCGTGACCTAAAATTTGCAGCGGTGCGCTGTGCGCGCTGCAGTCTTTGTCTCTCTTCCCCTTCTTCAAAAGTTGGCAAGTATGATAGGGGCGGCTATGACCAGGTGGTCTGGTTGCCCAATGGATAGCAGTTCTGCCAGGAATTATGTCACCGTGCGTACAAAAGGGGACAGAGCTTTGGGAGGAGTACTGCAACTAAAAGCAATAAATAGGACTGAGCTGAAATACTGGGCACAGCTGTGACTACATGTTATATAGCCGTGTTAATCTCCTCTCACTTCTTGTAACCTGCAAGTGTACAAAAGTATTATATAGTCACCATGTGACTAGTGGGCCTGCGTAACTTCAAATGCCAGGACTGAATTTTAGTCCCAGTCCGGCCCTTGTTGCATGCCTTTTGTGTTTGTGGCCACCCCACCGTCTTTTCCTACCTGTTGCGGTCCTGTGGATCCTTTGCTCTCTGTGCTGCTGTCCTCGCTCTGCATTTCACCTTTCCAGGTTGGGTCAGTGACTTCATCATCTACCACCTTTAACACATACCACAACTCATGATTCTCCGATATGGCACAGAAATACAGGTATAGTACAATGACAAATACTTCACTGCTTACATGACATGACTGATCTATTGTAAATTGTACAATAGCTCAAAAAAGGACAGTATATTACTCCATACAGTATGGCCACCACATTGTGCGCCATACAGAATAATGAGCCCCATATATTTCTCCATACAGAATAATTGATCATGGTCACATATAATGTTCCATACAGTATATGATGAGCTCCGCATAATGCTACAGTATATGATGGTCCCCATAGACGATGCTCCAGTGTGTTATGGGCCCAATTAATGCTCCATATATAATGGGCCCCATTTCTAATGCTCCAGTGTATAATGTGCCACATAAATGTTGCTCCAGTGTCTGATCTGCCCCATTTAGCATGCTCCAGTATATGATGGGCCCCATGAATGATGCTCCTGTGTTTTATGGGCCCAAATAATGCTCCATATATAATGAGCTCCATTTCTAATGCTCCAGTGTATAATGGGCCCCGTAAATGCTGCTCCAGTGTCTGATGTCCCCCATTTGGAATGCTCCAGCATATGATGGGCCTCATGGATGATGCTCCAGTGTATGATGGGCCCTAATAATGCTCCATATATAATGGGCTCCATTTCTAATGCTCCAGTGGTTAATGGGCTTCATAAATGCTGCTCCAGTTTCTGATGTCCCCCATTTGTTATGCTCCAGTATATGATGGGCCTCATGGATGATGCTCCAGGGTCTTATGGGCCCTAATAATGCTCCATATGTAAAGGGCCCAATTTCTAATCCTCCAGTGTATAATGTGCCCCCTAGAAGCTGCTCCAGTGTCTGATCTGCCCCATTTAGTAGAATGCTCCAGTATATGATGGGCCTCATGGATTTTGCTCCAGTGTATGATGGGCCCTAATAATGCTCCATATATTATGGGCTCCATTTCTAATGCTCCAGTGTATAATGGGCCCCGTAAATGCTGCTCCAGTGTCTTATGTCCCCCATTTGGAATGCTCCAGTATATAATGGACCTCATGGATGATGCTCCAGTGTCTTATGGGTCCTAATAATGCTACATATATAATGGGCCCCATTTCTAATGCTCCAGTGTATAATGTGCCCATAGGTGCTCCTCCAGTGTCTGATCTGCCCCATTTAGAATGCAAAAGTATATGATGGGCCCCATTGATGATGCTCCAGTTTCTTATGGGCCCAAATAATGCTCCATATATAATGGGCCGCATTTCTAATGGTCCAGTGTATAATGGGTCCCGTAAATGCTGCTCCAGTGTCTGATGTCCCCCATTTGGAATGCTTCTGTATAAGATGGGCCTCATGGATGATGCTCCAGTGTATGATGGGCCCTAATAATGCTCAATATATAATGGGATCCATTTCTAATGCTCCAGTGTATAATGGGCCCCGTAAATGCTGCTCCAGTGTCTGATGTCCCCCATTTGGAATGCTCCACTATATGATGGTCCTCATGGATGATGCTCCAGTGTATGATGGGCCCTAATAATGCTCCATATATAATGGGCTCCTTTTCTAATGCTCCAGTGTAAAATGGGCCCCGTAAATGCTGCTCCAGTGTCTGATGTCCCCCATTTGGAATTCTCCAGTATATGATGGGCCTCATGGATGATGCTCCAGTGTATGATGGGCCCTGATAATGCTCCATATATAACGGGCTCCATTTCTAATTCTCCAGTGCATGATGGGCCCCGTAAATGCTGCTCCAGTGTCTGATGTCCTCCATTTGGAGTGCTCCAGTATATGATGGGCCCCATGGATGATGCTCCAGTGTATGATGGGCCCAAATAATGCTCCATATATAATGGGCTCCATTTTTAATGGTCCAGTGTATAATGGGCCCCGTAAATGATGCTCCAGTGTCTGATGTCCCCCGTTTGGAATGCTCCAGTATATGATGTGCCTCATGGATGTTGCTCCAGTCTATGATGGGCTCAAATAATGCTCCATATATAATGGGCTCCATTTCTAATGCTTCAGTGTATAATGGGCCCCGTAAATGCTGCTCCAGAGTCTGATGTCCCCCATTTGGAATGCTCCAGTATATGATGGGCCTCATGGATGATGCTCCAGTGTATGATGGGCCCTAATAATGCTCCATATATAATGGGCTCCATTTCTAATGCTCCACTGTATAATGGGCCCCGTAAATGCTGCTCCAGTGTCTGATGTCTCCCATTTGGAATGCTCCAGCATATGATGGGCCTCATGGATGATTCTCCAGTGTCTTTTGGGCTCCAATAATGCTCCATATATAATGGGCCCCATTTCTAATGCTCCAATGTATTATGTGCCACATAGATGCTGCTCCAGTGTCTGATCTGCCCCATTTATAATGCTCCTATATATGATGGACCCCATGGATGATGCTCCAGTGTCTTATGGGCCCAAATAATGCTCCATATATAATGGGCTCCATTTCTAATGGTCCAGTGTATAATGGGCCCCTTAAATGCTGTTCCAGTGTCTGATGTCCCCCATTTGGAATGCTCCAGTATATGATGGGCCTCATGGATGATGCTCCAATGTATGATGGGCCCTAATAATGCTCCATATATAATGGGCTCCATTTCTAATGCTTCAGTGTATAATGGGCCCCGTAAATGCTGCTCCAGTGTCTAATGTCCTCCAGTTGGTATGCTCCAGTATATGATGGGCCCCTTTTTTACTGAACCCAGGCATGGCATGTGAAAAGAGCTCCATGGAGTAATCTGAAGTGTGTGCTGCTGCATCCTTCACTTTTGGTGTTGGTGAAGGACACAAGGAAAGGGGTTGCTCCTGACCAGAAGCCTGCACTGATGACTCAGTGCTTGCATTTTTTGAAACTTCAGAAGAAGAGGCGATAGAGCTGGAGGCTGTTTTAGCAATGTAAGCCAAAAACAGTTCCTGATGCTCCAGCTTTAAAAGCAGTCTTCTTACTCCCTGAAAAGGGAGCCTTACAGGCCTTCCAGAGCTACACCATGACGCAGGCTCAACACCTCCTGCCATAGCTGCTTTTGTGTTTTTGGCACTACCAGCAGATGCACCACCACCACCATCAGTACCAGGTGGCCCCCACACCCACGTCTGTGTCCTCTTCCACCATACTTCCTCATGTTTTGGAAAATGGACCCAAAATACCAGCAGACATGTTATCATAGAAATCATAGAATCGTAGAGTTGGAAGGGACCTCCTGGGCCATCTGGTCCAACCCCCTGCTCAAAGCAGGATTCGCTAAATCATCCCAGTCAGATGTCTGTCCAGCCTCTGTTTGAAGACTTCCATTGAAGGAGAACTCACCACTTCTCGTGGCAGCCTGTTCCACTCATTGATCACTCTAACTGTCAAAAAGTTTTTTCTAATATCTAATCTGTCTCCTCCCATTCAGTTTCATCCCATTGCTTCTAGTCTTTCCTTGTGCAAATGAGAATAAAGTTGATCCTTCTACAATGTGACAGCCCTTTAGATATTTGTAGACAGCTATTAAGTCTCCTCTCAGTCTTCTCTTTCGCAAACTATACATTCCCAAATCCTGCAACCTTTCCTCATAAGACAGGGTTTGCAGACCGGTCACCATTCTGGTCGCTCTTTTCTGAACTTGCTCCAGTTTGTTGATGTCTTTTTTAAAATGTGGTGCCCAAAACTGGACACAATATTCCAGATGAGGTCCGACCAAAGAGGAGTAGAGGGAAATAATGACTTCGCGTGATCTAGACTGTATGCTTCTGTTAATGCATCCTAGAATTGCATTTGCCTTTTTTGCTGCTGCATCACACTGTTGACTCATATTCAGTCTGTAATCTATTAGTATACCCAAGTCTTTTTCACATGTGCTGTCACTTAGCCCTATTCCTCCCATTCTGTATATGCTTTTTTCATTTTTATTGCCCAGATGTAGTACTTTGCATTTCTCCCTGTTAAAAACCATTCTGTTAGTTGCTGCCCACTTCTCCAGTTTATTTAAATCTTTTTGAATCCTCTCTCTCTCTTCTCTAGTATTAGCTATCCCTCCTAGCTTTGTGTCATCAGCAAATTTAATCAGTTTACCCTCAATTCCTTCATCTAAATCGTTGATAAAGATGTTGAACAATACAGGGCCCAGGACAGAGCTCTGTGGTACCCCACTTGAGACATTCTTCCAACTGGATGTGCAGCCATTTACGACCACTCTTTGGGTCCGATCACTAAGCCAGTTATGAATCCACCTAACAGTTGCCTTGTCCATTCCATACTTAGTCATTTTTTCAATAAGGATTTTATGAGAGACTTTGTCAAATGCTTTGCTGAAGTCAAGATATACTATATCTACAGAATTTCCTTGATCCACCCAGTCAGTGATACCGTCATAGAAGGAAATTAAGTTAGTCTGACATGACTTATTAGTTACAAACCCATGCTGACTCTGTTTAATCACTTCATTCTTATCCAGGTATTGACATACATGTTGTTTAATAATTTGTTCAAAGATCTTTCCTGGTATAGAAGTCAGACTCACCGGCCTATAGTTGCCTGGGTCCACCTTCTTCCCCTTTTTGAAGATAGGAACAACATTTGCTCTTCTCCAGTCTTCTGGCACTTCTCTAGTTCTCCAAGAATTTTCAAAGATTATGGAGAGGGGTTCAAAAATTTCTTCTGCTATGACCTTCAGTACTCTGGGGTGTAATTCATCTGGTCCTGGAGACTTGAATTCATTTAGGTTAGCTAAGTGTTTCCTCACTATCTTTCTGTTTATAGATATCCTGGATTCTTCTATTCCCTTAATAGGACAGTGAATAACAGTTGATGTTACATTTCCTTTCTGAGAGAAAACAGATGCAAAATAGGAATTTAAAAGTTCAGCCTTCTCAATATCCTGTCTTACCATTTCATCATTTTCATCCTGTAAAAATCCTATAGCATCTTTGACTTTTCTTTTACTTTTGACATATCCCCAAAATCCTTTATAATTTTGCTTTTGACATCTCTTGCAAGCCTCAGTTCATTTTCAGCTTGAGATAATCTGATTTGTGCCCTGCAGGTTCTGCAAACAGCATTATATTCTTCTTTAGATATGCCTCCCTCTTTCCATTTTATAAACATTTTTTTCTTCCTTTTTAGCATGTGCTTAAGTTCTGTGTTCATCCATCCTGGTTTCCTTAAATGTTTCCTATTCTTCCCTCTTTTCAGAATTGTTAACAACTGTGCTTTGAGAATTTCATTTTTCAAAATTTCCCATCCTTCCTGGACATTTTTGTCTTTAAGGATATCCAGCCATTGGATCCCTCCAATTCTCTTTCTGAATCCCTTAAAATCTGCCTTTCTGAAATCTAACCTTGACGTTTGAGTCTTCACAGGTCTTCCGCCTCTAGTTATCCAAAATTCTAAAATAGCATGGTCGCTACCTCCTAGGGTCCCAGACACTTTTACCTCCTCAACCATTTCCTCCCTGTTTATAAGGATTAGATCCAAGGTAGCAGTTCCCCTTGTTTTCTCCCCTACCTTTTGGAAGATAAAGTTGTCAGCAAGAGAGGATAAGAATTTCCTTGACCTGTTAGTTTTGCCTGAGAGAGATTCCCAGCAAATGTCTGGATAGTTGAAATCTCCCATGACAACTATGTCATATTTTTTGGAGAACTTGGCCATTTGATGCATAAAGAGTTCATCCATATCTTCAACTTGCACAGGCGGCCTGTAGTAAATGCCTACAATGGTGTCCTTTCCATTGTTCTGTCCTTGTATTCTTACCCAAACAGTTTCCACAGAACTCCCAGTCTCTGAAGCTTCAATCTCTGTGCAGATATATGCGTTTCTAACATACAATGTGACATCCCCTCCTCGTTTATCAAGTCTGTTTCTTGCAAATAAGTTGTATCCTTCTAGTCTTGTTTTCCAATCATGTGTATTGTCCCACCAAGTTTCAGTGATTCCAATGACATCATATTTCTTTTCCTGTGTTAGTAGTTCCAATTCTCCTTGTTTGTTGCCCATGTTTTGTGCATTAGTATAGAAACATTTTAGTTTGTGATAGGTTTCTCTTTCTCCAATATTTTTATTAATTAGATTATTTTGTCTTTGTTCTTCCCTTCCACTTCTAATAGCAGAGTTCTCAATAGCATTTGTCAGGTGTATGGCTTTTTCTGGTCTTTTGCTTCCCTTCCCATGTTGTTCTAGTTTAAAGCTCTCCTTACAAGTGTAGCAAGGCGACTTCCAAATACATGCTTTCCAGTCTTCGTAAGGTGCACCCCATCTCTAGCAAGTAGTCCATCGTATAAGTAATTCACTCCGTGATCCAGAAATCCAAATCGTTGCTGACAACACCATCGATGTAGCCAGTTGTTCACCTGCAGAATCTTATTCCACCTCCTTGTTCCATGGCCATCCACTGGGAGGATGGAAGAGAAGACCACCTGCGCTCCCAGCTCTATACAGTTACTGTATCAGCACATACCAGGTGTATCCAGTCTAGGGGTAATTGTAAATTTCCGTCTATACTTCCGTAGTCAGATACAAACACTCACAGGCTCACTATGTATTACACCAGAATTTAAAACGTAGAAAAAGGGAAAGGTATTTGAAGCGTACACCAGTATACAGTGTTGTGGTACTTTTAAATCTTCGTATATATTTCAATCTCAGTAAGCCAGTCCAGAATCTCCGCTACTGGCAACTACATGGATACAAGTACAGAAGGAAAGTCGAGTGTTAGCAGAAATTTGGGAATTACTCATCGCGAGAAAACCTCCCGGTAGATGTTGCAGAGGCGATGCAGACCCTCAATTACTGTGTCTGTGGAGACAGCGAAAACCGTTCTTTGTGAAGAAAGGATTGCTTTATTGCAGTAGCGTGGATCACATCACCGTTACACATCTCCATCAAATTGTGATCACAGGGAGAGATATAGACATGGTTGTCACTGCATATCATGATGTTTCTGGTCATTTTGGAGTGCAAAAGACAGAAGCCACAGGCCGTAGGCGATTCTATTGGTTTGGCATGATAGGAGATATTGAAAAATGGTGGCAGGAATGTCATACGTCTGTGACTATCACAACTGTGAAAGGTGATCGTAAAGCACCACTGCATCCGCTTGTAAGTTGACGTCCATTACAAATGGTAGCTATTGATCATCTGATTGTCACGGTCACGTGTCTGGACGCAGGGAGTACCGCATGGCGAACCCATAAGACACCCGTGACCCTGGATACAGCGCCTCCAGTGGGGTGAATTTAAATAATAAAACGTGCAGCTGGATACGCCGCCTCCAACTGGCGAATTTAGGTATTACACGTTACACATTCAGTAGTCTGGAAGCCCCGCCTCCAGTAAGGCGAATTTAAATAATAAAGGGGAACCTGGGTAACATTAACAATGGTGGGTCCTGCAAGAAGGAATAGGAAAGTGGAGACCTCCGGAACTCCCCTGAGCCAGTGTCCCTGCACTCCTAACGTTCCCTATGCCGGTTCCGCACCGGGCGACGCACAGGAACCTAAAAACCCTAGCTCGCCCTGAACCTAAACCCTCACTAGGGAATTGTTCTGTGCGGAAACTAATCCCACCACTGCACTAAACACACATGAGGGAAAATGACAATACAGGGGAAACACCACTTAGCTTTACTCTGTTGCGTATGCTCCTAGCAACAGAGCCCACCACCTGTGTGCATTTCTCCTCCACCCAGATCCATCACCATAACTGGATCCTTCACCATAGTGCAGCCTTGGAGCAGAGTCCACCACCAGTTGCAGCTGCCCAGTAAACAGAGTCCCAAAGTTGAGTCCAGCTTCTGCCAAAAAGTTCAGCATGCTTGAGTCCAATTTTCAGCAACCAAGTCCAGCATGCTGAGTGCAACTCTCACCATCGTCGCCACTCCACCAAGCCATGCCAGCACTTCCTGCCGACACCATAAACTGTGACTCCACCACGCCATGCCAGCCCTTCTTGCAGACCACATAGCTGCCACTCGTCCCCTCTGGCTGGGCTGCGCATGACTCATGTTCAGCTCCTTCTTTCACCCAGGCTTCCTTGTGAATGACTAACACACAATATCACCAACAGTCATCAAACCCACCTGAACTCTTTTAAAGAGCCTCACACCTGATTTATAATTACGTGCACTAAACCAAAGAAACTAAAGTGCACTACCACTCACCACCACCGGGGCAACTTAAAATGAATGACACCATGTGTAACAATTCTAATGGCCACCGGGGGCAATCACATCACTTTGGCACCTAGCCTAAGGAAAAAAAGTTCACTTATCCATTTAAACTGTCAGATCCATGCTGGATCATGACACTGATGAACTCTACTGAAACTGCCCTCACTAAATTCTCTAATGATCTACTAACAGCTAAATCAAATGGTCATTACTCCATGCTAATTCTCTTGGATCTCTCTGCAGCATTCGACATTGTGGATCATCAGCTCCTCACTATGCTCCATTCCATTGGCCTCAAGGACACCGTTCTCTCCTGGTTCTCCTATCTCTCTGACCGCTCCTTTACTGTATCTTTTGCTGGCTCCTCCTCTTCTCATCTTCCCCTTACTGTTGGAGTTCCTCAAGGTTCAGTCCTAGGCCCCCTCCTCTTCTCTTTGTACACTGCCCCTATTGGTCAAACAATCAGTAGATTTGGTTTCCAGTACCATCTCTATGCTGATGACACCCAATTATATGCTTCTTCTCCTGACATCACGCCTGCCTTTCTAGAAAACATCAGCGATTGTCTAAATGCTGTGTCTAACATCATGTCCTCACTATATCTGAAACTGAACCTGTCAAAGACTGAACTCATTGTGTTTCCTCTCGCTCCTAATGTACCTATACCCGACATTGCCATTTCCGTGTGTGGTTCCACTATTACTCCCCAGCAATATGCCCGCTGTCTTGGGGTCATACTTGACTCTGAGCTTTCCTTTGTCCCCTACATACGATCACTGGCTCGCTCTTGTTATCTGCACCTCAAAAACATTTCTAGAATTCGACCTTTTCTTACTTTTGACTCCGCAAAAGCTCTTACTGTTTCTCTTATTCATTCTCGTCTCGACTATTGTAACTCTCTTCTAATCGGTCTCCCTCTTACCAAACTCTCCCCCCTCCAATCTGTCTTGAATGCTGCTGCCAGGATCATATTCCTCGCCAATCGTTACACCGATGCCTCTACCTTGTGCCAGTCATTACACTGGCTACCCATCCACTCCAGAATCCAGTACAAACTTATTACCCTCACCCACAAAGCTCTCCGTGGCTCAGCACCACCCTACATCTCCTCCCTTGTTTCAGTATACCATCCTACCCGTGCCCTCCGTTCTGCTCATGACCTGAGGCATCCTTAATAATCACAACCTCCCACTCCCGCCTCCAAGACTAAACACATGCTGCGCCAATTCTTTGGAATGCACTTCCCAGGTCAATACGATTAGTCCTCAATCACCCCAATTTTAAACGTGCCCTGAAAACTCATTTATTCAGATTGGCCTACCGCCTCAACACATTAACCTAATCTATCCCTGTGTGGCACAGCCAAAAGTTTTTACCATAACCAGGTTCCCCGCATCATGTTCCCACATGCTTTATACATCCATTAGCCCTCTGTGTCTGTGCTGTTACACACTTAACATTATGGTTAGTCCATACAATCAGGGCAACTGTTACTATCCACCTTTCGTGTCTCCCTTTTTTTTCCTCATAGATTGTAAGCTTGTGAGCAGGGCCCTCATTCCTCTTGGTATCTGTTATTATCTATGAGATTACTGTTATGCTGTAATGTCTATTGTCTGTACAAGTTCCCTCTGAAATGTAAAGTGCTGCGGAATATGTCAGCGCTATGGAAATAAAATTTATTATTATTATCTGAAGGTAGAGGCCAGCAGGACAGGCCATAGCTACATCTTAACCATCATCGATCAATACACCAAATTTCTAGTGGCCGTCCCTGTGAAGGATTTAACTGCCCAGACTACACAGCAGTGGAGCAGGGAGAGGAAAGTATTGCAACTTGCCAGTGCTGTGGCCATGACCAAGCAGCGGGGGCACACTCATGGGCGACAGTACTGGCACAGGGCCCCTCATAGTACGCTGGTGTGACTGAGGACAAGTGGGCCCCCCCACCGTGAGAGACACTGTATTGTACTATGAGGGGCCCTGTGCCAGTGCCGTCAGCCATCAGTAGGCCTATCCACCTGTTCAGAGCATTGGCACTTGCCCGGGTGCGCCAGGTGTTGAATCCAGCCCTTGGGGGGGAGGGCAGCCCAGTTAGGGAGGTTTAAAAAATGGCATATGTTGATGTGTAGGCAAGACATTCAGCAGCTGCAAATGGCAGAATTGGGCAAATCCGAGGAAGAGGAGGACAAAAGAGAGGCAATTTTCTGGCAACCTATGTGTCATCAGGGGAAGGTGAGACAAAATCCTTTGAAACCCATACATGGTTCATTTTAATGAAGGTTAGGTGATCAACATTTTGGGTAGACAGATGGGTCCTTTTTTCTGTCTGGATTGATCCAGCAGCACTGAATACTCTTTCAGATAACACACTAGCAGCAGGCAAGTGAGCTGTAAAGCATATTGTGCCAATTCAGGCCAGGTGTCCAGTTTGAGGCCCAATAGTCAAAGGGGAATGACCTGTGAGGGAGAACATCGATATGGGAGGAGAAGTAGTTTGTAACCATAGTTGACAACTGCTGTCTCCTGTCACTTTTAATCGATGCAGTATTAGCAGTCGTTTGAGCGGTACTTGAGAAATCAGTCCACAACATGGTCATGAAACCCCTGTCTCCAATGCCACTTCGGCTGTGTGCACCACGAACATCTCTTCCATTGTGCCCACTGCGGCTCGTGGGTGAACCAGCATCGCTGCTGTGTGCTGGGAAAGCCTCAAACAAACGGTTTACCAGAGTTGCTTGTTTGTTAGCCAATATTAGCTCTAGGTTCTCCTGTGGCATGATGTTGTGTAATTTGCCTTTGTAGCGTGGATCGAGGATGCTGGCCAGCCAGTAGACGTCATCCTTCATCATTTTGGCAATGCGGGGGTCCCTTTTTAGGATCCACAAGGCATATTCGCACATGTGGGCCAATGTTCCAGGTGTCAATAATGCACTGCCACTGCTGGGTGGAGGAGCACTTTCTGGCAAATCCACATCCCTACAGTCACACACAAACACTGTACATGACCTTGGAACGCCAACATTTATTCTTGCCCCCTGAGAAGCATCCTCCTGCCCAAAATAATCATCCCCCTCATCCGCATCCTCCTCCTCTTCCTCTTCTTCCCCACCTCGTCCAGGACAGTTCCCTGACCAGACAATAGCTGACTGTCAGCAAGGCTTCCCTCCTCCTCCTCCTCCTCCACTGCAGACGCCAGATCCTTAATGTGCGTCAAACTTTGCATGAGCAGATGCATAAGTGGGATGCTCATGCTTATGATTGTGTCGTCTGCGCTTACCAGCCTAGGCTGAAACGCGCGTTGGGGTGGGTGCAGGTCCCAGGGCATCATTACTATTACTTTGGTAAGATCAGCTGTGCTGCGGCGTTCCCATGGTTATTATATATATATACTTTATACTTAATACTTTTTATATATGGGTTGGCGCATTGAATAAGCATTGTTTATATGGATATTGATGTGCTTAATATTTTCTGATGCCCTGTGTAGATCTGTACCCTTTTGGTATTTTGTTTGTCATGCACAATTGCACTTTATGTCTCTCCCATGTGTTCGTTCTTTTTTGATGTAACAATAATAAATTTTGATCTTTTTTAAATAAGTGAGCTTTTTTGATCGTAGTCTCTTTTCTATGTCCCTGTCTGTTTACGATTAGCTCCATATGTAGTCCTAATTTTTCTGCATCAAAAATGTGTTATTTTGACATGGTAATTATTGATCTATTATAATGATACGTGGTTTGTTGTTATGTGTGTGTTTTACTGCCCTGGGACTATAGCTTCACCTGTGGGGAGCTTTTACATCCTTGCTGCATCATGCCATCAGTCCCAGCAGATCTGCATGCAGGGTCAGCTTAACACCTCCCTTGCCGAGCACCACAGGTGGCGTCATGAACTATTCATCTAACTACACCCCACCATTCACATCTTCCTATTACTTGGGCTCCCAGGGCCACGGTCCGGGTCACTGCTGCTGTGACACATCCCACTGGTACTGGCCCAGTACCGAGTACCCCACAGCCCTGGGAGGGCGACCCAAGTGTACAGCTGTATACGTTTTGCGTGTAACTAACAATCTCTGTATGTGTATTTCCAGAGTGTCACACACACACGCTGACTCTGTATAGATGTGACTGTAATGCGAACAGCAGATATACTATACTGTTTGAGAATCGGACAGCTCAATGCGGTGTATGGAGAAATGGAAATGTCTGTATATGTGTTTACGGAGTGTCACACACAACCGCTGACTCTGTATAGATATGACTGTAATGCGAACAGCAGATATACAATACTGTTTGAGAATCAGACAGCTCAATACGGTAAAGGAGAAATGGAAATGTCCATATATGTATTTACGGAGTGTCACACACACGCTGACTCTGTATAGATGTGACCGTAATGCGAACGGCAGATATACAATACTGTTTGAGAATCGGACAGCTCTATAGGTTGTCTGTATGGAAGATTATAATCTCCGTCTAATTTTATACGGAGTGACACACGCTGTCTCTGTATAGTTTTGACCATAATTAAACAGCAGATATACAAAACTGTTTGAAAAGTGGACAGCTCTATACGGTGTAGGTCTGGAAAAATGGAAAATCTCCACTTTTTGTTTTTCCAGAGTCACACACAGGTAGCTTGTATTTGTCCATGATACCAGCCAGTACACGGTAGTGTGTGAAGAGCGTACACCGCTATACGGTGTGTGAAAAAATGATTGCTCGGTAACTGACCAGAACAAAATAATAAAAGTTGGAGTGCTTTGAAAAAAGCAGTTTGAACAGCAGTGTGCACACAGCAATGCAGCTATCAGGTAGCCTTAAAAGGCAGCCTAATCGCCACCAGCACTGCTGCACACAACAAAAATCCTCCCCTTTCACTGCACAATAACTGTACAGTGAAAAGCGCTAGCAGTAGAAGCTATTTTTTTTTCTTCCCTGCCTAACGCTCTTCCTATTCATAATCAGCAGCAGCACCTCTACCTATTCTAAGATCGGCAGAAGTAAGATGGCGGTCGACGGTCACGGCCTTTTATAGCCACTGTGACACCACATAAAGCCAGACAATCACTTCAATGCCCTTCTCTAAGATGGTAGTGGCCGCTGCCCATGTCATCGCGTTGCCCACAATGTTCATCCTCCATCATTGTCTGAGAAAAGGAGCTGGAAGCATTATTTGAAACGCAACTTTGGTGCTCGGGTCGGCGACCTCATGGCTGTCCTCATGCTATGGTCGGGTTTCGATCGGCAAAACCCGACTTTAGCTAAAGTCGGTGACTTTTGAATTTGACTGACCCATTTCGCTCAACTCTAATTTTATATTCTCGCATTTATTGTTGCTGAAAGTTAACAATATTGTTATGATTTAGACACGAAGACTATAGCTTTTACTCTTTACCATGACATTCTCAACAGGGTAAAAGATGGAGAACTAGTTGCGATTGCCCACAGAAAACCTACTGCTATACATTCATTATTTCTTTATAAAAGTGCACGCCCTCCACGTGTTAAAAATCTGTCCCTTCCAGCCAATTTATTTAACTATCATTAATAATGATGATATATAAGAAGATTAATTGAAAAATAGACTTATCCAATGTGTATAGGCAGAAAAACAATTCTGTCATTCAGAGAGCCTTTGTTTATAAACCAACAATAAAGGTGCATAACAAAAAGAGAAAAGTGTTTTTCTTTTCTTTTAAACATAATCCTATCAATTCAGTGATTTACTTTAACGCGAGTCACTATAGTAAATATTAGTCCAGAAGTGGAGAAAAAGACTACAATGACAGATAACAAAAATATATACTACTTGCTGAATAAGTAAAGGGAGGCCAAACAATCCTAGGCCAGGTCCAGGAAATGGCGCAGCATAACAAGGGGAAGTCAGAGACGAAATCCAATTCACAAGCCGAGGTCAGCTTACAGGGAGCAGGAACAAGAGAAATCAGGTTACAAGCAAAGGGTATGAGTCCAGGAAGAGAATCAAGTCAAGCTGGGTCAGGCACAGAGGAATCAATGCTACACAGGCAACAGCAAGTGTACAATTGACCCTGGGTGGAGGAGACCAATCCAATCAAGGAAAGTGAACACAGTAGATTGCAACACAGACCCAGCACAACCAATACAAAAAAAACATATCAGAGAGGAACAAGGCGGAGATCGTGACATTTACTCATTAATATTGAGAAATTTGCATTTTAAAAGTAATTATCCCTATCTCAAGAGGCAGGTACCTCCAAACAGTAAGTTTCTATAAGAGGAATCCTAATATTAAGGATTGTTTAATAAGGAATTATTTCAGTAATAGTACACCAACTTGGTGAGATAAAAATATGCCAAAGAGAAATTATAAATCCAGTAACTGTAAATTCTGTAAATATAAAATGGGATGTAATCACCTGGATATAGATGGACTGACACATGTGGTAAAAGACTACTGCAATTTCCTACTTCTTTATTGTCTGCCTGTGCTGCAGTTTTTACATAGGCAAAACAATTTGTTGCTAGCATATTATAGTTAAAGATTGTTTAAAATCTATTGCATCAGATGTAAACTTCCCATATCTTTTTAATCATGTCCAAACAGGACATGTCAACAATGCAGGCATTTTTCTCTTTTTCGGCTTAGAAAAAGTTCCTTCTCTTCCTAGATGTGGCGATTGACACAAAAAGAAGCATGCTGAATTATACAAACAAAAGCAATGAAAACCCCAAGTCTTGAGTAATAAAAATGACATGGCCTTTATTTATATAAATTACTTTGTGTTTTTAAAACGTTTAGCATTCTTTATCTATTTTTCTATTTGTGTGTACTTAATTACCCTTAACAATGAAACAGTGACCAGTAGAGGACAGCGTTAGGGTCCCATTACATTTAGAGATGCACCAGCGATCCTGACAATGATATGAGGAGATCAGGATCGCTGGTGCATCGCTAAATGGTCGCTAGTGAGCTGCCACACAGGCAGAGCTCACCAGCGACGGAGCAGTGATAAGCGATCCATTGGTGGTCGCTCTTACCTGTCACATGGCAGCGATGATGACGACTTCCTCCTGCGTCCATGCGTCGCTAGTCGGTGCCAGCGGGATGCCAATGAGGAACAAATGGCCCAGGACGTTCGAGCGCGATCAGCGATATCCAGCGGGGGGGCCGGTCGCAGGTGCGTGTCACATGTAGCGAGATCGCTAGTGATATCGCTGTTGCATCACAAAATCGGTGACACTTTAGCGATATCGCTAGTGATCTCACTATGTGAGAAGGGTGCTTTAGAATAACATCACTTTATTACTTGATTGAGCCAGAGACGTCAATTAGAATGAAACCACTGTAGCCTTAGTGAGTGCTGCACTTCTCCCATATGTTATGCACATTTCTCAAAGAAAATAAACATGTAAAAGGGCCTGTCACACTAAGCGATATCGTTAGCAATATTGCTATAACGTCACTGGTATTTGTAACGTTATAGCGATATTGCTAGCGATATCGCTATGTCTGATACTTACCTCCGACCGCTCCCCCGCTGGTTATCGCTGATCGCGCGAGAACGTCCCAGACCATTTCTCATCGTCAGCTTCCTGCTGGGCTTCCTGTAGAGAGACGAGCGACGAGCGTGGAGCCGGGCGGGTGGACGTCAGGATCGCCTAGTGTGACAGGTAAGTAGCGACCCCCGTCCTCTGCGATGTCGCTGGTGAGATCTGCCTGTGTGGCAGCTCACTAGCGACCACTTAGCGATGCACCAGCGATCCTGACCGCGTCATATCGCTGGTCGGGATCGCTGGTGCATCGCTAAGTGTGGTAGTACCTTTATTTGTAAGTGCTATTTTCTTCATTCTATTTTGATCCTTTGATTTAATTTAAATTGTTTACATTCCTCATATATTGAAAAACAGCAAAAACAGTCTCCATATACTTTAGATAATAATCCTTGGTTCTTGGCATTATCCAACAAATTACCCTGAATGTCCCTAGGTTTTAAAATTGAAAATATATTCTAATATGGAAAAGAGTTTGTGCTTGCTGTCATATCATATTGAAATTAAGGGCTGTTTCTATAGCTCAAATAAGTGAATTAAGTGATAGTAGTTGGATTTGCTTGAGAAAACGAAAGAATAATAAAACCAAGGGGATTGAGAACATTTAGTGCAAAAATTCAATTTCCTTTCCCTCCCTTTTCCAAAAGTTCTATTGGATAGCAGTAGTAACCTGATTCTTCAGTGTTGCTAAAAATCTATTTTCTCTCTGCCAAAGTGTATGGGTTTTATTAGTAAATTTAGAGTGAGTAATTAATGGAGGAGGTGGAGGTAATGAGGAGACTTTAAAAGTTAAGAAAGACTCATTTTTAGAAGACTGGATAAAGTTTAATTTTTACTACTGCATAATAATCACCTTGAGCATTAAAAGGAATTCAACATTTAAAGGAAACCTGACAGCTGATTTATGCTACCCGAACCTTCAGCTATTTTAATAATAATCTAGCTCTCGTTTTCAGTCAGTAGAAACCAGAAGAAAATTGTGTACTTGTTTGTGCTGCTAATTATAGAAGATGACAATTTCAGAAAATTGCATAGACGTCTATGGTTTTCCCTGAGGAAGAAGTGTATCATACTTCTAATAAAACCACAAGTCTATTTAACTTTCTGAATTGGCATCTTCTATAATCAGAAGCACAAACAAGTCCACAATTTTCTTCTAGTATCTGCTGCAATTGTTCTGACGACTTGTGGATCCACAGCAGCTGAACAACACTTTAAAACACATAATTCTATGGATCAGGTTAGCATAATTTGCTATTCCTAAATATAAATGTTTGTTGGGTGAGAACATATTACGCTATATTTTTTCTTGCCTATTTACTTCATTTTCAGCCATCCATGTATTACTCGGAAATGCCGATGCATTTAAGAAAAAGCATAAATTTAAAAGTCAGCCTGGGGCCATGTGACTCAGGAGACAAATCCAAGAAGCCTATCCTAAGCAGTTTTGCCACACACTACTCTTTAATGACAGGCCTCTATCCAGGGTTCCTTCTGCCATAAGGTGACATGAGGTGTCAATTAGGCACTTTCCCAGAAATGGAATTCAGGCCAGCTATCTGACAGCTAGCTCAGAGAGTAACTAAAGATGTGAGCTGGAGCACATATTAGTGAAAGTAAGATGGTTGATGCACATTCACACTGTGACCATTAAAAACACAACCTGGAATAAAAACTAAATTAACAAATACCCTGAAGTAAGTAAATCAGTAAAGACCCATCATGTCTTGGTACTATGGTTTTTACTCTTTTTTGGCTCAAACTAGTGTCAACTAAGTACCCTATGTTATTTGCATGTACTACTACTATTTACTGATTCACTTACTGATGGGTACTTTCTTATTTTTGCATTTATCGTAGGTTGTGGAGGCTTGGAGAAAAAATATACGGTAGGCTCTGTGCTTCCGGCATTCACTGGTCTACAAAAAAAATTTTCTGGCATAGACTTTAAGAACAGTTTTATACTAATTTGAGGGTGCTGAATTCAAATCTGATCTTATAATTTCTCTATCACATCACG
Source organism: Dendrobates tinctorius (assembly GCF_039654945.1). Classification (NCBI taxonomy): domain Eukaryota; kingdom Metazoa; phylum Chordata; class Amphibia; order Anura; family Dendrobatidae; genus Dendrobates; species Dendrobates tinctorius. Next base: position 6,100,582 of record NW_027361694.1, read on the forward strand.
TTTTTGTGCTATAGGTATATAGCCTATTTTCATGAATTCCATGAAATATATAAGTAGTGTATGAAAAGTGCCGGTTTATACGATTCACTAAGGTAAATTTAGTTTTCATTTAGTCTCCCAATAAATGTGAGAATATCTTTGTTTTCTTTGAACATGCATAATTACCATTTTTTATGATAAGAAAGTAAACAAACAGTTTTCAACGTACACAACAGTAGTGTGCAGGTACTGTTTTATTTATTGAAATTTTGATATTTATTGCCTTTATGCTGCTGTTTTTCAGTTTTTTGTTTGTGAATCAATACCTAAGGTGTGGGGTGGGGACAGAAATGTAATGAACAACTCAGGTAGCTAACAACTTTTATCTTGTATTTCTCTGCAGGATGTTTTGCTGATCTAACAATGGCCTCTGCATCTCGCAGAAGACAGTGCTCAAATGATCCAAATATTTTTTGTTACATCTGTGGAAACTTTACTGTGAAGACTCAGAGGCGCAGCATTACTGATTTTGTTAAGAGGGTGTATTTTGCGTACTTCAAAGTAAAACTTGGAGACCAAGACAAGCATTGGGCTCCTCACAAAGTATGCAAAACCTGTATTGAGAGCTTGAGTTAATGGTCTCAAGGAAAGAATGCTAAACTTCAGTTTGGAGTTCCTATGGTTTGGAGAGAACCAAGCAATCATTTAGAAGACTGCTATTTCTACCTTGTCGATGTAAAAGTTTTCAATAAGAAAAACAAGCAATATTTGCAATACCCAAGTATCCCTTCAGCTATTCGACCAGTTACCCAGAGTGAATACATACCTGTTCCAAAATTTACTAAGCTTCCAGAAAACGTTGACACAGATCTCTCCTCACATTGTTATACTAATGAAGAAGACAGTCCAGATATTTTTCAGCCATGTTATGAAGATTCTGACAAACCAATTCTGTTTACTCAGTCTGCTTTGAATGATCTGGTTAGAGATCTTTATCTACCAAAAGAGTCTGCTGAACTATTGGCTTCAAGACTACAAGAGAATCGAATGTTGAAACCCGGTACAAGTGTCTCATTTTATCGTAACAGGGAAGCAGAACTGCGTAAGTACTTCCATTCAGATGGCCAGCTTGTCTATTGTACTGATGTTGAAGGGCTACTTCTCTTTATGGGACTTCCAGCATATGATTCAAGGGATTGGAGGCTTTTTATTAATTGTTCCAAAAGAAGTTTAAAATGTGTTCTGTTACACAATGGAAATAAGTATGGCTCTGTACCAATAGGTCATTCTGTAAAACTTAAAGAAGAATATAAAAACATCAAGATTGTTCTAGAGAGGTTACAATATAATGTTCATGGGTGGTTAATTTGTGTTGATTTGAAAATGGCTAACTTTCTTTTGGGTCTGCAAGGAGGGTACACAAAACACCCTTGTTTTCTGTGCTACTGGGACAGTAGAGCTACAGCAGTGCATTGGGTGAAAACTGAATGGCCTCAGCGACAGAGTTTGGCATCTGGCGATAAGAATGTCATCCATGATCCTCTAGTGGATAGGAAGAACATTGTCTTTCCTCCCTTGCACATAAAACTTGGATTGATGAAGCAGTTTGTCAAAGCTCTCAATCACAGTGGAGAATGCTTAAACTATATATGTTCAACTTTTCCTGGTCTTAGTGAAGAGAAGAAAAAGGCTGGAATATTTGATGGACCTCAAATAAGAACACTTATGAGAGACTCAAATTTTATCACATCAATGAATGAGACAGAAGAAAGAGCTTGGAATGCATTTTGTAATGTGGTGCAGAATTTTCTAGGGAATAAGAAAGCAGACAACTATAAAGAGATTGTAGAAGAGCTACTAATGAGTCTGTGAAATCTTGGATTTAGAATGAGTATCAAGATTCACTATTACACAGCCATTTGGACTTTTTTCCAGAGAACCTTGGGGATGTGAGCGAGGAACAAGGAGAGCATTTTCATCAGGACATTAAAACAATGGAAGAACAGTATCAAGGCCGGTGGGACTCACATATGATGGCTGACTATTGCTGGAGCTTGATGAGAGACAACCCAGAAGCTGTACATCACAGATCAGCCAAGAAAAGAAAGTTCAAATAACTGCCATTTGCCATTCATCTGTGTGCCATATATATTTGTGTTTGTATATTTTGTAGTTTAATTCTGTAAGTATATTTGATTTGCTGTACATAGACTTTGTAATCTTTGTTATTCCTTGATTAAAAATATACAAAATGTAGTACCGAAAATCATGTGTTTTTATCATAAAACATTCGATAGGAGTAATTTTCATCAAAAATTGAAAATATCTCGAAATCCTGATGTGATAGCCAAAAACGGAGTTCATATTCATAATCAGCAGCCAAAACTGACTTAAAATATGTTTTAAAACCTTTTGCCAGAAAAATTGCATTGACCAGTGTATTCAATTCAAAATTCCAGATATGAATGCAGTTAAAGATGTTTGCAGTACACTTGCACTTTACAGGTTAAGGCAACGTGTAGCAGCATGATGATTTAACCTGATCATGCTTCTGATGTAAGTGCTGAAGTTCAGTGGTGGTGGGATGCAGGGAAGGTAAACACTTTGTAAAGGAGCTGAAGAAACTATGAGCCTGTATTGAGTATCAGGGGAGGTGAGATGGGGTTTCTATGAGGGCAAAGTATGGTGGGTACATTATACAGAGTGCAGATACATATATTTGAAAGACAGTTATGGATACAGAAGTTTAATGCGGAGTATCCAGGTGATGGGATAGCATGAAAAGGGGACATATTATGTAGAGGGGAAAACCTGGGGGAGTAAACTGTGGAGAGATAGCACTGAGAGATGGTTATTGTTGAGCAAACACGAACGGGAAAGTTCGGGGTCCTTACCAAATACCTAGTGTCCATTACAGAACCCTGAACACAGACTTTTTACTGTTTGTCCAGTTTCCTCTTCGGGCTTGCACTGAGAGATGGTTATTGTTGAGCAAACACGAACGGGAAAGTTCGGGGTCCTTACCAAATACCTAGTGTCCATTACAGAACCCTGAACACAGACTTTTTACTGTTTGTCCAGTTTCCTCTTCGGGCTTGCCAGTCTAATGAAGCTTGTTGAAAGGATGCTATCTCTGTACCTGCAGGCACCACTAGGGACCGGCAGGTTCAGTTGGGTTTTTTAGTGTCTAACCTATTTATCCCGAGTGACCTACTACACAGGCATAACCTAAACACTGCCTCCAGCTAATGTGGACAGTATCAGATGGTGGGGCTGGATGTGGCGACCTGCTGAGTGAGATTTTGCACATCTCTACTATGCCAACACTCCCTTTCTCAGTGATGCCTGTGCCCCAGTTGTGTTGGTGACTTCCTCCCTCTCTTCTGCCTTGTGCTTTTACCGAGTCCCCTCTGTCAGATGAGGACTTCTTCAGAAGTGCATCTATCAGCGTATAATGGAATTTCCACATTTTTAGATCAGTGAAGGAAGTAAGAATGTCCTGTTGTGCTTTTAGTGGAGTAATCAGCACTTGTAACAATCCCAACAAATCGGCCGTTGTTGGACAGGCATAGCAGCATGTATTGTCTCATGTGTGCCAGACTGTCCAGAGGTAACAACAAGCTGTCCTCTGTGGGAGGTGTATCAACTGGGTCATCTTAATCGTCTGTATCCTCTGTATACCCCCAGCCATGCTTCAGTGATGCCCGTGAGCTGCTTTGAGAGCCTCCTTGCTGTGAACACGGTTGTTTCACATCCTCTACATTTGTCACCTCACTGGACAGTTGTGCACCTGGCCGCTGTTGGTACATGCACCCATCCTCCAAGCTAGGTGTGCACGACTGACCTGATAATGGTGTGAATGATCCCTTTTCCTTCTCCTCTTCCTCCTGCACTGACATCTCATTCATCATCGCCAGAAGATTTTTTTTCTAGGAGGCATAGAAGTGGGATAGTAATGCTGATAATAACATCATCAGCAGTGGATATGTTCATGTAGTGCTCGGAGCAGTGCAACATGGCACACACGTCATGCATAGAGGCTCACTCATTGGTTGTGAAATTATGTAGTTCTGCAGAGCTACTCACCTGTGAATATTGCAGCTGAAATTCCAGTATAGCCTGCTATTGCTTGCACATTCTCTACAGCATGTGCAATGTGGTGTTCCACCTTGCTGGTATGTCGCATATGAAGGATGAGGAGGAAGACAGAAGTGCAGCACAGACAAGCTAACAGTAGAAGGATGAGAATGCAGAAAACATTCAGCAGAAGCTCTGCCATATCTGTGTAATTTTTAAATAATCTATGCACCTCCAAATTTAGCACATGCACCAGCAAAGAATGTGTGTTAAACTGACTATGCCCAGCGCTGCCCATTATCACACACCACCAGGCTGATCTTGAGGTTCAGCAATACCAACCCTCATTTGTCTGTTCTTTGATCCCCATACACAGCTCCTGCCCTGTGTAGTTTTTTCCCACAAACATATAAGTTTCAGAAAAACCTGCTGTCGTTTCCTCCTGGCTGTGCTGAAGTTGGTGGTGCAGATGTTACTCTGACCAGATGAGGAGGCGTTGGAGTAAGCAGACTAGGAGGAGAAGGCAACATGGAAATAGAAACATCCAAAAAACATCCAACAATTCTTGGAGGTGGTAGGACAAGCACTATAACGCTTTCTGTCTCAGACTCAGTAGTCACAATAATTACAGAGTGGGCAGTTAGAGAGATATAATATTCCTGCCTGTGCCTATTTTTCCATGTATCGGTGGTTATGTGGACCCTTACACTGATGGTGCTGCACAGTGCACACCTGATTTTGTCTGCAACATGTTTGTGCAGGGCAAAATGTAGTGAGGCCACATGTAGAATATGAGATGCTCTGATCTCTCCTGGTTTTTCAGCTGCAGCTCTTGCTTTGTATTCAGATGCGTCGCCATGCTGGTGGTGCACAAGTTAAGGACGTTTATGCCTCATTTCAGTCTCTGATGGCACAGCGTGCAAACCACCCATGTACTGTCAACAAGCTCTTTTGAGCTGGCTTAATTGTGCTCAGTTTGCCGGCGCAGTGGCAAGCAGCATCCGACGTACTGGCTAGGTGCCGGACGCAGCGCTTTTGCACCCTGTTCCCTCTTTTTAAGTGCAGCTGGACCACCACTTCATCCTCTGTATTGCTCACATAACTCAGATGGCCTTGACTTTACTTGGGGTCTAGGATCTCTTTATCCCTCATCGCATAATGGCAATTCTCCAGTCTGTTCTTAATTCTCGGGCCCTACTGTCCACTTCTGTCCTTGCTACTCCTCCCTTTACTGTCTCTCAAATTCACAACATATAAACTTCAAACTAACACTGAGCAACAAAGCCATCCATTATCTGTCTCATCCACATACAGTATCTCTCAACTAATCTCCCGATATTTCTCACCACCTATTCTCTGGTCCTCCCAAGACCTCCTTTACTCCTCCACAATTGTATGTTACTTATCAATCACCTGCAAGACAGCGCCAGAGAATCATTCATCTTGTAGAATTATGTGGTCTGATTATCCCCTACATTCAGAACTTTCAAGTGGAAATTGAAAACTCATGTCTTTAGAACAGCTTAGGCCTCTTTCACACATAAGTTTTTTGCCAGCAGTCACAATCCATCTTTTTTTGAAAAAAACGTATCCAGTGAATGATGCCACTGGATCCGTTTTTTCTCATAGACTTGTATTAGCGACGGATTGCAACGGATGGCTTCTAACTCTCTGCACTTGGACTGTTTAGGCAGAGGGCGTACAGACGTGATATGATCGCCCTCTCTGACCAGAATGTCACTGTCAGGAAACGCGGAAGAAATCACGGCGGTGGAGCAGGGAGAGGTAAGTATTTCAACTTTGCAAGTGCTGTGATCCTGAGCAAGCAGGGGTCCCACTCGTTGGCGACGGCACTGGCACAGGGCCCCTCATAGTGCGGCGGTGTGTCTGACAGCGGGTGGGCCCCTCCCACCGGCAGAGACACTATTGCGTTCTATTAGGGGCCCTGTGCCAGTGCCGTCGCCCATGAGTATGCCCCCCACCTGCTCAAGGAACCTGCACTTTCATCTGCACCTTCCTCTTTGTCACCGTGTAAGGGGGTATAGTATGTGGGAAGGGAAACCTGAGTTTCATCAGGGTCAGATTCTGGCTGTGTAGAGTGCGAGGGGAATGTAGTGGTATGGATCAATGTACCAGCAGAATCATCAAGCAGTGGCTGGGCATCAGTGCACTTGTGGCGCCCCCAGGAGTACGGTTGCCACAGTGGCATTACCTTCCTTCTAGGGAGTGTGATGTCATGCTTGGGAGCAACGAAGGATCTCTCTAGCAGTTAAACCAACACACAACACAGTTCCAACTTCAGGCCAGCAGGGAGAGCTCTAAACCTGACTGCTGAGGAGCTGCTCTCTGTGGTAGGAAGGAGGTAAGTTAGGGCACTCTGTGCAGGGAAGGGAAAGTGTGTGGATGTGAGAAGGGGAGCTGGAGGATGAGCAGAGTTATGGCTCACTCCTAGCTGAAGCGCATGGTCCGGATTCTGGTCTCCGAGTTTGTAGGGACACTGACGGTCCTGCAGCAGAAACCGGAGGAAGTAGCAGCTGTACTGTAAATGCTCTGCTCCCAACTAAGGCTCGGAGGCCCCAGCAGTGACGTGTGTGAGCCAGAAGGAAAAGGCTACGGCTGCCAGCCATACGAGAAAGTTCCAAAAGAGAGTCAACAGGGGGAACTTCAGTGAACTCAGAACTGCGATTACCTCAGATAAGCGCTAGAACGGAGGCCACACTACCTATCTGCAGAGAGAGAATTCCTAATTTGCTTCCCGGCTGACCAACTCCTTCTCCATGTGAACTCTGGGTCCTGGACGACACTTACCAAGTACAGGTAAAGGAACTGCATGACTGTGTCTGTCATCTTTCTCCTGCGCCTGGTGCACGGCTTTGCTACATCCTGCACTGCACACCATCTACCAACTCTTTCATCTGCCCTGCGACTACGGCCCTACCTGTGCAGGGCTTCTAAATCTTAGCTGCACCACAACATCTGTCCCAGAGAAGCGACACTGCAGCACTGGTCAATCTGATCAGAAACAACAGGTGGCGTCAAGTATCATTTACCTATAAATGTTATTCACCCCTTTGTATGGACGACCAGGGCCACGGACCAGGCCACCACCACCATGACACATCCCTCTGAGATACCAGCCTGGTACTGATTAACCCCACTGCCCTGGCTGGCGACCCACACTCCATGTCAGATTCATCTTGGACAGGGGAATTTACGATTTGACTTGATAACCCAGGCATGGTATGTGAGAAAGAGCTACATGGACTAATGTGAAGTGTGGCCTGCTGCATCATTCACTTTTGGTGTGGGTGAAGGACACAAGGAAAGGGGTTCTTCCTGACCAGGAGCCTCCACTGATGACTCAGTGCTTTTATTTTTTGAAACTTCAGAAGAGGAAGCAATAAAGCTGGAGGCTGTGTCAGCAATGTAAGCCAAAACTTGTTCCTGAAGCTCCGGCTTTAAAAGCGGTTTACCTACTCCCAGAAAAGTGAGCCTTCGAGGCCTTGTGGAGCCAGATGATGACGCAGGCTCAACACCTCCAGCCTTAGGTGCTATTGTGCTTTTGCCACTACCAGCAGATGCACCACAACCACCACCACTATCAGTACCAGCTGGCAACCCCCACCCACTTCCACGACCTCTTCCACCATACACATTTTTGAGAAAATGTACCCAAAATACCACCTGCTATATGGTACTGTAAAACAAGGTACAAGGTGTATATAGTATTGGGGAGAATTTCAATCTCCCTAGAGATTTTAGGAGGCTGAACAATTATCTCAGGCCCACTACAGATTACATCTCAATTTAACAGGCTGAAATAGGCAGGTGTATGACAAGGTACAAGGTGTTTTTAGTATTGGGGAGAATTTGAATCTCCCAAGAGATTTTAGGAGGCTGAACTATTATCTCAGGCCCACTATAGATTACACCTCAATTTAACAGGCTGAAATAGGCAGGTGTATGACAAGGTACAAGGTGTTTTTAGTATTGGGGAGAATTTGAATCTCCCAAGAGATTTTAGGAGGCTGAACTATTATCTCAGGCCCACTATAGATTACACCTCAATTTAACAGGCTGAAATAGGCAGGTGTATGACAAGGTACAAGGTGTATATAGTATTGGGGAGAATTTGAATCTCCCTAGAGATTTTAGGAGGCTGAACTATTATGTCAGGCCCACTATAGATTACACCTCAATTTAACAGGCTGAAATAGGCAGGTGTATGACAAAGTACAAGGTGTATGTAGTATTGAGGAGAATTTGAATCTCCCTAGAGATTTTAGGAGGCTGAACTATTATGTCAGACCCACTATAGATTACACCTCAATTTAACAGGCTGAAATAGGCAGGTGTATGACAAGGTACAAAGTGTATATTGTATTGGGAAGAATTTGAATCTCCCTAGAGATTTTGGGAGGCTGAACTATTATCTCAGGCCCACTATAGATTACACCTCAATTTAACAGGCTGAAATAGGCAGGTGTATGACAAGGTACAAGGTGTATATAGTATTGGGGCGAATTTGAATCTCCCTAGAGATTTTAGGAGGCTGACAATGATGTTCTCAGTCCAAGTATGGCAGCAGGCAGCCTAATAAGCAGGACTGCTGCACACAAAAGTGTGGAAAAGTGAACGCTTGGTAACTGTGCAGAAAAGAGGAAGAAAAGTATTTTTGCTTTTAAAAAAGCAGTTTGCACAGCAGTGTGGAAATAGCAATGCAGCTATCAGGGAGCCTTATAAGGCAGCCTAATAACCAACAGAGCTGATGCACAAAAATATAGCCACCCCTGTCACTGCATACAAACTGTTGTGTTGTACAGTGAAAATCGCTACCAGCAGAAGCAGTTTTTTTGTTCTTCTTTCCTGCCTAACGCTCTCCCTTATTCAGAATCAGCAGCAGCAACCTCTCCCTGTGCTAAGATCGGCAGAAGTAAGATGGCGGTTGGCGTGCATGCCCTTTTATAGCCCCTGTGACGCCACACAAAGCAAGCCAATCACTTGCATGCCCTTCTCAAAGATGGTGGTGACCGCTGCCCATGTCATCGCGTTGCCCACAGTGTGCGTCCTCCATCATTGGCTGAAAATGGGCGCTGGAAGCATCATTTTAAACGTGACTTTGGCGCTCTGGTCGCTGACCTCATGGCCGACCTCATGCTATGGTCGGGTTTCGTTTCATGAAACCCGACTTCATCGAAAGTCGGCGACTTATGAATTTGACTGAAGCGTTTCGCTCAACTTTACTAATCACTAGTGTGGTTCCTGTATGGTCTACAGTCTGAAGGCTAATAACAACACCCAATATTTCCTTGCCATTTTTAAGGACATTTTGGGAGTCATATGTTCACGCCATAGAAAATTAAATATTGTGGCTGGCCATAAATTGCAATTGACTACTGTATATGCCTCATTATGCAAACATGTACTGAGACTGGTCCTGGTGCAGTATTTGTTTACTGATATTGGTTCTAATGATGTTTTTCTGTACTGTCATTGCTTCTGATTACATATAGATATTATTATAGTCCATAACGTGTCAGATGAATGCTACATGGATATGTTAAAGAAAACTGTTGTGTAATTTATACTGCCCAACCATGTACAATATGAATTAGTGCATAATTGAAGCCAGGTATGTTTTCTCAGAAACACTCAGAGAAGAACTGGCCAGGGATTAGAACCAGAGACAATTGAGAACAGGAGAGTCACTTGGTGGTGCCAGACTAGTCTTATTTCTGGCTTTGTTTCCCAGTCGGACCTTCAAAAAATCACAGGTTCAAGTCTCATAACCAGCTAAAAAATAAAACCGAGTTTATAAAAATATAAAAAAATAATCATTTCAAAATATTCTCTTATGTGCCATTAAAAATATAAAAATGTAAAATGAAATTATTTGGTATCACCACATTCATAAGTCTTGCCAATCAACATTATCAAAATCTAAAATTAATTAACCCATACAGTAGTGATAAAAAATGCAATTCCAGAATTCTGTTTTTTTTTACACCTCACCTCCCTAGAAATGTGCAATGAAAAGCAATTATAATGTTGGATTTACTACAAATTTATATGAATAAAAATGTCAGCGTGTCATCCAAATGGAAGATCTCTGAGGATTTACATTAGAAATAGATATTCTAGAATTATCAATAGTACTATGCAATTTGAAATTTGATACTAACAGTAATAAAACCTAAATTCAGGAGGCTGTTCAGATTTGGCTCAAACCCTTATTGGATGGTGTGAATTTGTATAGTGTGATAATCCCTTTGGAGCCAACTATTGAGCTCCTGTAGATCCGCTGTGAATAGAAAGAAGAAACTGTATGTCATATACAGTTTCACCATAGTTAGTATAGCAAAAACATAACATTTTGGGTAAATAACCTTCATCAGAAGTGTCTGTTGTTGTAAACGCTCTCAAAATTAGAAAGGTCAAGGACTTGGGGTAGGCTTTCTTAGAGCAAAAAAAGGCAAACGAAGACCAAGTATTGTGTAGTGTGAGCTGTATGACAAACTAAGCTTTCATTTGTGTTCATGAGGAATAATAATATTTCTAGCAATTACATTATTTGTATCAAGCATTTTCATCAATTTTCTCTTTTGGCTACTCCATCTCTAATTTTCTGTTGTCTCTCAGCTAGTGGGTGGAGACTAGTCGCTAAAATATTTTCTGACACTTCAGTGAACTAACAGCTACTTTTGAGATTGAATGATAAGCTCAGGAAGCAGAGGGGGAAGTACAAGATGAGGCTCATATTGTAAAGTTTATTTTTTTTGATAGTAGAATTGATTTATGCAAAGCTTGTTGAAACATATGGTATCATTTAGTTTTACAAAGATTATTAATATAAATATACTCATGGTAAATACTAATCTCAAGCTCTGGTGTTTTTTCTTTATAATCTTTACACCAACGGATAGTATGTGTTCTATTTTTTATTAACTTCCAAAATTTGACTTGATTTTGGAATTTCACTAGCATATTTTTATGAATTTGTTTATAACCTCATTTATATTTTTTTTCTAAAACCTTAGGACTGAAATAGTTGAGAAAACACCCCCACAATACTTCATGTTTCAAATTGCATGAGTCAAATTAAGCTGTCTTTATCATTTTTACATACAAACTAATAATAATGTTAATCATCTCAATATTAATTCACTGTTAATATAGCCTTGCAGCCTGAGAATGTTTCATGTCAGTAGTTAGTCTGTGGTAAATCCTCACTGTTATTTTGTAATTTTTCACCTGCTGTTTTGTCTTACTGTGAACATCCTGCCTGCCCTGAACTGTCTTCAGTGCATAGACCTTCTGTGACTTTAATGTACTTAGAACAAAGCCTCCAAAGTGCCTCTATCAGTAGAATTTTGGCAACTTGCCCCCTTTATATTCAAGCCATTTTGCTGCCTGTCACTCAGTGCTTTACAAATTAAACTCAAACGAGAGGTAAAAATGGGTCTATGAACCTTTTTTTCTGGGAAGAATATGCTAATAATGCAACATCAGCAGGAAGCAGGTTGTGTCTGAAAGAGTTTTGTCAACTCTGAATTAATTTTCTGTGTTAAGGCACATGGGGTGCATCTAGAGCCAGTCTCTGGTAATTAATCCTAGCTTTTGACACAGGCAAATTTTATTACACACAACCCATGTATAACTGATGTGAGAACCCATCTTTTATTGAGTTTTTTTTACAATTAAGTTCATTTTGACTTTGATTCACAGTGCATACATTCATTTATTTTGTTAAATAAAAACACTTTGTTGTCAGCAACTTATTTTAACACAGTATTCTGACAATGAATTATTCACAGTGCTAGGTGTTACTAGGTGCTAAATATACACCACGGAAAAAATACTTCTCAAAGGCAATGATAGGGTGCTATAACTGTCATAAAATGCATATATTCAGTGACATGATTTATTTATCATGTGCAAATTACTTCACTGCTGCATACGATTAGTTATGTTAGCTATATCTGAGGAAGACTATGGCTACTATTCCTGTGCAAAATATCCCTAACATACATAAGCAAGGACAGATTGAATAGCCTTTCAATTTGGAAATTTTGGAATTGCTGCATTATCATTAGCATCATCATCTCAACCCATTAAAAATTATTACAATGCTCTCATAGAAAGTATTTCATTTACTATTAGGCTACCCTTGTTCCCTCCTCAAGCTACTTTTCACAGCTATGCACAAAACTTTACAAGAAGATATATGAATGGGAAATGAGTAATCCAAAAAGCATTGATGTTTCCTGATGGTAAGAATCTGTTCTTAAGAATACAGATGAGCAAACATGTTCGGAAAATGTGTTCGCTTTCACAATCATTTTTACTCAATCGGCAAAAATCGTTCACAGTTCGGTAAATCATCGCGTTTCCACTAATGCTTTTGATATTACTTTAGCTATGATAGTGGTGCTGTAGGATTAACTGGGGGTCAGGGTGGACAAGTTTGATGAGGGGAGGGAGTGTGTCTAGGTCAGAAGAGCATGTGGAGAAGTTACAGCAGCGGTGCACACTTTTGTTTTCCTTCCCTTAACTTTAACATCCTGTTTTGTTGGCACCATTTGCTCAGTGTCATACTACTCCAAATCATTTGTGTTAAACCTGTGTTTTAGTGTCAAATCAAAAGGCCACATTTCCACATAAAAATCATTAGGCCTACTACAGTGGTGCAGCCACAAGGCCCAATTAACTACATCAAATCGTTTGTACTAAAACTGTGTTTCAGTGGCATATCAGAAGGCTATATTTTCCGTTAAAAAGGCTTAACATTGTTGCTCAGGCACACCATATCAGAAAAAAAGTGATTGTTCATTTAGTGACAGGTGACTGACAGTGTTGGGCCTAAGGTTGTGAAACAGAAGGGTAGAAGAGGGGAAGGCTACTTACAACATGAGTTTGAAAAAGTGAGATCGTGGTGGAAGGGGGAATAGGCTTGGTGTTCAATGTGTACGCGGAATAGGTGTCACTGTGAATGAAAGCTCAACTGAACAAACACTGTCTCGTTGTATCCAAACCCAAAACTACTCACAACATCTGTTACTGGCCGGTCTACTCTACTCCCTATTTTTGGCAGCCGCACAGCGGTACGCCTTGTGGGTGAAGCTCATAAAGAGCATGTTCTTCAATGGATTGCAAGTGGAGCGCCCCGCGGGGCCTAGGGGTACTTGGTACCGGGCCCGTCGACTTCCATGGGGGACAGTGTCACGGCGGTGGCGACCCGGTCCGTGGCCCAGAGGCGTCCAGTAATAAAAATAGGGGAAAGTTGTGTGGTTTTTATGTGGTAAAAATGAAAATAAAGTATTAGATGGTGAAATACGTGACGCCACCTGTGGTAATCTGGTCAGAGGTGACCAGCGCTGCGGTGTTGTTTCTCTGGGATGGATGATGGGTGCAGCTATGATGTTGTAGCCCTCCACAGGTAGGGCTGTAGTCCCAGGGCAAAGATGTTAAATAAATAGTAAAAAAGGCTGTAAACGTTGGGTTGCAGATAAGTGAGAGAAAAACACAGAGAGGTGCAGTTTCTTTACCTTTTACTGGTAATAGGTTGCAGTCCGGAGTGCCACATACAGGTGATGGAATGAGTCTGGCTCGCCTGGAGGCATTCAGGGGATCCACCTTGCCAGGTGGGGATTTAGGACCTTCCTTTCTGCGCTTTGTGTGTGGGTCTCCGCTGTAGATAACTATGCTGCGACCCTCTATTCGTGATGGTTTCACTAACCTGTACGGCTGTCAGCGTGAGCCTATTCCACGGGTACCGTCCTTTTCACCATCAGCCCCGGGCTCCTTATCTGCTGATGTGCCCTCAAGTTTTCAATGTGCACAGGAATTTACAATACCCTGTACTTTCAGATTCGGCTATCAGGGCATACAGCTGCTGTCAGCCTAGGACTCTGATGTCCCTTTTCTCTTTATTAGCGCTTCACTCAGGGGTCTGCTATATGCAGTATTTTAGCTTCCCTAGAGTCTCTCAGTCTCTGCTCTTGCCTTTCCCTCTTCACAGATCAGCTGCCTGTCTTCATCTCCTCTTAGATCAGCTCCCTGTCTTCATCTGACTGGATCTTCCAGAAAGATTTCTTTACCTCACATTTTCACGTTTAACTGTCATTTTTCCTCACAGCTCACAGCTGTTTCGTTTCCATGACAGCTTCTCAGCTGATTTCTAGCTGACTCACCAACCCCCTCTGCTGGCCAGAATTTAAAAGGCATCTCCCTTTTCTGACAAGCAGCAGGAAATTGTGATTAAATCTATGCTGCCTGACATGGGGGTCCCTTTTCTGCCTCCAAGCATGACTTTACCCATTATAGGGAGGTAATGTCACTGTGACAACCAGACTCTGGGGTGTCACATTCCCCCCAGTTAAGTTCAGTACTCCTGAACTGAGGAAACATAACAAGAATTGTTAACAGCAACAATTAATGCAAATCTACAAAGTCTTAAAAATGTAAAAATTATCAAAAACCAGACAAGAAAATGAAAACAATAGCACAGTTACTACAGCGACTAGTCCTTACGCTGCTGTCCAGGAATTGTCTTTGTGCTTGTACCTGGAGTTTGGTTGGTGGGAACCGCCTTAACCCACTTTGTATGTCATCCCTTGGCGTGGCTACAGGGCGCTCTGTAGATGGGCCTGTTTTTCGGCCATGCCAGCGACTTATTTACAAGGCCTTTTTGGAGTAACTATTTACAAATAAAACTTCTGACCACACATAGTCCTGTGGCCCAATTGTCCTTTAACTGGTTATTGCGAATACTTAAAAAGGTTCATACAGTAAGTCTCTGTAGGCTCTCATGCTTAATGGTTACTACTATACATTCCTATTACTTGATTTACATTACGTAATCTCGGTAACGGGCAGGGATCTGACTTCTAGTACTACGAGTGGATCTACGCAGTATAGGTATTTCTGATGACCTGACCTGTTCTCTGATGTCTACTGTTGGTGCATTAGTCACTACGCTATAAGTAGACTTGTGTAAAATAGGTATTCTAGATTGCCTTCTCTCTACTCCTAGACTCACCATGAGATTGTCAGATTCGCTGTTAGCAGGGGACATATTTCCACATTCCTCTGCAGATGTGGTATCTTTTACTGGAGCCGTTTCATTTAGAGTCTCTTCTTCATCTGGTGCAGTAGGCTGATGAAAGGTTAGTACTGGTACCACTATTGCCTGATTTACTAGTGTC
The DNA here is from genome assembly GCF_039654945.1 of Dendrobates tinctorius. Classification (NCBI taxonomy): domain Eukaryota; kingdom Metazoa; phylum Chordata; class Amphibia; order Anura; family Dendrobatidae; genus Dendrobates; species Dendrobates tinctorius. The sequence goes on from NW_027361694.1 coordinate 6,115,842, forward strand.
CACGTCCGAGGAAATTCTCCAAGTATAGTGTGGATCTTTTCTTCCACCTCTACTATGAGTTGTGGAGTGTCTTGGACTTCTTTCTTGTCCTTCAATTGATCAGGGCACATCTTTAGATGATTTCTTAAGACTGCTTTGAAGGTTTCTCCTCCATCTTTGCTGATGATACATACTTTGGTGTTATTAAAGTCTGAAGGTATCACGGTGTATGGCTCTACTTCCCAATGATCATCTAGTTTGTGAACACGTCTCTTTCTTTTAAGTACTTGTTCTCCTGGTGGCAAGAGAACTGCAGAGGCGCGTTGGTTGTAATTTCTTTCCTGTCTCTGTCTTGCTTGGGACAAACTTTTCTCCACACATTCTTGTACTTTGCGGTATTGTTGTTGCCGCTCTGTATTCCAGTCTGCATCTGGTGATGTTGTCTCTGGTGTTAAGACTCCCATGTCTAAATCAATGGGTATCTTGCCAGGTCATGCTCTCATCAGGTAGGCCGAAGAGAAATTTCGGAGTTTACCGGTATATGATTATATAGATCTACCAGATCTGGCAACTTCTCTGGCCACTGATTTCGGTCTTCCAGAGGAAAGGTCTTCAAAAAGTCAATGACCACTTGGTTCATCTTCTCACACATGCCATTTGTCTGTGGATGGTATGGCATTGTTCTGATTTTCTTGTAATCGTACATGTTACAGAACTCCTGGAACACTTCTGCCTCAAAGGCTGGACCTTGGTCTGTGAGCACTTTTTCAGGGTATCCGTGCGGTCAACAAAAGTGCTGCTGAAATGCCTTGGCTGCTGTCTTCGCTGTTTGGTCTTTAACAGGCACAACTACCAAGAACCTTGAGTAATGGTCCACGATGGTCAAAGCATAGGTGTAGCCATACCTATTCGGAGTTAACTTCACGTAATCCAAGGCTACCAGTTCAAGCGGCTGTTTTGTGATGATTGGCTGTAATGGGGCTTGCTGGCTGCTTTGGTCTATTCTGCGCAGGTTGCATGGGCCACATTCTCAGCACCACTTCTCTATGGAACTCCTCATGCCAACCAAGTAGAACCTTTCACGAAGTAGGATCTCTAACTTCTTCCAACCGAAGTGTCCTGCTCCATTGTGGTACGCCTCTAAGACAATTGGTACATCTCTCTTTTGGACTACCACCTGCCAGTAGTGTTGAGCGATACCTTCCGAAATTGGGAAATATCGGATCGGATTGGACCGATACCCCAAAAATATCGGGTATCGCCGATTCCGATACCGGAAACCCATGCAAGTCAATGGGGCACAAATATCGGAATGAAAATAAACCCTTTCTTTCCTTGCACATCCAGTTCAGGAGGGGGGAAGAGTGTGGGCGGTGCGTGGGCAGAGACTGTGCATGTGTGTGTGTGCGTGCGGGGTCTGTACGGGCCTCTCGGGGGTCCGTGCGGCCCTGCCGGGGTCTGTGCGGGCCTGCCAGGGGTGTGCGGGCTGCCGGGGGTCTGTGCGGGCCTGCCAGGGGTCTGTGCGGGCTGCCGGGGGTCTGTGCAGGCCTGTTGGGGGTCTGTGCGGGCCTGCCAGGGGTCTGTGCGGGCTGCCGGGGGTCTGTGCGGGCCTGCTGGAGGTCTGTACGGGCCTGCCAGGGGTTTGTGCGGGCTGCCGGGGGTCTGTGCGGTCCTGCCGGGGGTTGTGTGTGTGCAGGCATCGTCCGATGGGACTACAAGTCCCATCGGGCTATGCCTGCTACAATGACAGTGATTGACACATTAGCCAATGATGGGACAGTAGTAGTCCCATCATCCGGCTAATGTGTTGAATGTAAAAAAAAAAAAAACATACATACATACTACATACATGCTACATATATACAATATTCTTACAACATACATACTACATACATACTTCATATATACTACATTCATACTACATACATACAAGCTACATACATACTACATATATACTACATTCATACAACATACATACATACTACATACTACATAATACATACATACTACATATACAGTTGTGGCCAAAAGTATTGACACCCCTGCAATTTTGTGATGCTTCTTTAATTTGTGTAATTAACAGCACCTGTAACTTACCTGTGGCACCTAACAGGTGTTGGCAATAACAAAATTACACTTGCAGCCAGTTGACATGGATTAAAATTGACTCAACCTCTGTCCTGTGTCCTTGTGTGTACCACATTGAGCATGGAGAAAAGAAAGAAGACCAAAGAACTGTCTGAGGACTTGAGAAACCAAATTGTGAGGAAGCATGAGCAATTTTAAGGCTACAAGTCCATCTCCAAAGACCTGAATGTTTCTGTGTCTACCGTGCGCAGTGTCATCAAGAAGTTTAAAGCCCATGGCACTGTGGCTAACCTCCCTAGATGTGGACGGAAAAGAAAAATTGACAAGAGATTTCAAAGCAAGATTGTGCGGATGTTGGATAAAGAACCTCGACTAACATCCAAACAAGTTCAAGCTGCCCTGCAGTCCGAGGGTACAAAAGTGTCAACCCGTACTATCCGTCGGTGTCTAATTGAAAAGGGACTGTATGGTAAGAGACCCAGGAAGACTCCACTTCTTACCCCGAGACATAAAAAAGCCAGGCTGGAGTTTGCCAAAACTTACCTGAAAAAGCCTAAAACGTTTTGGAAGAATGTTCTCTGGTCAGATGAGACAAAAGTAGAGCTTTTTGGGCAAAGGCATCAACATAGAGTTTACAGGAGTAAAAAAGAGGCGTTCAAAGAAAAGAACATGGTCCCTACAGTCAAACATGGCGGAGGCTCCCTGATGTTTTTGGGTTGCTTTGCTGCCTCTGGCACTGGACTGCTTGACCATGTGCATGGCTATGCAAAGTGTGAAAACTACCAACAAATTTTGCAGCATAATGTAGGGCCCAGTGTGAGAAAGCTGGGTCTCCCTCAGAGGTCATGGGTCTTCCAGCAGGACAATGACCCAAAACACACTTCAAAAAGCACTAGAAAATGGTTTGAGAGAAAGCAATGGAGACTTATAAGGTGGCCAGCAATGAGTCCAGACCTCAATCCCATAGAACACCTGTGGAGAGATCTAAAAATGGCAGTTTGAAGAAGGCACCCTTCAAATATCAGAGACCTGGAGCAGTTTGCCAAAGAAGAATGGTCTAAAATTCCAGCAGAGCATTGGAAGAAACTCATTGATGGTTACCGGAAGCGGTTGGTCGCAGTTATTTTGGCTAAAGGTTGTCCAACAAAGTATTAGGCTGAGGGTGCCAATACTTTTGTCTGGCCCATTTTTGGAGTTTTGTGTGAAATGATCAATGTTTTGCTTTTTGCTTCATTCTCTTTTGTGTTTTTTCATTTAAGACAAATTAAATGAAGATAATAATACCAAAGAATTTGTGTTTGCAATCATTTTCAGGAAGAAACTGAGTATTATCTGAGCGAATTGCAGGGGTGTCAATACTTTTGGCCACAACTGTATGTTGTATGAATGTTGTATATATGTAGTATGTATGTAGTATGTAGTATGTATGTAGTATGCAGGTTTTTGTTTTTTTTTACATTCTACACATTAGCCGGATGATGGGACTACTACTGGCTAATGTGTCAATAACTGTCATTGTAGCAGGCATAGCCTGATGGGACTTGTAATCCCATCGGACGATGTCTGCACACACAAACAACCCCCAGCAGGCCCGTACAGACCCCCGGCAGCCCGTACAGACCCCCGGCAGGCCCGTACAGGCCCCCGGCAGGCCCGCACAGACCCCCGGCAGCCCGCACAGACCCCCGGCAGCCCGCACAGACCCCCGGCAGGCCAGTACAGACCCCCGGCAGCCCGCACAGAACCCCGGCAGGCCAGTACAGACCCCCGGCAGCCCGCACAGAACCCCGCCGGCAGGCCCGTACAGACCCCCGCCAGGCCCACACAGACCCCCGGCAGGCCCGCACAGACCCCCGGCAGGCCCGCACAGACCGCACATCATGATGACATCATTTCAGCAGCCAATCACAGCCATGCCATTAGTTAACATGGCTAACACAACTGGCTCATTGCTTTATGGGAACTTCCAATTCCGGTATTCGATATTGTAAAAATATCGGAACTCAGTATCGGAACTCCGATACCCGATATTTGCAGTATCGGAATGCTCAACACTACCTGCCAGACCATTTCATGTGTCCGCGAGTTGATGTTCCTCCGACACAGTTTACCCTCGTAGATGAACATCTTGCCTCTCTCCTTCCGTAGCTGCTGTGCTTCATGTGGGTCAACTGGACCAGGGTGTGCATCAGCTTCTGCCTGCCTCTCCTTTAAGAGGTGAACAGCAGGGTCACTGTCTTGTGTCTCTGCCCACTCATGATGGGGTAATGGGTTCAACGTTACCTCTTGTACGACAAAGTGCTTATTCCTCACTCCTTGCTGGGCTGCAATTGGACGGTGGAAGGCTGGTAACGCAATTTCTTTGAGTTTTTTTGGATCTTCTCCCCCGTCTGGTGAATTGGGCATCCTGGACAACGCATCCGCATTAGCTTTCTCATGTCCTGCTCTGTACTTGATGGTGAACTCATAGTTGGACAGCTGGGCCATCCATCGCTGCTCAAGTGCCCCAAGCTTTGCCGTTTCAAGGTGGGTTAATGGATTACTGTCCGTGTAGATGGTGAACTTTGCAGAAGCCAAGTAGTGCTTGAAGCGCTCTGTTACTGCCCAGACAATGGCGAGGAACTCCAGCTTAAAGGAACTGTAGTTGTCGGGGTTCCTCTAAGTGGGAAGAAGCTTCCTGCTGGCATAGGCAATCACTCTCTCTGCCTTTCTGCACTTGTGATAGCACTGCTCCCAATCCCATGTTGCTGGCGTCAGTGTAAAGTACAAATGGTTGGTCATAGTCAGGGTAGGCCAGGACCTTATCTACCGTGAGGGCCAGTTTCAACTTGGTGAAGGACTCTTCTATCCTTTTGTTCCACACAAAAGGAATATTTTTGTTCTTGGCCTTCTTGGATTGGCCCACTAGAAGATCTTGCAGCGGTGCTGCTATCTTGGTGAAGTCCTTGATAAATCTTCGGTAGTAGCCTACTAACCCAAGAAATTGCCTCACTTCATGGATAGTGCTGGGTCTTTTCCAGTCCTGGATAACGGTGACTTTGTCAGGATCGGGTGCCACACCTTCCACGCTCACCACATGGCCTAAGTACTGCACCTTTGGTTTCAAAGGTGACATTTGGACGGTTTTATTTTCAGGCCAAAGTTTGACAGGGCTTCGAATACCTTCACTAGGTGCTTCAAATGGTCTTTGTAGGTTTTGGAGAAGACGATGATGTCATCCAGGTACAGCAGAACGGTTTCAAAGTTTTTATGTCCAAGGCAGCATTCCATTAACCGCTGAAATGTTCCTGGTGCATTGCTGAGCCCGAACGGCATGTAGTTAAACTCTCAGAGGCCCATTGGTGTTGTAAATGCTGTCTTCTCTTTGTCTGCCTCTGTCACAGGAACCTGCCAATACCCACTGGTGAGATCTAAGGTAGAGAAATAAGTAACAGTTCTCAGTGCAGCTAGTGATTCCTCAATTCTAGGCAATGGGTACGCATCTTTATATGTAATGCTGATAATCCGCCTGTAGTCTACACACATTCTCATAGTACCGTCTTTCTTCTTAACGAGGACTAATGGAGCTGCCCAGGGGCTACAACTATCTTTGATTACCCCAGCCTCCATCATCTCTCGTAACATACTCTTGGCACATTGGTAGTGTGCTAAGGGTACAGGCCGGTGTCTCTCTTTAATGGGTGGATGATCTCCGGTGGGGATATGATGTTGGACCCCTTTTGCCTGTCCAAAGTCTAGAGAATGCTTGCTTAAGACCCGTTCAAATTCTCGAGCCACCCGGTAAGCACCATGCTTTTGGTGTGAAGGGGTGGAGTCAGTGCCTACGTGTAGCTGCTGACACCAATCCTCCTGCTGCCCTTCAGAGCCATTCTCCTTCACCTTGTCAGACGGAAGCAAGGGTTCTAGTGTCTCGATTGCATTGTTACTGACGGTGAACAATTTAGCAAGGGTGGCATACCGGGGTAACTGGACCTCTCTCTCCCCACAATTTAAGATGCGTATTGGTACTCTCCCCTTGCGGACATCAACTACCCCTCTGGCTGTCAGGATAGTGGGCCTACTATCTGAATACATGGGTTCTACCAAAGCTTGGTAATCTTGACCCCTTAGGCCTATCGCTGCTCGACAATAAAATTAACATTTCACTTCTGGGAGGTACTGCAATGGGGAAAGGATCACTTACTCTGACACTGCCGACTTCTCCGCCAGACAGCTCTACCTGTTGTCTCTGCATCAGGGCTCCGATCTCCTTTTGCAGGACCCATTGCTGACTGGAGCTGGTGGTCTCGGCTACCTGTTGTAACAAAACAATAATTTCTCCAAGACAATTTTCAATTACATTAGTGCCTAAAGTGATCATAGGATGGCATTCTCGTTTGTCAATATCTACTATTATCAAACCTTGCGATTGCAATTCTACTCGGCCAATTTTGATGGTCACCTCTTTATATCCCATCTGAGGCAAGAGCTGACCATTGCTGGCAAAAATGGCAAGGTCTTTATCTGGGTGGTGAGTAATGTCTGAATCTGGCCAGTACTGCTTAAAAAAAACAAATGGTATCGTTGTCACCTGGGAACCAGTGTCCAATAAAGCATTCATCGGAAAACCATCAATCACAGCAGGCAAGACTGGTCGTCCTCCTACGTACTGGTCTCGCCAATTTGGTGTGCCTGGTCGCCTTACTCCTGGTGGGTTGGCCCTTTGCCCCAGGGGTTGCTTGTTTAAATGACAGGATCTTGCTAGGTGTCCTGCCTTGTTGCAGCGATGACAGATGGGCTGTCCGTCCTCGTTGTAACGATTGCTGTCTCTCCCTCTGGTCGGTGGGATCCTCTTCTGCTGTCGCCACGGGACGTCTTCTGGACTGGAAGTCAGCTGGATCTTCTTCTTTGGAATCACTTGCAGGGACTGCACAGTTTTTGTGAGTGTAGCCACACTTTTAGTTAGTTCCTTGACTTGGAGACATAAGTTTGCAGCAGAATCATCATCTTCGGACAGCTTGTCAGTCTCAATAGAGGTCTTTTGAAAGGATACTGTCTCCTGCTGGTATGTAATTGCAGGATGCTTAGAGGGCTCTGTGCTGCTGGGGTTCGGTTCACGCAGCACTCTGATGGCTCTATCCTTAAAGTGTGCAAAGTCCAATTCAGGATTTTGTAGGACCATTATGCGCAGCTGTGTCCTTTGGTTGATAGACTGGAGTCCCTCTATGAACTGCTCTGTTAATAATCTATCTTCATCTTGCACGCTCTCAGGATCAACCTGCTTTACAGCCCGTAGTGCCTCCTGAAGATTAAGGGCATAGTCCCGTATACTGTCCTGCACTCTCTGTTTGCACCCAAAAAAATCTCATTTTTATCTCCGTTGCAGTACGGGTATCAAAAGTGTCTTTCAGTCTGGCTAAGATTTGTTTGACAGTTCTTTTATCAGTGTCTGGCCAGGACTTTACTTCCCTCTGAGCCGCACCAGTTAACTGGCCAATGAGGATATTGACTTTTTGGCTTTCTGATAGGGCATACATTTTGAACAAACTACATAGTCTTTCTTTAAAATTGCTCAGGGTGTGCGACTCTACTGAGTACTGATGTAACCAGGCTGCTCCTGGTATATATGGCATTGATAGTGGCATTATTGAGGCTGCTGCTGCGACTGCCGCTGAATCTTCACCCGCGCTGGGCATTTTCTTCCTGTTTTTCACTCACAATAGAGAGCAGCTCCAGCTTCACTGGCACACCCCTCTATGCTCGCACGCACTGTGTGACGCAGTTTTGTTGGTTATTTGAAAGCTTAGTAAACTCTTTAGCACTCAATTTACTAAAGTCTATGACGCACAGTACCCAGCTTTGCCAGGCTCCTTTACCCATCTTTGTTAGGCTCACTAAATCCTGTTTGTGACGCCAGTTGGAGCGCCCTGCGGGGCCTAGGGGTACTCGGTACCGGGCCCCTCAACTTCCATGGGGGACGTTGTCATGGCGGCGGCGACCCGGTCCATGGCCCAGAGGCATCCAGTAATAAAAATAGGGGAAAATTGTGTGGTATTTATGTGGTAAAAATGAAAATAAAGTATTAGATGGTGAAATACATGACGCCACCTGTGGTAATCTGGTCAGAGGTGACCAGCACTGTGGTGTTGTTTCTCCGGGATGGATGTTGGGCGCAGCTATGATGTCGTAGCCCTCCACAGGTAGGGCTGTAGTCCCAGGGCAAAGATGTTAAATAAATAGTAAAAGTGGCTGTAAACTTTGGGGTGCAGATAAATGAGAGAAAGACACAGAGAAGTGCAGTTTCTTTACCTTTTATTGGTAATAGGTTGCAGTCCGGAGTACCACATACAGGTGATGGAATGAGTCCGGCTTGCCTGGAGGCATTCAGGGGATCCACCTTGCCAGGTGGGGATTTAGGACCTTCCTTTCTGCGCTTTGTGTGGGTCTCCGCTGTATATAACTATGCTGCGACCCTCTATTCGTGATGGTTTCACTAACCTGTACGGCTGTCAGCGTGAGCCTATTCCACGGGTACCGTCCTTTTCACCATCAGCCCCGGGCTCCTTATCCGCTGATGCGCCCTCAGGTGTTCAATGTGCATAGGAATTTACAATTGCCTGTACTTTCAGATCCAGCTATCAGGGTGTACAGCTCCTGTCAGCCTAGGACTCTGATGTCCCTTTTCTCTTTATTAGCACTTCACTCAGGGGTCTGCTATATGCAGTATTTCAGCTTCCGTAGAGTCTCTCAGTCTCTGCTCTTGTCCTTTCCCTCTTCACAGATCAGCTGCCTGTCTTCATCTCCTCTTAGATCAGCTCCCTGTCTTCATCTGACTGGATCTTCCAGAAAGATCTTTTTACCTCACATTTTCACGTTTAAGGCTAGTTTCACACTTGCTTTTTTTTGCAGCGCATTTTTCCCGCAAAAAAACGCATTGAAAAAACGCATACATAAGCATACAACTGCTGCGTTTTTTTCAAGCATTTTTAGGTGGCCCCTCACACTACCCAAACCCTGACTTTACTAACCCTAACCCTGACCCTAACCCTAACCCTAACCCTGACCCTAACCCTAACCCTAACCCTGACCCTAACCCTTAACCAAATCATACTTAACCCTAACCCAAACCCTAAACCCTAACTAACCCTAACCCTAACCCTAACCCTGACCCTAACCCTAACCCTAACCCTGACCCTAACCCTGACCCTAACCCTAACCCTAACCCTAACCCTAACCCTGACCCTAACCCTAACCCTAACCCTGACCCTAACCCTTAACAAAACCATACTTAACCCTAACCCTGACCCTAACCCTAACCCTAACCCTAACCCTAACCCTAACCCTGACCCTAACCCTGACCCTAACCCTAACCCTAACCCTAACCCTGACCCTAACCCTTAACCAAACCATACTTAACCCTAATCCTGACCCTAACCCTGACCCTAATCCTTAACAAAACCATACTTAACCCTAACCCTGACCCTAACCCTAACCCTGACCCTAACCCTAACCCTAACCCTGACCCTAACCCTAACCCTAACCCTAACCCTGACCCTAACCCTTAACCAAACCATACTTAACCCTAATCCTGACCCTAACCCTGACCCTAATCCTTAACAAAACCATACTTAACCCTAACCCTGACCCTAACCCTAACCCTGACCCTAACCCTAACCCTAACCCTAACCCTGACCCTAACCCTTAACAAAACCATACTTAACCCTAATCCTGACCCTAACCCTGACCCTAACCCTTAACCAAACCATACTAAACCCTAACCCTGACCCAAAACCCAACCCTAACCCTAACCCTGACCCTAACCCTAACCCTAAACCCCCTTAACTAACCCTAACTCTAACTCAAACCCCTAAATTCCATGGTTAAAAAAAAAAACGCATATGCAAAAAAACGCTTACATGAGCATGCCAGTGCGCACATATGCGCATCCATAGGCTATAATGGCCATTTTTAGCGCAAAACGTGCGCATATGTGCGCATGCGCTTTTTTGCAGGGCCAAAAAATGCAACATGATGCGTCTGGAAAATCCAATCGCACACCCCAAAAAAACGCAGCGCATGAAAATCGCATACATGCGCTTACAAGCGCGCAGGTATGCGCACCCATGTTAAATATAGGGGAAAAAACGCATGCGCAGGTTAGCGTTTTTTTCCAGCACTAAAAAACGCAAATGTGAAACCAGCCTAACTGTCATTTTTTTCTCACAGCTCACAGCTGCTTAATTTCCATGACAATTCCTCAGCTGATTTCTAGCTGACTCACCAACCCCCTCTGCTGGCCAGAATTTATAAGGCATCTCCCTTTTCTGACAAGCAGCAGGAAATTGTGATTAAATCTATGCTGCCTGGCATGGGGGTCCCTTTTCTGCCTCCAAGCATGACTTTACCCATTAGAGGGAGGTAATGGTACTGTGACAACCGGACTCTGGGGTGTCACACAAGCACTGCATCAAGTGGATTCTAATTCTCTTCCTCCACCTTAAGATCACTCACAGTACAATCCTTAGAGGTGGCACACCAATCACCCTTTGTTTTCCCCGCGCCAACAATTTCCAAACGCCCAAATGACTGTGGGGAACCTCAGATGGAGATGGGCCATTCTGAAAAGCTGTTCATACATTTTTTTTTCTGAGATGAACAATCACAGAATTCAAAGGAGGAAAGCATCTGTACCAATGCCCAAAATTTTTCCATGTTGGATCCAGGGCCAGACAAAGTAGGGTCCGAGCAGAATCCAGACCCTCGTCACCAGCCATTAACCATCATGGGTGGAGGTGATCTTGATGAGACTCAGATACCAGAGGCATACATGGACTGTACTGTGCTGTCAGGGCAGGAAGAGGAGGAGGATGACTCTCAGGATAAATAGTGTGAGAACAGAGTGATCGACAATGAGGTTGTAGATCCCACATGATGTGAACCCAGAGGTATGCAGCTGAGTAGCTCAACAGAGGAAGTGAGGGAGGAGGAAGATGAGGAGGCTACGCTGCTTCCCACCCAGCTACAAAGTGACACAACCACATCAAGCACGGCATCCTCATCCTCAACTCTGACTGTAACCAGCATCAGTTGCGAGTCTGCAATTTTCAGGAGCGGCAATGGTTGCAAAAATTGCAATCATTTGACAACTACATGCATGAATGCCTTATCAAATTCCATATATAATTGGGGAACACTGATAGATAATAGTGACTACAGAGGAGTGAATCAATTCACAGAGGATCAAGTTTTAAGTGCAATTTCCTGAAATTTTCTGAAATTGACGCTTCCATGCGACTTCAAACACTTTGAGTTGTGAATCGCAATTTATCAAATATTAAAAAAAACTTGTCAAGCGCCATTGCTGTGTGGGTTAATATCATTTTGGGTTGCCATGCTCAATTTCACCCGATATGATACAGATATGACATCTATACATTGATTATCATACCTAGAACATTGCTGGTTAGTCACAGATCACCGTTTCCAGTTAGCATAATTCACATAGCCATAATCCCTACTGAGTTAGGTTACACCTCCAGATTTCACAGGTATGTAGAATATATATATAAAATTGAGCATCATAGGAAGTAGGTCTGTCTTGTCTGGCACCATTGCTGACCGAGTTAACACCATTTTACGTGGTTGCGCTCACTTCCCCTCAATGTCTCTCTTTTTATCCTTTCACATCTCTTTGCCACAAATCATTTTTTTGAGGAAAATTCGATGAACTCAAAATTCAAATTTCAAGAGATCTGTTCATCTCCATTAGTGACCACTACACCTTTCACAGGACACAAGAAAAATATTTACAGTAAGTACTTGCTTTCCACATAGATACATATGATAACGGATGAGCAATAACATTTTCCTTAAATCATAGAATACCTTTGGAGGTGAATGCAAAAATAGCTTTTCTGTAGTGTAGGTGTATTAGTTAAGTTGTTCATTCACAGAAATGAATGATTCTACCAAAATTTGAATTTGCAAGACTCGTTCAAATTTGATAAGAAATTTACATAGTATTTATTTGTTGCCAATCAAATATGCCCCACTTTCGAGTAAAATAAATTTATGATGTACTGACGTCTAACCAGACCCCAAAGTATATTTAATAGTTGGTTAAGAAATAGAAAAAACCTAAATACCCTCCTGGCTCCCTCCCTACAGCTCCAGTCATTTTGTTTTCAGTCTTCACTCTTTTGCAACTCTTTTGCTTACTAGATCTTCTGTTACATTCAAATTACATCACTTCCATGCATCATGACATTGTGGAGTGTAGTATGCCATGATATTGAGTGAGGCCTTGTTAACCCTGAGGTGTCAAAGTTAACACTGAAGAGAAAAAGAGAGAGAGTGGGACCCAGTAGGGGACCTGTTAGGGAGTTGCAGGTGAATCGATAGGGTAGCCTATTTTGCAGGATTCAAATGAACCAAATTGCAAAAAATTAAGATTTTAAGGAAAAGAGGCCGCTATCTGCAGACCGGATATAACTTCAAGAGAAATGTGCTGTCTTCCAGGTGCAAAAATTAAAGATGTGTATGACAGGATATCAGGACTCTTCAGACCTACAGATGACTACCCATTCCTGCTACTACATGTGGGGACAAATGACACCGCAAGAAACGACCTGGAAACCATCTGCAGAGACTTTGAAGACTTAGGCAAGAAAGTGAAAGAACTGGGAGCGCAGGTGGTCTTCTCTTCCATCCTCCCAGTGGATGGCCATGGAACAAGGAGTTGGAATAAGATTCTTCAGGTGAACAACTGGCTACGTCGATGGTGCCATCAGCAACGATTTGGATTTCTGGATCACGGAGTGAACTACTTATACGATGGACTACTTGCTAGAGATGGGGTGCACCTTACGAAGACTGGAAAGCATGTATTTGGAAGTCGCCTTGCTACACTTGTAAGGAGAGCTTTAAACTAGAACAACATGGGAAGGGAAGCAAAAGACCAGAAAAAGCCATACACCTGACAAATGCTATTGAGAACTCTGCTATTAGAAGTGGAAAGGAAGAACAAAGACGAAAGGATCTAATTAATAAAAATATTGGAGAAAGAGAAACCAATCACAAACTAAAATGTTTCTATACTAATGCACAAAGCATGGGCAACAAACAAGGAGAATTGGAACTACTAACACAGGAAAAGAAATATGATGTTATTGGAATCACTGAAACTTGGTGGGACAATACACATGATTGGAATACAAGACTAGAAGGATACAACTTATTTGCAAGAAACAGACTTGATAAACGAGGAGGGGGTGTCGCATTGTATGTTAGAAACGCGTATATCTGCACAGAGATTGAAGCTTCAGAGACTGGGAGTTCTGTGGAAACTGTTTGGGTAAGAATACAAGGACAGAACAATGGAAAGGACACGATTGTAGGCATTTACTACAGGCCGCCTGTGCAAGCTGAAGATATGGATGAACTCTTTATGCATCAAATGGCCAAGTTCTCCAAAAAATATGACATAGTTGTCATGGGAGATTTCAACTATCCAGACATTTGTTGGGAATCTCTCTCAGGCAAAACTAACAGGTCAAGGAAATTCTTATCCTCTCTTGCTGACAACTTTATCTTCCAAAAGGTAGGGGAGAAAACAAGGGGAACTGCTACCTTGGATCTAATCCTTATAAACAGGGAGGAAATGGTTGAGGAGGTAAAAGTGGCTGGAACCCTAGGAGGTAGCGACCATGCTATTTTAGAATTTTGGATAACTAGAGGTGGAAGACCTGTGAAGACTCAGACGTCAAGGTTAGATTTCAGAAAGGCAGATTTTAAGGGATTCAGAAAGATAATTGGAGGGATCCAATGGCTGGGTATCCTTAAAGACAAAAATGTCCAGGAAGGATGGGAAATCTTGAAAAATGAAATTCTCAAAGCACAGTTGTTAACAATTCCGAAAAGAGGGAAGAATAGGAGGCATTTAAGGAAACCAGGATGGGTGAACACAGAACTTAAGCACATGCTAAAATGGAAGAAAAAAAATGTTTATAAAATGGAAAGAGGGAGGCATATCTAAAGAAGAATATAATGCTGTCTGCAGAACCTGCAGGGCACAAATCAGATTATCTAAACCTGAAAATGAATTGAGGCTTGCAAGAGATGTCAAAAGCAATAATAAAGGATTTTGGGGATATGTCAAAAGTAAAAGAAAAGTCAAAGATGCTATAGGATTTTTACAGGATGAAAATGATGAAATGGTAAGACAGGATGTTGAGAAGGCTGAACTTTTAAATTCCTATTTTGCATCTGTTTTCTCTCAGAAAGGAAATGTAACACCAACTGTTATTCACTGTCCTATTAAGGGAATAGAAGAATCCAGGATATCTATAAACAGAAAGATAGTGAGGAAACACTTAGCTAACCTAAATGAATTCAAGTCTCCAGGTCCAGATGAATTACACCCCAGAGTACTGAAGGAGATAGCAGAAGAAATTTTTGAACCCCTCTCCATAATCTTTGAAAATTCTTGGAGAACAGGAGAAGTGCCAGAAGACTGGAGAAGAGCAAATGTTGTTCCTATCTTCAAAAAGGGGAAGAAGGTGGACCCAGGCAACTATAGGCCGGTGAGTCTGACTTCTATACCAGGAAAGATCTTTGAACAAATTATTAAACAACATGTATGTCAATACCTGGATAAGAATGAAGTGATCAAACAGAGTCAGCATGGGTTTGTAACTAATAAGTCATGTCAGACTAACTTAATTTCCTTCTATGACGGTATCACTGTTTGGGTGGATCAAGGAAATGCTGTAGATATAGTATATCTTGACTTCAGCAAAGCATTTGACAAAGTCTCTCATACAATCCTTATTGAAAAAATGACTAAGTATGAAATGGACAAGGCAACTGTTAGGTGGATTCATAACTGGCTTAGTGATCGGACCCAAAGAGTGGTCGTAAATGGCTGCACATCCAGTTGGAAGAATGTCTCAAGTGGGGTATCACAGGGCTCTGTCCTGGGCCCTGTATTGTTCAACATCTTTATCAACGATTTAGATGAAGGAATTGAGGGTAAACTGATTAAATTTGCTGATGACACAAAGCTAGGAGGGATAGCTAATACTAGAGAAGAGAGAGAGAGGATTCAAAAAGATTTAAATAAACTGGAGAAGTGGGCAGCAACTAACAGAATGGTTTTTAACAGGGAGAAATGCAAAGTACTACATCTGGGCAATAAAAATGAAAAAAGCATATATAGAATGGGAGGAATAGGGCTAAGTGACAGCACATGTGAAAAAGACTTGGGTATACTAATAGATCACAGACTGAATATGAGTCAACAGTGTGATGCAGCAGCAAAAAAGGCAAATGCAATTCTAGGATGTATTAACAGAAGCATACAGTCTAGATCACGTGAAGTCATTATTTCCCTCTACTCCTCTTTGGTCAGACCTCATCTGGAATATTGTGTCCAGTTTTGGGCACCACATTTTAAAAAAGACATCAACAAACTGGAGCAAGTTCAGAAAAGAGCGACCAGAATGGTGACCTGTCTGCAAACCCTGTCTTATGAGGAAAGGTTGCAGGATTTGGGAATGTTTAGTTTGCAAAAGAGAAGACTGAGAGGAGACTTAATAGCTGTCTACAAATATCTAAAGGGCTGTCACATTGTAGAAGGATCAACTTTATTCTCATTTGCACAAGGAAAGACTAGAAGCAATGGGATGAAACTGAATGGGAGGAGACACAGATTAGATATTAGAAAAAACTTTTTGACAGTTAGAGTGATCAATGAGTGGAACAGGCTGCCACGAGAAGTGGTGAGTTCTCCTTCAATGGAAGTCTTCAAACAGAGGCTGGACAGACATCTGACTGGGATGATTTAGCGAATCCTGCTTTGAGCAGGGGGTTGGACCAGATGGCCCAGGAGGTCCCTTCCAACTCTACGATTCTATGATTCTATGATTCTATGATTCTAAGATTCTAGCAAATCCCAATTACTCTTTAAATTCATATTGTTTGGATTTGATTCCTCATTTCTATCCGTTTTTAAAGCATATACCTCTAGATTTAAGTTTCCATGATTCTTAGGTAAAAGATTGACATAAACTGCACACTAATTGTGGTTGTGCCTCAGATTATGGCTTTCAAAGTGTGTTGTGAGCAAATCACGAATTTATATGTACTTTAAAATGATTCTATTAAAAAGATTACTTACAAAAAAACATACATTTGCATGAATGATAGTATATTGAGTACCTTGGAAGGGGATGACATAAAAACTAATTTTCTTAAATGAAATACACTAGTTCGTAAAAATAATAAAACAGGGAAACCATACATCCATAATTTGTATTGCTTGTACCGAGCAATAAAATAAATGGTATAAATAATGTTTGTTTTATAGTAAAAAAAATAAGGATAAAACATAAAAAACAATGGAGGCATTGCAGTATTTTCTTCATTCTGTTTGGCCATGTTGACAGAAAAAATAAATATGTTATGGCTATTTCAAGTTGGCCACACACAAACGAAAATATTACTGCAGTCCTTAAGACCAAAACTGGTATTCTTAATAAGGGGTAAACATAGAAATGCATGACTTTGTGTGATTTACATTGCAGGAGCTGATGCATCAGCAGTGTAAAGAAATCTGCAAGTCACCCTGATATTCATCACCAATACTGGGTATCAGTGTCATGGCAGGTTTACCTATACTATAATGCACAGAGTTAGGCAAAGGGGAGCCAGTTGTCGATCAATATGACACTTCATTGATTTTTTAAATTTATTTATTTGATTTGCTTATTTATAACCTTCATATTCCACAACGCTTTACAGACATTGTTATCATTGTCCATATTTTGGCTCACAATCTAAATTCCCTATTAGTAAATCTTTAGAGTGTGAGAGGAAACCAGAGTACCTGGAGGAAACCCACCCAAACACAAGGAGAACATTTTAACACCTTGCAGATATTGTCCTTGGTGGGATTTGAAACCAGGACTCAACGCTGCAAAGTAATAGTGCTAACCAATGAGCCACCATGGAGCAGAGCAGAAGATAAGGAATTGCTTATGACAAAAAAAGATGGTGTGGGAATTGCCTCCAGGAATGATTCTTTGGCCACTCTGAGGTGGGACAGATTGGCGCAAGACAGAACATGCATGTATTTAACAACTACCTGCCAATAAGTGCTGGGCCCCACAGAAGAAAAAAAAATCCTTGATATCCTTAAGTCTAGTTTGTGTTGGGGCCTTAAACAACGTTTCCTGTTTGATTTGAAAAATTGTTTCATTTCCTACTACGTAAAGAAAAAAAGCCCTTCTGTGTTTAGTAGTACTGCTAAATATTATTCAAGTACATAGGGCTGAGCTGCAATAAATAAAGTCCATGTATGCTAGTGGCACAGTTTATGGGGGAAACTCTTTTTTTCTAATTTCATTCAACAGAAATAACAGCAAGATTTATGCATTAAAATTTTCTCTGTCTTAAATCATTGTATCATAGAATATGTAGATAAAATAGTGTTTTATTATAGCTACTTTACTCTTTAGCAATGTTCATCTGTTTTTCAAATCGTGACATTTTATCCTTACTATAGATAGAAAAAAATCTGCACTGAAAACATCTGGATTGCGTATTACAACAATGCCATTATTTTAGTAATGTTGTATAATTTCCTAAAGTACGGAACGTTTAACCAATGGTAATGGAGTGAGCAAGCAATAATTTTAAAGTGCTTTGATCATTACTTTTCTTCCAGTTGATTATAGAAATCTTTTAGGAAGCTCACAAAGAATTTTTAATTTTGAATCTCTTTATGCCTTCATCCTGGTGATGACATTAATTTCCTGTATTGCGTGTGAAAGGAAGCCTAGTTTTGTCCTTAGATGAAACTTGTCATGTCTTTTGTACACGCAGATGGGATTTATTAATTCAAAAACCCACATTTCTGCGCCATGTAAGAAAAACTACTACGAAATTTAAAGTTTCATGTCTAAAACTAGAATCAAGTACTTTAACTAAAAGCATCTGAAAAGATAGATAAGTATTTCTAAAGAACGATATGGAAAGCCACATAATTTTATGGCGGCATGTGCAGCCAGTCACAAGCTCTGAACATGTGCAATTGAAAATGTAAATGTTCATACCCCAATTTAAAGAGTAAGTGATCCGAAGATTAATCCTTTATTATGCTAATTTTGTGTTTTTGTCTCCTTTCAACAAAAAAAAGACATTCGTAAATTGTTAGTCTGGTATAATCTCAATGTTCACTTAGGCTTTTACTGAGATAATTTCATTTCTATGTTTATTACGCTGTCTAGTTCCTACCAATTAAACATAGTTGATTTTGCCGTGTCCTTATATCAGTATGTTTTATTTGTAGTTTTAGAAGGGGTATATGTTAAATTGTACTACACGTACAATTTATTTGCTATGACTCCAATAATTCTGTCAACATGGCCAAACAGAATGAAGTAAATACTGCAATGCCTCCATTGTTTTTTATGTTTTATCCTTATGTTTTTTACTATAAAGCAAACATTATTTATACCATTTATTTTACTGCTTGGTACAAGCAATACAAATTATGTATGGTTTCCCTGTTTTATTATTTTTACAAAATAGTGTATTTCATTTAAGAAAAATTAAATCGCTTTTCAAATGGATTACATATGGATTGCCATACGGAAAACATTGCTGCGATTCTATGGCGAGAGAATCGGACCGATTTCTCATGCGTTGTGTCTGACTCCGGACTAGCAAGATGTTCTGTACCTAGCTCCTGTACAGTACACCATGCTGCACTGCGTCTGCTGATACATTACAAGGCATCAATGTAGTGGTAACATTTGGAGGTGACTACAGAGATCATGGAATATCAAATCTGGGGGAGCAGGGTTGGACAAGAAATTCAAATACTGTATTTATTTAATACGCAAATCCACCATCTCAGGCATTGCTCCGAGATTTGGTCCCAACTGCATCAATTGGTAATGCCTGAACCCAAAAACAAGACTGGCTGTGGATAGCCCATGGCTTTGAGGAGACGTGCCAGTTTCCAAACTGCATTGGATACCTGGATGGGAAGCATGTCTCTACTGCAAATGATGGCGATGATAATGCCGATGGAAATAATGTCATGGCTGCTACACATGTACATTATCCACATCATCAGCCCTCTGGACGTAAAGTGCAGGATGTGTTTACTAATTATTTTGTTTCACTGGAGGGATATACTCCATGGCAAAACAATGCAGCCTCTGTGTTATGAATTGTTTTTTTATTTGTGAAAACTAAAATTATGTTAATGTTTGAAGTGTGTGATGTGTTGTGCTTTGCTAATAATGTGAAAATCCTAATAGGAAACACATCATCTATATAACGTAAACATAAAAAAACACACACATTGAATTAACTTAGTTTACTTACAAAATGTGTGACAAAACAAACAACCATATTAACATCATAGGGCATATTGGCCCACTATTACAGGGCCACCAACAAGTTTTAACCACGACCAAAATTTTACTCATTACACTTACAGTCACAAATCATGGTAAGTAGATGCAGCAGATGACGGGAGGTTAGCCTGAGTGGTTTGGCTACTTTGTGTAGCTAACTGAGTGTGAGCCTCAGAAGTGGCTGAAGCTTCATGACAGAGCAAGGAAGTGACCTTTTGTGTAACATGGTGGTACTGAGCACTTCGGTATGTATTGACATAATCCTGGGTATTGGCAGGGCCCATTTGTGTATACTCCCCAGAATGGCCATGTCGAGCATACCCATGTAGTGACCACTCTCCTACACTGGGTATGTTCAAGTAGCCATATTGGGGATTTGCAGTTGTAGCCATAAAATGCCCATGTTGTGGCCGGTGTTGGATTGGGCCTTCATGTGGCTCTGGTGAAGGACTCTGTGTAGGAGGGGGTTCACTGACTCATCTTGCATGCTCCTCGGATATTCCAGGCATTTGGAGTTGGTTTTATCTGGAGAGTTGCCATCTTTCAAGGTATGCCAAGGCTCGAGTTGGGTTATTGGGTAGGGTGTATGCATCAATTACAATTTAGAGTTCACTTCTGGCCCCCAGCCTCACCTCACAGGGAATTGTTCTCAGATAGCACACAAGATTCTGTGCCTAGGCCTCCTCACAGCCATCATTGGCAGTGCATGACAGGTAGTCCAATACCCCAGTGTCCACTTGTCATTTTGTATAAGTGGTGGCAAGCTCCCTCCTGCGACGACCACAGCGTGGGATTACTGAAGGCTGGGGTGACATATCAAGCGGTAGTGTTGGACTTCTACTGTGCCCATGGTCCTCCTCTTCTTGAGTTGCCTCCTGTCCTGTAGAAGGCCGTGCAGGTGGTGGTAGTTGGTTGCTTGTTGATGGTTGTGAAGATGGTCAAGACACTTCTTCACCTTCACCAACAGGGTTGACGAGGACCTCAGAGTCCAATGCAATCTCCCACTCAGTAATGTTTGAGTCAGTTCTATTTCTCAGCATAAAATATAACAAGAAAAACATATTAATATTGTACCGTAACGCCACGTGTCAAATGTGTAGTGATGCAAGCACTTATGGACGGAGATCCAATGCAGGAGCCAGAAAATTTAAGTAATCATAGTACAGATATTTTGGCTTCTTTGTGCCCTCTGCCCCACCCCTGGCCCGGTGCTACCGCTCACGCCAGTACTGGTCCCGACAGGAGCGACACCGTCTAGTCACATCACACACTGCAAATTAACACATGAAATGTTTTACATTTGGATCACAGTGTTTGCATAGGCAAATATAGGTTACAGGCTAATGTGGCATGCTACTTGACAAGTGAAAGTGGGAAACAGGCAGGATAGTAATCATAACATCACATATGGTGATGTTAGGTTCACTTGTTGATTCATTTAAACTATTTTACTGTCTATTTTTTATGATTGTACTTACTAATTTTCTGCTGCACCTCACGTGGACTTTCATCATAAGTAGTAAACATTTGGCTGCAGATCCGCATCCATGCTGCATCCTTGCGACCATGGTCAGAATAATGTGCATCATGTTGATCCCAAATTTCTGGTCTCTCCTGCACCAGAACGATTAACATCTCCACATTAATGTGTCTGGCCATCTTGCTGGACTCCATGGAGTGAGGTGGGGCTTGCCAGCATAATTAGCATGCTAAATTAGCATGCTAAAACTTCCTGAATAATGGCTGAGGCAATTTCCTGTCACCTTGCAAATGCTTGCATATTTCTCACAAGTCACAATGATAATCCATATGGTGTGCAATTGGCAAGATTCGGCCAACATACTTGGAAAACCGCAGCATGCTGTGATTTCTCTCGCATATACAATATTGCCGAGAAAAAAATGGTTATGTGAGCTTCCCTATAGATTAACATTGATCCGAGTGCTATGCAATGTTTTCTCGCATAGCACCCGTACTTATTATACGGTAGTGTGACTCTGGCCTTATTCTGAGTGACCGAAAAAATGGACAAGTGCCATGTGAGTGTCATGCAAGTATCAAGTGAGTGTCATGTCATTTCTGTGAGATATTTAAAAGGAACATCCGTATGACATGCGCATTAGGGATGAGCGAGTATACTCGCTAGGATTCGGTACTCGGCAAGTAATGCGGTACTCAGGGTACTCGAATCCTGGTGAGTATTTCACTACTCGCCTCACAATATTCGGCACAGCCTGCACAGTCCCCACACAGCCCAGCACAGTCCCCGCACAGTCCCCACACAGCCCAGCACAGTCTCGCACAGCCCTGCCACAGTCCTGCACAGTCCCACACAGTACCTGCACAGCCCAGCACAGTTCCGCACAGCCCTGCACATTCCCCGCACAGCCCAGCACAGTCCCACACAGCCCTGCACAGTCCCGCACAGAACCTGCACAGCCCAGCACAGTCTCGCACAGTCCCGCACAGCCCTGCACAGTCGCGCACAGTACCTACACAGCCCTGCACAGTCCTGCACAGTCCTGCACAGCCCAGCACAGTCCTGCACAGCCCAGCACAGTCCCGCACAGCCCTGCACAGTCCCGCACAGCCCTGCACAGTCCTACACAGCCCAGCACAGTCCCGCACAGCCCTGCACAGTCCTGCACAGCCCGGCACAGTCCCAGCACAGTACCTGCACAGCCCAGCACAGTACCGCACAGGCCAGCACAGTCCCGCACAGCCCGGCCCAGCCCAGCACACACACAGCCCATTTCTCGCATTTTCCCATTGACTTACATTGGACTCGCTACTCGTTACGAGTACCCGAGTATTAGGAGGTACTCGTAACGAGTACAGCGAGTCTGAGTATTTCACTACTCGCTCATCCCTAATGCTCATGCAATCCGCACACAATACAATTTCAACATGAGCTTTTATACAGAACAGTTCTCTGTGCATCACACATTGTTTTATAATGAAATACTTTTCAAAACACAGACACATAGATAAAGGTAAATATATATATTGGTAAAGACGGGTCACAGTTGAAACGTCGCCACTTGAGGATCACTTTTTTCACATTTAATTTGGAGTGCTGCCTATTTTTTTTTTATCTTTTTATTTTATTAACTCTGTTATTTGGACACTGCTGAATAGGTTTTGCACCAATTATATAAGTTTGGTAGTGCTGCCCTTTATATATATATATATATATATATACATATATACATATATATATATATACATATATACATATATATATATATATATATATATATATAAAGCTCAAAGTGTGTATGTATGTATCTATGTATCTATGTATGTGTGTATGTATGTGTGTATGTCCGGGATAGGCATCCGCACCGTCGCAGCTACAGTCACAAAATTTGGCGCAGTCGCACGTCTGGACCCCGAGAGCATCCTAAGCTATGTTGTGAGGCGAAATCTTAACCCCGCGCATACCAATTTACCAAACAATTTTGCCCCTATCTACATACTGGGGAAAAAGTGTGTGCCTGTCAAGCCCCGCCCCTCATTATGATGTCATAATGGTTGCCATGGCGATGCTGATGTCATCATAGATTGCAAGCCCCGCTGCTTATTATGATGTCATAATGGTTGACTATGGGATGGAGGATGTGTGATGGGTAAATGGGCACTGGACTATGGGATGGTGGATATGTATGATGGGTATATGGGCACGGGACTATGGGATGGAGGATATGTATGATGGGTATATGGGCATGGGACTATGAGATGGAGGATGTGTGATGGGTATATGGGCACGGGACTATGGGATGGCGGATATGTATGATGGGTATATGGGCAAGGGACTATGGGATGGAGGATATGTATGATGGGTATATGGGCATGGGACTATGGGATGGAGGATATGTATGATGGGTATATGGGCACGGGACTATGGGATGGCAGCTATGTATGATGGGTATATGGGCACGGGACTATGGGATGGAGGATATGCATGATGGGTATATGGGCATGGGACTATGAGATGAAGAATGTGTGATGGGTATATGAACACTCGACTATGGGATGGCGAATATGTATGATGGGTTTATGGGCATGGGACTATGGGATGGAGGATATGTATGATGGGCATATGGGCATGGGCCTATGGGATGGAGGATGTGTGATGGGTATATGGGCATGGGACTATGGGATGGCGGATATGTATATGGGCACGGGACTATGGGATGGAGGATGTGTGATGGGTATATGGGCACTGGACTATGGGATGGAGGATATGTATGATGGGTATATGGGCACGGGACTATGGGATGGTGGATATGTATGATGGGTATATGGGCATGGGACTATGAGATGAAGGACATGTGATGGGTATATGGGCACTTGACTATGGGATGGCGGATATGTATGATGGGTATATGGGCACGGGACTATGGGATAGAGGATATGTATGATGGGTATATGGGCATGGGACTATGGGATGGAGGATATGTATGATGGGTATATGGGCACGGGCCTATGGGATGGAGAATGTGTGATGGGTATATGGGCACGGGACTATGGGATGGAGGATATGTATGACGGGTATATGGGCACGGGACTATGGGATGGCGGATATGTATGATGGGTATATGGGCACGGGACTATGGGATGGAGGATATGTATGATGGGTATATGGGCATGGGACTGTGAGATGAAGGATGTGTGATGGGTATATGGGCACTCGACTATGGGATGGCGAATATGTATGATGGGTATATGGACATGGGACTATGGTATGGAGAATATGTATGATGGGTATATGGGCATGGGACTATGGGACGGATGATATGTATGTTGGGTATATGGGAACGGGACTATGGGATGGAGGATAATTATAATTTGCTATAACTAACCACAGTTAGTTGATATGCCCGGGCAGCGCCGGGCTCTTCAGCTAGTATTATATATATATATATATATATATATATATTTATGAATATTAGGTAGATAGAATAAAATCTGGATAATAATCTGCCGCATACAGTGAAATCACAGGGTGAAAGATTAGAATATAATAGATAGAAAAGATAAATACACATAGAATAGATGTGTATATATACTGCTCAAAAAATAAAGAGAACACTATTCCATTTGCAACAGGCTGCTTGTGTTCCCTTTATTTTTTGAGCAGTATATATATAAATATTATATAAATCCATCTGGACCGTGAAGAAGGCGGGTTCTACCGCTGAAACGCGTAGTCCTATCTGCACGACTTTCCTGCGTTATTGCTGTTTTGAACTGCTTGG
Organism: Dendrobates tinctorius; assembly: GCF_039654945.1. Taxonomy (NCBI): domain Eukaryota; kingdom Metazoa; phylum Chordata; class Amphibia; order Anura; family Dendrobatidae; genus Dendrobates; species Dendrobates tinctorius. Next base: position 6,140,575 of record NW_027361694.1, read on the forward strand.
ACCATTGCATTTTAATGGATTTATGAATAAAAAGAAAAAATTTTTAACAGCATCCTGGATTGCTCACGTTATTGCTGGACTTTGCTTTGTCGTTGTTCATATATATATACACTCACTGGCCACTTTATTAGGTACACCATGCTAGTAAGGGGTTGGACCCCCTTTTGCCTTCAGAACTGCCTCAATTCTTCGTGGCAGAGATTCAACAAGGTGCTGGAAGCATTCCTCAGAGATTTTGGACCATATTGACATGATGGCATAACACAGTTGGCGCAGATTTGTCGGCTGCACATCCCTGATGCGAATCTCCCGTTCCACCACATCCCAAAGATGCTCTATTGGATTGAGATCTGGTGACTGAGGAGGCCATTTGAGTACAGTAAACTCATTGTCATGTTCAAGAAACCAATCTGAGATGATTCGAGCTTTATGACATGGCGCATTATCCTGCTGAAAGTAGCCATCAGATGTTGGGTACATTGTGGTCATAAAGGGATGGACATGGTCAGCAACAATACTCAGGTAGGCTGTGGCGTTGCAACGATGCTCAATTGGTACCAAGGGGCCCAAAGAGTGCCCAGAAAAAATTCCCCACACCATGACACCACCACCACCAGCCTGAACCGTTGATACAAGGCAGGATGGATCCATGCTTTCATGTTGTTTACGCCAAATTCTGACCCTACCATCCGAATGTCGCAGCAGAAATCGAGACTCATCAGACCAGGCAACGTTTTTCCAATCTTCTACTGTCCAATTTCGATGAGCTTGTGCAAATTGTAGCCTCAGTTTCCTGTTCTTAGCTGAGAGGAGTGGTACCCAGTGTGGTCTTCTGCTGCTGTAGCCCATCTGCCTCAAAGTTCGATGCACTGTGCGTTCAGAGATGCTCTTCTGCCTACCTTGGTTGTAACGGGTGGCAATTTGAGTCACTGTTGCCTTTCTATCAGCTCGAACCAGTCTGCCCATTCTCCTCTGACCTCTGGCATCAACAAGGCATTTCCGGCCACAGAACTGCCGCTCACTGGATTTTTTTTCTTTTTCGGACCATTCTCTGTAAACCCTAGAGATGGTTGTGCGTGAAAATCCCAGTAGATCAGCAGTTTCTGAAATTCTCAGACCAGCCCTTCTGGCACCAACAATCATGCCACGTTCAAAGGCACTCAAATCACCTTTCTTCCCCATACTGATGCTCGGTTTGAACTGCAGGAGATTGTCTTGACCATGTCTACATGCCTAAATGCACTGAGTTGCCGCCATGTGATTGGCTGATTAGAAATTAAGTCTTAACACACAGTTGGACAGGTGTACCTAATAAAGTGGCCAGTGAGTGTATATTATATATATATATATATATATATATATATATATATATATATATATATATATATACTAGCTGAAGAGCCCGGCATTGCCTTGGCATAGTAACCAACTGTGGTTAGTTAGAACAAATTATAATGATTATATTGCACATAAAACCATTTCACATCATATATTCAACACTACAGATTTGCAACACAAATTAACTAAACTCAGTTCCGACTCTTGCATAGACCACATAAAGTTGACCATGAGAAAAGCATGGAGATTGCAAATCGATCCCTACTACTTTCAAGGACTGTCCCTGAGCATTGTTAATGGACATTGCAAATAGCAGTTGGACTGGAAACTGGTGGCGTTTAAAATCAAAAATCAAATCAGATGAATGAGTGGAATTCTTGGAATGAAAATGTCCTCTCCTTTGGCACATCCTGTTTCTGAGCTGTGTATCTAACCCTATCCTATGTGATAATGTCTGCTGAGCCATGTATCTAATCCTATCCTGTGTGATACCGTCTGCTGAGCCGTGTATCTAACCCTATCCTGTGTGATACTGACTGCTGAGCTGTGTACCTAATCCTATCATGTGTGTTGCTGTCTGCACAGCCGTGTATCTAATCCTATCCTGTGTGATACTGACTACTGAGCCATGTATCAAATCCTATTCTGTGTGATACTGTCTGCTGAGCCGTGTATCTAATACTATTCTGTGTGATACTGTGTACTGAGCTGTGTATCTAATCCTATCCTGTGTGATACTATCTGCTGAGCCGTGTATCTATTCCTATCCTGTGTGATACTGACTGCTGAGCTGTGTATCTAATCCTATCCTGTGTGATACAGACTGCTGAGCTGTGTATCTAATCCTCTCCTGTGTGATAATGAATGCTGAGCTGTGTATCTAATCCTATCCTGTGTGATACTGACTGCTGAGCCGTGTATCTAATCCTATCCTGTGTGATACTGGTTATTTCCAGCTTTACAGAAGGACGATAACACCATAGAAATGAGAAGAATAGGCCAAATTGTTTGGTGAATTGGAACGCACGGGGTTAAAATTTCACCTCATAACATAGCCTATGACGCTCTCGGGGTCCAGACGTGTGACTGTGCAAAATTTTATGGCTGTAGCTGAAACAGTGCAGATGCCAATCCCGGACATACACACATACATACATACAAACATACACACACATTCAGCTTTATATATATATATATATATATATATATATATATATATATATATATATATATATGGTAGATTGTTGACTAAAGTTCAATTTTGGTTTCATCTGACCAGAGCACCTTCTTCCACATGTTTGCTGTGTCTCCAAGGTGGCTTGTTGCAAACTTTAAACAACGCTTTTTATGGATATCTTTGAGAAATGGCTTTCTTCCTGCCACTCTTCCATAAAGGCCAGATTTGTGCAGTGTACGAATGATTGTTGTCCTATGGACAGACTGTCCCACCTCAGCTGTAGATCTCTGCAGTTCATCCAGAGTGATTATGGGCCTCTTGGCTGCATGTCTGATCAGTCTTCTCCTTGTTTGAGGTGAAAGTTTAGAGGGATGGCCGGATCTTGGTAGATTTGCAGTGGTATGATACTCTTTCCATTTCAATATGATCACTTGCACAGTGCTCCTTGGGATGTTTAAAGTTTTGGAAATAGCTTTATATCCAAATCCAGCTTTAAACTTCTCCACAACAGTATCACGGACCTGCCTGTTGTGTTCCTTGGTCTTCATGATGCTCTCTGTGTTTTAAACAGAACCCTGAGACTATCACAGAGCAGGTGCATTTATACGGAGACTTGATTGCACACAGGTGGATTATATTTATCATCATTAGTCATTTAGGACAACACTGTATCATTCAGAGATCCACAATGAACTTCTGGAGGGAGTTTGCTGCACTGAAAGAAAAAAGACCGAATAATATTGCACGGCCCACTTTTCCGTTTTTGAGTTTCCACAAAAATTTTAAATAAGCAATAACCAATAAATTTCATTCAACTTCACAATTGTGTCCCACTTGTTTTTGATTCTTCACCAAAAATTTTCATTTGGTTTCTTTATGTTTGAAGCATGATAGTGGGAAAAGGTTGAAAAGTTCCAGGGGGCCAAATACTTTCGCAAGGCACTGTAACTGAGGATGTAGTCATTTTAAGTTGCTTTCATATAATGTATCCAAATTCAATGTTTAACCTTGTATTTTCCATTAGCCATTCATTAGCTATAATTATGATACTGTAACGTGATTTAAGGAATGCTGAACAGATGTTTCATTTTCCATGATTTGAATCCTACCTGTCGACATTTCTTATTATTATTTCTTACAAAATACCACTGCTGAATAAAAGGGAAAGAAAGGTCAACTTAGAATCTCCTACAGTTTGGAACAATGAATGCGATCAGCATTAAAATGAAAACGCTGCATGCTCGCAATTCAATAAAATAAGTGCATCATGGAGGGAATGTCATTTACAAAAAGAAATCAAAAGGAGAAACAGCTTTTTACAACCATGTAGTGAATTCAGAATAACCCATTCACATTAATAATACTTTGATTTAATGTGCCATGTAATTAAATTCTACCTTTGTCATTCACAAATTATATATAAAGCTCAAATTGATTCCAATTTATTTATTTATATTTAGCCTTTCTTTAATTCCAATACAATAAAAAAAACTTTATATCATTAATTCTGTCATTAATGCTTGGAGAACTAAAATGTAATGTCTAAGCATATATTTTACATTTTTGTATATGCATTCTGAATGATTTTTAGACAAATGTTGTTAATTCCTGTCTCATATTGTCTTTAAGGGTGTGTGCACATGTTGCGGATTCTGCTGCGGATCCATAGTCGATTTGGCCCTGCGGATCCACAGCCATTTCTGCTGCATTGTACAGTACCGTTATAGTCTATGTAAATTGAAAAAAACAGTGCACATGGTGTGGAATTTTCTGCCGATTTAAATCTGTAGCATGTCAATACTTTATGCGGATTCCGCAGCGGTTTGGCACCTGCTCTATGACAGGTGTCAAACCGCAGGGGAAAGCCGCAAGCTAATTCGCAATAAATCTGCAGAAAACCCGCAGGTCTTTTGACCTGTTGATTTACCTGCGGATTTAGACAAATTTGCGGGGAAAATCCCACAGCGGAATCCGCAACGTGTGCACACACCCTAATAGAGGCGTATCAAGGGCTGCTATCATTATTTTTTGATGCATGCAAATACTCTACATAGATAAAAGTGAATTCCTTTGAGTGGAATTGAATTGTACCTGAATTTTACAAAAATTCAGTAATCTCCAGATTATAGGTATTTTTTCCAAATTCCTCCATGCGAATTCAGCAAAATTATGTACATCATTTTCTTCAACCAGAGAGGGACAGGAAAATTATTTTAAAAAAGGATAATACTCACCTTACCACTCCCTGGAGCCTACCATAAACCTTTAATTTTCTTCTTTACTTGTCATTCACATTATCTTTGGCCTTATTCATTTTAGGCCTTGTCTTCTATGTCTAGTAGGTCTTGAAATGATTTCAATGCTTGTCATACGTTATGATGAAATGATGCAGCGAAGCGTGACGCCCAAGTTAAGACTAAGCATGGACAAATCACATACATCAAGAGGAAGTGAGAGCAATGTAATACTGCAATTTTTTTTTAACATTGAAATTTTACACGACTTTCATTGTGCTACAGTTCGGCCTCAAAGCCCTAAAAAAAAAAATTGTTAAAAAAATCACATTGCTATATTTATACTGCAGTCTTATACGTCCATCTTAACATAGTATAACTTAGTTAGCAAGGCCGAAAAAAGACATTTGTCTATCCAGTTCAGCCTATATTCTGTCAGAATAAATACGCAGATCTACGTCCTTCTAAAGAACCTAATAACTGTAAGATACAATATTGTTACGCTCCAGGAAGACATCCAGGCCTCTCTTGAACCCCTAAACTGAGTTCACCATCACCACCTCTTCAGGCAAGGAATTCCAGATTCTCACTGCCCTAACAGTAATGAATCCTCTTCTATGTTGGTGGAAGAACCTTCCGTCCTCAAGAAGCAGAGAATGCCTCCTTGTGACCATCACCTTCCTTGGTATAAACAGATCTTAAGTGAGCAATTTTTTCTGGCATTGTACAGTACTACTACAATTTTTTTCAGCAGTGACATATTGTACGGCATTTATTGTGCTGGAGTTGAGCCTCAAAACACACAAAAAAACTTTGGTTACAAATAGCATTGCTATATTGATACAACAGTCTTATATATCCATCTGTAGTGGTCAAATTTTGTTGGCACTGTAATACTGTCTGCACATTTCATTTTCTCTACAAGGATATATCATACGTTATTAAAAATTGGCAATGGGCATGGTAAGGGACAATGAAGTGGACATGATGCTGATTGGTGCGTCGAGGGCGTGGACATGAGCACAAAAAACATGCAGATCATGTCGATCTAGCTACCTGTCCCACTTTGTAGTGAGGTGAAGAACACTACTCTTGAAGCCAGACCAGTGTGAAATTGTTTTTGATGGATAGCAGATAATTCTTCGATTCATTTGCCAGCATCACCCTGCTACCAAACGGTCCAGTCTAAGTAGTCATGATTATGAACCACATAATCCTCACCCTGATTCACCTACCATGCCAAGTTCCCAAGACAAGTGATACCACACTTGGACAATTCGAAGAGCTGTTCACTTTTCCATTTATAGATTTTGGCATTCATCCACTCAATTCTGACTTTTATTCCCCATTGACTTGCATTGGGGTCGGGTTTCAGACAAAACTTCAAGTTTTTTTGTCCTAGTCGGACCAGTTTCATCCGACTCAAATTTTGTTTCATTCGGGTTTCACGAAACCCGTTCTGATCAAAGTCGCTCAACTCTATTGCTTATATTATTGCTGGACTTCTACGTTAAGTGTTGTGCGCACTGTTGCTCATATTATTGCTGGACATCTACGTTAAGGGCCGTGTATACTCTTGCTTCATATTACTGTTGGACTTGTGCATATTAGCGGTCATGCCCCGCTATTAAGTTTGCTGAACATTTCTATATTGTGCTGTGAACTTTGTTACAATTGCAGGAAAATCTCTGTAAGTTTTTGTTTCACTTCTTGCTTTGTTAAATACACTTATTTGTCTCAGATTTGGTCACAGATTCTTTTTATCCCACGCAATCAGATTCCATAGTACCCACATAATTGTAACAGGATACTCAGGCCGAGTAAGGAATCTGCTGGGATAATGTCGACTGAGGCAAAGTTGGATTAGTTGTTCTCCATGATCAACTCTTTACAAGGGCACATAGAGGCTCTGCAAAGCAAGGTTGCTAACTGGGAAGCCCATTTTGAGTAGGCGCTTCAGGATTTAAGCAATCAAATAACAGCATGGGCGCCTCCACCTCCGGGGGAGCTACTGCCAACTAGCCCTCCCAAGTTACCGCCGTTTAGGTTTAAGGGAGAATACTACAAATTTTGTGGGTTTATTAATCAAGGCATTTTGTATTTTGATGTGCATACTGCCTACTTCCATACAGATCGATCCAAAATCTTATGCATAATCATGTTACTTACCTCACAAGCTCTCATGAGGGTGAATCCGCTAATCGCGACTCATGACTAGGGATGAGCGAGTAGGGAACTACTCGGACTCACTATACTCATACTGAGTATACCATAGTACTCGAGTATTTGGTACGAGTAGCGAGTCCAATGTTAGTCAATGGAAAATGCGAGTAATGCTCGACCCTGCAAAGCAGTCTAGGGGCTGAGGAAAAGGAAAAAAAATGTGTAAATGTTAAAAAGTATGCTGTAAACAAATGTATATAACATGGGGTCACCTGGTCAGGGGCTGCATGAGTTGTTTTTACACCACGACTTCACTAGAATGTACAAACACTATTTGAAGTCCTGTCGTTTTTTGCCAGCAGAGCGGGACTCGAACGCCACTTACGCAGTGCCAGTGATATATCAGAAGTGCCGTAAGAGCGAGTGATGATGGAGGCGATCTTCTGACAGCTAAGTGTGTAAGTGGTGTAAGGAGAGCTATCTGCCCTAGGGGCTGTGTGATGGTTAACGCAGGAAGAAGCCACCCATCATCATCATCACAAGGGATTCACAATTATAAAGCTTGGACTACTGTCCTTGTTGTTTCACTGCCACTGCCCAATGTGCAGGCATAGACATAGTGTCTTCAAAACATTAGCCCTAGGGGCTGTCTCATGGTTGACACAGGAAGGAGGCCTCAAAAGCCAGACAATTATGAAAGTAATTCACAATAATGTCCTCAGGACCAGGGAGGAAAAACTAAAGTGCTTAACATATATTCCCTTAAAAGCAATAATCTTTAATGAATTAATTGAGGTAAAAAAACACCTCCCAGTGCAATCAAAAATACACATAAAATTGTTAGACCAATAACCTGTCTGCCCCCTACGTTATCCTGCTATCCCTTCCTGACAGTGGAGGTTGGCACCCTATAGATACGATTATTTGGCGTCCCCACTCCAAGACGGTTGTCCCAGACTAGCCCTGAAAACCCTAATACACTATAGGTGGGAAAACAATGAGGAAATAAAAGAGATGAAAGGATAGTGCTTACTCTTAAGGCCCCGTCACAATAAGCGATATCGCTAGCAATATCGCTATAACGTCACTGGTTTTTCTGGTTTTGTGACGCAGCAGCAACATCGCTATGTGTGATACTTACCTCTGACCGGCTCCCCCGCTGATCATCGCTGATCGCGCTAGAACGGCCTGGGCCTTTTCTCGTCATCAGCTTCCTGCTAGGCTTTCTGCTGTGGAGACGAGCGATGGGTGGACGCCGGCGGGAGGACGTCTTCATCTCCTCGTCTGACAGGTAAGTAGCGACCGCCGACCGCTGCTATGTCGCTGGTGAGATCTGCCTGTTTGGCAGCTCACTAGCAACCACTTAGCGATGCACCAGCGATCCTGACCGGATCATATCATTGTCGGGATTGCTGGTGCACCGCTAAGTGTGACGGTACCTTTATACACTTAACAGATTACTGTATGCAGATATAGAGCCTCTTGTATATCTAATACATAACAATCTTGTCTTTTTTAGGCATAGTCACGCATAAACAAAAGATGCAGGTTTAATTGGCCTAGTACTATGTCAGATAAAACTGTCCCAGACTAGCCCTGATTAACCCTAATACACTATAGGATAACGTAAGGTGCAGACAGGTTATTGGTCTAACAATTTTGTATGGTCTTACCGTTGCGGAGAGGTGGCGCCAAATAATCATATCTATTACGGTGCCAATTATGAAAATAGACTACTAGCATGGTAGTTGCAGTGCCCAATGTGCAGGCATAGACATAGTGTCTTCAAAACATTAGTACAAGGGGCTGTATCATGGTTGATGAAGGAATCAGGGCAGGTCTGAAGGGCAAAACAATTATGAAGCTAGGACTACTAGCACAGTAGTTGCAGTGCCCAGTGTCCAGGCATAGCAATAGTGTCTCCAAAAATTAGCCCAAGGGGCTGTATCATAGTTGATGAAGGAAGCAAGGCAGGTCTGAAGGGCCAAACAACTATGAAGCTAGGACTACTACCAAAGTAGTTGCGGTGCTCAATGTCCAGTCATAGCCATAGTGTCTCCAAAAATTAGCCCAAGGGGTATGATACCATGGTTGATGAAGAAGGGTCTCACTCTCATCACAAGTGCCTCCGATGGGAAATGTTAATTAATGGAACATTGTTTTTAGCTTATTGACCTGTCCATGAGGCACATATGGCAGAAGCAGGATTTGAAAACATGTGTGGATGTGATCACCAGTTGTAAAAAAAAATAACGTTTTTGTTGACTTTAGGTTGGGATACTGTCATCTGGAGGGCTTAAATACTGTTGCAAAATCTAGTCCTTGTTAAATTTTATCAGAGTAAGCCTGTCTGCATTCTCTGTAGTCAACCGTGTGCGTGTATCTGTGATGATTGCTCCAGCGGAACTGAAAGCACACTCTGACATCACACTAGCAGCAGGGCAGGCCAGCATCTCCAAGGCATATAAGGAGAGGTCTGACCAACTATGTAGCTTGGATACCCAGTAATTAAATGGAACAGAAGCGTCAGGAAGGATGCAGGTATGGTCACTTAGATAGCCGTTGACCATCTCGTTCAACTTCTCCCTCCTTGACATTGTTACTGTTCCAGCTAGTCCTTGGTGATGAGATGGTTTTTTGAAGATGGCCCAGTTTGTGAACATTTTACCACAACTTCTTTTGGACCTGCTTGGCGTGTCTCTCCCCATTAATGCATGCTGTTGCACAGAGCTGGTACCTCTGCTAACAGCAGTGTCTGAGGGTGCTGTTGCCATCAAATGATCGACAACGGCCCTCTTGAAGGATTCAATTGAAAAACCCCTTGGTAACTGCAACAGAAGCGAAGGAAATTTGTCCTTGTACCGTGGGTCTAGAAAGGTGGCCAACCAGTTGCTATTGAAAATGTGGATTACGTGAGGATCTTGGCACAGACAGTCAGATATGAAGTGTGCCATGTGTGCCAAGCTGCAAAGAGGCAAATCTTCTGTGGCCCCAGAAGGAGGAACAATACCCATCCTCTCCTCACACTGAATCATCTCCTCCTCTCCAGCCCACCCTTGCTGGATAGACATGAAGCTGGGGTTGGGATTCCCCTCTGTAGCATGAGGTGTCCCCTCGGTACCACTGAAAAAGAAGTCCTCTCCCTCCTTGTTTTTATCATCATCTTTATCCCCCAATCATGCCTAATGATATTGGCTGGGCTTGGTAGGATCACTCATTGTGAAATCTTGCTCAATACCCAGCTGCTGGGCATGCAAAGATTCCATTTTTAGATTCTGCAGCGATTTTTTTCAGCAGACATAGCGTAGGGATGGTTACGCTGATAATAGCCTGATCACAGCTCATAAGCTTGGTGCAGTACTCAAAGTTAGCAAGCATCTCACAAATATCAGCGATCCACACCCACTCGACAGTTATGTGTTTTGGCTGAGTCTCAGTGTGACAGGCATGTTTAAGCTGGTATTTAGCAAGTGCCCTCTGCTGCTCACTTACCCTTGCCAATATATGATATGTTACGTTGCACTGTGTTAGCAGGTCGCAAATGAGTCGGTGGTTTGGCAAATTAAATTGCTTTTGAAGAGCTGCAAGACCGGCAACAGTGGTTGATGAATGGCGAAAATGGGCACAAATATAGCTCACCTTCTCAAGTAGGTACGGCAAGTCAGGGTATGTTTTTAAAAATTTCTGCACCACTAAGTTCAGCACGTGAGCCATGCATGGCATGTGTACCAGCTTCCCGAGCTGTAAAGCCACCACCAGTATACACCCATTGTTGCAGACAACCAGACCGGGTTGGAGTTGCAGTGGGGAGAGCCACTGATCGGTCTGTTGTTTTAGTTCTTGTCACAGCTCTGCTGCAATGTATGGTGTTTCACCTAAGCAGATCAGCTTCAGCAGAGCGTGTTGCCACTTTGCCAATGTGCTGCTGCACAGCTCCCAACTTGGAAGTGATGTGGAGGGTAATTCAGCATAGGATGATGAGGCGGAGGAGGAAGAGGGGAGACAGGACGTATATGATGAGGCGGAAACCCTGATTGAGGTTGGGCCCGCTATTCGTGGTGTGGGTAGGATATGTGATGGTCCAGTTTGAGACTTTGTCCCTCTACCAGGTTGAGCCAGTGTGCCGTGACAGAGATGTACCGTCCCTGGTCACAAGTACTTGTCCACATGTCTGTTGCAAGGTGGACCTTCCCAGTTACGGCGTTGGTGAGAGCATGCTTTAGATTGTTTAAGACGTGCTGGTGTAACGCAGGGACGGCACACCGGGAAAAATAGTGCCGGCTGGGAACCGAGTATCATGGGGCAGCCACAGCCAACAGATCATGGAAAGATTGTGTCCTCACAAGCCTAAATGGCAACATCTCAATGGCTAGCAACTTGGCAATGTGCGTGTTCAGTATTTGTGGGTGTTGGCTTGGTATTTACACCTCCTTTCATACATCTGGGGCACGGAAAATTGGACGCTTGGGTGGGACAAACAAGTGGATGAGCTTGTTGTGTCCTGTGTTTGTACAACCGCAGCTTGTGAGCAAGAGGTATGATGATCACCTGCTTCCTGCCCAGCAGATTGGGAAGGATGAATCACAGGTGACATGGCAGTGGTAGGACCCGCAGACACAGATTTGGTACCCTGTTGTTCCGCCCACCGATTAGGGTTTTCGCATACTGGTGGTATGTGTTTTCGCATACTGGTGGTGCTTTGGTTGCCTTTGCCCTGGCCTCTGCTCAGCTTCGTATGGCAGATGCTACAGATGACAATATTTGGTTCAGTCAGACTATCTGAAAAAAATTTCCAGACAGCGGCTGAACGCATCCTTGCCTCGACTTGGGGCACAGAGGGATTGCTCTTGGCAACAGTTGACACACTTCGCACTCTGCTCAAACCAGTAGCCCTTGGTGCATTTGTTGGTGCTATCTATCCACGTTCTTCATCTGTGCTGCTGTGCTGGCTATGTGTGCCAACGGTCTCATCAACGACCACCTCATCATCCATGTCATCCTCCTTCCATGTTGATATTCTCGACTGGCCAGATGGCAAATGTGTGTCATCATCATCAGCCTCTACCTCTTCACCCGGTAAATCACGTGGATGAAAGTGGCTTTCTTCTGGCCATGGGGTTTCAAATATTTTACCATCATCAATAGACGATACCTCCTGACGTTCCTCTTCAATGTCGCGCGGTGAGAGGCCAGAGGAAACGAAAGGAAATGGACCAAACAGATCCTCAGAGTGGCCAAAGTTGGGGTCAAATGTTTCCTGTGACTCCTGACAGGGTGATGAACTAGGAACAGGTTGAGAAAAAGATGACCCAGCGTTCTCTGTATAGACAGGAGACTGTTTTGTCATGGACGATTGGGTTCTGCTAGAATATTTCGTTGAGGCCTTAACAGCCATCCAAGACAGTTTCTGCTCATATTCTTCTGGCTTCCAGACCCGTTTACATTCCAGACCAGGAAATTTCACCAGGAACCTAGATGCATCAACCTTCTCCGGTCTCCCAGACTCTGTGCCTTGTTGGGCACCAATGACAACCCAACGTCCACGTCCCTGTCCCTTCACAACAACCTTTTTAGGAATTTTGGATTTTTATGCCATAGTTGCATATGTTCAGATTCAGATATTGGGGAACAAGGAGAAGTTAGTGCTTTGTGGAAGGTAGCACTACAGCCTAGTACTGCTTTGTGTTTTACAAACACCACTTCAACGGCACAAAAATATTTCCCTGAGGTTTAAGGCGAGATTAGGGGAGGTAGGTATCCTTCCGCACTGTATTCCTCCACCACTGTTAAAAAAAATAGTCCCTAGTCTCACTTTTGGCATTGCTGTGTGAGAAAGTTCCCACGCAGCTTTTGCCATAAAGTGAGACCAGGGACTATTTTTTTACAGTGGCTGATGAATACAGTGCGGAAGGATACCTAGCTCCGGTCATTGGATTCCTGGAGCCCCATAGAGAGCGGTCGCATCAGCTGATGCTGCTGTTCTCCACGGGAGATCGGCGTGGGACACGCGTGGATGTCTGCGGATCAGGGAGTATATTGTTTGTTTGTTATTTTCATATTTTTCCACAGATGACACTGGCTTCGGGGATCAAAGTGACAAGTAATGGTGAGTATGTACTCTATGTTATATGTACTGTATGTTTATATGTATGTATTGTATGAATGTATGAATGTATTGTATGTAGTATGTATGTATTGTATGAATGTATGAATGTATTGTATGTAGTATGCTTGTAGTATGTATGTAGTATGTATGTAGTATGTCTGTAGCATGTTGTATGTATGTAGTATGTATGTATGAATGTAGTATATATGTAGTATGTATGAATGTATGTAAGTTGTATGAATGTTGTATGTATGTAGTATGTATGTAGTATGTATGTATGTTGTATGAATGTAGTATATATGTAGTATGTATGTAGTATGTATGTTGTATGAATGTTGAATATATGTAGTATGTAGTATGTATGTATGTTGTATGAATGTAGTATGTATGTAGTATGTATGAATGTGGTATATATGAAGTATTTATGTAGTATGTAGTATGTATGTATGTTGTATGAATGTTGTACATATGTAGTATGTATGTAGTATGTATGAATGTTGTATATATGTAGTATGTATGTAGTATGTATGAATGTTGTATATATGTAGTATGTATGTAGCATGTATGTAGTATGTATGTTGTATGTATGTAGTATATATATATATATATATATATATATACAATTTTTTTTTTTACATTCAACACATTAGCCGGATGATGGGACTACTACGGTCCCATCATTGGCTAATGTGTCAATCACTGTCATTGTAGCAGGCATCACCCGATGGGGCTACGATGACTGCACACACACAAGCCCCTGGCAGGCCCGTACAGACCGCCGGCAGCCGGCACAAGCCCCCAGCAGGCCCATACAGACCCCCGGCAGCCAGCACAAGCCCCCGGCAGGCCCGTACAGACCCCCTGCAGCCGGCACAAGCCCCCGGCAGGCCCGTACATACCCCCGGCAGCCGGTACAGACCCCCGGCAACCGGCACAGGCCCCCGGCAGGCCCATAAGACCCCTGGAAGCCGGCACAAGCCCCCGGCAGGCCCGTACAGAGCCCCGGCAGCCGGCACAAGCCCCCGGCAGGCCCGTACAGACCCCCGGCTGTCGGCACAGACAGCGCATCATGATGCGCACAGACCGCACATCATGTTGACATCATTTCAGCAGCCAATCACAGCCACAACAGTGGCTCATTGCATTATGGGCACTTCCGATTCCGGTATCCGATATTGAAAAAATATCGGTACTCGGTATCGGAATTCCGATACAGCGAATATCGGCCAATGCCCAATATTTGCAGTATCGGAATGCTCAACACTAGTCACCACACAAGACAGCGGTGCTGCCACTAAAAAATTGCCCTGAGGTTTAAGGCGAGATTACGCACCCCAGTCACCACACAAGACAGCGGTTCTGCCACTAAAAAGTTGCCCTGAGGTTTAAGGCGAGGTTATGCACCCCAGTCACCACACAAGACAGCGGTGCTGGCTGCGTGTCAGTTGTGCAGTATTGTGCGTCCTATTCGCTGTGAACACAGCACCGCAACAGCACAAAAAAGTGCCCTGCAGGGGTAAATGTGACCCCAAAAATAGCTGGGAAAACTGTCACTACTCATACTTATATTTTCAGCTCTGAAAAGAACTTTTGGGTTTTACAGAGGATTTCTGGATGATTTGCACAAACAAACACAACTCTCCCTAGCAGCTGCTCACACTCTCCCTACACCAGCTGTGTTCTGCATGCAATGTGCAGAAAATGGCAGCGGCAGGGCTTATATAGAGCCAGGCTATGACTCATAGGATATGAGTCATAGGCTGTGACTCATATATGACGCTGGATGGCCATCCAATCATAGTAATGCCGCCCACAACCATGAATACTGCAGTATTACTGTGATTGGCAAATGCTGGGCGGGAGATCCGAATAATGCGAAGCGAGTAGTGAAATACTCGCTTTGTTCCGATTACCGTGAGTACTTCATTACTCGCCGAGTACAGAATATCCATGATTATACTCTCTCATCCCTAACTATAAATAATAAATCAAACCCCCCTTTATCACCCCCTTAGTTAGGGAAAATAAACGTATCTATTTCCATTTTCCCATTAGCGATAGGGTTAGGGTTGAGGCTATGGCTGGGGCTAGGGTTAGGGTTGGGGTTAGGGTTAAAGTTAGAGTTAGAGTTGGGGCTTAAGTTAGGGTTAGGTTTGAGGCTAAAGTTCGGTTTAGGGTTGGGGCTAAAGTTATGGCTAGGGTTGGGATTGGGGTTAGGGTTGGAATTAGGGTTAGGGTTGGAATTAGGTTTGGTATTAAGGTGAGGGGTGTCTTGGGGTTAGGTTTGTGATTAGCGATATGGTTAGGGTTGGTATTAGGGTTAGGGGTGTGTTGGGGTTAGGGTTGGAGTTAGAATTGGGGGGTTTCCACTGTTTAGGCACATCAAGGGCTCTCCAAATGCGACATGGCGTCTGATCTCAATTCCAGCCAATTTTGCGTTGAAAAGTCAAACAGCGCTCCTTCCGAGCTCTGCCATGCGCCCAAAAAGTGGCTTACATGCATAAATGGGGTATCAGCGTATTCAGGACAAATTGTAAAACAACTTTTGGGGTCCAATTTATCCTATTACCCTTGATAAAATAAAACAAATTGGATCTGAAGAAAATTTTTTGTGAAAAAAGTGAAATGTTCATTTTTTTAAACATTCCAAAAATTCCTGTGAAGCACCTGAAGGGTTAATAAACCTCTTGAACGTGGTTTTGAGTACCTTGAGGGATGCAGTTTTTAGAATGGTGTCACTTTTGGGCATTTTCTGTCATATAGGCCCCTCAAAGTCACTTCAAGTGTGAGTTGGTCCCTAAAAAAAATGGTTTTGCAAATTTTGCTGTAAAAATGAGAAATTGCTGGTCAACTTTTAACCCTTATAACTTCCTAACAAAAAAGTTATGTTTCCAAAATTGTGCTGATGTAAAGAAGACATGTGGGACATGTTATTTGTTAACTATTTTGTGTGATATGACTCTAATTTAAGGGCATAAAAACTAAAAGTTTTAAAATTGCGTAATTTTCAAAATTTTCTCCAAATTTCCATTTTTTTCACAAATAAATGCAAGTCACATCAAAGAAATTTTACCACTATCATTAAGTACAATATGTCATGAGAAAACAGTCTCAGAATCACCAGGATCCGTTGAAGCATTTCAAAGTTATGACCTCATAAAGTGACAGTGGTCAGAATTGTAAATATCAGACCGTCATTAAGGTGAAAACAGACTTCGGGGTGAAGGGGTTTTTATGTGTCTTTATTGACTTTTTTGTTGCATTTTTCATTAAGTGATATTTTCTGTATGCATTTTACCTATTATTATTAGCTTGCATAGAGAAGTGAATGGGAAAATCCCAGTTTATTTTATGAACCCTTATTGTAAAAGTATTTTTTACCCAAAATGTATGCACTTACGTTAAAAAAGTTCCCCAAAGGTGTACCTATGCTTTTATTCTATACTTTATATACTTTAAAAAAACACCTATGATGGCTCTTGCACACAATCTTAATTTTAGTGTTTGTTAACCTTTTTTTTTCTTGCTAATGTACCCATTATAATAATATTTCTCATTTTATTTTATGCCTTCAATTTTTTTTATATTCACAATACTGGTGAAAACAAGTGTTATAATTGGATATCATGATTTCCTTGTTTTGTTAAATGATAATTAGCACTGCAATGAATGAAATCAAGCAATTGTCCTGCTAAGAGCTGGGGTTAAATAAATTAGAAGTTACTGACATTTGTTTTAATAATTTTTTGGCATAACTCTTTAAGGCTATCAATGTAGAATGTACATGCTTCAGTGGACTTCAATTTAAATGTACTTAATGATAAGAGCAAAGTGTATTTCAGGTAACATTAGCCAGAGCTCTGCCATTGTGATCAGGTTTGATTTCACTTGGTGCGCAATGATATTTTTTGCTACTTGTCATGGAATTTAGGTGGTAATAAAGCAAATCTGACCTTGTGTCATCTTTCATAAGTCACACAGAAACTATTGTACTGTTCTATAGACATAGGACGCCAGAATAATATACTCGGACAGACTGATAATGGAATCAAATACAGTAGGCACTGAATGATAAAAAATAAAAAGTTATTCACTCTTACTAAAAAAAAGTATCATCATAAAGTAAAGACAGATCATGAATAGTTTGTTTTGTCATCAATTTAGGCACTGGTGAAAGAACCTCATTTGTTTAACATCCCTACTGCTATATCCCAAAACTTTAGCTCTGCTTAGCTCCTTATCAAGGCGTCTTTTCAATGACCTAATTTCCTAAATGGACCTATATCTTAATTTGTTTGGTGTTTCTTTTCCCATTAATAATTTCCCATGCATTGAAGATGGAGGCTGTTCTATGTTGTTGGAAAGCTGTGACCATTAAATGCCTATTTTCAGACTGTTATGACTTCTGCTTTTGTGACCATTTTTAACCAGCTGATAAGAGGCAATAGATGAATGACAAGCTTTCTAAGGTTTGGATGTAGCAAAACGAAAGGAATCGGGTTTCCAGATTAATTGTAAAACAATTCTGAGAAATATTTTTGTATCTATGCAATCTAAGGGAAAATGTGAGTGTGATAATGATATGTTAATGGAATTCTGTAAAAGTCAGCCCCTGCTATCAGCTCAACATTAAACAGAGACTTCTTTCTGGTATCTCATAATCCATTAGCGTTTCCTTTTTTATTCTTTTCTTAAGTCTAGAGTCTATAAAAGTAGAAAATGATGTGTTGCTTTCTATAAAGAAATAGTTCTATTCAAGTCTACTATTTATGTTCTGAATTTGTTTAGGTGGGATTTGAACTGCATTGTGATAAAAGTGAACCTTGTAATAACTTACCTACTTTGCCTTGAAAAAAATGAGCCTAGTGTAACCATGTTTTATTGAGCATGTTATTAGATACATGATAACCAACCACGGCAGCATACTGTATATGGGACAATTCCAGTCAGGTATGTATTTGTCTAAAACATTTTAACATTTCACAGAAAATAGTTTGAAAGATTGACAGAGATGTAGCATACATACTGTATGTACTGTAGCATGGAGAGACCTGTAGATCAAATGGGGCGGTGATTGAAAAAGCTGACAGAGAATGTCAACAGACTAGTCAGGTTTCTCTATATCGTCCACAGCCAGCTTTTCAAGGTATGCTTTCTGTGAAATGCAGCAGCATTTGGAGTGCAACACATATGGCTGCAATCTCAAAGCTAGGCTCTGATTCATGATGACCGTGGTTCTGGCAGCATGAATCTCTTAGCAGGTTTCCTATAAGGGGAATCTGTCGACAGGTTTTTTCTACCTCATCTGAGAGCAGCATGATGTAGACAAATAGAAGGTGAATCTAGCAATGTATCACTTTCAGAGATGATCGAGCGCTAAAATGCTTGGATGCTCGATACTCGAACCAAGCAATTTCTAATGCTCGGGTGCTCATTTCGAGTACTGAGTTTAATGGGAGTCAATGGAAAATCTGGGCATTTTTCATGCAGACCCTACAAGGAGGACTGGGGGCAATGAAAATGATGAAATTGATGGAAAAAGTGTTGAATGGAAGGAGAACAGCATGGAGAAGACCCCGGGAAGCATCTCTGACTCTGACTCTGTCACACTTTTACTCCACTTTAAGGACTGACAATAAAACATTCAAAATTGATGAGAAATTGGAGTTTACAGGAATAAAATTTTAAGAAACATTTTTTCCTGTATAATGCCACGTAGATAAGGCAAAATTTGCAAAGTATTTAAAATACATATAATTTAAGTAAACCAAAATTGATTTTTTAATAAAAAAATTGGAAATTTCAGTGTAATTTATGAAGAAAGCAAGAGGTGCCAAAAATTATGGACTCAGAGGGACTCAAATACACCCTGTATTAGACATAAAGGAGGACATCATAAACATTCTGTTCAAATTGTAATTTAGCTGTACTCCTAGACATAGAAAGGATTTGCAGTAAGTGCAAGTCCTGCTAGAAGTTACAGGCAAGGTCATCCATACACCCTTGAAGGCACCAACTAAAGTGCATCATAAAAAAATTAAGAAACTACTTCTACACTCATAAAGGCTTTGCACAAAGTACAAAGCCAGGAAAAAAATATAAAGAGGGTCATTCAGTCATCCATAGACCCTAGAAGGTAACAACTGGTGAGCGCATTGAAATAGTAAACATTAAAAGCACTTTATCTGCGGCTGTCATCTTCTGGTGTGTAAAAGTGGAAATTTATATCAATCTTCACTTTCTGTTGACAGGTGAAAGTGCCTGTCTGTTATGACTTCCCCCCAGTGGCACTAAAAACCTAGTCAGGCAAGATACTAGCGGAAGAATAGCACAATATGTCTAAGGCATAGAGGGACAGCTCATTCCAGGTGTCAAGCTTTGAAACCCAATAGCTGAAAGTCTTAAAGGAATTAGGTAGTACACTGGTTTTGTAGGCCAGGTACTGCTTGACCATTTTTAAAAACTTTTCTCTCATTGTCAAAAATACCCAGTGATCAGGCCCTAAATGCTGGCCTGGTGTTATGAAAATGGGCAAAGCCTTTCACTGCGTACCCCTTCCCCTGCTGTGCATCATCTCCCTTGCCTCTCCTCCGCAGTTTGGCTAGAGAGGCAGCAGTTGTAGCTGACTTGTAGAAATGGGCGTGTCACGGTCCTGTCAGCGCCACCGCGGAGCAAGGACTCACCCACATTGCAGAGGGGCCCGAGGTCAGACATGCCCAGATAGTTCAAGCAAACAGGACCTGGAGAAACTAAAGTCAGTGAGCAGTGAAGGACCTATGGTCATTTGACCGCAAGGGGCGGGGCTTAGCATCCTTCTGTCAGAGATAGGCAAAATACTATACAGGAATGCTCAAAGTCAGACAAACCAGGTCATACACAGAGATAACAATAAAGTACCAGGGATGAGACAGAACGGATAGTCGGGGACAGGCAGTGGTCAAAGCCAAACAGACATAGAAGGTACCAAGCAGAATCCAACAAGCAGTATCCAAGGAGCAGACTGAGTCGTACACAGAGTATCAGATAAACAAGAACACAGCACCAACACACTCAGGGGTCACCACACAATGCCAAGTGCGAAAGTATAATTGACGGGGTTGGGAGCGTCCTGAAGCTATAGGAAGCTTTCCCAGAACCAGGGAGAGGCCACAATCATAAGCCCCAGGTGTGCAGGTAAGCCTGCACTGGGATCACAACCTTTAACCCCAGAAATGCCAGTCATCAGCACAGGTTCCAGACATTAACCCCACATGTGCAAGTCAAACCCGCACTGAGATCATGACAGTACCCTCTCTCAACGGGGGGCCTCTGGACCCCCAGGCTTGCCCGGATACTTAGCATGGAAAGCCCGCATCAGGCGATCAGCATGCATCTACCGGGCCGGTACCCAGGATCTGTCTTCCGGTCCATACCCCTTCAAATGAACCAGGTACTGTACCGACCGCTGTACCAACCTGGAATCTGCGATGTGACCAATCTCGTACTCCACCTGCCCCTCGACCAAAACAGGAGAAGCAGCGGACTCAGAGTCTCCCCGGACTGTATCAAAAGGTTTCAGTAGAGATTTGTGGAAGACGTTAGGGATCTTGAAAGAGGGTGGAAGGCACAGCCTATACGCCACTGGATGGATTTTTTCCACAATCTTGTATGGGCCAATGAATTTGGGCCCCAACTTGGCTGAAGGAATCTTCAACTTAATTCTTCGCGTGGAGAGCCAAACCTTGTCTCCAACCTGAAACGTGGGCCCTGGTGTTCATTTCCTGTCCGTGAAAAACTTATACCTGCCCTGAGACCTATATATACTCCGCTGGACTTCTGCCCACGTATTCTGTAATCACTGAACAGAGCCCTCAGCCCCGAGACACCCCGAGTCCAGACGGGAAAACTCACCAAAATGAGGACTGAACCCATAATTGATCAAAAAAGGAGTCATACCCATGGATTGACTCACCCAACTATTGAAGGCAAATTCTGCCAACGGGAGTGCATCGCACCAGTCATTCTGTCTAGCAGAGGTTAGCCACGAGAATCTGTTCCAGGGACTGGTTAGTGCGTTCCGTCTGACCATTGCTCTCAGGATGGTATGCAGATGAAAAGGACAGAGATATCCCGAATTTTTTGCAGAAAGCACACCAAAACTTAGCCACAAACTGCACACCACGATCAGACACCACATTTAGGGGTACCCCATGCAACTGGATCACATGCTGCACAAACAACCTGGACAACATCTCAGCTGACGATAGTGCGGACAGGGGTACAAAATGAGCCTGCTTAGAAAACCTGTCCACCACTACCCATACCACCGTATTACCCTAAGATGGAGGGAGATTGGTAACAAAATCCATGGATAAGTGAGTCCATGGTCTTTCGGGCACTGCCAAAGGCATCAGCTCCCCTGCTGGCCGGCTATGAGAGCTTTTGGAATGAGCGCAGACCCCACAACCAGCAATGAATTTTTTTATGTCCGAACCCAGGGTAGGCCACCAAAAGATCCTAGCCACTGCCAGATGCATGGCTGAAATACCAGGGTGAGAACTCAGCTTGGATTCATGGAACTCCTGCAAGAGTTTCAGGCGAAGTTGCTCTGGGACAAGCTTGGCCGCCGGAGCCCGCAACTGGGCCCCCTGAATCTCCCATTCCAATTCAGATGAGACCTCTGCTAACACAACCCCAGGGTGAAGAATGGAGGACGGTGGCTCGGGGGGAGACACCGGCTGAAAACTGCGTGATAAGGCGTCAGCCTTGACATTCTTAGACCCTGGACGAAATGTAATCGTAAACTGAAAATGGGAAAAAAAAGAGACCAATGGGCCTGTCTGGGCGTTAGTCTTTTAGCAGACTCAATGTATGACAAATTTTTGTGATCCGTGATCACCGTACCTGGGTGACTGGCCCCCTCCAAAAAGTGCCTCCATTCTTCAAAAGCCAATTTGACCGCAAGAAGCTCTCTATTGCCTACGTCGTAATTTCTTTCCACAGCAGAGAGCTTCTTGGAAAAGAAAGCACAAGGTCTGAGGTTGGTTAGAGTGGCAGGCCCTTGGGACAACACCACCCCCACCCCCACTTCGGAGGCGTCCACTTCCACGACGAATGGTTTGGACGGAGCTGGCTGTACTAACATGGGAGCAGACATAAAGCTTCTTTTCAGGGTCGCAAAGGCCTCTTTTGTGAGCGAGGACCAGTTTCTCACATCCGCACCTTTACATGTAAGATCTGTGAGTGGTTTGACCACCTGTGAAAACCCCCGAATAAATTTGCGGTAGTAATTGGCGAACCCCAAGAAGCGCTGAAGACTGTTAAGGTCTCGGGGTTGCACCCAATCCGCAATGGCCTGCACCTTCTTGGGGTCCATGCAAAAACCCTCACAGGACACAATTAAACCCAAAAAAGACAATTCGTGAACAAAAAACACACATTTCTCCAATTTGGCATACAGATGATTTTCCTTCAGTCTTTGGAGAACAGTTCGTACATGATTCAGATGAGATTGACTGTCGGGAGAGTATATCAGAATATCGTCTAAGTAAATGACAACAAAACGACCAATGAGATCCAAGAATACCACGTTGATGAAATTCTGAAATATGGCTGGGGCATTGGTAAGACCAAACCGCATGACTAAATTTTCAAACAGTCCCTCGGTCGTGAGGAACGCGGTTTTCCATTCATGCCCCCCCGAAGATCCAGTTTGGAGAATCATTTTGCCCCTGAAAGTTGGTTACACAAATCGGGAATCAACAGAAGGAGGTGCGTATTTTGTACAGTAATCTTGTTGAGCTCACGAAAATTGAGGCAGGGAGGTAAACCGCCATCTTTTTTCTTTACAAAAAAAACCCCTGCCGCCACAGGTGAGACTGAGGGACATATGTGTCCTTTGCGAAGACTCTCAGCAATGTAATCTTTCATGGCCAAGCGCTCAGGGCCAGATAAATTAAACAGACGGGCTTTAGGCAATTTAGCCCCCGGGACTAACTCGATAGCACAGTCAAAGGGTTTATGTGGCGGCAACGTCTCGGCCTCGCTTTCAGAGAAGACATCTTCAAATTCTTTCAGGTACTCCGGAATACCTTCCAGCTCGACAGATGACACAGATACAGATTTAACAGGTTCAACCAATAGTGCAGACTTATCGCTTAACATCGAATCATTAAACCCCCAATGAACAATCTCCCCCGTTTTCCAGTTAATTACTGGGTTATGGTGTTGTAACCAGGGCATGCCCAACACCAATCCTGCTGGTAGATTGTCCAGAACCAAACAACTTAAGTTTTCCACATGGGTAGCGCCCACTTTGAGCGAAGACAAGTCAGACATAAAGAGAATACCCTCTTTAGTGAGGGGGGAGGAGTCAATGTCCACCACTTTGATCGGAACCTTAAGTCTAACTGTCCCTATCTTACAGCGTGTGGCCAATTGGGAGTCAATCAGATTGATGGATGATCCGCAGTCCACGAAAGCTGTAGAGGGAAAACAACAACCGTCCACTAACAGTTCCACCTGAAGCAACAACTTAGAAAATGAGGAAAAGGGTACCTGAGGGTCTGAGTAGTCTCCCCGCTGACTACCCAGACCTAGTCGTTTCCCATTGACTGGGTTGAGGATGGACAATCAGGACACTCCCTTTTCCAATGTTCCGTTTTACCACAGTAGAAGCATAACTGCTTTTCTCTCCGGCGTTGTCTCTCCTTTTCCTTCAGAGAGAGAGCCCCTACGTCCATGGGCACAGAAACAGTCTCTTTTCCACTAGGGAACAATGGAGTCTCCGCCTGCATCACCCCCCTGGCCCGCAGCCTGCAGTCCATCCGGACGGCCTTGGTCATGGCGTCCTCGAGTGAGTTAGGTGGGGGATGTAATGCCAAGACATCCTGTAACTGCTCGGACAAGCCTCTGCGAAAGAGTCCTCGGAGTGCGGCGTCGTCCCAAGAGACCTCTGCGGCCCAGCGGTGGAATTCCGTACAAAACCACTCAGCTGAGTGTTTTCCCTGACAGACACTCATCACCATGTCCTCTGCCAATCGCACTCGGTCCGGCTCATCATATATGTGCCCGAGGGCCTCAAAAAACGCATTCACAGACACTCTCAGGGGCAGTGGGAGGAAGGGAGAAAGCCCAAGCTTGTGGGGACCCTCTTAATAAAGACATAATGACCCCAACTTTCTGACTTTCCTCCCCAGAGGAACATGGCCTCAAACTAATGAAGAGTTTTCACCCCTCCATGAAGACCCTGAACTCCTTTTTGTTCCCAGAAAAGAAATCAGACAGTTTAACAGGTGGTTCTGGGGACACCAAAACAACATCACTCGCCCCAGCCCCCAGAGACCCAACAGCTAAAGCCCCCCGCACTGTCTCAGAAGCCTGCTGCTGAGAATGAGCCAGAGCTTGCTGCGCCAGAGATAAACCCTCAAACATCTGACTCAGATTTTTCATTTGCTCAGCTAGAGATTGTATGGGATCCATTTTTTCAGCAGAGAAAAAGAAAACCCAAAAAACTTAATGGTCAGATATAATGTCACAGTCCTGTCAGCGCCGGCATGCAGCCACCGCGGAGCAAGGGCTCACCCACACTGCAGAGGGGCCCGGGGTCAAACACGGCCAGATAGTTCAAGGAAACAGGACCTGGAGAAGCTAAAGTCAGTGAGCAGTGAAGGACCGCAAGGGGCAGGGCTTAGTGTCCTGCTGTCAGAGATAGGCAAAATACTATACAGGAATGCTCAAAGTCAGACAAACCAGGTCACATACAGAGATAGCAATAGAGTGCCAGGGATGAGACAGAATGGATAGTCGGGGACAGGCAGTGGTCAAAGCCAAACAGACATAGAAGGTACCAAGCAGAATCCAACAAGCAGTATCCAGGGAACAGACCGAGTCGTACACAGAGTATCAGATAAACAAGAACACAGCATCAACACACTCAGGGGTCACCACACAATGCCAAGGGCGAAGGTAGGTAAGCCTGCACTGGGATCACAACCTTTAACCCCAGAAATGCCAGTCATCAGCACTGGTTCCAGACATTAACCCCACATGTGCGAGTCAAACCCGCACTGAAAACATGACAGGACGCTGATGCAATGTACCTTGACCATAAGCTGTGGCAAATCTGGGGAGGTTTTCAGAAACCACTGAACTACCAAGTTGAGCAAGTGGGCCAAGCATGGTCCATGTGTGAGCTTGCTAAGCTTCAGAGCCAACAACAGGTCACACCCATTATCACACAGAGCCAAAGATCTGTCTGGTCTGTTACTCCTTTAAATGACTCTGCCACAGTTTGCAGGTTGTCTCCTAGACAAATTAACTTCATCAGAGTCTGTTGCCACTTTGCTGTTGCAGTGCTGCAGAGCTTCTAGTCTCTGGCTGATGTTGACGATGTGCTCTGAGATAACACATCGGAGATGGAAGATGAGCAGGAATGGGTGTAGGCAGTGGAGGAAACTCTGATAGAAGAAGGGCCAGAAATCCTCTTTGTCAGGAGCACATGTGTCGTGCCAGGGGGTACTCGGGCCCTTTTCAAACAAGACAGTAGCGGCAGAGCAGTACAATATCTCTAAGGCACAGAGGGGCAGCTCATGCCATGTGTCCAGCTTTGAGACTTAATAGATGATAGTCGCAGATGAATTAGGGAATAAACAGGTTTTGTGCGCCATGTACTGCTTGACCATCATTCCTGCCAAGAGATTGCATTTTGGCCACTCTCCCTGCTCCTGCAACTCTCTATCCCTACCAATTCTAAATGCAAAAAGTGTCAGATATACACAGCAAAGCACAAAATTAGCTCTTAGAATTACTTATTATGATGGTTCAGCTTCTGCACCAGTATCAACACCACAGGGCTCTCATTCCTTCAACTGTGCACCCACAGCACCGGAAAATCAATCTCTCCCTTAAATAACAACTGCCACAGAGCTGTGCAATGGCATCTGTGTGCCAAGCGTCATGGAGCCATTCCTTTTTTTGTAGCCCCTCATGATGTCATATGGCCAGCCAATCACAGTATTGCCATTATCAAGATAGCTATGGCATTACAGTGACTCTCAGGCAATTCCAGCATGCTTATTGGATCTGTAATAAGTGCCAAACATACTGGGATTTTAAATCGAGCCTCGCCCAATGTTCGCTGATTAATGAGTACATCCGAGCACCCAGATACCTAAGTGATATACGAGTATCACCAAGCACGTTTGCTTATCTCTAGCTGTACATGTGTGGCAGAGGTCTTGAAGGGGTTAATAGTTCAATTTTACACCCATACATGCCAGAGCAAAACAGTACCCTATTGGAGGTACTGGCTTTTGAGATGTGTTTCTACCTATTTAGAGATATCATGTAAGAATATATAGGTTTTAATTTTTGCTGGATATTGCCAGTGTGTGTCAGTTTTGCTTTTAGATTGATGAGACTTGTCTCTTTTCTGTCCATCTGTGTTTTGCTGCAGTGAGCTGGTAATTTAATTACCTTTCTGATGGGTTGCATAGACGAGGCACCTTAGTAAATAAACCCCAGCAGACTGTCTCTAGCTGTTCATTATTTTGTTCAGCTAAAACATGGCCATTATGCTCAAATACTCCTGTGTGCTTATTTGCATATCCTGGTTTCAGATATCGGCTTCTTTTTGACCATCCGCTTGCTTTCCAATTTATTCCCTGATGTGAATTCATGGCTTTGATCCTACATAACAACCGCTCTTTCATCTTGTTTGCGCCTCTGCTCAGCAGCCATTCCATTGAAACATTCCATTTTGTTTAAAGCCCCCATTACACACTGCGATATCGCTAGCAATATCGCTGTAAAGTCACCGATTTTGTGACGTAGCAGCGATATTGCTAGCGATATCGCTACATGTGATACTTACCTCCGACCGGCTCCCCCGCTGATTATCGCTAGTTGCGCGAGAAGGTCCTGGATCATTTCTTGTTGGGCGCTTCCTGCGGCGCCGATGAGCGACGCGTGGACGCGGGCGGGAGGATGTCAGGATCGCCGCATCTGACAGGTAAGTAGCGACCCCTGACCCCAGCAATGTCGCTGGTGAGATCTGCCTGTGTGGCAGCTCACTAGCGACCACTTACCGATGCACCAGCGATCCATATCGTTGTCGGGATCGCTGGTGCATCGCTAAGTGTAACGGTACCCTTACTTTTAATTCAATGGACAAACACATTAGGACAGTTATTAGACAGAATTAGCAACTCTTGGAGAGTGATAGGGATATATCATATGTTGTCAGCAGGGGTCCGTTATTTGCAAGTAAACGGAGTACTAATCTCCGTGATTTACTGGTAAGGAACAGATATCAGGATAAACAAAATAATTGGATAGAATCTGGTAGCCCAGTAGGGAATTATAAATGTAAGAACTGTTCTTGGTGTCCTTTCAAATTGAGCGTAAAAACTGTTAAGATGAGATCTGTATGTCACGAAGTAACTGAATTTATCTCATGTAAAACCGCCTTTGTAGTTTATTTTCTATTTTGCCCATGTGGGTTCTTTTATATTGGAAAAACAATTCGGCCACTACATAATAGGTTCAGAGAACATTTTAATTCCATCAGCACAGGCAAAGGGGTTCCTAGGCTCATAGAATATATGAGGAAATTTCATGGGGGAAATGCGGAGGCTTTGCGGTTTGCTGGCATTGAAAGAGTGTGCGCACCACAACATGGAGGGAGGGAATCATAATAAACGTCTTTTGCAAGTAGAGGCCAGATGGATCCTCTGTACTAAAGCTACAGGTCCACTTGGCTTGAATGAAAGGGTTGTTATGTCGGTAGTCCTGTAAATATTTAAGATTGTGCATATATTTTTTCCAGTATGAAATGATGCTTTAACCCCTTCCTGACATGAGACGTACTATCCCGTCCACGGTACCCGGGCCCGTATGACCGGGGATGGGATAGTACGTCTACCGCGATCAGCGGCGCCCACGTGGTGAGCGCCGCTGATCGCGGCCGGGTGTCAGCTGATTATCACAGCTGACACCCGGCACAATGTGTCAGGGGCGGTCACGGACCGCCCCCGACACGTTAACCCCTTGCACACCGCGATCAAACATGATCGCGGTGTACCGGGGGTTAAAGGGAAGCATCGGCAGGGAGGGGGCTCCCTCCGTGCTTCCCTGAGCCCCCCATGGCAGCGCAATGTGCAGCGCTGCTGCGGGGGGCTCCTTTCCTCCAGGCCCCCGAATCCAAGATGGCGACGGGGGCCTTCGGGGGCCTGGGGAAGCTGGCTTCCTCAGTGCCTGCAAAGCGCAGGCATGAGGAAGCCTTGTGCACTGCCTGTGACAGATTGCTGATCTGTCACAGTGATCTGTGATGTGACAGATCAGCGATCTGTCACAGGACAGTGATGTCCCACCTGGGACTATGTAATAAAGTAAAAAAAAAAATAAAAAAAAGTGTAAAAATAAATTAAAAAAAATCGCCAAATAAATTAGTAAAAAAAAAAAAAAATATTCCCCAATAAATTCATTTTTTGAAAATAATAAAAAAAAAAACAATAAAAGTACACATATTAGGTATCGCCGCGTCCGTAACAACCTGCCCTATAAAACTGTCCCAATAGTTAACCCCTTTAGCGAACCCCTTAAAAAACAAAAATAAAAAACGAAGCAAAAAATAATGATTTATTATCATACCGCCAAACAAAAAGTGCAATAACGCGCGATCAAAAAGACGCATATAAATATCCATGGTATCGCTGAAAACGTCATCTTGTCCCGCAAAAAACAAGCCGCCATACAGCATCATCAGTGAAAAAATAAAAAAGTTATAACTCGCAGAATAAAGCGATGCAAAAATAATTATTTTTTATATAAAATAGTTTTCATTGCATAAAACCGACAAAAACATAAAAAAACGACCTAAATGAGGTATCGCTGTAACCGTACTGACCCGAAGAATAAAACCGCTTTATCAATTTTACCGCACGCGGAACGGTGTAAACGCACCCCCCCAAAAGAAATTCATGAAACGCTGGTTTTTGTTCATTCTGCGTCACAAAAATCGGAATAAAAAGCGATCAAAAAATTTCACGTGCCCGAAAATGGTAC
The DNA here is from genome assembly GCF_039654945.1 of Dendrobates tinctorius. Taxonomy (NCBI): domain Eukaryota; kingdom Metazoa; phylum Chordata; class Amphibia; order Anura; family Dendrobatidae; genus Dendrobates; species Dendrobates tinctorius. The sequence continues at coordinate 6,169,637 of NW_027361694.1, forward strand.
CAATAAAAACGTCAACTCGTCCCGCAAAAAATAAGACCTCACATGACTCGGTGGGTCAAAATACGGAAAAATTATAGCTCTCAATATGTGGTGATGCAAAAACTATTTTTACAATAAAAAGCGTCTTTTAGCGTGCGACAGCCGCCAAACATAAAAACCGCCATAAATAGAAAATCAAACCCCCCGTTATCACCCCCTTAGTTAGGGAAAAATAATAAAATAAAAAAAATGTATTTATTTCCATTTTTCCATTAGGGTTAGGGCTAGGGTTAGGGCTAGGGGTGTGTTGGGGTAGGGTTAGGGTAGGGTTAGGGTTAGGGCTAGGGCTAGGGTTAGGGCTAGGGTTAGGGCTAGGGTTAGGGCTAGGGCTAGGGTTAGGGCTAGGGTTAGGGCTAGGGTTAGGGGCGTGTTGGGGTTCGGGTTGGAGTTAGAATTGGGGGTTTCCACTGTTTGGGCACATCAGGGGCTCTCCAAATGCAACATGGCATCTGATCTCAATTCCAGCCAATTCTGAGTTGAAAAAGTCAAATGGTGCTCCTTCCCTTCCAAGCTCTGCTATGCGCCCAAACAGTGTTTTACCCCCACATGTAGGGTATCAGCCTACTCAAGACAAATTGCAAAACAATTTTTGGGGTCCAATTTCTCCTGTTACCCTTAGGAAAATAAAAAATTGGGGGCAAAAATATCATTTTTGTGGAAAAAAATGATTTTTTTATTTTCACGTCCGAGCGTTATAAACTTCTGTGAAGCACTTGGGGGTTCAAAGTGCTCACCACACATCTAGAAAAGTTCCGTGGGGGGTCTAGTGTCCAAAATGGGGTCACTTGTGGGGAGTTTCAATAGTTTAGGTACATCAGGGGCTCTCCAAACGCACATGACACCCGCAGACCATTCCATCAAAGTCTGCATTCCAAAACGTCACTGCTTCCCTTCCGAGCCCCGACGTGTGTCCATACAGTAGTTTTCTCCCACATATGGGAAATCAGCGTACTCAGGACAAATTGGACAACAACTTTTGGGGTCCAATTTCTCCTGGTACCCTTGGGAAAATAAAAAAATGGTGACTAAAAGATCATGTTTGTGGAAAAAATACGAATTTTTTATTTTCACGCCCGGGCGTTGTAAACTTCTGTGAAGCACTGGGGGGGTCAAAGTGCTCACCACACATCTAGATAAGTTCCTTGGGGGGTCTAGTTTACAAAATGGTGTCATTTGTGGGGAGTTTCCACTGTTTAGGTACATTAGGGGCTCTCCAAAGGCAACATGACACCCGCAGACCATTCCATCAAAGTCTGCATTCCAAAACATCACTACTTCCCTTCCGAGCCCCGACGTGTGCCCATACAGTAGTTTTCTCCCACATATGGAGTATCAGCATACTCAGGACAAATTGGACAACAACTTTTGGGGTCCAATTTCAACTGGTACCCTTGGGAAAATAAAAAAATGGTGACTAAAAGATCATGTTTGTGGAAAAAATACGAATTTTTTATTTTCACGCCCGGGCGTTGTAAACTTCTGTGAAGCACTGGGGGGGTCAAAGTGCTCACCACACATCTAGATAAGTTCCTTGGGGGGTCTAGTTTACAAAATGGTCTCATTTGTGGGGGGTTTCCACTGTTTAGGTACATTAGGGGCTCTCCAAAGGCAACATGACACCCGCAGACCATTCCATCAAAGTCTGCATTCCAAAACGTCACTACTTCCCTTCCGAGCCCCGACGTGTGCCCATACAGTAGTTTTCTCCCACATATGGGGTATTGATACTCAGGACAAATTGGACAACAACTTTTGGGGTCCAATTTCTCCTGGTACCCTTGGGAAAATAAAAAAATGGTGACTAAAAGATCATGTTTGTGGAAAAAATACGAATTTTTTATTTTCACGCCCGGGCGTTGTAAACTTCTGTGAAGCACTGGGGGGGTCAAAGTGCTCACCACACATCTAGATAAGTTCCTTGGGGGGTCTAGTTTACAAAATGGTCTCATTTGTGGGGGGTTTCCACTGTTTAGGTACATTAGGGGCTCTCCAAAGGCAACATGACACCCGCAGACCATTCCATCAAAGTCTGCATTCCAAAACGTCACTACTTCCCTTCCGAGCCCCGACGTGTGCCCATACAGTAGTTTTCTCCCACATATGGGGTATCAGCATACTCAGGACAAATTGGACAACAACTTTTGGGGTCCAATTTCTCCTGGTACCCTTGGGAAAATAAAAAAATGGTGACTAAAAGATCATGTTTGTGGAAAAAATACAAATTTTTTATTTTCACGCCCGGGCGTTGTAAACTTCTGTGAAGCACTGGGGGGGTCAAAGTGCTCACCACACATCTAGATAAGTTCCTTAGGGGGTCTAGTTTCCAAAATGGTGTCATTTGTGGGGGGTTTCCACTGTTTTGGTACATCAGGGGTTTTCCAAACGCGACATGGTGTCCGATCTCAATTCCAGCCAAAAACGTCAAGTGGCGCTGCTTCCCTTCCGAGCTCTGCCATGCGCCCAAATAGTGGTTTACCCCCACATGTGGGGTATCAGCGTACTCAGGACAAATTGCACAATAACTTTTAGGGTCCTGTTACCCTTGGGAAAATAAGAATTGAGGGTGAAAAGATCATTTTTGTGGAAAAAAATATGATTTTTTAATTGTATGGCTTTATGTTATAAACTTCTGTGAAGCCCATGGGGGTTCAAAGTTCTCACCACACATCTAGATAAGTTCCTTAGGGGGTCTATTTTCCAAAATGGTGTCATTTGTGGGGGGTTTCCACTGTTTTGGTACATCAGGGGTTTTCCAAACGCGACATGGTGTCCAATCTCAATTCCAGCCAAAAACGTCAAATGGCGCTGCTTCCCTTCCGAGCTCTGCCATGCGCCCAAATAGTGGTTTACCCCCACATGTGGGGTATCAGCGTACTCAGGACAAATTGCACAATAACTTTTAGGGTCCTGTTACCCTTGGGAAAATAAAAATTGGGGTGAAAAGATCATTTTTGTGGAAAAAATATGATTTTTTAATTGTACCGCTGTACGTTATAAACTTCTGTAAAGCCCTTGTGGGTTCAAAGTTCTCACCACATATCTAGATAAGTTCCTTGGGGGGTCTAGTTTCCAAAATGGGGTCACTTGTAGGGGGTTTCCACTGTTTAGGTACATCAGGGACTCTCCAAACGTGACATGGCGTCCAATCTGAATTCCAGCCAATTTTGCATTGAAAAAGTCAAACTGCGCTCCTTCCATTCTGAGCTCTGCCATGCGCCGAAACAGTCGTTCCTCCCCACATACCAGGTATCTGCATACTCAGGACAAATTGCACAATAACTTTTGCAGTTCAATTTCTCCTTTTACCCTTGGTAAAATAAAAAAAATTGAACCTGAAGTATTTTTTTTATGAAAAAAAGTTAGATGTTCATTTTTTTTTAAATATTCAAAAAATTTCATGTGACGCACCTAAAGGGTTAATAAACTTCTTGAATGTGGTTTTGAGCACCTTAAGGGGTGCAGTTTTTAGAATGGTGTCACTTTTGGGTATTTTCTATCATATAGACCCCTCAAAGTGGCTTCAAATGTGATGTGGTCCTAAAAATAAAATGGTGTTGTAAAAATGAGAAATCGCTGGTCAACTTTTAACCCTTATAACTTCCTAACAAAAAAAAATTTTGGTTCCAAAATTGTGCTGATGTAAAGTAATCATGTGGGAAATGTTAGTTATCAAGTTTTTTTTGTGCCGTATCTCTGTGATTTAAGGGCATAAAAATTCAAAGTTGGAAAATTGCAAAATTTTCAAAATTTTCGCCAAATTTCCGTTTTTCTCACAAATAAACGCAAGTTATTTGAATGAAATTTTACCACTAACATGAAGTACAATATGTCACGAGAAAACATTGTCAGAATCACCAGGATCCATGGAAGCGTTCGAGAGTTATGACCTCATAAAGGTACAGTGGTCAGAATTGTAAAAATTGGCCCGGTCATGAACGTGCAAACCACCCTTGGGGGTGAAGGGGTTAAGGATATGTTTTTTGCTTTTAATTTGCTTCATAAAAAGAATGTTTTATTGTTAAAGGAGTTCTGGGATTCACTCAGGTGAAGAGGAGGAGTTATTATTCACACATGTGGTTAAATTTGTATAGCCTTCAGTCTGAGCATAGGACCTGTTGAAGCGCATTGTGCGCGAAACGGCTGTCATCCGTCTTCCGGCACATTATTCCCATGCCTTTGTCGATGCCTGGTTTTATGTGAAATAAAGCATTTTGAATCATATGAATGGTGAGTGCCATCCTGCTTTCCTTTTTTGCCATATTAAACTAATACTATGGTTCAAGTCCTCTAAGGGTATTAATATTTTTATTGAAGGTATTGGGCATTGTGGGTTAGGGGACTATAGGGCAGTATAGAAACAGGTGTTATTGACAAATTGGAAATTTAATTATTTGCAAAATTACATTATATAATACATTGAAGTAAGCTAAGCTGTGAAGCCCAAATCATGCAAATTAACTGACGTCAACGGTATTTGTTGAGGAGGATTACTGCTGTGTTGGTTTACCATCTAGTCATTTATTTGCATGCTAGCTTCATGAAGAAGCCTTTAAAAATTTGCAAATGTATTTTTTCTTTTCATCCAATTTTTACCTATTCCCCTATTCTATGAACCCTTTTAAATATAAGATTAAATTCACTAGGTTAGGTTAGAATACTTAGGTTTAGGATTATTCAATACATTTAAACTAGAGATACATAGATCTTCTGAAACATGAATTCACTGACTTTGGGGTATTTTTCCCCCCAAAATTTGATGGCAAATATTTTCAAACAAATTTCCATACTGGAAAGCTTCCAGTTGCTCAAAAAATAAATGAGGATTAGGGGAAATAAAAAGGGAAAGAATCAGGCTGACCATAAGAGCTCAGACTCTACAGGTGAAAGAGAGAGAGGAACTTACACACTTCAGAACAGAGAAAAAGGGAAATCAGACTCTGCTAACCATAAAAGCAGGAAATGCTGAATGTTTTTTTTTTAAACCGTGAATCGAGTCTCATATTGTTCAATTGAAAACATGAATTTCAGGAAATTAGACCCAAACTCGATGCTCTTGGGATCATTCTGATCATTTCTAGTTAAAACAAGTAAAATGCTACTTTAAATTGATTATTATATTAATTAGAGGAGGATTCAAAGGAACTGGTGGTACATGTATCTTGATTGCTGGAAATTAGTGGTGGACCAACATGCCATTTTGTTGTGGTATTTTCTATAATCAAGGCACTGTACTTACTAGACTTAATCTTTGATCAAGGTCAAAGAAATTTCAAGTAGTAATAATGGTGCAATGAATTAAAATTAATATATAATATTGGGGTTTGGGTACAAATAGTGAACATGTGTGTATAAAGATTTCATAGCTGAGGTAGCTAGGCTGTAATTCAAGCATTTCTGATTTCATTTCACTAAGACTATCTCTTTACTTCTTGTACTCTTTTGATTTATAGCACCATCTCTGAATATTCCTCATCACACTGTTAATTTCTGCTCAATAAAATATATTACGGCTGTTCCAGTTTATAGAATTTTATGAATGTAACTGATCTTTTACAATCATCTCCATATATAGACGATTTTCTTCCCATTCTGTTTCTGCTTTTCTTTTATAATTCTGATCATACACAATGAATTGTTGTGCTTCATTACATGATATATGATTAAAAGTAATTTATATTGCTTGACATCAATTTTACAGCAATGTCAGATTCAATCAGCATCAATTAATTCAAAATCCAACTGTCAAAATGGAGCTGATTTAAAATGCATGAAATATATGTCAAAGTTTATCAATGTGGGACTGAAATGAAAGAATGAAAGAATCTTTTTGTTTAGTAGTTTTGAAGGAAATAATTAGCAATAATAATAAAATCACTATCCACCATTACCCGGCAAGACAATCAAAGGTATTTAATTATTTCTACTGATTACTCTAGTGCTTGAAACATTTGTGCAATTGTGACATTGACCCATTATTTTGTGCTGTTGTTTCAAGGGTTTTTATTAGATTATTATGTAAAAGTAACTAAAAATAGTAAAACTGACATACTTGATGAAAATACAATGGCTGTCTTCATTGATGATGAAAAATAACGTGTAGTATCTGAATAGAGTTTCTGCACTACAAATTCCCTTTTTAGTGGTAAAATTTGTGTATACAAAGTCTTATCAGTGCTTTCTGTTTTGGAGAATATATGGTTAATTCCTTCAGTAGTTATAATCAACTTCAGGGGCATACACAGAAATCACAGGGCCAAATCTAATTGGGTCTTCTCCAAGATAAAAATAAAAATATATATTTGCCAGAGTAGTCAAGGTCATATCTCCCTACTTTTATAAACAAAGAGAATGACACCTCATGTAAACTTAGGCCCTTATCACCATTCTTTTTGTGCCAAATTCTTTATGGCTTTTGTGCTCTTTTAGATACAATTTTAGTAATCGTTACATTTTTCAGTAGCTTAACAATGTGAGCATGGTATTCATTTTTTCATTTGCTTTCAACTAATTTTTCATATATGTCTTACTGAAATTTCACAACATTTTTGTGTACTATTACTTCAGGCACAATAAAATAAAAAGAGAAAAAAAATCATATTTCTACTTGTGTAAAGTTCAATAAACATCGTGGGCCATTTTGATGCGTTTAGCACAAAGTTCACCAGCAAACAGCAGAAAGACATGATAGAATAAATTAAAAAAATACTGTAATTGATGAATTAGTAACTTAGACGAGCCAGTCTAAAAAGTATACTAGATTTATCAACCATAAACCTCCAAATAACTTGACTTTGTCCATTCACTCCATGCATATAAGAACCTCCTACATCCAACAGGTATCTAATTTCAATTAATACTGTTATACACTTGTTTGAATCATTGTGCAGGTGTATTGTTTAAAATTTTTTTCTTTAACTTACATACTCCTATGTGGTCTAGGATTTTACTTGCAGCTTATTCATTGTGTTTACACTAGTGCTGCTATATTCTTAAACTCTTTTAGATTTATCAACCAGCCTGATAGTCTGTGCTAAAATTTGGTGCATTTAACTCTTTTTGACAAATGATGTAGAATAGTGAACTTTGATGAGATAATCATATTCTTGTGGCTGTGACTGCTCTAAGTTTTGTTCATCACTAAACAGCATGTCGTCCTGTCCCTCATGGAACATGCAGATTTAGAGGCCACAATCAATAAATGTCATAAACAGCTATTCGGAGTGTCCTCGTGTGGGATCACTAGTCTTCTGGGGCTCAACATGGCATGAGGAAGGAGGTTGAGGATTAAGTGATCCAGACTTTAGGCTTCTGAGACTGGACTATTTGGAAGACAGTGTGGTGCTGCCAAGCCTGCTAGAAGGATTATCTGCTATCCAAGTGATCACTAGTTCTCATTTCACTGCCTTCAGAAGTGGTGTACTGTGCCTCCCTGCAAAGGAACCTATGTGTCATGGATGGGCATGTTTCTTGTGCTCCATCAGCAGGGGTAGCAAAACTGCCTGCCTTACCACCACCAGCATGATCAGGCACATGGAAGCAAAGCACCCGACTTTGTGGGCTGAACCCCAGGGTCCAAGAACACTGTCTGCAGGTGACACCACTGCTTCTTCTGCTGTTGTGCGTGCAAGCCAATCCACTGTCCATGGTGCATGCGAAGATGCCTTCTGCCCTGTACCTGTCATTGCACACACTCAGCTAGCACCATCAGCAAGCACATCCACATCCTTGTCCCAGCGCAGTGTTCAGTTGTCCATACCCCAGTCCTTGGAACTCAAGCGCAAATATGCAGCCAACACCCCACAGGCCACGCTACTAAATTCACACAGTTCATACATGTCAGTCTGTCCCATGTATCAAATAAGTATATCATGCAAGTGTGGAGCTCAGAATTAATCTAGAATGATGTACACAGATTGTACCCTGCCATCTGCCACCATATCACTCTAACAAGCATGTCTATTTATCTATTCTCCTTACAGGTACGTCACCTAGCTTTTCACACAGACTTAACTTACTTCTGCTTCTTGCATCTACTCGGTACGTCACCCAGCTTTTCACACAGACTTTCCTTAACTTCTGCTCCTTACCTCTGCTTTACACCAGTGTTATCTATCACCTTGTTTACACTGCCATGATCATAAGCATCTGGCTCATTCCTTATTATCTGAACAAGATGAGCACAGACCACTCCTATCTGCTTCACAACTGAATGCACTTTCTAGCAAATATATTGCACAGCATAAGTCAGCCAAGACGTCAGTTTGCCCAGTGCATCACATAAGTGTATCATACAAGTGTGGAGCTCAGAATTAATCCAGAATTGAACCAGAAGGGAACTGAAGGTAACTGGATACATAGTCACTGTATACAATTTTTCTGTTTGTTTTCACACTCACCAATATAATCCTTCAATTTTTACTAAACCCACTAATCCCTACACCAAGTAAGGAACTGGTTATTTCTCCCTCCATTCTCTCCATTCATCAGCCCTCCTTCTCAGAACCGTTCCTCAGCATACAATCCTCTGTCTCCAAACACAAACAGCCCTCTCATGCCCTCTCATGCTCCCACCTGCTGTCACATTCTCTGCTCCTCCTCAATGCCGGTGATATTTCTCCAAATCCGAATCCTCCTCACCACATCCCCAAAGTCATTTCTATCTCTCATCCACGCTCTATCTCAAATTTCAGTAACCTTTGTAACCTTATACCCATTCACCCAGCCCCCACTTCCCCAGTCCCTCTAACAGGAGCTCTATCGAATGCTCACTCTGTCAGCAACAAACTTTACTGCATCCATGATATTTTTATTACTCACAAACTTTCCTTCCTCGCCATCACCGAGACCTGGCTCACCCCCTATGACACAGCCTCTCTTGCTGCACTTTTCTATGGTGAATTCCACTTTTCCCACACACCCCACCCCAGCAGAAAGCATGGCGGAGGAGTTGGTTTTCTCCTGTCAGATAGCTGCTCCTTCACCCCAATCCCACTATTACCCTCTGATACCCTCCCTTCCTTTGACATGCACTCTGTGTGCATCTACTCCCCCTCCAACCTTCAACTGGATGTCATTTACCACCCCCCATGGCCAGCTACCACCTTCTTCGACCATTTCTCTACCTGGCTACTTCATTTCCTTTCCACTGACATCCCCTCTATCATTATGGGTGACTTCATTATCCCCATTGACACTTCCCTCTCAGCTGCCACTAAACTTCTATCTCTCACTTCCTCCTTTGGCATCAATCAATGGTCTTCTGCAGCCACTCACAATGATGGCCACACATTGGACCTCATATTCACCTGCCTCTGCTCCCTATCTAACCTCTCTAACTCGCCTCTTCCACTTTCAGACCACAACCTACTTGCATTCTCTTCCCTCTCACTCCTTGTCCATAATACCCAATCCACACATTTGCACACACTCACAGAAATCTTAAATACCTTGATCTACACTCACTATCTGAATCCCTTCTCCCTCTTACAGACATAAGTTCCCTACAGAATGCGGATGCCGCTGCCGCTCTATATAACATCACAATAGCTGTAGCTCTTGGAATCGGTTGCTCCTCTCACACATACCAAAGCTTGCAAAATCACCAGACAGCCCTGGCACACCAGCCTGACCAAAGAACTGAGACGGGCTACCAGAGCTGCTGAGTAGAGATGGAATGATCCCACTCCAACGTGCACTTCATCGCATTCAAACAGTTCCTCACTACTTTTAAGGCCACACTCGTCACAGCAAAACAAACATATTTCTTACAGTCTTCATCCCAACCCTAACCCATCTCTTCAACCTATCACTAACTGGTGCTTTCCCCTCAAGCTTTAAACTTGCCTCAATTACACCTATCCTCCAAAAAGCCCTCTATTGACCCATCCTCTTTATCGCCCCATATCACATCTCCCCTATGCCTCAAAACCATCATGATCCATGCGGGATCAGGACAGATAAAAGCACAGGTAACATTTTTTTCTCAAGCTGTGCTTAGAGATGTTTTTGCCCCTGGTGGCCATTTGGATTATTGCACTGTGGTGTCGTTTGTTCTAAGTTTGCCCCCCGTGGTGGTGAGCGTCATTGCACTCTGTTTCTTTAGTTAAGTGCCCATTTATAATGCAGGTGTGATTGCTGGCTCTGCTATAAAAGAGTCACAGGTGTGGCAATCAACGTTGGTGATAGTGTTCATTTCAACCATCCTTGGTGGAGGAAGGAGCTGGAGAGCGTTCCTTGCAGCACTGTCTTAGCCCTGGTGTGGAAGGAGTCAGAGGGGATTTCCTTGTCGCTCTGACAGAGCTTGGTGGCAGCTAGTCAGGAGGAGAGCTGCATTCTGGTGGTGGACTCTGCTGCCAGGAGCAAGTGCAACAGAGTAAATCTAAGTGGTGTTTCCCTGTTTGTGTTTTTCCCTTAGTGTGTATTAGTACAGCAGTGGGGCCAGTGCCTGCACCACCCAGCTCCCTAGAAAGGGATAGGTGTAGGGTGTGCTAGGGCGACAGGTTCCTGAGCAGCGCCCAGTGCGGAACCGGCATAGGGAACGTTAGGAGCGTTAGGGACACTGACTCAGGGGACTGCAGGAGTTCTCCATGTCCCCTTTCCCTATCGCAGGGCCCACCATTGTAACTGTTTCCCCTTTCCCTGTGTTTTGTTGTTTTAGTTACCGGCCTGCGGGCCGCGTCACACAGGACCGTATCACGTGCCGCGTCTTGTTGTTTTAGTTACCGGCGTGCGGGTTGCATCACAAAGGACGGGTTCACGTGACAAAAACTACTGGAACAATACGTCCATCTCGAACTGTCCTTCCATCTCTCTTCTTGCTCCCTCTTCGACCGCCTACAATCTGGCTTCCAAACACATGACTCCACTGAAACGGCCCTAACTAAAGTCACCAATGACCTATTAAATGCCAAGGCCAAGCTACACTACTCTGTCCTTCTCCTCCTGGACCTGTCCTCTGCCTTTAACACAGTGGACCATTCCCTATTACTACAGGCCCTCTCATCTGTTGGCATCACTGACTTGGCCTTTTCTTGGATCTTGTCACACCTAACAGACCGGATATTTAGCATCTCCCACTTGCACACCACCTTCTCACCTCGCCGCCTATCTGTCTTAGTCCCGCAAGGTTCAGTCCTAGGGCCCCAGCTCTTCTGCATTTACACCTTCGGCCTGGGACAGCTCATAGAATTTCATGGCTTTCAGTACCATCTCTATGCTGATGACACAGATCTACATCTCTGAACAAGATATTACCTCCCTACTAACCAGAATCCACAAAATCTGTCTGCTATTTCATGCTTCTTCTCCTCTAAATTTCTAAAACTTAATATGGACAAAGCAGAATTCATCATCTTTCCCTATCTCTCTCTACCAGCCTAACGGACCTATCAATTAAAGTAAATGGCTGCTCACTCTCCCCAGTCCCACAAACTCGCTGCCTTGGGGTAACCCTTGACACTGATGTCTCCTTCAAGCCACATATCCAAATCCTTTCCACTTCCTGATGACTTCAGCTCCAAAACATTTCCCGGATCCGTACATTCCTCAACCAAGAATCTGCAAATCCCCTATTACATGCCTTCATCATCTCTAACACTCTCTCACCCCTCCAATCTATACTAAACTCTGCTGCCCGACTAATCCACCTGTCCCCCCCATTATTCCCAGGCCTCACCCCTCTGTCAATTCTTGCACTGGCTCCTAGTTATGCAAAGACTCAAGTTCAAAACCCTAACCATGGCATACAAAGCCATCCACATTCTATATCCTCCATACATCTGTGACCTCGTCTCCCGGTACTTACCTGCACACAACCTCCGATCCTCACAAGATCTCCTCCTCGACTCCCCTCTTACCTCCTCTTCCCACAATCGCATCAAAGTTTTCTCCCATGCGTCACTCCTACTCTGGAACTGTCTACCACAACATATCAGAATCTCGCCTATCCTGGAAACCTTCAAAAAGAACATGAATACCTACCTCTTTCGACAGCCTACAACCTGCAGTAACCACCGATCGACCAAAACACTGCATGACCAGCTCTACTCTCGCCTACTGTATCCTCACTGATCCCTTGTAGATTGTGAGCTCTTGCAGGCAGGGTCATCTCTCTTCCTGCACCAGTCGTGACTTGTATTGTTTAAGAGTACTGTACTTGTTTTTATTATGCATACCCCTCCTTACATGTAAAGAGCCATGGAATAAATGGCACTATAATAATAATGCTGCTCGAAATGTTGCCTTTTAGGTTAGTGGAGACAGAAGCTTTCCGCAACCTGATGGCGGTGTCCATCCCTCGATACGCGGTCCCCAACCACCACTATTTCTCCCGGTATGCTATCCCAGCATTACACAAGCATGTGTTCCACAACATTAGCGGTGCCCTCAACAATGTAGTTACTTGGAAAGTCCACCTAACCAAGGACACATTGACAAGTGCTTGTGGGCAAAGATGGTGCACCTCATTGACGGCACACAGGGTTAACATAGTGGAAGCCGTTTCCCAGTCAGACCTTTGGATGGAACATGTCCTGCCGATGCCGAGGATTGCGAGTTCTAGGTCAATCAGGGTTGCCCCCACAGTCTACAGCTCCTGAACCTCATCCTCCTCTTCATCTTCAGCCTCCATCTCCGAAATGACCACATCAGCCACAAGCAGGAAGCACTGCAGCACTGCCTAAGCCAAGCGGCAACAGGCTGTGCTGAAGCTAATATGCTTAGGTGACAAACTGCACAATGCTGAAGAGTTGTGGACAGCTCTGAAGGAGCAGGCAGATCTGTGGTTGACACAGCTAAACCTACAGCCAGGTATGGTCGTGTGTGACAATGGCTGGAACCTAGTAGCGGCTCTGAGGCAAGGCAAGCTCACACATGTACCATGCCTGGCCCATGTGCTTAACCTTGTGGTTCAGTGGTTTCTCAAAAACATAATTATGACATGGTGCAGATATCTGAGACATGACTGGACGAGAGCCATGACTGGGCAGTTAATTTACAGGGTTATAGTCTGTTCAGGAATGACTGTACAAATAAGTGAGGGGGAGGTGTGTGTTTATATGTAAAATCATCCTTAAAACCCATCCTGTGTGATAATATATGTGAATCTAATGAAAATGTAGAGTTCCTACGGATGGAGATAAGGGTAGGTGGAAAAATAGTAAATTACTGATAGGGGTCTGTTATAAGTCTCCAAAAGTAATGGAAGCTATGGAGAATATCCTCGTAAAGCAAATAGATGAAGCAGCAACTCAAGGAGAAGTCATTATTATGGGGGACTTCAACTACCCTGAAATACATTGGGGAACCGAAACCTGCAGTTCCAGCAAAGGTAATAGGTTTTTGACAACTATTAGAGACAATTACCTTTCACAACTGGTTTAGGACCCAACAAGAGGGGGGCACTGCTAGACCTAATATTAATCAACAGGCCAGACCGCATATGGAATATAAGGGTTGGGGGTCACTTGGGTAATAGTGATCACAAAATAATAAGTTTTCATGTATCCTTTAATAAGATGTGTAGTAGAGGAGTAACTAGGACACTAAAGAGATGATCTTGGGGCAAAGAACTGGGACGATATCCTGAGACATAAAAATAAACAAGGAAAATGAGAGATGTTTATTAGCAAATTGAATAGGACCTGTGCACAATATATATCATATGGGAATAAACATGCTAGAAATAGGAGGAAACCACTTTGGCTAAATAAAGCTGTAAGGTGCGCAATAAGTGACAAAAATAAAGCATTTAGAGAATCAAAGCCAGTAGGTAGTGATGAGGCATTAAATAAATACAGAAGATTAAATAAATTCTGTAAAAAGCAAATCAAGACAGCAAAGATTGAGACAGAGAGACTCATTGCCAGAGAAAGTAAAAATAATCCCAAAATATTCTTTAACTACATAAATAGTAAGAAACTAAAAAATGATATTGTTGGCCCTCTTAAAAATAGTCTGGGTGAAATTGTGGATGAGGATGAGGAAAAAGCCAATATGCTAAATGACTTTTTTTCAACAGTATTTACACAAGAAAATCCCATGACTGGTAACATGATCAGTGATGATAAAAATTCTCCATTAAATATCACCTGCTTAACCTAGCAGGAAGTACAGCGGCGTCTAAAAATCACTAAAATTGACAAATTCCCGGGCCCGTATGGGATACACCCCCGAGTACTGCAGGAATTAAGTACAATCATAGATAGACCATTATTTTTAATCTTTATAGATTCCTTAATAACAGGGTCTGTACCACAGGACTGACGTATAGCAAATGTGGTGCCAATATTCAAAAAGGGGACACAAACTGACCTTGGAAATTATAGGCCAGTAAGCTTAACCTCAACTGTGGGTAAAATCCTGGAGGGCTTTCTAAGAGATACTATACTGGAGTGTGTGAAGAAGAATAACCTCATGACCCAATATCAACATGGGTTTGCGAGGGACCGTTCCTGTCATACTAATCTGATAAGCTTTTATGAAGATTTAAGTTCCGGACTGGACCAAGGAAATGCAGTGGACGTGGTTTACATGGACTTTTCAAAAGCTTTTGATACTGTGCCACACAAAAGGTTGATACATAAAATGAGAACAATGTGAATAGGGGAAAATATGTGTAAGTGGGTTAAGAGCTGGCTCAGGGATAGGAAGCAAAGGGTGGTTATTAATGGAGCACACTCGGACTGGGTCACGGTTAGCAGTGGGGTACCACAGGGGTCAGTATTGGGCCCGCTTCTTTTTAACATATTTATTAATGATGCTGTAGGGGCATAGAGAGTAGAATTTCAATATTTGCAGATGACACTAAACTCTGCCGGGTAATCAATACAGAGGAGGACAATTTTATATTACAGGAGGATTTATGTAAACAAGAATCTTGGGCTGATAAATGGAAAATGAGCTTTTAATGGGGACAAATGTAAGGTCATGCACTTGGGTAGAGCGAATAACATGTGTAATTATGTGCTTAATTGTAAAACACTGGGCAACACTGTCACTGAAAAAGACCTGGGTGTATGGGTGGACGACAAACTCACATTTAGTGGCCAGTGTGAGGCAGCTGCTGCAAAGGCAAATAAAATAATGAGATGCATTAAAAGAGGCATAGATGCTCATGAGGAGAACATAATTTTACCTCTATACAAGTCCCTAGTGCGACCACACTTAGAATACTGTGTACAGTTCTGGTCTCCAGTGTATAAGAAAGACATAGCTGAACTGGAGCGGGTGCAGAGAAGAGCGACCAAGGTTATTAGAGAACTGAGGGGTCTGCAATACCAAGACAGGTTATTAAACGGGGTTGTTTAGTTTGGAAAAATGAAGGCTTAGTGGTGATCTTTTTACAATGTATAAATATATGAGGTGACAGTACAAAGACCTTTCTAATGATCATTTTACTCTAAGACCTGTGACAGGAGACAAGGGGGCATCCTCTATGTCTGTAGGAAAAAAGGTTTACGCATACTCACAGATGCAGATTCTTTACTGTAAGAGCAGTGAGACTATGGAACTCTCTGCCATATGATGTTGTAATGAGTGATTCCCTACTAAAATTTAAGAAGGGCCTGGATTTCTTTCTTGAAAAGTATGATATAACAGGTTATATACACTAGTTTCGTTGATATTGCGTTGATCCAGGGAGCTAGACTGATTGACGTATGTGGAGTCAGGAAATAATTTTTTTCCCCAATGTGAAGCTTACTAATTGCCACATGGGATTTTTTGCCTTCCTCTGGATCAACATGTTAGGGCAGGTTAGGGTAGGATATGGGTTGAACTAGATGGACTTAAAGTCTTATTTCAACCTTAATTATTATGTTACTATGTTACCCGGAGCTGCCGGATCTGCTTGTCAAAGTACGCCGCCTGTGTGCCCATTTTAGAAAGTCAGCTACAGCTTCCGCTGTCCTTACCATACTTCAGCAGCGTTTGCAGATTCTGACTCACCGACTGGTGTGTGATCTGGTGTGTGATGTTCTCACGCATTGGAACTCTACACTGCAGATATTGGGAAGGATTTGTGAGCAGAAGAGAGCAGTTGTTAAAGGCCTTCGCTCTTTAGTTCAGTCTCCAAACATAAGACCTCAGGAGTAGACATGGATGTCAGAGATATATGTACCATCCTACAAAACTTTGAGGATCCGACAAAGATGGTGAGTGGCAATGATGCCATAATTAGCATTAACATCCAGCTTCTCTGTCTTCTCAAACGCTCTCTGCTCACAATCAAAGAGGATGCATTGCAGAGAGAGCATGATGAGATGGAGCAAGGAACCACACAGGGTGAATACACACAGCCCAGCCTCATCCCATCCCAACATGAATTGGGTGAAAATGAGGAAGAGGAGGAGGAAGACGAGCTAATTTCACGCTCTATAGATGGTACTACCTGCACAACAGTCATACAGTCTGTTTAGCATGGATGGCCTGAGGACAGGGCCGAGGAGTAGGAGAGCATGGTCAGGCGTCCTCTTGGTGATGAGGAAATGGAAGTCCTGCCTGTTAGCAGTCTGGCATGCATGGCTGAGTTTATGTTATGCTGCTTTTCCCATGACTCTCGCATTCTCAAAATTTTGGGTGACAGTCATTACTGGTTAGTGACACTTCTAGACCCATGCTATAACGAGAACTTTCTATCGCTTATTCCCATGATGGACAGGTCTACTAAAATGAGGCAGTACCAGAAGGCTCTTGTGGAATTATTTAAAAAATTCCCATCTGAAAACGCAGGCGGCAGAGTTCATAGTTCTTTGGAAAACCAAGGAGTACAGGCGAGAAAGACACAACTCCAATCAAACAGAGGCAGGGGAACACTCTCAAAGTTCTGGGATAGTTTTCTCAGACCCTCCCATCGCACAGGCATTCTCACAAGGTGTGCAATGTTTGGGAAGATGCTGAGGGAGTACCTTGCTGATTGTACCAACGTCCTCCATGATTCCTCTGTACCTTATAATTATTGGGTATCCAAGCTGAATCATAGAATCGTAGAGTTGGAAGGGACCTCCTGGGCCATCTGGTCCAACCCCCTGCTCAAAGCAGGATTCGCTAAATCATCCCAGTCAGATGTCTGTCCAGCCTCTGTTTGAAGACTTCCATTGAAGGAGAACTCACCACTTCTCGTGGCAGCCTGTTCCACTCATTGATCACTCTAACTGTCAAAAAGTTTTTTCTAATATCTAATCTGTGTCTCCTCCCATTCAGTTTCATCCCATTGCTTCTAGTCTTTCCTTGTGCAAATGAGAATAAAGTTGATCCTTCTACAATGTGACAGCCCTTTAGATATTTGTAGACAGCTATTAAGTCTCCTCTCAGTCTTCTCTTTTGCAAACTAAACATTCCCAAATCCTGCAACCTTTCCTCATAAGACAGGGTTTGCAGACCGGTCACCATTCTGGTCGCTCTTTTCTGAACTTGCTCCAGTTTGTTGATGTCTTTTTTAAAATGTGGTGCCCAAAACTGGACACAATATTCCAGATGAGGTCTGACCAAAGAGGAGTAGAGGGAAATAATGACTTCACGTGATCTAGACTGTATGCTTCTGTTAATACATCCTAGAATTGCATTTGCCTTTTTTGCTGCTGCATCACACTGTTGACTCATATTCAGTCTGTGATCTATTAGTATACCCAAGTCTTTTTCACATGTGCTGTCACTTAGCCCTATTCCTCCCATTCTATATATGCTTTTTCCATTTTTATTGCCCAGATGTAGTACTTTGCATTTCTCCCTGTTAAAAACCATTCTGTTAGTTGCTGCCCACTTCTCCAGTTTATTTAAATCTTTTTGAATCCTCTCTCTCTCTTCTCTAGTATTAGCTATCCCTCCTAGCTTTGTGTCATCAGCAAATTTAATCAGTTTACCCTCAATTCCTTCATCTAAATCGTTGATAAAGATGTTGAACAATACAGGGCCCAGGACAGAGCCCTGTGGTACCCCACTTGAGACATTCTTCCAACTGGATGTGCAGCCATTTACGACCACTCTTTGGGTCCGATCACTAAGCCAGTTATGAATCCACCTAACAGTTGCCTTGTCCATTCCATACTTAATCATTTTTTCAATAAGGATTGTATGAGAGACTTTGTCAAATGCTTTGCTGAAGTCAAGATATACTATATCTACAGCATTTCCTTGATCCACCCAATCAGTGATACCGTCATAGAAGGAAATTAAGTTAGTCTGACATGACTTATTAGTTACAAACCCATGCTGACTCTGTTTAATCACTTCATTCTTATCCAGGTATTGACATACATGTTGTTTAATAATTTGTTCAAAGATCTTTCCTGGTATAGAAGTCAGACTCACTGGCCTATAGTTACCTGGGTCCACCTTCTTCCCCTTTTTGAAGATAGGAACAACATTTGCTCTTCTCCAGTCTTCTGGCACTTCTCCTGTTCTCCAAGAATTTTCAAAGATTATAGAGAGGGGTTCAAAAATTTCTTCTGCTATCTCCTTCAGTACTCTGGGGTGTAATTCATCTGGACCTGGAGACTTGAATTCATTTAGGCTAGCTAAGTGTTTCCTCACTATCTTTCTGTTTATAGATATCCTGGATTCTTCTATTCCCTTAATAGGACAGTGAATAACAGTTGATGTTACATTTCCTTTCTGAGAGAAAACAGATGCAAAATAGGAATTTAAAAGTTCAGCCTTCTCAACTCATGGTATTAACTGGCTCTCTACACCTTGCAGGTCCTGGCCTGCTGCTAGCGTTTTGTCAGATCGCATTTTTAGTGCCACTGGTGGAATTATAACTGATAAGCGCATCCACTTGTCAACTGAAAATCTTGACAGGCTGACTCTTTTAAAAATGAACAAGGACTGGATTGGGCCAGATTTCTCTATTCCACGAAATGATAGCAGCGTAGCATAAAGTCAAATCCAGTGTCTTTTTTAGGAGATCTATTTCCATGCACCTCTTCACACCCACACCTGGGTATACACTTCCTGATTTTGGCTATTTGCTGTTGTCCTCCTCCTTCTCCTCATCATCATCCACCACCACTAAATAACCAGGGTGACCGTGGTCTGTCATGCAACACCCATATAATTTTTTAAAAGGTCTTTATGATGCCCATAACAAAAATTTTTAAACACTGTGTTGATATATACCCCCAGGGGGAAATGTTTGTCAGCCTATACACTTACTGCATGGGCATTACAACTATAGGAGACTCGCTCCTTTGAAATGGGAAGGAACAGATGATTATGAGGCCCTCTTCCACATCTCGTCATCCACCACCACTATACCATCAGGGTGACATGGTTCATGATGCAAGACCAACTTTATTGTTTTAAAGGGTGCTTATGATGCCAGTAACCAAAATTTTTATATAGTAAGTTGATGTATACCCCCCAGGGGAAACGTTTGTCAGTTCATACACTTAATGCATGAGCATTATAAGTATAGGACACACGGTCCTTTGGAAAGGGAAGGAACAGATATTTATGAGGCCCTCCTCCACATCTCTTCCAAGGAGAATTGGGGTGCGTCCAAATTTGGAGCAGGCCTTGCATTCACTGCATAGGAAAACAGTATGGGAGGCCCACTTACTAATAATGGGAACTGTACGGGATGGTCAGCTTCAACACTGCAACTTTAGTCTGCCGGGTGTTCAGTCTCAATACTGCAATGCTCCAATGACAGGTATTCAACCTCAACACTGCAATTCACTACATAGGCAAACAGTATGGGAGTGCCAAATTACTAATAATGGGAACAATGCTTTCAGGTGGCCATCCAGTATATCTGTTCAAAGGGTTATTGGGGTGTGTGTAACTTTGGGGCAGGGCAGGCCTTGCATTCAATGCATAGGCAAACAGTTTGGGAGTACCAACTTCCTAATAATGGGAAAATTGCTTGCAGGTGGCCATCCTGTATGTCTGTTCAAAGTGTTATTGGGGTGCATCTAAATTTGGGGCAGGGCAGGCCTTGCATTCAATTCACGGACAAACAGTATGGGAGTACTAACTTCCTAATAATAGGAACATTGCTTTCAGGTGGCCATCCTGTATGTCTGTTGAAAGGATTATTGTGGTGCCTCTAAATTTCTGGCAGGGCAGGCCTTGCATTCACTTCATGGGCAAACAGCATGGGAGTACCAACTTCCTAATAATGTGAACATTGCCTTCAGGTGGCCATCCTGTACATCTGTTCAAAGGGTTATTGGGGTGCATCCACATTTGGGGCATGTGTTGCATTCACTGCATAGGCAAACAGTATGGGATTACCAACTTCCTAATAATGGGAATATTGTTTTCAAGAGGCCTTCCTGTACGTCTGCTCAAAGGGCTATTGTGGTGCGCATAAATTTGAAACTTAGGGCAGGGCAGGCCTTGCATTAACTTCATGGGCAAATAGTATGGGAGTACCAACTTTGTAATAATGGGAACATTGCTTTCAGGTGGACCTAATGTACATCTGTTCAAAGGGTTATTGGGGTGCATCCACATTTGTGGCAGGTGTTGCATTCACTGCATAGGCAAACAGTATGGGAGTTCCAACTCCATAATAATGGGAACGTTGCTTTCAGGTGGCCCTCCTTTACGTCTCTTCAAAGGGTTATTGGGGTGCATCTGTAAACAGGTTGTAAAATGTTAAAATGACAATTCCCAGTGAATACATTTGTCTTGGTTGAAACCAATGTAAAAGTTGAAAAAAGGATCAAAAACACTACGTGCATTTTTCTTTTTGGTTATTTGTTTTGCCTTATATGCAAGTCATTACCCTGGAAAGGATGTTCCTTAACATATTTCCCAGGAAAATCCATTTTAGTTTTGTTTTTGTATGTATTATTGTGAGTCTGTAAAAGTCCTGTAAGACTCTGACAACATTGTTCACAGCAGTGACCTGGGAGTCAGAAATACTTTCAGGGGTCTTCTTCATGCCGTTCCCATCGATTTCAGCAATTTTTAGTCCATCTGCAGACCGCCAGGGGGGCCCGCCCTAAAAATGCTCGAGTTTCCCGTAGACTTACATTGTGCTCGTTGCTCAGGTCGAGCACCCGAGCATTCCAATTTGCTTGACCCGAGCAGCGAGCACCCGATCATTTTATTGCTTGCCAATCACTAACCATAGCATCTTAACAGTTTTAGAAAGGTCTTTATGAAACTGGCACCTGAAAACTGTATCAATCCACAGAACTTTAATGTACCTCTGCTGGAATTCAATGCAGTAGTCCTCAGCTGTGTGACACCCCCGTGCCAGGTTCATAATCTTAGCTGCAGTAGCCTGAATTTTGTCAGGTTTGGTCATAGATCAGACCTAAATTGTCAGAAATGGTGTTACCAGAAAACCGTTCTGGGGTTTTTGGGGATAAAGAAAATTCCCATGTCTGTGGACCCCTTCTCAGTAGGGGCGTGATTATTCCCAATCACTGGAAGTCATAATGTGAAGACTGGGGATGCAGGGTAAAGAATAACCTACATCTCTCCATGAACACCCTAAACTGGTCTTTCTCTCCTCAAAAAATTTATCAGAGTGGGATATTACAGGTTCGGGAGAGAGCAACTGTAGATCTGAGGGTACTGACATCACAGCCACTGTCAGCAGTGGAGGGCTACAAGAAGTATTCATAAAGTATTCATAAAGTATTCACAAAGTATTGTGATGAATCCAGACTCTGGAATTCCTTAGCCAGATCCTGAATCATCTATGTCAAATTTGACGCCTGGTCACTAAGAGTGTGAGCAAGATCCATACTGGTGAAAAAGAAAAATGTATAGGCCAGATGTAATGTGATGCTGAGTCACTTCTCAAGGACAAGCCATGAGTTTGGTTAGTCAAGGATGCCGATGCCAAAAGTCAGGAGGATACATCATAAACAGAGGGAAGAGACAAAGGCATAGTCCGGTTACAGTCCAACGTCAAAATATCAAGAAGATAGAACAAAGTGGTTAAACAGATGGATAGCCAGAATGAGGTCCAAGCTCAGGCAACAAAAGATCAACAAGCAGAACACAAAGCACAGAGAGACAATCCAAACTTAGATGAATGTAGGTCTGGCAGAGGTCTTTGACTAGAAGCCCAGGTTAGTTGCAGATCAATTACCTAATTACCTAGGATAATGAACATCTTTAGACAGCCAGCATCTCACACTCTCAGATTTGGCGGTCAAGCTGTCAATTAAAACATCAAAAGCTCAGCATGTTACTGCACCAGACTGTGCAAAACAGAAGCCGCGGAGACACCATCACGTGTTTCTCAACGCAAGCAATGACCAGCCAGGTCTTTGTCCGGGAAGGAACAACCACGGGAAGGGCAGTCTCCAATGAAGGAAACCACCTATGCCAAAACATGGTATCCATCCACATACAGCTGTTTCGGGGTATTGCCCCTCATCAGTGTGGAGTAGGAAACTGGCTGGTAGGAGCAATGCCTAGTAAAAAGACTATGAAGAGGAGGATGAATGAACTCATGGAGATCAACATCCGACACTGCGGAGACACCATCACGTGTTTCTCAACGCAGTGATTCTAGAGCACTGCCCCCATCCCTTATGGGAAATATGCAAAACATGCGTTGAGAAACACGTGATGGTGTCTCCGCGGCTTCTGTTTTGCATGTTTTGCATATTTCCCATAAGGGATGGGGGCAGTGCTCTAGAATCACTGCGTTGAGAAACACGTGATGGTGTCTCCGCAGTGTCGGATGTTGATCTCCATGAGTTCATTCATCCTCCTCTTCATAGTCTTTTTACTAGGCATTGCTCCTACCAGCCAGTTTCCTACTCCACACTGATGAGGGGCAATACCCCGAAACAGCTGTATGTGGATGGATACCATGTTTTGGCATAGGTGGTTTCCTTCATTGGAGACTGCCCTTCCCGTGGTTGTTCCTTCCCGGACAAAGACCTGGCTGGTCATTGCTTGCGTTGAGAAACACGTGATGGTGTCTCCGCGGCTTCTGTTTTGCATGTTTTGCATATTTCCCATAAGGGATGGGGGCAGTGCTCTAGAATCACTGCGTTGAGAAACACGTGATGGTGTCTCCGCAGTGTCGGATGTTGATCTCCATGAGTTCATTCATCCTCCTCTTCATAGTCTTTTTACTAGGCATTGCTCCTACCAGCCAGTTTCCTACTCCACACTGATGAGGGGCAATACCCCGAAACAGCTGTATGTGGATGGATACCATGTTTTGGCATAGGTGGTTTCCTTCATTGGAGACTGCCCTTCCCGTGGTTGTTCCTTCCCGGACAAAGACCTGGCTGGTCATTGCTTGCGTTGAGAAACACGTGATGGTGTCTCCGCGGCTTCTGTTTTGCATGTTTTGCATATTTCCCATAAGGGATGGGGGCAGTGCTCTAGAATCACTGCGTTGAGAAACACGTGATGGTGTCTCCGCAGTGTCGGATGTTGATCTCCATGAGTTCATTCATCCTCCTCTTCACTGCACCAGACTGGACACTGAGCTGTCAATCAAGAATATCCCTTTTTTTAAACCATTCAACTTCTCCTCAACTCTGACCATTTTCCCTGTCCCTGCTGCCGAAAAACATTCCCACAGCATGATACAGCTATATTTTACTGTGGGAAAGGTGTTCTAGGGATGGTGAGCTGTGTTGGTTTGGCTCCAGACATAGCTTTACCTCGGTGGCCAAAAAGTCCAATTTTGGTCTCATCTAACCAAAGTACCTTCCTCTATACATTTGGGGAGTCTTCAACATGTATTTTGAGAAGCTCAAAATGAGCCTTACAATTTTTGTGCATAAGTAAAGGGTTTATTTTGCCAACTCTTTCATAAAAGCCACCTCTATGGAGTTTACGGCTTATTGTGGTCGTATGGACAGATACTCCAGTCTATTGGGAACACTGCAGCTCTATGCTTGGGAATGATGCAGCTCCTTGAAAGTTACTTTTGGTCTCTGTGCAGCCCCTCTGATTAATGCCCTCCTTGTCTGGGCTGAAAGCTTTGGTGAGTGGCCCACAGACTGCTTATCAACTGTGTCCCTGACTTGTTTGGAGATCATTGTGTTGTTTGGTTAGTGGTGCCTCTTACTTAATGGTGTTGTAGCCTCTATGGCCCTTCAGTAAAGGTGTGTATATATACTGTCACACCATGTTACACTTAGATTTCCCACAGGTGGACTTCCTTTCGCGTGACTTATGAAGGTAATTGCTTGCACCAGGAATTTTTAAGGGCTTCATAGCAAAAAAGGTGAATACATATGCACATGCCAATTTTTAGTTATTTCAACCCATAAATTTAACTTATGCATATATTTATCACTTCACTTCACCATCTTAGACTATTTGGTGCTGATGTATCACACAGAAATTGGATTGCAAAAATGTTCAAACATTTTGTAATGTAGCAAAATAGGCAAAAAGCCAATGTGGGTGATTGCTTTTCCATGCTACTATATTTGGGTGCTTTCACACTGCATTCCGACACCTGTTTGTCTTTCCCATTGGAACTTATATTCAAGCCCCTCATTGTATGCGCCAACGGGGCCACAGACTATACTGGTACTGACAGAGCGAATTTTTTGCTCTGTCGTGCATAATTTTCGAGCATGTACGCTTACTGAAGACCGCACCCAAATGCAGTCTTCTAAGTCTGTGGGTGTCCATCTCCAGTAGGCATACACACCCGAAAGTGATGAATGACAGTGTAAAAGCACACTTACTAATTTTAAGTGGTGTTAGCCTGTGAAAACATCCTATTAAAAAAACACTGAATGGTAAACGTCTGTTTGGGGGTCACTTCAGGCTATATATCACTTGGTGTAAATAAACTTTTATGTAGCCCCCAGATCTTAGCACAAAGGAGTATTACTGGTATTTGCAAGACAAAGAGTTTTACATATTAGAAATCTACAACATCTACTGCAAGATGCTATAATGTCAATTTTGACATACAGTGATGAGCAAAATGGTAACAATGTTTTGAACTTTTGATTTTCAGGCTCCATACCTCACCATCCACTTCTGCTTCAAATGTGTGATTACCATAAATTTACAGACAATCATTTTGGGTACATCATACATACATTTGAATTTCAATTGTTTGCATATGATTAGTTATATGGATTATGGTCATGTCACTGCATTGTTATTCTTTTGTTCCTAATACTGATTTTTTTATTATTTTGTTAGTATTTGTAGCTTCACGTTTGGCTGTCAACACTGCCTGAATCCTTCTGGACATGCTCTTGATTAGATTCAAACATGTCTAGATGAAAATCTGATCCCAGGTCTTTACTACATGCTCCCAAAGTTGGTGCATACTGTTAGACTTGCTTGATTATGTATACAGTTTTTTCTTCAACTCTAACCACATGTGTTTTGTTGGGTTGATGTCTAAGGAAAGTGGGGCTGAATTCAGCATCTCTACTTCATTGTCATTAAACAATTTTTTTCTCCAATCTTGATGTATTCTTTTCATACCCATAATACTTGAGTGTATAAAGTAACTCATCTTGTCAGATACTGATATATAGCTCAGCATTGAGACCACCATTGCTCCTGGCAAAGTATCCTACGCCTTTAGGTGTAAAACAGCCCAATATCAACTGGCTTCCTCCAACAAACTTGACATTTCCTTCAATTTCTTGTTCCAATAGCCCGTTTTTGCCTTGATCCTTCCAGACCCATTTGCACCCATCAGAGACTAGTCTATTGATTTTCATCTAATCGCTCCAAATCACCCTTCTCCAATCTTTTATTGACAACTTTTTCATAATTCTTTGCAAACTTGAGCCGTCGCTTCTTATCATAATATTAAAGTCAAGGCTTCTTTACTCTTTTTTGAGTCACCCTTTCAACTTGTAAACCATACATCACGCGGTGCTTTTATGGACGTCTGTGATCTCACTATTACAGAGCATGCAAGCTGCCTCCACTGCCAGTTTTCTCACAGCAGAACTGTTAGACCTTGTGACGAGCCAACTTGTTGACTCCAATATTTTGCCTAGATGTCCACCTCTTGGCTTTTAAATGGATGGATTGACTTCATTTTGTATTCTTCCAACAGTCATGGCACTCACACGATGCATTTTGGTAATTTTATTGGCTGAGAGACAGGTATTGATGAACTGGATGATGCTGTTTCACTTTTCTTGGGAAATATTCATGGCTGATTCTGGATTTGAACAAGTGACCTTTTGCTTGAGAATCAACCTAATAACACACTGAGCTAGTAGTGAATGTGATAACAGGTTGTGTTTTGTAGTATACAGAAAGAAAAAAAATTCCACCATCTAGAGCAAAACAGTAACAATGCAGTGACGTGACATGAATCTGAATAACCAATCATATGCCAAATATTTGAAAGTAAAATTTATGCATGAAATAGCCAAGATGATTGTCTAAAAAATGATGGTAGTTTGATATTCGAAGCAGTTGTGGATAGTGAGACAAGGAGCCTGAAAGTTAAAATTTCAAAACATTGTTAAAAAAATAAATTATATTCTTCTATTAGAAATACATAATTAACAAAATATTTGTTAATTGGCTGATTAACAGACTAATTTTGCATTACGTATACTTTTTTTACTTTTTATACCTGTAATGGTTGTTTAACATGCTTGCTGACTGCCAACGGTAGATAAATGGCGGCACTTGTAGGACTTTGTGCAGCGCCGTTTGTCCACGTTCGTCGGTTTTGTGCCGCTGGGGACCCCCAGGTGCCTTATAACGAGGGGATCCTGGTACAAAACACTTCCTGTGACCACCGACCTCATCGTGACCTGATTGGTTTAGGTCCTGATAACATCAGCATCACACCAGCCAATCAGAGAAATCACTGGGAAAGTTTGTTGTAGCAATGAACTTTCCCGATGATCTGCCTCATAGTAATGCTGTTTATCCTCTCATCTACTGTCAGTGAGAGATCAGAGGAGAAACAGTGTGACAAGTGCTGCTGGCAACAGCTGTGTCAGTCAGTGATCTTGTCATAAAGTAAAAAAACAGATATGGCAGGTTAGGGATAGTGCTATAGTAAGGGTTAGAGTTATTGCTATAGTTAGGATTAGGGTTAGTGCTATAGTTTTGGTAAGGGTTAGTGCTATAGTTAGGGTTAGCGCTATAGTTAGGGTTAGAGTTAGTGCTATAGTTCGGGTTACTGTTAGGGTTAGTGCTATAGTTAGGGTTAGTGCTATAGTTCGGGTTAGTGCTATAGTTAGGGTTAGTGCTATAGGTAGCGGTAGAGTTAGTGATATAGTTAGGGTTAGTGTTAGGCTAAAGTTAGGGTTACAGTTAGGGTTAGGGTTACTGTTAGGGTAACTTAGGGTTACTGTTATGCTAAAGTTAGAGTTATTGTTTGTCTAAAGATAGGGTTAGGGCTAGGCTAAAGTTAGGGTTAGGATAAAGCTAAAGTTAGGGTTACGGTTAGGCTAAAGTTAGGGATAGGCTAAAGTTAGGATTAGGCTAAAGTTAGGGTTAGGATTAGGCTAAAGTTAGGGTTATTGTAAGGCTAATGTTTGGGCTATTGTTAAGCTAAAGTTAGGATTAGGGTTAGGCTAAAGTTAGGTTTATTGTTAGGCTAAAGTTAAGATTAGGGTTGGGCTAAAATTAGGGTTAGGCTAAAGTTAGGGCTAGTGTTAGGCTAAATTTAGGGTTAGAGTTGGGGGCTAAAGTTAGGGTTGGGGTTGGGGCTAAAGCTTGGATTAGGATTGAGGCTAAAATTAGGGTTAGATTTGTGGATAGGGTTAAGGTTGGGATTAGGGTTAGTGGTGTGTTGGGGTTAGGGTTGTGGTTAGGGTTATGGTTGGGATTAGGGGTGTGTTGGTGTTAGGGTTGTGGTTAGGGTTATGGTTAAGATTGAGATTAGGGTTAGAGGTGTATTTGGGTTAGGGTTGGAATTAGAATTGGAGGGTTTTCACTGTTTAGGCTCATCAGGGGCTCTGCAAATGCAACATGAAGCCCACAGACCATGCCATCAAAGTCTGCATTCCAAAATGTCACTACTTCCCTTCCGTGCCCCGCCGTGTGCCCAAACAGTAGCTTTCTCCCACATATGTGATACCAGCGTACTCAGGACAAATTGGACAATAACTTTTGGGATCCAATTTCTCCTGTTACCCTTGTGAAAATAAAAAATTGGGGGTAAAATATAATTTTTGTGGAAAAATATGATTTGTTATTTTCACGGCTCTACATTATAAACTTTAGGGAAACACTTGGGGGTTCAAAGTGCTCACCACACATATCGATAAGTTTCTTGGGTGGTCTAGTTTCTAAAATGGCATCACTTGTGGGGGTTTCCACTGTTTAGACACATCAGGGGCTCTCCAAACATGACATGACGTCTGATCTCAATTCCAGCCAATTCTGCATTGAAAAAGTCAAACGGCGCTCCTTCCCTTCCAAGCTCTGCTGTGCACACAAACAGTGGTTTACCACAACCTATGGGGTATCAGCATATTCAGGAGAAATTGCACAAAAAAAGTGTGGTTCATTTTCTCTTTTTAAACTTGTGAAAATAAAAAAAATTGGTTCTGAAGTAAAATGTTTGTGAAAAAAAAGTTAAATGTTTATTTTTTCCTTCCACAATCCATTAATTCACGTGAAGCACCTGAAGGGTTAATAAACTTCTTGAATGGTTTTGAGTACCTTACCTTAAGAGGTGCAGTTTTTAGAATGGTGTCACATTTGGGTATTTTCTGTCAAATTGACCCCCCAAACTCACTTCAAATGTGAGATGGTCCCTTAAAAATGGTTTTGTAAATTTTGTTGAAAATTTTCCTAACAAAAATAATTTGTTTCTAAAATTGTGCAGATGTAGAGTAGACATATGGGAAATGTTATTTATTAACTATTTTATGTGATATGACTCTGATTTAAGGGCATAAAAATTGCAAAATTTTCTAAATTTTCGCCAAATTTCCATTTTTTTAACAAATAAACACAATTCATATCAAATAAATTTTACCAATATCATGAAGTACAATATGTCACAAGAAAACAATTTCAGAATTACCGGGATCCTTTGAAGCGTTCTAGACTTATGACCTCATAAATTGCCACTGGTCAGAATTGAAAAAGTTGGTCATGAAGGCAAAAACAGGCTCTGGCACGAAAGGGTTAACTAGGCTAAATGCTTTTTCGCCTTATGTGTCGATTTGATCAACTCTTTAATTTTGTTAACTCTTAAAGCAATGGTTATTTCTTCTTTTCAATAAATATTGTCAGTAGCTGACATAATTATTAGAAATGTGGTGAGTTATGTCAAAATAAATTATAGTTTTATTTTTATGAATATGCTTGGTTGGCGGCGTCTGAATCATGAATGCTAATTATCAAAGGAATAATAAGTCCAAAGAGTAAACATGATTTCATTTGCAATACAGGTTTTAAATCATAGATAGCCAAATCATTTGTGTTTGTGCAATCATCTGTTATAAGACCTGTCAATATAATTAACTATTAGAATAGCTCAGCAGACCATGAATAATTTTTATTATGCTCACACCCAAGAACCTTCTAACCAAATGAACTTGTTTGAAGCAACTATTAGCAAATCAATGAGATGGAATCTGAAAACTGTACATCCACAGCTCCATTTATTTAGTAGACATGTAGAATAGAAAGAGCATAGGTCTATCTAGAAAATGTATTAGACATTAATTATAAGAGATGAACAAGCACTAAAATGCTTGGATGTTTGATACTCGAAATGAGCAATTCGAAATGCTCGGATGCTCGTTTCAGGTAACAAGAGTAATAGTAGTCAATGGGAAATCCAAGCATTTTTTCAGCAGACCCAACAAGGAGGTCTGAGGAGCAGTGAAAATGTTGAAATAGGTGGAAAAAGTGCTGAATGGAAGGAAAAAGGCATGGTGAAGACCTCTGGAAGCATCTCTGACTACCAGATCGCTGGTGAAAACAATGTCACACTTTTACTCCACTTTAAATACAAAATTAAATACAAAATTCTAAATCGACGAGAAATTGAAGTTTACAGGGAAAAAAATGTTAAGAAACAAATTTCAGTGTAATTTATAAAGGAAGCAACAAGTGAGAAAAATTATAGATTCAGATGTACTCAGTAGAGTTGAGCGACTTTTGGTTTTTTAGGGTTGCGTTTCGTTTCGTGAAACCCGACTTTTCCAAAAGTCGGGTCGAGCAAGATCGTCCGATTATAGGGAAAAGTCGGGGTCGTCCCGAAACACGAAACCCAATGTAAGTCAATGGGGAATAAAAGTCGGCAGTGAGAGGAGGACAGGAAACACACCTACAGTGCCCATTTGAATGCCAAAAGCATCAATTCTTCTTACTTAAGCTTGTCAACCTTAATTAACTTCATAATACAAGTTACGCACTGAAAAATGGGGGTTATTTGGCTAAAGTTGTGGGGGGGAGGGCTGGCTGCAGGTTTTCATGTGCCCTGGGCGAAAGAGCGCCCCTTTAACACATACCACAACTCATCATGCTCCGATATGGCAGAGAAATAGCGGTATAGTACAATGAAAAATACCTCACTTTTTACATCTCATGACGAGGCCCATCTATTTCTCCATACAGAATCATTGGTCCCATATAATGTTTGAAACAGTATATGATGAGCTCCACATAATGCTACAGTATATGTTGGTCCCCATGGATGAAGCTCCAGTGTCTTATGGGCCCAAATAATGCTCCAAACATAATGGGCCCCATTTCTAATGCTCTAGTGTATAATGGGCCCTGTAAATGCTGCTCCAGTGTCTGATGTCCACCTTTGGAATGTTCCAGTGTATGGTGGGCCCCATCTATCATTCTCCAGAGTATAGTGCTCCCCAAAAATTGCTGTCCCAACATTGAAA
Organism: Dendrobates tinctorius; assembly: GCF_039654945.1. Lineage (NCBI taxonomy): Eukaryota > Metazoa > Chordata > Amphibia > Anura > Dendrobatidae > Dendrobates > Dendrobates tinctorius. The sequence goes on from NW_027361694.1 coordinate 6,200,425, forward strand.
ACAATCAAATAAGTCTCCTCGCTAGGGAATCCCTGTACTTGTCTGGATTCCTCATCGTCCCCATCTTCCATCTCACTGCACAGTATTTCAACTTTGCAAGTGCTGTGATCCTGAGCAAGCAGGGGGGGCCCACTCATTGGCGACGGCACTGGCACAGGGCCCCTGATAGTACGGTGGTGTGTCTGATGGTGGGTGGGCCGAACCTGCACTTTCATCTGCAGCTTCCTCTTTGTCACCGTGTAAGATGGAACTGTATATGGGAAGGGTAACCTGAGTTTCATCAGGGTCAGATTCAGGTCGTGTAGCGTGCGAGGGGAATGTAGTGGTCTGGGTCAATGTACCAGCAGATTCATTGAGCAGTGGCTGGGTATCAGTGCACTTGTGTCGCCCCCAGGAGTACGGTTGCCACAGTGGCATTACCTTCTTCCTAGGGAGTGTGATGTCATGCTTGGGAGCAACGAAGGATCTCTCTAGCAGGTTAACTGATTGGGCAGCGTTATTCCCACGAGTCATGACCCTCCAAACAGCGTTCATGAAGGCAAAGTGTTTGTTTTACGTGGGCAGTATGGTTGCAAAGCTGAACCTTAAAGGAATGTCCAGAAGGGCACCACCAGGAGTGGAGCCTACGGTTAAATTCGACTCCACCTGGGAAACCTCAACCATGCCAGCTACAGAACAGATGCACACATTGCAAGCTTAATTCCGTTAACGAACGAGACTCCGTCATGCCCCGCGGTCCGAGTCCGGCTTACTAGAGGGACACGTGAGGCTCTGGCACATGAGACTGGCCAATAACTGGTGTGTCATGCCCTTACATGTCCGTGGCTGCATGTGCGCTACACTGAAAAGGCCAGCATTTGTCGCTTACAGGTGCAGATAACCCGCTGAACAACGTTAGTGATGGGGATCACTGATTACAATTATTACCCGCGAACAATGATTTCCCAGTAAGTGCAGGTCAACCGCAGTTCCGGAATTAGGCCTAACCGTCATTCCTGAAAAAATGAAAAACTTACGTGTGCAAACCACAGGTGCTGTAGCTTGCTTAACAGCTCGCCAGCCGTTCTCACGCCCAGTATGGATTACACGTGATTGCACAAAGGTGAGAAAGGGTACCGTATCCCCAGATAACATGTATGGATAGCGTACACATTCAAAATATTTGTCTATACATCAGGAGGCAGGCTCAGATGGTGTTAGGCCCAGTATGGATTGCACGTGATTGCACAAAGGTGAGAAAGGGTACCGTTTCCCCGGATAACATGTATGGATAGCGTACACATTCAAAATATATGTCTCAGGAGGCAGGCTCAGACGGTGTTAGGCCCAGTATGGATTGCACGTGATTGCACAAAGGTTAGAAAGGGTACCGTTTCCCCGGATAACATGTATGGATAGCGTACACATTCAAAATATATGTCTCAGGAGGCAGGCTCAGACGGTGTTAGGCCCAGTATGGATTGCACGTGATTGCACAAAGGTTAGAAAGGGTACCGTATCCCCGGATAACATGTATGGATAGCGTACACATTCAAAATATATGTCTCAGGAGGCAGGCTCAGACGGTGTTAGGCCCAGTATGGATTGCACGTGATTGCACAAAGGTTAGAAAGGGTACCGTTTCCCCGGATAACATGTATGGATAGCGTACACATTCAAAATATATGTCTCAGGAGGCAGGCTCAGACGGTGTTAGGCCCAGTATGGATTGCACGTGATTGCACAAAGGGTAGAAAGGGTACCGTATCCCCGGATAACATGTATGGATAGCGTACACATTCAAAATATATGTCTCAGGAGGCAGGCTCAGACGGTGTTAGGCCCAGTATGGATTGCACGTGATTGCACAAAGGTTAGAAAGGGTACCGTTTCCCCGGATAACATGTATGGATAGCGTACACATTCAAAATATATGTCTCAGGAGGCAGGCTCAGACGGTGTTAGGCCCAGTATGGATTGCACGTGATTGCACAAAGGGTAGAAAGGGTACCGTTTCCCCGGATAACATGTATGGATAGCGTACACATTCAAAATATATGTCTCAGGAGGCAGGCTCAGACGGTGTTAGGCCCAGTATGGATTGCACGTGATTGCACAAAGATTAGAAAGGGTACCGTTTCCCCGGATAACATGTATGGATAGCGTACACATTCAAAATATATGTCTCAGGAGGCAGGCTCAGACGGTGTTAGGCCCAGTATAGATTGCACGTGATTGCACAAAGGTTAGAAAGGGTACCGTATCCCCGGATAACATGTATGGATAGCGTACACATTCAAAATATATGTCTCAGGAGGCAGGCTCAGACGGTGTTAGGCCCAGTATGGATTGCACGTGATTGCACAAAGGTTAGAAAGGGTACCATTTCCCCGGATAACATGTATGGATAGCGTACACATTCAAAATATATGTCTCAGGAGGCAGGCTCAGACGGTGTTAGGCCCAGTATGGATTGCACGTGATTGCACAAAGGTTAGAAAGGGTACCGTTTCCCCAGATAACATGTATGGATAGCGTACACATTCAAAATATATGTCTATACATCAGGAGGCAGGCTCAGACGGTGTCAGGCACAGTATGGATTTGACGGCCCAGACTACACAGCAGAGGAGCAGGGAGAGGTAAAGATTGCAAATGCTGGGGCCCTGCCCAAGCAAGGGGGGCCCACTCGTGGGCGTCAGTACTGGCACTGGGCCCCTCATAGTACGGCGGTGTGTCTGACGGCGGGTGTGCACCACCACCGTCAGAGACACTTGATTGCACTATGAAGGACCCTGTACCAGTGCCCGTGCCCAAGAGTCGGCCTACCCACCTGTCCAGGGCAACGGCACTCGCACGGTGTCGTGCGCTAGGTGGTGACCCCGGCCATGGGGGGGGAGGCAGCACAGTTAGGGAGTTTTAGAAAGTGGCATATGTTGATGTTGGACATTCAGCTGATGCAAAAGGTGAAATAGGTCAAGTCCCAGGAAGAGGTGGACCAAAGCAAGCCATTTTTCTGTCACCCTATGTGTCATCAGAGGAAGGTGGGACAAAATCCTTGGAAACCCATGCGTGGTTCATTTTAATGAAGGTTAGATCATCCACATTTTGGGTTGACAGACGGGTCCTTTTTTCTGTCAGGATTGATCCAGCTGCACTGAAGACTCTTTCCGATAGCACACTTGCAGCTGGGCAAGCGAGCTCCTGTAAGGCATATTGTGCCAATTCAGGCCAGGTGTCCAGTTTAGCGGCCCAATAGTCAAAGGGGAATGACCTGTGTGGGAGAACATCGATATGGGAGGAAAAGTAGTTTGTAACCATAGTTGACAACTGCTGTCTCCTGTCACTTTCCATCGATGCAGTATTACCAGTTGTGTGAGCGGTACTTGAAAAATCAGTCCACAACATTGTCATGAAACCCCTGTCTCCAACGCCACTTCTGCTGTGTGCACCACGAACACCTCTGCCAAGCTGCCCCCGGCCCGTACGGCTCGTGTGAGAACCATCACCGCTGCTGTGTGCTGGGAATGCCTCAAGCAACCGATTTACCAGAGTTGCTTGTTTATTAGCGAATATTAGGTCAAGGTTCTCCTGTGGCATGATGTTTTGTAATTTGCCTTTATAGCGTGGATCCAGGATGCTGGCCAACCAGTAGTCATCATCGTTCATCATTTTGGCAATGCGTGGGTCCCTTTTTAGGATCTGCAAGGCATAATCTGACATGTGGGCCAATGTTCCCGGTGTCAATGATGCACTGCGAGTGCTGGTTGGAGGAGCACCTTCTGGCAAATCCACATCCCTCCAGTCATGCACAAACCCTGTACCAGACCTTGCCACGCCAACATTTTCACTTGCCCCACGAGATGCACCCTCCTCCCCTAAGTAATCATCCCCATCATCCTCCTCCTCCTCTTCTTCCTCCACCTCGTCCAGGAGAGGTCCCTGAGCAGACAATGGCTGAATGTCATCAAGTATTCCCTCCTCCTCTTCCTCCTCATCAACATTGGCTGCAGACGCCTGCTCCTTATGGTGCGTCAAAGTTTGCATGAGCAGACGCATAAGTGGGATGCTCATGCTTAGGATGGCGTCGTCTGCGCTTACCAGCCGTGTGCATTCCTCAAAACACTGAAGGACTTTACAAAGGTCTTTCAGCTTCGACCACTGCACACCTGTCAACTCCATGTCTGCTCTCAAAGTGCCTGGCCGTGTATCCTCCCACAAATGCATTATGGCTAGAGTTGAGCGATACCGTCCGATACTTCAAAGTATCGGATCGGAATGGATCGGCCGATCTTAAAAAAAAGTATCGGTATCGCCGATTCCGATACCGGAAGTCCCATTCAAGTCTATGGGACTTCCGGTATCGGAATAAGAAAAATCCTGTTTTTCCCTTGTACAGCCTCTCTGGGGTCTGCACGGGCCTTTCGGGGGGCTGTGCCGGCCTGCCAGGGGGTCTGTGCAGGCTCCGATGGTCTGTGCCGGCCTGCCGGGGGGCTGTGCCGGCCTGCCAGGGGGGCTGTGCAGGCTCCGGTGGGCTGTGCAGGCCTGCCGGGGGGCTGTGCCGGCCTGCCGGGGGGCTGTGCAGGCTCCGGGGGGCTGTGCCGGCCTGCCGGGGGGCTGTGCAGGCTTCGGGGGTCTGTGCAGGCATCGTCCGATGGGACTACAAGTCCCATCGGGCGATGCCTGCTACCATGACAGTGATTGACACATTAGCCAATGATGGGACAGTAGTAGTCCCATCATCCGGCTAATGTGTTGAATGTAAAAAAAAAAAAAAATTACATGCTACATACATACAACATGCATACTACATACATGCTACATTCATACTACATACTACATACATGCTACATTCATACTACATATATACTACATGCAACATACATACTACATACATACTACATGCAACATACATACTACATATATACTACATGCATGCAACATGCATACTACATATATACTACATGCTACATACATACTACATATATGCTACATACATACTACATATATACTACATGCATGCTACATACATACTACATGCTAAATACATACTACATATATACTACATACATACTACATACATACTACATGCATGCTACATACATACTACATGCTACATACATACTACATATATACTACATGCATGCTACATACATACTACATGCTACATATATACTACATACATACTACATACATACTACATGCATGCTACATACATACTACATGCTACATACATACTACATATATACTACATGCATGCTACATACATACTACATGCTACATACATACTACATATATACTACATGCATGCTACATACATACTACATGCTACATACATACTACATATATACTACATACATACTACATACAGTACATACTACATGCATGCTACATACATACTACATGCTACATACATACTACATATATACTACATGCATGCTACATACATACCACATGCTACATACATACTACATATATACTACATGCATGCTATATACATACTGCATGCTACATGCATGCTACATACATACTACATACATACTACATGCTACATACATACCACATATATACTACATACATACTACATACAATACATTCATACAATACATACATAGACATACAGTACATATAACATAGAGTAACATACTTACCAATACTTGTCACATTGTTCCCCGAAGCCATTGTCTTTTACGGAATAAATATTAACATAACAAACCACAAAAATACTCACCCACGATCCGAAGCAGTCCACGAGTGTGTCCCACGACGATCTTGGGTAGAGAACTGCAGCATCAGCTGTTGCTGCCGTTCTCTACGGGCTGCAGGAATCCAATGACGGAAGGTAGGTATCCTTCCACACTGTATTCCTCCGCCACTTAAAAAAAAAAAAGTCCCTAGTCTCACTTTATGCCATTGCTGCGTGGGAATTTCCCACACAGCAATGGCATAAAGTGAGACTAGGGACTTTTTTTTTTTTTAAGTGGCGGAGGAATACAGTGCGGAAGGATACCTACCTTCCGTCATTGGATTCCTGCAGCCCGTAGAGAACGGCAGCAACAGCTGATGCTGCAGTTCTCTACCCAAGATCGTCGTGGGACACACTCGTGGACTGCTTCGGATCGTGGGTGAGTATTTTTGTGGTTTGTTATGTTAATATTTATTCCGTAAAAGACAATGGCTTCGGGGAACAATGTGACAAGTATTGGTAAGTATGTTACTCTATGTTATATGTACTGTATGTCTATGTATGTATTGTATGAATGTATTGTATGTAGTATGTATGTAGTATATATGTGGTATGTATGTAGCATGTAGTATGTATGTAGTATGTATGTAGCATGCATGTAGCATGCAGTATGTATGTAGCATGCATGTAGTATATATGTAGTATGTATGTAGCATGTAGTATGTATGTAGCATGCATGTAGTATATATGTAGTATGTATGTAGCATGTAGTATGTATGTAGTATGTATGTAGTATATATGTAGTATGTATGTAGCATATAGTATGTATGTAGCATGCATGTAGTATATATGTAGTATGTATGTAGCATGCATGTAGCATGCAGTATGTATGTAGCATGCATGTAGTATATATGTAGTATGTATGTAGCATGTAGTATGTATGTAGCATGCATGTAGTATATATGTAGTATGTATGTAGCATGTAGTATGTATGTAGTATGTATGTAGTATATATGTAGTATGTATGTAGCATGTAGTATGTATGTAGCATGCATGTAGTATATATGTAGTATGTATGTAGCATGTAGTATGTATGTAGCATGCATGTAGTATGTATGTAGTATGTATGTAGTATATATGTAGTATGTATGTAGCATGTAGTATGTATGTAGCATGCATGTAGTATATATGTAGTATGTATGTAGCATGTAGTATGTATGTAGCATGCATGTAGTATGTATGTAGTATGTATGTAGTATGTATGTAGCATGTAGTATGTATGTAGCATGCATGTAGTATATATGTAGTATGTATGTAGTATGTATGTAGTATGTATGTAGTATATATGTGTTATGTATGTAGTATGTATGTAGTATATATGTGGTATGTATGTAGTATGTATGTAGTATGTATGTAGTATGTATGTAGCATGTAGTATGTATGTAGCATGCATGTAGTATGTATGTAGTATTTTTTTTTTTTTTTTTAACATTTAACACATTAGCCGGATGATGGGACTACTACTGTCCCATCATTGGCTAATGTGTCAATCACTGTCATGGTAGCAGGCATCGCCCGATGGGACTTGTAGTCCCATCGGACGATGCTTGCACAGACCCCCGGACATCAGCACAGCCCCCCGGCAGGCCGGCACAGCCCCCCGGCAGGCCGGTACAGACCCCCACAGGGTGCACAGACCACCGGCAGGCCGGCACAGCCCCCCGGCAGGCCGGTACAGACCCCCACAGGGTGCACAGACCACCGGCAGGCCGGCACAGCCCCCCGGCAGGCCGGTACAGACCCTGGGCAGTCCACACAGCCCCCCGGCAGGCCAGCACAGCCCCCCGGCAGGCCGGCAGAGACCCCCGGAAGGCCCGAAATGACGGCGCATCATGATGCGCACACACCGCGCATCATGATGACGTCAGACTGTCAATCAACTTTGAACTTCCGATTCCGATGCCGACTTCCGATATTGAAAAAATATCGGAAGTCGGTATCGGAATTCCGATACAGCAAGTATCGGCCGATACCCGATACTTGTGGTATCGGAATGCTCAACACTAATTATGGCCTGCCTCTGCTCGCACAGCCACTCCACCATGTGCAGGGTGGAGTTCCACCTTGTTGCAATGTCGATAATGAGGCGGTGGTTGGGAAGGTGGAGCAATCGCTGCAGCTTCTGCATACGAACGGAGTGTACAGGCGACCGGCGGATGTGCGCGCACAGTCTTCGCACCTTCTGGAGCAGGGCTGTTAACTCCGGATAATTTTTGAGGAAGCACTGCACCACCAGGTTCAAGGTGTGAGCCAAGCAAGGTATGTGGCTGAGTTTTGAAAGGGCTATGGCTGCTACAAAATTACGGCCGTTATCACTAACTACCTTGCCTGCCTCAAGATGTACACTGCCCAGCCATGACTCAGTTTGTCGCTTCAAGTACTCGGCCAGCACCTCGGCGGTGTGTCTGTTGCCCAAACACATCATCTGCAACACAGCCTGCTGACGCTTTCCACTAGCTGCTCGATAGGGGGACACATCGTGTGCAACAGTGGCAGCTGCAGATGGAGTGCTCGTACGACTGCGCTCTGTGGACGAGCTTTCGCTTCTGGAGGAGGGTCGAACGCCTACAGCCGACTGTTTCCTATAACGTGGGCTAGGCAGCACTGTCCCACCACCGCTGTCCCCTGTGGACCCTGCATCCACCACATTAACCCAGTGCGCAGTGATGGACACGTAATGGCCCTGGCCATGACGACTGGACCATGCATCAATTGTGAGGTGCACCTTTCCGCTCACTGACTGCTTGAGTGCATGGACAATGCGGTCTTTCACATGATGGTGGAGGGCTGGGATGGCTTTGCGAGAGAAGAAGTGGTGACTGGGTAGGTCATAGCGTGGTACTGCATAGGCCATGAGTTCGCGGAAAGCTGTGCTTTCCACCAACCGAAAGGGCATCATCTCAAACGAGATTAGTTTGGCAATGTGGGCGTTCAAACCCAGTGTACGCGGATGAGAGACTGAGTACTTTCTTGACCTACTCATAGTGTCTGGGAGGGTGAGCTGGTCTTGAGAGCTGCATATGGTGGAAGTAGCGGTGGACAGGGCGGACTGAGAGAGGGTTGATGATGGTGATGGAGTTGGTGTTCTTTCTGATGGCCTAGAATCAGTCTTTCGTTGATATAACAGTGGGATTCCCTGACTGCTGTGGCCTTGCAACAACACCTCAACATTTGCTGCTGTGCTAACCGGTGGGCTTACAGTGGGGGAAACAATGTAGCATTGCTGACTACCTTCGTTGTGATCAGTTGCACATGTGGCACTTGAGGTTTGGTGTTGTGTCCACGCTTGCAAGTGCATGCTGGTTAAATGTCTAAGCATGCAACTGGTATTCAAATTTTTCAGATTTTTCCCTCGGCTAAAGGTCTTTGCGCACTTCTTACAGATAACCTTGGCCTGATCATGAGGATTTTGTTCAAAAAAGTGCCACACTGCACTCTTCCTACTTTGGCAGACATTTTGCGGCCTAGCACGCTGTGATCTTTTGACCCTCTGGACAAGCTGTCCAGCAACTCTTTTGATGTTTGGAACCTGTCTTTGGAGTGCTCCGGGCCTGCCAGATAACAGCTGTTGCGATGTCGATGTCTGCTGTGGATGCTCCTCATCTGAGCTATTGGAAGCAGCACCCTCTTCCCCCAATGGATGCCAATCTGGGTCAACAACTGGGTCATCCATCACCTCCTCTTCTATGTCATGTGCACCTTCCTCTGTGTCACCGTGTATGGTGGTATAGTGTGCGGGAAGGGGCACCTGAGTCTCATCAGGGTCAGAATCTGGCTCTTTACACTGCGAGGACAATGTAGTGCTCTGAGTGAATGTACCAGCAGAATCATCCATCAGCAGCTGTGCATCAGTGCACTCCATGTCAGATTCATCTTGGCCTGGGTAATTCACCATTTCACTTGATAATCCAGGCATGGTATGTGAAAACAGCTCCATGGAGTAATCAGTAGTATGGCCTGCGTCATCCTTCAATCTTGGTTGGGGTGAAGGACACAAGGAAAGGTGTGGTTCAAGAACATGAGCCTCCAATGACGACTCAGTGCTTTTACTTTTTACAACTGAAGAAGAGGAGGCGATAGAGCTGGAGGCTGAGTCAGCAATGTAAGACAAAACTTTTTCCTGATGCTCTGGCTTTAAAAGCGGTTTGCCAACTCCTAGAAAACTAAGCGTTCGAGGCCTTATGTAGCCAGACGATGACGCAGGCTCAGCACCTCCTGCATTCGGTCCTATTTTGCTCTTGCCACTACCATCAGATCCATCACCAACACCATCATTACCAGCTGCCAACCCCCGCCCAATTCCACGGCCTCTTCCACCAGCCTTCCTCATTTTTGGTAGAAATGTAGACAAAATCCAACAAACTATATAGTAATGTAAAACAAGGTACAAGGTGTCTATAGGACAGGGGAGATTTTGAATTTCTGCAGACACTTGTGGACACTGGACACTTTTGGATTGTGTGAGGCCCACTGATATCTGAGCGCTATGTCACAGGCTCGATGGCACAGCTGTGACCAAAGTGACTAGAGGATAAGGGAGATTTTGAATCTCTGCACACACTTTTGGACACTGGACACTTTTGGATTGTGTGAGGCCCAATGAATATCTGAGCGCTATGTGACAGGCTCGATGGCACAGCTGTGACCAAAGTGACTAGAGGATAAGGGAGATTTTGAATCTCTGCACACACTTTTGGACACTGGACATTTTTGGATTGTGTGAGGCCCAATGAATATCTGAGCGCTATGTGACAGGCTCGATGGCACAGCTGTGACCAAAGTGACTAGAGGATAAGGGAGATTTTGAATCTCTGCACACACTTTTGGACACTGGACACTTTTGGATTGTGTGAGGCCCAATGAATATCTGAGCGCTATGTGACAGGCTCGATGGCACAGCTGTGACCAAAGTGACTAGAGGATAAGGGAGATTTTGAATCTCTGCACACACTTTTGGACACTGGACACTTTTGGATTGTGTGAGGCCCAATGAATATCTGAGCGCTATGTGACAGGCTCGATGGCACAGCTGTGACCAAAGTGACTAGAGGATAAGGGAGATTTTGAATCTCTGCACACACTTTTGGACACTGGACACTTTTGGATTGTGTGAGGCCCAATGAATATCTGAGCGCTATGTGACAGGCTCGATGGCACAGCTGTGACCAAAGTGACTAGAGGATAAGGGAGATTTTGAATCTCTGCACACACTTTTGGACACTGGACACTTTTGGATTGTGTGAGGCCCAATGAATATCTGAGCGCTATGTGACAGGCTCGATGGCACAGCTGTGACCAAAGTGACTAGAGGATAAGGGAGATTTTGAATCTCTGCACACACTTTTGGACACTGGACACTTTTGGATTGTGTGAGGCCCAATGAATATCTGAGCGCTATGTGACAGGCTCGATGGCACAGCTGTGACCAAAGTGACTAGAGGATAAGGGAGATCTTGAATCTCTGCACGCACTTTTGGACACTGGACACTTTTGGATTGTGTGAGGCCCAATGAATATCTGAGCGCTATGTGACAGGCTCGATGGCACAGCTGTGACCAAAGTGACTAGAGGATAAGGGAGATTTTGAATCTCTGCACACACTTTTGGACACTGGACACTTTTGGATTGTGTGAGGCCCAATGAATATCTGAGCGCTATGTGACAGGCTCGATGGCACAGCTGTGACCAAAGTGACTAGAGGATAAGGGAGATTTTGAATCTCTGCACACACTTTTGGACACTGGACACTTTTGGATTGTGTGAGGCCCAATGAATATCTGAGCGCTATGTGACAGGCTCGATGGCACAGCTGTGACCAAAGTGACTAGAGGATAAGGGAGATTTTGAATCTCTGCACACACTTTTGGACACTGGACACTTTTGGATTGTGTGAGGCCCAATGAATATCTGAGCGCTATGTGACAGGCTCGATGGCACAGCTGTGACCAAAGTGACTAGAGAATAAGGGAGATTTTGAATCTCTGCACACACTTTTGGACACTGGACACTTTTGGATTGTGTGAGGCCCAATGAATATCTGAGCGCTATGTGACAGGCTCGATGGCACAGCTGTGACCAAAGTGACTAGAGGATAAGGGAGATTTTGAATTTCTGCAGACACTTGTGGACACTGGACACTTTTGGATTGTGTGAGGCCCACTGATATCTGAGCGCTATGTCACAGGCTCGATGGCACAGCTGTGACAAAAGTGACTAGAGGATAAGGGAGATTGGATTGCTTTTAAAAAAGCAGTTTGCAGAGCAGTGGGTAAACAGCAATGCCAGCCTGTCAGGAAGCCTTAAAAGGCAGCCCAACAACCAACACCACTGATACACCACAATATAGCCTCCCCTTGCACTGCACACACAGTGACTGGTGTGTTGTGCAGGCCAAATTGCTAGCAGCAGAAGCAGTTTTTTTTTCTTCTCAGCAGGACAAAAAAAAAATTGGGATTGCTTTTAAAAAAGCAATTTGCAGAGCAGTGGGTAAACAGCAATGCAGGAATGTCAGGAAGCCTTAGAGGGCAGCCCAACAACCAACACCACTGATACACCACTATATAGCCTCCCCTTGCACTGCACACACAGTGACTGGTGTGTTGTGCAGGCCAAATCGCTAGCAGCAGAAGCAGTTTTTTTGTCTTCTTCCCTGCCTAACGATCTCCCTACAGAATCAGCAGCAACCTCTCCCTGTACTGAGATCAGCATAAGTAAGATGGCGGTCGGCGTGCACGCCCTTTTATACCCCCTGTGACGCCCACCAAAGCATGCCAATCACTTGCATGCCCTTCTGAAAGATGGTGGTGACCCCTGCCTATGTCATCACGTTGCCCACAGTGTCCGTGGATCCTGATTGGCTGAAAAAGAGCGCAAAACAAACTTTTGAAACGCGACTTTGGCGCGTAAGTCGCCGACCTCGTGGCTGATATCATCCTAGGGTCGGGTTTCGTTTCATGAAACCCAACTTTGCCAAAAGTCGGCGACTTTTGAAATTTTTCGACCCGTTTCGCTCAACTCTAGTACTCAGATATACCCTGTATTAGACATAAAAGAGGGCCTTATACACATTCTGTTCAAATTGTAATGTACTAATACTCCTAGACTCATAAAAGCTAAGCACTAAATGCAAATCCTGCCAAAATTTACAAGCAGGGTCCTCCATACACCCTTGCAGGCACCAACTGTAGTGCCTCATTCAAATATTGCAAACAAAGTGTAGTTGTGGTACTCCTACACTCATAAAATCTATGCACAATGTGCAAAGCATGGCAAAAATTACAAACAGGGTCATCCATACACCATTGAAGGCACCAATTGGAATGCCTCATAGAAAGATTTAGAAAGTGTAGTTGTGGTGCTTTTACCCTTATAAATGCTTTCCACTTGAGAAAGAATTGTAAAGAGGGTCATCCAGTCATCTATAGACCCTAGAATGAAACAACTGGTGGGTCTCATTCAAATATTGAACATTAAAAACACATTATGAGCTGCTGTCATCCGGTGTTATGGAAAAGTCAGGTTTAATCCAGGCTTTGGTCATTGTTATCAGTGTGAGCCTGTCAACGCTTTCTGTTGACAAGAAAAAGCGTTTGTCTCTTATTACCCCCCAGTGGCACTAAAAACACATTCAGACAAGACATTAATGGCAGGGCAGCACAACACCTCCAAGGAATAGAGGGACATCTCATGCCAGGTGTCCAGCTTTGAGACCCATTAGCTGAAGTTTGCAGAGGAGTTAAGCAGTATGCTGGTTTTGTCAGCAAGGAATTGCTTGACCATCTTTAAAACCTTTTTCTTACTTGTCAAAAATAACTGGTCATCAGGGCATGGATGCTGGGTGGATGTCATAAAATTGTCCCAGGACTTTAACAGTGTATAGAAGTATCTGCTGTACCTGGTGTGTGTCTCAATCTCTTCTCCTCCTTCGTTGGGCAAGGAGGCTTCCTTTCCCCGATTTTAGCATTGTTTGATGGGAATTTTTTCAACATTTTTTTTCATAATTGCCTTCTGTGTTCTGGTTTAGCACTCTTTTAGAAGACTTCTTTGCCTCAGGAGGAAGAGATGCAAAGCTATCTTTGTAGCATGGGTCTAGCGGGGTGATCAACCAATACTTTTATTTTGATCAAGATGAATATAATGTGATGGTACTGGTAAAGGAAACAATACATGGAGTCTGCCATATGTGCCGAATTGTGATGAGCAAGCATACTCGGTAATGCTCGTTACTCACCCAAGCATCGCTGTACTCGTGGTAATCTGTGAGTGCCGAGCATTTCCTGGTTTGCTTGGTGGGATTTCTGGTCACTGCCCTCCATATTTGGTGCTCTTTAGAGCCCCAATCAACATTTAGGGATTGTTTGTCATGCACAGCAATGCTGCAGCCATCTTGGTTGTGGTATTACAGTGATTATCTGGCTGCACAGCATCATCAGGTCTATAAGAGACCTGCCGCCACCCTGCTAGTCGCATTCAGCTCCGGATTCACACAGTGTAGGGAGATTTGCTGCCGAGATAGGGTCAGATTTGTGGGTATATAAGTTAGTGTGGGTATACACATAATAGAATACACAAACCCAGCTAAACCAACAGTCCTTCTAAGGACTAATTATGGGGTATATAGATTGCGGTGCTTGGTAGGCAGTGGAGTGTATGTGGGTATATACATATCAGTGCAAGGCATGCATGCACTGTATGTGGAGATATAGATATCATTGCATACATCAAGAGGGTCCTTTCCATTACTGTCTGCTGCTGCTGCCTTTTAAATGTGTTGACAGTATATACCTAGCCCCAGTGGCCATGAATAATTTTTTTTTGCATCATAATTCTGATAATTTTATTCCAAAGCAATCCTCAGTGCCCTTTTATTCTCCATTTACTTGGTGACACTACAGAATACAGCCAGATCCTTTTCATAGAACAGTGTGAAAAACAGCTATTTTAAATGGGTTTGCCATACATCAATAGGGTCCACCTCTGTCTGCTGCAGCTGCCTATTATATATATACCTAGCTGCAGGTATCCGTGGCTAGGAATATTTTTTTTCTGCACCTGAATTCTGCTAGTTTTATTACAAAGCAATCGAGAGCCCCCTTTTTTCTACATTTATTTGCTTGTTCCACTGCAGACTACAGCCGGATCATTTTAATACAACAGCATGAAAATCCAGCAATTTAAAATGGCTTTGTCCATCTCAGGCCTCACTCCTCAGTGCACAGTATATTCTGGCCTTTTTTGTGGTACTGTAGTAATTTTTGGAGTGTCTTATACAATTTCTTCAGATAATAGTGATGATGGTCATGAAGGAGCACCAGCCATGCGTAGTTAGGGAAACAATGCAGCTCCTGCCGGGTACCTCTAGAGAGAAAGGTAGTTGCTGTGCTAAATAATAACCCGGTCGGAAGAAGCGCAAAGAGAAGGGATGGTGGATTTAATATTTTCTTTTTATTGCATAGTCCACAACTGCCACCTGAGGAAGACAGATGATTCTGTCAAAACGCATTGTGGACTATGCAATAAAAAGAAGATATTTAATCCACCATCCCTTCTTTTTGCGCTCCTTCCGACCGGGTTATTATTTAGCACCGCTTATACAATTTCTTGACACCATTTTGCTGCCCAAAAAATATTTAGCTTCCCAAAAAATATTTAGCTACAGGGCAGATATTTTACACTGGGTTTTATCTGCCTAATGGATCACATATCATTGCGCTCAGAATTGTGCCATTTCAGGCGTAAATAGAATTTTTTTGTTGTGTCTTAGCCTACTTATTGACACAATTTAACTGGGCCAAAAAACAAAAAATTACAGGTCAGATATTTGAAAGTGGGCTATCTCCGTCAGACGTCTCATCTATCTGTGGGCTAAAAACTGTGGCATTTCAGACCTCCATTCAACTGTTTTTGTTGTGCCACCCTAGTGCTATACAATATTTTGCTGTAAAAATACAGGCCACATATTTTACAGTGTAGTATCTCCATCAGATGCCTCTTCTATCTGTGGGCTAAAAATTGTGGCATTTCAGGAGTCCATTCAACTGTTATTGCTGAGTCTTACCATAGTACTACACGCTATTTTGCAGTAAAAAAAAACAAAAATACAGGCCATATATTTTACAGTGTGGTATCTCCGTGAGATGCCTCATCTATCTGTGAGCTATAAATTGGGGCATTACATGCCTCCATTCAAATGTTTTTCCAGTGTGATACCTTAGTGCTATACTCTATATTGCTGTAAACAAAAATAAAAATACCGATCACCTATTTTACAGCGTGGTTTCTCTGACAGATGCCTCATCTATGTGTGGGCTAAAAATTGTGGCATTTCAGTACTCCATTCAACTGTTTAGCTGTGTCTTACCCTAGTGCTATACACTATTTTGCTGTTAAAAAAAAAAAAATACAGGCCACATATTTTACAGTGTGGTATCTCCATCAGACGCCTCTTCTATCAGTGGGCTAAAAATTGGGGCATCTCAGGCCTCCATTCAACAGTTTTTTTCGCTGTGTCTTACCATAGTGCTATACACTATTTTGCTGTAAAAAAATAAAAATACAGGCCACATATTTCACAATGTGGTGTCTCTGTCAGACGCCTCCTCTATCTGTCGGCTAAAAATTTTGGCATTACAGGCCTCTATTCAAATGTTTTTGCTGTGTGTTACCCTAGTTCAATACCCTAGTTCCATATTTTGTGTTCAAAAACAAAAAAAGACAGGCCACATATTGAACATTGTGGTATCTCCGTCAGATGACTTATCTATCTTTGCCCTACAAATTGTGGCATTTCAGGCCTCCATTCAAATGTTTTTGCTGTGTCTTACCCTATTTCTATACAATATTTTGGGGTAAAAACAAAAAATCTCAGTAAAAATACTTCTGTTTTAAATTCTTATGGCTGCTTTATGACTGGGTCTCAAATGCATCAACTACTACCACCATCATCATCTTCTGCTTAGAGGCAGTTACTGCGCAGATAGAAAGTAAGAGGAGAAGAGGGTGAACGCTTGGGCAGTGTTTTGCTCTGTCAGCGAATTACAAAGGCGAAAGCTTCTAGATTAAATCTTGACTGGAAGAGCCAGACCAACAGCATGTGGAAGAGCATTGGGCCAGGACTCGCAACTACCCAAGCCTGAAGTTCCTGGGCTGGATTCTGACAATACATCCCCTACTATAACTGAACTTGTTGGATGAGGATGTCAAAAAGGAGCCCCTGCAGATTCTAGAACAGAAGCTAGAGATTTTGACATTTCGGCTGTATTTAAAGATGTGTCAATTGTAGAGGTTGGTGTCTGTAGACGTGACTTCCATGATATGGGTGTTAACACTAGACAATCCTTCCAACATGTCATTGAATCAAAATCTGTTTTTTTTTTGCAACTCTATTCAGATGTGCACAAACTATGTCAAATTGAAAGCTACACCCCAGTGGGTCTTGTCAAAGTACCATGTTGACTACAGTCCACAGATGTTATCTAGATCTCTAATATCACCTCTTCTTTACCATCATGATAAATTAATAGGAAAAGCATGTGTTTTTGATTGAGCTGCTCTTTTCTTGCCAAAGAAACTAAATAAGATTAATGAGGTGGTTAGCCACACACGCAATGGAAAAATCGTAAAGATTACAATTACTTTCACAAATGAGTTACCACCAACTTCACTAGCTTGCTTTCACTCTTACAACAAAATATTCCGAAGGCTAAAAAAGATGATGAATATGAAGCAAATAGGTGTGAATAATTATCACCAAATGATGTTACAAAAGTCAGAACAAACAACCTATCTGTGTGGCAATTATTTACCACCGAAATTTTGAAAGTATGAGACTAGTATCATGTTCTGCATTCATGTGAGCCAAATAGTCTTTCAAAGTGAAATTGTTATGGATTTAATTTATAATTTGCACTTTAAAATTGGATCACATGCCTTCTATGATGCTTACATGAAATAACTGATTGGACAGATATGTAAGGAGGAACACAGTCTGGAAACTGAGGGACTGCTTTCAGCATGAGAGCAGCAAAGGGGCAGCACACTACGCACTCAAAGTGCTGGCACTGCGATAGACTTCAGCAGACAGACCCGGTGACCTTAAAGGCTTAAAAAAGCATGCACGAAAGCAGAACAGAGGAGGCTGAGACGCATGCTCCGTCCTTAGAAGCACTGACATCATGAAGGACTGTTCCCATAGGCTCCCGCCGCTAACAGTGATACTGCCAGAGAGCAAGGTGCCTTGCGCGCCATGACTGTGAGTACAGCACACATACGCAGTAGAGAGAGCCAGTTCAAGCCATGTGTCTAGCTTAGATAACCAATAATTATAAGGCACAGAGTAATCACAGAGGACGCTGGTACTGTCAGCAAGATACTCCATCAGTATCTTCCAACACTTTGCACTTCTTGTCAGAGTACCCTGTGCCTCAGGGCCAGGACGATGGGGGATCTGAGAAAACTCTCCCAGAACTTTGCCAGTGTTCCACTGCCTCTGTTGCATTGAAGTTGTGTCTCTCTCACCTGTAATCCTTGGTTGTCCAACGAACTGTGACCTCTGCTACCAGCGTTTTCAGATGGGAATTGTTTTAATAATTCCGCAAGAAGGCCACTCAGGTATTCCAACATTTTAGTACACCTGTCTGCCTCTGGAATAAGAGATATAAAGTTCTCCTTGCAGCGTGGGTCTAGAAGTGTCACCAATCAGTATTGCCTGTCACCCAAAATTTTGAGAACGTGAGGGTCACAGGAAAGACATTATAACATAAACTCAGCCATGCGTGCCAGACTGCTAACAGGCAAGACTTCCATGTCCTCACCAAGAGGATGACTGACCATGCTATCCTCCTTCTCTCTGTCCTCAGGCCATCCCCACTGAACAGACGGTATGACAGTTGTGCTTGTAGTACTGTCTATAGCGCATGAAACTAGCTCCTGTGCTTCCTCCTCCTCCTTTTCCTCATTGTCACGCAATACACGTTGGGATGAGATGAGGCTGGGTTTTGTGTAATCACCCAGTATAATTCCTTCCTCCATCTCATCTTGTTCCGCCAGCATTGTAGATTGTAAGCTCTCATGAGCAGGGTCATTTTATTTTACTTTAATTATTGTATTATTGTTAACATTGTTACTTACGACTGTTGTGTTTGAAACTGTTAAATTGTAAAGCGCTGTGGAATATGTTGGCACTATATTAAGAGCAATTATTATTATTATTAGAGCACAGAGAACTTTAACTATGGCGTCATCGCCGCTCACCATCTTGCTGGAGTCCTCAAAGTTTTGGAGGATGGTTCAGATGTCTGATCTCCATGTCCATTCCTGAGGCCTTGTGTGTGGAGTCTGAACAGAATACCACCAGCTTTGTTGATGCTGGTAGTCAAAAACTGTCCTCTTCTACTCATAAATCCTTTCCAACATATGCAGTCTAGAGTTCCAATGCATGGGGAAATCACATACCAGTCGGAGAGCCGGAAACTACAAACGCTGCTGAAGCACGATAAGGGAGGTTGAAGCTGTAGCTGACTTTCTAAAATGGGCGCACAGGTGGCGTATTTTCACAAGCAGATCCATCAGCTCCAGGTAGCTTTTGAGAAACCATTGAACAATGAGGGTAAGCACATAGGCCAGATATGGTACGTGTGTGAGCTCGCCTCGCCTCAGAGATGCCACCAGGTTCCGACCATTGTCACACACGACCATGCCTGGCTGAAGGTTCTGCGATGTCAGCCACAGATCTTCCTGCTGTTTCAGAGCTCTCCATAACTCTTCAACATTGTGCGGTTTGTCACCTAAGCATATTAGCTTCTGCACCAGCTGTTGCCACTTGGCTGAGGCAGTGCTGCAGTGCTTCTAACTTGTGACTGATTTGGTCTTTTCAGAGATAGTAGCTTAAGAGGAAAAGGAGGAGGTGCAAGAGCTGTAGACTGTGGGCCTAATTCAGATTGACAAAGGGCCCACAATCCTCGGCATCCTGAGGACGTGTTCCATCCAAAGTACCGTTATTCCACAGCCTCTCCTCTCTGCCAGGCCCTTCACTGGCTTCCTATTGTCCAGTGACAACAGTTCAAAACCGTAAATATGACATGCAAACCCATCCACAACCTGTCTCCTACATACATCTGTCCAAAATAGAAAAGGTACAGCCAGCAGCACTCAACCATCAGAATGCAGGTTATAAAGTCCAATTACCCAATTGGAGAGCAAACCATCAAAAGAAAAAACAAACAGCATTCCATCCAGGTGAAGATAAAGTATCTTATGACATCTTTATTCTGCCAAATGCAACATTTCAACCCATAAGGGATGCTTGAAAAAGACCCTTATGGGTTGAAACGTTGAATTTGGCAGAATAAAGATGTCATAAGATACGTTATCTTCACCCGGATGGAATGTTGTTCGTTTTTTCCTACATACATCTGTGACATGGTCTCACAAGGTCCGAGTGGGTTCCGGCTTCCACTATGCTAACCCAGTGTGCCATAAGCAAAATGTACAGTCCCTGCTCACAAGCACCTGTCCACGTTTCTGTGATTAGGTGGACTTTCTCATTAACAGCATGCTTGAGGGCTCGGGTAATGCTGTGGGACACGTGCTTGTGTAGTGCCAGGACGGCACAGCCGGAGAAATAGTGGTGGCTGGGGACAGAATACTTTGGGATGGTAGCTGCAAACATATTGCAGAAAACTTCCATCTCCACAAGCCTAAAAGGCAAAATTTAGAGTTCAAGCAGTCGAGAAAAGTGGGAATTTAGTAGTGTGGCTTGTGGGGCATTGGATGCTTAGTTTCGCTTACATTCCAAAGACTTAGGTCGAAACGCGTTGGTTGGAGACCACCAGAGACCCCATCTGCCTGTATGTCCTTATTCATACTTTTTTCTGTCCGATTTTAAGAATTTCCAATAAATGATGAATTTTTAACTGAAGTCCAGCGCTGGAGATTCTATTCTTTACTTTGCTTCAGTCAACGCCCCTGATCAAGGTGACTCCGTGCGCAGGAGGATTATGGATCATAACTGAGACTGGTGAGCTGACCTCCCCTTATTTTCCCTATCCTTCTACAACTAAAGACTTGGGTAGGGACAACTGAATGCTGCCCTGGGAAAAGGACATGGACATGCTTGTTGATGGTGTTAGTTGAGTGTATGCAACAACAGATGCAGGGCAGGAGGCATTTTTGCATGCACCATGGACAGGGTATTGGCTTGCATGCACAACAGCAGAAGTAGCAGTGGTATTACCAGCACTGCTCCTGGACCCTGGGGTTCAGCCAAAAAAGTCAGGTACTTTGCTGCCATATGCCTGATCAAGCTGGTGTTGCTCAGGCTGGTATTTTTGCTAGCCCTGCTGATGCAGGCATGGAAGGTGATGCAAATAGACTGTTTTGGGTTATCAGCAGAGTTTTTAAAAACAGCCAGAATCGGAATCATATAACAGTTGTACTGTCAACTTCTGTTGTGTTGGTGATACAGGGACATTCAGTGTCTTCCTCTCCCACCTCGCCCCCTGTCTGTCAGTATTCCCTAAGGCTCAGGTCTAGGACCCCTACTTTTTTCCATCTACACCTTCGGCCTGGGACAGCTCTTACAATCCCAAGGTTGGCAAAATCGTCTCTACGTCGATGACACACAGATCTACTGTACCTATCTGGACCTGACATCACCTCCTTACTGACCAAAATGCCACAATGTCTGTCCACTATTAAATCCTTCTTTTCTGCTCGCTTTCTAAATCTGAACATGGACAAAACATAATTCATCGTCTTTCACCCATCTCACTCTACCCCTCCACCAGACCTATCCATCAATGTCAATGGCTGCTCACATTTCCCAGTCCCGCATGCTCGGTGTCTCAGGGTAATCCTCGGCTCTGCCCTCTCTTTCAAGCCACATATCCAAACCCTTTCATCCTCCTGCCGACTACAACTCAAAAGCATCTCACAAATCCATACATTCCTTGACCAAGAAACTGTAAAAACACTTGTGCATGCACTCATCATCTCCCATCTCGACTATTGCAACCTTCTATTCTCTTGCCTCCCCTCTAGCACTCTTGCACCACTCCAATCTATCCAAAACTCTGCTGTTCAACTAATTCACCTGTCTCCCCTTTATTTCCCTGCCTCTCCTCTCTAAACCCTAAAACTATGACATGCAAAGCCATCCACAACCTGTCTTCTACATAAATCTGTGACATGGTCTCCTGGTATTTACTTACAGACAACCTTCGATCCTCTCAAGATATCCTTCTCCTTTCCCCTCTCATCTCTTGTTCCCACAATCGCATACAAGACTTCTCCCGTGCTTCACCCATACTTTGCAACTCTCAACCACATCACAGCATACTTTTGCCTACCATGGAAACATTCAAAACAAATCTGAAGAACCACCTCTTCTGACAAACCTATAACCTGCAGTGAACCTCAGTCTACTGAATCGCTGCATGACCAGCTCTACCCTCCATTTTTCTATCCTCTCCCATCTCCTGTAGACTTTGAGCCCTTGCGGGAAGGGTCCACTCCTTCTGTACTTGTGTATGCCTTGTATTGCTCATGTTTAGAGTACTTGTCGATGTATGCCCCTTTATCACAAGTAAAGCGACATTGAATTAATGACGCTATAAAAATGACTATTAATAATAATATCATCCACCACCTCATCTTCCGCTTACACACCCTGGTCCTCCTCATGACTTTCTGCCAATTGTGTCTCATCATCGTCCACCTCTTGTGACACGTTCCTATCATCACCTTTGTGTGAGGGTGGCTGCTCAAATATTTGGGCATCGCTACGTGCAATATCATTTTGTCCCGCTTCAAGTGGGCCGGGCGTGAGGCTGAAATCTATAAATAGAAAAGTGAACAGCTCTTGGGAGTATTGAAGTGTGGGATCAGTTGTCTCCAGGCACTCGGCATGGTGGGAGGAAGGAGGCTCAGGGTGAGGAATATGCAATCCAGACTCATGGCTACTCAGACTTGACCATGTGGAAGACAGGGTGCTGGTGGTGGTGGCAAAGTGACTGGAAGTATTATTCGCTATCCAACCAACAACCTTTTGATGCTACTCTAGGTTCAATAGTGGTGTGCTGCTGTGGTCCCCTAGTAATTGGGACAGGAATGTAGAGCGAGAAGAAGTGGGTGTTTGTTGTGACCCAATTTCAGCTTGCTCCTGCCCTCAGCCTCCGGCCTCTGCAGGCACCATCACCATCACATCCAGCTCTTTAATCCCTTGCCACGTGCCTTGGCCATTTTAAATGGACTGCAATATTTTTCACTTTCACTACAAATGGCTGAATTTGGAGTGAACTGATATGTGATCTGTGTGGATGTAAACCACAGTTTATTTGTCATGTTGGTAAAAAAGTTTTTTCAGCAAACTGGTGTCAAAACTAGGGTAAGACACAGGAAAGACAGTTCAATAGATGACTCACATGCCACAATTTGTATCCCACAGATACATGTGGCTTCTGACGGAGATAGCTCACTTTCAAATATCTTACCAGTATTTTTTTTGGGGGGTGAAGCCCGACAAATTGTGTAAATAAGAAGGCTAAGACACAACAAAAACAATTCTATGAAGGCTTGAAATCTTCTGCATATTAAAACACAGCTGGGTCACATGATCAAGCCTGAGAGGAGAAGATTAACCCTTTTTGTGCTGCCTGTCAGCAGGTCTCATAAAGTATTTAAAATGCTGAGTCCACATAAAAATGCACAGCATTTATATGAAAAAACACAATATAGCCGGTATCCCATTGAAATGGCCAGTTTGTGGGATACCACACATCCTCCACGCCTCTTCAGATACCACCACTAGAGCACCAGGGTGAACGTGTTCCGTGAGGCAACAGCCACAATATTGTTTGCAAAGGGGTGTTTGTGGTCTCAGCAGAATTCACCTATCATTTCTTGTGTCTCCCCCTCCCAATGAGGTGTCCAAATAAATATCTATTATAAATCCTCTTCAAGACCGTAATACGTATATATACTGACCTGAGATATAAGAGAATATCATCCCCATAAAGGTCCACTATATCTGACAACTTGCCGTATCACAAATTATCGGTGTTGACACCGTCCATATCTGTTTAACCCCTTAGTTGCTGCTGTCAAAAGTGACTACATCAAATAAATGGTTAAAAGATTGTGGGGGCTTGCACTTTAATCTAATTGACACACCGAGATCATGATTGTGTGGTCCTGATGTTTGCCATAGCTGTTCATGGCCAAATAGCGGCCTTAGAGTCTCCCGGCTATAGCGGTCAGTTCAGAAGTTAGCGACATTTAGGTGGTAAACAAACACTTTTTCATTCCGGCTATACCACTTTGCATTAATTCCTAAAAATAATAATAATAAATAATCTTTATTTTTATATAGCGCTAACATATTCTGCAGCGCTTTACAGTTTGCACACATTTTCATCACTGTCCCCGATGGGGCTCACAATCTAAATTCCCTATCAGTATGTCTTTGGAGTGTGGGAGGAAACCGGAGTGCCCGGAGGAAACCCACACAAACACGGGGAGAACATACAAACTCCTTGCAGATGTTGTCCTTGGTGGGATTCGAACCCAGGACCCAGGACCACTGAGCCACCGTGCTGCCCTAAAAATCACCTGAAGGGTTAATAAACTACCTTACAGCGGTTTTCAATATGTCAGGGGGTGCTGTTTTTAAAATGGTATCACGTTTGGGGTTTTCCAATATATAGCACCCCTAAAGTCACTTCAAACCTGGATAGGTCCCTCAAAAAAATAAATTTTGTAAATTTCCTTGAAAAAATGAAAAATTGCTGCTACATTTTTAAACCTCCTAAAAGGCTAACAAAATAAATTACAGTTTAAAAAATGGTGCTGATGTAAAGCCGACATGTGGGAAATGTGGTTTATTCATGTTTTTCTGTGGTATGACTATCTGGATTAAAGGGATAATCATTCAAAGTTTGAAAACTGCAATTTTTTTTACATTTTTGTCAAGTTTCTGATACTTTTATAAATAAACACAAAACATATCAATCTAAATTTACTATTATCATAAATTATAATGTGCCGTGAAAAAACAGTATCAAAATCACTGTGGGATTTGTTGAAGCATTCCAGAGTTATGACCACATAAAGTGATATTGGTCAGAATTTAAAAAATTGGCCCGGTCACGAAGGGGTTAAAAAATTATAGGGTTGGACAGGAAGAGCAAATAGTCGTGCTGTGGCACTGCGCCCTGTCAACACTAGAGTAACTTTTATTAATTACCAGCATTACATAAAAATTTTTAAATGTAGTCGAAGTTGATAGACAACAACAATCTGTGCCCTCCCAGCATTCCTCTGTACACATTTCAGCATTTAGATCTCTATTAGCATGATCTATTACCCTTCAGCATTTCTCTGTCTTCAGATCACAGATGTCACAAAATGCTTCAGCCGCAGTGCAGTAAATATTGCCTACCATTGAACACTTCTTGATTACATTTGTACAGTGTGCAACATTAATTAGGCATAAAAAATGTATTTGTCTAAAACACAGTCAATGGACTCTTAGTAATTCCCCCCATTTAAAGTAATATGATGGTCTTGAGATCCATTTGTAGGAATCCAGATGTTAAAACTAGAAAACAACAAAGATTATCTTTTCAGTTGAAATAGATTATTGAAGAAATTTAGACAAGTTATTCAACATTTATTTAGCCTCCCTTGTCAGAACAGCAGAACCATAACCGTGCTGTATCACAATACTTAAGCAAGGGGAAAACTCAAATTCATGATGCAATAATGCAACTGCCCCACAACGAAGAAGAACAGTAGTACAATGCTGGGAACAGGATAAATTGTCCAATGTCTCATGGCAGACTCCTTCAACATTGACTAACTGTTGTTAATCATCAGAGCTAAACAAAAAACAAAATGAAAAATGAAGGTTTGTTTTTTTTAAAGGAGTCTCTGGGCTCATATGTGAACTGTGAGTCTCTCTCATTGCAGTCCCCAAATTGGGTTGATGTAATCAGAGCTTAATCTTTAATACAGGTGGTTGGATGACTGATGATGACACTGAGGATTTAAAGAGTGCTTTTTAGATAGTATCAAGATCAACTTCAGCTGAAGGATTTTAAGCAACACTGAAGGAGGAGGAGGTTGTGTTTCTTCTAGATTCACCTTCCTTCTTTGATGGGGTGTCACTAAATCTTAGAAGTGTGGGCTGGTCTGATGTTATCAAACTACAATTCAAAGGAAGATTGCATTTCATTGGTTGTCCATCTAGGTATCTGTTGTTGTAATTCTTGCAGGCACCAACTGCATCATACTTTCTTACAAACACGACCTCGGCAATTCCAGAACACAGCAAGCAGGTGCGCTTCAAGGCACCACATGCACAGAAAAGCTCCATGTTGTCTTCCTCTGTGACTCTTGGATGCAAATTATTAATGGTCTTTTTTGCCTTCTAAAGGGCTAAACACAGACCATTATGGAGTAGGCCCTACTGATGTACTGGCCTCCTTTGTAACAAGTGTCCGTGACACATTGGTTAGAACCTTTGTGTGCAATAAAGATGTTGACGTGCTGAGTAGACATGGGAGCTGTGTATGCATCATTCTGTACCGCTTTAGTAAAAGATAAAGTTAGCTCAAGAGAAAATTTAATTTCCAGACATTCACTGCTTTTTTGCACATTGTTGGCAGCTGTGGTCTTTGTCTTCTTGGTGTGGAATTTGGAAAGTTCCAAGTCGTCATCAATACTATCACCGTCCATATCTTGTCAAGAGGAAATCTGTTGTTTCCCAGGTCCCAGGGTCGTGGTTAACTACGCTTATTGGCATTCCTTTAACAGTGTTCGTTACACCAGAAAAAAATATTTTTCGACTGTGACATTTCGATATTCTTGGCAATACGTATGGGTGAAGATGAAGAACCTTGTGCCACAGGTGTGTTGATAGAGTTGCGGCCGATGCACTTTTTGAGGCCCTCCTCCACGTTTCTTCCAATGGGGATTGTAGTTCGTGCAAATTTGGCGCAGGCAAAGTCCATAATAATGGGATCTTTGGTTTCATGTGGCCATCCAGGAAGTCTGTTCCAAGTGTTATTGGGGTGCATGTAACTTTGTGGCAGGGCAGGCCTTGCATTCAATGCATAGGTTAACAGTACGGCAGTACCAAATGAAAAAAATCAGAACTTTGGTTTCATGTAGCCATCTAGGAAATCTGTTACAAGTGTTATTGTGGTGCGTGTAACTTTGTGGGAGGACAGGCCAAGCATTAAATTCATAGGCAAACACAATAGGAGACAGACTTTCTCAAGTGGGAACATTTTTGTCATGAGGCCCTCAAGTACCTCTGTTGAAAGGGTTATTGGGGCGCATCTTACTTTGGTGCAAGGCAGGCCTTGCATTCAATGTATAGGTAAACAGTGTGGTATTACCAAATGAAAAATAATGGAACTTTGGTTTCATGTAGCCATCCAGGACATCTGTTTCAAGGGTTATTGGGGTGCGTGTAACTTTTGGGCAAGGAAGGCCTTGCATTCAATGCATAAGCAAACTTTATGGGAGTAAAAAAAGAATAAAAGGGATCTTTGTTTTCTTGTGGCCATCCACGAGGTCTGTTCCAAATGTTACTGGGGTGCATGTAACTTTGTGGCAGGACAGGCCAAGCATTAAATGCATAGGCAAACACTATGGGGAGACACACTTTCTTCTAATGGGAACATATCTGTCATGAGGCCCTCAAGTACATTTGTTGAAAGGATTATTGAGATGCTTGTTACATTGGTGCAGGGCAGGCCTTGCATTCAATGCATAAGCAAACAGTATGGGAGTACCAAATGAATAATGTGAACTTGGTTTTCATGTGGCCATCCAGTACGTGGGTCCAAAGGCTTATTGGGATGCGTGTAACTTTGGTACAGGGCAGGCCTTGCATTCAATGTATAAGCAAACAGTATGGGAGTACCAAATGAATAATGTGAACTTGGTTTTCCTGTGGCCATACAGTACTTGGCTTCAAAAGCTTATTGGGGTGCGTGTAACTTTGGTTTAGGGCAGGCCTTGCATTCACTTCATGGACAAACTTTATGGGAGTACAAAATTGAAAATAATGGGAACATTCATTTCATGTGGCAATCCAGGACGTCAGATCAAATGGTTATAGGGGGGCGTGTAACTTTGTGGCAAGGCAGGCCAAGCATTAAATGTATAGACAAACGCTATGGGAGACACACTTTCTTCAAATCGGAACATTTTTGTCATGAGGCCCTAAAGTACATCTTTTGAAAAGGTTATTGGGGTGTGTGTTATTTTGGTGAAGGGCAGGCCTTGCATTCAATGCATAAGCAAACAGTATTGGAGTACCAAATGAATAATGTGCACTTAGTTTTCATGTGGCCATCCAGTACGTGGGTTAAAAGGCTTATTGGGGTGCATGTAACTTTGGTGCAGGGCAGGCCTTGCATTGACTTCATGGGCAAAATTCTTAATAATGGGAACTTTGGTTTCATGTGGCCATCCAGGCCATCGGTTCAAAGGGTTATTGGGGTGTGTGTAACTTTGGGGCAAGGCAGGCCTTGCATTAAATGCATAGGCAAGTTTCCAGAATTGCAGAACGGCGCTGGAAGATAACGCATTCGCAAGACGACTTCACTGCACTCAAACAAGCAACACTTGCATTCAAATCAGCTCTCACCTCTGCTAAACAGGCCTTCTTTACATCCCTTGTATCTTCCTTATCCCACAACCCCAAACAGTTGTTCAATAATTTTAACTCCCTCCGCCCACCACAGCCCCCTCCGACTTCCCTAATCTCTGCCGAGGACTTTGCCGCACACTTCAAAAAGAAGATAGACCAAACACAGCAAGTCTTTATTGCTCAACCACCACAACCCCTTTGTATACCAGACCAATGCCCAAACCTCATAACCTCCTTATCTAACATCACTGAAGGGGAGCTTGCTCATCTTCTCTCCAAATCACACCTCACCACTTGTGCACCTGACCCTTTCCCATCCCACCTCCCCAACATCACCACCACTCTTATCCCATCCCTAACCCACATCTTCAACCTATCACTAACTTCTGGTACCTTCCCTTCTGCTTTCAAACATGCCACAATCATGCCTATCCTTAAAAAGCCAACTCTCGATCCAACAGCCACGTCCAGCTATCGCCCAATATCACTGCTCCCATTTGCTTCTAAACTCCTGGAACAGCATGTCCACACTGAATTTTCCTCCCACCTCTCATCTAACTTGCTCTTTGACAATCTACAATCTGGATTGCGCCCCCATCATTCCACTGAGACAGCCCTGACCAAAATTACCAACGACCTACATACAGCCAAAGCTAACGGACAATACTCTATACTCCTGCTTCTAGACCTGTCCTCTGCATTCGACACCGTTGACCACTGCTTCCTACTACAGATCCTCTCCTCCTTTGGCATCAAAGACCTCGCCCTATCCTGGATCTCCTCATACCTTTCCAACCGCACATTCAGCGTCTCCCACTCCCACACAACCTCCTCATCCCACCCTCTGTTGGAGTCCCCCAAGGCTCTGTCCTAGGACCCCTACTCTTCTCAATCTACACACTTGGCCTGGGGCAACTCATAAAGTCCCACAGATTCCAGTACCACCTTTATGTCGATGATACTCAGATCTACCTCTCTGGCCCAGACATCACCTCTCTGCTTTCCAGAATCCCAGAGTGTCTATCAGCCATATCCTCCTTCTTCTCCTCTCGCTTCCTCAAACTCAATGTGGACAAATCTGAACTGATCAACTTTCGCCCATCACACAGATCTTCCTTACCCGACCTTTCTATAACAATTGACAACATCATGCTTTCCCCCGTACCGGAGGTCCGCTGCCTCGGAGTATCCCTTGACTCTGCCCTGTCCTTTAAACCGCATATCCAAGCTCTCCACCTCCTGTCGCCTCCAGCTCAAAAATATTTCCAGGATCCGTCTCTTCCTCAACCCTCAATCTACTAAAATGCTTGTGCATGCCCTCATCATCTCCCGCCTCGACTATTGCAACATCCTTTTCTGTGGCCTCCCTGCTAACACCCTTGCACCTCTCCAGTCCATCCTCTACTCTGCCGCCCGACTAATTCATCTCTCTCCTCGCTACTCCTCCGCTTCTCCCCTCTGCAAATCTCTTCACTGGCTCCCATTCCTTCAGCGTATCCAGTTCAAATTACTAATACTGACCTACAAGGCCATCTACAACCTGTCTCCTCCATACATCACTGAACTAATCTCCCGATACCTTCCCTCACGTAATCTCCGGTCCTCCCAAGACCTCCTTCTCTCCTCCACACTTATTCGCTCCTCACCCAACCGCCTCCAAGACTTCTCCCGAATAGCACCCATCATCTGGAATTCCCTGCCCCATCACATCCGGCTATCAAACACACTAGGATCCTTCAGACGGAACCTGAAAACCCACCTCTTCAGGAAAGCCTACAGCCTGCAATGATCCCCGTTGCCTCCTCACCACTACTGGAGCTACCGCCTCACCATCACTGGAGCTGCTGCAACCCCCCAACCTACTGTCTCCTTCCCCACCATCCTGTAGCATGTAAGGCCAAAAGGGAAGGGTCCTCTCTCCCCTCTATATCAGTCTGTGATTGTTAGTTTGTTTACTGTAAGTGATATCTGTAATTTGCATGTAACCCCTTCTCATGCACAGCACCATGGAACCAATGGTGCTTTATAAATAAATAATAATAATAATAATAATAATAATAATAGGCAAACAATATGAGAGATCCATTTTCTTATAATGGAAACATTTTTTCATGAGGCCCTCCTGTGAATCTCGTCAAAGGGGTATTGGGTTGCATCTTAATTTTTGGCAGCCCAGCCACTCACTGCATAGACAATAACAGTATAGGAGACCCACTGTTTTATAATGGGAACAACAAACCATAGCTAGCTGATGGCCTTTTAAGAACACTAATGCCGCCTGATGCCCGTATAAAAATAGGCTTTGTGACTTTCAGAGTCCTTCCTTCATAAATGAAACAGGATATGTCTAATGATGTGTCACACTACACATGGCCAGCTAAGTTTGTTATACGTTAAAATGACATATCCCAGTGAATGCATTTGTATAGGTTGAAAGCGATGCTAAAGTTGAAAAACACATCAAAAACGCTACATGTGAACATAGCCCAAGTGGTGCAGGAACATTTTTTGGGGGTTCTTTATTTTGCCTTACATACAAATCAACAAATCATTACCCTGTAAAGGATGTTCTTTAACATATTACTCAGGAAAATTCATTTTGGCTTTGTTTTTGTATTTTTTTGTGTGCGCTTGTAAAAGTGGCGTAATATTCTGACAACATTGATCACAGCGGTGAACTGGGAGTCAGAAATGCTTCCAGGGGTATTCCCCATGATGTTACCATGGCATTTGAGCACTGTTCCCATCGATTTCAGGCAGTTTTAGACCATAAAAGGACCCTCAAGGGGGATTGTGACAAAAATGCTCGGTTTTCCCATAGACTTACATTGGGCTCGTTGCTCGGGTCGAGCACCCAAGCTTTCCAATTTGCTCAACCCGAGCAACGAGCACCAGAGCATTTTAGTGCTTGTCCATCACTAGTGCCAAGGTCTCTACAGTCAGCACTTTAGTGTCTCCACCATGATGACAACTCTCCATCTCCTCCTCCTCCTTCATCTCTTCCTCCACATTTCCCTCCTCACCCCATCCACGTAGGAGAAATGGGAAAAAGCTTGTGTGGGTGCTAACCTCTTTTGCTCTCATTCCTCCTCCTCTTCCTCACCCTCAACCTCCTCATGGTTACCCAATCTGCACTGAGCAGATGAGTTGAGGCTTGGCAGGGTAGTATGTCTCCCTGTGTTATGTCTATCTCTGCCTCCACCTTGTCCGCATACAAAGCTTCATGTTCAACTATCAGCAGCAACTGTTTAAATTGGCACAGAAGCCTTGCCAGCATGTGCAGTGTAGAGTTCAAGCACATGGGCATGTTGCACACTAGTCTGTGAGCTGGCACTTGCAGGCGCTGCAGCACTGATAGACCAGTTACAGCTGTAACCATATTGCAGAAGTGGACGCAGATACGGTGTAACTTAACCAGATACTCTGGCAAATCTGGTTATGTTTTCATAAAACACTGAACTACTAAGTTGAGCACAAGCATGGTATGTGTGTGAGTTTGCTAAGCTTCACAGCTGCCACCAGGTTACTGCCATCATCATGCACGAACATGCCTGGCAGGAGGTTTTACATTGAGAGCCACAGATCTGTCTGGATGGTTATTCCTGTAAGTAACTACCATGGTGAGCGGTTTGTCTACTAGACAAATTAGCTTGAGCAGAACCTGTTGCCGCTTCACTGAGGCAGTGTTGCAGGGCTTTCAGCTTCCAGCTAATGAGAACGATGTGCTCTGAGTTAACAAAACAGAGATGGAGGATGATGAGTACCAGGAGAGGGTGCAAGAACTAATGTATGACGGGTAGGAAAAACTGATAGAAGCAAGGACAGAAATCCTTGGCGTCGGGAGAACATGTGCCATGCCATGGTGGGACTTAATGCCAGCCTCCATAATGTTCAATCATGGTACCGTCAGGAAATGTGGTGGCCCTGGGCATGTGTAAATAACTAAGTGGAAAATCCCATTAACTACATTAGTAAGGGCATGGGTGATGTTCCTGGACACATTCTGATACAAGACGGTGACGCCACACCAGGAGAAAAAGTGATGGCTGGGGATTGAGAACCTCTTAATCGGTCAAACAACTCAGGAATCAGTGGAATAGGATATTTATGTTTCACCGTGATTTGGTTGAGACCTCGAAAGTTTATACAGGGTCGCAGAGACCCGTCCTTCTTCTTGACAAAGAAAAACCCAGATCCAGCAGGAGAGGAGGATTTCGGAATGAACCCCCTAGCCAAATTCTCCTGGATGTAGTCTGATATAGTTTGAGTCTCACCTGGGGGCAAAGGGTGAATTCAGCCTCTAGGGGGGGTATAGACCAGGGAATCAAACCAATAGGGCCATCATATAGTCTGTGGGGCAGCAAAGTCTCTGCCTTCTTCTTGTCAAATACGTTAGTAAATGACCAATAGGCAGATGGCAAACTGTGCAACGATGCCAGAATAGACGGGGCCTTAGCCGGGCGTATGGGAGCCAGAAACCTCCCATGACAGAAATGTCCCCAGAGGAGTACCTCTCCAGTTCTCCAGTCCAACACAGGTTCATGCTAAGGCAGCCATAGTAGGCCCAAGAGAAAGGCGTGATACATGTTGGAGTTGACATAGAAGACCATTTTCTCCATATGGAGCATCCCAATACGGACCTCAAGCGGCTCAGTAGCAAAACAAACTGTTTCCCGAAGAGTTCTCCCATTGACACATGTTATTGCCAGGGGGTTCTGGAGTGGATGAACTGGGATTTGGAACCGATCCACTACAGCCTGAAGGATGAAATTTTCCCTTGCCCTGGAATCCAAATATGCTGACTTAACAAACTGGAATTCACTGGATGTCACGGCCACAGTAAGTATCACAGATTTCTTTCTAGAGAGACCTCTTCTACCACCCCATGAGCTTCTCTGGTCTTTGAGAAAAGGGAGCCAGGCGCTGCTGTTTACTTTCACGTGCCACTTCACTAGCACGATCACGGAAATGGAGGTCTATATGGATGGCGAGAGAGATCAGGTTGTTGAGGGTAGTTGGTAGGTCTCATCCAGCTAACTCATCCTTATTATCTCTGGAAAACCCCTCCCAGAATGTCACCAGCAAAGCTTCATTGCTCCATCCGAGTTTGGACGCCAGAGTGCGAAAGCATACCGCATATTACGCCACCGAAGAATTGGTCTGACGTAAGCGGAACAAAGGGGAAGATGCAGAGGTGGTTTACCCGTGTTCAATGAACACCTTGCAAAAACCTTCCAGGAATGCAGGTAAATCAGAGATGATTGGATCCTCTATCTCCCACAATGGGTTCAACCACGCCAGAGCCTCGCCTCCAAGGTGTGACATTAGAAACGCCACCTTTGCTCTGTCCAGTGGGAAATGGTGTGGAAGAAGTTCAAAATGTAGCTGGCAATAGTTGATGAACCGCGGCAGAGCTTTGGATTGCTGTCAAAACATGGTGGGGCTGCGAGTTGGAGGCCAGGATCTTAAACTAAGCAAATTTTCTGGGAAGTCTCTGGAGGAGACATGACTGTTTCAACTTGCTGGAACTCTGGAGGGATATTTAAGGTCTCCAACTTAGTGATTAAGGACTGTAACTGTGTGGACAGCTTTTCCTGTGCATTCTTCTGTCGGCAAAGCTCCTGGTACATGGTCCGTAAGGGCAAGGTCCAGGATCCAGCGAGATCCATGGCCTGAGCAAACTGTCACGATTGTGGTTTGTGGAACCACTGTACCACGGACCATGGAGAGCTTGGAGGGGTGTGACTAAGCAATCACCTGACTAGTAACTAAAGCCTCTGATGATGAGGTTAGATTTGACTCCAGATGAATGCCAGGTGCCACTTCAGGGAAGACCAATGGTCGCGCGGCAGCTGGACCCAAATGACAAACTGGATGGAGCAGCAGGCAGAGCTTGCATCTAAAGTGCAGCTGACCAAGTTTATATCAGAGAGCAGAAGAGTTTGTGTAAGAGACAGAGTTTGAGCCAGAGTGCAGCTAGCAGGTTTTGCTTCAGAGTGCAGCAAGTGGGATTTGCTTCAGAGTGTAGCAAACAGGATTTGCTTCAGAGTGCAGCAGGCATGATTTGCTTCAGAGTGCAGCAAGCAGGATTTGCTTCAGAGTGCAGCAAGCAGGATTCATCTCAGACTGCAGCAAGCAGGATTTGCTTCAGAGTGTAGCAAGTGGGATTTTCACTTAGAGTACAGCAGGCAGGATTTGTACTTGGAGTACTACGTGCATAATTTGTACTTAGTGTACAACAGGCAGGACTTGCACTGGTATGTGACCTTACACAACATAGACTGAAACAGGAAGGTTGCTCAGGCGCCTCCCCAGTGGAGACTAAGCAATATATACATAATGCCTCTAAACCATTGGCTGGGGAGGAAATAGCATGTGCATGCTCTGGCCCTTTAAGAGGGCAAGAGTGCGTGCATGTGCTCGTAGAACATGGGATCACTAGTTTCCAGGGACTAAATATGCTGGGAGGAAGGAGAATCAGGGTAATGATTGAGTGATCCAAACTGTTGACTGGTGAGATTGGTCGGTGACGGAAGATAGGATTGTCCTGAGAAGCATGCCGTTTGCATTATCTGCTATGCAACTGCTGACTTATTCAAACTGCTCTGGCTTTAGAAGTGGTGTACCGTACCTCCCTGCAAAGTGG
This sequence comes from Dendrobates tinctorius, assembly GCF_039654945.1. NCBI lineage: Eukaryota > Metazoa > Chordata > Amphibia > Anura > Dendrobatidae > Dendrobates > Dendrobates tinctorius. The sequence continues at coordinate 6,235,456 of NW_027361694.1, forward strand.
AACAGAAACCTATGTGTCGTGAATGGGCATGTTTATTGTCCTCCATCAACAGGCGTATTCGCACATGCCCCAAAAATGTCCAGGAAGCTTGGAAAATTTTGAAAAATGAGATTCTCAAAACACAATCGTTAACAATTCTGAAAATAGGGAAGAATAGGAAGCATTTAAGGAAACCAGGAAGGATGAACACAGAACTTAAACATATGCTAAAAAGGAAGAAAGAAATGTTTATCAAATGGAAAGATGGAGGCATACCTAAAGAAGGATATAATGCAGTCTTCAGAACCTGCAAGGGGACGCAGCATCAGATTATCTAAAGCTGACAATGAATTAAAGCTTGCAAGAGATGTCAAAAGCAGTAAAAAAGGATTTGGGGGATATATCAAAAGTAAAAGGAAAAGTCAAAGATGCAATAGGATTTTTACAAAATGAAAATGATGAAATGGTGAGAAAGGATGCTGAGAAGGTTGAACTTTTAAATTCTTAATTTGCATCTGATTTCTCTCAGAAAGGAAATGCAACATCAACTGATCTTCACTGTCCTATTAAAGGAATAAAAGAATCCAGGCTATCTATAAGCGGAAAGATAGTGAGGGAATACTTAGCGGACATAAATGAATTCAAGTCTCCAGGTCCAGAAGTATTACACCCCAGAGTACTGGAGGAAATAGCAGAAGAAATTTTTGAGAAACTTTCCAAAATCTTTGAAAATTACCGAAGATCAGAAGTCCCAGAAGACTGAAGAAGAGCAAATGTTGTTCCTATCTTCAAAAAGGGGAAGAAGGTGGACACAGGGACCTATAGGCTAGTGAGTCTGACTTCTATACCAGGAAAGATCGTTGAGCAAATTATTAAACAACATGTATGTAAGTACCTGGATAAAAATGAAGTGATTAACCAGAGTCAGCATGGGTTTGTAACTAATAAGTCATGTCAGACTAACTTAATTTCCTTCTATGACAGAAACACCAACATGGTGGATCAGGGAAATGCTGAAGATATAGTACATCTTGACTTCAACAAAGCATTTGACAAAGTATCTCACACTATCCTTATTGAAAAAATGACTAAGTGTGGAATGGACAAGGCAACTGTTACGTGGATTCATAACTGGCATAGTGATCGCACCAAAAGAGTGGTCATAAATGGCTGCACATCCAGTTTGAAGAATGTCTCAAGTGGAGTACCACAAGGCTCTGTTCTGGGCCCTGTATTGTTCAACATCTTTTTCAATGATTTAGATGAAGGAATTGAGGGTAAACTGATTAAATTTTCTGATGATACAAAGCTAGGAGGGATATCTAATACTAGAGAAGAGAGAGAGAAGATTCAAAAAGATATAAATAAATTGGAGCTGTGGGCAGCAACTAACAGAATGGTTTTTAATAAGGAAAAATGCAAAGTACTACATCTGGGCAATAAAAATGAAAAAAAGCATATACAGAATGGGAGGAATAGGCCTAAGCAACAGCACATGTGAAAAAGACTTTGGTATACTGATAGATTATAAACTAAACATTAGTCAACAGTATGATGCAGAAGCAAAAAAGGCAAATAATTAACAGAAGCATACAGTCTAGATCACGAGAAGTCATTAGTCCCTGCTACTCCTCTTTGGTCAGACCTCATCTTCAATACTGTGTCGCGTTTTGGTCACCACATTTGAAAAAAGAGCATCAACCAGAATGGTGACTGGTCTGCAAACCATGTTCTATGAGGAACGGTTACAGGATTTGGGAATGTTTAGCTTGCAAAAAAAAACTGAGAGGAGACTTAATAGCTGTCTACTAGAGTTGTGCGACTTTGGTCGGATCGGGTTTCATGAAACAAAATTTGTTTCAGATGAAACTGGTCCAACTAGGGCAAAAAAAGTCGGCGTTTCGTCCAAAACCCGACCCCAATGCAAGTCAATGGGAAATAAAAGTCGTCATTGAGCGGATGACATTCATCCACTCAATGCCGACTTTTATTCCCCATTGACTTGCATTGCGGTCAGGTTTCGGACGAAACTCCAACTTTTTTTGCCCTAGTCGGACCAGTTTCATCTGAAACAAATTTTGTTTCATGAAACCCGATCCGACCAAAGTTGCTCAACTCTACTGTCTACAAATATCTCAAGGGCTGTCACATTGTAAAATAATTGATCATCTTTATTCTCATTTGCGCAAGGAAAGACTAAAAGCCATAGTATGAAACTGAATGGCAGGAGACACAGATTAGATATTAGAAAAAGCTTTTTGACAGTGAGGGTGATCAATAAGTGGAACAGACTGCCATGAGAGGTGGTGATTTCTCCTTCAATGGAAGTCTTCAAGCAGAGACTGGACAGACATCTGTCTGGGATGATTTAGTGAATCCTGCTTTGAGCAGGGAGTTGGACCAGATGACCCAGAAGGTCCATTCCAACTCTACCATTCTATGATTCTATGAACTGAATTTGAAATTGAGCAAAGACTAATGCTCACCGAGTGCTTAGCACATCCCAGTACCCAGTTACTCAAGTGATATCTGAGTATCACTGACCACGTTCGCTCATCCCTAGTAATTATATAATTCACAATTATACTATACACCTAATTATCGTTCAGTATAAAGATTTGTATAACTCTTGCAAAGCAGATAGCTCATGGCCACCAGGCTAGAGTAGTGAGAACTTCCCAATAGAGTTGAGCGAAACGGGTCGAAAAATTTCAAAAGTCGCCGACTTTTGGCAAAGTCGGGTTTCATGAAACGAAACCCGACCCTAGGATGAGGTCGGCCACGAGGTCGGCGACTTAAGAGCCAAAGTCACGTTTCAAAAGTTTGTTTTGCGCTCTTTTTCCGCCAATCAGGATCCACGGACACTGTGGGCAACGTGATGACATAGGCAGGGGTCACCACCATCTTTCAGAAGGGCATGCAAGTGATTGGCTTGCTTTGGTGGGCGTCACAGGGGGTATAAAAGGGTGTGAACGCTGACCGCCATGTTACTCATGCTGATCTCAGAATAGGGAGAGCTGCTGATGATGATGATTTTGTAGGGAGAGCGTTAGGCAGGGATGACGACACCAAAAACTGCTTCTGCTGCTAGCGATTTTGCCTGTACAACACACCAGTCACTGTGTGTGCAGTGCAAGTGGAGGCTATATTTTTCTGGATCAGCAGTGTTGGTTGTTAGGCTGCCTTCTAAGGCTTCCTGACGGCTGCATTGCTGTTTACCCACTGCTCTGCAAACTGCTTTTTTAAAAGCAATCCCAATTTTTTTTTTTGTCCTGGTGAGGTACTGAGCGTGCATTTTTTCACACCATACAGCGGTGCACACTCCTCACACAGTACCGTGTAACGGCTGTTATCACAGCCACAGAGAAGCTATCTGTGTGTGACTCTGTAAGAATAAGTCGAGGACATGTTCCGTTCTTACAGACCTGCACCTTCTAGTTTTGTCTAGCTTTCAAACAGTTAAATATATTTGCTGTTTGATCACATTCAAAACTATAGAGAGACAGCATGTGTCAGTCCGTATACTTAAAAAACACGGAGCTTGACAATTTTACGTACACCGGACAGCCGTGTACATGCACGCTCCTCTCTCAGTACCGTGTAACGGCTGTTATCACGGCTACAGTGAAGCTATCTGTGTGTTGCTCTGTAAGGATAAGTCGAGGACTTGTTCCGTTCTTACAGACCTACACTCTAGGGAGATTGCTATTCTGCCCAATTCTATATACACCTTGTAGTTTGTCATACACTAGCCAATTTCTGCCTGTGACATAGCGCTGTGACATTCACTGGGCCTCACACAATCCAAAAGTGTCCAGTCTCCACAAGTGTGTGCTGAAATTCAAAATCTCCGTTATCCTCTAGTGACATTTTTCACACCTGCAACATCGAGCCAGTGACATAGCTCTGTGATATTCAGTGGGCCTCACACAATCCAAAAGTGTCCAGTGTCCACAAGTGTGTGCTGAAATTCAAAATCTCCGTTATCCTCTAGTGACATTTTTCACACCTGCGACATTGAGCCTGTGACATAGTGCTGTGATATTCAGTGGGCCTCACACAATCCAAAAGTGTCCAGTGTCCACAAGTGTGTGCTGAAATTCAAAATCTCTGTTATCCTCTAGTGACATTTTTCACACCTGTGACATCGAACCTGTGACATAGCGCTGTGATATTCAGTGGGCCTCACACAATCCAAAAGTGTCGAGTGCACACAAGTGTGTGCTGAAATTCAAAATCTCCGTTATCCTCTAGTGACATTTTTCACACCTGCGACATCGAGCCAGTGACATAGCGCTGTGATATTCAGTGGGCATCACACAATCCAAAAGTGTCCAGTGTCCACAAGTGTGTGCTGAAATTCAAAATCTCTGTTATCCTCTAGTGACATTTTTCACACCTGCGACATTGAGCCTGTGACATAGCGCTGTGATATTCAGTGGGCCTCACACAATCCAAAAGTGTCCAGTGTCCACAAGTGTGTGCTGAAATTCAAAATCTCCGTTATCCTCTAGTGACATTTTTCACACCTGCGACATTGAGCCTGTGACATAGCGCTGTGATATTCAGTGGGCCTCACACAATCCAAAAGTGTCCAGTGTCCACAAGTGTGTGCTGAAATTCAAAATCTCCGTTATCCTCTATTGACATTTTTCACACCTGCGACATCGAGCCTGTGACATAGCGCTGTGATATTCAGTGGGCCTCACACAATCCAAAAGTGTCCAGTGTCCACAAGTGTGTGCTGAAATTCAAAATCTCCGTTATCCTCTAGTGACATTTTTCACACCTGCGACATCGAGTCAGTGACATAGCGCTGTGATATTCAGTGGGCCTCACACAATCCAAAAGTGTCCAGTGTCCACAAGTGATTGCAGAAATTCAAAATCTCCCCTGTCCTATAGACACCTTGTACCTTGTTTTACATTACTATATAGTTTGTTGGATTTTGTCTACATTTCTACCAAAAATGAGGAAGGCTGGTGGAAGAGGCCGTGGAATTGGGCGGGGGTTGGCAGCTGGTAATGATGGTGTTGGTGGTGGATCTGATGGTAGTGGCAAAAGCAAAATAAGACCGAATGCAGGAGGTGTTGAGCCTGCGTCATCGTCTGACTCCACAAGGCCTCAAAGGCTTAGTTTTCTAGGAGTTGGCAAACCGCTTTTAAAGCCAGAGCTTCAGGAAAAAGTTTTGTCTTACATTGCTGACTCACCCTCCAGCTCTATCGCCTCCTCTTCTGAAGTTGTAAAAAATAAAAGCACTGAGTCGTCATTGGAGGCTCATGTTCATGAACCACACCTTTCCTTGTGTCCTTCACCCCAACCAAGATTGAAGGATGACGCAGGCCATACTACTGATTACTCCATGGAGCTGTTTTCACATACCATGCCTGGATTATCAAGTGAAATGGTGAACTACCCAGACCAAGATGAATCTGACATGGAGTGCACTGATGCACAGCCACTGATAGATGATTCTGCTGGTACATTCACTCAAAGCACTACATTGTCCTCGCAGTGTACAGAGCCAGATTCTGACCCTGATGAGACTCAGGTGCCCCTTCCCGCACACTATACCACCATACACAGTGACACAGAGGAAGGTGCACATGACATTGAAGAGGAGGTGATGGATGACCCAGTTGTTGACCCAGATTGGCATCCATTGGGGGAAGAGGGTGCTGCTTCCAATAGCTCAGATGAGGAGGAGGAGCATCCACAGCAGACATCGACATCGCAACAGCTGTTATCTGGCAGGCCCGGAGCACTCCAAAGACAGGTTCCAAAAATCAAAAGAGTTGCTGGATAGCTTGTCCAGAGGGTCAAAATATCACAGCGTGCTAGGCCGCAAAATGTCTGCCAAAGTAGGAAGAGTGCAATGTGGCACTTTTTTTAACAAAATCCTCATGATCAGGCCAAGGTTATCTGTAAGAAGTGGGCAAAGACCTTTAGCCGAGGGAAAAATCTGAAAAATTTGAATACCAGTTGCATGCTTAGACATTTAACCAGCATGCACTTGCAAGCGTGGACACAACACCAAACCTCAAGTACCACATGTGCAACTGATCACAAAGAAGGTAGTCAGCAACGATACATTGCTTCCCCCACTGTAAGCCCACCGGTTAGCACAGCAGCAAATGTTGAGGTGTCGTTGCAAAGCCACAGCAGTCAGGGAATCCCACTGTTATATCAACGAAAGACTGAATCTAGGCCATCAGAAAGAACACCAACTCCATCACCATCATCAACCCTCTCTCAGTCCGCCCTGTCCACCGCTGGTTTCACCACATGCAGCTCTCAAGTCTAGCTCACCCTCCCAGACACTATGAGTAGGTCAAGAAAGTACTCAGTCTCTCATCCGCGTACACTGGGTTTGAACGCCCACATTGCCAAACTAATCTCGTTAGAGATGATGCCCTATCGGTTGGTGGAAAGCGCAGCTTTCCGCGAACTCATGGCCTATGCAGTAGCAAAGCCATCCCAGCCCTCCACCATCATGTGAAAGACCGCATTGTCCATGCACTCAAGCAGTCAGTGAGTGGAAAGGTGCACCTCACAACTGATGCATGGTCCAGTCGGCATGGCCAGGGCCGTTACGTTTCCATCACTGTGCACTGGGTTAATGTGGTGGATGCAGGGTCCACAGGGGACAGCGGTGGTGGGACAGTGCTGCCTAGCCCACGGTATAGGAAACAGTTGGCTGTAGGCGTTCGACCCTCCTCCCCCTCCTCCTCCTCCTCCAGAAGCGAAAGCTCGTCCACAGAGCGCAGTCGTACGAGCACTCCATCTGCAGCTGCCACTGTTGCACACGAGGTGTCCCCCTAACGAGCAGCTAGTGGAAAGCATCAGCAGGCTGTGTTGCAGATGATGTGTTTGGGCGACAGACACACCGCCGAGGTGCTGGTCGAGTACTTTCAGCGACAAACTGAGTCATGGCTGGGCAGTGTACATCTTGAGGCAGGCAAGGAAGTTAGTGATAACGGCCGTAATTTTGTGGCAGCCATAGCCCTTTCAAAACTCAGCCACATACCTTGCTTGGCTCACACCTTGAACCTGGTGGTGCAGTGCTTCCTCAATAATTATCCGGACTTAACAGCCCTGCTCTAGAAGGTGCGAAGACTGTGCGCGCACATCCGCCGGTCGCCTGTACACTCCATTCGTATGCAGAAGCTGCAGCGATTGCTCCACCTTCCCAACCACCGCCTCATTATCGACATTGCAACAAGGTGGAACTCCACCCTGCACATGGTTGAGCGGCTGTGCGAGCAGAGGCAGGCCATAATGCATTTGTGGGAGGATACACGGCCAGGCACTTTGAGAGCAGACATGGAGCTGACAGGTGTGCAGTGGTCGAAGCTGAAAGACCTCTGTAAAGTCCTTCAGTGTTTTGAGGAATGCACACGGCTGGGAAGCGCAGACGACGCCATCCTAAGCATGAGCATCCCACTTATGCGTCTGCTCATGCAAACTTTGACGCACCTTAAGGAGCAGGCGTCTGCAGCCAATGTTGATGAGGAGGAAGAGGTGGAGGGAATCCTTGATGACATTCAGCCATTGTCTGCTCAGGGACCTCTCCTGGACGAGTTGGAGGAAGAACAGGAGGAGGAGGATAATGATGGGGATGATTACTTAGGGGAGGAGGATGCATCTCGTGGGGCAAGTGAAAATGTTGGCGTGGCAAGGTCTGGTACAGGGTTTGTGCGTGACTGGAGGGATGTGGATTTGCCAGAAAGTGCTCCTCCACCCAGCACTCGCAGTGCATCATTGACACCGGGAACATTGGCCCACATGTCAGATTATGCCTTGCAGATCCTAAAAAGGGACCCACGCATTGCCAAAATGATGAACGATGACGACTACTGGTTGGCCAGCATCCTGGATCCACGCTATAAAGGCAAATTACAAAACATCATGCCACAGGAGAACCTTGACCTAATATTGGCTAATAAACAAGCAACCCTGGTTAACCGGTTGGTTGAGGCATTCCCAGCACACAGCAGCGGTGATGGTTCTCACACGAGCCGTACGGGCCGGGGGCAGCTTGGCAGAGGTGTTCGTGGTGCACACAGCAGAAGTGGCGTTGGAGACAGGGGTTTCATGACAATGTTGTGGACTGATTTTTCACGGACCGCTCACACAACTGTTAATACAGCATCGATGGAAAGTGACACGAGACAGCAGTTGTCAACTATGGTTAACAACTACTTTTCCTCCCATATCGATGTTCTCCCGCACAGGTCATTCCCCTTTGACTATTGGGCCGCTAAACTGGACACCTGGCCTGAATTGGCACAATATGCCTTACAGGAGCTCGCTTGCCCAGCTGCAAGTGTGCTATCGGAAAGAGTCTTCAGTGCAGCTGGATCAATCCTGACAGAAAAAAGGACCCGTCTGTCAACCCAAAATGTGGATGATCTAACCTTCATTAAAATGAACCATGCATGGGCTTCCAAGGATTTTTTCCCACCTTCCCTTGATGACACATAGGTTGCCAGAAAAATGGCTTGCTTTGGTCCTCCTCCTATTCCGCGATCTTGACCTATTTCGCCTTTTGCAGCAGCTGAATGACCCACATCTACATATGCCACTATATAAACCTCCCTAAGTGGGCTGCCCCCCCCATGGCCGGGGTCACCACCTAGCGCACAAAACGTGCGAGTGCCGTTGCCCTGGACAGGTGGGTAGGCCGACTCTTGGGCGCGGGCACTGGCATAGGGTCCCTCATAGTGCAATCAAGTGTCTCTGACAGTGGTGGTGCACACCTGCCGTCAGACACACCGCCGTGCTATGAGGGGCCCAGTGCCAGTACCGACGCCCACGAGTGTGCCCCCCTTGCTTGGGCAGGGCCCCAGCATTTGCAATGTTTACCTCTCCCTGCTCCTTCGCTGTGTTGTCTGGGCTGTCAAATCCTTCACTGGGACTGCCACTACAAATTGATTGAACTGAAATATGATGGTTAAGATGTAGCTATGCCCTGTCCTGCTGGCTGGGCTCTAGCTCCAGATGATCAGTGGCTTCCATTTCTTATGGACGTCGACTCACAATTACATGCAGTGGTGGTTTATCATCAGCTTTCACAGTTTTCCTACTCACAAACATGTGACATTCCGGCGCACATTTCAAAATGTGCCCTCTCATGCCAATCAAATAGAATCGCCTACGGCCTGTGGCTTCTGTCTTTTGCACTCCAAAGTTACGTGACAGATCATGATAGCCAGTGAGCACCATGTTTACATCGCTCCCTGTGATAAAAATTGGATTGAGATGAGTAACATTGATGGAATCAACGGAAGTGCGATACAGCAAGACTTTATTCACAAAAAAATGTTTTCACTGTCTCAACACACAAATTAATTGAGGGTCAGCATCGCCTATGAGAATTGTGACGGAAGTTTTTCCCGTGAATAATAATTCCTAGATTTCTGCAATCAATAGCCTTTATGTCACTAATTGTATGCATCTCATTTCCTATTGCAGAGAGGCTGGACTGTATTACTGAGACAGAAATATATATATGAAGATTTAAAAATAACACCAGTTGTGTACGCCTCAAATGCATTTCCTTTTTTCCACTTTTTAGATTGCTGTGTAATCCATACTGAGAACACGGAGATTTTACATGTTTAAACTATGCTATATATACCTGCTATCCAGTGATAAAGTACCCTTTCTCAACTTTGTACAATCTGGTCAAATCCATACTGGGCCTGAGAACATCTGAGTCTGCCTCCTGATCTATAGACATATATTTTTAATGTGTAAACTAGGCTACATATATACGTGTTATCCGGTGAAACTGTACCCTTTATCAACATTCTACAATGTTGTTGAATCCATACTGGGCCTGAGAACGGCTGCCGAGCTGTTAAGCAAGCTACAACACCTGTGGTTTGGACACGTAATTTTTTCAGGAATGACGGTTAGGCCTAACTCCGGAATTGCGGTTGACCTGAACTTACTGGGAAATCATCGTTCGCGGGGAATAATCTGAATCCCAGATCCCCATCACTAACGGAGTTCAGCAGGTTATCTGCACCTGTAAGCGGCAAAAGCTGGTCCTTTCAGTGTAGCGTGCATGCAGCCCCAGACATGTACTGGAATGCTAGACCTGTTATTGCTCGACCACACGTGCCACAGCCTCGCGTATCCCTCTAGTAAGCTTGACGCGTACCGCGGGGCCATGCCGGAGTCTCGGACGTTAACGGAATAAAGCTGAGAAATTGCTAGCACAACTACAAATGGACATACCACACCACACACAGAATCGACAAAGCTTGCAATCTGTCCATCTTTTCTGTAGCTTGTATGGTAGTGGTTTCCCGGGTGCTGTCCAATTAAGCCACAGGCTCCACTCCTGGTGGTGCCCTTTTGGACATTCCTTTAAGGTTCAGCTTTGCAATCATACTGCCCCCGGAAACCAAAAACTTTGCCTTCAGGGACGCTTTTTGGAGGTTCGTGGGAATAATGCCGCTCGATCAGCAGTCGGCATATGGGTCGCCCTCCCAGGGCTGTGGGGTACTCGGTACCGGGCCGGTGTCAGTGGGATGTGTCACAGCAGCGGTGACCCTGGGCGCCCATATAAATGGTGTGGTATAATGGTAAAGAGTTTATATAGATAGTTTGACGCCACCTGTGGTGTTCGGCAACATAGATGTTAGGCCGACGCTGCATGCAGATCCTCTGGGACTGATGGTGTTGTGCAGCAAAGATGGTGAAGCTCCCCACAGGTGGAGCTGGAGTCCCAGGGAAGTGTAGATGTAGTGATGGGGAAAGGCACAGGCAGTGTAGGTGCTGGTACCCAGATGTAGCGGTGCTGGAATAACTGTAGGACACCAGAGCGTGCAGTTCCAAAGCTTTACTCACAGTCTGCAAGTTACACAGATGCCTGCCTCTGTGCTGTGTCCTCCGGGTCAGGACCTCCACCAACCTCCGGGACCAGAATGGAAAGCTCCCTTCCAACACTCCGCCAACATGTACCTTCCTGAACGTCTCCTTTCTAGCGCTTGTTGGGGAAGCACTGACAGGACCGTGGTTCACTGAAACGCCTCCTGTCTAACAGATGTTCCTCAGACTTTACTTGTATGGCAGACAGCTGTAGCCTTTTCCTTCTTCCTCGCACAAGTCGATGCTGGGGCCTCCGAGCCTTAGTTGGGTACAGAGCATTTATAGCTGCTACTTCCCCCGGTTTCTGCTGCAGGAACGTCAGTGTCCCTACAAACTCGGAGACCGGAATCCGGACCATGCGCTCCTGCTAGGAGTGAGCCTTAACTCTGCTCATCTTCCAGCTCCCCTTCTGATGTCCACACACTTCCCCTTCCCTGCACAGAGTGCCCTAACTTACCTCCTCCCGACCACAGAGAGCAGCTCCTCAGCAGTCAGGTTCAGAGGTCTCCCTGCTGGCCTGGAGTGGGAAATGTGTTGTGTGTTGGTTTCACTGCTAGAGAGATCCTTCGTTGCTCCCAAGCTTGACAACACACTCCCTAGGAAGAAGGCAATGCCACAGTGGCGACCGTACTCTTGGGGACGCCACAAGTGCACTGAGGCCCAGCCACTGCTGGATGATGCTGCTGGTACATTGACCCAGACCACTACATTCCCCTCGCACTCTACACAGCCAGAATCTGACCCAGAGGAAACTCAGTTTCCCCTTCCCGCATACTATACCACCTTACACGGTGACAAAGAGGAAGGTGCAGATGAAAGTGCAGGTTCCTTGAGCAGGTGGGGGGCATACTCATGGGCGACGGCATTGGCACAGGGCACCGCATAGTACGCAAAAGTGTCTCTGCTGGTGGGAGGGCCTAAACAGCCAAGTGCAGTGAGATGGAAGATGCGGACGACAAGGAGTTCAGAGTAGTGCAGCGATTCCCTAGCAAGGAGACTTATGTAATTGTTTTCAATGTTGGGACAGCAATTTTTGGGGAGCACTATACTCTGGTGAATGATATATGGGGCCCACCATAGACTGGAGCATTCCAAACGTGGACATCAGACACTGGAGCAGCATTTACAGGGCCCATTATACACTAGAGCAGTAGAAATGGGGCCCATTATATATGGAGCATTATTTGGGCCCATAAGACAGTGGAGCTTCATCCATTGGGATCAACATATACTGTAGCATTATGTGGAGCTCATCATATACGGTTTGAAACATTATATGGGAATAATGATTCCGTATGGAGAAATATATGGGCCTCATTACTCTGTATAGCGCACTAAGCGCTGGCCATAATACTGTATGGAGTTATATACTGTCCGTTTTTGGAGGTATTGGAGAATTTAAAATGGATATCAGTCATGAGATGTAAGAAGTGAAGTATTTTACATTGTACTATACTGCTATTTCTCTGCCGTATCGGAGCATCATGAGTTGTGGTATGTGTTAAAGGGGCGCTCTTTGGCCCTGGGCCCACGAAAACCTGGAGCCAGCCCTCCCCCCCACAACTGTAGCCAAATAACACCCATTTTTCAGTGCATAACTAGTATTATGAAGTTAATTAAGGTTGACAAGCTTCAGTAACAAGAATTTATGCTTTTGGCATTCAAATGGGCACTGTTGGTATGTTTCCTGTCCTCCTCTCACTGCCGACTTTAATTCTCCATTGACTTACATTGGGTTTCGTGTTTCGAGACGACCCCGACTTTTCCCTATAGTCGGCCGATTTTGCTCGACCCGACTTTTGGAAAAGTCGAGTTTCATGAAACGAATCTCGACCCTAAAAAACCAAAAGTCGCTCAACACTACTTCCCAATCCTGGGGCAATGTCTGATCAGCAGGCCTGCAATCTAATTCTGTTGCTGTGCAACAAATGTATGATATCACAAGAGTCTTACAATCAGAATGAGTGCTGCAGATGCTATAAGTAATAGCTCTGATAATATTTTGCCCAACAATATATTAATTAAATGTATCTACTATATAATTTTCTAATTTTGTCTGTCTGTCTGTAACGGAAATCCCACATCGCTGATTGATTGGTTGCGGCCGGCTGGGCATTACCTATCACCGACAGGCGCAGTCCTGCCGTGAATTGACGTGGAATTCAAATGACGCACGCCACGCTACCATCTGGAGATCTGCAACGCTATCTGCTGTTCTCCTGACGGTTGCCGTGGGTCATCTGCCACATGGATGTCAGCGGCGACGCAGCCGGGAGATGACCGGCACAGCATTCAATGTGCGGATAGTACCCAGGGTCCAGAGGAGAGGAGACTCTCCTCCAGGCCCTGGGTACCAAAAACCTGTAAAAAATAGAATTAAAATAAAAAATAGTGATAAACTCACCTTCTGACGGCCCCCAGACTCTTTCCCTCCTCTCACCACGCGCCCAGCATCTTCCGATCCCAGTAATGCTTTGCGTGAAGGACAGCTGATGACGTCGCGCTCTTGCGAGAGTGACGCCATCTCAGGTCCTTCGCACTAAGCATTACTGGGACCGGAAGATGCCGGTAGCATGGAGAGGAGATCGGGGGCCATCAGAAGGTGAGAATAACCTTTTTTTAAATTTTTTTTAATTATTTTTTACATTCTATCTTTTACTATTGATGCTGCATAGGCAGCATCAATAGTAAAAGTTGATTAAAATTGTCAAACACTATGCTTGACAAGTGTGACCAACTTGTCAATCACATTCCAAGTGATGCTTCAAATTGTTTGGAATGCGCTTGAATTCCGCACTCGAAAATCGCATGAAAAACACATGTTTTCCATGGGAAAACGCATGCGAATTTGCATGCGTTTGTCCCACGGCAGGAGTTGCGGAAATGCTGCGGAAATTTCCACAGCATTTCTGCAACGTGGGTACTTAGCCTCAGTGTGACATGCAGCAGCAACCAGGCCCCCGCTGTGAGATTGCTGATCATGGTGGATCGTCCTGGACCATCTTTTGAACGTCGGTCTCCCGCTGGCCATATTCTAGAATACCCGATGCTTTAGAATCAGGCCACCATCTAGTATTTAATGATTACTTATTAGAAAGTAATCCAGGAATCAGACTGTTTTTTTACAACATAGATTCTTATTTGATTGTGATCTGGAGAATTTGGAGGCCAAGTGAACTCCTTATGATTTTTTTTATATTCCTCAAACCATTTCTGATATGTCATGGCTAAAAGTATTGGCACCTTTGAAATTCTTCCAAAAAATAAAGTATTTCTCCCATAAAATTATTGTAATTACTCATGTTTTGTTATGCACATTTATTTCCTTTGTTTGTATTGGAATAACACAAAAAAAAAACAGAAAAAAAGGCAAAATGGACATAATTTCACATAAGACCCCAAAAATTGACTGGACAAAAATATTGGAAAAAATAACTGCAATCGATGGTTTCCTATAACCATCAACAAGTTTCTTACATTGCTAAACTGGAATTTTCTTCCAACAGTAATTTTAATTTCTCTCCACAATGAGATTTAGATCTCGACTCAATGCTGGCCACTTCAGAACTCTCTTTGTTTTCTGCTATTTCTGAGTGATTCTCGAAGTATGTTTGGGGTCATTGTCCTGCTGGAAGACCCATGGCCTATTACACAAACCCAGCTTTCTGACAGTGGGCACTACATTGTAACCCAAAATCCATTGGTAATCTTCAGATTTCAAATGCCTTGCATACAGTTAGATGATAAATCCAAAGGGAGTTCGTAGCTATATTCCGCGCTGCCGCTTTAGACAAATTCCAGGAGAATGCTGTATGATTGCAGTGGTTTTATTCTACGCGTTTCAGGGGTCTCATGCCCCCTTCATCAGGAAATACCTGATACCTGAAATATCCTGATGAAGGGGGCATGAGACCCCTGAAACGTGTAGAATAAAACCACTGCAATCATACAGCATTCTCCTGGAATTTGTCTAAAGCGGCAGCGCGGAATATAGCTACGAACTCCCTTTGGATTTATCATTTCTTCTGGTCACTGAAGACCTGTGGATCTGCTGCAGCCGCTATCTACACGCTCTTATCTCATCCTAACCAGGTGAGCATATTTCAAGATATACTGTCCTTTGTAACGTGGATAAGACCCTATTGCGCTTTTGTCTCCCCCCTTTTTTTTGCAATTGCATACAGTTAGAGCACCCAGTGCCAGAGGCAGCAAAACAACCCCAAAACATGTTTAAACCTCCACTATGACTGTAGGTACTGTGTTTTTTTCTTTGTATACCTCATTCAGTTTTTGGTGAACAGTAAAATGATGTGCTTTACCAAAAAACTCTATCTTTGTCTCATCTGTCCACAAGACACTTTGCCAGAAGGATTTTGTCTTACTCAGGTACATTTTGGCAAACTGCAGTCTAGCTTTTTAATGTCTCTGTGTAATCAGTGGGGTCCTCCTGGGTCTCCTGCAATAGCTTTTCATTTCATTCAAATGCCAATGGATAGTTCTCTCTGACACTGATAGAACCTGAGGCTGCAGGGCAGTTTGAATTTCTTTGAAACTTGATAATGGTTGCTTATCCAATTTCAGGACAATCCTGCAATGCAACATTTCATAAATTTTTCTAAGCGAGAACGCTAGCGATATCGCTTAAACATCACCGATTTTGTGACACAGCAGCGATATTGCTAGCGATATCGCTAAGTGTGATACTTACCTTCGACCGGCTCCCCCGCTGGTTATCGCTGATCGCGCGAGAACGTCCTGGGCCGTTTCTCTTCGGCCACTTCCTGCTGGGCTTCCTGCTGGCGCCGACGAGTGACGCGTGGAGGCGGGCGGGAGGACGTCTTCATTGCTGCGTCTGACAGGTAAGTAACGACCACCGACCGCTGCTGCATCGCTGGTGAGATCTGCCTATTTGGCAGCTCACTAGCAACCATGTAGCGATGCACCAGCAATCCTGACCTGGTCGTATCATTGTCGGCATCGCTGGTACATCGCTAAATGTGACAGTACCCTTAGTGTGACACACAGACACACAATACAAAGACTGAGGATACCGTCACACTTGGCGATGCACCAACGATCCTGACAACGATGCGACCTGGTAGGGACTGCTGGTGCGTCACTACGAGGTCGCTGGTGAGATGTCAAATAGTCAGATCCCAACAGCAATGCAGCAACGATATGGAACGATATGACGGTCATTGGAACCCTGTCTCTCAGACCTGTAGTATTGAGGTCATTTGCCGTTGTCCCTGTCAAACACAGCGATGCACGCTGACCAGCAGGACACCAGCGATCAAAAAATGGCCCAGGACATTCGAGCACAATCAGCGACATTGCAGCAGGGGCCCGATCGCCGCTATGTGTCACACGTAGCGAGATCGCAGGTGAGATCGCTGTTGTGTCACAACATCGGTGACACAACAGCGATCTCACTAGTGATCTTGCTATGTGAGATAGGGGCTTGAGTCAACTTCTCCCTGTTTTATCTGATTTCAGGTGAGATTTTCTTATTTCCCACACCTGTTACTTAACAAAGGTTAGTTTGAACAAGCATTACATGCTTAAAACAAAATAGTTTACTCACAATTTTAGAAAGGTGCCAACAATTTTGTCCAGCCCATTTAGAAGTTATGTGTAAAATTTTGTCAGATTTACATTTTGTTATTCCAATACACACAAAAGAAATAAACATGTGTATAAAAAACACACACTGTCAATAATTTTTTGTGAGAAATACTCATTTTGTGCAGCAATTTCAAGGGTGCCAACATAAGTATTGTATACCATATTTTTCGGATTATAAGATGCTCCGGATTATAAGACGCACCCCAAATTTTGAGGAGAAAAATAGGAAAAAAAACTTTTTATAATAAAATGGTGGTGCTTTTTATAATCCATGCATCTTATTGCTTACTGGGGGTGGTGGCTGCGGTGTCCAATGGTCACTGCTGGAGGAGGCAAGAGTGGAGTGTTGCTGCAGGCCACAGGCTGGGATGAGGGGTTGTTTTGATGTGTAACACGCCACTGCGGGTGTCCTTTACCACTGCTGCGATGTATCCAATGCTGTGTTGTTTCCTGGTGGTGGTGCCGTGCTATGTCCCCGGTGGAGGTGCTGCGCTGTGTCCTTAGTGCTGCGGGGGACTCTGTCCACATTTTGTTAAAGTCCTGAGCCCCCGGCAGTTCTATGGTTTCCTGTGCGGTGGACTTCGGGAAAATGGCTGTCGGAAGGCGGCACATACGCAGATGGAGATCTCAGCACCAAGATCTCAGGAGATGAGATTTCAGTGCTGAGATCTCATCTCTCAAGATCCTGCTGTCGAGATCTCCATCTGCGCATGCGCCGCATCCTGGCGGCCATTTTCCCGGAGTCCACTGCATAGCAAACCATGTAAGAAATGCCCGGGGCTCTGGCCTTTCATAAAATGTCAGCAGAGCTTCCCGCAGCACCAGGGATGCAGCACAGCACTGCCATTTGGGATTTACAATTTTAACAGTATGTTTTTAAAGGCATTACAATAAAAATGAAGTTTTAACGTCTATTCAACAATCTGATTTGGATGTTTGTTATTGGTACTTTTTTGTTTGATTACCACAGCCGCTTTTTCCGAGCGCCATCCTGGAGTCCACACCCAAAGCCACAGAAATTCATCTAATGGTGAGCTGAATAATTTTTTTTCTTTTTCTTCTATATTGATTAAAATATAAAGACAAGGCTACTGAAGATTAAAATACAAAATAAAATGATGAGGGATGCTAAACTAATATCCAAAACAGGACATATATGATAGTGACTGGTAACAACCTGAAGCTGCTTTACTGACTACTTATATACATTCACATTTCTCAGTGCCTGGCTAAGCATCAATTCACACAACTCATGTATAAGAAAAAACAGCGGGAAGTCTGCACTTATATTAGTAAATAGTAGAAATTGTCCCCGACGGCCAAAAATACGTTTCATGTTTGTAACTTGTTCAGGGTGTGGCCTCCCACTCCTGAGCTGGAAATTGTATTTAAAGGTTTCACCTGACTAGTGCCCACTGGTTGGGACCCAGTCCTTTTGTCTGCCCTTAGTCACACACTGACGTCAACTTTCATGCATGATAAGGTTTTTAATATTAGACAGTGTAGGACTGTCCTGATCAGAGTCTCCTTGTCAACGGTGGGATGGCTTTTATGCTGTATTTCATCAAATACAGTATTGCTAAGAACTCTGATTTAACCCCTTAACGACCGCCGATACGCCTTTTAACGGCGGTAATTGAGTGTACTAAAACCACAGTGCCGTTAATTCACGGCGCTGTGGAGAAAGTACATAGCGCCCCCCAGTGTCGGATTTTCTCCGGGGAGTCGGCTGCCAGGGGTAGCCGAGACCCCAAAGAACATGAATCGGTCAGTTTTTACCGACCCCGCTTTTGCGATCGCCGTTATTAACCCTATAATGGCGACCGCAAAAAAAAGAAGGCGCGATTATGCATTAAATTTCTCTTTCCTCTGATGTGATTGCACATCAGAGGAGAGAGAAATAGGGTCCACGATCCCCCCAATCCCCCCGGTACCTCTCTGTGGTCCTCCCCATCCAGTGGTCCTGCGTCCCACCGGTATCCTCCGATGGGCGCCGCCATCTTGAAAATGGCGGGCGCATGCGCAGTGCGCCCGCCGGGAATCTGTCGGCTCTGGCTGTCAGATTCCATTCATTATTTTGATCACTATGATAAACGATCATAGTGATCAAAATAAAAAAAAATAGTACATAACCCCCCCGTTTATCACCCCCTTATATAGGCAAACATAATGAAATAAAGAAAATATATTTTTTTCAGTTTTCCATTAGGGTTAGGGTTAGGGCTAGGGTTAGGGTTGGGCTTTGGTTAGGGTTGGGCTAGGGTTAGAGCTAGGGCTAGGGTTAGGGCTAGGGTTAGGGCTGGGCTAGGGTTAGGGTTGGGCTAGGGTTAGGGTTAGGGTTGGCTTAGGGTTAGGGCTAGGGTTAGGGCTAGGGTTAGGGCTAGGGTTAGGGTTAGGGCTAGGGTTAGAATGAACTAGGATTAGGGTTAGAATTAGGATTAGGGATAAGGGTTGGGATTAGGGTTTGGGGTGTGTTGGGGTTAGGGTTGGAGCAAGAATTGAGGGGTTTCCACTATTTACCAACTTTGGGGGTCTAAAATTTGGGGTCTAAAAATCACTTTTGTGGAAATAAAGACTTTATTTTCACGGCTCTGCGTTTATAAACTTCTGTGAAGCCCTTGGGGGTTCAGAGTGCTCACCACACATCTAGATAAGTTCCTTAGGGGGTCTAATTTCCAAAATGGGATCACTTGTGGGGGGTTTCCACTGTTTAGGCCCATCAGGGGCTCTGCAAATGCAACATGATGCCCGCAGACCATTCCATCAAAGTCTGCATTCCAAAATGGCACTCCTTCCCTTCCGAGCGCTCCCATGCACCCAAACAGTGGTTCCCCCCACATATGGGGTATCGGCATACTCAGGACAAATAGCACAACAACTATGGGGGTAATATTTCTCCTTTCACCCTTGTAAAAATAAAAATTTGGGGGCGAAAAGATCATTTTTGTGGAAAAAAAATGGATTTTTTATTTTCACGGCTCTACGTTATAAACTTCTATGAAGCACTTGAAGGTTCAAAGTGCTCACCACACATCTAGATAAGTTCCTTAATGGGTCTAGTTTCCAAAATGGGGTCACTTGTTGGAGTTTTCCACTGTTTAGGCACATTAAGGGCTCTCCGAATGCAACATGGCATCTGATCTCAATTCCAGTCAATTCTGCGTTGAAAAAGTCAAACGGCGCTCCATCCCTTGCGAGCTCTGCCGTGTGCTGAAAAAGTGGTTTACCCCCACATATGGGGTATCGGCGTATTCAGGAGCAATTGTAGAACAAATTTTGTGGTTGATTTTCTCTTTTAACACTTGTAAAAATAAAAAGAATTGGTTCTGAAGTACATTTTTTGCAAAAAAAGTTAAATGTTAATTTTTTCCTTCCACATTGTTTTAGTTCCTGTGAAGCACTTAAAGGGTTAATAAACTTCTTGAATGTGGTTTTGAGCACCTTGAGGGATCTAGTTTTTAGAATGGTGCCACTTTTGGGTATTTTCTGTCATGTACACCCCTCAAAATGACTTTAAATATGATGTGGTCCCTAAAAAAAATGGTTTTGTAAATTTTGTTGTAAAAATGAGAAATCGCTGGTCAACTTTGAACCCTTATAACTTCCAAACAAAAAAAAATTTTGCTTCCAAAATTATCCTGATGTAAAGTAGACATATGGGAAATGTTATTTATTAAGAAATTTGTGTGACACATCTCTCTGATTAAAGGGCATAAAAATTTAAAGTTTTAAAATTGCAAAATTTTTAAAATTTTCGCCATATTTCTGTTTTTTTCATAAATAAACACAAGACTTATCGAAGAAATTTTATCACTAACATGAAGTACAATATGTCCTGAAAAAACAATCTCAGAATTAGCAGGATCCATTAAAGCGTTCCAGTGTTATAACCTCATAAAGGGACAGTGGTCAGAATTGTAAAAATTGGCCTGGTCATTAAGCTGCAAACTGGCTCTGTCTCTAAGGGGTTAAATGCAATTTTGCTTTTATTTATTTAATTACAACAGGGTTTTTCTCATTTTGTGTTTTGTAGGCTTTGTATTCTTTATGACCATTGTGAACATGCTTTTATGTTCTGCATGTATACTACCAACTGAAACCAAGCACAATTTTTGTGTTTTTCTTTGAATTTTATCTGGAAAAAGAAGAATCTGTTTGTTGAGCCGGGCTCTTCTCCTTTCTAATTGTATTTTTGGGCCATGGCAGAACCAGTATCCAAGCTCAGAATGGGTCGTGAGTAGACATGAGCAAATTTGTTTGGAAAATGTCCACCAATCTCAAATTCAGCACGAAGGTTGCACTTTCAGTTTCATGTTCAGATTCCCCAACTTTTTCCCTAAAAGTCAGCAAAAATTGGCCAAAGTTCGGTAAATGATTTGTGTTCACTAAGTGCTCTATTAGACGTCAAAGTTCCTGGCAGCAGCATGGGCTGTAAAACGTCCCACACAGGTGCACACTGATGACACACAGTTGACAGCCGTGTGTCATCAGTGTGACATGTACTGGCACCTGGGAATCAGTGGTACTGTCACGATTCATTTTTGGATCTGTGGCAGATTGGCTTCACAGATAAAAACTTTTTTCTTTTCATGCCAATAGGGGTTAATGTCAGTTTTTTCCCCGCTGGCCTGCTGGTGTAATTGCATTGCTGCTGGGTCAGCAGATGTGGGTGGTGATCAATCCCATCATCCTTCAAGAGGTCACCTGATGCATCAGCAGACTGTCAGTGTTAGAGTAATTTGCAGTGACCGAGCTGGAGACAGGAGCTTCCTGGGTGCAGTGGTGTTTCAGCTTTAAACCTTGTAGCTGGTGTCTTTACTCTGCTGTATGGTGCTATGCAGCAGAGAAAGCTAAGTGTTGCATTTTTTGTTATGTTGTCCCTTTTGGTGTCTGTCTTTCTTGTTGTATTAGTGCAGCAGTGGGACTAGCGCTCTCACCTGCTAGCTCCCTACTTAGGGATAAGAGCAGGGCAAGTGAGGGATTAGGTATCCTGTTCTGAGATGGGGTGAAAGAACCCATATAAGGATGATAGAGAAATCAGGGCACATCCTCAGGTTAGTGAAGAAGGAGTCCATTCCCCTGTTCTCTATCAACAGGGCTCACCATTGTTATTGTTTCCCTGATGTTCCCTTGTGTGTTGTGCTGCTTGGTGATGACCAACCACTGGGCTGTGTCATACTGGGTCACTCACTCCGTGACAAGTACTCTTCATGTTGTTAACCCGGGTCGGGTGCTGAAGAGAAAACAGATGACACATACTGAATCAAACTAAACTATACTCACGTCATCGCCCAGTCCACAGAAGCCATGGTCTCCTGTAACAGAATTAAAATAATAAACAACAATATTCTTTCCTGTCTGCTGAGAAGCTAATAATCTATTTGTCCATTGGTGGGTCTAGCTCTCCTACATCTAGATGGCAGGCTCCATTGATGCATGATGAGGCGATACAGCCTGCCATCCAGCAGAGACACTGAGCAATGTCTGTCAGTGTCTCGCTGTGAACTCCTATGACCTGACTGATGTCACTGTGAGTGGTACCATTAGAAAGGTCCTGGGAGTTCACAACCAATGAACTCAGTTCAACTCACTAACGTCAAAATGAGTATCATGGGAAACATTGTAATAGCGCTCGTGCTGATGTCAGTGAGTTGAATTAAGTTAATTGGCTGTGAACTCACTGGACTTTTCTGGAAGCACTGTGAACATGAGTGAACTACCAAGGTGAGAAAACTTGTTTGCTTTGGTGACAAAGCCACTGTCCACGCTAATGATTTCTCTAGTGCTTTTAATACCATACAGCCAGGTCTACTGAGAGACAAGCTGGGCCTTGTTGGCGTGGACCTCCAACTCTCCACCTGGATCCTTAACTATCTCACCAACCGACCTCAGTTTGTAAAGGTTCGGGACAGTGTGTCAGACACGGTGATCTGCAATACAGGGGCACCTCAAGGTACAGTTCTTGCCCCTTTTCTCTTCACACTGTACACTGCGGATTTTAAGTGCAACTCATCTAGCTGCTGCTTGCAGAAGAATTCTGATGACTCTGCAATAGTAGGCCTCATCACAGGAGGAGATGAAAGAGAGTACAGAGATACTAATCAAGCTTTTGTGGAGTGGTGTCAGAGGAACCACCTTAGGATTAATTCCGGGAAGACCAAGGAATTGGTGGTGGACTTTCGCAAGGGAAAAAATCCACCAGTAGCGGTGAACATTCAGGTAAATGACATTGAGATAGTCGACACCTATAAGTACCTTGGTGAGATCCTCAATAATAAGCTTGACTGGCCCATCACTTGGATGCAGTGTACAGGAAGGGCCACAGTAGGCTTTATCTGCTCAGAAGGCCGAGAGCCTTCAGAGTTAGGGGGGCACTCCTTGCATCCTTCTTCAACTCTGTTGCGGCATCAGTCATCTTCTTTGGTGTGGCATGCTGGGGTAGTGGCATATCAACCAGGGACAGGAATAGGCTGGACAAACTGATTAGAAGGGCCAGCTCTGTCCTGGGATGCCCCCTTGATCCATTTCAGGAAGTAGGCGACAGGAGGATACTGGCCAAGGTGAGCTACATGGTGCAAAATGATTCCCATCCCATGCATGAGACCATGACAAAGATGTGCAGTACTGTCAATGACCGGCTACTTCATCCTAAATGTGAGAGGGAGCGCTATCGAAAGTCCTTCCTTCCTGCTGCAGTTAGGCTGTATAACCAGCACTGTCCAAAACGGAGAACGACCCAAACAGTGAACTGATAGATCCAAAGTTGTGATAGTCCGGTTATATCTTTTTTTTCGTATATGTACCTACCTACTGTCAATGTAATGCCTTTATGCATCTGTATCTGTACTTGTTCCTGCCTTGCTGCTGTAATGCTCTGAATTTCCCCATGGTGGGACGATTAAAGGATTATCTTATCTTATCTTAATTAGCTTTTTTTAACAGTACACATGAGGTTGGACATGAGTATTTGCCCCAACTGGGCCAATTCTTGCCACTGGTCTAATCTGCTCACTCAGAAGTCCATTGGGTCTGGCCCAAATGTATCTGCCTGAGAAAAGACACAGTCTTGGAATGACTGAACCTGAGTATTCAGTCACTGCATTTTTTTTTGTGAAGTGCATCAGCTTGGTGCAATAGCAGATAAAACAGTTGAAGTAACCTGTCAAATATGTTGTTAAATATATTGTTTCTGTTGGTTCCTCTGCTATGTATTGTAGATCTAACCCCAATACAGGCATGGGAGCATTGGGTTGGTGTGAATCGCAGAAGGAACTCCTATTTAGTCTTGCAGGTAAAAAAGCTTGTTGGCTGAGGTATGTATGAAGTGCTCTAACATTTCCTGGTAGATGGCTGCGCTGACTTTGGTCTTGATAAAACACCATGGACCAACACCAGCAGATGACATGGCTCCCCAAACCAACACTGATTGAGGAAACTTCCCACTAGACCTCAATCAGCTTGGATTGTGTGCCTTTCCACTCTTCCGCCAGACTCTGGGACTTTGATTTCCAAATGTATTGCAAAATTTACTTTCATCTGAAAACAACACCTTGGACCACTGAGCAACAGTCCAGTTCTTTTTCTCCTTGGTCCAGGTAAGACGCTTCTGGCATTGTATATTGGTCATGAGTGGCTTGACACAAGGAATGCTACACTTGTAGCCCATGTCCTGGATACGTCTATGTGTGGTGGCTCTTGAAGCAATGACTCCAGCAGCAGTTCACTCCTTGTGAATCTCCTCCAAATTTTTGAATGGCCATTTCTTAACAATCCTTTCAAGGATGCGGTTATCCCAGTTGCTTGTGCACCTTTTTCTACCACACTTTCTCCATCCACTAAACTTTCCAATAATATGCTTGGATACAGCTCTGTAATCAGTCAGCTACTTTAGCAATGTGACTTACCCTTCTTGTGGAGTGTGCCAATGATTGCCTTCTGGACACCTGCCAAGTTAGCAGTCTTCACCATGATTGTGGAGCCTACTGAAACAGACTAAGAGACTTTTTTAAATGCTTTAGGAAGCCTTTACAAGAGTTTTTTGTTAATTATTCTAATTTACTGAGACAATGACTTTTGGCGTTTCATTGGATATAAGCCATAATAAGCAACATTAACAGAAATAAACACTTGAAATAGATCACTCTGTTTATAATGACTATATAATATATGGAGTTTCACATTTTGTATTGATGAACTGAAATAAATTAACTTTGATGATATTCTAATTTTGTGAGAAGCAGCTGTATTTAATCTCACTTTAGGAAGCCAGAATAAATTTTCTCCATTTACTTTTATATCGAGGTTCTAAAAGCATCGCTATACATTAGTCTTCAATTTGCTTGATAGTAACAATATGCCTGTCAATTCAAAATCATTCCAGCAGTAAGCATGTTATGCTGCCAGAGTGTCCTAGAGTAATAGTTGGTTGACTTTCCTTACTTTGCTGCAGCAGTTGGTTGTAACCATGGACCTTGATGCTCATCAAACACAAGGCACAGAAGAACATGTTAAAGTTGTTGTTCATTCTGGTGAGTGTTTATTCCAAAATAAATATCAGGAACATAATAATATTGATTCCATAGCTGTCCCTACTGACAGATTTTATCACCTCTTTGAACTGCTTCAGTAGGCAGTTTGCTTATACAGAAGCTCTAAAATATGCAGCATCAAATTTCATTAGGTTGCAACTTTGCAAATCAAGATTCCTTTCATAGACAGGATTTTTTTGCAATGTCAGCTAAATAGGAAATGCTCCTTTAAAATTAGAGTAGTCAGACTGTGGAATGCCCTACTGCAAGAGGTAGTAATGGTCTTTATGTCTGGAGCATGGAATCATCTTTGTCAGGACGTATATAATGTAGAAAGGAGTACTAATATCCAGCTGGAGCTGGATCTTACCCCTTCTTAATAAATTACTTTTGTCCCTTATGCTTTCAAGCTGTGAAATCATTGGATAGCTCTGTATTTTGCATAAATAAAAAGAAGGATTGCTGTTTTCAACTAACATTGTGCCCTGTGGTTGTAGAGCATGGATTCATATATGAGGAGAAGGATATTGAGGAGGTGTTACAGATAAATGCAACTTGGTGGTTGAAGCAATCGTAGCTCCTAGTCACGGAGAGTCTGTCTCCAAGACTTTTCACATCCTGCGCCAATCCTCTGGAATACACTACCCAGGTTAATACGATTAATCCCCAATCACCACAGTTTTAAGTGTGCCCTAAAAACGCATTTGTGCAGACTGGCCTATTGCCTCAACGCATTAACCTAAAGATCCCTGTGTGGCTAATTCAAATTTTTGACCACAACCAGGTTCCTCCCATCATGTTCTCACGTGCTTTATGCATTTAATAGCACTCTGTGTCTGTACTGTTACATATTTAGACTGTTAACTGGTTCATGCAGCAAAAGGAACACCTGATTCTTACACTATGGCTGGTCCAACCAATAAAAGCAATTGTTACCATCCACCTTTCATGTCTCCCCTTTTTCCTTATAGATTGTAAGCTTGCGAGCCGGGCCCTCATTCCTTTTGGTATCTGTTTTGACCTATGTGTTTATTGGTATGCTGTAATGTCTATGGTCTGTAGAAGTCCCCTCTATAATGTAAGGTGCTGCAGAATATGTTGGCACTATAGAAATAAAATTATTATTATTCTTCATCACTTGTTCTGGATGCAGTGGTGCTTTGCTGCTGTTCATTGACCCCCTGCTTAATTCCCACCTGAGGAAATACAGTTTGGTGTTAAGGTACTGTCACACTAAGCGATATCGCTAGCAATATCGCTATAACTTGTGACGTTATAGCGATATTGCTAGCAATATCGCTATGTGTGATACTTACCTACGACCCGCTCCCCCGCTGGTTATCGCTGATCGCGCGAGAACGTCCTGGACCGCTTCTCGTCTTCAGCTTCCTGCGGCGCTTCCTGTGGATAGACGAGCGAAGAGCGTGGAGCCAGGCGGGAGGACGCAGGATCGCTTAGTGTGACAGGTAAGTAGCAACCCCTGTCCCCAGCGATGTCGCTGGTGAGATCTGCCTGTGTGGCAGCTCACTAGCGACCACTTAGCGATGTACCAGCGATCCTGACCGCGTCATATCGCTGGTCGGGATCGCTGGTACATCGCTAAGTGTGACAGTACCTTTAGAATCATATCACGTCATCCAAGTACAAGGGTGAATGTTTGTCTCTTACATAAAATCATCTGCAAGAAATGTTTCTAGCATAGTATCTTTCCTAGCCCCAGGGGGTGGTATTGTTTAGGTGACTAAGGGCCCCATCACACACAGCGAGATCGCTAGCGAGATCGCTGATTTTGTGATGCATCAGCGATCTCTCCAGCGATATCGCTGTATGTGACGGGGATCAGCGACCGCCCCCCCCTGCCGGGTATCGCTGATCGTGCTGGATCGTCCTGGGCCATTTTTTGATTGTTGGTCTCCCGCTGGCCAGCACGCATCGCTGCATGTGGCAACGAGAGACCAGCGATTAGCGATGCTGGATGCTGGTTTCCAACATAAACATCGGGTAACTAAGAGCCGTGCGGCTCTTGGATACCCGCTGTTTACCCTAGATACCAGCGCACGCTGGTTTCCAATGTAAACAGCGGGTATCTAAGCTCACCAGCGATCAGCCTAATGATGTCCCAGCAATCCCATCCATGTCAGATCGTTGGTGGGATCGCTGGGACATCGTTATGTGTAATGGGGCCTTAAGAGGCAGAACAGAATCTGGTGTCATTTGTGAAATGGGATTTCTGCTCTGTACAACATTAAGTGTTATGATAGTGGAGGTGGTAGACTGAGCAGAACACTGACTGGGACCATGTTCACACGTTCCCTTATTTTACATCACTATTTGTAAGACAAATCCAGTAGTGGCACAATCAGAGGAAAAGTATAAAAGAAACACGTCACCATTTCTGCATTTTTCATCCATTCCTGGTTTGTGCTTACAAATATTGATGTAAAATATTGACCAAATACCAAAAGTGTGAACCTGGCCTTAAACTGATATTGCTGTCAGAGGTTACCATACATATCATTCAGGACACCAGCATCAGTGGAAACATTCCATATTTGCTGACATCACCACTGAGGCCAGTGAATAACTTCAGTATTCACGTGGTGGATATATGAAATAAGTATTTTTTTTAATTATTGTACAACATTCTCTACACTTTGTCAATATTCTTAAATTCCCAGAAAACCCTGTAAGAAGTGTCTTCAGTTGCTTTTTGATTTTTTTTATATGTCTATATGAGTTGAAAAGTCTTAACAGAGATGATTGATGGAATCCAATTGGATTTGGAAGAGAAAGAGAAGAGGACAGTGTAGATTAAATACAAACAGCCCAAGCTACTAGTTTAGAATGTAATTAACTACACAAACCACAATAGTAAATAAAGATTAATGTCTCTTTAAATTATGTACTTATATTTCAATACAAATAATATAAATTATTCAGTTTTGCTGCTTAAAAATAATTACGGTACACAAAATAATTTCTAGTGATAAAGATTTATAGCAAGACATCTTCCTAAGTACTTATCTATTCCAGATAACAGGCATAAAATCAAATAGTTCCTTACAGCTATACATTTGCTTTAAGGGCTCCCTTGTGTACTACTGTATTTGGCAGACCAGTTTAGTTTATGCATAAGGTAAGCACAACTAATATATCAAATCTTACCAGCAAGATATATGCACATTGCATCTTGTATTTTATTATCATAGTGTTGTTGCTCTGAGGCCATTAATACTCCCAAAGCCTTTTAAAATGCAATATATTTTTTGGGCTGGATGCTTATTTAATCTATTCTGAGACATGCCCATGTTTCATAAAGGCAAAAATCTAAACTTCTTACCATATTTTTACCTGTTTTTTTTTCATTGCTGACTTTTAGTTGCCTTGATATTTTTGTTCAGGTGAAAAAGAAGTTTGTCTTATTTAACTGCTAAGTTTAGAAATAGCTGTAAAATTGTGCTATAACAAATGTTCAAATGTTTGTGCTGATCTTTTTAAGGCAAAGGTTCAGTATTACAACTGATATCTTTACTTGATTGTGCAAATTTAAAAAAAAAATATCTATATAAATTCAAATATGTATGTTTTTTAGAATTTCTCAAAAATCTTGGTTTCAAGTGAATTTGAATCTTGGGTGATCCTCTTTGCGTGAATACACTAAAATTATATATTCAGTACATCTCAAGTTACTACATGAGGCGTAATCAATGACAACACATGCTGGGAGACTTCAATGAAGAAGAAAGAAAAGGAGTCAATCAGGTATCATGCACAGAAGAGCAGCAGTAGAAAAGTTTTGGGTAGGGACAAGGAGAGGTGGGTATGAGAGTCTTAAAGCTCTTACCAAAAGCTTTGGGAAGAGTTTTCCTGTTCGATTCTTATGCAATTATGTGCTTTTAAAATGTTCAGTGTATGGTTGTTTGTGTCATTTTTTGCTAAAAGCCAAAGAGTACTTTATTCATGAATTTATGACCATTGTCTTATTTTCCTCTTTTTTTAGTTTTTTCATGGAGACCAGCAAATCATTCTGTTGTGAGTCGACTAACTGAGTCATGTGTAATGAAATTCACAGGTCAAGATAGATTCAAAAAGATTGTAGTTCAGTTTGCACAAATTGCACATAAAATGCCCCACTGTCACTTCACATCACCCAAAAATTTGTGGTCTAGCACAGCCAGTCATTAGGAACTATCTATTAGGACATATCTAGTGAGATGGATCTACTAAGCCGCAGATCAGAGTGCACACAAGAGGGTGATGGCACAGAATCAAAAGAGCAAGAAAGTGGTGCCACAGGGGCGCACTGGAAGCCATAAAGTGTAGACAAACACAAGAAAACAGGTGAAGGGTAAAACAGCAGGTCTGAACCAGAAATGCAGAAACAATAGCAGTTTTGCAGAGATGATTACAGTGTAATGTGAACAGTTCTAAATTGCAATTTATGATGAATACAGCAGAAGACTGGTAAAATAGCTGGTAGCAACAGATTCAGGTAGCAGAAATAACAATAATTTGCAGAGATGATAAAGACTTAATGAGAATAATGTCTAAACTTCAGAAAGCAGCCTATGATGGTAAGGAATGGTATGGTACTGGTACGCCGATGTCGGACTCCCTCCCTTTGATGTGGGCTCTGGTGGTGAGCCCACATCTTTCCGGGGACATGTCAACTGCTTTGAATAGCAGACATGTGCATGCAATAATCGCGGATGGAATCCTGATCCACCCGCCGCTATTAAATAGATAAATGCCGCTGACAAACACAGCAGCATTTAAATGGTGCTTCCGGCAATCGCAATGGAAATACGCACACCAGAGACCTGCGTCACTTGATCACGGGTCACCGATGTGTCGGCATGACAACCCAAGGTCTCCTGGAGACCTCTATGGTTGTCAATGCCGCATTGCTGTGAGCACCATCCAGTGGTTAGCGATCATAGCAAGTCATCAATTCTACTACATAGAAGCGATCTGACCATTGCCTCTATGTAGCTGAAGAAAAAGCAGGCAAAGGTGTAGAACAGCATGCTGTATAGTACAAGCTGATAATATAGGATAGTCATGGGATCAGTCATACAAAATATATAGCAAGAGGATGTGGAAACCACATAAATTACGACCAATGGATCCAATTGTCAAAGGTTAAAATTAGATGCTTTATTGAGGGAATTACACACTGGGGAACTTGTGTACAGAAATAACAAAAGTGCAACAGTGCAAGAGGACACGTGGCCTGGCCCTGGCCATATACATCATTATATGCACAAAACTCTAAGAGTAAAAATTGATTTAATTACCAACTCCACAATTGGCAAAATAGTAGCCAAGCAGCCTAAGATTAAACAGGGGAAATATGTAATACACAAAGTCCCCTGTTACTATATTTGCTTATGCTAATTAGCCAAGGAATGATTTCTTGTAGTAAATGTATGCTAGATTGCATCAAGAACATAATTAGTTCCGCATACTTAGGCAGTAAAATCTGCCAAAAGCTGACGAAGGATATTTCCTCCGAAACGCGCGTTGGGGTGACGCGTGGACCGCCCGGCCATCCTAGGTCTCTCCACTCCAAGGTATGTTCTGCCCCAGCACTGCTCACTCACATGTGGGTGAGCAGATTATGGCTATATATAAGGGTAGCCACCCCTTGGCAGCTTTTGGCAGATTTTCCTACGATGCCCTAGATGCTTCGTCACAGCCGGAGGCCTAACTAAGCCTAAAGACAGAAAGATGAAATTTAAACTGCCCCAGAGCAGATCCCCAGAGGAATAGACAGTCCCCAAACATATATTGTCAGTGAGACAAGATGAGAACCAAACACAGGCAGAGAACAGACTGAGCAAACGATGGGGCCCAAGCTGTCTAGACAGGACAGGACAGAAAAAGATACTGTCTGCAATCACGCACAAAACCCTGAAAAAGTCCAACACTTCTGATATACAAAAATACCTGAGATCACACGTTCTCACCCCCACTAGATCAGCACTCTGGTACAAACTGGCAGCAAGCAAAAAGATACCAACATAACAGAGAACTGAACAAGCTGCAACATATGAAGCAGGGCCCAGCACTACCCCCAGCAGGGAGCACGCTGACCCCTAGCAGCGAAACAGAAAGCAAAAAAAGACAACCAGATTAGATGCAAAGGATTAGCAAAAGAATCACTTAGCTGAACATGCAGATCAGGCAGGGGACAGAAGAGCTCCAAATGCACACAGGGGAAAAAATCACCAGCAACCTTCAAGAGCAGCCAGCTCCATTATATGCTCCCAACCAGCAATCCCAGATTCCCATTTATCATTGTCAGGTGGAGAATCTCCATCCACCTGGCCAGCTCCACTGCTCTCAGTAACCACCAGAGGGAGCTTCCGCTCAGAAATCCGAGCAAGGGAGTTCACAGCAGAACAGCAATGATAATCACAAAACTCAAGATAAAAAGCGGACGGCACCGCTGTTACCGTATAACTTCAAATGATGTGCGGCATGCAGAAGCCCAACAGCTGGGAATCTCGGGTGCCAGACCTGGAAACAGTCAATCCTGGGAATCCATGCAAAGAGAAAAGGTCGCACTCATCGAGATGAAAGTTTCACTGATTTATTGACATATCATAAACATGTCAAGTTGGGGGAGTGACATAAGGAGTGCAAGGAAGGCTGACAACGGCCGTTTCGCACTGCTCGAGCGCTTCAACGGGTCCTTGCACTCCTTATGTCACTCCCCCGACTTGACATGTTCATGAAATGTCAATAAATCAGTGAAACTTTCATCTCGATCAGTGCGACCTTTTCTCTTTGCATGGATTCACAGCAATGATAATGTCTGTAGTGCTCTGTAGAAAATGATGGCGCTATATAACAAATCATAATTAAAGTCTTTTTTGGGTACTGCATATTCTTTTCCATCTATCATGTCGAATAGATTTTCACAAACCTTTCACAAAGGCAAAGATTTGATTGAAAACACAGGCAAAGATTAAGTGAGCTGTGATATTATAGACTGGATATAAGTCCCGATAATGAGAAAAAAAAAACACCACATCTTGGAAAAATGATCCTCTATGACCTATATAGTAGTGAAGCCACATTTTAGGAAGATCTGTAAAAAACTCCATGAATATGAAATATATAAGAAGAGGCTGAAAAGAGCCAATAGGTACTTGCTGTGAGGGTTTGAACTATGCACACATGGAAAATTGCTAAAAATTATTTCACAATTTTTTTTTGATTTGGGCAACAAATAGAAATGAAAACAGAGTTCTGCAGTTTATTTAACTCCAAGGTGACCAAAGAGGGGAGAAGATGGAGCCCAAGGGATTTGTAAATTTTGAGCCATTTCCTTTGATCATGCTTTAAAACATAAATACACTTGGGTGGATGGACAAATTAAATCAGCAAGGGAAAGCGGCAAATCTCTACCAGTAAATTTGTCTTAAATCCATCTGGGTAGAACATCATAGAAAGATTTAGACTCGTGTCATTGTTATGGCATGAAGTCTCATGGTTAGTCCCTTCTCTTTGTCATAATATGGATTCAGTAGCTGAGAGGAAATTACTTGTTTGTCAAACATACTATGGAAGGCAGTCACAAAGGATTATAGAGAATACATCATAGGATCATCCCATTCCCATGAAGCTTATGTCAAACACTCACCATATATATATACACATACATACACACACATACACGCCACTTTTGACTGTTCAGAATTTATGTTTTTGAATAAAAGTTGTTCAAGTGGATTGGTTTAGATATTCCAGACAGGCCTTAACATCTCCATTAAAGGGATTAAGTCTGTAGGAAGAAGCTTCCTGAGCCATCTGTATGGACAAAAAAGACATAGGAATTTACGTAAAATGATACTTTGAAATCTGCAGTCCGATGTTTTATTTCACAGAACTCCATGTTCTTCTTACAGTCATAGCCGAAAGTGTTCTCACCTTTTGAACTTTTTTTTTAAAATGAAGGATTTCTCCTAGAAAATTATTGCAATTACATATGTTTTGCTATACACATGTTTATTTCTTTTGTGTGTATTGGAACACCACAAAAACAGAAAAAAAAGACAAATTGGAAATAATTCACACAAATCCCCCCAAAAAAGGGCCAGACAAAATAGTTGGCACCCTCAACTTAATATTTAGTTACACAACCTTTGGAATAAATAACCATAAACAATCACCTTCTATAACCATCAACAAGCTTTTTACACCTCTCAACTGAAATACTGGTCCACCCTTCTTTTGCAAACTGCTCCAGCTCTCTCATATTTGAAGGGTGCCTTCCGCCAACCAAAATTTTAAGATTTCTCCCAGGTGTTCAATGGGATTTAAATCCAGACAAATTGCTGAACACTTCAGAACTTCCCAGTGCTTTGTTTCCATTCATTTATAGGTTCTGGGTGTTTCTCAAAGTATGTTTGGGGTCCTTGACCTGCTGGAAGACCGATGACCTAGGAAGCAAACTCAGCTTTGTGTCAGTGGGCACTACATTGCCACCCAAAATCCTTTGGTAATCTTCATTTTTTTATGATGGCTTGCACACAGTCAAAGTACCAAATGCCAGAGGCAGCAAAAAAACCCTATAACGTCTTTGAACTTCCACTATATTTGACAGTAGGTACTGTGTTCTTTTTTGTAGGCCTCATTCCTTTTTCGGTAAACAGTAGAATGATGTGCTTTACCAAACAGCTTTATCTTGGTCTCATTTGTCCATAAGATGCTGTCCCAAAATGATTTTAGCTTACTCACGTACATTTTGGCAGTCTAGCTTTTTTATGTCTGTGTGTCAGCAGAGGGATTCTCCTTGGTCTTCTGCCATAGCATTTCATTTCATTCAAATTTCAATGGATAGTTATAGCTGACACTGATGCACCCTGAGAATGCAGGACAGCTTGAATTTTTTTGAAACTTGATTGGGGCTAATTGCCCACCATTTGGACTATCCTGCCTTGTGACCTTTCAAGAGTTTTTCTCTACCGTCCACACCCAGGGAGATTAGCTATAGTGTCATGGGTTGTAAACTTCTTGAATATGTTGCACACCGTGGACAAAGGAACATTCAGATATCTGGAGATGGACTTGTAA
The DNA here is from genome assembly GCF_039654945.1 of Dendrobates tinctorius. Lineage (NCBI taxonomy): Eukaryota > Metazoa > Chordata > Amphibia > Anura > Dendrobatidae > Dendrobates > Dendrobates tinctorius. Next base: position 6,269,553 of record NW_027361694.1, read on the forward strand.
CCTTAACATTGCTGATGTTGTTCATAAAAATTATGGTTCTCAAGTCCTCAGACAGTTCTCGTCTCCTCTTTCTGTTCTCCGTGCTTAGTTTTGCACATACAGACGCACAATGCAAAGATTGCATCAGGTTACATCTCACAGGCAGCTAGTGTTGCCATATTATTGCAATACAACAGAGCTGTAGCAAATATATAAGAAGACAAAGCTCAGTTCAACCGTTATGTGTTAGTTAAACGTCTCACACTGGTAATGCCTCCTTTTAAAAAAATGCTGTCCCACACTAACAGATAGCTCATTACCTTCCCCGTCATATTACTGGACTATTCGACTCCTGTGGCTGTAATTTTCACAGCCGCTAGACAGTTATTTTAGTCACAGATCTCCTGCATGCCTACTGCATTTTATAGAGGTGAATCATACACTGCTGCTATAGTTACCTGTTGTGAGTTCATTCTCCCCTTCACCTTTGATGTCTGATGAACTCCCTCTGCTGGTGAAGAGAGGTAGTGAAATTGATTGGGATGGGAAGAACCTGTCATCTGAACAGGCGGAGTGTGATTGGACATCTGGAATTTCTGAGTGGTTATAAGGCAGCCGACGCCCTGCAGGGCTGCTGGTGATCCTTTCTGCTCTGAGCTCTTGCATCCAGCTTAGTTCCTGTCTACTAAAAGCTAAGTTTTTGCCCTGCTATTATTCCATGAGATTTTGTCTGGATTCCTTAGTGTTTGTATTCAGCCAGTCCTGGTTGGGACTGGCTGAATTCCATTTTTGTCTCTGATCAGTTGATCTCTTTGCTCTGTTTTCAGAATATACTTGAGTGCTGATATAGTGATTTTGAAGTCTAGCGACTTCAGGGCCTTTTTCCCTATCAGACGGTTGGGACATTTTTGGTAGGGTGTTACATCACCTGCTGCCACGCTCCCCGCTGCTCCTCCTGTGCCGCTCGTGGCCGCGTCCTCTGCTCCGCCTCACGAGCGCCGGCGCGCTCTCCGCTCCCGGCGCGCTCCCGGTAGGCGCGCGCATCCTCCTGCGTCCTCTCCTCCGCCGCCGCTGCCGGCCTTTCGTGCCCGCCGGGTGCGCCTGCGCACTGCGCGCCACTAACCCTGCTTTCACTGCTCCACCCCCTGTCCCCTCCTGACCCGGAAGCGCTGCTTGCCGCCCTATATCTAGCAGTTCCGCCTCCTGCTCGGTGCCTGACTATCCATTGTGCCTAGCACGGCTTATTCAGGTCCCCTCTGCTCTGCACTTCTCCTGCCTAGCGCCTTGTCCTGTTTCCTCTGTGCCCAGTCTCCCCTTGTGATTGCTCCTTCTGTTTTGTTTCCCTAGTGTCTGCTTCGTCACCGGTCTCCAGCTCCCGCCGCAGGGCCTACCTCTGTCTGCCTGGATCCGTACCTGCCTAACCTAACCTTGTGGCTATCCCTGTTCTCTCCCTACTGTGTCCCCGGGTACCAGCTTCCGCGGCGATAGTCTCTCCGAGGCTTGTCCCAGACGCTCCCTGTATAGGGGGTGGTCCACTTGGCCAGCTCGCCTCGAGGAGGTTCGTCGTCGCGGTCCTGCGGGTTCACTTCCGGTTCCCCTCAGTTCTCCAGCATAACAGTATAGTCAGGCCATGGACCCCGCTGGTGCTCCGACCCCAACCCAAAAAGAGCTCCTATTCTTAAGGGAGAATCAGGCAAGGATAATGTCCTTCCTTAAATCCATGGAGACCCGCTTGTCCTCTCTACAGGCCTCTGATCCCGGGACCGCCTCCCAGCTGGGCAGTCTCCAACAGGAGCTGGCTCAGCAGCGAGACACCCAGGCCCATATATTGAATTATATGGCTTCCATAGATAATCGTCTCCTTGCCCTGCAGTCTGTTGCCTCGACTCCGGCCCAGGCGGCGGTATCCCATCCGCCGCCCCGTTTGGCAAAACCCCCGCGTTATAGTGGCGATTCTAAGTCGTGCAGGGGTTTTTTGAATCAGTGTCAGCTCCATTTTGAGCTATTGCCTCTACAGTACCCCACCGACAGAGCCAAGGTGGCCTTTGTCGTGTCCCATTTGGAGGGTGAGGCTTTAGCCTGGGTAAACCCCCTTTGGGAGCGTGATGACCCCTTGGTCTCCCAACTCTCCACCTTCCTTGACTCTTTTCGCAAGGTGTTCGACGAGCCGGGTCGCGTAGCCTCTGCTACCAAGTCACTTTTTAACCTGCAACAGGGCTCGCTCTCCGTGGGTCAATACGCCATTCGCTTCCGTACCCTGGCCTCCGAGGTTGGATGGAACAATGAGGCCTTGGTAGGAGCTTTTTGGCGGGGCCTCTCAGGTCGAATTAAAGATGAATTAGCAGGACGGGACACTCCAACCTCGTTGGAGGATCTAATTTCCCTGGCTATACGCATCGATTTGCGCTTCCAGGAGCGTTCTCGAGAGGCCGCCAGGGATAGGAGGTTTCCTCGTGTTCCTACCGCTGCCCGCAGCCCACCTCGCTCACGCCCTGCCCTGGCGTCGGCATCCCCCGCACCTGAGCCTATGCAAATAGATCGCCTCAAGCCAGTGGAGCAACGCCGCCAGGAGAGGTTCACTCAGGGTCTTTGCCTGTATTGTGGGAGTGCATCACACTTCTTGCGTTCCTGCCCTGTGCGTCCGGGAAACGCCTCCGCCTAGGACAGGTAAGAGAGGCCTCCCTAGGTACCAACGACTCCTCTCTACCCTTGACTCTTTCTGTTCTCTTGCACCTTGGTTCCAAGCGTTTCTCCGAGTGGGCTTACATAGATTCAGGTGCGGCTGGAAATTTCATCCAGCTTGAGGCAGTCAGGAGGCTTCGTATTCCGGTCAGATCCCTGGAGACTCCTCGGCAGATTGCATCGGTTGACGGCCAACCCCTGCGGGTGTCCGTTACACAGGTCACCGAAGAATTGGACCTTCAGATCGGCGCCTTGCATCTGGAGAGGATTGCCTTCTATGTGCTGCCGACCCTATCACACACTATCCTGTTGGGTCTTCCTTGGCTAAGAAAACACGAGCCAACCTTGGACTGGCGGTCTGGTGACGTCGTACGGTGGGGACAGTTCTGTCACAGAGGGTGTTTGCTTTCCGTCCAGCCAAGAGACTCCTCTCGGCCAACTTCGGTATCTCCAGATTTACCTTCGGCCTATTGGGCCTATGCGGATGTCTTCAGTAAGAAAGAGGCAGAGGCCCTGCCCCCTCACCGTTCCTACGACTGTCCCATCGATCTCGTTCCCGACTCTACTCCTCCCCGAGGTCGGATTTATCCGCTGTCACCATCAGAGACCCAAGCCATGTCCGAATATGTTCAAGAAAACTTGGCCAAAGGCTTCATTCGCCCGTCTTCCTCGCCCGCGGGTGCGGGTTTTTTCTTCGTCAAGAAGAAGGACGGAACCCTGCGTCCCTGTATTGACTATCGGGGACTCAACGATATTACAATTAAAAACAAATATCCGCTTCCTCTCATCCCAGAACTGTTTGATCGTCTCCGAGGGGCGCAAATCTTTACCAAATTGGATTTGCGGGGAGCCTACAACCTAATCCGCATCCGTTCCGGAGATGAGTGGAAAACGGCTTTCAACACCCGCGATGGCCACTATGAATATCTGGTTATGCCCTTTGGTTTATGCAATGCACCCGCCGTGTTTCAAGAATTCGTCAATGATGTCTTCCGGGACCTTCTCTATTCTTGTGTGGTGGTGTACCTGGATGATATTCTGGTATTTTCCTCGGACCTGTCTTCTCACAGAAAGGACGTCCGTCAAGTCTTGTCGCGCCTAAGAGAGCATCGTCTCTATGCCAAACTTGAAAAATGCGCCTTTGAACAGTCTTCTCTACCGTTTTTGGGCTACATCATTTCTAGTACCGGTCTACGGATGGATCCGGGAAAATTGTCGGCCGTACTAAACTGGCCGCGTCCCCAGGGAGTGAAGGCCATCCAACGATTCCTGGGGTTCGCCAATTACTACCGGCAGTTTATTCCACACTTTTCCTCCCTGACCAGCCCTATCTCCGCTCTGATCCGTAAGGGGGCTAATCCCCACTTCTGGTCTCCTGAGGCCGAAGACGCATTCCGCTCCCTGAAACAAGCTTTTGCAACGGCTCCCGTACTCCATCGCCCAGAGGTCAACAAACCCTTCACTCTGGAAGTAGATGCCTCTGCCATCTTAGCCGGTGCAGTTCTCTCCCAGACGGCACCCTCTGGTCGATTGGTCACCTGTGGCTTCTTTTCTAAGTCCTTCTCCACCCCGGAGAGAAACTATACCATTGGCGATAGAGAACTGCTCGCCATCAAGTTGGCCTTGGAGGAATGGCGGTACCTCCTCGAGGGAGCGGTCCACCCCGTCAGGATCTACACTGACCACAAGAACCTGGCGTACATCCGGACTGTGCAAAGACTCAATCCCCGTCAAGCCAGGTGGTCTCTGTTCTTCGCTCGGTTCGATTTCGAACTCCATTTTCGCCCTGGCGATAAGAACCTCAAGGCAGATGCCCTATCCAGGTCCTTTTTGGTTACCGACTGTGACGAAGAGCCTTCGCACATCGTGGATCCTAGCAAGGTCATGGTGGTTGCTCCTGTAAACCTAACTTCATTGCCGCCGGGTAAGACGTTTGTTCAAGAGAACAATAGGAGGCGAGTCTTACAGTGGGGTCATACCTCCAAACTAGCTGGCCACGGTGGTCTCAAGAAAACCCTCGCCTTCGTCTCTCGTTATTACTGGTGGCCCTCTCTTGCTCAAGATACCCGAAGTTTTGTCGCTTCTTGTCCATCTTGTGCCAGGAATAAAGTTCCCCGACACTTACCCGCTGGTCTTCTTCACCCGCTCCCGGTTCCTTCGGCTCCCTGGCAGCACATCGCGTTGGATTTTATTACCGATCTACCTCGGTCTTCGGGTCACACGGTCATCCTCGTGGTTGTGGATCGATTCTCCAAAATGGCACATTTCATCTCCCTGCCTGGGTTGCCCTCCGCTCCTGAACTGGCGAGAATCTTCATTTCCCATGTCTTCCGGATTCACGGTTTTCCTCAGCATATCGTTTCGGATAGAGGAGTTCAGTTCACTTCACACTTCTGGCGAGCCCTGTGTAAACGCATGGATGTCACTTTGGACTTCTCCTCGGCCTACCATCCTCAAACTAATGGTCAGGCTGAGCGCACGAACCAGATTTTGATAAACTATCTTCGCCACTTCTCCAACGCCCACCACAACGACTGGTCCCACCTGCTTCCGTGGGCCGAATTTGCCTACAATAACCACATCAACGAGTTTACGTCTAAGTCTCCTTTCTTCATCGTCTACGGGCAACATCCCAGTGTACCTCTGCCGGTACCCCCTGTCTCGGGTGTGCCGGCAGCCGATCTTCTGACCGAGAAGTTCTCCAGGGTCTGGCAGGAAACCAAGTCTGCACTCGAGTTAGCGCAGGATAGAATGAAGAGACACGCAGACAAAAGGCGTCAGGATTCTCCGTTGTACCATCCCGGAGATAAAGTGTGGCTGTCCTCCAAGTTTGTTCGCCTCAAGGTCCCCTCATATAAGCTAGGCCCTCGGTATATCGGGCCTTTTGAGGTCATGGCTCGCATTAATAACGTTGCCTACAAACTAAAACTTCCCGCCTCACTGCGAATCCCCAATTCTTTTCACGTGTCCCTCCTGAAACCTGTCATTTTTAACCAGTTTCATGCCTCTGTTGGTCATTCTCCCCAGCCAGTCTCTGGCCAGGATGTCTTTGAGGTCCAGGACATCCTGGCCGTAAAGAGATCCAGAGGGAAGACCCTCTTCTTGGTTGATTGGAAAGGTTTTGGTCCCGAGGAGAGGTCTTGGGAACCCCGGCAAAACATCCAGGCTCCCCGCATTCTTGCCAGGTTCCTTGCCAGTCTCAAGAAGAGGGGGCGTAAAGAGGGGGGTACTGTTACATCACCTGCTGCCACGCTCCCCGCTGCTCCTCCTGTGCCGCTCGTGGCCGCGTCCTCTGCTCCGCCTCACGAGCGCCGGCGTGCTCTCCGCTCCCGGCGCGCTCCCGGTAGGCGCGCGCATCCTCCTGCGTCCTCTCCTCCGCCGCCGCTGCCGGCCTTTCGTGCCCGCCGGGTGCGCCTGCGCACTGCGCGCCACTAACCCTGCTTTCACTGCTCCACCCCCTGTCCCCTCCTGACCCGGAAGCGCTGCTTGCCACCCTATATCTAGCAGTTCCGCCTCCTGCTCGGTGCCTGACTATCCATTGTGCCTAGCACGGCTTATTCAGGTCCCCTCTGCTCTGCACTTCTCCTGCCTAGCGCCTTGTCCTGTTTCCTCTGTGCCCAGTCTCCCCTTGTGATTGCTCCTTCTGTTTTGTTTCCCTAGTGTCTGCTTCGTCACCGGTCTCCAGCTCCCGCCGCAGGGCCTACCTCTGTCTGCCTGGATCTGTACCTGCCTAACCTAACCTTGTGGCTATCCCTGTTCTCTCCCTACTGTGTCCCCGGGTACCAGCTTCCGCGGCGATAGTCTCTCCGAGGCTTGTCCCAGACGCTCCCTGTATAGGGGGTGGTCCACTTGGCCAGCTCGCCTCGAGGAGGTTCGTCGTCGCGGTCCTGCGGGTTCACTTCCGGTTCCCCTCAGTTCTCCAGCATAACATAGGGTTTTTTGCGGATTGCAGCCAGCATCATTTCTGTCCTGTCCTATCTAGTTAGTTGAGCCCCATCGTTTGCTCAGCCTGTCTTTCTGTCTGTGTTTGTGTTTTCATCTGTTTTTCACCGACAGTACATGTTGGGGGCTGTCTATTGCTTTGGGGTCTGCTCTGGGGCAGTTTAAATTTCCCCTTTCCTTCTTTAGGCTTATGTAGTTCTCCGGCTGTGACGAGGGGTCTAGGGCACCGTAGGAACCCCCCACGGCTACTGTTAGTTGTGGTGTATAAAATCAGGGGTCTGCAATCCGATAGCTACCAACCTCTCTGGTTTTCTGGACTTAGCTTGTATTTTTGTTTTCTCCTCCTCCGGTGACTCATTCATAACAGTTACCAGAGTCGGCCCTACACTGTCAGACATCTTCTTGCCGACCCTGTTATATTCTATACTGTGTCCTTGGTGCCGTTGCTGCTAGATGCCAAAACAAGTCTTCTACTTGTCTAGTGTGTTGTACTGCTGGGAAGCATACCCAAACATGAAACTTCTTCAAAATTAAAGATAATTGTTTAAAAGCTGTTGCTTGATAAACAGCATTTGTAATTGTTCATTCATTTTAAGAATAGCAAACCAGTTGTGGATCACAAAAAAGAATAATTTTGTTTACCCTAGTTAAAGAAGCCATTGCTATTGTAATTAAACATCACAAACATATAAAAAGCAGTCACATTTAGTAACCCTTTTACTGTTACAACCCATACAATACAGTGACCATATTATACGTGGCATCAATAAATGGTTTATAATAATAATAATAATAATAATCTAATATATAAAGCTCAATGTGGGTGTGTATGTATGTATGCATGTATGTCCGGGATTGGCATCCGCACCGTCGCAGCTACAGCCATAAAATTTGGCACAGTCACGCGTCTGGACCCCAAGAGCGTCATTGGTTATGTTGTGAGGCAAAATTTTAACCCCGCGCATTCCAATTCACCAAACAATTTTGCCCCTATCTACATGATGGGGAAGAAGTGTATGTATTGGCATCTGCACCGTCATAGCTACAGCCACAAAATTTTTCAAAGTCACTCGTCTGGACCCCGAGAGCATCATAGGCTATGTTGTGAGGTGAAATTTTAACCCCGCACATTCTAATTCACCAAACAATTTTGCCCCTATCTACATAATGGGGGAAAAGTGAAAGGAAAAGTGTTGGAGGCAAATTGACAGCTGCCAGATGTGAACAAGGGGGACTTAAAGAATGAGAGCGATGGTGCCAAAGAGTATATACCGTACAGTTGCTAAGGTGGGGCCCTGACATGGGATACTCACCACACACGGGGATATGAACACACACACAAAATGCGCCACACACTACCACATGCTTCAACACATATACCACCCTCAGCACACATTTCACCACACATACACCAACCTCGCCACATAAAAGTTGAAACACAAAAGTCGCCACTCAAAACTCGCCACGCTGTCCCAGAGCTGTTTAAAAGATGAAAAATGAGCTGTGATTGGTTGCTATCAGCAACAGTTTTCTTTGTAGACAGTTGTGGTAACTGAGGCCTATTATTCTTATCATTTCTATGGTGTTATCGTCCTTCTGTAAAGCTGGAAATAACACAATTTATTACCATGCCAACACAGACCACCCTCTGATACAGACTGCAGGGGGAGCCCAGTATCACACAGGACAGGATTAGATACACGGCTCAGCAGTCAGTATCACACAGGATAGGATTAGATACATGGCTCAGCAGTCAGTATCACACAGGATAGGATTAGATACACAGCTCAGCCGTCAGTATCACACAGGAGAGGATTAGATATGCAGCTCAGCACACAGTATCACACAGAATGGTATTAGATACACAGCTCAGCAGACAGTATCACACAGGATAGGATTAGATACACAGCTCAGCATTCAGTATCACATAGGATAGGATTAGATACATGGCTCAGCAGTCAGTATCACACAGGATAGGATTAGACACATGGCTCAGCAGGCAGTATCACACAGGATAGGATTAGATACATGGCTCAGCAGTCAGTATCACACAGGATAGGATTAGATACACAGCTCAGCCGTCAGTATCACACAGGAGAGGATTAGATATGCAGCTCAGCACACAGTATCACACAGAATGGTATTAGATACACAGCTCAGCAGACAGTATCACACAGGATAGGATTAGATACACAGCTCAGCATTCAGTATCACATAGGATAGGATTAGATACATGGCTCAGCAGTCAGTATCATACAGGAGAGGATTAGACACATGGCTCAGCAGGCAGTATCACACAGGATAGGATTAGATACACAGCTCAGCAGTAAGTATCACACAGGATAGGATTAGATACACAGCTCAGCAGTCAGTATCACACAGGATAGGATTAGATACATGACTCAGCAGTCAGTATCACACAGGAGAGGATTAGACACATGGCTCAGCAGGCAGTATCACACAGGATAGGATTAGATACATAGCTCAGCAGTCAGTATCACACAGGATAGGATTAGATGCATGGCTCAGCAGACAGTATCACACAGGATAGGATTAGATACACGGCTCAGCAGTCAGTATCACACAGGAGAGGATTAGATGCACTGTTTTTATGTGCAATATAATCATTATAATTTGTTATAATTAACCACAGTTGGTTACTATGCCCAGGCAACGCTGGACTCTTCAGCTAGTTATATTCTAAATATGCTATTTCTCTGCTATTTAATAGGTCGGTTTAGGGCTAACATATTTATGTTCTAACCCATTGATAAGTCATCTATATGAAATTAGTAGGGAGATGACCCTGATACCCCTCTGCCAATCAGGAATTTCTATTTATCTATCCATACGGGAGAGACCTGTCAATAACCTGGATTGGATCAGGAAGAAATTAGCCTGGGATGAAATCGGATTAGTCCTGGATGTCCATATAGTCCACAGATGACTCTTCAAACACCGGAGTGTTTAAAAAAAATGCATGGCTATATTCATACAGCCAGGCACTGATTTGTGCTGTGCATGGATTTGGCAGCATGAATCAAACAACATTTTACCTTTAATTTTCTTATGTAGGTAAATAATATTTTTTAATTATTCTCACTTTCCTTGATAATCATTTTCTCTTTCTCTGTCTTTTCTGCCTTGATAGAGGACTATCGTTTTTGTGTTCTAAACACTTACTTTTAGTCATTAATTGTGTCCATTATAGTTCTATATACTGTATATTGCAGGAATTCACTCTCTCTGATAGGCATTAGGTAGAGTTCACACAGGTGCAGTTTTGGTACACACATTTGGTACAAATGCAGTTTTGGTACAAACACGTGTAGTTTTTATTTCTTTCCACAGGTTTTCCAGAACCAAATCAAACTCATAAACATTCATTTCTAGCCTTATGAACACACTAACTAAACAGAACAGATCCTGGCTACTCACACACGGCTGAGCTAACCCCAATTCAGTCAAATGTAACAGCTTTTGTCCATAGCAAAAATTATTACTTGTAATTCTCTGTACATGGCCAGTGCATTTAATCATGATCACATATGTCAGTGCAGGCTCACCCAAACAAATTACATGATTTTCTCCTGCAGCAGACTTCATACATTGACAAGGCATGATCCCACCAGTCTTGGTATCCCCTTCAGACCGAGCTCCAGCATATTCTAGTGACAAACAGAGAGTTCAACTCTGGGCACAGTTCACACCGAACGGGCTGCAGCTTCCACATAGTTTTCCGCAGCTTTCACAACCAGGCTGCTTAGCACAGTCTCCATTCAGACAGAGACCCTGGCATGTCTCAGTTGCAGTTCACATTTTTGCTGAGAACTCACCAGCAGCAAACTCGATTCTGCTTCATGCAGCAGACTGACACTACCTCAGGAGACTCCCACTCCATGAAGCTACTTACTAGTTTTAAGCAAAAGCCCACAGGTCTATCTAATCAAGACCCCGCATAGCTGGAATTTAACCCTCTTCTTCCCAGCTTTGCTACAATATATGGTAATTTTCTTCTATTTCTCGTTGGCTTATTTTGGGCACAGGATGTATTCAGGATGCTTAAAAAAAGTGTCCCATTTTCTTTGTGCACTTTTCTTTTTAGCTTCTTTAAGATCAAGCTAGTTTTTAAGGTAATGACAAAGCATTATTTTTTAAATCTTATCAGTCTCATGTTATGTGGTGGTTACTCTGAAATACTTCCTTATAGCCCAGTGATTCTGAGACTGTATTTTCAAGACACATTGTACATTATGTTAGCAGTAAATTTAGATCAATATGTTTTTGATTTTTGTGAAAATATCTGAAATTTTATGAAAATTATGAATAATTAGCAAATTTCAAAATTTCAGTGCTTATATCCTTGAACCAAATTGTCACACAACACAAAATAGCTATTAAATAACATTTTCAATAAGTCTGCTTTATGGCAGCATGATTTTTCAAATGTCCTTTTATTTCATTCTGTAATTAAAAGAGTTAAAATTTACTAGCATTTTTTGTTTCATTTTTGTCAAGGAAATTAGCAATTTTTTTTAACAGACTTATTGAGTTTTGAAGGGATTTTGAGGGACCTACGTATATGTCGGAAAAACCCCACAAGTGTTACCATTTTTAAAACTGCATCTTTCAAATTACTGTACACTGCTGTAAGAAAATTTGTCCACTCTTCAGGTGCTACACAGGAATTAAGACAATGTGGAATTAAAAAATGAAAAATGATACTTTTTCTACTAACATATTGCTTTAGCTGCAAATTTTTCATTTTCACGAGGGGCAATAGGAGAAAATGGACCCTAAAATGTATTACATAATTTATCTCACATGTGGCAATATCCCATATATAGCAAAAATTAGCTGTTTGGGTGCACGGCAGAGCTTGGAAGAGAAGAACGATTATCGGTTAATGATAGCATAAATTTGACTGCAGTAGATTGTAGTTACCATGTCACATTTGCAGGGTTCCAGGCACACCAAACCACCAGAAACTCCAAATTTGACCCCATTTGGGAAAATAAACCACACAATGAATTCATCTTGGGGTATGTTGAGAATTTTGAACCCACAAAAAGATTCCATAATAACAGGGTCTGTACCACAGGACTGGCGTATAGCAAATGTGGTGCCAATATTCAAAAAGGGGACAAAAACTAAACTTGGAAATTATAGGCCAGTAAGTTTAACCTCAACTGTGGGTAAAGTCCTGGAGGGTTTTCTAAGAGATACTATACTAGAGTATCTGGAGAAGAATAACCTCATGACCCAATATCAACATGGGTTTACAAGGGACTGTTCCTGTCAGACTAATCTGATAAGCTTTTATGAAGAGGTAAGTTCCGGACTGGACCAAGGGAATGCAGTGGACGTGGTGTACATGGACTTTTCAAAAGGTTTTGATACGGTGCCACACAAAAGGTTGATACATAAAATGAGAACAATGGGGATAGGGGAAAATATGTGTAGGTGGGTTAAGAGCTGGCTCAGAGATAGGAATCAAAGGGTGGCTATTAATGGAGCACACTCGGACTGGGTCACGGTTAGCAGTGGGGTACCACAGGGGTCAGTTTTGGGCCCACTTCTTTTTAACATATTTATTAATGACCTTGTAGGGGGCATAAAGAGTAGAATTTCAATATTTGCAGATGACACTAAACTCTGCAGGGTAATCAATACAGAGGAGGACAATTTTATATTACAGGAGGATTTATGTAAACTAGAAGCTTGGGCTGATAAATGGCAAATGAGCTTTAATGGGGATAAATGTAAGGTCATGCAGTTTGGTAGAGCGAGCAAGATGTATAATTGTGTGCTTAATTGTAAAACACTGGGCAAAACTGTCACTGAAAAAGACCTGGGTGTATGGGTGGATGACAAACTCACATTTAGTGGCCAGTGTCAGGCAGCTGCTGCAAAGGCAAATAAAATAATGGGATGCATTAAAAGAGATATAGATGCTCATGAGGAGAACATAATTTTACCTCTATATAAGTCACTAGTGCGACCACACTTAGAATACAATGTACAGTTCTGGGCTCCGGTGTATAAGAAAGACATAGCTGAACTGGAGCGGGTGCAGAGAAGAGCGACCAAGGTTATTAGGGAACTAGGGGGTCTGCAATACCCTGACAGGTTATTACACTTGGGGTTATTTAGTTTGGAGAATCGAAGGCTTAGGGGTGATCTTATTACAATGTATAAATATATGCGGGGACAGTACAGTACAAAGACCTTTCTAGTGATCTTTTTACTCTTAGACCTGTGACGGGGACAAGGGGGCATCCTCTATGTCTGGAGGAATGAAGGTTTAAGCATACTCACAGACGCGGATTCTTTACTGTAAGAGCAGTGAGACTATGGAACTCTCTGACATATGATGTTGTAATGAGTGATTCCCTACTAAAATTTAAGAAGGGACTGGATGCCTTTCTTGAAAAGTATAATATTACAGGGAATGTACACTAGTTTCCTTAATATTGCGTTGATCCAGGGAGCTAGTCTGATTGCTGTATGTGGAGTCGGGAAGGAATTTTTTTCCCCAATGTGAAGCTTACTGTTCGCCACATGGGGTTTTTCTGCCTTTCTCTGGATCAACATGTTAGGGCAGGTTAGGATAGGATATGGGTTGAACTAGATGGACTTACAGTCTCCCTTCAACCTTAATAACTATGTTACTATGTTACTATGCTCATAGAACTTTTTCATATTTCGATGTGATAATAATAAAAAAATTCTGCTAGAATGTTGTTTTAGCCCCAAGTTTGCAATTTTCACAAGGAGTAATAGGAGAAGCTGAACCCCATAACATGTTATTCAATTTCTCAAAAATGTGATTATTCCCCATATCCCATATGTGGTAAAAACTGCTATTTCGGTACACGGAAGGGTCCAGAATGGAAAGAGAGCAATTTAATTTTTGGAGCGTAAATTTGGTGGAAATAGATCGTGAATGCCATGTCGCACTTGAAGAGCACCTTTGGTGCCAAAACAGCAGAAACCCCCACAAGTGAACCAATTTTGGAAACTACATCCCTAAAGGAATTTATATCTAGCGATGCAGTGAGAATCTTGAACCCACAGATGCTTCACAGAATTTGGAAACATTGGATGGTGAAAATGAAAAATTATATTTGTTCCACAAAAATGTTAGGGAAGGAGAAAATGGATAACCGAATTTGTTGTGCAATTTAATCTGAATGCACAATTTATTCTGAGTGAACTGATGCACCATATGTGGGGAAAACTACTGTTCGAGCACATGTCAGGACTTGGAAGAGAATGAGCACTATTTGATTTTGGAGTGCTAAATTGTCTGGAATAGATTGTTTGGAGAGCTGCCAAGGTGCCAAAAGAGCAGAAAATATCCAAAAGTGGAAACTAGATATATTCCTCTTGAAGAATTGATCTAGGGGTGTGATGAGCATCTTGATTTAATTGGTGCTTCACATAATTTTATAATATTGGGCTGAGAAAATGAAATATTTTTTATGAAAACATTGCAGAAGGCCCACATTTTTTATTTTTCACAGGGATAACAGGAAAAAATGGACCACATAATTTGTATAAGGATAACACATATATTGTGTGGTCAGAATATCTTGCTTGGCCACACAAAAGGGCTTGCGGGAAAGGAGCACCATTTGACTTTGGAGCACAGTTACTGTTAGAATAGATTGCGGACACTGTCACATTGACAGAACCTCTGGGTAGAGATGGACGGACACCTGGATGTTCGAGTCCGGAGGGTTCGGCGGAAAAGTTTCAAAAAGTTCAGGTTCAGGTGCCAGAACAGTACCCGGATCCAAATCTGAACCCAGACAACAATTACTTGAATGGGGGGCCCAAACATCCAGTGTTTGCTGCACTGTCATGTGCATGACAGCACAGCAAACACCGCTTCTGATTGGCGGGGAAATCATTCAATCCGGTCAGAGAGCCAATCTTCCCATGCTGTCAAAAAACAGCCTGAGCGCTCAGCTGTGATCGGATGTATGTAGCTTATCTCCAGTTACTGTTGTCAGCTGATGAGACTACTGATCCCATCATCTGACACTTGCAGCCACTATTAACAGTGAGAGCAGGAGTGGCAGATGGGAGTATTCATCAGCCGCTCCTGCTCTGTAAATAAGCAATTTAAATTTAAATAAATAATTAAAAAAAGGCATCGGTCGCCCCCATTTTTGACAACCAAACTTGCTAAAGTAGACAGCTGGGGGCTGGTATGCTCAGGCTGGAAAGGGGCCATGGACATTGACCCCTCCAGCCTAAAAATAGCAGCCTGCAGCTGACCAGAAAAGTCACATCTATTAGATGCACCAATTCTGGCACTTTACCTGGCTCTTCCCACTTGCCCTGTAGCGGTTGTAAATGGGGTAATATTTGTAGGGTTGATGTCACCTTTGCATTGTCAGGTGACATCAAGCCCATGGCTTCTTAATGATGCCTATCCATTACTAATCCTATAGTTGTATGGTAAATAAACACACAGCCAGAATAAAGTACTTTATTTGAAATAATACTAAACACAGTTTTCCATTTTATTTAAATGCCTAATTCCAGCGAAGCCCTCGTTCTCCTGTAATAAAAGTAAATTAAAAAAACAACAATATACCATACCTCTGCGTCCTTCTGTCCCATGCTATAATCCATGTCTGGGGGATACACCGAAGAAAATGTTTGGAGAGATCAGAGCAAATATGGTCTTAAGGTACTGTCACACTTAGCGATGTACCAGAGATCCCGACCAGCGATATGACGCAGTCAGGATCGCTGGTACATCGCTAAGTGGTCGCTAGTGAGCTGCCACACAGGCAGATCTCACCAGCGACATCGCTGGGGACGGGGGTCTCTACTTACCTGTCACACTAGGCGATCCTGCATCCTCTCGCCCGGCTCCACGCTTGTCGCTCGTCTCTCCACAGGAAGCGCCGCAGGAAGCTGACGACGAGAAGCGGTCCTGAACGTTCTCAAGTGATCAGTGATAACCAGCGGGGGAGCGGGTCGTAGGTAAGTATCTGACACAGCGATGTCGCTAGCAATATCGCTATAACGTCACTAGTTATAGCGATATTGTTAGCGATATCGCTTAGTGTGACAGTACCTTAATCCGATGTGGGTAAGATAAAATAAGTGGATTATACTCAGCAGATGAAGCTATTGTTACAGCGTGTCCAAATAGCCGCTGCAGCAGATCCATGGGTCAGACTCTCTTGTGATTCTGTACTTTCATGGCATTTCCTGATGAAGAAGTCACTGAGACTTTGAAACGCGTTGAATAAACCACCATTTCTTTTATGGAACATCTCTGGATTCACCATCTATCTGCACATTAACCATGTGTAGTGACGATTTTGGCTCCATATGTGTTTTCCAGAAACAAGCAGTAGAAGACATTCCACGGTGAAAACTGAAAATATTCCAATGTAGTGTCCACTACATTGTAGTGTCCATATATTGAGCCCAGCTTGTGCTTCAGGAGACATGCACCCAATAAATTAAGTGGGCTTTCCTCACTATACTAATGACAAACATATGGATGGTAACTGAGATTTAGGCATATTGTGGGGTTCTGACTTGAGATCGACATTTGGATTTGGAAGTGCAGATATCACTGGATTTTTTGGAGGGTGAGGGAGCATTGTCACTTTTCCAGAATGTGCTGCTAGTAACATGGAAATCCCCTATATCTCTGCTAAAAGGTGATGGATCAGGGTGGTAACTTGCTTTTTTGTGGGTTGAGTCGAAGCTTTAAATGGTGGCATTTTGGGATACAGAACATTTTTGACCAGTTCACATTTAGTCATTACTAGTGATGAGCGAGCACTAAAATGCTCGGGTACTCGTTGCCCGGGTTGAGAAAATTGGAACACTCGGGTAATCAACTCGAGCAACAAGCCCAATGTAAGCATATGGGAAAACCAAGCATTTTTACCGTGACCCCCCCGGGGGTCCTTTTAGGGTGTAAAAATCTAAAAACATCTGAAATTGATGGAAACAGTGCTCACATGACATGGGAACCTCATGGGGAAGACCCCTGGAAGCATTTCTGACTCCCTAGGTCACTGCTGTGACCAATGTTGTCAGAATGTGATGCCACTTTTACAGGTGCAAGCTAAAACATACAAAAACGAAACCAAAATGGAAATATGTTAAGGAACATCCTTTCCAGGGTAATAATTTGTATGTTAGGCAAAAGAAATAACCCCCCCATAAAATGTACCTCCACCACTTGGGGTATGTTCACACATAGCGTTTTTGATGCGGTTTTCAATTTTACCACTGCTTTCAACCAAGACAAATCTATTCACTGAGAAATGTCATTTTAACATTTAACAACCTTAGCTGGCCATGTGGTGTGTGACACACCATCAGACACATCTTGTTTCATTTATGAAGGAGGAACTCTGAAAAACACAAAGCCAATTTTTATAGGGGCATCAGTCGGCATTAATATTCTTAAGGGGCCATTATTAAACAGTGGGTCTCTTATACTGTTATTGCCTATGCAATGAGTGGCTGGGCTGTCAAAAATTAGGACGCACTCCAATACCCCTTTGACAAGATGTACAGAAGGGCATCATAACAAAAATGTTCCCATAAGAAAGTGGGTCTCCCATACTATTTGCTTATGCATTGAATGCAAGGCCTGGCCTGCACCATAGTAACACACACCCCAATAAACTTTTCAACAGATGCACTTGAGGATATCATGAAAAAAGTTCCTATTAGAAGAAAGTGTGCCTCCCATACTGTTAGCCTGTACATTGAATGCAAGGCCTGCCCTGCACCAAAGTAACGCACACACCAATAAGCCTTTGACCCCATGTACTGGATGGCCACATGAAAACCAAGTTCACATTACTCATTTGGCACTCCCTTACTGTTAGCTTATGCATTAAATGCAAGGCTTGCCCTGCACCAAAGTAACACCCACCCCAGTAACGCCGTAGCCGATTCCACTGGATAAACCCCTTTCCTCCTTAACTACGGCCAGCATCCGCGTGTTCCTGTGCCGATGACTGTGTCTTCCACCAACTCCAGGGTGGCAGACTGGGCATTGGCACGTGACATTTGAGACCGCACACAGAATGCCATCCGGGCATCCAAAGAGAGAATGAGAGTTTCCGGCGATGCACACGGGCGCCCCACTCTGACCTTTGTTCCTGGCGACTTAGTGTGGATCTCCGCCCAAAATATCAGGCTGTGAGTTGAGTCCAGTTAGTTTGTGCCTCGCTATATAGGCCCCTTCAAGGTCCTGGAACAAGTTAATCCTGTGATCTATCGCCTGGCCTTTCCTCCACACCTAGGTGTCACCGACACCTTTCATGTGTCCCTCCTAAAACACGTTCACATGTCACGGTTTTCTGAATCATCTGCCAGGACATTGGGCTCATCTACGGACGATTATGAGGTGAACGCCATTGTTGGGTGCAAGGTGATACATGGACTGGAAGGGTCATGGCCCAGAGGACAGGACCTGGGAACCTATTGAGCACGTTCCTGCTCCTCATCTCATTGCAGCCTTTGAGCGCAGCGAGGCCCAAGGAGGGGGGACCTAGCAGGGGGATAATGTTAGGCATCGAGTTCCTGCCACTGCACGGGGGGAATCTCAAGCCATCTCCTCTGCGGTCTCCAATTCTTCTGCAGCCGCAGAGGTTCCTGCTCAGCAGAGACACCGGTCCTAGCGTCTTGCTCAGGCTATTGCTATGAGTCTGGTTGCTGCTGCCACCCCAGGTTCAGCTATAGCATCCAGCATTAGTCATCGATGAGCAGACGCTCATGGGACTACGTCCTGCTCTTCTCCATCTGAGCATGCCCGTGAGATGACCGCTCATTGGTGGTCAGAGGTTACATACTCAGGTTCCCAAGCAGCTCGGATTGGGCCATCAGCAAGGTCCCGGAAGGCTGCGGTTATAAAAGGATCGCATGGCCGCACTCCATGTGGACTGAATGTTGTATGCACGCATGAATGTCTCTGCTGAATGACTCATTATGAAACCCCTACCCTTGGTACGCATGTGTTGGTCAGCCTTGCCAGGTAGTGCCTAGGCTGTCAGTGATGGTAGAAGGCAGAGTCAGGGGCTAGATTCAGCGCCAGGTAGTGACTTGCCTGTATGCCACTGTGCATTTGGTCTGCACGCCACAGTAGCCAGCGTCTACTAGTGGCATTTGCTGGTGCGATGCCATGTGCTTAGTGGGTCTAGAGAGGCTCTTATCCCTCGTCCTTGGGGCAGAGTCTTGTGACCGTACACTAGCGCTGACTCTGCGGTGCTCTGTGACAGTCAACAGGGTACGGCATCTGTTTTATGAGGTACCGTGGCTCTGTGAAGCAATAGAGCCAGTCGCTACTACATACTGTGTGGCGTATAACCACGTGTGTTCAGTGCCATACCGCCATTTAGTGTCTGCCATTACCAAGCAGCAGTTAACATCTCTGTACGGTGGACCCCGGGCTGCGACTACACCTTATTACCATCTTTATATTATTTGGTGCATTCCGCCAGCCCTAACAACGTGTATAACAAAAACATGGGATCCCCTATTTTGCTTACATATTAACTCAATGTAAATGGATTAGCAGCTATTAGACCCTTATTGTGACATACAGTATTTCACTCAATTTTCCTCACAACCTACATGTTTTTGAAGGTGAGTACCATAAGATAACCTATAATTAAAACTCATTTTAAATCTTTTAGAAGCAATTGATATTTTGCCTTCTCCAGGTCTGTAATAAATGCTTCTTTAAAACTTACAATCTACCTATTGAATTATTTATCACCTGAGCAGAAAATTGAGTTCAAAAGCAACTTGGGAAACAAAGAAACATTATTTCCAGGATGTAATGGCTGAAGTGGTAAAATGAGTTTTATTAATTTAATAAATAAAAGTACAGTACAGTTAGCCCTGTGAGGTTTATTGGATCTATGTTGAAGCAGCATGACTCAGTGTGGATTTCACTGAACACCAGGTGTTTTCTTTATTGAATTTTTAACACTGCACAGAGGTAAGTCTTCACAGCTGGAGACTTATACTTAGAACATTATCTTATTTAAATCTAGGATGTTAACCTGTAGAGGAATAACTCATAAAATTACCAGAATCTTGCCATATTTACATATGACTTCTGTAGGAGACAAGTAGTAACAAACAACAAGGCGCTCAAAATTCTGAAGATCTGAAGAGGTGCACAAGTAGGGTATCCAGCCCGTATAACTAATAAAATGATGAACTTGGCACTCAAATATGTGAAAACAATTTTTCTTTTTTATTGGCATCACAATCACATGTATTCCGAACGTTTTCGGTCCAGGATAGGACCTTCATCGGAGAATTTTATGATTCACTGCTTAAAAATAAATATAAAAAAACAGAAATTATAGAAATAAATATACAACAGTATCATAAGATGCTCAAAAAGAGAAATTTGAATAAATACATTAACAAGTTATGTCGACTAAAGAGCATATATAATCCTGTGCTGTGAAGATTGTCGCACAAAGGTACGATGTGTGATCCTTCTGCGGAGATATATGAAAATGATTGGTATTAAGGAAAGAAAGCCAACCATATTGTCATTGGATATAGTGAACTAAAAGTTCCTCTGTGGTAGAAAAAGGATACAAGTGCTGCAAATAATTTGGGTTCAGGTAGTGACAAAGACAAAGGAAATATGCTTGTACCTATATCATATGTGGTTTGAACAAGATGGTCCTCCTAGGAGGGAAAGGAAGAATAAAGTTAGACTATATAGTAAATGATGCCTTATACATTACTCATATATGTGCATTATCAACGTTATGCATATAGGTTGTACCGTAATGAGGCATATTGTTCCCTATTTTACCTGGATGCTGCCTTAGGGGTGAGTATTTTTCAGTGAAGCGCTATTTTTGTGTCGCTATGGGATGGCGCTGAAAAAACAAAGGGAAGAAAGTACACACTAATAAGGGAAAGAAATTACATACTAATATTTTGCAAATTATGCATGGTGTGGTATAAGAATCGTTTGGCCCTGGACATACCTGTGTGGATGGCCCCTTGTGGCTTGCGGTATGCAGTGTACACCGCTGGGTGCAGGGGATGCCATAAGCCGGCGTCTGTTTCTGGGTTTTTAAACCGGAGGGAACGCCCCTAATGTCGCATTATAGCGGTCACATGGTACCGCTGTTTGTGCTTATGTATGCTAAAGCGCGTCACAGTAGTCTCCTGATGTTGCTGTGCGCGCATGCGCTCTATGTATAGAGGCTAATAGATGTTCAGCCTCGTGGGTACGTCCCATAGATCGCGTCATCGCGATCATATGTAAACATTGTATGGGCCTGCACTGTGTATATGTGGTACTCGTTGAGAAACAGTGGTCACATAACTCTGCTGGCATAACCTATGTTATATGTATAGGGATATATAGAAAATTATTGAAAATATAGAAAAATATATAGTTAGAGGCTCTTATGGTATATATGTCATCCAAAAAGTAAAAATTATATCGATAAATTATATTCAAAGGTGACATGATTTGGTTGAATAAGAGCCGTACTAAGGGAAAGACAGTATTTGTATGGGTCCATAGGGGTTATAGATTACAATAGACTTGTATATATATATATATATATATATATATATATGTAGATATATATATGTAGATATATATATATACACACATATGGGTTATATGTATATGAATTATGTATCTAAACATATGAAGGCATATCCTATAATAACAAGGTTGGTGCGGTGTATATCATACCAAGTGGATAGAGGTGCCCAGTAGGAGAATGAGGGGATAAAACTGAAAAGGAAAGAGCGCAATAGGGTCTTATCTGGGTGGAAGATAGAATAAATTCAAATGGAATCTACTCACCTTTCCACGAACGAACAAACGCATGTAAATCAATGTCAGCCTGCTGCACGCTCGAGGTTCACAACCGTGACCGCCAATATAGTTCCTTTTGGATAAATATTTAGGCTTACTGTGCGCTGCTGAGACCAGGATAAAGTCACCACATGAGAATCTTTTTAGCTCTTTATTCCCAACGCGTTTCAAAGTGAAAAGCCACTTCTTCAGGGGATGTCATCCCCTGAAGAAGTGGCTTTTCACTTTGAAACATGTTGGGAATAAAGAGCTAAAAAGATTCTCATGTGGTGACTTTATCCTGGTCTCAGCAGCGCACAGTAAGCCTAAATATTTATCCAAAAGGAACAGTAGGAGAATGAAGAGTAGGTCTAGCGATTCTATTTAGAGACAAAAAGGAGAATATGTGGTTAGTACTAAATATACATAAACCGATAAATAGCTCTAAAACAGGAAAAAAATGCACGTTATGAAGGTACCCGGTATCTCATAAGAATAAGCATAACATTGATAATGCACATATATGAGTAATATATAAGGCATCATTTACTATATAGTCTAACTT
Source organism: Dendrobates tinctorius (assembly GCF_039654945.1). Lineage (NCBI taxonomy): Eukaryota > Metazoa > Chordata > Amphibia > Anura > Dendrobatidae > Dendrobates > Dendrobates tinctorius. The sequence goes on from NW_027361694.1 coordinate 6,291,572, forward strand.
TGTTCTTCCTTTCCCTCCTAGAAGGACCATCTTGTTCAAACCACATATGATATAGGCACAAGCATATTTCCTTTGTCTTTGTCACTACCTGCACCCAAATTATTTGCAGCACTTGTATCCTTTTTCTACCACAGAGGAACTTTTAGTTCACTATATCCAATGACAATATGGTTGGCTTTCTTTCCTTAATACCAATCATTTGCATATATCTCCGCAGAAGGATCACACATCGTGCCTTTGTGCGACAATCTTCACAGCACAGGATTATATATGCACTTTATTCGACGTAACTTGTTAATGTATTTATTCCAATTTCTCTTTTTGAGCATCATTAAAATACACTATAGGAAACAGAGAATCACAATAGGGTCTTATCTGATGACAATGTTATAAAGATATATAAAATCCACTCACCCACTGAAGGAAAGATCAGGCATATAGAAATCGTCAGCTGCTGCACGTCCCAATGGGCAGACACGTGACCGCCAGTATAACACTTCTAATGGAACTTAGTTTTTTGGACATGAGCTGCTTGACATAATAGACAATCCAGTTAAATTGAAAGATCAATCTTTTATTCACATTTAATCCCAACGCGTTTCAAAGTGGAAAACACTTCTTCTTCAGGGGAAGACAAATAACACGCTGGTGTTGTGGTACATTGTTTTACTGTTCACAGACACCTGCACAAATATGGACTTCAAGGAAGCATTATCAGAAGAAATCACCTGCGTCCACAACATGAAATTCAGAGTCAGAAGTATGCCAAAAAATCTAACCAAGTCTGTGGACCAATGAGGTTAGCATAGAACACAGAAAAAAAGAGCAAAGATTTTCAGGAAAAGAATATCAACCATTAAAATATGAGGTGGATCAATCATATTTTGGGGTATTGTGGTAGCCAAGTATCAAGGATTTATTGAAATTTCATTGAAACCATTATTCCCTCTACCTGTGAAATGTTCTACATGACATTGGCTGCCACAATACCCCAAAATATGATTGATCCACCTCATATTTTAATGGTTGATATTCTTTTCCTGAAAATCTTTGCTCTTTTTTTACTTTTTTACATCTCTAAAAAAGCTGAAGCTGAATACAGGATGGTTTCTACACGGATAATGATCCTAACACACACCAGAATTCACAATAGACTTCCTCAAAAGGTGCAAGCTGAAGGTTTTACAATGGCCCTCACAGTCCCCTGATCTGAACATCATTGAAAATCTGTGGCTAGACCTCAAAATAGCAGTGCATGCAAGATCACTCAGGAATCTCACAAAACTGGAAGAATTTTCCAAGGAAGAATGGATGAAAAACCGTCAAAACAAGAATTGAAAGATGCTTGGCTGGCTACAAAAAGTGTTTACAAGCTGTGTTACTTTCAAAAGGGGGTGTTACTAGATACGAACCATGCAATGTGCCAAACTTTTTCATAGTCCCATTTTCCCTTAAAATGTAAAAATGACTATATATATATATATACAGTATATATATATAGAGAGAGAGAGAGAGAGAGAGAGAGAGTGTCATTTTTTATATATAAAGCCACACCCACAGCCCTTGTCCGAACCACGAGAATCTCATTAACTAAAAACTGCAAATACAGATTAAACAATAACCACAAGTGGGATTTCATCTCCAAAGGTATCATTTTAATAATTTTAACAGTGCCAATCTGACAGTGTCTGTAGTTTACTGAGCAAAATCCTGCTGATTCACTTTAATATGAAATTTAAAGTAAATGTAGAATATAGCTTTATATAGTAGCTGCAATTTGTAAGTTGTGTAGTCATACTATAGATATGAGCCTAGGTATTTTCATCAATATCTACAATAAAACTGACAATGTACCATTAAGTCGTTGGCATCATACATAGTTTTTGCCTTCACAACTGACCTTTTTTTTACTTTTCTAGTGTTGTGTTCTAGAAGTAATAATTTTTGTATTTTTCTTTTCAACAACATAGTCATATCAGGGTTTGTGATATAGGCTATATTTTTGAAGTGGATTAATTTTATTGCACATATAACTTATTGACAAATTTTTATTAGCTCTATTATTTATTTATTTATTTTACTCCCTTATATAGAGCCATTAATTTCACAGCACTTTACAGACAATTATCACCAATGTCCCCATTGGGGCTCATCTAAATAATTGGTCCATCTCTCCAAGGTTTCTGTTGCCAGTTTTGAAGGAGTTCATGTGTTAGCCCTGAGACTCCCTATGAAAATAGGCTAACCCTTGGCATCCCAAACACTTTTACCCTTACAAGGGCAGACCACAGCAGACCCTCACATGTTGAGTGGCCCTGGTCTGACCCTATGTGCCTCTAGTGCCACCCAACGCGTTTCCTTTTTGTAGATTCATCTGGGTAAATGCCACTATTGGCAGAAAGGTAAAGCTACCATACCCTTTGGGGAAGCCAAGAGTCAATTTATTATCATAGGGACTCTCAGGGCTAACACCTGGACTCCTCCTAAACTGGATGCAGGAACCTTTTATCATTTTTATTACACTCGTAAGGAGGAAAAACTAACAAACATGTAATTCTGAATACATTTTATCTTTTTTTCATTAACATGTTTCACCGCTAGGTATAATTGGCATTGACCTTAAAAATATAACTTTTTTTTGATCATCAAATTATCATACTCATAACATTTTTTTATTTTTCATTAATCAAAAGTGTGCAGGGCTTGGTTTTTGTGAGATAAGCTACAGCTTTTGCTGGAACCATTTTGGGGTAGATAGGATTTATTAATCACTTTTTATTTCATTTTTGGTAGATGACCAAAAAACAATAAACTAGACCTGCTTTTTTAGTTTTGGTTTAATGGAGTTCACCATATAGTTTAAAAGATACTGTTTGCTAACCTACTTCTGTGTGTCAATAAATTTATAGCTATGCCCAAATTGCTTTTTTTAACACTCTTTTTCATTGTCATATTGTGAAAGCCATAATTTTTATATTTTTACAAATACCAAGCTATATGTTGGCTTGTTCTTTGTGTAATGAGATATAAATTTAATTGATACCACTTTGGGATACAAACAATTTTTTTATTCTTTTTTAATTCATTTTTGTTGATGATGTATGGTGAACATAAACAGCAATATTGGCATAGTTTTTCATATTTTTTATGGCATTTACCATGCACAAAAAATGGTAAGATCATTTTTTAGGATGCTTACAACCACAGCAATATTAAATATGAGTTGTTTCTGTGAGGATTTGAGTTTTTCTTTGCAATTTAACAATTTTTATTGCTAAAACTGTTTTTTTTTATATTTATACATTCATTTGTATATAACAATATTTTTTTCTTTTTAATGTTATTTCTTTACCCCCTTCCTGACATCCGACGTACTATCCCGTCCATGGGACCCGGGCCCCTATGCCCATGGACGGGATAGTACGTCTACCGCGATCAGCGGCGCCCACATGGTGAGCGCCGCTGATCGCGGCCGGGTGTCAGATGATTATCACAGCTGACACCCGGCACTATGTGTCAGGGGCGGTCACGGACCGCCCCCGACACGTTAACCCCTTGCACACCGCGATCAAACATGATCGCGGTGTAACGGGAGTTAAACAGAAGCATCGGCAGGGAGGGGGCTCCCTCCGTGCTTCCCTAAGCCCCCCACGGCAGCGCAATGTGCAGTGCTGCTGCGGGGGACTCCTTTCCTCCAGGCCCCCGAATCCAAGATGGCGACGGGGACCTTCGGGGGCCTGGAGGAAGCTGGCTTCCTCAGTGCCTGCAAAGCGCAGGCAAGAGGAAGTCTTCTTCAATGCCTGTGACAGATTGCTGATCTGTCACAGTGATCTGTGATGTGACAGATCAGCGATCTGTCACAGGACAGTGATGTCCCACCTGGGACTATATAATAAAGTAAAAAAAAAATAAAAAAAAGTGTAAAAATAATTAAAAAAAAATCGCCAAATAAATTAATAAAAAAAAAAAAAAATATCCCCCAATAAATTCATTTTTTGAAAAAAAAAAAAACCCAAAACAATAAAAGTACACATATTAGGTATCGCCGCGTCCGTAACGACCCGCCCTATAAAACTGTCTCATTAGTTAACCCCTTTAGTGAACCCCTTAAAAAATAAAAATAAAAAACGAAGCAAAAAATAATGATTTATTATCATACCGCCAAACAAAAAGTGTAATAGCGCGCGATCAAAAAGACGCACATAAATATCCATGGTACCGCTGAAAACGTCATCTTGTCCCGCAAAAAACGAGCCACCACACAGCATCATCAGTGAAAAAGTAAAAAAGTTATAGCTCGCAGAATAAAGCGATGCAAAAATAATTATTTTTTATATAAAATAGTTTTCATTGCATAAAACCGACAAAACATAAAAAAACGACCTAAATGAGGTATTGCTGTAACCGTACTGACCCAAAGAATAAAACTGCTTAATCAATTTTACCGCACGCAGAACGGTGTAAACGCACTCCCCCAAAAGAAATTCATGAAACGCTGGTTTTTGTTCAATCTGCGTCCCAAAAATCGGAATAAAAAGCGATCAAAAAATGTCACGTGCCCGAAAATGGTACCAATAAAAACGTCAACTCGTCCCGCAAAAAATAAGACCTCACATGACTCGGTGGGTCAAAATACGGAAAAATTATAGCTCTCAATATGTGGTGATGCAAAAACTATTTTTACAATAAAAAGCGTCTTTTAGCGTGCGACAGCTGCCAAAAATAAAAACCGCCATAAATAGTAAATCAAACCCCCCGTTATCACCCCCTTAGTTAGGGAAAAATAATAAAATTTAAAAAATGTATTTATTTCCATTTTTCCGTTAGGGTTAGGGTTATGGCTAGGGTTAGGGCTAGGGTTAGGGCTAGGGTTAGGGCTAGGGTTAGGGTTAAGGCTAGGGTTAGGGCTAGGGTTAGGGCTTGGGTTTGGGCTAGGGTTAGGGCTGAGATTAGGGTTAGGGGTGTGTTGGGGTTCGGGTTGGAGTTAGAATTGGGGGTTTCCACTGTTTGGGCACATCAGGGGCTCTCCAAATGCAACATTGCGTCTGATCTCAATTCCAGCCAATTCTGAGTTGAAAAAGTCAAATGGTGCTCCTTCCCTTCCAAGCTCTGACATGCGCCCAAACAGTGTTTTACCCCCACATGTAGGGTATCAGCCTACTCAGGACAAATTGCAAAACAATTTTTGGGGTCCAATTTCTCCTGTTACCCTTCCTTAGGAAAATAAAAAATTGGGGGCAAAAATATCATTTTTGTGGAAAAAAATGATTTTTTTATTTTCACGTCCGAGCGTTATAAACTTCTGTGAAGCACTTGGGGGTTCAAAGTGCTCACCACACATCTAGATAAGTTCCGTGGGGGGGTCTAGTGTCCAAAATGGGGTCACTTGTTGGGAGTTTCAATAGTTTAGGTACATCAGGGGCTCTCCAAACACACATGACACCCGCAGACCATTCCATCAAAGTCTGCATTCCAAAATGGCACTGCTTCCCTTCCGAGCCCCGACGTGTGCCCATACAGTAGTTTTCTCCCACATATGGGGTGTCAGCATACTCATGACAAATTGGACAACAACTTTTGGGGTTCAATTTCTCCTGTTACTCTTGGGAAAATGAAAAAATTGGGGACTAATTGATCATGTTTGTGGAAAAAATACTTTTTTTTTTTTTCATGCCCAGGCATTATAAACTTCTGTGAAGCCCTTGGGGGTTCAAAGTGCTCACCACACATCTAGATAAGTTCCTTAGGGGTTATCGTTTCCAAAATGGGGTCATTTGTGGGTGTTTCCACTGTTTAGGTACATTAGGGGCTCTCCAAAGGCAACATGACACCCGCAGACCATTCCATCAAAGTCTGCATTCCAAAACGTCACTACTTCCCTTCCGAGCCCTGACGTGTGTCCATACAGTAGTTTTCTCCCACATATGGGGTGTCAGCTTACTCATGACAAATTGGACAACAACTTTTGGGGTTCAATTTCTCCTGTTACCCTTGGGAAAATAAAAAAATTGGGGACTAATTGATCATGTTTGTGGAAAAAATACGATTTTTTTTTTTTCATGCCCTGGCATTATAAACTTCTGTGAAGCCCTTGGGGGTTCAAAGTGCTCACCTCACATCTAGATAAGTTCCTTAGGGGGTCTAGTTTTCAAAATGGGGTCATTTGTGTGGGGTTTCCACTGTTTAGGTATATTAGGGGCTCTCCAAAGGCAACATGACACCCGCAGACCATTCCATCAATGTCTGCATTCCAAAACGTCACTACTTCCCTTCCGAGCCCTGTCGTGTGTCCATACAGTAGTTTTCTCCCACATATGGGGTGTCAGCTTACTCAGGACAAATTGGACAACAACTTTTGGGGTTCAATTTCTCCTGTTACCCTTGGGAAAATAAAAAAATTGGGGAATAATTGATCATGTTTGTGGAAAAAATACGATTTTTTTATTTTCATGCCCTGGCATTATAAACTTCTGTGAAGCCCTTGGGGGTTCAAAGTGCTCACCTCACATCTAGATAAGTTCCTTAGGGGGTCTAGTTTTCAAAATGGGGTCATTTGTGGGGTGTTTCCACTGTTTAGGTACATTAGGGGCTCTCCAAAGGCAACATGACACCCGCAGACCATTCCATCAATGTCTGTATTCCAAAACGTCACTACTTCCCTTCCGATCCCCGACGTGTTCCCATACAGTAGTTTTCTCCCACATATTGGGTATCAGCATACTCAGGACAAATTGGACAACAACTTTTGGGGTCCAATTTCTCCTGTTACCCTTGGGAAAATAAAAAAAATGGTGACTAAAAGATCATGTTTGTGGAAAAAATACAAATTTTTTATTTTCACGCCCGGGCGTTATAAACTTCTGTGAAGCACTGGGGGGTTCAAAGTGCTCACCACACATCTAGATAAGTTCCTTGGGGGGTCTAGTTTACAAAATGGTGTCATTTGTGGGGGGTTTCCACTGTTTAGGTACATCAGGGGTTTTCCAATCGCGACATGGTGTCCGATCTCAATTCCAGCCAAAAAGTCAAATGGCGCTGCTTCCCTTCCGAGCTCTGCCATGCGCCCAAATAGTGGTTTACCCCCACATGTGGGGTATCAGCGTACTCAGGACAAATTGCACAATAACTTTTAGGGTGCTGTTACCCTTGGAAAAATAAGAATTGAGGGTGAAAAGATCATTTTTGTGGAAAAAATATGATTTTTTAATTGTACGGCTTTATGTTATAAACTTCTGTGAAGCCCTTGGGGGTTCAAAGTTCTCACCACACATCTAGATAAGTTCCTTAGGGGGTCTAGTTTCCAAAATGGTGTCATTTGTGGGGGGTTTCCACTGTTTAGGTACATCAGGGGTTTTCCAATCGCGACATGGTGTCCAATCTCAATTCCAGCCAAAAACGTCAAATGGCGCTGCTTCCCTTACGAGCTCTGCCATGCGCCCAAATAGTGGTTTACCCCCACATGTGGGGTATCAGCGTACTCAGGACAAATTGCACAATAACTTTTAGGGTGCTGTTACCCTTGGAAAAATAAGAATTGAGGGTGAAAAGATCATTTTTGTGGAAAAAATATGATTTTTTAATTGTACGGCTTTATGTTATAAACTTCTGTGAAGCCCTTGGGGGTTCAAAGTTCTCAACACACATCTAGATAAGTTCCTTAGGGGGTCTAGTTTCCAAAATGGTGTCATTTGTGGGGGGTTTCCACTGTTTTGGTACATCAGGGGTTTTCCAGTCGCGACCTGATGTCCGATCTCAATTCCAGCCAAAAACATCAAATGGCGCTGCTTCCCTTCCGAGCTCTGCCATGCAGCCAAATAGTGGTTTACCCCCACATGTGGGGTATCAGCATACTCAGAACAAATTGCACAATAACTTTTAGGGTCCTGTTACCCTTGGGAAAATAAAAATTGGGGTGAAAAGATCATTTTTGTGGAAAAAATATGATTTTTTAATTGTACCGCTGTACGTTATAAACTTCTGTAAAGCCCTTGTGGGTTCAAAGTTCTCACCACATATCTAGATAAGTTCCTTGGGGGGTCTAGTTTCCAAAATGGGGTCACTTGTAGGGGGTTTCCACTGTTTAGGTACATCAGGCAGGGACTCTCCAAACGTGACATGGCGTCCGATCTGAATTCCAGCCAATTTTGCATTGAAAAAGTCAAACGGCGCTCCTTCCATTCTGAGCTCTGCCATGCGCCGAAACAGTCGTTCCCCCCCCACAAATCAGGTATCAGCGTACTCAGGACAAATTGCACAATAACTTTTGCAGTCCAATTTCTCCTGTTACCCTTGGTAAAATAAAGAAAATTGAACCTGAAGTTTTTTTTTGTGAAAAAAAGTTAGATGTTCATTTTTTTTTAAATATTCAAAAAAATTCCTGTGACGCACCTAAAGGGTTAATAAACTTCTTGAATGTGGTTTTGAGCACCTTAAGGGGTGCAGTTTTTAGAATGGTGTCACTTTTGGGTATTTTCTATCATATAGACCCCTCAAAGTGGCTTCAAATGTGATGTGGTCCTAAAAATAAAATGGTGTTGTAAAAATGAGAAATCGCTGGTCAACTTTTAACCCTCATAACTTCCTAACAAAAAAAATTTTGGTTCCAAAATTGTGCTGATGTAAAGTAAACATGTGGGAAATGTTAGTTATCAAGTTTTTTGTGTGCTGTATCTCTGTGATTTAAGGGCATAAAAATTCAAAGTTGGAAAATTGCGAAATTTTCAAAATTTTTGCCAAATTTCCTTTTTTTTCACAAATAAACGCAAGTTATTTGAATGAAATGTTACCACTAACATGAATTACAATATGTCACGAGAATACAATGTCAGAATCACCGGGATCCATAGAAGCGTTCCAAAGTTATGACCTCATAAAGGTACAGTGGTCAGAATTGTAAAAATTGGCCCGGTCATGAACGTGCAAACCACCCTTGGGGTGAAGGGGTTAAAATATTTACTGGTCCCATATTGTACAGTGCATTATCTAACTTTTAAGTGTTTGACAGTTAGCTTATCAGGACACACCTCCAACAGGATCTGATTGGCTGAGGCTTATGGCAGACTTGTAAACTATTGTCATGCCTCCTTATTGCCATACCAGCCCTGAAAAAGGAGCTAATATTGCTTTGCACACAGCTTACTTGCCACTGTCACTACTGACTGCAGCATGTGAGGAATTAAAGTGCTGGGATTCGAGATTGTCTGGGCTCAGCACAGACAGCAGGAGATTAGTTCTGTATAACAGCTGACTTCTGCTGTGGATTACACTGTCATAACTCCTCATCATGTTCCATGTCTCTGACCTAAATGAACATTGATTGCAGGCAGGGCTGGCATTAGGGGAAGGCAAACTAGGCATTTACCTAGGGAATCTACTACCCCAAGGGCACACAGCCAGTGGGGTGTTGCTAATAGCGGCACACCACATGGAAAGCAATGGGGCCCATGAGTCAATAGGGCTCAATGCAAGCACCGGCTTTCCCCCCTCCACACACATTGCGCTTACAACTGTATCAGCATCAAATATACCAATACAATTGAAAGAAATGATGGAGCAGAGAGTGTCAGATGATGCTCCCTCTCTGATCATTCCTGCTCTGCATCTGATGTCTAACTCAGCAGATGTGATGATGTCACTTCATTGTGTGCAATGATGTGTCAGGAAGCGGAGCTGCTGAGTAGATGCACTGCAGAGAACAGAACAGGGGAGAGCGAGGAGAGTATGTATTTATTATTTTTAAATCAGTGCATATGTGATGACCATAATACTGCAGGACTATAGGGTGTGAATTATACTAATTGTACTCTATGGGGCTGCATAATTCTCTATGGGGCTGCGTTATACTCTATGTGACATGGGTTTACCGTGATAGAGAGGAACAAGGAGACTGCAGAAAATGATTTATCCTACTCCTGCACTGATTAGAAGCACTTCACCTTCTTATTAAACAGTGGAAATTTATTTTAGCAGTGCAGGGGTTAATCTGATATTTTTGAGAACTCCTGGAGCTAAGATTCTCAGCTGTGCCCTGTTAGCAACGCCCATCTCCTATTTAAACTAGCCCTGACTAACACTCATTGTCAGAGTTAGCTTATTCTGCATGGCTGGAAGTTGTTGTCGGTTATTACAGGACAAGGCATTTGGTGGGTTTATCTGTGACTGTTGCTAGGTTTTGAGTGTGATATAATTTTGTTTCTTCTCTTATTTTGGTTTAAACTCATCCTCCACTCCCTGGTGCATTTCTCTGCTATATGTGTGAGTATATTTGTATGTCTGGTATTTTTTCGTTATCCCTATTTGTATTACCTTGTTAGTCTTGCTAGTCTGGTTGGTATACTACAGTATACTACTATTCCCTCTTCCCTGAGCGGGGGAAATTTTCAGACTGAGGGCGTATTCAGGAGCTAAGGCAAGGTACGTTACCCAAGCATCTTCACCATCAGAAGGAATCCAGGGAACATGGCGAGCTAGGGTGCCCTTTGCATTAGTGACAGGGAAAGAGCTCCTTGTCCCGAAACACCCGGCAACAGAGTTGTGACAGTATGAGACTGCATTACACTATATATAATATATGTGGGCTGCTTTATACTTCATTTATGACTATGGGGAGTGCATTATACTATACTAAACTATATAAAGGCTGCACTGCATTATCCTCTATTGGGGACTATGGGGACTGTATTATACTATGCAGTATGTAATATATGAAGACTGCATTATACTCTATCTAGGACTATGGATAGTGCATTATACTATATGTACTGTATGAGGCTGCATTATACTCTATATGGCTGCTTTCTACTATATGGGGCAGCATTATACTAAATGGAAGCTGCATTATTCTCTATGAAGGACTTTGGGGAGTGAATTATGCTTTGTGTCCTATATGGGGGCTGCATTATATTGTATGGAGGACTATGAGGTGCATTATACTGTATGGAGGACTATGGTGAATGCATTATACTGTATAGAGGGCTATGGTAAATGCATTATAGTATATGAAGGACTATGGGATGCATTATACTATGGGGAGTTTATTGTAATATATGGAGGACTATGGGGAGTGCATTATACAATATGGAGGACTAAGGGATGCATTATACGATATTGAGGACTATAGGGAGTGTATTATACTATATGGAGGACTATGGGGTCCATTATACTGTATGTAGGACTATGGGGTGTGAATAATATTACACAGAGAACTATGTGGAATGCATTATACAATATGGAGGACTATGGGGTGCATTATACTATATGAAGAGCTATGGGGATTGTATTTTACAATATGGATGACTATGGGGAGTGTATTATACTAAATGAAGGACTATGTGATATGCATTATACTACAGAATAGGAAGGACTAGGGATAGTGTATTATACTATATGGAGGACTATGGGGAGTGTATGATACTATATGGAGAACTATGGGGTGTATTATACTGTATAGAGAACTATGGGGGTGTATGATACTATGTGGAGGATATTATATGATGTGGAGGAATATGGGGCACATTATACTATATGGAGAACTATAAGGCACATTATACTATTTAGAGGACTATGGGGTATGCATTATACTATATTGAGAACTATGGGGAGTGTATTATACTACATGGAGGACTGTGGGGAGTGTAGTATACTATATGGAGGACTACTGTGTGAGCATTATACTATATGGAGGACTATAGGGTGTGTGTTATACTATATTAAGGACTATGGGGAGTGCATTATACTATATGGAGGACTATGGGATACATTATGCTATGTGGAGGAGTATGGGGTGCATTATACTAAATGAGCAAAATGCTGCCTATTAATTGAGTAATTGGATTGTTTACACCGAAACAAAAATCATTGTTCTCAGAAGCACATTGCCCCGTGAAAACTCCAGATATGTGGCTGATAACATAATGCTGTATGGGGTCAGATTGCTCCACTTTTGATCGTTTTGTGCCCGTCATTCTTCCTCAGCAAGGAAACAATCACGCTCATTTAATGTCCTGAACTCAGAGCATGTAAATGCAACCAGAATGTTTTTGTATGATGGTGCAATATGTGAGCATTTGGGGTCCCACCTTAAACATTTCCCAGGGCCCCAATTTGTATAAAGCCGTCCCTGATTTCCGAAAATCTATATTTTGTGGGAAGGGTTGAAACAACAAAATCAGTAATGAAAAAATATATGATAAGATATGATGTTGTAATGAGATATAGGCGGTCACCACAGAATGTAACAAACAATATTGATGCTGGGTGCAACTGTGTACCAAGATAACGGAAAATCAAAAGTAGAAAAGAAGTACAGAAAAACGTGCACTCACAGCATCAATCAGTATCAAAAAAAGGCTTCTATTAGACATACATATACCAAACAGGCAAATGTGTACAATAAAACATCATTAAAAACAAGTGAAAAGACATGCAGACTAGTGGATACATAGTCATGATAAAATGCAAATTTATGCTAAAATGAATAAAGGGTAATACGTGAAAGTGATAAATCACTACTCAGCAGGAGAAGAAAACATATGCAATGGGCGCATTCACAAAGATGGAAACATATCAGAGCTGAATAGTACTAGCAGCTAAAATAAATTAAAAAAAAATAAATGAGTGCTCCCTATTGGACTAAATAGGGTTAATCCATAATACTCAGATAATAGGCACACTCACAAAAAATAGCAATGTCTCAAAGCTGAAAAATACTGACAGCTAATAATAAAGGAATGCTCCCCATTCAAGTAAATAGGGTTAATCCATGATGCCCAAGTTTTACTCTCGTGCTGTTCAGAAGGAAAGAAAAAACATACAATATACAATCACATATAATTACCCAGAGATCACACTGTCCACAACGCCCAACGCGTGTCGCTGCGTCCAGCAGCTTCGTCAGGGGAAGATATGATGTTGCAAATCAAGTAATATTTCTGTAACTCAGGAGTATTGTGTTAAATCAGCCAAACATGAGCTAGTATATGTGAAAAAGTGTAGGCTTTATGCTTTAATCCCATTGACAATACTTCTGAAAATTAGTATTCAATCAGAGGGGCCGGAAATGTGAAGTTTCAGAATTGCTTATATTATTGCAATTATTTTTGCATGCATTAATATGATTTTTGTTTTTACTCTCTTAATTCTTAACCATATATGCAATTTATCTCAACCTATTCATGACTAGAGATGAGCAAATTTGTTCGGATTTGGTTCCGAATACGATCGGAATCGAATTTTGTTTTTGCAATATTCGTCGAACACAGCCCAACATCATTAGGGTCAATGGGAGTAGAAATTTCCGAAAATGTTTGTAACTGATCATAAGACAAACATTTGGCACGAATAGTGTTCCAATATGGCAAGAATATGTCAAAATCAGATTCGGAGACAAAATCCGAACAATTTGCTCATTCATGGCTGGAGATGAGCGAATTTGCTCGGATTTAGTCCCCGTATCTGAATTTGACATATACAAGCTATATTCGAACAATATTTGGGCCCAATGTATGTCTTATGATCGGCTCCGAACATATTAGGTAATTTCTACTCCCATTGACTCTAATGACATTAGGCTGCATTCTTTGAGTATTGCAAAAACAATATTCGATTCCGATCGTATTCGGAACCGAATCCGAACAAATTCGCTCATCTCTATTCATGAACAATAAGCAATTTTTTTAACCTGTCATATAGTTACAAGGCTTTTTATTTAATGCCTTTTTTTTGCTATTTTTATGGAAGGGGTGTGGTACCCAGAATTATCTAACAGCGTGTCTATTTAGTAACATGTGAGCAACTCTCTGTTGTAAAGATCATAAAAATATCTATTGAGACCACGTCAGTACTGTACAACACTACATTTTTTCATATTTTAGTACTTTAGGAAGAAAAACAATACAATTTTAAGATTTGCTAATTTTCAACAATCCCAATGCTTTAACTTAAAATCTGAAAGGAAGCTATTCCTAATTCATCAAATTCTTTAATAAAGTTTCATCCAAAAACTGTTTTCTTTTATGTTATATTTTTTACAATATGGGAAATAACATACATTATAAAATTATGGACTCTTTTTCCTTCTATGTAAATTTGTTTTATTTTTATTTATTTAATTATGGCCCATATATATGTATATATCTAAGATATAATGAGGCATGTTATGTTTGAACCTTACAAGTATAAAGGAACTGGTATCTTATTTACAGCTGTCGGGTTCTGTAAGAGTAAGTACCTTCCCATGTGCTTATTCCACAAGTTGGCACAAAGATTGCTTCTTAGCTCAATTTGTAGAATATTTGTTATTATCCTGTGAACAAAACAGCAGATTTGTCATTAAATAGAATACCCGCAACAAATCTAGTAAAATAAAATGGGAAAGTTTACATGCTGGGCAAGAACATTTATGGTCAGTTAATATATGCTATTATTTACAGTTTAGATGCTTGACTGGAAAGACTGGGGGGACAATACAAGAGTAAAGAGGTCTTATCCAATAAACTGGTATAGGATTAATGGATATGGACTCCCCAAATGGATCTATCCATTAAATTAAATGGCTGCTCACTCTCCCCAGTCCCTCAAACTCGCTGCCTCGGGGTAATCCTTGACACCGACCACTCTTTCAACTCAAAAATTTTTCACAGATCCATACATTCCTCAACCAAGATTCTGTAAAAACCCTAGTCCATGCCCAAATCATCTCCCGCCATGACAAGTGCAACTTCCTGCTCTGTGGGGCCTCCCCTCTAACTCTCTCACACCCCTCCAATTTATTCTAAACTCTGCTGCCCAAATAATTCACCTGCATCCGCTGCTATTCCCCGGCCTCTCCTCTCTGACAATCCCTTCACCGCCTCCCAATTACCTAAAGACTCCAGTTCAAAACACTAACTATGACATACAAAGCCATCCATCTACAATCTGTGTCTTCCATACATCTGTGACCTCATCTCCCCTTACTTACCTGCACGCAACCTCTGATCCTCACAAGATCTCCTTCTCTACTCCCCTCTTATCTCCTCTTCTCACAATTGCATACAAGATTTCTCCCTCGCATCCCCTCTACTCTGGAAGTCTCTATCCCAACATATCAGACTCTCGCCTACCATGCAAACTTTCAAAAACAACCTGAAGACCTACCTGTTCTGACAAGCCTACAACCTGCAGTAACCACCGATCGACCAAGCCACTGCACGACCAGCTCTACCTTTACCTACAGTATCCTCACCCATCCCTTGTAGATTGTGAGCTCTCACAGGCAGGGTCCTCTCTCCTGTACCCATCGTGACTTGTATTGTTTAAGATTACTGTACTTGTTTTTATTATGTATACCCCTCCTCACATGAAAAGCGCCATGGAATAAATGGCGCTATAATAATAAACAATAACAATAATATGGTAACTGCTCACCTTGTGAAGTTGTGTGAGCTACAAGAAATGTTGCATGCATAGGAGGCAATTATTCCAGCTGCTGCAACACCAACAGGTTGGAGGCTCCAACGTGGCAGTCAATTAGTGGAAAAAAATTGGTGAATCTGCACTACTTGTACAGTATCAATAATAAAAATCCACAGGCGGTGTAGAGATGTTAATGTAGTTTTCATCGCAACATGTTTTGACGTTAGCAAACTTTTTCATACTAATTGACTTGAATGTTTGTCAGAAACCTGCAATCTCTTTGCCATGTTTTTCATCCATATTTTAGCAAGGGATATTTCTCAATAGACTAAATATTCTTTTTTTGTAAACCCACTGATGAATGAGGTTGTTTCACGTTGTCTTCAAGGGCACACAGCCTTCGAATCTCCCTACTTTTTACTTGCTAGAGGCAGTGCACTCCTGATGATTGACAGCTCGGGGCAACGGTGTGACTGAGCGCTTGTTGAAGCTTTGCATTCTCTGACTATGCAGTAAGGAGCACAAGGGTTCTGCATCTAGCCAGATCTAATAATCTGGCCTGTTTCAGCACAGTAATTTCAAGCTGTACAGTAAATAGTTTGCTAATGCACACTCATTGCCTAGTAAATCAGACGTCTGTAATGCATTTTCTAGGCAAAATCAGTACATTATAAAATAAATATCCCTCCATTCTTGATGAAAGAAAGCATTTATAATATGAGTTAAATTCAAAGTTTCTTATTCATACAAGCAAGTTTGCAATTTTACCCAATAAAGATGATACAATTTAAGTCCAGGGTCCACTCCTAAGTATATTCACAAATTTTTTTAATATAATAGGCTTTAATGTAAAACATTTTGTGCTATTAAGATCATTTATTACAGTGACAAGATATTGCAGTTCACCGGGAATCTTTCAGTTTTTGCTAAGTTACGGTAATGATTTGCTCCTCAATGCTTACCAAGGTGGATGAGTCCTAACTATTCCTCTTACAATTCAATTTGAATATAAAACATATGAAGCATGTGACTAATTACTGATGAGCTGTGTCTTTGGAGTTTATCGCCACCTGCTGATAATCGTTTAAAATTGCATTACACTTGTTATCACAAGTTATGAAAAGCCCCTTCATAAATTATAATTTTCCTTTTTGGATCATCTTAAAAATTTTACACCTGGATTTTTCAAACATTTATTTATTTATGTTTATACAATGTAACAATATATTTTTACAACTTTTCTTGTATAATAAGAGATATGTGTGAAATGCTATACATTCTTATGATTACTGCCGGCAATATTGACCTCTGCAGTGATGTTAGCATGTGAAGCACAGAGAAGAACGTGCAAAGGAGCCAAAGAGATGTTTAATGGACAGCTTTGAAATAAGGACTTCAAGAGGGTACAGATCAGTTTTTGGGGTGTTCCTCCAGTGAGTAGTTGTCACATAAGGATACTACCACCATGTTTCACTGTGTATTTTTCTGAATTAATTTTTCTAAAGACATGGTGAAACATGGTGGTGGCAGTGTCCTTTTGAGTGCTCCTAGTGTGGAGGAGCACAGATGTACTGCTATGTATTGAAGGAGAAAATGCTACCATCAATATGTGCCCTTGATAGACGTTCACTTTTCAAATATGACAGTGATCTCTAACACACATCTAAATGCACTGTTGCATTTTTGAAGAAGAACAGGGTGAAGGTGATTCAGTGGCTAAGTACGTCTCTCGATCTGAACTAAACCTAAATCTTATGAGAAGTTCTGAAGGGAAAAGATGAGAATGACTCTCAATTCAGCATCCAGGCTCTAAAATAGGTTGTCCTTGAAGAATGAAAAAAATAAATGTGGCAATATGTCATGAACTTGTTATTCCATGCCTAGAAGACTCGATGCTGTCCTTAACCCCTTTACCCCCAAGAGTGGTTTGCACGTTCATGACCACTGTTTCTTTATGAGATAATAACTCTGAAATGTTTCCATGGATCCCGGTGATTTTAACATTGTTTTCTCATGACATATTGTAGTTCATGTTAGTGGTAAAATTTCATCCAAATAACTTGCATTTATTTGTGAAAAAACTGGAAATTTGCAAAAATTTTGAAAACTTCACAATTTTCCAACTTTGAATTTTTATGCCTTTAAATCACAGAGATATGGCACACAAAAAACTTAATAAGTAACATTTCACATATGTTTACTTTACATCAGCACAATTTTGGAACCAAAATTTTTTTGTTGGGAAGTTATAAGGGTTAAAAGTTGACCAGCGATTTCTCATTTTTGCAGCACCATTTTATTTTTACGGACCACATCACATTTAAAGTCACTTTGGAGGGTCTATATGATAGAAAATACCCCAAAGTGACACCATTCTAAAAACTGCACCCCTCAAGGTGCTCAAAACCACATTCAAAAAGTTTATTAACCCTTCAGGTGCTTCACAGGAATTTTTTGAATGTTTAAAAAAAATGAACATTTAACTTTTTTTCCCAAAAAAAGTATTTCGGGTCCAATTTTTTTATTTTACCAAGGGTAATATGGACTGCAAAAGTTATTATGCAATTTGTCCTGAGTATGCTGATACCTAATATGTGGGGGGAACCACTGTTTCGGCACATGGCAGAGCTCAGACTTTTTCAATGCAAATTTGGCTGGAATTCAGATCGGACGCCATGTCACGTTTGGAGAGCCCCTGATGTGCCTAAACAGTGGAAACCCCGCACAAGTGACCCCATTTTGGAAACTAGACCTCCCTAGGAACTAATTTAGATATATGGTGAGAACTTTGGACCCACAAGGGCTTCACAGAAGTTTATAACGTACAGCTGTACAATTATAAAATCATATTTTTTTCCACAAAAATGATCTTTTCACCCTCAATTTTTATTTTTCCAAGGGTAAAAGGTCCCCAAAAGTTATTGTGCAATTTGTCCTGAGTACAGTGATACTCAATATGTGGGGGTAAACCACTATTTGGGCACATGGCAGAGCTCGGAAGAGAAGCAGCGCCATTTGACTTTTTTGGCTGGAATTGGGATCGGATGCCATGCCGCGTTTGGAAAGCCCCTGATGTGCCTAAACAGTGGAAACCCCCAACAAATGATACTCTTTTGGAAACTAGACCCCCCAAGGAACTTATCTAGATGTGTGGTGAGCACTTTGAACCCCCCAGGGCTTCACAGACGTTTATAACTCCGGGGTGTGAAAATTAAGAAATCATATTTTTTCCTCAAACATGATCTTTTAGTCCCCAATTCTTTTATTTTCCCAAGGGTAACAGGAGAAATTGGACCCCAAAAGTTGTTTTGTAATTTGTCCTGAGTAGGTTGATACCCCATATGTGGGGGTAAAACACTGTTTGGGCGTATGGCAGAGCTTGGAAGGGAAGGAGCACCATTTGACTTTTTCAACGCAGAATTGGCTGGAATTGAGATCAGACGCCATGCTTCGTTTGGAGAGCACCTGAAGTGCCCAAACAGTGGAAACCCCCCAATTCTTACTCCAACCCTAACC
Organism: Dendrobates tinctorius; assembly: GCF_039654945.1. Lineage (NCBI taxonomy): Eukaryota > Metazoa > Chordata > Amphibia > Anura > Dendrobatidae > Dendrobates > Dendrobates tinctorius. Next base: position 6,310,481 of record NW_027361694.1, read on the forward strand.
CCAACACACTCCTAACCCTAATCCTAACCATAACCCTAGCCCTTACCCTAGCACTAACCCTAGCCCTAACCCTAGCCTTAGCCCTAATGGGAAAATGGAAATAAATACATTTTTTTTAATTTTATTATTTTTCCCTAAGTAAGGGGGTGATAAAGGGGGTTTGATTTACTATTTATGGCAGGTTTTTATGTTTGGCAGCTGTCACATGCTAAAAGACGTTTTTTATTGTAAAAATAGTTTTTGCATCACCACATTTTTAGAGCTATCATTTTTCCATATTTTGACCCACTGAGTCATGTGAGGTTTTATTTTTTACGGGATGAGTTGACATTTTTATTGGTACCATTTTCGGGCATGTGACATTTTTTGATCGCTTTTTATTCCAATTTTGGGACGCAGAATGAACAAGAACCAGCATTTCATGAATTTCTTTTGGGGGGTGCGCTTACACCGTTCCACGTGCGGCAAAATTGATAAAGTGATTTTATTCTTCGGGTCTGTACGATTACAGCGATACCTCATTTATGTCATTTTTTATGTTTTGACGCTTTTATGCAATGAAAACAATTTTATATAAAAAATATTTTTTTTTGCATCGCTTTATTCTGTGAGCTATAACTTTTTTATTTTTTTATTTTTTTGCTGATGATGCTGTGTCATGGCTCGTTTTTGCGGGACAAGATGATGTTTTCAGCGGTACCATGGTTATTTATATCAGTTTTTTTAATCGCGTGTTATTGCACTTTTTGTTCGGCGGAATGATAATCAAGCATTTTTTTTTTGCTTTGCTTTTTATTTTTATTTTTTAAGGGGTTCGCTAAAGTGGTTAACTAATGGGACAGTTTTATAGGGCAGGTCGTTATGGACGCGGCGTTACTAAATATGTGTACTTTATTTTTTTTACTTCCAAAAATTGAATTTATTAGGGAATATTTTTTTTTTAAATTTATTTAGCGATTTTTTATAAATTATCTTTACACTTTTTTTTTAACTTTATTACAATGTCCCAGGGGGGGATATCACTGTCATGTGTGAGATCGCTGATCTGACACATCACAGATCGCTGTGACAGATCAGCGATCTGACACAGGCACTGCAGCAGGCTTCCTCATGCCTGTGCTCTGCAGGCAGTGAGGAAGCCGGCTCCCTGCAGGCCCCTGAAGGTCCCCTCCACCATATTGGATTTGGGGACCTGCAGGAAGGAGGGCCCCAGAGCAGCAGAGCACATCACGCTGCACTGGGGGTCTCAGGGATGCACGGAGAGAGCCCCCTCCCTGCCGATGCTTCTTTAAACCCCCGGTACACTGCGATCGGTTTGATCACATTGTGCCAGGGCTTAACGTGCCGGGGGCAGTCCGTGACTGTCCCTGACACATAGTGCCGGGTTGTCAGCTGTGATAATCAGCTGACACCTGGCCGCGATCAGTGGTGCTCCCCCGTGAGCGCCGCTGATCGCTATGACATACTATCCCGTCTATGTCCCAGGCTTGGTCTGGCCTGGTGGGTTGCGGGTAAATTCCTGGTGGGCCCTTTAAAAATGCTCCCCCTTAAAGTGCATGGGCCCTTTAAAAGCGTGTCCCATGGTTTCAAGGGACACGTGCGTACACATACCATAGCGCATGGCGCTGGGTGACCCCGTTGCTGGCTCTGGCTCCGTCTCTCTCTGATGACTCACCCAATCCCAGGACCTTGCCGCGTGATGTCGCTGTTCTTGATGGGCGGTGACACGCCCCGCACTCTGCTTTCCGGCTCTGTAGCTGGCTGCTGTCAGACTAATAGCATAGCAGCCAGCGTGTGAGACAAGAGGACGCCCCCGAGCTCTGCTCTCCCCGCTGCTGCTCCTGCTCCTACTCTGCTCCGGTCCGGTGAGTAGAGTCTAGAGTGAGTGGGTGACTGATGGTCTGTGTCCCTGGAGAGGAGGGGGAACAAAGCATCTCCATGGAAGAGGCCAGAGGGGTCCGGAGGAGGAAGAGGAGGCCAGAGGGGTCCGGAGGAGGAAAAGGAGGGAAGAGGAGTCTGGGGGAGGAAGAGGAGGCCAGAGGGGTCCGGAGGAGGAAGAGGAGGCCAGAGGGGTCCAGAGGAGGAAGAGGAGGGAAGAGGGGTCCGGAGGAGGAAGAGGAGGGAAGAGGGGTCCGGAGGAGGAAGAGGAGGGAAGAGGGGTCCGGAGGAGGAAGAGGAGGCCAAAGGGGTCCAGAAGAGGAAGAGAAGGTCAGAAGGGTCTGGAGGAGAAAGAGGAGGGAAGAGGGGTCCATAGGAGGAAGAGGAGGCCAGAGGAGTCCGGAGGAGTAAGAGGAGGCCAGAGGGGTCCGGAGGAGGAAGAGGAGGGAAGAGGGGTCCGGAGGAGGAAGAGGCCAGAGGAATCTGGAGGATGAAGAGGCCTGTGCTGTATACCATGTGGGGCTGTGCTGTATACCATGGTGCTGTATACCATGTGGTGCTGAGCAGTATATCATGTGATGCTGTCCTATATACCATGTGGGGCTGTGCTTTATACCATGTGGGGCTGTGCTGTATACCAATGGGGGGCTGTGCTGTATACCATGTGATGCTGTGCTATGTACCATGTGGGGCTGTTCTTTATACCATGTGGGCCTGTGCATTATACCATGTGGGGCTGTGCTTTATACCATGTGGGCCTGTGCTGTATACCAATGGGGGCTGTGCTGTATACCAATGAGGGGCTGTGCTGTATACCAATGGGGCCTGTGCTGTATACCAATGGGGGCTGTGCTGTATACCAAGGTGCTGTGCTGTATACCATGTGGGGCTGTGCTATATACCATGTGGGGCTGTGTTATATACTATGTGGCTGTGTTATATACCATGGGGGTACATTATATTCTATGGGGGAGGCTGTGTTATATAATATAGGGGGCTACATTATATTCTATGGGGAGGTGGGCTGTATTATATTCTATTCGGGGCTACATTATATTCTATGGGGGGCTGTATTATCTTTATTATATTCTATGGGGGTGATCGCATCATACTCTATGAAGGGGCTACATTATACTATATGAGGAGGCTTCATTGTATTCTATGGGGGGCTGCATTATATTTTATGGGGGGCTAGATTATATTGTAGGGGGGCTTTATTATACTTTATGAGGGGGCTACATTATATTCTATTGGGGCTGCATTATACTATATGAGGAGGGCTACATTGTATTCTATGGAGGGACAACATTACACTATATAAGGGGCTGCCATATATTTTATGGAGGGGCTGCATTATACTATATGAGGGGGGCCGCATTATATTCTAAGGGGTTACATTATATAGTATGGCAGCGCTGCATTATACTCTGTGGGGTGGCTGCATTGTGCTCTATGGGGTGGCTGCATTATATTATATGAGGGCTGCATTATACTGTATCGAGGACTATGGGGAATACATCATACTATATGAAGAAATATGGGGTGCATTATACTATGGGAAGTGAATTGAACTACATGGATGACTGGTGGTGTATTATACTATATGGAGCACTATGAGGCGTGTATTAAACTATATGGAGGACTGAGCAGTGTATTTTAATATATGAAGAACTGAGGAGTGTATTATACTATATGGAGGACTATGGGGCAGATTATATTATGTAAAGGACTATGGGAAACATTATATTATATGGAGGACTATGGGGTGTAAACTGTAGATGTGCTGCTGATACCATGATACTGTATGGGGACAGATTAATCCATTAGTGATTGTTCTGTCCCCATCATTCTTTCTCAGATGGTGGAAAGAGGCCGGGAAACAAGTGTTGAATGACTTCAATATTGTCGATCACACTCATTTAGCGTCCTGAACTCAGCGCATGTAACTACAACCGAAATGCTTCTGTGTGATGTGCAATATGTTAGCATTTGGGGCCCCATTTTAAAATTGGTCTAGGGCCCCACTTTGCCTAAAACCAGCCCTGCTCATACACATGACATGATGCAGCATCACAGATCACAATCTCTGCCAGGGCCTCCTATATAAGATACACACACACCACACTCTTATATGGCCTAATATGTCATATGAGGCCTGTATACCGACTGTACAGACCACACTATCATCCTCCTGTATGCCGTACATAGGCAGAGAGTGCAATCTGTACAGTATCTAAGAGGGCGACAGTCTGTATGTCTTAAAGGGGGCCTAATAGGAGGCTGACACTCTGTATGTCTTATAGGGGGCCTAATAGGAAGCCGACACTCAGTATGTCTTATAGGGGGCCTAATAGGAGGCCGACACTCAGTATGTCTTATAGGGGGCCTAATAGGAGGCCGACAGTCTGTATGTCTTATAGGAGGCCGACACTCTGTATGTCTTATAGGGGGCCTAATAGGAGACCAACAGTCTGCATTTCTCATAGGAGGCTTAATAGAAGGCCGACAGTCTGTCTGTCTTATAGGGGGCCTAATAGGAGGCCGACACTCTGTCTAATAGGGGGCGTAATAGGAGGCCGACAGTCTGCATGTCATATACGAGGCCAATATGCCATACATACCGCAATATTGGAATCCTATATACTGTACATACCACACTCTCAGCCTCTTATAGAAAGTATCTGTTATAGGAGGCTGAGAGTGCGGTCTGTATGTGCTATAGGATGCCAAGAGTGCAGTGTGTACGATATATAGGAGGCTGAGAGCATTCTCTTTTGCACACTGTACAACTTGCTACATGGCACATATTTTAGTGGGAGAGCCCAAAAAATGAACACGTAATAAAACTGTTTATGGTAGCTATAGGGTGGGCCCCTAGAGTAAATTCCCCTGGTGGGCCCTAGGCACCCCAGTCCGAACCTGCCGGTTCCCATGGACGGGATAGTACGTCAGATGTCAGGAAGGGGTTAAAAATTATGGAAATCAAACAAAATACTAGCTTTAGTAGTTTTTGGTGCAGAGATCAACAAATTTGAGTAAAACTGAAGATTTTGTAATGAAAGTAATATTATTAACCTTGTTTTTCAGATATGTTTTAAAAAATGTTCTATGAAACTGAGTCTTATTAAAATTTTGGAAATTGTTTCTGTGTTTACTGAGATATTGATGAAAATCTTACTTCTCAAAGTGGGTGTAATTATTTATGCTGAGCACTGTAGATCATAGATATTGGAAGATGCTGTATTATACAGTTAAACAAGTTAGGACATGTTCGAGGATCAAGTTGTAATGAAAAATAACATGTGTGCAGAATTTTAATGTAAAAAATGTGTCACTTACTGTGCCCTAGGGAACCAGTGAGTGACAGCTCAGCTGCCCAATAAATGGCAGAGATGTACTGTGCTGTCAATATTGTGAATGGGATAGCCCAGATGCCTAATCAGGGACTGGAGCATGCTGACTATTTTAAAGCTAATTAGGGATAGTTAACCCATCCTGTCAGGGGCAGGGGCATGCTAGGCTGTCCCAATGCAAATTTATAATGTCCAGCAGTCAAATCACAGGCTTTCAGAGTGATTGTCAGTCTATTTTAGACCGTTTTCAGTCCCAGGTTTGCTCTGTGGAGCACCTGAATGCTTATTAACTGTTCATCTGTTCTGATATTCTGCTGCCTGACCTAGGACTTTGCCTTTGATTATTTGGTTGCCTAGCCTCTCTGTCTTGATCCGCACTGTTTTGGGCTGCTGACTTCAGACCGTAACCTGTTTACTCCTTTGTTGTGCACTCTGCTTTTGACATACACAATTGGTATTTGACCCCTGGCATCTTTGATTCGAATGCCTCATGGCTTGTCTATGAGAAGTGACAATAGCCAGAATCACAGTTCTTTTCTAGTCCTCGATCTGGAGGACTGAAAGCTATACATTATAAATGCAAATTAATAAAATACAAGATAGCCTGTTCACACATCCATTTTTCATTTACATGTTTTAGCTATGCTTTTCACAGATAGAGCACATGCCCATTATTGTCTTTGGGCATGATCATGTAATGCTAAAATGGGAACTTGTTTTTCTTTCCTCAGTGTTTTGATGCTTGCTTAAAGTTGGTCAGAGTCAGAAAGAGGAAAAGTACAAACCCTAGTGAAATCGCTTTCAATTTGCCAATAGATGTGCTTAGCATTGCTCAATTCAAGTGAATTCAGAAAAATCAAGCCTGTCTAGTCATAATGTGGCTGGAAGTATTCAAATCGCATGCTTGCAATCACGTGACTGCCTACTTTCGGCCTCAACAAAAGTGACAGTGTATGTGCTTGTTCTCATCCACAAAGCTCTCCACAGTGCAGCACCCCCCTACATCTCCTCCCTCATTTCTGTCCATCAGCCTAACCGACCGCTGCGCTCTGCAAATGACTTTCAACTAACCTCTGCACTAATCCGTACCTCCCACTCCCGGCTCCAAGACTTCTCCCGTGCTGCGTCAATCCTCTGGAATGCTCTACCCCAAAAAATTAGGACTATCCACAATTTGCATAGCTTCAGGCACGCCCTCAAAACACATTTATTCAAAGCGCCCTATCACATTCACTAATCAGACTCATTCTATTTGTAAGTGTGCATGTTTAGTGAATGGGCTATCTCCATCCATCCCTCACTCCCTCAAGATGGCTGGACCATCATTGTAAATACACACCTGTAACTTGTATCTCCCCTACCTCATTGTAGATTGTAAGCTCTCAAGAGCAGGGTCATCTTATTTTCCTTTAATTAGTGTATTGTTAACGTTGTTACTTATGACTTGTGTTTTGAAACTGCTAAACTGTAAAGCGCTGTAGAACATGTTGGCGCTAGATAAATATAGATTATTATTATTTGCAGTGTATGTGCTGTATGGATTCAGAAGCCTTTTATCTTCCACCCAATTCATTATCCACTATTTTGTGTCATCCCTACATCCAAATTTAATAACAGTCAAAGCCCTCTGTGTTCTCTTCCCGAAATGTATTCCTATCCCCAACAATGTATTAGCATTCACTATTTTACGTGTTCTTCATCCCCTGACTATGCACTCCCTCAAATTGTACTTATATCCATTGTGATCTCCCCAATTGTGTTCCCCTCAACTGTACTTTCCCCTACACTTCTCTGTCCCAAAATTGTATGCTCTCCTCACTTTTGTGTTCTCATCTCAATATTGTTTATCTCGTCATTGTGGTCTCCCTACAATGTGCTCCCCTTCACTATACTGACTTACCTCATTGTGCTTTTCCCTATTGTACTCTGCCTCTTTGCTCTCTCTCTCTTCATTGTGCTCTCAGTTCATTCCTCTTTGTTTGCACGCCCCATTGTGCTCTATTTATTACAGTACTGTCCCCATATTTCCAATATGATCTCACCCTCCATAAAAAAAGGAAAATTACCCATCTGCTGACTTCCTGACAACACCGCATCCTTGATCATCATTTGCTACTTCTTATAGGAATTCTGCCAAAGACATCTACAGTGGGGAAAAAAAGTATTTAGTCAGTCAGCAATAGTGCAAGTTCCACCACTTAAAAAGATGAGAGGCGTCTGTAATTTACATCATAGGTAGACCTCAACTATGGGAGACAAACTGAGAAAAAAAAATCCAGAAAATCACATTGTCTGTTTTTTTTTTCATTTTATTTGCATATTATGGTGGAAAATAAGTATTTGGTCAGAAACAAAATTTCATCTCAATACTTTGTGATATATCCTTTGTTGGCAATGACAGAGGTCAAACGTTTTCTGTAAGTCTTCACAAGGTTGCCACACACTGTTGTTGGTATGTTGGCCCATTCCTCCATGCAGATCTCCTCTAGAGCAGTGATGTTTTTGGCTTTTCGCTTGGCAACACGGACTTTCAACTCCCTCCAAAGGTTTTCTATAGGGTTGAGATCTGGAGACTGGCTAGGCCACTCCAGGACCTTGAAATGCTTCTTACGAAGCCACTCCTTCGTTGCCCTGGCGGTGTGCTTTTGATCATTGTCATGTTGAAAGACCCAGCCACGTTTCATCTTCAATGCCCTTGCTGATGGAAGGAGGTTTGCACTCAAAATCTCGCGATACATGGCCCCATTCATTCTTTCATGTACCCGGATCAGTCGTCCTGGCCCCTTTGCAGAGAAACAGCCCCAAAGCATGATGTTTCCACCACCATGCTTTACAGTAGGTATGGTGTTTGATGGATGCAACTCAGTATTCTTTTTCCTCCAAACACGACAAGTTGTGTTTCTACCAAACAGTTCCAGTTTGGTTTCATCAGACCATAGGACATTCTCCCAAAACTCCTCTGGATCATCCAAATGCTCTCTAGCAAACTTCAGACGGGCCCGGACATGTACATGCTTAAGCAGTGGGACACGTCTGGCACTGCAGGATCTGAGTCCATGGTGGCGTAGTGTGTTACTTATGGTAGGCCTTGTTACATTGGTCCCAGCTCTCTGCAGTTCATTCACTAGGTCCCCCCGCGTGGTTCTGGGATTTTTGCTCACCGTTCTTGTGATCATTCTGACCCCACGGGGTGGGATTTTGCGTGGAGCACCAGATCGAGGGAGATTATCAGTGGTCTTGTATGTCTTCCATTTTCTAATTATTGCTCCCAGAGTTGATTTCTTCACTCCAAGCTGGTTGGCTATTGCAGATTCAGTCTTCCCAGCCTGGTGCAGGGCTACAATTTTGTTTCTGGTGTCCTTTGACAGCTCTTTGGTCTTCACCATAGTGGAGTTTGGAGTCAGACTGTTTGAGGGTGTGCACAGGTGTCTTTTTATACTGATAACAAGTTTAAACAGGTGCCATTACTACAGGTAATGAGTGGAGGAAAGAGGAGACTCTTAAAGAAGAAGTTACAGGTCTGTGAGAGCCAGAAATCTTGATTGCTTGTTTCTGACCAAATACTTATTTTCCACCATAATATGCAAATAAAATGAAAAAAAAACAGACAATGTGATTTTCTGGATTTTTTTTTCTCAGTTTGTCTCCCATAGTTGAGGTCTAACTATGATGTAAATTACAGACGCCTCTCATCTTTTTAAGTGGTGGAACTTGCACTATTGCTGACTGACTAAATACTTTTTTTCCCCACTGTATATATATAAGAGGCATCGTGATTACTCACTAATCCCACCCCCTGCACAGTAGCACTGCCCCCCACCACAACACCACACACAATCCCGCCCCCGCCCCATTACCACACACAATCCCACCCCCCACCCCATTACCACACACAATCCCGCCCCCCACTCCATTACCACACACAATCCGGCCCCCACCACATTACCACACACAATCCGGCCCCCACCACATTACCACACACAATCCCGCTCCCCCACCACATTACCACACACAATCCGGCCCCCCACCACATTACCACAGACAATCCCACCCCCCACACCACATCACCACACACAATCTCACCCCCCACCACATCACTACACACAATCCCGCCCCCACCACATCACCACACACAATCCCACCCCCCACCACATCACCACACACAATCCCGCCCCCCCACCACATCACCAGACACAATCCCGCCCCCCACCATATCACCACACTTAATCCCGCCCCCCACCACATCACCACACATAGTCCCAGCCCCCCACCACATCACCACACATAATCCCGCCCCCCCACCACATCACCACACATAATACCACCCCCCACCACATCACTACACATAATCCCACCCCCCACTACATCACCACACATAATCCCGCCCCCACCACATCATCACACATAATCCCGCCCCCCACCACATCACTACACGTAATCCCGCCCCCCACCACATCACCACACATAATCCCGCCCCCCACCACATCACCACACATAGTTCCGCCCCCACCACATCACCACACATAATCCTGCCCCCCCACCACATCACCACACATAATCCCACCCCCCACCACATCACCACATTTGATAAGATTGGCGTTCTCCTACCTGATCCTGTATTCACACATGGTCAATTATACACTGCATTCTCTAGAGTAACAAGTTGTAAAGGTCTTTCAGGTCAAATTGTACCTGGTAGAAGTCAAGGAAAGATCTTTGAAAATGACAAAAATGACTATACATTTAATTGTGTTTACAGAGAAATTTTAACTTAATTTATTTTTCATTATGAAATTTGTTTTGATGCTGGAATGAATAAAAAATGCACATCTTACTGAATCCAGTTTGTTTTTGATTTTACACTGTGAATAAAATGTATCATTAGTATTATTCAGATTTTTAATGATTATTATTGTTATTAACTTCATTTTAAATTAATTTACCTCCTGCGTAAAGGTCCCGTCACACATAGCGATCTCGCTAGCGAGATCGCTGCTGAGTCACAAGTTTTGTGACACAACAGCGATCTCACCAGCGGAGATCGCTGTGTGTGACAGCAATCAACCACCGGCCCCCCTGCAGGTATCGCTGATCGCTCTTGGAAACCTCTGGACTTTTCCTTGGTCACTGGTCTCCCGCTGGCTAGCATGCATCGCTGCGTGTGACAGGCGGGAGACCAGTGATCTGCTGGTAACTAACGTACACATCGGGTATCCAAGGGACGGGTGTCCCTTAGGTACTCGATGTGTACGATAGTTACCAGCGCGCTGATGCAGGGAGCTGGTAACTAACGTACACATCAGGTATCTAAGGGACGCACATCCCTTGGATACCCGATGTGTACGTTAGTTACCAGCTCCCTGCATCAGCGCGCTGGTAACTAACAAACACAGCGACGCCGCACGCTCGGCGTTGCTGTGTTGATTGCTGGTGAAGCTGTCTGTTTGACAGCTCACCAGCGATCATGTAGCGATTCACCAGCGATCCTGACACATTGATATCATTGTTGGGATTGCTGGTGAGTCGCTATTTGTGATGAGGGCCTAAGCGCTATTGAATGTTGTCATTATTTACTTTAGTTTAATCACCAGCAGCGTTGATTAGAAAGCATTGAGCATGCCGAGCGTTAGCTGGCTGGAAACAGCTAGTATAATGATATTGCCAAGCCACCTCCATAATAAAGTTCAGGGTAGAAAGCTAAGCATAACTTCCTGCAGCTCACCTGCTAATAAATTGCAAGCAGCTCCCTGGCCAAAACTGCACTAATGAAAAATAATTCAATTTTACTATGGACAATCTGGAAATAAGCACCCCGGAGCCATGGGCCTTGGGCAATAATTAGATTACGCTTGGTCGTCGCTAGAATCACCCAAGTGTCAACCAAATGTCATCAATACCCAAATACAAACCTTGATATATAAAAATTAGTGAAAGCTTTAAATTCACTGAAGGTGAAAGAATAACATTAACATTTTAATATTGTGACTATGACACTTTTTAAATATTGTAATATATAAGGTAGTAAGCTTTAAATTTGAGCATTGGTAGCAACTTTGACAATGGCCAAATTGTATTTGCTGAATTACTGGATCAAATGCTCCTCAAAGCTCAAATTTTATGGAGTATATCTGATTTGCTGAGATTGACATTTACCTACTGGCACCTTAAGAAAGAACATTCAGTGAGCATGCTATACTGTCATACTTTCCCAATGCTCATTGATGTGGTTGCTGGGTAAAAGCTAGCCAGGCACATCTGGTTCAATTCCATAGTAGAGATACGGTAGCTCAGATTGATGAAAAACTAGAAGAAAGCCTGTGAGCATATTTTTACATATAGAAGTAGTGGTCTAACTTTTGTGCTTCAATAAAAATGATACCTTTTTGAAGAGATCTGATGTGCTAGCCATGATAAGTCTAAAGTAGAAGCCTTAAGCAAACTGAGCAATATTATGAGCATTTTCAAAAACCATTGTGCTCCTGATATGGTAACCCAGTGCAACAATACAAGTGACCAACCACAATCTTAGAGTTTTATAAAAACATAACATTTATTAGAAAACAAAAAATTAAAAATGTTTAAAATTTCAGAAAAAAGGTGCTGGAATAGGAGGTACAAGCCAACATAATTAACAGGTAGCAGATAGGCATGCCCAGTGCTAAATCTCCATATTCATTATTAATTTCATGGCATCAAAAGATAAACAGAAATCCCATAATCATTAAAGTGCAGGTGCCAATTGAGAGCTTATTAAAGACTTTCAGAACAAACTTTAAATCATTTTCAATTAAGAAAAAAATCTCATATACAAATTGAAATGGTGTTGTTCAATTATCCAACCACTAGATGGCCCTATAATACATAGAAATGATCAATACATGCAGGATTACACTCCTATAGACTCAGCTATAAGTAACATCTTTGTTGCAATACCACATCCTTTGTGTCTAAAACTATGGAGAGATAAATACCCGATGTGTTACAGAGATAAAGCTAGAAACATGGTATACCTGAAGTTCACTGCAATACTGAAATGTCCACACGCTTGTATCCTCCTTGCCCCGACGCGTGTTTTGCCCTGCACCACTGCGAGGAGGCCATGAGACTTGGGCATTCTCTTTGTCCCCACTAGCCCCTCATTGGTCTTTGTTTAATGCCTTTTTTGACACATTAGGGTTAATCAATGATGAATCTGACAGGATTCAGGTAGCAGAGGCAAAGATTATAACTCTGATGAAGGGAGGCTGTGGAATGATGCAGCTCTCTGGTGCTAGTTCCTCTGAGGTCTCTCAGATACTCTAAAGGACTCTCTGGCTCTCCATAGTCCACCCTGTTCTTTGGAGTAGATCATGACCCTGACAATTTAGCTGGACCACAGAATTTGTGATGAGTGACATGGGTGTTTGATATTTCCCTCCATTATATCCACTTACAGGAGGCAGAATCGATGGAGGTTGGAGCTTCCAGCTCCTGGGTCATTGAGAACAGATGTTAGCGCAATCTCAGACTCTGCCTTTACTGTGGTTGTGTTGGGCATTTTCTTCGGGATTGCATGATATGCCCTCAATCAAGTAAGCCGGCAGGAAATGCCTAAGTCTGGGTGACTGTCGAAGAGGTGACCCAGACTTCCAGGTATATTTTTACTCATCTGATAAAGTGCTGTTAAACGTGGAACTATGTTTACAAAACTGATGGTTATCTGCATTTGCTTTCATTGACTGGTTCTACAGCCAATTTTATTGATTGAGGACTGGTTCTTAAATTAGGATTGGGGACAGTTAGATTAGACAGATTCATTCACATTGTTGCCATTGACAGGACACTGTTATTCCAAAACTTTTTCCAGCTGGCAAGGGTGGAGTTCACGCTGAGAGTGGGAACACTTCTCTCGGAGTCCACATCCTGCTATGTTTTGGACAATTTATCTTCTGGGTTGGTATTGGAGTATCCATGGCTGTGTATTCACAATCCTGTTATCGATTGGTATGAGAAGGATGTTGTTAAGTGGAGTCCAGATTGTCATAAGAAATTTCTTAAGTCTGCACAAATTTGATCCTCTAGTCTGGAGGGTCTGCCGGGGTACCTGAAAGTCTTCGGAGATATGCTCTCGCTAAAAGAGTCAGAGATACTCTTTCACTGTTGTGACAGATCATAAAAGTTTAGCCTATATTGAATCTTCTAAACATTTATCCCCAAGACAGGCCAGATGGTCCTTTTTTTTCTAGATTAAATTTTGTTATCACGTTCAGGCAAGGGTCCAAGAATGTGAGGGCAGATGCGTTATCACGCAACCCTGAATCAGTTTGTCTCCCAGAGCGTCTCTTCTCCATTCTTCATCAGACTACAGTGGTTTCTATGATATCCTAAGAATTGTAAGCTGATATCCTTGAAGTTCAGTTGATGTCTCCTTCTAAGATTACATTTGTTGCCGGAGTTTTATGATGTCTTGAGTGATCATCCTGAGGTCATAGCTTCTGAAAAAGCTACTGCTAGACTCTTTTAGTGGCCATCCATGCTTAATGATATTAAAGATTTTGTATCTGCTTGTTATATTTCTGCACGCGCTAATGTCTGTCACAACCGACTACCAGGGAATTGGCTCCATCACCAATTCCAGAAAGAACGTAGACTCATTTGTCTATGGATTTCATTAGATGTGCCTTTGTCTGGATTGAAGATTGTCATTTGGGTGGTAGTTGACAGATTCAGCAAACAGGCACATTTTGTTCATTTATCAGGGTTAATGAATGACAAAACACTTTGTAGGTTGTTTATCAATCATGTGGTGAGACTGCATGGAATATCTTTGAACATTGTATCTGATAGGGGGTGCAATTTGTCTCCAAGTTCTGGAATGCGTTTTTTAAGAAATTGGGAATAGATTTGTCATTTTCCTTTGCATACCACCATGAAAACAACTGGCAGGCAAAAAGAACAATTCAGTTGTTGGAAAAAAAAAGTTGCAGTTTTGCAGTAGGACTGGTCTTTATTTCTATAGGAAAAATAGAAGTGGATCCAGCTCACTCGCAGGGCTTATTTAAAAATTAGCAAACCTTTATTGGATAACCCTTTAAAAATTCAAGATTACAAACAGACATCTCAGATGGCACAGCAATGACAGAGGGTGGTGTGTAATGAGACCATACGTGCTTCAACACGACTCTTGAAAATTGGTTCAAAAAATAGAGTCACAATGCCAATACAAATGAAAGAATCAATCTAAGTGCATGGTTACTCCCCAATGCAGACATAGCCTTCAAACAAATATTACTTTTATGCTAGAATTCTTGTAATTAGTGCATCAAGTCTTTGAAAATGAATTATTCATTTGTATTGGGAGACAGGTACAGTATTATACAGCCATCTCATTACTTACGTATGTAAGAGGCGCTGACAGGCTTCCTTTAAGGCTAACAGGGATAGAATGATGGAAAAACACACAGTACATTGCAGCTTGCTGCAAACAGCGATTCATTACCCTTTGTAACGTAAAGGGTTGGGGAATATGTGTTAGGCTGGCGGAACGCACCAAATAATAAAGATGATAATGAGATGCGTTCGCAGCCTGGGGTCCACCGTGCAGAGATGTAGAACTGCTACTCGGTAATGGCGGAGGCTCTACGGTAAATAAACACATGCGGGTTAGCATCACCCTGTGTGTACAGGAGCCAGTTCTGTTTCTTCACAGAACCGCGGTGCCGCACAATGTAAATGCCGAAGCCTGTTAAGCTCACAGGCTTTGGCCAGATGAACACAGGACTCTGCCCCAAGGACACAGGGTTAGGACACACTAGCGTCCAATGGTGCCGCCCACTGCTGGGAACTATCATACCGCGGCAGGTGACAGCCACTGCCTATGCAGCACCTTGAGCAACCTGTGCGCTTATCTGACCCAACCCTGGGTGATTAGAGGCGTCTGCCTGAGCGGCACTGTGCACACCTGCACACTTCTCCATAATTGCATCCCTTGCTAGCACCGCTGCAGCGGTGCTGGGCACTAGCACTAGCCTGCCACTTGACTTGGACAGACCCACCACGAAGTCCATGCTGACCATCTCCCAGGGCCTGTCCACCACTGGCAGGGGGTAAAGCAGCCCAGCGGGCCGTTGCTGAGAAGACCTGTTCTGGGCGCAGGAGACGCACACCCTAATGCAGTCTCCGACATCCCTGGCCATATGCAGCCACCAGTACATTCTGGCCAGGAGCTCAGTTGTCCGCTTCATCCCAAAATGTCCACCCACCCTGGATGCGTGAGCCCAAGAGAGAACCTCCAGTCACAGATGGGCAGAGACAAAAGTCTTGTCCGGGGGCACCGACTCTAGGGCGACTGGAGCCACGGTCCTCAGGCTCTCGGATGGGATGATCAGCCAAAGCTCTGTCTCCTCCTCCGATGACACTACGGAGCGAGAGAGAGCATTGGTCCTGACGTTCTTCTCACCAGACAGAAAATGAAGTGTGAAGTGGAACTGGGAGAAGAAAAGAGACCATCTGGTCTGGTGAGAATTTAGGCGCTGGGCCGTCTGCAGGAACACCAGGTCTTTGTGGTCGGTATATACCTGGAAGGGGAACCGGGCCCCCTCCAGCAGATGTCTCCACTCTGAGAAGGCCAACTTCATTGCCAGCAACTCCCTGCCCCCAATGGAATAGTTCCTCTTCACTGGCGAAAAGGTCTTGGAGAAAAAGAAGCAGGCTTACTTCCGACCTTGAGCATCCTTCTGGAAGAGGACCGCTTCAGTACCGACGGAAAAGGCATCCACCTCCAAGATAAAGGGTTTGTCCACATCAGGATGATGTAGAATGGGAGCGCTGGCAAAATGAGTTTTGATGGAGGAGAAGGCCTTGGAGACCTATTTCGACCACATCCTGGGATTGGTTCCCTTCTTGGTGAGGGCGACCAAGGGAGCCATCAAGGTGGAGAAGTGGGGAATGAACTGGCGATAGTAATTTACGAACCCCAAAAAGCGCTGCACCACTTTAAGGGAATGGGGTTCTTGCCAGTCCATTTCTGCCTGCAATTTGGTCAGATCCATAGCCAAAACCTGGAGCCCATAAATGGCAGCGCTTCCCAGGACTCACATCCAAAGATGATATTCCATATTTTTTTTTTTTATTTCATAGGTTAAAAAAGAGATACAACGCGTTTCGGATACGGTGTATATCCTTCATCAGGTATCATAAAAACACAGTACAAATCCTAATAGTATAAAATTCAGTTACACTTATAAATATATTTTATACTATTAGGATTTGTACTGTGTTTTTATGATACCTGATGAAGGATATACACTGTATCCGAAACGCGTTGTATCTCTTTTTTAACCTATGAAATAAAAAAAAAAATATGGAATATCATCTTTGGATGTGAGTCCTGGGAAGCGCTGCCGTTTATGGGCTGGATGTGTTTTTCTTGATTTACTCATCCTGTGTGAGCCTGAACCTGGCCCTTTCACTTGGATCCACCCGAGGCAAGCTGCAAGCCCTGTCTTCTGAGGAGTATCCCAAAAGGAAGGATTTTTGAGGATACATAATCCAAAGCTATATTAGTCTTCTATCAGGTGAGTGCATAAAATTGTGCACCCTTTAAAGACTACAATATTGTGTTTACGCACTTAGGGCGCCGCGAATTGTCTGTTCTTCTCTCCCAAACAGGGGTTTTTTTTCATAGCCAAAACCTGGGCAGAGATGATATAGCTCAGGAAAGGCAAGGACTCCTGCTCAAACAGGCACTTCTCCAACTTGGCATAGAGGGAGTTAGCTCGTAAGCGGGCGAAGACTTTGCCAACCTCTCTCCGGTGAGAGTCCATATCTGGAGAAAAGATGAGGATGTCATCCAGATAGACAACCACCGAGGTGGAGAGCATATCCCGAAAGATATAATTGACAAAGTCCTGGAAGACAGTCAGCACATTAAAAAGACCAAAGAGCATGACCAGATACTCATAATGACCATCCCTGGTGTTAAATACCGTCTTCCATTCATCCCCCTCACGGATGCGTATCAGGTTATAGGTCCCCACAGATCTAATTTGGTGAAAACTCTCGCTCCCCGTAACCTAGCGATCAGTTCCGATATCAGGGGCAGAGGATACTTGTTCTTAGCGGTGATGGCATTAAGACCCCTGTAATCGATGCAGGGACGCAGTTCTCCATTCTTCTTCTGGACAAAGAAGAATCCTGCCCCCGCTGGTGACACTGACTTGCTTATGAATCCTCTTGCCAGATTCTCCCTGATGTATTGAGACATGGCCTCTGTCTCCGGGAGAGATAAGGGGTAGACTCGACCCTGGGGAGGCTCAGCACCAGGCAAGAGGTCAATAGGACAGTCATAGGGGTGATGCGGTGGAAGGGTTTCCGCCACCTTTTTGAAGAACACGTCTGTTAGGGTTGTGGATCGAACTAAATTTAAAATATAATAAAGTGCGATCGCAACCCGGAGTCCACTGTGCAGAGATGGTAAACTGCTGCTCGGCAATGAATGGCGGATGCTAACTGAACACCAGTGAAGTAACTTCTAACCCGGTGTGCACAGGAGCGAACTCTCTTACAGCACAGAGCCGCAGAAAGAGAAGCCAAAGCCTGTTGCCTCACAGACTTCGGCTTAGGGAACCGCTACTGCATCGCCAGGGATTAACCCTAGAGAAACATTGTGCCCTGTTAACAGTCACAGGGTGCAGCCAACAGTTGTGTTACCGCACTGCATGTGTACAGCGCCACCCTTGTGGATGCCATTAACCAGCCTAAGCTTAGCGCTGGAAAGCGCAGTAACTGCGCACGGCATCGCTGAGACGGACACTGCGGCATATGCGGTACAGAAGTGTCTTGTACAGATGACACTCTCTGGCTTATTGTGTGAGAGATGCTGGTAGCACTGTGGCGCTATGCAGTGCCACCACTCGGCGCTGACTCAGAACTCTAAACCCTACCAGCATACGTATCAAAGGGAAGGGGTTTCATAATGAGTCATTCAGCGGTTCACAAGCATTCATCATCACACACATCACTACAAATTACTGTCTATACTAGCGCATGGCCGTGCAGCCTTGTGACTCTTTTATAGCAGCGTCCTTCTGGGACCTTCCTAGTTTTCCAATGGGAGCAACAATAGGAACTGAACATGTGACCTCAGACCTCCAATGAGAGGACTTCCCACGGGCATGCTCAGTGGACCGAAAGAAGGACTTAGTCCCAGGAGCTGCTCGCTGCGGGCTATTGCAGGTTACTCTAGCTGAACCCTGATTAGCAGCAATAATCAAGCCAACAGTAGCAGACTGAGCAAGATGCCAAAAATGACGTCTTTGCTGAGCAGGCTCCACTGCGGCCGGAGAGGAATGGGAGACGGCAGATGGCAAGGCTCGTGATTCCTGCTGTGCAGAGGCAGGAAACCGACACAAAACAACATCTGCATACTGTCGATAGTGTTTAGGGAGCGAGGAAAGATCTGCGGGGACCTTGGCGGAGGCAACCTGGACGCACTCCCTCAGACATCTACCCTCACATGATTTGCTCCAACCAAGAATTTTCCACTCTATATGGGGGAATGATACTGCAACCATGGGACTCCTAGAAGGACCTGGTCGATACCCTCGGGCATAACGAGGAGGGATATTGTCTCCTGATGAGATGGAGACACTGAGAGTAACAATGGGGCAATCTGGTGGGTAATGTGTGAGGGCAGAGTTGCGCCATTCACCACTCTGGTGGTGACTGGCTTAGGTATCATAACCAGGGGTATTGCGTGCCGTTGAGCGAAGGCAGACAACATAAAATTTCCCTCTGCTCTGGAATCCACGCAAACTTCCAACGCCAGAGTGGAAGAACCAAACTCAAGTGTCTCCTTAAAGGACAGCTTGGAGGAAAACGCCTCTGATTCTAGTGAGTCGCCTCTTACGGCCACTAGACGTGCGCATTTTCCAGGCTGCTCTGGGCACCGGTTGGCAAGATGACCAGACTGCCGGCAAACAAGACAGGTTACAGGAGCTCGAGCGGATCAGGGCCTGGATCCCGTACAGGAAGCCCGCTGACGCTCGGAGGCCTGATCTGGAGATTCCAGAGGTTTAGCAAAACTGGGTGCCAACCTAAACCTCTGCCTACACTGGGACCGCTCCAACCTTCGCTCGGCAAAGCAAAGATCTATACAGGTGGAGACAGTGATAAGCTCCTCCAGTGTGGTGGGAATCTTCCTGGTGCCCATGGCGTCCTTCACATGGTCAGCCATACCTCTCCAGAATGCCGGAATGAGGACCTTATTTGACCACTCCAAATCAGAGGCCGGCATCCGGAACTGGATGGTGAAGTGGCTGACCATGGACGAGCCCTGAGACAATGCCAGCAGCCGGAGCGTGGTGTCATGGGTGACTCGAGGTCCCAGGAAGACCTGCTTCAGAGTGCCCAAGAACTGCAAGGCACTCTGCACCACATGAGCACCACACTCCCACAGTGGTGTGGCACACTACAAAGCCCTGCCCAACAAGAGGGAAATAATAAATCCCACCTGGCACTGAGGAGAGGAAATAAAGGCCCGACTGGTGGAGAGCAGTGATAGTTGACTTTGTGGAACTTTCTCCCATCTCCCTATTGCATCTGTCAAGCTCAGCCACAGTGATGTTGGGGTTCTTCTTTACCTCTCTCAGCAAGGCTCATCTCCCACGATTGCTCAGTTTGGCTGGACAGCGAGGTCTAGGAAGACTTCTGATGCTCCCAAACTTCTTCCATTTATGGATTATGAAGGACACTATGCTCTTAGAAACCTTGAGTACTGCAGAAATTCTTTGGTAACCTTGGCCAGATCTGTGCCTTGCCACAATTCTGTCTCTGAGTTCTTTGGCCAGTTCCTTTGACCTCATGATTCAGAATCTGTGGTCAGACTTGAAGATTGCTGTACACCATAGTAAACCATCTGATTTGAAAGAGCTGGCGCAGTTTTGCCTTTAGGAATGGGCAAAAATCCCAATGGCAAGTTGTATAAAGCTCATATAAACTTATCCAAAGTGAGTTGCAGTTATAATTGCTGCAAAAGGAGGCACTACATAGCTGTCACGTGCCCCGTCCTGAGTGACACGGCCAGCAGGCTGGTAACTGATACAACAGGACGCGGCACGTGACATTATTACCAACCTTACTTTTTTTTTTTCTGGCTAGCCTCAGGCCATGTTCAGACCTGTGACTATTTGCTGCTGAGCCTCACTGAGGTGAGTGAGGAGCTGCATGGTGTATTGAAGCCGCTCAGCGGAAATTATCAGGGTCAGGGGCCTCCCGTTTGGCTCAACCAGGGAATGAAATAGCGGCTGGCAATGAAGCCCCCTAGAGTCGCTGCTGGAGAGCGGGACTTGCTCTAACAGGCGGATGTACCCAGACAGGTGGGTGGAGTTGGTCCCCATGGTGCTTTCTGGGGTTCCCCGAGGTGAAGGGGTGCATCCCTGTAGTGAGTAGACTGGTGTGATAGTCTGCGGGGTTTACGCCAAATCTTCCTTACCACCGAAGAAGCCACCCCTCCTGGTCGTTTGGAGGAAGGCGACCAGTGAGTGTATTTTTCCTCCATTTCCCAGGCCCCTCCCTCACTGGTGTGAGCAGCAGGTGTGCTGTGGGGGAGTAGGGGCAAATCTCAACCCTCGCCATTAGCCAACCCTGGGAGGCGCAGACCTCGTGGTGTAAAGGGTTGGGGGGTGGTGTACCCCTTGGTGGAGTGTGGGGGTGTGAGTGTGGTGACACAGGGGGACGCCTCTGTTGTTAATCCCAGAAAGAGTTCTGCAAATGGTGACAAACGTACGAGTGGCAATAAACGTTCAGGTCCGGACCTGTGTGTGAATGAGCGTGTATGGGTGGCCACCAAAAAACATCTTGGAAGTGTGTTGCGAAGCTTTACCAGCTCATACCAAACATACACATGCTTAACTCATTCCCCAGGTCGACGCTTTGGAGATGAGTGGTGCCTCCAGAACTTACTTTGCCAATACCAGAGGTGCGTTTGTCATAAACCTGAAGTGCAGGTAGTGGTTGGGGTGAACTCTGGATCTAGGCGTCTCTGCTGTAGGTGGTGCCCTGATGAGGAGTGGTCTTGAGGGTCCAGAGGCCCCTCATTAAGGGGAGGGTACTGTCATGATCCAGGTTGGATCTGACAGATTGAATGCACAAAGTAACCTTTTTTTTTCCTTTGGCTGTGTGCCAAAGGTGGTTTTGCCCCCGGTGGCCATTAGGGTCATTGCATTCTGGTTACCTTAGTTTGTGCACGTAATTATGTAACAGGTGTGATAGCTCTATAAGAGAGTATCAGGTGTGCTAATCACTGTTGGTGATAAGTTCCTCATTTGCAAGCAAGCCTGGGTGATGGATGGAGCTGAAGGAGAGTCACGGGCAGCTCAGTGAGATTCCTGGAGTGTCAGCTGTGGTGTCTGCAAGGAGGGCTGGCATGGCGTGGTGGAGTTGCAGTTGTGGTGTCGGCAGGGAGCCCCCGCGTGGATTGGTGGAGTGGTGGCTGTGGTGTGGAGCTGCACTCAAAATGCTGGACGTTGTTGCTGAGAGCTGGACTCAAGCATGCTGGACTTTTTGGCAGAAAAGCTGGACCAATTTGTGGGACTCTGTTTTTGGACAGCTGCATGGAGGTGGTGGACTCTGGTTGCTCCAAGGCTGCACTATGGTGTTGGATCCAGTTGGAGGAAAAGACGCACTCAGGTGGTGGGCTCTGTTGCTGGGAGCGTAAGCAGCAGAGCAAAGCTAAGTGGTGTTCCCCTGTTTTGTCACTTTTCCTTATGTGTGTTTAGTGCAGTGGTGGGATTAGTTTCCGCACCGACCAATTCCCTAGCGAGGGTTTAGGTGCAGTGCGAGTCAGGGTTTTTAGGTTCCTGATCGGCGCCCAATGCGGACCCGGCCTAGGGAACGTTAGGAGTGTAGAGACACTGACTCAGGGGAGTGCAGGAGGTCTCCACGTCCCCATTCCCTATCGCAGGGCCACCATTGTTATTGTTACCCAGGTTTACCCTTTCCCCTATGTCTTATTGTATTAGTTACCGGCCTGCGGGTCGCGTCACATAGGACAATTACACGTGCTGCGTCCTGTTGTATCAGTTACCGGCCTGCTGGCCGTGTCACTCAGGAAGGGGCACGTGACATTAGCACTTACTTTGAGGGGGTGAATAGTTATGGACACTGAAATCTTCAGTTATTTTGTCCTATTTTTGGTTTGTTTCACAATAAAAAGAGAATCAAATGTTTACAGTTGTAGGCATGTTCTTTACATGAACTGATGCAAACCCTCAAAAATCAAGTGAAATTCCAGGTTGTGAGATAGCAAAACACAAAAAAATTACAAGGGTATTAATATTTTCACAAGTCAATGTATATGTCCATGTTGATGACTTTGGAGGTTTGATCCTAGTGATAGTTTCTATTTAAGAAACATAACACAGAGATCAATCCATTAACTTGGCCACTTAATTTCCTAAATCCATGGTAGTTTCACATTGCCACTTGCATGATTTATTGCTAACATTTTTGTATAAGAAAAATCACAGAACTACTTCAGGTAACATGGAACACATGTCACAAATTCAAACCTATTTTGGCAGGAAAACACAATATTATACACTATACACTTAATGAACACATTGAGAGAGACAGATCACTTGCTGCAAATTGTATGAGGTATTCACGTGCTCTCAACAGATGCGTAGTCATGAAATGTGCATTTAGATTGGTTAGTTGAAGCACCAGTGTTGTAATTTGAGGCAATTTGCTTGACTTTACGCCATCTGCTATTTAAAACAATTCTTCTCATAAATCCCTTTTAGTCGACTAGTCATTTATGTCCACAAGGTCTTCCTTCTCATTTTAGCATTGACAATGCTGCCTGAGAAAAGCACGAAAGGTTGTTAGTTGTTTTGCAATGTTGGCCCTGGCTACCAATGAGCATGCCTCAATTGAGGTTTCTAGGTTCATTCCATTTTCACATTTTATTTTGGATTGACACTGAAACCGATCCACAGAAAACTTGCTTTCTTGATTTTACACTGTAATCTGGAGTCACTTATCTAATTTCCATATAGGAAAGATTTAGACTTGATGGGGCTGTTTCCTCAACGAGAAAATCAAAAGAATTTATGTTTACAATTCTCGGCCCCTGTTTGTTATGAAGCCAGTTTTTCTCTTCTGCAGAAGTTGTTGATAATAAATCAATTTTTCAACTGTTTTATGCCCAACCAAAAAGAGATCTTCAATGTAAAAAGCTAAAATGTGAAGTCACAGTAATGTGCCTCTGCTAAACTGAATATGATGTATTTTAATGTACTGGAACATGGCTGTCATCACAAATAGATCACCAAAGGGAGAAAACTCTTGAAGTGCAAAAGTTGAAAACATTTGTAGTACCTGTAAATGGTCATCACTTCAGACAGACGTAGATTTAAGTTAAGACAGACATCGATCTAGTAGAATCAACATATAATGATGTATGGAATAAATTACAAATGGTGTGCTATTGATAATTTGCTTGTGCTTTAATACTGAAAGGACAAAATATGCCAGATTAGCCCTGTAGCCATGCTATGTGTAGCACAGGACATCAGAGTATCGCAGCTTCAAGTCTCCTATGGAGACTATTGAAGCAAGTAAAAAGTAGAAAATAAATGTTTCTAAAAATATTTAAAAAGTAAAAATAAATAAAAATTCAAATCACCACTCTTTTGCCCCATTCAAAATAAAAAAATAAGAATATATATCTACTATATAATCGTCTTATTCTGTCTGTTAAGAAAATCCCGGGTCGCTGATTGGTCGCGCCCAGCCGGCCGCAACCAATCAGCGACAGGAATGACGCACGCCCCCGCTACCATCGGGAGATCTGCGGCGGAAAGAGAGAGAGAGAGATATATTCTAGAATACCCGATGCGTTAGTATCAGGCCACCATATATACTGTATATTATATCACAGCATTCAGAATCGCCCAATCTATTAAAATATAAAAAGAATTAAACCAATAGGTATATGGTCTAATGAGAAAAGGAATCAAAATGCCAGAATCACTTTTTTTGGTCCCAGCAACACTTCAGTAAACTGCAATAACAGACAATTAAAACATTATATCTACCCTAATGTGGTATAATAAAAATGTAAGCCTGGAGCACAAAATAAAGACCATACCCAGCCCCAGATTGCGAAAAGTGGAGAAACTATTGGTGTCGGAAAATGGCAAGATTTTTTTTTTGCAAACTTTGGAATTTTTTTTCACCACATAAAAAAGAAAACAAACCCAAATAAAATTATTTGGTATCTTTCAACTTGTAGTGACATGGAGAATCATAATGGCAGATCAGTTTTATCATTTAGTGAACATTGTAAAAAAAAACAGCGAAAAACAGTTGTGGTATTAAACTTTTTTGCAATTTCACCACACTTTTAATATTTTCCCATTTTCCAGTATACTGTATGGTGGCAGCTGGACTGGTCGTGGATGGGTGCTTTGTCCACCCAAAATGCCAAGTCTCGATGATGTAGGACCCAGAGAAGCAGGCTCCAACACACTAAGTGCTGAGAGGTGTTTTAATAGCCCAGATTATAGGTATGGGTTTTATGAGAAGGTGAAGGAGCTGGGTGGGATCGGCTGCTCCCTTACCTCCAGTCCAGGTCTGGAAAGGACTGATTAAAGGCAGCTGGGGCTGTCTCAGTCTGTCTCTGTGTTTTGCAAGGCGAAGAAGCCTTGGCTGCTCAGACCCTGCTGGGGTCTGAGAGGAAAAACTCACATTTAAACGGCTGAGCCCATATGTTATGTGAACTAGTTATTTTCTGTTTTATTCTGTGATACCTTAATTTACCCGGAAGAGGCAGCCTTATTTTGTAACCCTGACGGCTTATAGACTTCTTTTAATAAACGGCCTGTTTTGTTTTGAACCAACAAACTACGTCCCATGTGTGAACCAACATCTACCGCAGAGCCGACACCGCACAATACAATAAGGTAAAACCAATGGTGTTGATCAAAAATCACAACTTGTCTTTCATAAAGCAAGCCCTCACATGACCAAATTGACAGAAAAATAAAGATGTTATAGCTATGAGAAGAAAGGGAGCAAAAAACTAAAACCCAAGAATGAAAAAATTCCATGGTCGTGCAGGGGTTAAATTTGACAACAAAATAAGAAGTGGCATAAAGGAGTTTGGAACTCTAAGAAAACAATAAAGCATTTCCAATTTCCCTTGTTTATATGCTACTTTTGATGATAAATGTGAATTCATAGTGCTATTTGTTAATCATGGGCACATGTTTAGTGCCTAATAAAGGCGTGAAGAATATTTAGAATTGAGAGTCCTCAGTGGTTGATACCTTTTAATGG
Organism: Dendrobates tinctorius; assembly: GCF_039654945.1. Taxonomy (NCBI): domain Eukaryota; kingdom Metazoa; phylum Chordata; class Amphibia; order Anura; family Dendrobatidae; genus Dendrobates; species Dendrobates tinctorius. Next base: position 6,336,034 of record NW_027361694.1, read on the forward strand.
TTAACTGAAAAGATGGTAACACATTGCAAGCTTTGGTGACTACTCAGGTCTCTTCTATATCTTTCCCTTAATATAGGAGTGTTTTTTATGCCAAATTATAAGTTTTCATCTCAGTTATATCAGGAAAGAACTGCAAAGTTTTTTCTGCTAGCTTCTTTATTTAGAAATATGTACTAATATAGTAAATATACTCTATCTATTTCTAGGTTAACTTCTATGAAACAGATAATAAATACAGCATATCTTCCTGAGCAATACTCATGCATCATTGTATTTCATTCTATTATTCTTTTGCAAATTATGTAATAATACAAAGCAGCTCTTATGATGGCAGAGGAGTCATTAGTCACCTGTTACCAGCATTTCATTAATGGTAATATCCTCCAGAAATAATGTTTTTTCTTTTTCAACTTAACAATCTACTATACCAGGCTAGCATGAACTACTGTTCAATTGTAACTTCCTGTTACGTTTTGGACAAAAGCTGTTTTGCATCTGTTACTCGGAAAAGACACTTCATTCTTTATTAAATCTAAGCTCCAAATGCCATCTGTTCTGAATTTGTGTTGTTGATAATAATTTTGCTCAGTTTCTAATATTTTATTCATCCAGAATTTTTATATTTTAATATCACATATGAGTAATAAATATAATCAACCGAAATATGTACTACATTAATTTTCAGTTACTTTTTACGCAACATAGAAAATACGGCGTGCTCTCTATGTGTGTTAATAACACAGAGAAGGACATGCTTACTGTCTAAATCTTAAAGCTTGAAAAATCTACTTTACAAAAGCTTTGTATGCAGAAGATCTTTGTTTATGGTCTGTTTCAGCCTGTAGAGATGGGCAAAGCAAATTGATCAGTTTTGAAATTCGTTTGAAATCCGTTATCCAGTTAATTTTTTGGTGATTTGATTCAGTCTGCTTTTATTTTATGTACATTGCTCTAGGTTACAACATCTGTTAATGGTTTTTCTTTCTTATGATCATCCGTGAAAAGTACTATGTGTCATGTCTTGTCATGATAGTTGTAGACACGAGCAAATATATTTGAATGGAATTAAATTCTTATTCAATTTTACAAAAGTCTGCATTGACCAAAATGTTGTCTTTTTGTAATTCACATCGGTACAGCTTTAGCAAAATTCTGTCTGCTTTAAGATTGTTTTGCTGAGTAAGAAACCTAGCTTATCCTGATAATACACAATTTTGGACTCCCTTTTGGAAGCCTTAAAAAAATCACCAATTTTCTTTAAAAAATGGTGGTCTAAAAGCCAAGCTATCCAATAGTCATCCCTTTGCTTCGTGGTTACAATACACGTCATTCCACATGCATTCCAACATAAAGCTTGCAATGGTTGCCAGCATGACTGAACACACCATTTAATCAGTTTCTGCATACAACTGCCACAGCTGGAAATCATGTCCAGTGTCATCTGTATGTTAGTTATTTTCAACCAGCCTTGTCCCCTACTTAGGTTTGTTCCCCTCTATATTAATTTGCTGCTTCTCCTCTTCCTATATTTATAGCTATATGTAACATGGATCTTCAAGGTCCACATGAAACACAGAATGATGATGAATATGTTCAAATCGTTGTTCTTCCTTCAACCCATTTTTACATTCTGATGAGTGTCATTTCCCTGTTAAATATGAAGAGGCTGACATCGTAGAAGCCACAGTTCCTTTGGACAAATTTTGCAGCATCTTTGAAGGGATACAGTAGGCAACACATTTTATTTACTCTTCAGCTCAAAAATGTCTCATGCTTCTATCTGTATGCTGCATGATATAGTTTTTCACCACTTTGCTCTTTTCAAAACAGCACTAGAATAATAAGTAATCCTTATATAGCGCTAACATATTCTGCAGCGCTTTACAGTTTGCACACATTATCATCACTGTCCCTGATGGGGCTCACAATCTAAATTCCCTATCAGTATGTCTTTGGAATGTGGGAAGAAAGCAGAGTACCCAGAGGAAACCCACACAAACACAGGGAGAACATACAAACTCCTTGCAGATTCAAACCCAGGACTCCAGCGCTGCAAGGCTGCAGTGCTATCCACTGAACCACCGTGCTACCCAGTGCACTATGAAATTCAAACTGGTTGTGATGTTGCAAATCTGTCGATGCTCTGACAGATCATTCTATTTTTTTCAAAGTCAGGAGAAGAGATGAGCAGATCAAGTAAAATTCAAATTTTCATGTTCATACTGATTTTCCTAGAAAATTTGATTTGCAGAGATGTTATTCTTTGCAACTTTAATGTGCAACATATTTTTGCCTAGGGTCTTCAAACCCATAGCATAGTAAAAGTAACATGTGAAAACAAAGAAATCCTAATACTCACCTTGTTGCTTTACTCTCTGACCCCTCCACTTCTCACCGTCACCTGTCTGGGCATTGTCACATCTTCTAATCACCACCATGAATAATTTCAACCCCGAGCCTTATCAATCATGTGAGATGTCATAACCTTGCAAATGCATGTGCAGAATTGTCCTGGGAATCATTAAATCCAGATGTCTTGGCCTAGCACAAGAGACTCTGGTGCTTGTGGTATTGATTAGATGATGTGAAGAGAACAGGTGATGGGGGAGAAAGGGCCAAAGAGGTGAGTGGTAAGGTGAGCATAAGTTTTTTTTACTTTCTGATGGCCTTTTATGGTTTGCATTTTGCTGAAATCCATGTGGAAGCAAATTCTAGAAATTTTGCATTTTGGCAAATGCATTTTTTTGTCCAATTCGAGTAAAATTAAATTCGTCTCGCATATATTCACTTATCTTTAGTCAGGATTATGTGATTTTCAAAGTAAGAATGGATGGAATAAGCAGAAAATTTCCTGGCCATAGCCACCACCACCACCATAGCCACCACTTTCCTACTTTCTTTAAGCTTCTATATTTCTTTAAAGGTAATCTGTAACCACATTTGACATAGCTGAACTATTAATATTGGCATACAGGTTATAGATTCATGAAAAACGTGTTACCTGTTGACTCATATCAGATGTTTTGTTGTTGAGAAATCATATTTTATCACTTTATATAAATGACTTATTCCAGGCTATGGGGAGGATGTTGCCCGGAAGATAACTCTGCCTCCAGAGCTTTTTTATATGAAGGGGGAGTTACCAGTGTGAGACATGTAACTAACACAGAACAGAAGAACTGAAATTTGTGTTCTTGAAAATACAATTTTTACATCTCTCTGAACTCTGCTGTATTGCAACAATATTGCAGCACTGCCTGCCTGTAAAATAGAAGCAGAAGCTGAGAGGAAACTGCAGATGTGTCAGTTATAATCACACACAGCTCTGCAGTGTGATCAGGAGAGCAGAGAACGACCGTTACACATCATATTGGTAACTTCTCCTTCATATAAAATGAGCTCTGGAGGCAGAGTTATCGTTAGTCAGTGTCATCCCCATTGCCCGGAAAAAGTAATTTTCATTATGTGATCAAGGTTGATTTAAACTCAACAAGGCATCTGATATGAGGCATACAGGTAGGACTTTTTTCAGCAGTCTATAACCTGTATACCTATATTAATAGTTTAGGTCAAATATGGTGCCAGATTCCCTATAAGAAATTTTACACGATTAAACTGAGAATGTGCGCCATATAAGAGTAGGAAGCATGAGTTAATTTGCACAAATGTGAGGCTGACAGAATGTGCCAGGCACTATCACTCATGGCAATGCCAAGCTGCAGATGACAGGCAGTCATTCAGAGTGAGATTTGCCACTTCGTACGCTCACTTGCTGTATAGCTTTTGTCCCTCATGTCCTCAAGCTGAAAAACTGCTTTACAATACATGAATAAATAAATAGGTAGTAATCCCATCAGCCAATGACTGTGACTGCGTGGGAGCCGCAGTGCTCTCACCGGTCATAATAATGTTACTGCCGATGAGAGCTGATGGTGTTTTTTGCGCAGTTATGCAGATGAAACACCCAATGTTTGGGGTGCTGAACCCAAACAGTAACACGGACTTCCTAGAAAAGTGCGTGTTCGGCGTCCATGCCCGAACAATTGGTGTTCGGTAGAGACCCTGAACTTTACTGTTCATTTTTGCCCATCTGTAACTAAGATACATAAAGTGCAACTCTGCTTTTTCAATATGTTTTCACTCTGCACAATATTGAGAAAAATCTCATGCTGACAAACAATATTTTTCTCTCTGCCTTTTTTGGGAATTATCAATAGTAGAGGAAAAATACAGTATATTGCAGTAACAAGCAACCTATTGTATCAAATTCCTAAGTTTTTCAAGAATATATACCTTTTGAAACGTTTACTTTATGAAATAAAATCATGTCTTAAAAACTACAAAATATTAAAACTGTAGTTAAATTGTTAACCCAAATATCAATTGTTAGGAATCTGGGTCAGTCTATGCTTATGCAGCAACCTAGATTCTCACATTTGTCTCCAGAGGCTAAGTCCTTTTTCCCTGCTACTGAGCATGCTCACGGGACGAGCTCTCACTGGAGTTCAGGAGTCAGGTGCTCAGGTCCTGCTTCTGATTTGATTGGTTATGCTCAGGGCTCTGGAGATTTCCGGCAGGTCCCGTACGCTATAAAAAGTGCACATGGCCGCTATGCCATGCGCTAATATTTTCTATACTTGCTGCTGTGTGCTTGGTGATGGATGCTTGGTCTGGTGTATGACTTATTATGAAACCCCTTCCATCGGATATTACGTTTGTGTGAGTGATTGGGACAGCCAGTATTGCGCTAGCGCCAGCGCGCTCAAGCATCATTCGTTACAGCAGCCAGCGTTCTGCATTGCGCCTGCTAAATTCGCACTTGCAGTCGTTTTTGGCGTCCGCAGTTGCCGTGCACACGGTCTGCCACGGTAAGTCTATCCGGTTGCAGTGTTGTCTTGACCTACTCCGATCCCTGGCTACCGCACGTGTGCCGCTGTTGGTCTGTGAAGCTGATACAGACTCAGCGTTCTTTGTATTTTTGTTTTGCTTGCAGCTCTGTCTGTGAAACAGCCTGCTTCTGCATTACTTTTCATGTGCAGCTCTGTGACCTCAACAGAGCTACTTTTGTGCACCAGGTGCAGTTAAACCTTGTGCACATTATCGTCCCTGTGTTCTGCCATTTTAGCAGCGGTTATTTCACCTGCCGCACGGTGGACCCCGGGCGGCGAACACGTTTATTTATATTTTTTTTAAGCATGTTCCGCCGTCGTAACATAATACTAGCGCCAGGGTCTGGTTAAATGGCAGATCAGCAGCATCTCGTGCAATGCGTGCGATAGCTCGAGGCTCGCTTGACTACCCTTGAGAGGAGCTTTGCAGGCCACAGATGATGCTGTTCAGGCACTTATGGATGCGGTGGCTCGTATGTCCATGTCCGCCCTTGCGCCGACAGTTACCCGCCTCCCGTTACCTGAGAAATATTCTGGGGATGGCGCCTCCTGTAGGGGTTTTATCAGCCAGTGCTCAATCCATCTAGAGCTGTTGGCTGCACAATTCCCTACAGAACGGGCCAAGGTGGCCTTTATTATCTCCCTACTGTCAGGCAAGGCGCTGGAATGGGCGACGCCACTTTGGGAGCGTGGTGACCCGGATGTTCGGACCGCGGCTAATCTGCTTACCGCTTTTAAAGGTGCGCCGGTGTGCGCCGAACACATCACGTTGGATGAGCGATATTCAGCCTTCTCAACATCCTGTCTTACCATTTCATCATTTTCATCCTGTAAAAATCCTATAGCATCTCAGACTTTTCATTTACTTTTGACTAGGGATGAGCGATATTCGTATCGGAATTCCGATTTCCGATATTGGAAAATGCAAGTCAATGGGTGAAAAAAATCGGAATTACAAAATGACCACTACAGTGCTATATAATGGATAAAATGGAGGGGAAACACCTCAGGATAATGGGGAAGGAGTTTGCAGAGGCAGAGGAGCAAAAAAATCAGTAGAAAAATGCACAGAGTGAAAGCTGTAGCAGGAAAACTGGTCGCCATCTTCTTAACAGTGGTTTTTTTCTTTGGGTTAGGATTAGTTGGGGTAAGTTTAGGGTTTATGGTTAGTAGGGTAAAGGTTAGGGTAAGGGTTAGGGGTTAGGGTTAGTAGGGTTAGGGGTTAGGGTTAGTTAGGGTTATGGTTAGGGTAAGTAGGGTTAGGGTTAGGGTAAGAGTTAGGGTAAGTAGGGTTAGGGTTTAGGGTGAGTTAGGGTTAGGGTTATGCTTATGGTTAGTAGGGTTAGGGGTTAGGGTTATTAGGTTAGGGGTTAGGATTAGTAGGGTTATGGTTAGGGGTTAGGGTGGGGGTTTAGGTTTAGGGTTAGTAGTAGTGTTGAGCGATACCACCCGATACTGAAAAATATCGGATCGGAATGGATCGGCCGATGTAAAAAAAAGTATCGGGTATCGCCGATTCCGGTCCCGGAAGTCCCATTCAAGTCAATGGAACAGAAATATCGGAATTAAAAAAAACCTTTTTTTCCCCTGTAGGTTAATTCTACATGAAGAAAAACAACTAATAATAATGTAGAATGTATTGTGGGAGGTGTAGGAGACATTAAAGCCATAGAGGTTTAGCCCAATCAAATGGAATAGCAGTAATTTGTTTTTTTTAAAGACGTTCGTAGTTACAAAGATATCGACTATGTTAAAGTCTTTAATATTTTGTCAGATATGTATGTTTCACTACTTCCATGCTCTTCACCTTCTTTATTACTTCTCCCACACTTTCTCCTTCATCATCCTCAGCAGCATCTTTTTCATCAACTTCTTCTTCACCTTATTCATCTTCTTCTTCTTCACCTTCTTCCTATATTTTTTTTTTACATTCTTCATATTCTTCTTATTCAACTATTATTCTTCTTCATATTCTACTTCTTCATCTTCTTCCTTTTCTTCTTCTTCATCATATTCTTATTTGTGTCAGGCATTACTGTAGTTGTAATCTATAAAAGTTTGAAGATTACACCTTCCGTTCAGCCTGTCACCAAAGATTAACAACAGGATTTGTCCGCGTTCAGTTTGGCCTGCAGCAGCAGGCCTTTTCCAGGGGCTCCACGATGAGGTGCGGACTCATCCCCATACACTGCTTAGTCTTCTTCTGCTTATAAATTAGATAATATCATTTGCTCAGATTTTTAATCTTATGCTTAATGTTCTTCTGCTTTTGTTTTTTTGTTCTTCTGTCTCTTGTTGTTCTGCATCTTGGTGGTTGTCTTCATGTTTTTTGTCCTCTTGGTCATCTTCTTCAGGGTCATCTTTTAGGTATTCTTCTGTGTGGTCTTCAGGGTCGTCGTCTTCAGGGTCATTGTCAGGGAGATCTAGAGTGAGAATCAAAACCCATTTCCACAAGCATGAACTTGGAAAAGTAGCAGAAGGTACAAGAAGGCTGAGGAACAGCTGAGAACCAGCTGACGGTACTGGAACCCGGATGGGTAGCAGAAGGAACAATAGCAAATGGAACTAGCGAGGACCAGCTGACGGTGCTGGAACCCAGAGTGGCAGCAGAAGGAACAACAGCCAATGGCACAACTGTGGACCAGCTGACGGTGCTGGAACACGGTTACTAAGCAGAAGGTACCTGTGCTACAAAGCACTACCAAGGACCAGCAGATGTTGCTGGAACTCGGATACCAGGAAGGAGGCACCTAGTCCAAAGGCACTGCCGAGAACCAGCTGACGGTGCTGGAACCCGGATGGGTAGCAGAAGGTACCCATGAAAAAAACAAAGTTGCAAGGCCATGAGCCGGTCGCAGTTACCGAAACCCACAGTCCTACAGGGGGTGCTTGTCCTATTGGCACTACGGAACCAGCCTTTATTACCAGAACCCGCAGCCCACATAGGAAGCTCCGAAACTGCAGGCACCATAGACTCGGCTAACCCGACCGCAAAATGACAGGACAACGTATTGGTGGCAAAGTGACGTTGACACTACCCGGAAACAGCAGGCGTGCTGGAACCAGGCTGGGCAGGAGGGAGTGCCCGCGCCAAAGACTGAGCAGGCTGAGGCCTACTTGGAGCAAGTTTTAGATCGGTTGTACACTACAACTGATTGTAACCGTGCTCCACTTAGGCCTCTGGCTCCACTGTCTCTAGTATTTCCCCTGGCCTCCAACCCCGCAAGTTGCTGCTCTGAAGTGGCGTCTGCACAATCCACACTTGTTCCTGGGTTACAGGGGCTCTGTCACATCAGTGGATCCCCTGATGTGTGTCCGGCAAGGTCTCCTGCTCTGTCCACATTCCCACTGCTAGTAATGGGAATGTGGACAGAGCAGGAGACCTTGCCGGACACACATCAGGGGATCAACTGACGTGACTGATCCCCAGTAACTCAGGATCAAGTGTGGATTGTGCAGACGCCACTTCAGAGCAGCAACTGGCGGGGTTGGAGGCCAGGGGAAAAACTAGAGACAGTGGAGCACGGTTAAAAATCAGTAGTAGTTTGAATGTGGATGGAGCAGGAAACTTTGCAGTCTACACAGCAGGGGAACAGCTGGCATTACTGAACCCCACTAACACAGGAGCTAGTGTGTTTTTCTCTGTGAAGACGGCACTTCTGAACACCAACTAGCGTTGTTGGAGCCCAGGTTGAGGCATGGAGCAGGCTGAGGCCTGATGTTGTTGGCATGTGGATGGAGCTGGAGATTTTGCCGTCTACACAGCAGGGGAACAGCTGGCATTACTGAACCCCACTAACACAGGAGCTAATGTTTTTCTCTGTGCAGACGACACATCTGAGCGACAACTGGCTGTGTTGAAGCCCAGGGATTATAGTTCAGGTGGTAGAAACATGAACACAACAGGAGACCTGGATGCAGTTGCCAACCAATTATTTAGTCGGGAAGAGGACTGGCAAATTCTGGAGAGATCCAGGCCTTGTTCATTTTCAGAAAAGTAAACTGGTCGACGTTATCGGAAGATGGTCGCGTGCGACGGTCTGTTAGTACACCACCTGCGGCACTAAAGACGCGTTACGATAATACACTGGCAGCAGGGCAAGCCAGCACCTCCAATGCATACTGGCTAAGCTCTGGCCATGTATCCAGCTTAGAGACCCAAAACTTGAAGGGGGAAGAGCCATCTGGGAGTACTCTGACAGGGCAAGACATGTAGTCTGTCACCATCTGACGGAAACGTTGCCTCCTGCTGACTGGAGCCGTCTGTGATGGTGTAGACAATTGTGGCGGACACACAAAACTTTGCCACATTTGGGCCATAGTGGTCTTGCCTTGTGGTGAGGAGCTGCATCTGCTGCCTCTTTGTGCCGAGTTTCCTCCACTGCCTCGACGCACAGAGCTGCTTTGTAAAGCACTAGCACCAATGCTGTCAAGTGGAATGGAAAACATGATGGACTGCACCTGTGTGTCATGGTACTTCCGCAGTTTACGCTCCCGGTTCAACGTTGGTATGAGGCTTTGTAAGTTGTCCCGGTAGCGAGGATCTAGGACGGTGTACACCCAATAATCAGCCGTGTAGTGAATGTGGGTGATGCGGCGGTCATTTCTCAGGCACTGCAGCATGAAATCAACCATGTGCTGCAGACTCCAAATTACCAAAGAACCTCTGTCCCCTGCTTGAGGCGTGATCTCTTCCTGCTCTGCATCACCCCACCCTCGCTGTACATACTGACTAGAGCTTTGTGTAGCTCCCTCCTCTGGAGAGATGTCTTCCTCCTCCATCGACTCCGCCTCATCCTCCTCACAAAATGTCCCCTGCCTAGGCCTTTGTGAGGAACCACGTAGCGCAGACTGTCCAGAAGCAGATGGCATTTGGGACTCCTCATCCTCCACCTCTTCCAAAACCTCATCCCTTAGTGCTTGCAGTGTTTTTTGAAGCAGGCAGATAAGGGGGACAGTCATGCTGACTAGTGCATCATCTGCACTCGCCATCCGCGTGGAATCATCGAAGGCATGAAAAACGAGGCAGATGTCCTTCATAGAGGCCCACTCAGTGGTGCTGAAGTGTGACCGGCGCACAGTGCGACTTGTTTGCGCCTGATGCAGCTGGTACTCCATGACAGCTGCCTGCTGCTCACACAACTGCTCCAACCTATGTAACATTGAATTCCACCTGGTGGGTAGGTCACATATGATGCGATGTTCCAGAAGGCGTAATCGGCGCTGCAGAGCAGCAAGGCGCGATCTTGCCATGCTGGAACGCCGCAAGTGAGCGCACTCTATGCGGACCTTGTGCAGCAGTGCATCAAGATCCGGATAGTCCCTCAGAAAGCTCTGCACAATCAAGTTCAGCACATGTGGCAGACATGGGATGTGAGTGAGGTTGCCTAGGTCAAGAGTTGCCACCAGATTTCGGCCATTGTCACACACTACCAAGCCCGGCTGGAGATTCGCTGGCACAAACCACACGTCGCTCTCCTGCTTGATGGCATTCCAGAGCTCCTGCGCTGTGTGGCTTCGATTTCCCAAAGAAATTAATTTGAGTATGGCCTGTTGACGTTTGGCCACGGCTGTGCTCATATCGGTCGTAACAGGCTCCTGCTGCGCTGTTTCTGAGGAACTTGAGTAGTAGGAGGAGTCTATGTGTACAGACTGGATTCCTGCAATCCGTGGAGTTGGCAGAACACGTACAGCGCCACTCATCAGATCTGTACCAGGCTCCACAACATTGACCCAATGGGCAGTGAGGGAAAGGTATCGTCCCTGTCCATGGTTACTGGTCCACGCATCGGTGGTCAGGTGGACCTTGCTACTAACGGCATTTAGTAGCACATGTTTTATTTTTCCCTCCACATGTTTCTGCAGGGCAGGGACAGCTCACCTGCTGAAATAAAAGCGGCTGGGCACGGCCAATGCCATGAAGTCCTGGAAGGTGTCAGTCTCCACCAGCCTGAATGACAGCATTTCAAGTGCCAGTAGGTTGGCAATGCCAGCATTCAGAGCCTGTGCTCGGGGATGGTTTGCGAGTATGGCCGCCTTTTATCCCATGCCTGTGCTACCGATGGCTGTCGAGTGGCCTGGGAGTGTGAGGATGACTGGGAACGTGGTGCTGTGGGTGGAATGTCACAGGGTCTCCGGACAACAGTGCCAGAGGTTCTTCCTTGGCGATACTGTGAGGAAGCCTAACCAGCTGTGTGTGAGCTGGAGGAAGAGGCCCCAACATGAGCCGAAGAGGTGGTAGGTGGTGCTGTACGTTGGCCTACGTCTTCAGTGTGTCTGTGTAACTCCACCTCGTGCTTGGGCCGCACATGTTTCCACATATTAGTGGTATTGAGGTTGCTGACATTTTTCCCTCTTTTGAATCTCTGATGACACAGCTTGCATTTGACAAAGCAAATGTCATCTGCAACTGTGTCAAAAAAGGACCACGCATTGCAAGTCTTGGGAGCGCCCGTTTTGCCTTTTGAAAGAGGAATTCTCCTAACGGGTGCCGAAGTGGAGGCTACAGGCAACCAAGTCTGCCCCCTCCCTCTCCCTCCTGTTTTGGCTGTTCGGGGAATCTCTTCCTCAGAGCTGCTCCCACCACCTTCCTGTTCCTCACGCCATGATGAGTCAAGGACCTCATCATCTACACTCCCCTCTTCAAACACCTGCTTCTCCTGGGTTGTCTCGCCAGCACCGTACGCACCAGAAAGTGGCACCAGTGTCTCGTCATCATCTGATGCGTACTGAGGTGTGCTGACCATAGGCATTGGCCCACCCGCCTCTTCAGATTCAGAGGGACAAAGAAGTTGCGCATCACTGCATACGCCCTCTTCTTCACATTCTGGAATGCTGCTTGGTTGGCTCCCTCTTTCCAAGCCAACAGATTCAGAGAACAGAAGTAGAGACTGTGATAGCTCCTGTCCAGGGCTCTCTGACTGCCTGGGCACTTTGGTAGGTGGTGAAGAGACAGATGGTTGCTCTTCGGTGCTCTGGCCCTCAGAGGATGTGGAAGTCATTGAAGTCGATGCGTTAGTTGCCATCCATCCAACAACGGCTTCAATTTGTTCCTCCCGCAGCAGTGGGGTACGGCGAGGTCCTACAAAGCTGCGCATAAAGGACTGTTGCCTGCTAAAACTGGGGGCTGCTGACTCACTGGTGCCCGCAGCAGGCACAGAATCCCCACGTCCTCTCCCTGCAGAATCCCCATGTCCTCTCCCTGCAGAATCCCCACGTCCTCTCCCTTCTGAAACTTCACGCCCACGCCCACGTGCCTTACTCCCTGCCTTCTTCATCTTGCTAGACTGATAAAGATAGGCAGAAAAGTACAAAGGGGGGCTTAGTGTGCTTATTCCTGAACAGCTGGTTACAGGTAGAAGAAACACTAATTTTATGAAGTGTGTGTGTGGACTACACTTTAATAGGAGATAATGTGGCCTACACAACTTTCAAATGTAGTGTTTGGTGAACTTTATTGTTTTTTTTTGTGAAAAAAACTAAAAGGATGTGACCAAAGATTTGAAAGTGATAGTATGACCAACTTTTTGGAGCTATTACAATGCAGGCAGGTAACCTACAATGCAAAAGATGAGGCTCCAAAAAAAATTGGGTAATGCTAATCTGGCTGCAGATGAAGGGCACAAGCCAGATAAAAGGCTCCTCTATCTACTCCTATATAGTGTTTGCAACCAACCAATGTAGATGGATACGGATGGATGCACAGTAATAGGAGAAGAAAAATTGAGCTGCAATTAAAGAAAAATATGTGTGAGGCAGTGACACACGCTGAGCGGCCTACAACCAGACGTAGCTGCAGGACACACTACTCAGCGTGAGCTGCACTCACACACAGTCAGAGACCTCTCAGACAGCCGTGAACAGTGCAGCTAAGTGGGCACTAGCACTGAAAGGCTGCAGAAAGGCTCCGCTGTCTACTCCTAGAGTGTTTGCAACCACTGTATATGGATACGGATGGATGCACACTAATAGGAGAAGAAAAAATGAGCTGCAATTAAAGAAAAATGTGTGAGGCAGTGACACGCTCAGCGGCCTACAACCAGATGTAGCTGCAGGACACACTACTCAGCGTGAGCTGCACTCACACACAGTCAGAGACCTCTCAGACAGCTGTGAACAGTGCAGCTAAGTGGGCATTAGCACTGAAAGGCTGCAGAAAGGCTCCGCTGTCTACTACTAGTGTTTGCAACCAACGTATATGGATACGGATGGAAGCACACTAGATATAATTTTTGAAAAATAAGCAGCTCAAAAAGAAAAATATGTATGAGGCAGCAGTGAGGCACGCTGGGTGGCCTACAACCAGACATGGCTGCAGGACCCACTGCACTCACACAGCCCTTGCAGACAGCTGTGAACACTGCTGCTAGGGAAAAGAAAGCTACAGTGGTGGTTTATGTAGCCTGGTTAAAGCACAATATGTTTGGTAGAATCGCTATTTCTAACTGTCCCTCACAGTCTTCAACAGCAGCCTGTCCCTAACTGAATTCACAGCAGAGTGACCAGAAATGGCGGCGACGGCGGCTTTTATAGTGCATCATGACATCATTTCAGCAGCCAATCACAGCCATGGCAATAGTTAACAACATGCCTAACAGGATGTGCCCACACTTCTGAGGATTCCCATTGGCTGAATCAAAGCGAGCGGGCTCACAGCATTATGGGAACTTCCGATTCCGGTATCCGATATGAAAAAAGTATCGGAAGTCAGTATCGGAATTCCGATACAGCTAATATCGGCCGATACCCGATACTTGTGGTATCGGAATGCTCAACACTAGTTAGTAGGGTTTGGGTAAGGGTTAGGGGTTAGGGTTAGTAGTTAGGGTTAGTTAGGATTAGGGTTAGTGGTAAGGGTTAAGGGTTAGGGGTTAGGGATAGTTGGGGTAAGGGTTAGTGATTTTTACATTATTAAATTAAAACTGCCAGTGGTGGTGTCAATATGCCCTTTGACTGACATGTGTCCACGTTCAGCTCACCTTGCTTTGCAGGGAGTTTCCAGGAGCACCACATGGAGGAACGGATACACTCCCTTTAAACCATGCTTAGTCTTCTTCTGCTGATTATATTACTGTTATTCAGTAATTCTGCATATTGATATTCTGCTTTTGGTTCATGTACATCTGCTCCTACTGCTTCCTAAACCTCCGTCTATGGTTATTCTGCTATTGGCTGGTCGCAGAATGTCCCAAACCCAGAGGAAATACGCAGAAGTAATAGTAGGCACAGGAACTTGAGAGAACCAGCTGGTGAGTCTGGAACCCGTATAGGCAGCAGAAATCAGCATAAGGGCCAATGGAACTAATGGGCACCAGCTGATGTTACTGGAGCCCGTTAACTAAGCAGGAGGTACCTGTGCCAGAATGCACTACCAAGGACCAGCAGACATTACTGGAACTCAGATACCACAAAGGAGGGACCTAAGCCATTGACTCTACTGAGAACCAGCTGACGTTACTGAAACCCAGATAGGCAGCAGAAGGTAAAATTGCTAGTGGCTGTACTGGGCAACAGCTGACATTACTGTAGCCCAGATACCACAATGTAGTAGTGACATAAGCCAAAGCACTGCCAAGAAGCCCAAAAAAACCCCACAAAGACGCAAGTTCTAGAGCAAAAAGACATGAGTCCGGGGATATCTCCATCTGTCTTCTTGTCTTGGGTCTTCTGCATCTGTCTTCCTGTCTTGGGTCTTCTGCATCTGTCTTTCTGTCTTGGGTCTTCTGCATCTGTCTTCCTGTCTTGGGTCTTCTACCAGAGTAATGTCTTCTCGGCAGAAGGTGCAAGAGCCACATTTGCCCCCGCAACCCGGACACAGTCTTCTTTACTCCGCAGTCGCAGCAGGGGAGGAGCAGAGCCTACTGGCACTGTTGAGACCAGCCTTGAGCACCAGGTCCCAGAGTCCATGTAGGGGGCTCCTACACTACCGACACCACGGATAACAGCAAACTGAGCTGGAATGATGTGCGGCGGACACAACCGTGTAACGGTGAGCATTGTCGAAAAATGGTTTAGAGCAGGAGGTACCCGTGCCCTTGGGCACTCCCGAGAACCAGCTGGTGATGCTGGAACTCGGTTTACCCCTCTGGGGAGGCACCTGTGTCCGCACTCCACTGCCAGGAAACAGCCGGCGTAGCTGGACCCCACCTCTTGTGCTTCTGCCTATAGGTGTTTGGCATCTGTCGTCCTTTTTTCCACTTTGGTATAACGAGGTACAGCTGGCGGTACTGTTGCCCAGAAACACAGCATGCTGTGAAAGTGGCAGTCACGGAAATGGGCACTAGCTGGCGGTACTAGAGCCCAGAAACACGGCATCCTGTGAAAGTGGCAGTCACAGAAATGGGCACTAGCTGGCGGTACTAGAGCCCAGAAACACGGCATGCTGTGAAATCAGCAGTCACGGAAATGGGCACTTGCTGGCGGTACTAGAGCCCAGAAACACAGCATGCTGGGAAAGTGGCAGTCACAGAAATAGGCACTAGCTGGCGGTACTAGAGCCCAGAAACACGGCATGCTGTGAAAGTGGCAGTCACAGAAATAGGCACTAGCTGGTGGTACTAGAGCCCAGAAACACAGCATGCTTTGAAATCAGCAGTCACAGAAATGGGCACTAGCTGGTGGTTCTAGAGCCCAGAAACACTGCATGCTTTGAAATCAGCAGTCACTGAAATGGGCACTTGCTGGTGGTACTAGAGCCCAGAAACACGGCATGCTGTGAAATCAGCAGTCAGGGAAATGGGCACTAGCTGGCGATACTAGAGCCCATCGAAAACAGTATGAGGTGAAAGAGTCAGTCACAGAACCAGGTGCTAAATGTTGGTAGTAGAGGCCAGAGCACTGGCATAACAGATGACGATGTGTGCAACATAGGCACATGACAGAGCATGCATACTGCTACCAACCATGCATGTAACCTGTCTACTCTGGCCCAGGGCAGCAAAAGTCACCAGAAATCCAGGCCTGGTTCATTTTTACGAATGTAAGCAGGTCCACATTTGCAGTGGATAGTCTGGTACGTTGGTCTCTTAGTACATTGCCAGCTGCACTAAAGACGCGTTCAGAAATCACACTGGCATCAGGACAAGCCAGGACCTCCAAGGCATACAGGCTAAGCTCGGGCCATGTATCCAAATTGGAGACCCAAAACTTGAAGGGGGCAGATCCATCCTGAAGCACACTGACAGGGGTGGAGAGGTATTGTGCCACCGTGTCACGGTAACGTTGCCTCCTAGTGCGTTGCACTGTTTGTGCTGATGGTGCCCGAACTGTTTGCAGGTTCAGAAACTGTTGGAGCAAGTTGGGTATACTGAACCTGTCAGTAGCAGATGTACTGCTTCTGCTACCGGCTTCTGAATGGATTCCGCTGGGCCCAGGATGCAATGAGGTGCCTGCTAGTGCTGGAAACGCTGTATTGTGGGATTGCAAACCCCAACATATCGATAAAGGCTGGCTTGCTCACCAGCCAGAATGGTATCATTTCCACTGCAAGCAGTTTGGCAATGCAAGAATTCATGCCCTGTGCTCGTGGGTGGTTTGCCGAGTACGGGTGCCTTTTCTCCCACACCTGTGTGACAGATGGCTGCACACTGGATTGGGAGTGTGAGGATGCCAGCGATTGGGATGCTGATGCTGACAAAGTACAGACAGTGTGCCGCCGTACAACACTGCCTGCAGATGCACCCTGGCATTCTGGCGAGGAAGCGGGAGCAGCTGTTTGCGAGCTGGACGAAGAGGTGGCCACTGTGGCTGAAGAGGTGGAAGGTGGGGGACCAGATGCAGGTGGCGAATCATCTTGGGTGTGATGCTGCCACTCCACAGGATGCCTCTTCCTGACATGCGTCAACATATTGGTAGTATTAAGGTTGCTGATGTTCTTCCCTCTCTGCACAGTTTGTCGACAAAGCTTGCATCTGACTACTGTAACGTCATCTGCAACTTGGTCGAAAAAGGCCCATGCACCACAACTCTTGGGCACACCCCTTGTGCTCATTAAAAGAGCCCTGCTCCTAATGGGTGCTGAAGTTGAGGGAGCCGACAACCAATTTTTCCCTCTTTCTCTCCCACGTGGACGGCCACGCTGCGCCACACCTGCAAGCTCTTCCTCTGAGCTATCCCCACTTGCTTGCTGCCCCTCAGCATGCCATGATTGGTCAAGGACCTCGTCATCCAATACACTTTCGTCAGCAGAAACTGGCAGGTGAGTTTCATCATCATCTGCTGACTGGGGTCTGGTCACTGTGGGCACTGGCCCACCCTCCACTTCTTCCTCAGATGCACACAGTGGTTGCACATCTGTGCACACTACCTCTTCTTCAGCTGCAGGAATGCTGTCTGGCTGGCACACAGATTCCAAGCCAACAGATTCTGAGAAGAGGAATAAGGTTGGCTCCTTGCCCTCTGAATGTCTGGGTAATTTAGTGGGCGGTGAAGAAGCAGATGGGTGCTGCTCTTCAGTGGCCTGACCCGATGTGGTGGAGAGGTCCTGGGAGGATGCTGCGCTCATTGATGTAGATGCCTCAGCTGCCATCCAACCAACAACGGTTTCTACTTGATCCTTTCTTATCAGCCTAAGGCCCTGTGCTCCTAACAAGCTGGGCATAAATGATTGCTGCCGGGTGAAAGTAGGTGCTGAGTGACTTGGGCCTGCTGCTTGCTCTGGATGTGCACCATGTCTAGCTGCTGATGCACCTCTTCCGCGGTCGCCGTGGGGACGTCCCTTACTCCCTGCCTTCCTCATCTCTATCGATGGATTCAGAACGGCAAGAAGGTAATTATTAGGGATTAGTGTGCTTATTCCTATAGGACTACAAACAGGCATAAGAAACACTAATGGCACTGTATGATGGTGTGTCTGCTACACTTTATTGGAATCTAGTGTGGCCTACACAAAGAGTAACGTGTGTATGTGGTGTTGGTGTACACATTACGGTTGGATGTCACAGCGCAGTAAATGACACTGCTGTGATACCAAAAAAAAAGGATTCTCCGGGACTGGGCCAGGTGCTGTGTGGCACCAGCCACAGAGGTTGTTTGTGCCCTCACAGTACAATCCCTATATAGTGTTTAACTTTAACCTCAATAGATGCTGTGAGGTAAAGTAACTCTTATAGGGGCACTGAGAGTGAATTTACTGGTGAAAAATTTGGGGGTGCGCGATAGAACAGGCCGCACTAGGGGTCCTGCAGTCTGATGTGACTACAAAGACTGACCTAGTGGTTGCTGCACTCCCCAAAAAAAAGCACACAGGCGGTCTGCGCAGCTGAGATGATTAAAGTGTGCACCAGGAAAATTGAGGGATAAATGGGGTTAAGGGATTGGGGGGGAGGTTCGGGGGGGAACCCCTCACTGAAAAATCCCTATATAGCATTCACCAAAATGTACTGGATGGTGAAGCTACACTTTTAGGAAAAAATAGGGGAAGGGGATTTAAGGGATGAAAAGAAAAGGCTGGGAAAAGGCAGTGAGACACATACCACACAGTGTTGCAGCAAGAGGAGCTGTAACAGCTGCAGTGAATGTGCGCTGCACTGTCTCACTAAGCACCTCACTGAGAGCCTGCACAGCACAAAAAATGAAACTGAGCAGGGTCAGTGAGGAAAATGACTGCTTCTGTAACACACAGGGGCTGCTACAATCGCTGAAAAACAATTTCTATCCCTATTAGATCCGAGATCTCTCCCTATCTCCAACAGCAACCTATTCCTATCTGCTTTCACAGTAGAGTGAGGATAAAATGGCAGGCACAGCCTTTTATAATGCCTGATCACACCATCCAGCCAGCCAATCGCAGCGCAGCCCCTAGCTAGCAAGTTTGGACACCTCCTACCAAGCTTAGGGGAGTTACACAATGTTGTCAGCAATTCTTCAGCTCCTGATTGGCTCCACGGAGCGCTCAGAGGCTGAAGGATTATGGGATTTCCGATTTCCGATGTGAAAAAAATATCGGAATTGGAAATCGGAATTCCGATATCGCAAATATCGGGCCGATTTCCAATATTTCAATTTCGGAAAGCTCATCCCTACTTTTGACATATTCCCAAAATCCTTTATTATTGCTTTTGACATCTCTTGCAAGCCTCAATTCATTGTCAGCTTTAATAATCTGATTTGTGCCCTGCAAGTTCTGAAGACAGCATTATATTGTTCTTTAGAAATGCCTCCCTCTTTCCATTTTATAAACATTTCTTTCTTCCTTTTTAGCATGTATTTAGCAATATCGATATTTGCAGATGATGCAAAACTATATAAAGCAGTCAGTACAAGAGAAGATAGTATTCTGCTATAGATGGATCTGGATAAGTTGGAAACTTGGGCCGAAAGGTGGCAGATGCGGTTTAACAATTAAATGTAAGGTTATACACATGGGAAAAAGGAATCAATATCACAATTACACACTTAACGGGAAACCACTGGGTAAATCTGACATGGAGAAGGACTTGGGGATCTTAGTTAATGATAAATCACAAAACTCAAGATAAAAAGCGGACGGCACCGCTGTTACTGTGTAACCTCAAATGATGTGCGGCATACAGAAGCCCAGCAGCTGGGAATCTCGGGTGCCAGACCAGGAAACAGTCAATCCTGGGAATCCATGCAAAGAGAAAAGGTCGCACTCATCGAGATGGAAGTTTCACTGATTTATTGACATATCATAAACATGTCAAGTCGGGGGAGTGACATAAGGAGTGCAAGAAAGGCTGACAACGGCCGTTTCGCGCTGCTCGAGCGCTTCAATGATAAACTTACCTGGAGCAGCCAGTGCCAGGCAGCGGCTGTCAAGGCAAACAGGATCATGGGTGCAATAAAAAAAAGGTCTGGATACACATGATGAGATGATTATACTGCCTCTGTAAAAAAATCCCGGGTTAGACTGCTCATGGAGTACTGTAAGGACCCCGTGACCAACCTGTCAAAGTGCGTACATGGGTCCTGTGCATAGCAGAGCGGGACGGGTAGACAGTATCATGGGTACTGCAATCAACTCACCCTGGTCCGTGCATGTGTCCTGTGTATAGTAGGGAGCAATGTAGTAGTGGTGCCTGGGGAAGCACAGCAGCCCGACCACAGACTAATAGGACCTGCGGCACGTGACCGCAGGAGGCGGGGCCAACCACGGAGACCCTCCGAGGGAGTAAGGAGAGCCGGAAGACAGATCAGGAAGGGGACCAAAACAAGGGAGCCAACAAGCACTAGTACAGAAGAGTAAACAGGTAATAGTATGGGTCAGAGAACCGGGTGGGCAAATACCAATACCGAGAGGATAGACGGAAGGATAACCAGAGAACGAGCAAGAGTCATTATGCCACGAGAGCCACAGACAGTACCAAAACACAGGACGAGATCAACGTGAGGGACAGGCCGGGTCAAAAATGGGCTATACACTCACAAACGCAGGCACAAGGCACAGGCACACAAGCACACAGGGGTCACTTAAATCAGCCGAGGGCAAAAGGATAACTAACAAGAATGCAAGCCTCCCGCTGCTATAAAAGCCCTCCCCTGTTGAAAGAGAGGCCACCTGCATTAACCCCCGAGGTTCCTGCTCAAATCCTACCATAGGATCATGACAGTACCCCCTCTCAACGGGGGGCCACTGGACCACCAGGTCGCCCCGGATGTTTGGCATGAAATGCTCGAACCAGACAATCAACAGTTACCAAGTGAGCAGGAGCCCACGAGTGATCCTCTGGCCCATACCCTTTCTAGTGCACCAGATTCTGCAAAGAGCGGCGCACCAGCCGAGAATCCACAATGTGCCCAACCTCATATTCCCTGTGACCCTCCACCAACACCGGATGGGGTGCTGACCCAGAATCTTCCTTGACTTACCCTAATGGTTTTAACAAAGATTTATGGAACACATTATATAATTTAAATGAGGCTGGAAGATGCAACCTATAGGCTACCGGATTGACAATTTCCACAATCTCGTATGACCCGATGAACTTTGGGCCTAATTTAGCCAATGGAACCCTCAGGTTGATTTTCCATGTGGAAAGCCAAACCTTCTCCCCAACCTGAAATATGTGACCCAGAGTTCTTTTTCTAACAGCGAACAACTTATACCTTGCTTGAACCCTTGAAATATTACACCGTACCTCAGCCCACAAATCCCTTAACCGCTGAACCGATCCCTCTACCCCAGTACAACCAGAATCCAATCATGAAAATTCCCCAAAATGAGGACTAAAGCCATAATTGACCAAAAATGGGGACATACTGGTGGACTGACTAACATACCCGGTTGTTGAAGAAGAATTCAGCCAAAGGTAAAGCATCACACCAGTCATCTTACCTAACATAAGTCAAACACCTAAAAATCTGTTCCAAGGATTTATTGGTGCGTTCTCTCTGCCCATTACTCACCGGGTGATATGCGGAAGAGAAAGAAAGGAATACTCAATTTCTTACAGAACGCCCTCCAAAACTTATCCACAAACTGCACACCTCTGTCAAGACACAACATTCAGGGATACTCCATGCATACAGACCACATGCTGAACAAACAATCTGGACAAAGTCTCAGCTGAGGGTAATGAGGCCAAAGGAACAAAATGGGTTTGCTTAGAAAACCTGTCCACCACCATCCATATCACAGTATTACCCCTGGATGGAGGGAAATTGGTAAAGGCACCAGTTCCTCAGCTGGCCAGCTATGAGAGCTTTTGGAACGTGCACAAACCCCACATGCAGATATAAATTGTTTGACATCAGAACTCAATGAGGCCCACCAAAAAACCCTTGCCACCACCTCTCGCTTGGCCGCGATCCCAGGATGGGCGCTCAATCTAGACCCATTAAATTGCTGAAGGAGCTTAGCCTGAAATTGATCCGGGACAAACAATTTATCACTTGGCTTGGAAGCAGGGGCCAAAGACTGAGCCCCCACAATCTCCCACTCCAACTCAGATGAGATCCCCGCTATCACCAACCCGGGGTGAAGAATGGAGGATGGCGGCTCGGGGGGAGAAACAGTCTCAAAACTTTGGGACAAGGCATTGGCTTTAACGTTGTTAGAACCAGGATGAAAAGTAATAGGAAACTGAAACCGGGAAATAGAAAATGACCAACGAGCTTGTCTAGGGGTCAATCTTTTCACCGACTCGATATATGCCAAATTTTTATGACCTGTGATCACAGTAATCGGGTGAGCCGCCCCTTCCAAAAAGTGTCTCCATTCTTCAAATGCCAACTTGACCACAAGAAGTTCTCTATTACCCACATAATGATTTCTCTCAGCGGAAGAAAACTTGGAAAAGAGGGCACAGGGCTTGAGATTAGTCAAGGTGGTTGGTCCCTGGGAAAATACTGCTCCCACCCCCACCTCAGAAGCGTCCATGCCACAATAACAATGGCGGCCCATGACCAATCTTGTACATTTGCCCCCTTGCGGGTAAGATCAGAATTAACCATCTGCGAAAACCCCTTAATAAATTTACTATAATAGTTGGCGAATCCGAGGACGCACGGGAGCCCCTTAAGGTCTCGGGGTTGAACCCAATCAGCGATCGTCTGCACCTTCCTGGGATCCATATGAAACCACTCACAGGACACAATCAGACCCAAAAAAGTTCTTGTACAAAAAAACGAGCATTTCTCCAATTTAGCAAATAAATTATTTGGAGACTAGTTTGTAGATGCTGCAAATGAGTCTGACTGTCCGGGAGAACACCAAAATAGCATCTAGATAAACAATAACAAAACATCCTATAAGGTCAGCAAATACCACATTGGTGAAATTTTGAAAAATAGCGGGAGCATTAGTAAGTCCAAAAGCATTACCAGGTTTTCAAAAAGACCCTCTGATGTGAGGAACGCCGATTTCCCTCGTCCCCTTCACGAACCCTTATAAGATTATAAGCTCCCCGGAGATCTAATTTATAGAACCATTTGGCTCCTGATAATTGATTACCTAAGTCAGGGATAAGGGGAAGAGGGTAGGTGTTTCTCACCATTATTTTGTTGAATCGAGGCAAGGACGCAAACCTCCATCTTTTTTTTTCATGAAAAAAAAACCCGGCAGCCACAGGAAAGACGGAAGGCCGTATAAGCCCCTTTCGGAGATTCTCTGCAATGTACTCCTTCATGGCAAACACTCAGGACCGGAAAAATTAAACAGGCGGGCTTTCAGTAGCTTAGCCCCTGGGACTAAATTGATGGCACAATCAATGCATCTATGAGGTGTTAACACCTCAGCCTCGCTTTCGGAGAACATGCTCTCGAAGTCTTTCAGGTACTACAGAATACCCTCCAGACCGACAGATGACACAGAGACAGATTTTACAGGTTTAGATAATAATACAGATTCACAACCATGGCTATCACAATTATGGCCCCATTGGACAATCTTCCTTGTCACCCAGTTGATGATTGGGTTGTGGTA
The DNA here is from genome assembly GCF_039654945.1 of Dendrobates tinctorius. Taxonomy (NCBI): domain Eukaryota; kingdom Metazoa; phylum Chordata; class Amphibia; order Anura; family Dendrobatidae; genus Dendrobates; species Dendrobates tinctorius. Next base: position 6,359,305 of record NW_027361694.1, read on the forward strand.
TTGCAACCAGGGCATACCTAACTAACACCAACCCAGCAGGCAAATTCTCCAAGACAAACCAACTTAACTTTTCAACATGACTACCTCTACTTTGAAGAAGACACCTGAGACGTAATGGATCCCATCTTTAATGGCTAACACTTTTTTAGGAGTCAGGAGTCTAACTGTCCCTATCTTGCATTGGGAAATCAAATGAGGGCTGACCAAGTTGATGGATGAACCACAGTCCACAAAAGCTGTAGAAAAATAAGGACAACCATCCACAAACAGTTCCACTGGTAACAAAAGCTTAGCAAATGAGGAAAAATGTACCTGAGGGTCTGGATGGCCTCCTCAACCACCACCCAGACCTAGATGTTTCACATCATCTTGGATGATGAAGGACAAGACAAGTGTCCTGATTCTCCACAATAGAAACACAGCTGCTTATTACGACGACGTTTCCTCTCTTTTTCTTTCAAGGTGATGGCACCCACCTTCATAGCCTCAGAGGTAGTCCCGGCTTCATCTCCACAGGGGAACAATGGTGTTTCTAGTTGCATTACACCATTTGCCAGTAGCCTGCGATCCATATGCACCGCCTGGATCATGGCTTCCTACAGAGAGTCAGGTGGAGGATGCAGTGCTAGGACATCCTTCAGGTGTTCTGACAGACCTCTATGGAACAATCTCCAGAAAGCGGCATCATCCCATGTAACCTCCACAGCCCAAAGTCTGAATTCCGAGAAAAAACACTAGGCTGAGTGCTTTCCCTGACAAACACTCATCAGCAAATTCTCCGTCAGGCGCACTTGATCAGGCACATCGTAAATGTGCCCTAAGTCCTCAAAAAATGAATCCACTGACATTCTCTCAGGGGCACTAGAGGGGAGAGAAAAGGCCGAGGCTTGCGAAACCCCCCTAAGTAGAGACATAACAACGCCCACTCTCTGACTTTCATCCCCAGACGAGCGGGGTCTTAAAGAGAAAAAAGTTTGCAGCCTCCTTTAAAGACTCTAACATCTTTTTTGTTACCGGAAAACATATACAGTAGCTTAACTGGGGGTTTGGGGGAAACAAAGCGACTTCTTCAGCTCCCACCCCCTGCATTCCAGAGGACAGAGCCCCCTTAAGTGTCTTAGTCACCTGCTGATGGGACTGGGCCATGTTTTGCTGCTCTAAGTTCAGCTTCTGCATTACCTGAGACAGGTGCTTTACCTGCTCAGTCAAGGTGAGCATTGAATCCATCCTGCACCCAAAACACCGAAGGCAACTATTATAGGTCAGTTATAATATAAGGACTCCATGACCAACCAGTAAAGGTGTGAGCACGGGTCCTGCGCAAAGCAGAGCGGGATGGGTAGACAGTATCTCGGGCACTGCAACCAACTCACCCTGGTCCGTTCACGTGTTCTGTGTATAGCAGGGAATGATGGAATAGCGGTGCCTGGGGAAGCAGAGCAGCCCGACCACAAAATAATGGGATCTGTAGCACGTGACCTAAGGAGGCGGGGCCAACCATGGAGACCCTCCGAGGGAGTAAGGAGAGCCGGAAGACAGATCAGGAAGGGGACCAAAACGAGGGAGCCGACATGCACTAGTACAGAAGAGTAAACAGGTAATAGCACGGGTTAGAGAATTTAGTGGGCGAATACCAATATCGAGGGGATAGACAGAATGATAACCAGAGAACGAGCAGGAGTCAATATACCAAGAGAGCCACAGACAGTACCAAAACACAGGACAATAGCAACGTGATGGACAGACCGGGTCAAAAACAGGATATACACTCACAAACGCAGGCACAAGGCACAGGCACACAAACGCAAAGGGGTCACTTAACTCAGCCAAGGGAAAAAGTATAACTGACAAGGATGCAAGCCTCCCACAGCTATAAAATGCCCTCCCCTGTTCAAAGAGAGGCCGCATGCATTAACCCCCGAGGATCCTGCTCAAATCCTACCGTAGGATCATGACAGTACTGTGTACAGTTTTGGGCACTTGTGCTCAGGAAGGATATAATGGAACTAGTACAAGTACAAATGAGGGCAACAAAATTAATAAAGGAGAAGGGGGAACTACAATATCCAGAGAGATTAGCAAAATTAGGTTTTATTAGTCTAGAATAAAGACGACTGAGGGGTGATCTAATAACCATGTATAAGTATATAAGTGGACAATAAAAAATCTCTCCAAGGATCTGTTTATACCAAGGAATGTGACGGTCACAAGGAGGAATTCTCCGCATCTGGAGGAGAGAAGGTTTGGTGAACTCAGTCGAGGGTTTCAGGAGAGGCCTGGATGTCTTCCTGGAGCGTAACTATATTGTATCTTACAGTTAATAGGTTCTTTAGATGGACTTAGATCTGGAGATTTATTCTGATAGAATATAGGCTGAACTGGATGGACAAATGTCTTTTTTCAGCCTTGCTACCTATGTTGCTATGTTACTATGTAAAACCATTAATAACTCGTGATGAACGAGTATACTCGGCAATGCTCAGTACTCACCCGAGCATCGCTGTACTCGCCAGCATTTCCGGGATTGTTCAGCGAGAGCTTGGGTCCTCGCCCTGCATGTTTGGCACTCTTTAGAGCACCAATCAACATGCAGGGATGGTCTGCCACACACTGTAATGCCACAGCCATATTTTTTGTGGCATCACGGTGATTGGCTGGCCACACAGCATCATCAGGTCTATCAGACCTGACACTGCCCTGCTCTTCCCAGTCAGCTACAGAATCACCAGTGTGCGGAGAGTTGCTGCAGCGATAGGGACAGAATAGGTGGGGAATTAGTTACTGTGGGTATACCATAATTGAATAAACAAATTCAGCTAAATCAACAGTCGGTCTATGGACTAATTACGGGGTATATTGATTGCAGTGCTAGGTAGGCAGGCAGCATATGAGGATATATACATATCAGTGCAAAGCATGCAGCCATGGTATATGGGTATATAGATATCACTGCTAGTCAGGCAGGCATTGTATGTGGCATACTTCATTGCATACATCAAGAGTGTTCATTCCATTACTGTCTGCTGCTGCTGCTGCCTATTACATATATTGACCGTATATACAATAGACCCAGGTATCAGTGGCCAGAAATATTTTTTTTGCATCTTAAACCTGATTATTTTATTCAAAAGCAATCCAGACCACACCTTTTTTTCTCCATTTGCTTGTTGACACTGCAGAATACAGCCAGATCCTTTTCATAGTGCAGCGTGAAAATCCAGCTATTTTAAACGGGTTGGCCCGTTCCAGTGATCACATCTGAGTGCACAGAAAATTCTGCCATTTTTTCAGTACTGTAAAAAATTTTTGTGTCTTATACAATTTCTTGACACAATTTTGCTGCCAAAAAATATTTTGCTGCCAAAAAAATATTTAGCTACAGGGCAGATATTTTCCACGGGGTTTTGTCCGCCACAGGAATCGCATATCATTGCGGTCAAAATTGTGCCATTTCAGGCCTCCATAGAATTGTTTTTTTGTGTCTTAGCCTACTTATTGACACAATTTTACAGGCCAAAAAAAAATACAGGCCGCATATTTTACAGTGTGATATCTCCTTCACAAGCCTCATCTATCTGTGGGCTAAAAATTGTGGCATGCCAGGCGTACATTGAACTGTTTTTGCTGTGTGCTACCCTAGTTAGTGACACTACTTTGCTATAAAAAAAATAAAAATACAGGCCACATATTTTACAGTGTGGTTTCTCCGTCACACGCCTCATCTATCTGTGGGCTAATATTGGTGGCATTTCAGGCCTCCAACTGTTTTTGCTGTGTGTTACCCTAGTTCTTAACGCTATTTTCCTGTAAAAAAAAATAAAAATACTGGTGACATATTTTACAGTCTGGTATCTTCGTAACTTGCCTCATCTATCTGTGGGCTACAAATTGTGGCATTTGAGGCCTCCATTCAACTGTTTTATCTGTGTCTTGCCTTGTTATTGACACCAGTTTTCTGAAAAAAGAAATTGTTACCTACAAGCTGTATATTTTAACCTTTAGTTTTCCCCACACATGGATCACATATAAGTTTGCTCCAAATACAGCCATTTGTAGTGAATATGGAAAATATTGTAGTCTGTTTAAAATGGGCAAGGCACATGGCAAGGGATGGTGAAGTGGACGTGATGGTGATGGTGCATGCAGAGGCCAAGGTCATGGCCGTGGGTAAGCTGGAACTGGGCCACAAACACCCACATCTTCTCGCTCGACTTTCCTTTCCCAATTACTAGGGGACTGCAGCAGCACACCACTATTGAACCCAGAGCAGTGTCAAATGGTTGTTCGTTGGATAGCAGATAATGCTTCCAGTCACAGTCACTTTGCTACCACCACCACCATCCTGTCATCCACTTTGTCAAGTCTAAGTTGCCATGAGTCTGGACCGCATATTCCTCACCCTGATTCTCCTTCCTCCCACCATGCCGAGTGCCTGGAGACAACTGATCCTACACTTGGACACTCCGAAGAGCTGTTCACTTTTTCATTTAAAAATTTGGGCCTCTCGCCCAGTCAACTTGAGTGGGGCAAGATGAAATCACATGTAGCGATACCCAAATATTTGAGCAGCCTCGGTCACACGAAAGCAACGGTGGGAACGTGTCACAACAGGTGGACGATGATGAGACACAATTGCCAGAAAGTCAGGAGGAGGACCAGGGTGTGGAAGTGGAAGACGTAGAGGTGGATGATATAGTAACTGACCAACCTGGCAGGAGGACATGCAGAGCGAGGACAGCATCACACAGGGGGAGGGAGGAGTAGCACCCCATCAAGAAGGAAGTGGATCGCACACAATATAGGCTTAGCATATTTGTTGATACTAGCAAGCTTAAAGGTACTTATAGTTTGTTGACATTCAAGAAGCTGCAATGCATTTTACCATTTCAGGATCATCAGGAGGCCTGATGTGAGGATGCTGGATGGTACGCATCCATGCTCCTTCTATATATATATAAACCATCCATATCAACAAACTATAAGTACCTTTAAGCTTGATGTTATCAACAAATACGCTAAGCATATATTATGTGTGCCATTAGAGGTGTTTATCTGCCTTATGGACATTCTTTGGATGCTAACTGCCTTCATGGCCACCTTATGTTAATGATATAGAGAGATCTGAGACCCCAAGGGTGAGCAGTCGTGGAGCGGGGGCACCATTCCGCTGACCAGTAGGGTGCCAACCTCTGCTGTCAGGAAGGCTATACAGCAATAGGGAACAGTATAGCCAGGTACTGTGTGTTTGCACTTGTCATTTTTGTCAGCGTGTTACCAATTCACTCTTTTTGCACATGTTTTCTATTGTTGCCTACCTCAATATCAGTCCTTGATTGGAAATCCCTATACCCTCCTCTCTATGTTTGGACAAATGGTTGCATGTGTGGCCCACCAACATAGGGACATCTAGGAGTGTTAGCGTCAGCCGCCGAGGAGCGGGGGCACCAATCTCGTTGTGTTTTTAGGGTGCCAACCTCCGTTGGTAGGTAGGCTGACATAAATAGGTTTTGATCACATGAGGTGATGGTAGACATCATGCTTGCGTCTATGTTGCATGGTAATGTCTGGGGTTTTTAATATAATAAAAGCTAATTTTCATCTATATTATCATTGTTATATAAGGCCTTTGGTTGCTTTCTTGAATTAGGACCTTATTTTTGTGATTTTTGACATATTCTCTCTTACTTTCAGAGTCCCTCTTTCATAAATGAAACAGGATGTGTCTGATGATGTGCCACACACCACATGGCCGGATACGGCTGTAAAATGTTCAAATTAATTTCCCAGTGAATGCATTTCTCTTAGTTGAAAGCAATGCTAAAGTTGAAAAACGCATCAAAAATGCCACGTGTGAACATAGCCCAAGTGGTGGAGGAACATTTTTGTTTTGGGTTACTTATTTTGCCTTACATGCAAATCATTACCCTGGAAAGGAGGTTCCTTAACATGTTTCACAGGAAAATCCATTTTGGCTTTGCTTTTGTATGTTTTATTGTGCGCCTGTAAAAGTGGTGTAAGACTCTGACAATATTGTTCACAGCTGTGACCTCAGAGTCAGAAATGCTTCCAGGGATACTCCCCATGATGTTCCCATGTCATTTGAGCACTGTTCACATTGATTTCAGACGTTTTTAGACACTAAAAAGACCCCTGGGGCACAGCAAAAATGCTCAGGTTTACCATAGACTTTCATTGGACTCGTTGCTCGGGTCGAGCGCCAAGCATTCCAATTTGCTCTACCCAAGCAACGAGCACCTGAGCATTTTAGTGTTCACTCATCACTATTAATACCCCCATTACCCATTTCCATGACTGCACAACTTTTCTTTCCTGGTGGTAAATTTTTTGTTAAGGACTATATATTTTAAGATTTCAGATTGGCTGAAAAACAATTATTTCAGAAAATTTGAAGCAACAGTGGTATTTTTTCACTTACTAATGTTCATGTGAAAATAATGTTGAGACCTTCTTTTTCAAAGAAATTATCTAAACAAAGAGTACTTGATGTTTGTATCAACTTTCATTTATTTCTATAGTTGCTTGGATATTTTGAATGAATTGACTTCACAGAGTTCTCCCAAAAAATTAAAACAACAGTGTATAAATTTGTGCAAATTTCAATACTGGAAAGCTTAAAATTACTTCTGAAGTACACATAAGGGAGGGGAGAGGGAGAAAACCAGAAGAACTTATACTTTACAGGCGAAAGAGAGGGCCAAGTTAACCATAAGAGATTATATTCTGCAGGAAAGAGAGGCCCTCACTGAACATAAGAGCTTACATTCTGCAGAAGAGAGAGACTTCCCAGCAGGGCCGGACTGGCCATCTGGCAATTCTGGCAAATGTCAGAAGGGCCTGTCTGGTCATGTGCTGCCTTGTCTGCTATGTTGTTGGCAGAATCGGTGTTCTAAAGACACCCATAATGTTTAAGAGTTGTGATGGAGCACAAAGTTGCTGACTTCGTATCTTACCCCAGCAGGTATTAGACATATTGGTCTTGTAGTAAATCTTCCTTTCCTCCATCCAGGGTAATATTAGTAGTAATATTTCCCATCTGGTGCTTGGGTCGGGGACAGCATGGGCCTCTGTGACTTTAAATGCCAGGGCTGAATTTCAGTCCCAGTCCGTACCTGCTTCCCAGTGACTCTGGACGTCGAAAATGACTCTGCAGTACAAACTGTACTCCACTGGAAATTGCTGATTTCTAATGTCCCAGATTCTGACCATTACTGTACAAGGTGTGATAATCCATAAAATGTCACAGCTGTAGGGCAATATGGGGAATCTCACACAGCAATGCAAAATGACTTTTACCTTCTCTCTGATGCTTCAGCAATATAGAAAATGGTGTGTGTTGAGAAAGTAGTTCTTTTGCATACCACAAATCAATATCAAAATATTAAAATTTGCATGAAACTGTGAATTTTAGATATCTCAAATAGTAGCATATCTATCCATATAATATTACAGGGTATATACACTAATTTCCTTGATATTGCGTTGATCCAGGGAGCTAGTCTGATTGCCGTATGTGGAGTCGAGAAGGAATTTTTTTCCCCAATGTGAAGCTTACTGTTTGCCACACAAGTTTTTTTTGCCTTCCTCTGCATCAACATGTTAGGGCAGGCTAGGATATGGGTTGAACTAGATGGACTTAAAGTCTTCCTGCAACCTTAACAACTCTGTCACATGCCATGTTATCATAAAAACATACAGAATATAAAGGAAGAAACCTCTTACATGGCTTGCCTTTGGCGTTGGATATCTGGACTAAGCTTATAACTTCAAATAACATTTTACAGCTGCTTTGAATTGGCTGCACATTAGTAATAAAAGAAAAAGAATGGTGATTGATAATTTATGACTTTGATATAAACCACTGACTAGCGGTGAAATGTTGTGCTGAATATTGATTAAACAATACTTTTTCATACCTCAGTGACATTAGATAGAATCTTGTCACATTACCTTAAAGCATGCTTAGAAAAACTGTCACACATAGAGAAAACGAATGCATATAAATCATTCAAGTGGCTACTTTATGGATTCTTACACACAGGGGTGAGACTATCTGTCTCATGGGAGGCACATAATTGCACGTATCACTACTTGCCTTGCAGTTGGAAAGCATTAATACGAAGATGCAATATCACAATGTGCTAGAATGGTCTACTATTTATCTTCCTTATATTTGGATGGAGAAAGCTATAAAACATATTCATTAGACATGGAAAGTTTCAGGAGAACACAATGCATTTTTATTCCTTATTTTGAACCAAAGATGTGCTTCTTATAACATTTAATCTTTCCGCCTTGAAGCAGAGAACAAAGTGCTAAAGAACTAAAACGAAAGTGTTTTGTAAAGCTTACATTTTGTGTACTATTTTCTTTTACCTGTTTTTTTGTGTATACATAGGGTTAACAATTAATCATCAATATCTACTTTCTATTCTATATATTTTCATAGCTCCTGCTCATTGGTTGTCATGATTAAGAGCTAGGGTAGCTTGAAACGCATTGACCGCTGTGCTAACATGTTTTTTAAACTTTACTTTTCCATGTTTTGATCTAAAAATACATATGATCTTTTAATGAATGCTGGCTTTTCTATTTTTTTCATGGTTCACATGTTCAGGAACCCAGCCTGGAGCCTCCCTTCACTGCACCCTCATTCCAGGCATTTCTCAACCTTTGTGAGCCAATGATTGCTTTATTATGTTACTCTGTGAACTCTGCATCCAAACAGCAGTCTGTAATCTGTTAACGAGAGCCTCTCTTAGAGTCGTTTGCCCTCTTCCATGTCCTAAGCTGATGCTTCATCAAAGAGCCTCCCACATCTGGCCAACACTGGACTCACTTCTTCCTTTATTTCTCCTACAAATAGATTTTGCCCACTTGCCTGCTGGTCTGAATCGCAGTTGCTTCTAAAGTTTAATAATGGTGCTTGCTGTCTTGTGACTCTCAGCTCACTTCTAATTAGCCATGTTCCTCTCCAGATATCTGCACACTCTCCTCTAACAGGACCACAGTCACCTTTCTCTGCAAGTTAGTTCCTCCCCTGTGGGCAAAGCCCATTATTTACTCAGTGTGCCCCTGCAGTTTGTTACTGGTCAGACTTAACCTTTCACCTACATTCGAACACATAACTTGCATTACTTTCCTACATTAACATTATATTTCACACAATATGTACCACAGTACATTGATTCCTTCAGGGGGAAGCATAGCAGCTGGTCCACTCCTCACATATCATGCAAATAAAATCATCATAAATTACAAAGGGTTTAAAGGGTGATTTTTTTCTTGAAAGCCCCTTTTCATAAAGTTTAGGACTAAGATTACCAAAGCAGAAAACTCTTGCTATAATGTATTGCTCAAGCCATTTACCAAATTAGATACACTAAACGAATAGCCTTTCACTTCATTTTCCAATTGTAAAACTACAGTTCCCATGTAAGGCAGGTCATTACTTAATTTTAAAATCATTTTCTTAACATTTATATAATTGTAACATGCTTAATCCTAAGGGTGGTTTTACACTTACCGCATTTTTTTGCGGTTCGCTATTGCAGCCCATTTTTGTGGGCCGTATCGCCACATTTTTTGTGGTGTACCGCGATAGCAGGCCACAAAAAATGTTTGCAGATCGCCGTTTTTTTTCCACTTCTATGGTAATAGTATTTGAGAAAAAACGGCGTGCTGCAAAACCAAAAGTGACGGCGCGCTGTAAAAACAAACTTCTGGTTTGTTTTGAGGCCCCATTGATTTAAATGGGCGCCGTGTCCATACACCGTGAAAAATATTGAGCAAGCTCAATATTTTTTCACGGCCATATATATATGGCCCTCACGGCCGTACAGCACACGGCGCACCATTGAATTTTTGAGGGCTGATTTTGCTACCCCATAGAAAGCTATCAGTGTGCTTTTACTCATTCTTAGAATCCTGCTATTTCTAGACTTTCTAGACTTTCATCCATATGAGATTTGAATGGCTTCAATTGAGAAAATTAAAAGAAGTAGTCAGCATATGTTCAAAAGTATGCAAATCACATACAAGCAGTTAGGTAAAGAGAGATGGGTGTGTGAAGGGATTCAGAATCTTAAGAGAGGGTGCATTACCCACTTAAAGGGCATGTTTCCATGTTCAATATTTGGTGAGGATTGGACACTGCATACAGCCGCAGCGTCCAATCGGAAGCGGACAGATATTACAGCATAGTGGAGGGGATTTTATGAAATTCCATCTCCACTATGCGTTCAAAGATGCAGGTGGCAGACCTGCGTATATGCACATGCAGCACGTCTTTCTAGACCACAGCATGTCTATTTATCTTGTGGAAATTTATCTCCACAAGATAAATATCACAATCTATGTATAGGATGCAGTAATTACGCATGATTCAATGAACACATGCGGAAACACTGTACATACAAAAGCCAGCAGCGCTTTGAACAGAGCTGCGTCCAAAGTGCTGCAGTTAAGGACCGTGGAAACCAATCCTTAATGTTCAACATTTTATAACCTTACACAAGTTTTACACATGTCCCATAAACTCATTATATTGGCTAGTAGCTGAATACATTTTCTGTCCATTTACTTATGGTGAAATAAAAAAAAAGTTTTATTCTGCTTTGTAGCCACTATTACATCCATTGTCCAGTTTAATGTGAAAAAAAATCCTGCACTGACCCCTATGACAGGAAGCAAGCAGCTGCAGAAGGAAAATAACGTCATCACATTTTTCCTGCACTCATCTTTTTACTACTTTCTTTTCAACACTTTGTCCTTTATTTATCTATTTATATTCTATCATTATATGTATAGTACTTTTGACTGTATCACTTTTCTCTCAGCTCTTCCATTCTATTCACTGGCCCATCCTGGGTTCTTATCTCACTTCTCCTACATTGCAATCATTTCTCCTCATCAATTTGTCCTCTATTTACATTTTATCATCAATAAGTATGGTACTGTAGGTGTTCTTTTTGTAATTGTCATCTATTTTGGTCCTTTAAAAACCCATCTGTTGTCATGGTTTGCACATTTATTTTTTCAATTAATAAAGATGCAGCATTAAATTGCATTGTGAATAAAACACCTTAATCTCATCATAATTTCTGAAGAATTGATTTACCCCAGCAGGGCAGCAAATCTACTTGTTCATCCAACTGGATCCAATAGCTCCTGGAGAATTTATCCACCAGCCAAGGGGCAGCAGCAGCTGTTTTTCCTCAGGCCTACACAGGAATTGTGCTTGTGCTTCGTCAAGTGAGTGTAACCAGCATTCTCCTATTCTTCCTTTATAGGGTATCACCGTATTGTGCGCTCTTTTTCCTACTTTTAGAATTATTCATTTTCTCACTGTCAACACACATACGGTAAGTCTTCCAGAAGTTATTTAAATTCTATTTACTTGCAGAATACCACTAAGTCTGCAGGTAAATATTGTTTTTTCTGTTAATAGAAGGGTTTTTTTTATTTTACTTTTATCACTGGTAGAAAAGAAGAAGCAAATTTAATACACATGACCCGGCTAAATTTCACAATTATGACCAGTATCATTTTGTGTGGTAATAACTCTGGAATGCTTCATCATATCCCAGTGATTCTGAAATTATTTTTAGTGACATGTTATACTTCATGTTAGTGGTAAATTTTGGTCACTTGGATTTGCATTTTTTTAAAATTGTGTTCCCTGAAAATTTGACAAAAATTAGAAAATTTTGAAAATTCAAATTCTTAATTTTTAGGCCCTTAAAACAAATACTGTAGTTGTACTACACAAAATAGATAATTAACATTTATCACATGTCTACTTTACACCGGCATTATTTTTGAACATTTTTTTGCTAGAAAGGTTAAAAGTTAATCATCTTTTTTTTCTTTCAGCAACATTTTCAAAACCAGTTCTTTTAGGGACCACAGCATACTTGAAGTGACTTTGATGAGTTTACGTGACAAAAAAATTCCCAAAAGTGAAACAATCATAAAAATCGCACCCCTCAAAGTACGCAAATCAACATTTAAGAAGTGACCCCATTCTGGAAACTGCATACCTCAAAAAACATATTTAGAGGTATGGTAAGCACCTTGAACCCACAGGTGCTTCAGAGAAATTTATAGCGATGAGCTGAGAAAATGAAAGATGAAAATGAAAAATTTCCATCAAAAATATTCCTTTGGCAACCAATTTTTCATTTTCACAAAGATAACAGGAGAAAATAGACCATTCAATTTGCTGTGCAATTTCTCCTGAGTACACTGATTAACCAATGGGGTAGAAAACACAATAGTGGGGGCCGTTTGATGGCTCTCTACAATTAGTGAGGGCTGCTTGATGGCTCTGAAAAAAAGTTAACTTTCAGAGCCCCTCCTTCATAAATTAAACAGGATATCTCTGATCATGTTTCAAACCACAAGGCCAGATAAGGTCGTAAAATGTTAACATTATATTTCCTGTAAAAGTTTTTTCCCCCATTAAAAGCAATACAAACATGCAAAAATGAAACAAAACACTACATGTGAACATAGCCAAAGGTGTGGAGGGACATTTTTTGTCTCTTATTTATTTTGCCTTATATGAAGTTGAAACCAGAAATTTACATACACTATATAAAAAGATACATATGCGTGTTTTTCTCAATATCTGACATGAAATCCGAATAAACCTTTCCTGTTTTAGGTAATTTAGGATTGCCATAATAATCTTTATATAGCGCTAACATATTCCGCAGCACTTCACAGTTTTCACACACACTTTCATCCCTATCCCAGATGGGGCTCACAATCTAAATTTCCTATCAGTATGTTTTTGGAATGTGGGAGGAAACCCACACAAACACGGGGAGAACATGCAAACTCATTGCAGATGTTCTTGGTTGGATTTGAACCCAGATCTCCAACGCTGCAAGGCTGCACTACTAAGCACAGAGCTACCGTGCTGCTCTGTTGTTAATATTTTCCAAATGCCAGAATAATGAGAGAGAAGGAATGTTTTAAGGCAATTTTATTACTTAATGCAAGGTTAAAAGTTTACATACACTAAATTACTATGCCTTTAAACAATTCTGGACTGCCCATATGATGATGTCATGTGTTTGGAAGCTACTGATTTTTTTTGCAACATCTGAGTTAATTAGAAACACAGATGTAGATGTATTTTAATGCACACCTGAAATACACTGCTTCTTTGTGTAGCATCATGAGAAAGTCTAAAGAATTTAGCCAAGACATCAGGAAGAAAATTGTGTACTAGCACAAGTCTGGCTCATCTGTGGAACAATTCCAAGATACCTGATGGTACTTCATTCATCTGTACAAACAATTATATGCACGTACAAACAAAATGGGAATGTCCAGCCGTCATGACGCTCAGGAAGGAGACGGGTTCTGTGTCCCAGAGATGAACGTTCTTTGGTCCAGGATGTGCATATTAATCCAAGGACAAAAGCAAAAGACCTTGTGAAGATGATGGCGGAAGCTGGAAAGATTGTGTCAATATCCAAAGTGAAATGAGTATTGTATCATGGGCTAAAAGGCCACTCTGCTAGGACAAAGCCATTACAAAACCATAAAAAAGCCAGATTAATGTTTGCAAATGCAGACATAAACAAATACCTTAATTTTTGGAGACATGTCCTGTGGTATGATGAAGCTAAAATTGAACTTTTGGGGCATAATGACCATTGTTACGTTTGTAGGAAACATGGAGAAACTTGGAAGCCTAATAATACCATCCCAACTGTGAAACTGTGAAACATGGGGGTGGCAGCATCATGTTGTGGGGTTGTTTTGCTGCAGGACTGACAGGTGAACTTCACAAAATAGATGGCATAATGAAAAAAGATTATGTGGCAATAAGGAATCAAAATCTCAAGACATCAGCCGGGAAGAAATTTTATGGGCAAAGTTGGAAAGGCAGGTGCGAGCAAGGCGACCTAAAAACCTGGATCAGTTGCATCAGTTTTGTCAGGAGGAATGGAACCAAATTCTAACCAACTATTGTGAGAAGCTTGTGGAATGATATCACAAACATTTGATCCAAGTCATTCAGTTTAAGGGCAGTGGTACCAAATACTAATGAAATGTATGTAAGCTTTTGACTTTGCAATAACTAATAAAAATGCCTTAAAACATTGTCATATTTCTGGCACTTGGCAAATATTTATAACTATAGTATTTCTAGTTAACCTAAAAGGGATAGGTTTATTCAGATTTCATGTCACATATTGAGAAAAACATGCATATGTGTCATTTCATACAGTGTATGTAAACATCTGGTTTCATCTGTGTAAGTCATTATCCTGGAAAGAATATTTCTTAACATTTTTTTCCAGCAAAATCCATTTTATCTATGGTTTTGTATGTTGTACTATCAGTCAATAAAAGTGGCACAGTATGCTGACAACGTTGTTCCCAGCAGTGACCAGGGATTCAGACATTGCTTCAAGTGGTGTTCCTCATGCCATTTCTCATACACCTCCATACCTCCAGGAAGGGGGAGCACCGGAAAAAATGCTTGCATTTCCCATTCACTTTCTTTATACTCGTTACTCCGCCTGAGCACCCGAGTATTACGATTTGGATGACTCGAGTAGCGAACACCCAAACATTTTAGTGCTCGCTCATCTCTAGATTGCTGTGGTACGTGTGTATATATCTCCTGGTCCCTATTATCATTTAGTTTATTCTTCCCTATCCCTATCCGACTCCCTATTGTTTGTGAGAGATTTTGCATGATAGAGGCTTTCTGTTATCCTTTTTTGTCTTTGTGTCTTGTTTACTTTACATTTAGGTCCCATGCCTTATGGGGTGAGGAGGGGACAGATTAGGGTTTAACATGAGAAGAGTAAAGTCAGAGATCCAGGCCTTTTTACCTTCAAGAGCAACCCTGGGACAATGCTAGTTAGGATTCCAGTTCCAGGGACAGTTTGAGACTCCTCACCCTAAAGGTACTGTCACACTTAGGCCTGTTTCACACTTCCGTTTTTGACCATCAGTCAAAATCTGCCGTTTTTGCAAAAAAACGGATCCGCCATTTTTTTGGGCGGATCCATTTTTTTCCCCATTGACTTGCATTACTGGCGGATCTTGACAGATGGCCATCCGTTGGATCCGTTTTTTTGCGGATCCATCAATTTTTTTGCGTCCGCCGAGATGCCTGGAAGGACCATGTAACGTTTTTTGTACTGCAGGATGCGCATTTTTATAGAGCGCATGCCCGGAGGAATGAAGTCAGGAGCAAATTTAACCCTGAAATCATTTCTGGCAAACAGAGAAAAAATAAAAAATTCTCTCTCTCTCCCTTCCCGGGCAGCGGTTCCTTTAAAATTCTTCATTCGGCGGATCCGTCAAAAAAACGGATCCGGTGGCATCCGTTCACATCAGTTAGGAACAGATCCGCTTTGCTCCTTTTTGGCGGATTTTAACTGACACAAAAAACTGAAGTGTGAAACAGGCCTTAGCGATGCACCAGCGATCCCGACCAGCGATATGACGCAGTCAGGATCGCTGGTGCATCGCTAAGTGGTCGCTTGTGAGCTGCCACACAGGCAGATCTCACCAGCGACATCGCAGGGGTCGGGGGTCGCTACTTACCTGTCAGATGAGGCGATCCTGATGTCCTCCCACCCGCGTCCACGCGTCACTCGTCTCCACAGCAGGAAACGCAGCAGGAAGCAGACGACGAGAAGCGGCCCAGGACGTTCTCGCACGATCAGCGATAACCAGCAGGGGAGCCATCGGAGGTAAGTATCAGACATAGCGATATTGCTAGCAATACCGCTATAACATCACAAAAACCAGTGATGTTATAGCGATATTGCTAGCGATATCGCTTAGTGTGACAGGCCCTTTACCGAAGACAGTCATAGCGTGACAGGTGAGTTGCGCTGGATGATAGATTTCCTTCTCTAAGGTTCTTCAGGCTAAAATTTACTGTCATTTAATAAAGGTTACTTCCATCTATTTATCCTTGTACTCTTTTGCCTTAATACAGTTGTGCTCAAAAGATTACATACCCTGGCAGAATTTTTGCTTTCTTGGCCTTTTTTCAGAGAATATGAATGATAACACCAAACCTTTTTCTCCGCTTATGGTCAGTGGTTGGGTGAAGGCATTTATTGTCAAACTACTGTGTTTTCTTTTTTCAAATCATAATGATGACTCAAAACATCCAAATGACCATGATCAAAAGTTCACATACCCCATTTCTTAATACTGTGTATTGCCCCCTCTAACATCAATGATAGCTTGAAGTTTTTTGTGGTAGTTGTGGATGAGGTTCTTTATTTTCTCAGCTGGTAAAGCTGCCCACTCTTCTTGGCAAAAAGCTTCCAGTTCCTGTAAATTCCTGGGCTGTCTAGCATGAACTGCGAGCTTGATATCTCCCCAGAGTGGCTCAATGATATTGAGGTCAGGAGACTGAATTGGCTTCTCCAGAACCTTCACTTTGTTCTGCTGTTGCCAATAACTGGTTGACTTGGCCTTGCGTTTTGGATCATTGTCATGTTGGAATGTCCAAGTACATCCCATGCGCAGCTTTTGGGCTGATGATTGCAAATTTGCCTCCAGAATTTGCTGATTACGTGCTGCATTCTTTCAACTTTGACCCAGTTTCCTGTGCCTTTGTAGCTCACACATCTGCAAAACATCAGCGATCCACCTCCGTGTTTTACAGTAGGAATGCTGTTCCTTTCATCATAGGCCTTGTTGACCTCTCTCCAAATGTAACATTTATGGTTGTGGCCAAAAAAGTTCAATTTTGGTCTCATTACTTCAAATTATCTTGTTCCAGAAGTTTTGAGGCTTGTCTCTGTGCTGTTTTGCATATTGTAGGCGAGATGCATTGTGGCATTTGCACGGTAATAGGTTTCTTGTAGCGACTCGAACACGTAGCCTGTTTTTCTTCAAGTGCCTCCTTATTGCGTATCTTGAAATAGCCACACCGCTAATTTTCAGGGAGTCCAGTATTTCAACTGATGTCATTTATGGGTATTTCTTTGCATCCTGTACAATTTTCCTGGCAGTGGTGGACAAAATTTTTGTTGGTCTGCCTGATCGTGGTTATATTTTTACAAAGCCTCTGATTTTCCATTTGTTAATCAAAGTTTGAATGCTGCTGACTGGCATTATCAATTTATTGGATATCTTTTTGTATCCCTTTCTTGTTTTATACAGTTCAACTAACTTTTCCCATAGATCCATTGACAATTGTTTGGCTTTCCCCTTGACTCACAATCCAGAAACATCAGTAGCAGGATGAAAGATGCAAGAGTCTGTCTGGATCCCAGAAACTCACTCAGCTTTTATGCACACACACTGATTACAAGCAAACAGGTCACAGTTGAGGATCTTCCCTTTAGAAGCCATTCAAACCCATTTGTGTCAACTTCTGTGCATGTTATCAGGCCAAAATCACCAGGGTATGTAAACCTTTGATCAGGGTCATCTGGATGTTTTGGATTGTCATTATGATTTCAAAATAAAACACAGTAGTTTGACAACACATGGCTTCACCAAAACACTAACCATGAGTGGAGATAAAGATTTGGTGTTATAATTAGTGTTGAGCGATACCTTCCGATATCGGGAAATATCGGATCGGACCGATACCCCAAAAATATCGGGTATCGCCGATTCCGATACCAGAAACCCATGCAATTCAATGGGGCACAAATATCGGAATGAAAATAAACCCTTTCTTTACTTGCACATCCAGTTCGGGAGGGGGGGGAAGAGTGTGGGCGGAGACTGTGCGTGTGTGTGTGTGTGCGGGCGGGGTCTGTAAGGGTCTCTTGGGGGTCTGTGCGGGGCTGCCGGGGGTCTGTGCGCAGTCATCGTCCGATGGGACTACAAGTCCCATCGGGCTATGGCTGCTGCAATGACAGTGATTGACACATTAGCCAATGATGGGACAGTAATAGTCCCATCATCTGGCTAATGTGTTGAATGTAAAAAAAACAAAAAAACATACATACTGTCATGATCTGAAGTGATCTGACAGTTTTAAAAGCACAGAGTGAACATTTTTTTCCTTTTGGCAAGTTGCCAAGGTGACTTGACTGTCCCCGGTGGTGGTTAGTGGTATCACACCTTAGGTTTCAGTTTAATGTGCACGTAATTAGGAATCAGGTGTGGGGCTCTATAAATGAGTCTCAGGGTGGGTAATCACTGCTGGTGATATTCATTCATTCCCTATATTCTGAGTTGGTGCGAGCCTGGTGGAAGGATGGAGCTGAGGAGGAGTCCTGCGCAGCTTAGCCAGGGGGGACGTGTGTCAGCTATGGTGTCTGGACGAAGGGCTGGCATGGCGTGGTGGGGTCGCAGTGATGGTGTCAGCAGGAAGTGTCTGCATGGACTGGTGGAGTGGCGACTATGGAGAGTGGCACTCACCATGTGGGACTTGGCTGCTGAGCTGGACTCAAGCATGCTTGACTTCGTGTCAGAAGCTGAACTCATCCTTGGGACTCTGTTACTAAGCAGCAGCAACTGGTGGTGGACTCTGCTCCAAGGCTGCACTATGGTGAAGGATCCTGTTATGGTGATGGATCCAGGTGGAGGAGAAGACGCACGCAGGTGGAGGGCTCTGTTGCAGGAGCATAAGCACAGAGCATAAAGCTAAGTGGTGTCCCCCTGTATTGTCTCTTTCCTCATGTGTGTTGTTAGTGCAGTGGTGGGATTAGTTTCCGCACCGACCAATTCCCTAGTGAGGGTTTAGGGTCAGGGCGAGCAAGGGCTTTGAGGTACGCGTGCGGCGCCCGGTGCGGAACCAGCATAGGGAACGTTAGGAGTGCAGGGACACTGGCTCAGGGGAGCTCAGGAGGTCTCCACTTCCCTTTTCCCTATCGCAGGGCCCACCATTGTTAATGTTACCCAGGTCCCCCTTATTATTTATTTAAATTCGCCTTACTGGAGGCGGGGTTTCCAGAATGTATGTATAACGTGTAATTCCTAAATTCGCCAGGTGGAGGCGGCGTATCCATCTGCACGTTTTATTATTTAAATTCGCCCCGCTGGAGGCGCTGTATCCAGGGTCACGTGTGTTATGGGTCCGCCTTGCTGTATCATCTGCGTCCAGACACACGTGACCGTGACACATACTACATACATACATACTACATTCATACAACATACATACTACATAATACATACAACATATATACTACATTCATACAACATACATACATACTACATTCATACAAGATACATACATACTACATTCATACAAGATACATACATACTACATTCATACAACATACATACTACATAATACATACAACATATATACTACATTCATACAACATACATACATACTACATTCATACAAGACACATACATACTACATTCATACAACATACATACATACTACATTCATACAACATACATAATACATACTACATGCATACTTCATATATACTACATTCATACAACATACATACATACCACATACATACTACATATATACTACATTCATACAGCATACGTACTACATACTGTAGGGATTCGCTCTGGTAGGCAATAGCTGGGCGGCAGTAACAAGGCAACACACAGGCATAAAGTCCAATTTCAGAGGTTTTAATGTCACTCAGTAACCAGCAGGTTAACAAAATAGAAGGCAAAGCAAACAAATACTCCAGTTTGGAGAACCACTGGTCACAGACTCACCCCTAGCACGGGACGGGCGTAACTAAGCGGCTGCCAGGTCCTGCGGCATCTGCCAGGTGCCATTCCTGGGGTTCTTCCGAGTCTTGCTGCGATAGTCCTGCAGCACGGGAATCCTATATACAAGTTTCAGGCTGAGTCCACACAAGTTCCTGTAGCTTCCAGAAACACACTCACACTGTGGCAATTTCCAACCTCCATTACATAGGGCCTAACCCCTTCCACCAGTGAGGTAGACATCACCTGGGCTGACCACGTGACCCTGACATCATCGCAGGTCCCGTCTTTAAGAAAAAACCCGGCCAAATATTAATCTGCTAGGAGAAACGTATCTTCCATCCAGTAAAACACCCTTTACTGTACCACATACCTCCCCCCTATGTTCAACCCTAGAGGGGTGGACACATGACATACAGTGAACTCTGGACAGGGCATCTGCATTTCCCTGTAGTCTGCATGCGCCATGTTCTACTGAAAATTTAAAGTTTTGCAGGTACAGGAATCACCTGGTGACTCGGGCATTCCTCTCATTTGCTTGGCTCATCCACGTAAGAGGGGAATGATCTGTTACTAACCGAAATGTTCTCCCCAGCTAATAGTAGAGCAACGATTCCAGTGCCCACTTGATGGCCAGGCACTCTCTCTCCACAATACTGTACCGGGTTTCAGCTGGGGTAAGTTTCCGGCTTTGGTAGCTAACTGGATGCTCTTCCCAGTTAACTTCCTGAGACAGCACGGCACCGAGGCCTATCTCCGAGGCATCAGTCTGCACCACGAACTCTTTTTTGAAATTTGGAGTGATCAGGACTGGTGTACCACACAGTACCCCTTTTAATTTTGTAAAGGCCTCCTCTAACTGATCATTCCAGTGGATCATCACAGATTTTTTCCCTGTTAAACAATCTGTTAAAGGCGTGGACAGGGTTGCAAAGTTGGGAATGAATCGCCTGTAATATCCCACCAAACCCAAAAAGGCCTTTACCTGCTTTGTTGTGAGGGGACGGGGCCAGTTCTGAATTGCCTCGACCTTGTTCACTTGGGGCTTGAGAACTCCCCTCCCAATGACATAACCCAAGTACCGGGCTTCCTCCAACCCTATGAAACACTTCTTTGGGTTGGCAGTTAACCCTGCTTGTCGCAGGGAGTCTACCACTGCCTGTACTTTTGCTAAGTGGCTTTCCCAATCGGTGCTGAACACAATAATATCATTTGGATAGGCTGAGGCATAGCGGCGATGGGGACGGAGAACAATATTCATTAACCGCTGGAACGTTGCTGGAGCTCCATGCAACCCAAAGGGTAACACCTTATACTGGAACAGCCCCTCAGGTGTTATAAATGCCGTCTTTCCCTTCGCCGCCTCTGTTATGGGTACCTGCCAATAACCTTTTGTGAGGTCCAGAGTTGTAAAATACCGTGCTTGCCCAAAGCGCTCTATCAACTCGTCAACCCAGGGCATGGGGTAGGCGTCAAACTTTGAAATGTCATTGAGTTTTCTAAAATCATTACAGAATCTTAGAGACCCATCAGACTCTTCTATGACCCCTAACTGTAGCATCATTTTTACCTCTTCCAAGATGGCTTGTCGCCGGGCCTCAGGCACTCGATATGGCTTTAGTCGGACCTTGGCCTGTGGCTCTGTGACAATGTCATGTTGGATTAGGGAGGCAAGTCCAGGGAGCTCTGAAAAAACATCTGTATTTTGGCTGATGAACTCCCGGACCTCCTGAACCTGTTTAGGAGACAAAGTATCTGCAATTTTGACTGCGGGTTGGGCTTCTCCTGCCTCGCCCCGAGGTAACGGAGCCTTTTCCATCTGAATTGCTGGCAGTGGACTATCCCCACCAAGGTGCTCTCTATCTTTCCAGGGTTTAAGCAAATTAAGATGGTAAACCTGTTCTGGCTTTCTCCACCCTGGTTGGTGTACCTTGTAGTCTACTGGCCCCACCTTCTCCATGATCTAGAAGGGTCCCTGCCACCTTGCGAGAAATGTGCTATCTACGGTAGGCACAAGCACTAAAACTCGATCCCCAGGGCTAAAGGTTCTTACCCGAGCCTCCCGGTTATAGACCCGACTCTGTGACCATTGTGCTGCCTCCATATGTTCCCGGACCAAAAGGTAGGACTGTCTCCATTCTCTCTTGCATTTTTGCAACATGTTCTATCACACTTTTGTGCGGAGTAGGCTGGTTCTCCCAGGCCTCTTTGGCTATATCTACTAAGCCCCGTGGATGTCTGCCGTACAGTAGTTCAAAGGGCGAGAACCCCGTAGATGCCTGGGATACCTCCCGCACTGCAAATATCAAATATGGCAATAACAGATCCCAGTCCTTCCCATCTTTCGGAAAATGCCTTTTTTAACATGCTCTTCAGTGTCTTAAGCTCCCGTTACACACTGCGATATCGCTAGCAATATCGCTGTAAAGTCACCGATTTTGTGACGTTGCAGCGATATCGCTAGCGATATCGCTAGCGATATTGCTGCATGTGATACTTACCTCCGACCGGCTCCCCTGCTGGCTATCGCTGATCACGCGAGAAGCTCCTGGACCATTTCCTAGAGAAGGAAATCTATCATCCAGCGCAACTCACCTGTCATGCTATGACTGTCTTCGGTAAAGGGCCTGTCACACTAAGCGATATCGCTAGCAATATCGCTATAACGTCACTGGTTTTTGTGACGTTATAGCGGTATTGCTAGCAATATCGCTATGTCTGATACTTACCTCCGACGGCTCTCCTGCTGGTTATCGCTGATCGTGTGAGAACGCCCAGGGCCGCTTCTCGTCGTCTGCTTCCTGCTGCGTTTCCTGCTGTGGAGACGAGTGACGCGTGGAGCCGGGTGGGAGGACGCAGGATCGCCGCGTCTGACAGTAGCGACCCCCGTCCCCGGCGATGTCGCTGGTGAAATCTGCCTGTGTGGCAGCTCACTAGCGACCACCTAGCGATGCACCAGCGATCCTGACCGCGTCATATCGCTGGTCGGGATCGCTGGTGCATCGCTAGGTGTAATGGTACCCTTATTGAATCTTTCTACCAGACCATCTGTTTGGGGATGATAGACCGAGGTACGCAACTGTTTAACATTTAACAACCGGCAGAGTTCCTTCATAATTTCTGACATAAAGGGGGTTCCCTGGTCTGTTAAAATCTCTTGCGGAATTCCTACCCCTGAAAACATACCCACAAGTTCCTTTGCTATAAGCTTAGCTGATGTGTGGCACAAAGGAATGGCCTCAGGAAATCGGGTAGCATAGTATAGAACAACAAGAACGTGTTGGTGTCCCCTTGCCGACTTATTGAGAGGCCCCACCAGGTCCATGGCCACTCTCTCGAAGGGTACCTCTATAATGGGCAAAGGCACCAAAGGGCTCCGAAAGTGAGGCTGGGGACTGGTTACCTGGCATGCTGGACAGGAGCTACAATACGGTTTAACTTCTTCATGAACCCCTTGCCAGTAAAATCGCTGCAGAATTCGGTCGAGGGTCTTCTTTTGGCCCAAATGCCCCCCCCCAAGTACATGCGCATGCGCTAAATCCATTACCAGCCTTCGATATGTCTGAGGTACCAGTAACTGTTCTACTATTTCCCCGACTCGGTACAACAAATCCTGATTCAACTCAAAGTGTGGAAACACCGTATCTGCCCCTGGTTCTTAGGGTTCCCCATTGACAAACAGTACATTTTCTCTGGCTCTGGCTAAAGTGAGGTCTCAGAGTTGCGCTGTACCAAAATTATCACCTGATACATTCAAGTCTGACAACTCGGGTCCCAGGGGCAAGTCTTCCACCTCTCCAGCCAATACTTCTATGGGAGAACTCTCCCCCTCCTCCACCGAAGGGAAGGTTATTCCTACCGCCTGCACCTCTTCCTCTGGGCCACCAGGTTCATGCCCCCCTTCTGGAGAATGTAACCTGGTTGTCTCTGGTACCGGCAGTTGCTCAGTGGACGGGACAACCGACGGCCACAGTACAGAAAACAACGGAAAGTCTCTTCCAATTATCACTTCATAATGTAAATTAGTCACCACCCCCACCTCGTGGCACCGCCTTCCTGCTGATTACCACTAGTGCGGTGGGATAGTCTTTTAAGTCTCCATGTATACACAACACCTCAATTTTCCGACCCGTATACTCGCTGGTGTGTATCCATCTGGCTCGTACCAGGGTTACAAGACTCCCTGAGTCCAACAGGGCCACAGCCGGGTTGCCCTCTACTTCAACCCGACACAAATGTTCCATATTGGAACCTTTCGGGGTACCCATTGCACACATCGGTTCGGCATAGTGGGACTTGCGGTACCCAAAATTGGTGTCCATGGGCTCAGTCAGGTGGGGGCAATCAGCTCTCATATGACCTGGTTCCTGGCACCGCCAGCAGATTATTGGGCTCCTTACTTCCCCAGATAAGTCCTGAGCGGCCTTCCTGGGCTCCGCTCACCAAACCAGGGGCGGTGACTTAGGGAACCTTCCTGTTACCTTTCGAGGGGTCCCTCCCTGTAACTCTTTGGTAGCCCCATACCTTTCTATGAGGTCTATCATCTGCATGGCATTAGTAGGGGATGCCTGACCGACCCATGTCTGGAGAGAGTGGGGCAAAGCCCTCCAAAATTTATCAGTCACTATGCGGTCCAGTATGGCCGTGGGGGACAACACATCAGGCTGCAACCACTTTTGTAACAGGTGCAAAAGATCGTAATACTGGGACCGGGCTGGCTTGGAGGGGGTAAACTCCCACTGGTGTACCCGCTGGGCCCGCACTAACACATTTACCCCAAGACGAGCCAGTATCTCACCCTTGACAACCGTGTAGTCCACCCTTTGCTCTGGGGTTAGGTCCTGATATGCCTTTAAAGATCCTAGGGTCAGAAATGGAGCGAGGACATCCGCCCAATGGTCCCGGGGTAGCTTCTCTCTCTCAGCGACTCCTTCGAACATCTCCAGGTATGCCTCCACATCGTCCTATCTCTCCATCTTGGGAATCGCTATACGAACCGCTTTTCAGACCTCATGGATTCCCCGGTCAGCTCCTTTTGTCTGCGCTGCTGTGATATGCTGGATCAACAGCTGATTGGTTTCCTGCTGCTGCTGCATAGCCTGCTGCTGCATAGCCTGCTGTCGCATGGCCTCCTGTTGCTGTGTAGCCTGATGCTGCATAGCCTGCTTCTGCATAGCCTGCTGTTGCTGTGTAGCTTGCTGCTGCATAGCCTGCTGCTGCTGTCGCATGGCCTCTGTGAGCATTTTTACCGTGGCCTCCATTTCTGGAAAGTTCCCCACCTGAGTCTCTGCCACTCGTTTCACCCAAGACATAGGCTGGGGTACCGATCAAAACAAAAACAGCCTGGCCTCACTGCCTCTGCCCGCATTCAGTCCACCAATTGTAGGGATTCGCTCTGGTAGGCAATAGCTGGGCGGCAGTAACAAGGCAACACGCAGGCATAAAGTCCAATTTCAGAGGTTTTAATGTCACTCAGTAACCAGCAGCTTAACAAAATAGAAGGCAAAACAAGCACATACTCCAGGTTGGAGAACCACTGGTCCCAGACTCACCCTTTGCATGGGACGGGCATAACTAAGCGGCTGCCAGGTCCTGCGGCATCCACCAGGTGCCATTCCTGGGGTTCTTCCGAGTCTTGCTGTGATAGTCCTGCAGCACGGGAATCCTATATACAAGTTTCAGGCTGAGTCCACACAAGTTCCTGTAGCTTCCAGAAACACACTCACACTGTGGCAATTTCCAACCTCCATTACATAGGGCCTAACCCCTCCCACCAGTGAGGTAGACATCACATGGGCTGACCACATGACCGTGACATCATCGCAGGTCCCGTCTTTAAGAAAAAACCCTGCCAAACATTAATCTGCTAGGAGAAACGTATCTTCCATCCAGTAAAACACCCTTTACTGTACCACAATACAAACTACATACACTCACTGGCCACTTTATTAGGTACACCATGCTAGTAAGGGGTTGGACCCCCTTTTGCCTTCAGAACTGCCTCAATTCTTCGTGGCAGAGATTCAACAAGGTGCTGGAAGCATTCCTCAGAGATTTTGGACCATATTGACATGATGGCATCACACAGTTGGCGCAGATTTGTCGGCTGCACATCCCTGATGCGAATCTCCCGTTCCACCACATCCCAAAGATGCTCTATTGGATTGAGATCTGGTGACTGAGGAGGCCATTTGAGTACAGTAAACTCATTGTCATGTTCAAGAAACCAATCTGAGATGATTCGAGCTTTATGACATGGCGCATTATCCTGCTGAAAGTAGCCATCAGATGTTGGGTACATTGTGGTCATAAAGGGATGGATATGGTCAGCAACAATACTCAGGTAGGCTGTGGCGTTGCAACGATGCTCAATTGGTACCAAGGGGCCCAAAGAGTGCCCAGAAAAAATTCCCCACACCATGACACCACCACCACCAGCCTGAACCATTGATACAAGGCAGGATGGATCCATGCTTTCATGTTGTTTACGCCAAATTCTGACCCTACCATCCGAATGTCGCAGCAGAAATCGAGACTCATCAGACCAGGCAACGTTTTTCCAATCTTCTACTGTCCAATTTCGATGAGCTTGTGCAAATTGTAGCCTCAGTTTCCTGTTCTTAGCTGAGAGGAGTGGTACCCAGTGTGGTCTTCTGCTGCTGTAGCCCATCTGCCTCAAAGTTCGACGCACTGTGCGTTCAGAGATGCTCTTCTGCCTACCTTGGTTGTAACGGGTGGCAATTTGAGTCACTGTTGCCTTTCTATCAGCTCGAACCAGTCTGCCCATTCTCCTCTGACCTCTGGCATCAACATGGCATTTCCGGCCACAGAACTGCCGCTCACTGGATTTTTTTTCTTTTTCGGACCATTCTCTGTAAACCCTAGAGATGGTTGTGCGTGAAAATCCCAGTAGATCAGCAGTTTCTGAAATTCTCAGACCAGCCCTTCTGGCACCAACAATCATGCCACGTTCAAAGGCACTCAAATCACCTTTCTTCCCCATACTGATGCTCGGTTTGAACTGCAGGAGATTGTCTTGACCATGTCTACATGCCTAAATGCACTGAGTTGCCGCCATGTGATTGGCTGATTAGAAATTAAGTCTTAACACACAGTTGGACAGGTGTACCTAATAAAGTGGCCAGTGAGTGTATATACTACATTCATACAACATACATACATAGTACATAGTACATACATGCAACATACATAAAACATGCTACAGACCTACAACATACATACAACATACATACTACATACTGCATACAATACATTCATACAATACATACATATAGACATGCAGTACATATAACATAGAGTACATACTCACCATCACTTGTCACTTTGATCCCCAAAGCCAGTGTCATCTGTAAAAAATATTAAAATAGCAAACAACCAATATACTTCCTGATCCGCAGAAATCCACGAGTGTGCCACGACGATCTCCCGTGGAGAACAGCAGCATCAGCTGATGCGACCGCTTTCTAGGGGCACCAGGAATACAATGACGGGAGGTAGGTATCCTTCCGCACTGTATTCCTCCACCACTGTAAAAAAATAGTCCCTAGTCTCACTTTTGGCATTGCTGTGTGAGAAAGTTCCCACACAGCCTTTGCCATAAGGTGAGACCAGTGAACTATAGTAACCTCTCAGTGATGCACTGCAGGAGATCGTCATGGGACACTCATGGATTTCTGTGGATCAGGGAGTATATTGGTTGTTTGTTATTTTAATATTTTTTACAGTGAGATGACACTGGCTTCGGGGATCAAAGTGACAAGTGATGGTAAGTATGTACTCTATGTTATATGTACTGTATGTTTATATGTATATATTGTATGAATGTATGAATGTATTGTATGTAGTTTGTATGTAGTATGCATGTGGTATGTATGTATGTAGTAAGTATGTAGCATGCATGTATGTATGTTGTATGAATGTAGTATGTATGTAATATGTAGTATGTATGTATGTTGTATGAATGTAATATATATGTAGTTTGTATGTAGTATGTATGTATGTTGTAAGAATGTAGTATGCATGTATGTTGTATGAATGTAGTATATATGTAGTGTGCATGTTGTATGAATGTAGTATATATGTATTATGTAGTATGTATGTATGTTGTATGAATGTAGTATATATGTACTATGTATGTACAGTATGTTGTATGAATGCAGTATATATGTAGTATGTATGTAGTATGTATGTATGTTGTATGAATGTACTATATATGTAGTATGTATGTATTATGTACTATGTATGTATGCTGTATGAATGTAGTATAAATGTAGTATGTATGTATTATGTAGTATGTATGTGTGTATTATATATGTAGTATGTATGTAGTATGTATTGTGGTGTAGTAACCACTATGTCCACTAGGGGGCACTGTGTTGAGGTTCCAAGGGAGAGGATGAGTGGCAGAATCCTGAAGGATTCAATGGCTGAACCACAACAAGAGAGCACAAAATGGCAAATTTGAAAAAATACTCTCCAGTAAAAAACATATAAAAGTAATCAGCAAGTGCTGTATAACAAATACAGGGTATTTAGTCGACACACTTTTTGCAAAAAATACATACCAAGCTGCTTCACCACTTCACGGTAACCCTTCACGAAGCAGTCCCTATCTAATGTATTCAAAACCTGAACATGTGAACAGTTTCTGAATGAACAGGATACAGACAGGCGCTTCCCAGTATATGGGCTTGTTGGTGAAAGACAGCTCATTTATGTGCATGTCACAAAGGAGGAGGGTGGGGTCTCCCAAACCGTGCTGAGCACGGAAAAAAAGGATTAAAAACATATATGTGACATGCACAAGTGTGAACAAGTCGGTAAGACAATGCCCTCCTCCTTTGTGACATGCACATAAATGAGCTGTCTTTCACCAACAAGCCCATATACTGGGAAGCGCCTGTCTGTATCCTGTTCATTCAGACACTGTTCACATGTTCAGGTTTTGAATACATTAGATAGGGACTGCTTCGTGAAGGGTTACCGTGAAGTGGTGAAGCAGCTTGGTATGTATTTTTTGCAAAAAATGTGTCGACTAAATACCCTGTATTTGTTATACAGCACTTGCTGATTACTTTTATATGTTTTTTACTGCAGAGTATTTTTTCAAATTTGCCATTTTGTGCTCTCTTGTTGTGGTTCAGCCATTGGGTGGTGTGGGCATTGTCTTACCGACTTGTTCACACTTGTGCATGTCACATATATGCTTTTAATCCGTTTTTTCCGTGCTCAGCACGGTTTGGGAGACCCCACCCTCCTCCTTTGTGACATGCACATAAATGAGCTGTCTTTCACCAACAAGCCCATATACTGGGAAGCGCCTGTCTGTATCCTGTTCATTCAGACACTGTTCACATGTTCAGGTTTTGAATACATTAGATAGGGACTGCTTCGTGAAGGGTTACCGTGAAGTGGTGAAGCAGCTTGGTATGTATTTTTTGCAAAAAATGTGTCGACTAAATACCCTGTATTTGTTATACAGCACTTCCTGATTACTTTTATATGTTTTTTACTGCAGAGTATTTTTTCAAATTTGCCATTTTGTGCTCTCTTGTTGTAAGTCTCTATGTATGTATTGTATGAATGTATGAATGTATTGTATGTAGTTTGTATGTAGTATGTATGTGGTATGTATGTTTTATGTGTGTAGCATGTTGCATGTATGTAGTATGTAGCATGCATGTATGTTGTATGAATGTAGTATGCATGTAATATGTAGTATGTATGTTGTATGAATGTAGTATATATGTAGTCTGTATGTAGTATGTAGTATGTATATATATTGTATGAATGTAGTGTATATGTAGTATGTATGTATTATGTAGTATGTATGTAGTATGTATGTAGTATGTATGTAGTATGTAGTATGTATGTTGTATGAATGTAGTATGTATGTATGTTGTATGAATGTAGTATATATGTAGTATGTATGTAGTATGTATGTATTATATATGTAGTATGTATGTATTATGTAGTATGTATGTATGTTGTATGAATGTAGTATATATGTAGTATGTATGTAGTATTTAGTATGCATGTATGTATGTTGTATGAATGTAGTATGTATGTAGTATATATGTATGCATGTTGTATGAATGTAGTATATATGTAGTATGTATGTATTATGTAGTATGTATGTATGTTGTATGAATGTAGTATATATGTAGTATGTATGTAGTATGGATGTATGTTGCATGAATGTAGTATATTTGTAGTATGTATGTAGTATGTATGTATGTTGTATGAATGCAGTATATATGTAGTATGTATGTAGTATGTATGTATGTTGTATGAATGCAGTATATATGTAGTATGTATGTACTATGTAGTACGTATGTATGTTGTATGAATGTACTAAATATGTAGTATGTATGTATTATGTACTATGTATGTATGCTGTATGAATGTAGTATATATGTAGTATGTTTGTAGTATGTATTGTGGTGTAGTAACCACTATGTCCACTAGGGGGCACTGTGTTGAGGTTCCAAGGGAGAGGATGAGTGGCAGAATCCTGAAGGATGGTTGTGTATCTCAAAGGGGGTGGCTTTGAGATGCAGACTTAGCTATGCGTATTGATCAGCAATGGTATTACTGAGGTGTTATTTCAAGGTATAAGGGAGAAGTCTCTATGTATGTATTGTATGAATGTATAAATGTATTGTATGCAGTTTGTATGTAGTATGTATGTGGTATGTATGTTTTATGTGTGTAGCATGTTGTATGTAGTAAGTATGTAGTATGTAGCATGCATGTATGTTGTATGAATGTAGTATGCATGTAATATGTAGTATGTATGTATGTTGTATGAATGTAGTATATATGTAGTCTGTATGTAGTATGTAGTATGTATGTCTGTATATTGTATGAATGTAGTGTATATGTATGTCTGTTGTATGAATGTAGTATATATGTAGTATGTATGTAGTATGTAGTATGTATGTATGTTGTATGAATGTAGTATATATGTAGTATGTAGAATGTATGTATGTTGTATGAATGTAGTATATATGTAGTATGTATGTAGTATGTATGTTGTATGAATGTAGTATGTATGTATTATGTTGTATGTATGCTGTATGAATGTAGTATATATGTAGTATGTATGTATTATGTAGTATGCATGTATGTATGTTGTATGAATGTAGTATGTATGCATGTTGTATGAATGTAGTATATATGTAGTATGTATGTATTATGTAGTATGTATGTATGTTGTATGAATGTAGTATATACAGTCATATGTAAAAGTTTGGGCACCCCTATTAATTTTAACCTTTTTTCTTTATAACAATTTTGGTTTTTGCAACAGCTATTTCAGTTTCATATATCTAATAACTGATGGACTCAGTTATATTTCTGGATTCAAATGAGGTTTATTGTACTAACAGAAAATGTGCAATCTGCATTTAAACAAAATTTGACCGGTGCAAAAGTATGGGCACCCTTATCATTTTCTTGATTTGAACACTCCTAACTACTTTTTACTGACTTCCTGAAGCACTAAATTGGTTTTGTAACCTCATTGAGCTTTGAACTTCATAGCCAGGTGTATCAAATCATGAGAAAAGGTATTTAAGGTGGCCACTTGCAAGTAGTTCTCCTATTTGATTCTCCTATGAAGAGTGGCATCATGGGCTCCTCAAAACAACTCTCAAATGATCTGAAAACAAAGATTATTCAACATAGCTTTTCAGGGGAAGGATACAAAAAGTTGTCTCAGAGATTTAACCAGTCAGTTTCCACTGTGAGGAACATAGTAAGGAAATGGAGAACACAGGTACAGTTCTTGTTAAGCCCAGAAGTGGCAGGCCAAGAAAAATATCAGAAAGGCAGAGAAGAAGAATGGTGAGAACAGTCAAGGACAATCCACAGACCACCTCCAAAGACCTGCGGCATCATCTTGCTGCAGACGGTGTCACTGTGCATCGGACAACAATACAGCGCACTTTGCACAAGGAGAAGCTGTATGGGAGAGTGATGCGAAAGAAGCCGTTTCTGCAAGCGTGCCACAAACAGAGTCGCCTGAGGTATGCAAAAGAACATTTGGACAAGCCAGTCACATTTTGGAAGAAGGTCCTGTGGACTGATGAAACAAAGATTGAGTTGTTTGGTCATACAAAAAGGCATTATGCATGCGCTGTATTGTTGACCGATGCACAGTGACACCATCTGCAGCAAGATGATGCTGCAGGTCTTTGGAGGTGGTCTGTGGATTGTCCTTGACTGTTCTCACCATTCTTCTTCTCTGCCTTTCTGATATTTTTCTTGGCCTGCCACTTCTGGGCTTAACAAGAACTGTACCTGTGTTCTTCCATTTCCTTACTATGTTCCTCACAGTGGAAAATGACAAGTTAAATCTCTGAGACAACTTTTTGTATCCTTCCCCTGAAAAGCTATGTTGAATAATCTTTGTTTTCAGATCATTTGAGAGTTGTTTTGAGGAGCCCATGATGCCACTCTTCATAGGAGAATCAAATAGGAGAACTACTTGCAAGTGGCCACCTTAAATACCTTTTCTCATGATTTGATACACCTGGCTATGAAGTTCAAAGCTCAATGAGGTTACAAAACCAATTTAGTGCTTCAGGAAGTCAGTAAAAAGTAGTTAGGAGTGTTCAAATCAAGAAAATGATAAGGGTGCCCATACTTTTGCACCGGTCAAATTTTGTTTAAATGCAGATTGCACATTTTCTGTTAGTACAATAAACCTCATTTGAATCCAGAAATATAACTGAGTCCATCAGTTATTAGATATATAAAACTGAAATAGCTGTTGCAAAAAACAAAATTGTTATAAAGAAAAAAGGTTAACATTAATAGGGGTGCCCAAACTTTTACATATGACTGTATGTAGTATGTATGTAGTATGTATGTACGTTGTATGAATGTAGTATATATGTATGTATGTTGTATGAATGTAGTATATTTGTAGTATGTATGTAGTATGTACGTATGTTGTATGAATGCAGTATATATATAGTATGTATGTAGTATGTAGTATGTATGTATGTTGTATGAATGTACTAAATATGTAGTATGTATGTATTATGTACTATGTATGTATGCTGTATGAATGTAGTATATATGTAGTATGTTTGTAGTATGTATTGTGGTGTAGTAACCACTATGTCCGCTAGGGGGCGCTGTGTTGAGGTTCCAAGGGAGAGGATGAGTGGCAGAATCCTGAAGGATGGTTGTGTATCTCAAAGGGGGTGGCTTTGAGATGGCGACTTAGTTATGCGTATTGATCAGCAATGGTATTGCTGAGGTGTTATTTCAAGGTATAAGGGAGAAGTCTCTAGGTAACTTGGGAGTTGGGCAGGCCAGTTACCTACAGACCCACCCAGGGGTGTGTCTGAAAACGCCTGTTGTAAAAGGCTATGTGAATGCCTGAAGGACCTGTGATGAGGTCATAGTCACGTGACCAGGTGGGCGTGGCTATGGATCATAAAATTTGGCCAGGGTAGGTCACATGTGGTGAATGCTGGGACCTGGCTGGTCCAGAGTGGAAGGTCCCATGAGGAGGAATGTCTCCAGGCTAACAGCCTGCGTGTGGCTGGGTGTAATGGCTGCCAGAGCCTGAGAGTTCCCTGGAGGGAATGAACGTGTGCGGAATGCTGAAGCCGCATGAGGAACCCTGACTTGGGTGAGACAGTTGTGAGGCTAAGGCTACTTTCACACATCAGGTTTTCAGCGTCAGGCGCGATCCGGCGTCGTGCCGGAATGCCGGATCCGGCAAATGTTTTGTAAAACCTGATGTGCCGGATCCTGTTTTCTGCCGGATCCGTCTTGTTCTTGACAGACAAAACCGGATCCGTCTCATCCGGTTCATCCGTTTTTCTATCCGTTTTTCGACGGATTACGCCGGATCTGGTTTTTAAAATTGACCCTTGTGGCCTTCCGAACGGGATTGGCTACTGGAAAACTATATATAGCATGTTCCTGCAGCCCTTCTTTGACAGGTTGTAGAGGAGAAAGTGCAGGTTGGAGAGAAGAGCAAGTTACTGGCGAAGATGGATGTTGTCATTGGAAATATTACCACTAGAAGTTCTGTGACGGTTTCAGTAATGAGGGACAATTTTGCACTATACTTTATGTCACCTCAAGGCAGAGTACACTGGCAGGATGACAGAGTGTGAAAGATTTGTGCCCTACCAAACTTGTGTACCTTCTGGACCAACAGTATATACCTTTGCCAACCAAAGTTGGCTATCTTGTCATGGTCTTACTATTTTTAGCTTTAGGCCACAGGTGTGTACCTGGTTGTGTTTTATGCAAAGTATTTCACCTTTTAACAAAAGTTGTGTACATTGTTAGGAAATCACCAACAATAAACACAACTTTTCAGGTGAAATACTTTGCTTCAAACACAACCAGGAACACAACTGTGGCAAAAAGCTAAAATTTACCCACAGTTATATACCTGGTTTTGAATACCTTTTTACCTTTTAAATACCCTGTATTTAACCTTTTTTTTAAACATATTTCGCCGCAGAAAGAAATGACAGACAACCAGTGTAAACAATAATTTAACTTTTATTTAAAATTTTTTTTTTTTGTGTAAACTGTTTTTAAAGTTAAAAAAACTTTTTTAATAAAGGTTTGAAACCAACCAAATGGGCCTTTTTATTACAAAAAATACATTATAACTCGGTGTAGTGTGGGGTGGAAATACTGCTGGAGGGGCTGCGGGACACTTCGACAATGGGAGTGTGGAGAGAGGACTGGGATCGTGGTGGGGAAGGAACAGTTAGAGGTGATGGTGTGGAAAAAGATACAGAATGGGTGGACATGTGGGAGGCAGAAGAGGTGGTGGGCAGTGGAGTGGAGAGTTGGGCAGGGACTGTAGGAGCAGATGATGTTGATGGAAAGTTGTATGGGGAAGGAGTTTGGTACGGGGAAGGAGTTTGGTACGGGGCAGGTTGCTGGAAGTGGGGAGATGTCTGGTACTGGGGAGGTTGCTGGTACTGGGAAGGTTGCTGGTACTGGTGAGGTTGCTGGTATGTAATAGGAGGGGGAGGATGGAAAGTGGCTGGAGGGGGTGCAGATGTAATAGGAGGGGGAGGATGGAAAGTGGCTGGAGGGGGTGCAGATGTAATAGGAGGGGGAGGATGGAAAGTGGCTGGAGGGGGTGCAGGTGGAGGAACTACAGTGGTGGGAGGTGGAGGTTGGGAGGTAACCTGCTGTAGAGCACCGTGGCACGAATGCATTACAAGCATCTGCTGGGTAGGAGATAGTGTTGCCATGCGCTCCACAACAGACCTGAAAAAGGTGTGGTTTGGCGAAGATCTTGCTTCTGAATGCATGGTTTGCAGAAGTGTCTTCACCTCCAGAATGCTGGAGTTGATCTGCTGAAAGCCTGCGGAGATTTGCTCTGACAAGACTTTTAGACAGTTCTGGAAAGATGCATTCAGATGCAAGAACTCTGGTGCATAACTCTTTTCCTGACCCCTCTGCCGCTGCCGCCCAGTACCCGCAGGTGTACTAGAGGTGGCAGGGGCAGAAGGGTGGGGTAAAGGGAAAGCAATCTCCTCACCAGCAGCTTCATGTAATGTAGGCGGCCACGATGCTCCTGTGCTGGTGGATGGGACAGATGGGTCGAATGTGTGGGAAGGCTGGGAAGGTGCAGATGTACCGGGGCGGTCGAAGTGTCCCTCGGTGCCGGTCTCCTCAGGGATCGCCTCAGAAGGGTCCAATCGTGCAGGCTCCCGAGTGCTGCTCACCGTGCTGTGGAATAAAGAGAAAAAAAAACAATTAAAATACTGACATGGTATGGCCCTGGCTGAAAAAAAAAAGTTACATCTAACATTTTTTTTCACATGTGGTGTGTAATATTTACCTTCTAGTGACCATTGTTTCCCAGAGGAACGACAGGGCTTGTGCGTACTTGTACTTGCTCCTGCGTCCTCCAGACCCACTCGGGGCCCGCATCTCTTTATTGAACTCCTTCTTGAAACGATCCCTCACAGACCGCCACCGATTCACAATTCTGTTCCCTGAAACGAGAAAGGAGTGGTTAGTATACAACATCAGTGTTTCACAAACTCCAGTCCTCATGGTCCCCAGGGGTCATGTTTTCAGGATTTCCATAGTAAATAGAAATCCTGAACACATGATCCGTGGGGACCACGAGGACTGGAGTTCGGGAAACACTGGTTTACATCAAGCAACCGATACTGTATATACTTACGCTCTTTAATCTGGGCCCGAACATCGAGGTCCTCCCAGCGGCCCACAAGGAGCGAACAGATTTCCTCCCAGAGTCGTCGGGTAACGATAAGGTCAGCGTGGCGGCGGTCAGCCATATTCCAGAGCGGCTCCCTTTCTCTGACGAGATCGATGAGGTGGTCCACATCGAGTCCTCCATCCTCACCGTCAGAGTCGGGAGCACGCTGTGAAGGCTGTTAAAGAAAAAGACAAAAATAACATAATTAGCCTACACAAAAGAAATGAAATAAAAAGTGCAAAAAAACAAAGCAAAAATATTTATACTTACACGCTGGTGACCGCCGCGTTGCTGTCGCCGACGACCCTGGGAGGCACTGCGAGGACCTCTTGGCCGAGCACCAGATTGGGAAGACTAGAGAAGAAAACAAAAAATGTTATGTCTTTGGATGTAGGCATTTGTTTGCTGTGTGTGGTCTGCAGAACATTGTTTTCTATGTGTTGTGTGTAGTGTGATGTTGTGTTTCTGCGTTTGATGCAAAAAACTTACCAATTGTGAGCCCACTCCAAGCGTCTGTCCACCCCTTCCTTCTTCTTCTGGGAGCTCCTCTTCATCTTGTGAATCCTGTTTTGAAATAAAAGGCAATGAATAGACATATATTACAGAGATGATGGATTTTGGAAATAAAAACTTACCGTCAAACGCTGACGATGCGAGGGAGGGCTCCCAGAAGATGATGTGCTGTCTTCCTGGTGGCCACACTCCATGCCTGTGGGTGGTGTTCCACCTGCTGCCATTGCTGCTGCTGCTGCTGCATCTATTGGGCGGCTGTTGAATAAAGAGAAACAAAGGGCCAATGAATATCTTGATATTCAATAGCCCTAGTTTGGAGGAATGGGGGATTTGATAATTACCGTCTCTCATCTGCTGCTGGCCTCCCCTCCTCAGCATGTTCAATTTGCTGCTCCATTTGGGGTGGTGGTGGTGCTGATGGTGCTGCAGTGGTCTCCTGCCTTCTCCTGCTGCGCTTGGTTGCTTTCTTGGGTGGCATGTTGGGTGTGGCTGTGGGTCCCACTGTCTTGCTTTTATATATGTCTTGTGGGCAGAGCTACTGAGCATGCTCAGACCAAAAAAAACGGATCCGGCCACCGGATCCGGCTTTCGCCGGATCCGGCGCATTGCGGCGCTCATAGACTTTCATTGTGTGAAAAAGCCGGACGCGCCGGATCCGGCGTGTCCGGCTTTTACGCCGGAGACAAAAAACGTTACAGTAGCCGTTTTTTCCAGACGCCGGATCGCGACACATTGCCGGATCCGGCGAAAACCGGATGAAACGCATGGCCATCCGGCGCGATCCGGTGCAAATGCAAGTCAATGGGGGGGAAACCGGATCCGGCATTGCATTTCGCCGGATCCGGTTTCTGTCAAAAGCGCCGGATCGCGCCTGACGGCGAAAACCTGATGTGTGAAAGAGGCCTAAGAGAGCCTGTTTGCTGGACATTGAGCAACCTGTGTATGCTGGACATTGCTGACAGAGGGGAACTCTGTAATGAATGCTATGCTGGTAATGCTGATATGAACTGCATGCTATTTTATGCTGAACAATAAACCACATGGACTGTGATTATATATGGAAATCCTGGTGCCGGATGTGTTTTTGTTCACTGCAAGCGAGAATCCCCTATGTAAATGACAGCGCTACCTCACAGTATGTATGTTGTATGAATGTTGTATATATACCATGTATGTAGTATGTACAGTCATGGCCAAAAGTATTGACACCCCTGCAATTCTGTCAGATAATATTCAGTTTCTTCCTGAAAATGATTGCAAACACAAATTCTTTGGTATTATTATCTTCATTTAATTTGTCTTAAATGAAAAAACACAAAAGAGAATGAAGCAAAAAGCAAAACATTGATCATTTCACACAAAACTCCAAAAATGGGCCGGACAAAAGTATTGACACCCTCAGCCTAATACTTGATTGCACAACCTTTAGCCAAAATAACTGCGACCAACCGCTTCCGGTAACCATCAATGAGTTTCTTACAATGCTCTGCTGGAATTTTAGACCATTCTTCTTTGGCAAACTACTCCAGGTCCCTGATATTTGAAGGGTGCCTTCTCCAAACTGCCATTTTTAGATCTCTCCACAGGTGTTCTATGGGATTCAGGTCTGGACTCGTTGCTGGCCACCTTAGAAGTCTCCAGTGCTTTCTCTCAAACCATTTTCTAGTGCTTTTTGAAGTGTGTTTTGGGTTATTGTCCTACTGGAAGAGGCATGACCTCTGAGGTAGACCCAGCTTTCTCACACTGGGCTCTAAATTATGCTGCAAAATTTGTTGGTAGTCTTCTGACTTCATAATGCCATGCACACGGTCAAGCAGTCCAGTGCCAGAGGCAGCAAAGCAACCCCAAAACATCACGGAACCTCCGCCATGTTTGACTGTAGGGACCGTGTACTTTTCTTTGAATGCCTCTTTTTTCTCCTGTAAACTCTATGTTGATGCTTTTGCCCTAAAAGCTCTACTTTTGTCTCATCTGACCAGAGAACATTCTTCCAAAATGTTTTAGGCTTTTTCAGGTAAGTTTTGGCAAACTCCAGCCTGGCTTTTTTATGTCTCGGGGTAAGAAGTGGAGTCTTCCTGGGTCTCCTACCATACAGTCCCTTTTCATTCAGATGCCAACGGATAGTACGGGTTGACACCGTTGTACCCTCTGACTGCAGGGCAGCTTGAACTTGTTTGGATGTTAGTGGAGGTTCTTTATCCAGCATCCGCACAATCTTGCGTTGAAATCTCTTGTCAATTTTTCTTTTCCGTCCACATCTAGGGAGGTTAGCCACAGTGCCATGGGCTTTAAAGTTCTTGATGACACTGCGCACGGTAGACACAGGAACATTCAGGTCTTTGGAGATGGACTTGTAGCCTTGAGATTGCTCATGCTTCCTCACAATTTGGTTTCTCAAGTCCTCAAACAGTTCTTTGGTCTTCTTTCTTTTCTCCATGCTCAATGTGGTACACACAAGGACACAGGACAGAGGTTGAGTCAACTTTAATCCATGTTAACTGGCTGCAAGTGTGATTTAGTTATTGCCAACACCTGTTAGGTGCCACAGGTAAGTTATAGGTGCTGTTAATTACACAAATTAGAGAAGCATCACATGATTTTTCAAACAGTGCCAATACTTTTGTCCACCCTCTTTGTTATGTTTGGTGTGGAATTATATCCAATTTGGCTTTAGGACAATTCTTTTTGTGTTTTTTCATTTAAGACAAATTAAATGAAGATAATAATACCAAAGAATTTGTGTTTGCAATCATTTTCAGGAAGAAACTGAGTATTATCTGACAGAATTGCAGGGGTGTCAATACTTTTGGCCATGACTGTATGTAGTATGTATATATATATTTTTTTTTTACATTCAACACATTAGCCGGATGATGGGACTACTACTGTCCAATCATTGGCTAATGTGTCAATCACTGTCATTGTAGCAGGCATAGCCCGATGGGACTACAAGTCCCATCGGATGAAGCCTGCACACACACACAACCCCCGGCAGGCCCGCACAGACCCCCGGCAGGCCCGCACAGACCCCCGGCAGGCTCTCACAGACCCCCGGCAGGCCCGCACAGACCCCCGGCAGACCGCACAGACCCCCGGCAGGCCCATACAGACCCCCGGCAGGCCCATACAGACCCCCGGCAGGCCCGTACAGACCCCCGGCAGGCCCGTATAGACCTCCGGCAGGCCCGTATAGACCCCCAGCAGGCCCGTACAGACCCCCGGCAGGTCCGCACAGACCCCCGGCAGGCCCGCACAGACCCCCAGCAGGCTTTCACAGACCCCCGGCAGGCCCACACAGACCCCCGGCAGACCCATACAGACCCCCGGCAGCCCGCACAGACCCCCGGCAGGCCCATACAGACCCCCAGCAGGCCCACACAGACCCCCGGCAGGCCCGCACAGACCCCCGGCAGGCCCGCACAGACCCCCGGCAGGCCCGCACAGACCCCCGGCAGGCCCGTACAGACCCCCGGCAGCCCGCACAGACCCCCGGCAGGCCCATACAGACCCCCGTCAGGCACGTACAGACCCCCAGCAGGCTCTCACAGACCCCCGGCAGACCCGCACAGACCGCAAATCATGATGACATCATTTCAGCAGCCAATCACAGCCATGCCATTAGTTAACATGGCTAACACAACTGTCTCATTGCATTATGGGAACTTCCGATTCCAGTATTCGATATTGTAAAAATATCGGAACTCGGTATCAGAACTCCGATACAGCGAATATCGGCCGATACCCGATATTTGCAGTATCGGAATGCTCAACACTAGTTATAATTCATATTCTCTGAAAAGAGGCCAAGAAAGCAAAAATTCTGCTGGGGTGATGTAAACTCTTGAGCATAACTCTGTTTCCTTTTGTCACTTCTAAATTTTTTGTTTTGTAAACTTTCTTGTTATTAGCAACTCCAACTATTTTGGGCAAATTTTGTTTTATTTTGTCAATGAAGCTGAATTCATTACAATTGAATTCTCAGTAAGAAGTCCTTATCATCTATTGATCCTACATTTACATTTTCATGGTACTTATCAAATTATTATTTAGTAGTAGGGAGTGTATACTATTGCTATGTTTTAAAGCTGATAAAGAATATCTACATATGTTTATTACCCTTTAGCACTAGTGAGTTGTGATGACATTAAGAATGTTTATAAACATTTTGCTGATAGACTTTGTACTTTCTTGAGATAATAAAACTCACAATCTGTTATATTGCAGTACCACAACAAAAACTTGGCTATTTATTATTTTTTAGAATTTCTCTGTATATAAATGTAATACAGCCCAGTCAAAAAAATATTAACTAAGATGCCATTGTACTTTCCTCATTATAAGAGAATTTCACCAGAATTACAAAAGTAAGGTAAGGTATCTTAAAATGTCTCCACTAAGAACTATATGTCTGCTTGAAAAGTAGGTGCAATAAATAAATGTTTTATATATTTTACAACTTCTTCATTCTAGAGATATTCTATATTTAATGAGGACAGTACAATAACCTCATGCATAAAAACTTCCAAATAATGTGTCCTCCTTTTCAAGGTGAAAGCCTTACTTAATATATATGCCACATAAGTGGATGCAACTCACCTTAACATTTCCT
This sequence comes from Dendrobates tinctorius, assembly GCF_039654945.1. Taxonomy (NCBI): domain Eukaryota; kingdom Metazoa; phylum Chordata; class Amphibia; order Anura; family Dendrobatidae; genus Dendrobates; species Dendrobates tinctorius. The sequence continues at coordinate 6,400,338 of NW_027361694.1, forward strand.
ATAAAGGAAAAGAGAAAAGTATTTATTGATAGACAATATATTTATCATCACTATAGAAGTCAAATTGCATGAAAAGTTAACAAGGTGAATAAAATTTAAATCTATTTATGTACAGCATTTAATTACCTGTGGATTTCCTGCATTCCGTCACCAGACATTTGCTGCTATATTATAAGAAAGTCACAAATTCAAATTCATCTTTTACATCCATATGTTAAAGTGGTTCTCAGTCAGTTAAATATATTAACTGTAGGGGACCTTGTGCCTATTATTCTATTGATCAGTGAGGATCTTACCACTGGAATCTCCATCGATTAGGAAAATTAAAAAGCTACAATTCTCCATGTTAAAGGGAACCTGTCAGCTGTTTTGGCTGATATAAGATGCAGCCACTGCCTTTCAAGGCTTATCTACAGCATTGTCTAATGCTTTAGATAAGCCCCCGGACTGACCTAAAAGATAAGACAAATAAGTTTTATTATACTCACGTGAGGGGGTGGTCCAGTCCAATGGGTGTCACAGGTCCTTGTCCGGCACCTCCCATCTTCTTGCGATGCCAACTTCCTGTTGCTTCATCGGTCCCCGGCATCTCGCTCCTGCGCAGGCATACTTATCTGCCCTGTTGTTAGGGCAGAGCAAAGTACTGCAGTGTGCAGGCGCTGGGCCTCACTGACCATTCCTGGCACCTGTGCACTGCAGTGTTTTGCTCTACACTCAACAGGGTAGAGAAGTATGCCTGTGCAGGAGTCCGATTCAGGGAAGGCATGAAGCAAACAGTAGGGTGGTGCGACACCCATCGGACCAGACAACACTGGACCGCCCCTCCTCCCGGGTTAGTATAAAAAAACTTATTTTTCTTATCTTGCAGGTCAGATTGCGGGCCTATCTAAAGCATTATAGAATGCTGTCGATAAGCCATGAAAGGCAGTGGCTGCATCTTATAGTGATCAAAACAGCAGACAGAATAACTTTAAATTGTGTTTTCTTCCTTTTTATGCTTCCTATTTGTTACAAAATCAATTATTGAAAAATACATATTAATCCCTTAACCCCCAAGGGTGGTTTGCATGTTCATGACCGGGCCAATTTTTACAATTCTGACCACTGTCCCTTTATGAGGTAATAACTCTGAAACGCTTCCATGGATCCCAGTGTTTCTGACACGGTTTTCTTGTGATATATTGTACTTCATGATAGTGGTAAAATTTCATTCAAATAACTTGCGTTTATTTGTGAAAAAATGGAAATTTGGCAAAAATTTTGATACAGGGAAGATGTATATCTTTGTACCGTGTTAGCCAGTAGATAGAAAAATATTCAGGATTGAGAGTCCTCAGTAGTTGATACCTTTTAATGGCTAACTGAAAAGATGGTAACACATTGCAAGCTTTCGAGACTACTCAGGTCTCTTCATCAGGCTAGACTAATACAAAATCTGAAGAGTCACATATTTATGCACAATACAGCCTAGAAAAAATGCAATAGATAAGACAAGTGACGTGAAGCAGAACTATCAATATGGGAGAGGGAGAAACATAAATATAAACATTGGACCAGTTCATAGATAAGGAGTCCGGATGTTTTATGGTCCTCTGATTGGGGTCTAGTTCTGTGTTGTGATGCCCCCACACGGTTTTAAAAGGAAATTCCTTAATTGATGTAAAAAGACATAAATCCATGCGACACATTCATTCCAGCACTGAGAGTGTCAAAGTTCGTCATAAATTTGTACTCCCAAACTCGTCTCTCTCTCTGAGAATTGAAGTTACCTTTCAATACCAGTAATTTCATATCCACGCTGCTGTGATCAGGGATACAGAAATGTTTTGCCACAGGTAGATCCATTCTTTTTTCTCTTATTGTGTGACGATGAGCATTCATCCTTGTTCTAAGCGTTTGCCCTGTCTCCCCCACATACATACCCCCAGTTGGACATTTAGTACAAATAATTAAGTACACCACATTAGATGTAATGCAGCTGAAAGTACCTGCGATCTTGTAGTCCTGATGTGAGTTGGGGATCTTTATCTTGTCCGTGGTCATTATAAATGGACAGGTTTTACATTTTTTCTGGTTGCAAGGAAAGGTTCCTGCAGTTGTTGTAGAGGACAGGGAGCTTCTGACAATGATGCTTCTTAAATTTGGGGGCTGCCTAAAACACAGCAGTGGGGGGTCTGGAAAAATGGATTTCAATCGGGCATCTTTTTGTAGTAAAGGTTGTAATTTCCGTGCAGCTCCCCTTAGCACCTCCAGATTTGGGTTGTAGGTGACTACTAGAGGCACTCGGTTATTTTCTTCTTTAGCTTTGTAATTTAGCACGTGATTCCTTGACAATCTGGTGGCTCTTGTAATTTGGTTTTCAATTGTTCTTGGATGGTAACCTTGATTCAAAAAGGTCTTTTTGAGGCGACCAAGGTGTTTGTCTCTGTCCATGGGGTTGGAACATATACGATTGTATCTGATGGCTTGGCTATAGATAATAGAGTTCTTTATGTGTTTTGGATGGAAACTGTCCCATTTAAGGTATGTTGGACGGTCGATTGGCTTCTGATACAGGGATGTCTCTATTTCATTGTTTTTTAGCTTAATGATGGTGTCCAAAAAATTAATCTCAGTACTGGAGTAGTTGAGTGTTAAATTGATGGTGGGATGAAATTGATTAAACTGTTCGTGGAACGTCTTTAGCTGTTGCTCAGACTCCGTCCAGATGATTAAAATATCATCAATGAAGCGGTAGTAGGCCAGGGGCCTGATGGGGCATGAGGACAAAAAGTCGCTTTCAAGCTTTGCCATGAAAAGATTTGCATACTGTGGAGCCATTTTACTTCCCATAGCTGTGCCAGTCTCCTGTAGATAGATCCTGTTGTCAAATTCAAAGTAATTGTGGGTGAGGATGAATTTTATAAGTTTCACCACAGCATCAGCATCAGTCCCTGTGTTTTCCATGAAGAATTTGCAGGCATTTAAACCATCTTGGTGTGGGATATTAGAGTACAAAGATTCCACATCCATGGTGGCCAGGATGGTTCCTTCTGGTAGAGGACCTATTGCTGCTAGTTTATTCAATAGGTCAGTTGTGTCCTGAATGTAGCTGGATGTATGCTTCACCAGTGGTTTAAGAATACCCTCTACCCATCCAGATACCTGCTGACAGGGCAAAAGCTTAGAACAAGGATGAATGCTCATCGTCACACAATAAGAGAAAAAAGAATGGATCTACCTGTGGCAAAACATTTCTGTATCCCTGATCACAGCAGCGTGGATATGAAATTACTGGTATTGAAAGGTAACTTCAATTCTCAGAGAGAGAGACGAGTTTGGGAGTACAAATTTATGACGAACTTTGACACTCTCAGTGCTGGAATGAATGTGTCGCATGGATTTATGTCTTTTTACATCAATTAAGGAATTTCCTTTTAAAACCGTGTGGGGGCATCACAACACAGAACTAGACCCCAATCAGAGGACCATAAAACATCCGGACTCCTTATCTATGAACTGGTCCAATGTTTATATTTATGTTTCTCCCTCTCCCATATTGATAGTTCTGCTTCACGTCACTTGTCTTATCTATTGCATTTTTTCTAGGCTGTATTGTGCATAAATATGTGACTCTTCAGATTTTGTATTAGTCTAGCCTGATGAAGAGACCTGAGTAGTCTCGAAAGCTTGCAATGTGTTACCATCTTTTCAGTTAGCCATTAAAAGGTATCAACTACTGAGGACTCTCAATCCTGAATATTTTGCAAAAATTTTGAAAATTTCGCAATTTTCCAACTTTGAATGTTTATGCCCTTAAATCACAGAGATATGGCACACAAAAAACTTAATAAGCAACATTTCTCACATGTTTACTTTACATCAGCACAATTTTGGAGCTAAATTTTTGTTTGTTAGGAAGTTAAAAGGATTAAAAGTTGACCAGCGATTTCTCATTTTTGCAACACCATTTTATTTTTACGGACCACATCACATTTGAAGTCACTTTGAAGGGTCTATATGACAGGAAATACCCAAAAGTGACACCATTCTAAAAACTGCACCCCTCAAGGTGCTCAAAACCATAGTCAAGAAGTTTATTAACCCTTCAGGTGCTTCACAGGAATTTTTTGAATGTTTAAAAATGAACATTTAACTTTTTTCACAAAAAAATTCCTTCACGTCCAATTTTTTTCATGTTACCAAGGGTAACAGGAGAAATTGGACTGCAAAAGTTATTGTGCAGTTTGTCCTGAGTACGCTGATACCTGATATGTGGGGGGAACCACTGTTTCGGCGCATGGCAGAGCTCAGAAGGGAAGGAGCGCCGTTTTACTTTTTCAATGCAAAATTGGCTGGAATTCAGATCTGACACCATGTCACGTTTGGAGAGTCCCTGATGTACCTAAACAGTGGAAACCCCCACAAGTAACCACATTTTGGAAACTAGACCCCCCCAAGGAACTTATCTAGATAGGTGGTGAGAACTTTGAACCAACAAGGGCTTCACAGAAGTTTACAATGTACAGCCGTACAATTAAAAAATCATATTTTTTCCACAGAAATGATCTTTTTGCCCCAAAGTTTTATTTTCCCAAGGGTAACAGGACACCAAAAGTTATTGTGCAATTTGTCCTGAGTAAGCTGATACCCCATATGTGGGGGTAAACCACTATTTGGGCGCATGGCAGAGCTTGGAAGAGAAGCAGCACCATTTGGCTTTTCTGGCTGGAATTGGGATTGGATGCCATGCCGCGTTTTGAAAGCCCCTGATGCACCTAAACAGTGGAAACCCCCCACAAATGACACCATTTTGCAAACTATACCCCCCAAGGAACTTATCTAGATGTGTGGTGAGCACTTTGAACCCCAAGGGCTTCACAGAACTTTATAATTGTGAAATTAAAAAAATCATATTTTTTCCACAAACATGATCTTTTAGGCCCCAATTTTTTTATTTTCTCAAGGGTAACAGGAGAAATTGGACCCCAAGAGTTGTTGAACAATTTGTCCTGAGTACGCTGATACCCCATATGTGGGAGAAAACTACTGTATAGGCACACGTCACGGCTCGGAAGGGAAGTAGTGACATTTTGGAATGCAGACTTTGATGGAATGGTCTGTGGGTGTCATGTTGCCTTTGGAGAGCCCCTGATGTACCTAAACAGTGGAAACCCCCCACAAGTGACCCCATTTTGGAAACTGGACCCCCCTAAGGAACTTATCTAGATGTGTGGTGAGCACTTTGAACCCCCCAGTGCTTCACAGAAGTTTAGAACGCCCGGGCGTGAAAATAAAAAAATCATATTTTTTCCACAAACATGATCATTAGTCCCCAATTTTTTTTATTTTCCTAAGGGTAACAAGAGAAATTGGACACCAAAAGTTGTTGTCCAATTTGTCCTGAGTACGCTGATACCCCATATGTTGGAAAAAACTTCTGTATGGGCACACGTCGGGGCTCGGAAGGGAAGTAGTGACGTTTTGGAATGCAGACTTTGATGGAATGGTCTGCGGGTATCATGTCGCGTTTGGAGAGCCTCGGATGTGCCTAAACTGTTGAAACTCCCCACAAGTGACCCCATTTTGAAAATTAGACCCCCCACGGAACTTATCTAGATTTGTGGTGAGCACTTTGAACCCCCCAAGTGTTTTACAGAAGTTTATAAACGCCCGGGCGTGAAAATAAAAAAATCATTTTTTTCCACAAAAAATATATTTTTGCCCCCAATTTTTAATTTTCCTAAGGGTAACAGGAGAAATTGGACCCCAAAAGTTGTTTTGCAATTTGTCCTGAGTAGGCTGATACCCCATATGGGGGTAAAACACTGTTTGGGCACATAGCAGAGCTTGGAAGGGAAGGAGCACCATTTGACTTTTTCAACGCAGAATTGGCTGGAATTGAGATCAGACGCCATGTTGCATTTGGAGAGCACATGATGTGCCCAAACAGTGGAAACCCCCCAATTCTAACTCCAACCCTAGCCCCAACACACCCCTAACCTTAATCTCAGCCCTATCCCTAACCCTAACCCTAATGGGAAAATGGAAATAAATACATTTTTTTATTTTATTATTTTTCCCTATCTAAGGGGATGGTAAAGGGGGTATGATTTACTATTTATGGTGGGTTTTTATTTTTGGCAGCTGTCATACGCTAAAAGATGCTTTTCATTGCAAAAATAGTTCTTGCATCACCACATTTTGAGAGCTAAAATTTTTCCGTATTTTGGCCCACCGAGTCATATTGAGGTCTTATTTTTTGCTGGACGAGTTGACATTTTTATTGGTACCATTTTCGGGCACGAGACATTTTTTGATCGCTTTTTATTACGATTTTTGGGACGCAGAATGAACAATATCCAGCATTTCAAGAATTTCTTTAGGGGGGTGCATTTACACCGTTCCGCGTGCGGTAAAATTGATAAGGCGGTTTTATTCTTCGGGTCAGTACAGTTACAGCGATACCTCATTTATGTCTTTTTTTATGTTTTGGCGCTTTTATGCAATGAAAACAATTTTATTTAAAAAATAATAATTTTTGCATCGCTTTATTCTGCGAGCTATAACTTTTTTATTATTTCGCTGATGACACTGTATGGCAGCTCATTTTTTGCGGGACAAGATGAAGTTTTCAGTGGTACCATGATATTTATATCCGGTTTTTTGATCGCGCGTTATTGCACTTTTTGTTCGGCGGTATCATAATAAAACATTATTTTTTGCTTTGTTTTTTATTACAGATGCGTCAATACCAAATATGTGTACTTTTATTGTTTTTTGGTTTTTTATTTCCAAAAAATAAATTCATTAGGGAATATATATCTTTTTTTTAATTTATTTAGCAATTTTTTTTATAAATTATTTTTACACTTTTTTTTAAACTTTATTACATTGTCCCAGGGGGGGGACATCACTGTCATGTGACAGATCGCTGATCTGTCACATCACAGATCGCTGTGACAGATCAGCGATCTGTCCCAGGCAGTGCAGAAGGTTTCCTCATGCCGGCGCTTTGCAGGCATGAGGAAGCTGGCTCCCTGCAGGCCCCTGAAGGTCCACGCCGCCATATTGGATCCAGAGACCTGCAGGGAAGGAGGCCCCCGGAGCAGCACTGCACATCGCGCTGCTCCGGGAGGGCTCAGGGAAGCACGGAGGGAGCACCCCTCCCTGCCGATGCTTACCTAAACCCCTGGTACACTGCGATTGTGTTTGATCGCAGTGTGCCAGGGGTTAACGTGTCAGGGGCCATCCGTGACCACCCCTGACACATAGTGCCTGGTGTCAGCTGTGATAATCGGTTTTAGGAAGTTTCGCACCCAGCAGTTTGCCCCCAGCAGTTTGCCCCCAGCAGTTCACCCTCAGGTACACTTCGCCCCCGAACATTTCGCCCCCAGCATTTCGCCTCCAGGTTGTTTCGCCCCCGCACATTTCGCCCCCAGCAGTTCGCCTCCAGCAGTTTGCCCCCGGATGTTTTTCCCCCAGCAGTTCGCCCCCAGCAGTTCGCCCCCGGATGTTTCGCCCCAGCAGTTCGCCCCCTGCATGTTTCGCCCCCCGAATGTTTCGCCCCCAGCAGTTCGCCCCCGGATGTTTCGCCCCCAGCAGTTCGCCCCCGGATGTTTCACCCCCAGCAGTTCGCCCCCGGATGTTTTGCCCCAGGATGTTTCGCCCCCAGCAGTTCGCCCCCAGCAGTTCACCCCCGTATGTTTCGCCCCCGTATGTTTCACTTTCAAATGCCTGTATTGCAGCTAGTTCAAAATCCAACATCAGGTTGTCTGGCTGCAGTCCAGGCTGCAAGTTCTTCAGCTCTTGCAGCCACCTCTGGTATGTAGAATGGCTCTTGTCTGTCAGCAAGGTGTACACTACAGGAACAACAAGGCCGCTGTGGACTACATGGATTGTGTAAAGTTGCTTAAACAAGGCTGGTGTAGTGAAAAACATGCCATCAGCAAACCACTCCTTACTTTGTGCCAGTAGATGGAGATTGTTTCTTGTTCCAAATATCAACATACAGCTGTGTCCATTTCCTAATTTAAAATGAAAGTATTAGTAGAGGAAATAACAGAAAAAGTGTAACAAGCAGCAGACAGAGTTTTGGGATAAATTCACAAAAAAAATATCCTAATCAGAAGCCTCTGTTCATATCTCACATTAAATACTCACATTTTGCTCCAGATTTTCTGATTTCATAATAAAAAAACTGAAGCAAAATCTAGTGTGAAGGGGCCAACCAATAGTTTTTTACAACATATATTGTCCCAGTGGAAAATTATATATTTTTGTTTAAAATTAAAATTACTTCCAAACTTGAAATAGGTCACATTTTTAGGGTACCTTTAGACCCTTCAACTAGACGGCCGTTCAGCACGGCCGATCGCCGCCATGCTCAACGGCCGTCTAGTTGACAGCCGCATCCAGACGCAGGGTGCGGCTGGACGTCTGAATGAACGACTGGGCGGGCCGCCCGCCTGAATGGAATGCCCCTGAATGGGCGTGCTAGTCGTCGGGTGGGCAGCGCGGACGTTGTGACGTCCGCGCTGCCTATGCTGTCTCATTGAGAGGATTGTGCAGGACGCAAAAAACGCCAGTAAAATCACCAGTGTGCTTTTGGCCTAAGGCATAACTGAATGGTCCATTAGGCTGGGGTCATATGCAGCATTAATCTGTAAATCCCATCCACATGCTGATGAAAAAATTTTGTTTACAAATAAAAACATGCAGTGCAGCATGTCAATATATGCTGCCATTATACAAGCAAAATTCCAGCCATTCAGACAAGGGGCTGAAATCCTGCACTAAAACCTGCACCTAAATCCATAGAGTTAAGTGAAGATTTTGATACAGAATTAGGGTACCACAATAGTGGCCACAATTGCAGGCACAAATAGATTCCTGTGGGATCTGCAATTACTACCGCAATTACAGCCGCTGCGGAGATGCCGCTCCCCAATCCCCTTCCGTCAGTGGGCACGAGGCCTCAGGCTTTATCCAGACAAGCTGGATTTACAGGCGTATTCCGTGCTGTGTTTCCTGCCTGAAACCCGCCCTATCATGTCTATGGTGCAGGTTACGGGCGGATTCCGGCCGGGGCCAGAAAACGCCCCACCGGAAAATAGCTTCAAAGGTATTTTCCGGCGGATCCTGGAAGGAATGGGCAAGAGGGAAACCTCCCGAAAAATGCCTTCAAACCTCACCAAATACGCTCGGTTTAGGCCATAGCAGGGCATGGCCACGCTCATAGCAGAGCTTGGCCACGTCCCCTATTTGCAGAAGCGTTTTGCCAAAGCGCTTGCAAAGTGCTTAAAAAGTGCTTGGAAGCAGCAGGCAAAACGCATCTGCAAATCCTGGCGTATATCACCTGAGCTCTGGAGTTCAGCCCGACCTGTCCACGGATCTGCAGGACTGAACTACGAGAGCCGAGAAATCAGCCGGCGATGGCAGTTCAGCCCGTGCATGCCGCAGACAGGCGAGGCTGAACTCCGGGGCAGCATCCAGGACAGGTATGGCCAGTACAATGCTGCATATTTGGAATTAGTGTTGGCCGGTCCGATCACTGAAGATCGTAATTTATTACGATTTTCAGGCTGATCGTTATTTTAAATTACGATCCGATTTGTAGCCAGATCATGATGATGATCTGAATTAGAAATTGGAATCCTCCGTAATCTGAAAACACTGTCCGGGCATACATGCCCGAACAGTGTGCGTATATATATATATATATATATATATATACACACACACACACACACACACACACACACACACACACACACACACACAATACGGGTGTACAGCGTGTGTGCATATTTAGCTTTAGTAAATGGCTCCAGGCTGCGCTGTTAAAAAATAAACAAACCCAGTTACTCACCGCTTTCTCCAGTGTCCAGTACTGGCTCCGGCTCCTAGCCCAGCAGTGCAGGGAATCCCGAAATCCGGGCGGCGCATCGCCGCCTCTATGCCTGCCGTACTATAACTACAGTATAACTACAGTGGAGAGTGATCCCAGGACCGCTCACTAGACGGTCCTGGGAAAGCACCACATCACGTCACAGAACAGCCCGGCACATGTGCAGAGGTGGTGATGCACAACCCAGAATGCAAAGCGTTGGGATTTCAGAATTCCCTGCACCGCCGGAGACAGCACTGGACACCGGAGAGAGAGTTGAATAACTGGGTTTGTTTATTTTTTAACAGCGCAGCTTGGGTCCATTATATACATGCAAGAAAGCTGGAAGAAGAGTGGCTCAACTGAGATTGTTGCTGAGGACTCAGTGTGCTGCTAGAGCAGGGGTTGGCTTCCGCCCGTACTTAACATGCATCCATGAAGCATGCATCCATGAAGAAAGACCTCCGCGCTGCTGAAGTCCTATACAAATCCTTTATTGCATTTCAAAGTTCCAAAAGTGCCAGACCACAATCACCCACCCACATATATACATATATATACACACTGTTCGGGCGTACAGTGTGCATATATATATATATATATATATCTACATCTAGCTCTGGAGATTGGATCTGAATTAATTCCAATCTTTCGGTATGATCAGCCCGATCTGATCCTATCTTTCCAGTGATCGGCCAACACTAGTTGGAATCAGTAGGCCTCACTACATTATATTACCCTCAAAGTTTCCCTTGAAGGCAAAAATCACATAGTATTTTATATCAGCACCTTATAGTGTAGCATTTTTCACATTTGTGCAAAATAAATTTTGCAATAATTATGCATAATGGAATTGTTTTAATACAATGTTAAATGGTTAAGTAGCTTACCAGAGTCATGCAGAAGGAACTGCTGCTGCACACCATCAATACTGATCTCCTGGAACTCCAGGGGGAAAACAAGTTGATCAAGGGTTTGAGGTAACCTTGGGATATTGCCAAGTTGCCTTGCTAATCGTATTGTCCTCTTCAGTGATGCTTTCCTTGGGAGAAGTGCTGCATCATTAGAATGGGCTCCTGAAACGACGTCTGTGAGAATCTGTTGTGGTGTCTCCTGTGTTGTCCTTGCCCTGGTCACAGCCTCATTAACAAGTCGGATTGCTTCAGGTCTTGCAGCTTGTGTTGCGTGATTGTGAAAATTGACTACTTTCACAACTTTGCCAGATTCTTAATTGGTCCAAACACGTCCCTTGAAGTCGACCATTTTTCACATACCCAGATGGAATGGACATCATCAGCGGTTCGTTTGGAAAATAAGTAAATGTGATTCTCATGGACCAACTTCCTCCTTCCACGTTTGGACAGAACTGAATTCATAGTTGTAGAAAGTGAATTGCTGTGGAAGCTGACTGATTTTTTGTGGCAGTACACTTCTCTCTTTGTGGAGATTTCAGACACTGCTATATTCTGATGTACAGATGGAATAAAAGCTAGTCTAATGTAACTTGCAAGACATGTGACCTGCTACTTATTACATCTGCAACAAAACTTGCAACAAAGCAGGTCAGTGCTGGGTCAGGTAAAAGTTCAAAATTGTTTAGATTTTAGGCCTCTTGCACACTATAATTTTAGAGTGGTTTCAAACTTGTGTTTGTGGCTGCCAGAGGTCGATCCGCTCTGGATCTGACATCCAGCTGACCCCGGGGCAATGCTGGCTGAATTCTGGCAGTCCGCTTGCATTGCCCATAGACGTGAATGGCTGGGTTCCGCGATCTGCAGCCGCCCGTTCGCTTTTGTAATGCTGCATTCTGCTATCAGTGTCAGAACAAAAAGAAGAGCATTTTCTTCTTTTCTTTCCGCTGCAGGTTAGCGGAATGCGGCATTAGAGAAGAGAACGGGCGGCCTGTAGTGCATATGTAGCGGAAGTGTGAAAGCACCCTTATGCTGCCACTGTTTTAGAACTCCAAAGCACGTGCTTTACTGGCATTTTTCAGAGTGCTTTTGTGAGCGCTCTCGGCAATGACCCATAAGATACAGGCTATTGATGAACGCTAAGTGCTCAAAAATAGCTCCTGTAATAAAATAAAAAGAGCTGGCCGAAACAACACCTCGCTTTTCTAGCCATTGACTTATCTACTATATAATTGTCTAAGGGTCACTTTCGTCTTTCTGTCTGTAACGTTTTATTCGTATATTCATTAGTCGCGGCGTCTGTCTGTCATGTAAATCCAAGTCGCTGATTGGTCGTGGCAAAACGCCCACGACCAATCAGCGACGGTCACAGTCTGCCATAAAAATGGCCGCTGCTTCACTGCCCTGCACTCACCGCTGACCGCTCACACAGGGTTAATGCCAGCGTTGACGGATCGCGATGTACTGCACACCGTTAACGCTGCTATTAACCCTGTGTGACCAACTTTTCGCTATTGATGGTGCCTATGCAGCATCAATAGTGAAAAGATGTAATGTTAAAAATAATAATAATAAAAAAAAGTTATTCTCACCCCCTCCAACGTCGCGCTGTCCTCCGCGCCTCTCTCCGATGCACGCCGTGCCTTCCGGTCCGAATGATGCTATGCGTCCAGGATCTGCGATGATGTCACGGTCATGTGACCGCGACGTCATCGCAGGTCCTACGCTCAGACCGGAAGCCACCGCCAGCACTGCAGAGAGGCGCGAGGACTTCAGGGCCCGTGGCTGAGGTGAGTATATCTTTATTAATTTTTTTTAAAAGCGAATATAGTGCCCACATTCCTAGACTACATGGACAGTGCAATATACTACATGACCAGTGCAATATACTACGTTGGCTGGCCAATATACTACGTGCGCTGTGCAATTTGCTACGTGAACTGTGCAATTTACTACGTGCGCTGTGCAATTTACTACGTGGACTGTGCAATTTACTATGTGGACTGTCCAATATACTACATAACCTGTGCAACATACCACGTGGCTGTGCCTTCTAGAATACCCGATATGTTAGAATCGGGCCACCATCTAGTATATTCAAAATTGGCAATCTTCTTAGAGTTATTCCAGTGCTCAGCACTTGGGAAAGTGGCTACTGTGAAAGTGGTCTTAGGGCTAAAACACAAGGCCGAAACTCCCTGCCTAATTTGGGGCCGAAACATCTGGATGCAAAAAGCAGGGGGCGAACTGCTGGGGGCGAAACATCCGGGGGTGAACTGCTGGGGGCGAAACATCCAGGGGCGAAACATCCAGGGTCGAAACATCCAGGGTCGAAACATCCGGGGTCGAAACATCCGGGGTCGAACTGCTGGGGGCGAAACATCCGGGGGCAAAACATCTGGGGGCAAAACATTGGGGTGAAACATCCGGGGGCGAACTGCTGGGGGCGAAACATCCGGGGGCGAACTGCTGGGGGCGAAACATCCGGGGGCGAACTGCTGGGGGCGAAACATCCGAGGGCAAAACATCCGGGGGCGAAACATCCGGGGGCGAACTGCTGGGGGCGAAACATCCGGGGGCGAACTGCTGGGGGCGAAACATCCGAGGGCGAACTGCTGGGGGCGAGATGTGCGTGGGCGAAATGTGCGGGGGCGAAACAACCTGTCGGCGAAATGCTGGGGGCGAAATGTTCAGGGGCGAAGTGTACCTGGGGGCGAACTGCTGGGGGCGAAACTTCCAACTCCCGCTTTTTTGCACATTCCTCCCTCAGACATCTATTCCATATTAGAGATTTTTACTAATGGGGATATTGTCGTTTTTATATATGTTTTCAATAAAAGTTCATTTTTCTAAGTGTTTTTTACATTGAATCAAAACTCTTGCTCTATCTTTATTGTTAGCCACTGACTAAAGGGTTAATTTAGATTAAAAGCCTAATAGATAAATACTGTTTCGATCCTGCAGAAATACTGTAGCTGTAGTTCTACTGTTTTTGTTTTAAACATTTGAGCTCCATATTTTCAAAGTTTAAACTATCTGATAGAGTTTAACTTCATAGATATACACTCACTGGCCACTTTATTAGGTACACCTGTCCAACTGTGTGTTAAGACTTAATTTCTAATCAGCCAATCACATGGCGGCAACTCAGTGCATTTAGGCATGTAGACATGGTCAAGACAATCTCCTGCAGTTCAAACCGAGCATCAGTATGGGGAAGAAAGGTGATTTGAGTGCCTTTGAACGTGGCATGATTGTTGGTGCCAGAAGGGCTGGTCTGAGAATTTCAGAAACTGCTGATCTACTGGGATTTTCACGCACAACCATCTCTAGGGTTTACAGAGAATGGTCCGAAAAAGAAAAAAAATCCAGTGAGCGGCAGTTCTGTGGCCGGAAATGCCATGTTGATGCCAGAGGTCAGAGGAGAATGGGCAGACTGGTTCGAGCTGATAGAAAGGCAACAGTGACTCAAATTGCCACCCGTTACAACCAAGGTAGGCAGAAGAGCATCTCTGAACGCACAGTGCGTCGAACTTTGAGGCAGATGGGCTACAGCAGCAGAAGACCACACTGGGTACCACTCCTCTCAGCTAAGAACAGGAAACTGAGGCTACAATTTGCACAAGCTCATCGAAATTGGACAGTAGAAGATTGGAAAAACGTTGCCTGGTCTGATGAGTCTCGATTTCTGCTGCGACATTCGGATGGTAGGGTCAGAATTTGGCGTAAACAACATGAAAGCATGGATCCATCCTGCCTTGTATCAACGGTTCAGGCTGGTGGTGGTGGTGTCATGGTGTGGGGAATTTTTTCTGGGCACTCTTTGGGCCCCTTGGTACCAATTGAGCATCGTTGCAACGCCACAGCCTACCTGAGTATTGTTGCTGACCATGTCCATCCCTTTATGACCACAATGTACCCAACATCTGATGGCTACTTTCAGCAGGATAATGCGCCATGTCATAAAGCTCGAATCATCTCAGATTGGTTTCTTGAACATGACAATGAGTTTACTGTACTCAAATGGCCTCCTCAGTCACCAGATCTCAATCCAATAGAGCATCTTTGGGATGTGGTGGAACGGGAGATTCGCATCAGGGATGTGCAGCCGACAAATCTGCGCCAACTGTGTGATGCCATCATGTCAATATGGTCCAAAATCTCTGAGGAATGCTTCCAGCACCTTGTTGAATCTCTGCCACGAAGAATTGAGGCAGTTCTGAAGGCAAAAGGGGGTCCAACCCCTTACTAGCATGGTGTACCTAATAAAGTGGCCAGTGAGTGTATTTTGGCAATATGATACGGTTTTTCCAGGGTTTGTTCTAAAATGGAAACATGATGTCTTTTTTCAATGTACCGTAAGTTAAAATACCAATTGCTGAGTCTACTCTCTGTCTGAATTATTTTGCTTTGGGTGATAATTTGCTATGGCATTTCTAAATTACCTTTCAATAAAGTATTTTGTTATTAGATAAGTATTTTAAGAGGAACTTAAGAAAATAATAGCTAGTGAATGTTTACTTAGACTTCTGTGTTTGATCTTACATTGTCCTGTCTGCCATAGAGTTTATTTTCAATGGCTATACAGAACTGTAGGACACACTCTGAAGCCTAGCACATGCCATCTGTAAAAGCATTTACTTTAAGTTAGTGGGATAAGTAATCAAACAAACTTTGTGCCTGATGAAAAACTTTTGGTTGCTATTAAATACACATTAGTGGGCGTTTTTGCTGTAGCAATGTCAAATCAGCAAGCTATTTATGTCTGATCTCCTGAGCAAGTCAAAATTGAAAATGATTTTACAACTTATAGAGCATAAATTAGAAGAAGCTAAGTCATTTTAAAAAGAATAATAAGATAAGAAATCTTCTTCCTTTACACATGCTCAGCATCCTCATAAATCTGAATAGTGATGAGTGAATCTGAAACAAATCAAACTCAGTCGTTTACTCATAATTTAGCTAGTAAATTAAATTTGCATCATTGATATTTCCTGTGAGCTGATTGTTTCTTATTACGCTCTGGGTTTCTCCTAAACTCCAGAGCATAATAAAGGTAAGGTGAAAATTAAATTGGAATAATACTCAAATTGCCACTCACCTGTCCTGCTGGTCTCCCTTGAAGATCCCTCCAGCAAGTTCTTTCATTCAAATCCACACAATGCACTCTTCTGGGATACTTTCTTTTAGGAATTGTGGCACTGAGTAGACCTCAGAAGTCATGAAGCCAATCATGCTGTGGTGACCTCATGACGTATATCTCCAAGGGCTAGTCAACTCCTCGGGGAACACAGGTCATGTCATCCAAATGGGAAACCTGGTGCCGAATAAATATGCCAACAGGGGTGTAACGGTTGGTTCTGAAAGATGAGGCCAGACTGAGCACCTCAGAGGAACGAATGGGCGATTATGGAATAGGACAGATGAGCAGAGAGGTGAGGATTTTTCCTGAACTTCTGCAGATAAGCAGAATTGTGGTTGCCCTGCTGTTATTTTGCTAACTTCACAGAAAGTGAATGACAATATGGGTTGAAAATTAGAGATGAACGAACTTGTTCAGAAAACATTTGACAATCTAAAATTTGACACGAACATTGCACATTCATATTCGTGTTCAGTTTTGCAAGCATTTTTACTCAAAATCGGCAAAATTCTGCCACAGTTCGGTAAATTATTGAGTTTCCGCTAATATTTTTCTAAATACTTTGGCTAGTGGATAGTGGTGTTGTACGATGAGCAGGGGGGAAGTGTTTAATGAGGGGAGGGGGTGGGAGAGGTTAGAGGAACAGTGTGCTTTTTTTTATCCACTTAACTTTATGTGTCTTGATTCCGGCAGCCAATAAGGGACACCCAAGCATGCTTGGAAAAACCTGAGCAATGAGCATACTCGCTCATCACTAAATCTAATCACTCGATGAATATGCAGCATTTTGCTTGTTTAGTATAATACACGCCAAAGTCCTCCACATAGTATAATGTGCACCACAGTCCATCATATTGTAAAATACACACCCCATAATGTGCCCCATAGTCCTCCATATAGTATAATACACTCCCCATAGTTCTACATATAGTATACTACACTCCCCATAGTCCTCAATATAGTATAATACATGCCTCAGTCCTCAATATAGCATAATACACTCCTCAGTCCTCCATATAGTAGAATACATTCCTCAGTCCTCCATATAGTATATTACACTACTCATATTCCTCCATATATTAACATACACTGTTCAGTCCTCCATATAGTATAATACACTCCTCAGTCCTCCATAGAGTATAATACACTCCTGTCATCCATATAATATAATACACTCCTCAGTCCTCCATATAGTGTAATACACTCCTCAGTCCTCAATATAGTATAATACACTCCTCAGTCCTCTTTATAGTATAATACACTCCTCAGTCCTCTATACAGTATAATACACTCCATATAGTCTTCCATATATTAAAATACATTGCTGAGTCCTTCATATAGTATAATACACTCGTCATAGTGCTCCATATAGTATAATGCTCCGCTATAGTCATCCATGTAGTACAATTCATTTCCCATAGATAGAGATGAGCGACTTTGCCTTTTTTCGGGTCGAGTCGGGTTTCATGAAACCGGACTTTCTCAAAAGTCGGGTCGAATGAAATCGGCCGATTATCGTGAAAAGTCGAAGGCCGACTGAAACAGGAAACCCAATGCAAGTCAATGGGGAAGAAAAGTCGGCAGTGAGTGGAGGACAGGAAACACACCTAGAGTGCCCATTTTAATGCCAAAAACATCAATTCTTATTAATTAAGCTTGTCAACCTTAATTTACTTTATAATAATAGTTAGGCATTGAAAACTGAGGGTTATTTGGCTAAAGTTGTTGGGGGGTAGGGCTGGCTCCAGATTTTCATGGACCCAGGGCCAAAGAGTGTCAATGGACTCCTTTAACACATGCCACAATTCATGATCCTCTGATACGGCAGAGAAATAGCGGTACAGTACACTGAAAAATACTTCACTTCTTACATCTCATGACTGATATCCATTTTAAATTCTCCAATAGCTCCAAAAATGGACAGCATATTACTCCATACAGTATTATGGCCACCGCACAGTGTGCTATGCAGAGTAATTAGGCCCATATATTTCTCCATCCATTGGTCCCATATAATGTTTGAAACAGTATATGATGAGCTCCACATAATGCAACAGTATATGTTGGTCCCCATGGATTAAGCTCCACTGCGTTATGTGCCCAAATAATGCTCCATATATAATGGGCCCCATTTATAATGCTCCAGTGCATAATGGGCCCTGTAAATGCTGCTCCAGTGTGTGATGTCCACCTTTGGAATGCTCCAGTGTATGGTGGGCCCCATATATCATTCTCCAGAGTATAGTGCTCCCCAAAAATAGCTGTCCCAACATTGAAAACAATTAAATAAGTCTCCTTGCTAGGGAATCCCTGTACTAGTCTGGACTCTTCGTCGTCCCCATCTTCCATCTCACTGCACTTGGACTGTTTAGGCAGAGGGCGTACAGATGTGATGTCATCGCGCTCTCTGACCAGAATGTCACTGTCAGGACATGTGGAAGATGTCATGGCGGTGGAGCAGGGAGAGGTAAGTATTTCAACTTTGCAAGTGCTGTGATCCTGAGCAAGCAGGGGGGCCCACTCATTTGCGACGGCACTGGCACAGGGCCTCTCATAGTACGCCGGTGTGTCTGACAGCGGGTGTGCACCCCCACCATCAGAGACAGTTGATTCTACTATGAGGGACATTATGCCAGTGCCGTTGCCAAACAGTGTGCCCACCCACCTGTCCAGGGCAATGGCACTCGCACGGGTGCGTGCGCCAGGTGGTGACCTCGGCCCTGTGGGGGGAGGCAGCCCGGTTAGGGAGGTGGAAAAATTGGCATATGTTGATGTTGGACATTCAGCAGCTGCAAATGGAGTAATTGGAAAAGTCTGCGGAAGAGGAGGACAAAAGCAAGCCATTTTTCTGGCAACCTACGTTTCAGCAGGGGAGGGAGGGACAAAATCCTTTGAAACCCATGCATGGTTCATTTTAATGAAGGTTAGATCATCAACATTTTGGGTCGACAGACGGGTCCTTTTTTCAGTCAGGATTGATCCAGCAGCATTGAAGACTCGTTCAGATAGCACTCTAGCAGCAGGCCATGCGAGCTCCTGTAAGGCATATTGTGCCATTTCAGGCCAGGTGTCAAGTTTACTGGCCCAATAGTCAAAGGGGAATGACCGGTGAGGGAGAACATTGATATGGGAGGAGAAGTAGTTTGTTACCATAGTTGACAACAGCTGTCTCCTGTCACTTTCAATCGATGCAGTATTATCAGTCGTGTCAGCGGTACTTGAAAAATCAGTCCACAACATGGTCATGAAACCCCTGTGTCCAATGCCACTTTGGCTGTGTGCACCACGAACACCTCTTTTATGTTGCCAACTACGGCTTGTTGGAAAAACATCACCGCCGCTGTGTGCTGGGAATGCCTCAAACAAATGGTTTACTAGAGTTGCTTGTTTGTTAGCCAATATTAGCTCTAGGTTCTCCTGTGGCATGATGTTTTGGAATTTGCCTTCATAGCGTGGTTCTAGGATGCTGGCCAACCAGTAGTTGTCATCGTTCATCATTTTGGCAATGCGGGAGTCCCTTTTTAGGATCTGCAAGGCATAATCAGACATGTGGGCCAATGTTCCAGGTGTCAATGATGCACTGCGAGTGCTTGGTGGAGGAACACTTTCTGGCAAATCCACATCCCTCCAGTCACGCACAAACCCTGTACCTGACCTTGCCAAGCCAACATTTTTTCTTGCCCCCTGAGAAGCATCTTCCTTCCCAAAATAATCATCCCCATCATCCTCCTCCACCTCCTCTTCCTCTTCTTCCTCCACCTCGTCCACGAGACTTCCCTGACCAGAAAATGGCTGACTGTCATCAAGGCTTCCCTCCTCCTCTTCCTCCTCAGCTGCAGACGCCTGCTCCTTAATGTGCGCCAAAGTTTGCATGAGCAGACGCTTAAGTGGAATGCTCATGCTTATGATGGCGTTGTCTGCGCTTACCAGCCGTGTGCATTCCTCAAAACACTGAAGGACTTTACAGAGGTCTTTCAGCTTCGACCACTGCACACCAGACAACTACATGTCTGCCTGCAAACTGCCTGCCCGTGTATCCTCCCACAAATGAATTACAGCCTGCCTCTGTTCACACAGCCTCTGAACCATGTGCAGGGTGGAGTTCCACCTTGTTGCAACATCAATAATTAGGCGGTGCTTGGGAAGGTGGAGCAATCACTGCAGCTTCTGCATACGACTGGAGTGTACGGGCGATCGACGGATGTGCGAGCACAGTCTTCGCACCTTATGGAGCAGGGTTGTTAACTCCGGATAATTATTGAGGAAGCACTACACCACCAGGTTCAAGGTGTGAGCCAGGCAAGGTATGTGTCTGAGTTTTGAAAGGGCTATGGCTGCCACAAAATTCCGGCCGTGTTCACTAACTACCTTGCCTGCCTCAAGATGTAGACTGCCCAGCCATGACTCAGTTTGTCGCTGCAAGTAGTCGGCCAGTACCTCCACGGTGTGTCTGTTGTTGCCCAAGCACATCATCTTCAACACAGCCTGCTGATGCTTACCACTAGTTGTTCGATAGTGAGACACGTCGTGTGCAACACTGGCAGCTGCGGATGGAGTGCTCGTGCGACTGCGCTTTGTGGACGAGCTTTCGCTTCTGGAGGAGGAGGGTCGAATGCCTACAGCGTACTGTTTCCTATACCGTGGGCTAGGCAGCACTGTCCCACCGCTGCTGTCCCCTGTGGACCCTGCATCCACCACATTAACCCAGTGCGCAGTGATGGACACGTAACAGCCCTGGCCATGCCTACTGGACCATGCATCTGTTGTGAGGTGCACCTTTCCACTCACTGATTGCTTGAGTGCATGGACAATGCGGTCTTTCACATGCACGTGGAGGGCTGGGATGGCTTTTCGCGAAAAGAAGTGCTGACTGGGTAGGTCATAGCGTGGTACTGCATAGGCCATGAGCTCGTGGAAAGCTTTGCTTTCAACAAACCGGTAGGGCATCATCTTTAATGAGATTAGTTTGGCAATGTGGGCGTTCAAAGCCAGTGTATGCGGATGAATACTTTCTTATCCTACTCAGTCTCTGGTAGGTTGAGCTGGACTTGAGAGCTGCATATGGTGGAACTAGCGGTGGACATGGGGGACTGAGAGAGGGTTGGTGATGGTGTTGGTGGTGTTGCTGATGGCCTAGATTCAGTCTTTCGTAGCAATAACATTGTGATTCCATGACTGCTTTGCCCTTGCGACGACACCTCGACATTGGCTGCTGGTGGTGTGCTAACCTGTGGGCTTACAGTGGGGGAAGCGATGTAACGTTGCTGACTACCTTCATTCGGAGCAGGTGCACATGTGGTACGTGAGGTTTGGTAGTCCGTCCATGCTTGCAAGTGCATGGTGGTTAAATGTCTAAGCATGCAACTGGTATTCAAATTTCTCAGATTTTTCCCGCGGCTAAAGGTCTTTGCGCACTTCTTACAGATAACCTTTGCCTGATCATTAGGATTTTGTTAAAAAAAAGTGCCACACTGCACTCTTCCTACTATGGAAGACATTTTGAGGCCTTGCATGCTGTGCTATTTTGACCGTCTGGCCAAGCTGTCCTGCAACTCTTTCGTTTTTTGTAACACGTTTTTGGACTGCTATGGTCCTGCCAGATAACAGCTGTTGTGATGTCGTTGCCTGCTGCGGATCCTCCTCCTCCTCTTCTGAGCTATTGGCAGCGGCACCCTCTTCCTTCAATGGATGCCAATCTGGGTCAACAACTGGGTCATCCATCACCTCCTCTTCAATTTCATGTGCACCTTCCTCTGTGTCACCGTGTAAGGTGGTATAGTATGCGGGAAGGGGGACCTGAGATTCATCAGGGTCTGATTCTGGCTCAGTACGCTGCGAAGACAATGTAGTGCTCTGAGTGAATGTACCAGCTGAAAAATCTAGCAGTGGCTGTGCATCAGTGCACTCTATGTCAGATTCATCTTGGACTGGGGAATTCACGATTTGACTTGCTAACCCAGGCATGATATGTGAAAAGAGCTCCATGGAGTAATCAGTAGTGTGGCCTGCCACATCCTTCACTTTTGGTAGGGGTGAAGGACACAAGGAAAGGTGTTGTTCCTGACCTGGAGCCTCCAATGACGACTCAGTGCTTTTATTTTTTGAAACTTCAGAAGAGGAGGCGAGAGAGCTGGAGGCTGTGTCAGCAATGTTAGCCAAAACTTGTTCCTGAAGCTCCGGCTTTAAAAGTGGTTTACCTACTCCCAGAAAAGAGAGCCTTCGAGGCCTTGTGGAGCCAGATGATGACGTAGGCTCAACACCTCTTGCCTTAGGTGCTATTGTGCTTTTGCCACTACCAACAGATGCAACACCACCACCACCACCATCGGGACCAGCTGGCAACCCCCCGCCCACTTCCATGGCGTCTTCCACCATACTTACTATTTTTTGTGAAAATGTACCCAAAATACCACCAGCTATATGGTACTGTAAAACAAGGTAGAAGGTGTATCTACTATTGGTGAGTATTTGAATCTCACTAGAGATTTGAGGACACTGAACTATTGTCTCTGGCCCAGTAGAGATTACACCTCAATGTAACAGACTGAAATTGGATGGTGTATGACAAGGTGTAGGGTGTCTATAGGATTGGTGAGAATTTGAATCTCACTATAGATTTGAGTACGCTCCTCAGGCCCAGTAGAGATTACACCTCAATGTAACAGGCTGAAATTGGATGGTGAATGACAAGGTGGAGGGTGTCTATAGGATTGGTGAGAATTTGAATCTCACTATAGATTTGTGGATGCTGAACTATTGTCTCAGGCCCAGTAGAGATTACACCTCAATGTAACAGGCTGAAATTGGATGGTGAATGACAAGGTGGAGGGTGTCTATAGGATTGGTGAAATTTTGAATCTCACTATAGATTTGAGGACGCAGAACGATTGTCTCTGGCCCAGTAGAGATTACACCTCAATGTAACAGGCTGAAATTGGATGGTGAACGACAAGGTGGAGGGTGTCTATAGGATTGGTGAGAATTTGGATCTCACTATAGATTTGAGGATGCTGAACTATTGTCTCTGGCCCAGTAGAGATTACACCTCAATGT
The DNA here is from genome assembly GCF_039654945.1 of Dendrobates tinctorius. Taxonomy (NCBI): domain Eukaryota; kingdom Metazoa; phylum Chordata; class Amphibia; order Anura; family Dendrobatidae; genus Dendrobates; species Dendrobates tinctorius. Next base: position 6,423,313 of record NW_027361694.1, read on the forward strand.
AACAGGCTGAAATTGGATGGTGAATGACAAGGTGGAGGGTGTCTATAGAATTGGTGAGATTTTGAATCTCACTATAGATTTGAGGATGCTGACAATGATGCTCTCAGTCCAAGTATGGACGCAGACAGCCTAATAAGCAGGGCTTCTGCACAGTGCACAAACACAAAAGAGGGGGAAATGAATGCTTGGTAACTGTGCAGAAAAGAGGAAGAAAAGTATTTTTGCTTTTAAAAAAGCAGTTTGCACAGCAGTGTGCAAACAGCAATGCAGCTATCAGGGAGCCTTATAAGGCAGCCTAATAACAAACAGATCTGATGCACAAAAATAGAGCCTCCCCTGTCACTGCACACAGTGTTTTGTTGTAAGTGGAAATCGCTAACAGCAGAAGCAGTTTTTTTGGCTCTTCTTCCCTGCCTAACGCTCTCCCGACAGAATCAGCAGCAACAGCAGCTCTCCCTATGCTAAGATTGGCATAAGTAAGATGGTAGTCCCTATATGCAGTTGGGTGGTGTATAATTTAATGTCAGTTTCATCATTATGTGTGAATAGTTTCACCCATGTATATATTATGCTCGCCACTATTCTTTTCTAGGCTCAGGTACCACAAGAGTGGTTTCAGGCTTGGGTACCACAGGAGCTGCTTCAGGTACAGGAACAGGTCCTGGATCAGTCAACACAGGTATCAGGGACAGGTACTGGTTCAGACAACACTGGTTTCAGGTACAGGTCCTGTTCAGTCAACAGATATTTCAAGAACAGGGTATGGTTCAGGCAGCAAGGTTTTCAGGAACAGGTTCTGGTTCAAACACAGATGATCTAGCAACATACTAATTGTAGAAGATTGACTAAATCAAAGCACCTAAATGCTCAGGCACCTCTCCACTGGAGAGTGTGCCTTATACATATGATGCCTCCCTGCTATTGACTGGGAGAATTTCCAAAGTGTGCTTGTTTTCCCTTTAAGACTCAAGGCGTGTGCACTAGGTGCACCGCCAAGAGACCTGCATGACGTGTGCAGGCCAAGATAGACAGGATGTGATAGCAGGGAACAGGGAGGGACTGTGCCGTGTAGCTGGGTAAGTGAGTATGTCGGTGTCCCTGCTGGGAAGTGTATAGAGGGGCACCAGCATTGACGTTACACTCTCATTGTGCCAACGTGATCAAGTGGGACTATTTTCTTCATCCAAGATCAGGAAAGCAGTTTTTGATCAAAGTTTTTTTCACTTGCAATGTACCATATGCCATTTACACACATGGTCAAAATTGTTGGTACCCCTCATTTAATGACATAAAAACACACAATGGCAATAGAAATAACTTGAATCTGACAAAAGTAGTAATAAATAAAAATTTATGAAAATGAAGAAATGAAAGTCAGACATTGCTTTTCAACCACGCTGCCACAGAATTTTTAAAAAACTTCATGAAATAAGCCTGGACAGAAATGATGGTACCCTTAATTTAATATTTTGTTGTACAACCTTTTGATGCAATCACTGCAATCAAACAATTTTTGTAATTATCAATGAGATTTCTGCACCTCTCGACAGGCATTTTGGCCCACTCCTCAAGAGCAAACTGCTTCAGTTGTCTTGTGTTTGAAGGTTGCCTTTTCCTGATGGCATGTTTCAGCTCTTTCCAAAGATGCTCAATAGGATTTTGGTCAGGACTCATAGGAGGCCACTTCAAAATAGTCCAATGTTTTCCTCTTAGCCCTTCTTGGGTGTTTTTAGCTGTGTATTTTTGGTCATTATCCTGTTGCAGGACCCATGAACTGTGACAAAGACCAAGCTTTCTGACACTGGGCAGCACATTTCTCTCTAGAATCCCTTGATAGTCTTGATATTTCATTGTATCCTGCACATATTCTAGACACCCTGTGCCAGATGCAGCAAAGCAGCCCCGGAACATAACAGAGCCTCCTCCATGTTTCACAGTTGGAACAGTGTTCTTTTCTTGATTTGCTTCATTTTTCCATCTGTGAACATATAGCTGATATGCCTTGCCAAAAAGTTCCATTTTTCTCTCATCTGTCTATAGGACATTCTCCCAGAAGCTTTGTGGCTTGTCAACATGTAGTTTGACAAATTCCCGTCTGGCTTTTTTATGATTTTTTTTCAACAATGGTGTCCTCCTTGGTGATCTCCCATGAAGTCCACTTTTGCTCATACAAAGACTGATGGTGTGATCTTGAGCTTGAAGTTCACAGTTAATCTGTTTAGAAATTATTTGGGGCTCTTTTGTTACCATTCATATTATCCATCACTATGATTTGTCATCAATTTCTCTCCTGCGTCCACATCCAGGGAGGTTGGCTACAGTCCCATGGATCTTAAATTCTGAATAATATGTGCAACTGTAGTCACAGGAACATCAAGCTGCTTGTAGATGGTCTTGTCACGGGGCATTTGCAGGGGATGTGTAACCAGGGCCCCTGAACTGCCCCTAAGACTAAGGGGTGCCCTGACTTTCCTTAACTTGGGGGTACACTTAAGGGTAATGAGGCCCAAGTCTCCGACCTGTCCCTATCTCCTGTTCAGCCCTGAGCAAAACACCCAACCCTCTCCCCAGGTGGTGAGACAGGGAATAAAGTAAACTGCACCAAAAAACAGGGAAAGGGTAATAGACACCTCGGGGTTAAATAAACTGAAAGACAAGACTTAGCTTGCTCTGCGGCAATGCTCCAGGATAGCAGAGTTAGCCACTTGAAAACAGCAGACAACTGAAGATCCACAGAACTCTGTCAGCTCCTGAACTCCAGCTTGGTTGGTCTCCAAAGAGAAATAATATCACCAACAGTTAGTTGGTGCACCTGGTGAGCTTATGTAGGAAGGTGGGAGTGGTTTCTGCCTGCATAGATAATTAGTCACAATGCAGTAACATCAGCGGTCACCGTGGGGAAAAACTCACCAGAAGACCAACTAATGATGCAGTAACACCAGAGGCCACCAGGGGGAAAAACTAATATTAACCCCCGATGGCCTGAAAGGAAAAAAGTTTTAATTATGAGAGCCCGGCTCAGCCACAGATCCAAAAATGGATCATGACAAGTCTTATAACTTTTACCTTTAACATGTTTGCCTATAGATTTCTTTCTAATCTCCTGAGACAGCTTTTTCCTTCACTTCCTCTAGTCCATGTTGAGTATGATACACACCATGTCACCACTCACTGATTCCAAGATTGTAGACACCTGTGAGGCTAATTATTGGACACACTTTGCTTTACCATGTCCCTTTTGTCACATTATTTTCAGGGGTACCATCATTTCTGTCCAGGCCTATTTCATGAGTTTTATTTTTTTTTATTCTGTGGAAGCTTGGTTGAAAAGCAATGTCTGACTTTCATTGAAAGGTAACATCACATCTCAGAGAGACAGAAGAGTCTGTGAGTACAAATTCATGACGACCTTTGACACTCTCATGCAGGAATGAATGTGTCACATGAATTTATATCTTTTTACATCAATTAAGGAATTTTCTCCTAAATCTTGTGGGGGCATGACAACACAGAACCAGACCGCTATCAGAGGACAATAAAACATCCAAACTCCTTATCTATGAACTGTTCCAATATTTATGTCTATCCCTCTCCCATAATGATAGTTCTGCTTCATGTCACTTGTCTTATCTATTGCGTTTTTTCTGTGTTGTATTGTGCATAAATATATGATTCTTCAGATTTTGTATTAGTCAATGCCTGATGAAGAGACCTGAGTAGTCTCGAAAGCTTGCAATGTGTTACCATCTTTTCAGTTAGCCATTAAAAGGTATCAACCACTGAGGACTCTCAATTCTGAATATTTTTCTGACTTTCATTTGTTAATTTTCATAGGTTTTTTATTTATTATTACTTTTGTCTTATTCAAGTTATTTCTGTGACCTTTTCAGGTTTTTCTGTCATTATATGAGAGGTACCAACAATTTTGACCACGTGTGTATCTCATCAAATGCCCCTGCAGTCTCGTATATGTTGGTAAGACCACCCAACATACCCAAGACAGCATCAAACAACATAAATCTTTCATAGAACACAAATGGCTAATGTTACCTATAAATTCACACTTTGTAACTGTGAGAGACTCTATTTCAAAGATTAGATTCCATGTGTTAGAGCACTTACCCATGGAAAGATGGGGAGGAAACAAAATTAAAGTACTTAAAGACTGAGAGGCAATTTCAATTTGGGTAATTTCAATTTGTTTGACCCAACCTTATGTACGTTTTGTATGTATAAATTACGCTTGTAGCTATTGCCCTTTATATAATGGTCTTTATGTTGTATTCGTTATAAATTCAATAAAAAAGAAAAAAAAAAAGACTGAGAGGCCTACTGCATACATATCTTACAAACAGTAGAACCCCATGACCATACTAGGGAATATTATTTTGTTTACCATTAATATCTATCCAAATATTGTTTGTTTATTCCCTAGTTGGTGTTATGCTTGTTTTGTCATATTAGACCATTTATGTATTATGCAAAGCATTATAACTCTACCAATTTCCTTCTCCCCTCCTCTCTTCTTAACTCTATCCCTTTTTTCCTTCTCCCCTTTTTAATACAATTCTATTTCTTTTATTCCCCTTTATATCACATGCCTTTCCTCCCTTTTTGTATCTCTTTCTTGTCTCTTCTCCATCCTCACTTTCTTATATAGATACATATTTTCTTATATTTATTAATTTTCTTGTGTTTATTTTTCCCATTCTGTTATGTCACATACTTAGTCCTATTTCCTTGATTTCCTCTCTTTACCACATTCTGACTTTCTTCTCCATATCAGTCTTCTCCTTTTGTCGCAAGTGCGCAGCCTGACTTTCCCTCTTCTCTTCATGTCTGCTACCGTTATTTTCTAACAGTTGCAAGGCAATAATCACTACCACAGCCATCTTGTGCATGTGCTCCTGACCTGGAACGTGAACCTGCATTCCAAGAATGTCTCACAGAATTACTTGATAATGAGGCTGCATCAGTCCTGGTGCTTATATGACAGAGGTGATGGCTGAATGATAGCTAATAGAGATGGGCGGACACCTGGATCTTCGAGTCCGGCGAATTCGGCTGAAAAGTTGCAAAAAGTTCGGGTTTGGGTGCCAGAACAGTACCTGGACCCGAACCCAGACCCCATTCACTTGAATGGGGGGGCCTGAACATCCAGTGTTTACTGTGCTGTGATGTGCATGACAGCATGGCAAACACAGCTTCTGATCGGTGTGGAAATCATCCCAGCCGGTCAGAGAGCCGCGGATCCCACGCTGTCAAAAGACAGCGTAAGCGCTCAGCTGTAATCAGAGATATAAAGCTTACCTATGGTTACTGGTAGAAATATAGAATGGGTGCTAACTGCCATTATCGGTGCTCTGGAGAAATGATAAGTCAATAAGAAATAATGAACTCCGGCACTCAGGAAAAAGATCCTGTTTATTGTAAAGGAATTAATTGCTTTGACTCGGTAGCCACAAAATATAGGTAATACAGGCACGTATATCAACATTTCGGCATAATCAAGCCTTTATCAACAAATGCCGGTTTCTGAATAAATGTGAGCCTCCGGGTAACTGGCTAGTTATCAAGAATAGAGGGCTGCCCACACTGTTTTTTTAATTATTTAAATTATTAAAAGCTCTGACTGTGCAAGTGTGCAAGCAGTCTAAATGAGGTCACCTCAGTTCAAACTGGCTGGGAACGGAGCCTCACTGATCGGAGGTAACCTCTATGATGTCACCACTGGTCTTTGAGGCCATGCTCGCAGCAGCTCATTCACCAGTGGTTCGCCCAGACATGGATTATGGTGTCAGACAGAACGACGGACAGGTATGGAATATTGTTTTTTTTATTTTACCTTTATTACTGGAGAACGAGGGTTTTACTGGAATTAGGCATTAAAATAAAAATGGAAAACTGTGCTTAGTCTTTTTTCAATTAAAGAACTTTATTTTGGCTGTGTATTTATTTACCATACAACTATAGGATTAGCAATGGATAGGTGTCTTATAGATGCCCTCCATTTCTAGGCCGTGGGCTTGATGTCACCTGACAATACAAAAGTGGCATCAACCCCACAAATATGAACCCCACTTGCCACTGCTACAGGGCAAGTGGGAAGTGCTGGGAAAAGCACCAGAATTGCCGCATCTAATAGATGTGCCTTTTCTGGGAAGCTGCAGGCTGTTATTTTTAAGCTGGGGAGACACAATCCATGCCCCTTGCCAGCCTGAGAATATCAGCCCCCAGCTGTCTGCTTTGGAAAGGCTGGTTGTCAAAAAAGGGGGGGACCACAGGCGTAACTACAGGGGTAGCAGCTGAAGTGGTTGCTTTGGGGCCCAGCCCATATAGGGGCCCGGGTCCCCGGCTCCGATAGGCGCTACCCGGTAGTGCTATTTAATTAAGTAAATTACTGCGGCGCTCCAGCGGGTGCTGTGGGTGGCCAACGCTGTCTTGGGGGCCCACCGGCCTGGTGCGTGTAGTGTAGGGGATCCTGGGCCCCAGCAGAAAAAAATGTACACTATGATTTTGCAGCCTAAGCTGCATTTCTGTGCCTGCTGTGCGGAGCGAAGCACATATTGGGCCCGCCTCCCTGCCTGCAGCCAGTCACAGAGTGTATTGCTTCAGACTAGTTCAGTCCCGCCCCTTCCTTGAGCCCTCGCTGTCTATTAGCTCTCTGCAGAACTGCCTGCCGCATGGACCTCTGGGAATGTCTTGAAGGGGGTGTGTCTTTGAGGGGGTGTGTCTTTGAGGGGGCTCCGTTTAAAAGTTTGCTATGGGACCCAATCAGTTCTAGTTACGCCCCTGGGGGGGACCCCATGCATTTTTTAAAATTATCTCAAATAATTAAAAACACAGCATGGGGACCTCTCTTTTCTTGATAACTAGCCTTGCTGACAGCTGATGGTTGCAGCCCCCCAATTGTGAGTTTTGTCTGGCTGGTTAGCAAAAATACAGGGGAACCCTCGTGCTTTTTTAAAATTATTTATTTGCTGCCCAGGAGTGGCTAATGAATGCTCCCATCCACCGCTCCTGCTCTCACTGCAATTAGTGGCTGCAGGTGGTGGATGATGGGATCAGTAGTCCCTTCAGCTGACTACAGTGACCGGAGGTAAGCTTTATACATCCAATCACAGCTGAATGCTCACCGTGTATTTTCATCGCCGATCAAAAGCGGTGTTTGTCGTGCTGCCGTGCACATGACAGCACGACAAACACCTTGTGTTTGGGCAGCTGAACTCAAACAGTAACAAGGACTTCCTGATGAAGTCCGTGTTCGGTGTCCGTGCCCGAACAGTAGGTGTTCGGTGGAGACATCAAACTTTACTGTTCGGGTTCACCCATCTCTAATAGAAAAAAAATATCTCATATTTAATGGCACTGAGTGACCAGTCATATGGTATGCTGCATGGTCGGTACAACATTATGCACTGCTGTTGCATAGGATCTCCTCCTATCTGGATACTGTATCCATTGTATACAGAAGGCACATTACCAAGGGCACCATCATTATTCCCATGAGCTAAGAATTTTCAGTACATTAAGTGATTTAATTCTAATGAACTTTCACAGTATGTACTCTTGATGAGCCTTTTGTTGAGGAGAAACACGTCAAGTGAAACATGCCATGTACATTAATTGCCGGATTTTTGCAAAATACTACACATATTTTGTAAGTTCATGATATCTAGCACTAATATTTCCCTAAATCTCTTTTACTATCAATAGTAAGGTTTTGTACTTCATATAGCTGCATATGTGCTTAGCAATTTAATACTTCTTGTGGCAATTCATTTGGTTGTAAACATCTTGTGGTAATATTATTGTTGTTAGTCTGGGAATCCTATCCATGACAAACTTATCTAGACAGAGCATATCTTTTCTTCCATGTGCAATAGTCTTGGATACGGACAGATAGAGTGCTTGTCTTATGGTCCCTGCTAGCATAATTGAGGCAAAGATTGTGTCTTAATATCTATGTATATGATAGACATGATTGTGTTATTCACACTTTTGAGTCTGAATGAAGTCTTTATCTACACTACTGAGATTTCAGTTTCTTTATCTGTCATCTTCATACTGTTTTACAGGGACTGCTAGGGCTAGCCGATGGGAAGCAGGGCCGCCAATTGCAATTCAAGAGGGTGCAAACTTTCAAGGACAGACAGGGACAAGAGTAGCTGGCACATTGGGGTGACTGTCTCTTCACTCTTGACCAAATGGCATATTTTAATTAATATTTTTTTCTTAGTTTTTTGAGGTATCACGTTTTGGGGTGTGTTCATATTTGAATATTGTAGCCATTAAGAGGTTTTTAATAAATGCCAATAAATATATGTTTTAAATCTGGACAGTCTATGAACCCGTATTCTTTCATATACCTATTGTGCTGACATTTTGTGATATAAATTATAGATCCCCTTAAAACGGAATCTCTATAAATTGCACCGATAAATAAGATGGTGTACAAATCTCATCTTGGTCTAACTTAGTTTTGTTCTACCGTATACTTTAACACCACTGTAAAATACTAAATATCACTGAATGTGCTAGAAATGTAATTTCAATATTTGTTTTACAAATTGATATCTACACTATGCACAAGTTAGAAGCTTTAAAAAACAGAGCTGCTTACAGTAATAATGCTCCATGGTGGTAGTTACAATGGGAAAATCACAAATTAAAAATATTTTATTTACATAATAAATAGGGAATTGATAAAGCTGAATGATGATTAAAGACAAAATATTCTTTTTGTATCAAAGATAATTACTTATTTTATAATATTCTTTTGTGTACAAGCACAGTTTAGAGGGATTTACTGTTGAAAATTGATCTAAAAGCTAATGCAACATTAAAGGAATCATTTAAGAAAAATATCATCTTTATAAAATGTGTTTTCCTCTCATGCTGCTGAAAAAGCTGTCCAAATGTGAGAAAGAATCTTCAGATCAACAGATGGCTGATTTCAGGCAGCAGTATGGGCACTTTGAAATTACAGAATGATCTTAAGGAAAAACATATCTAATCAGACATGCAATGTTACAATGACTTTGGTCCAAATTTACTAAACTGTTTTACTTCATAAAATTGAGCAAATTAATTTAAAACACAAAGATCAATTACTAAGAAATAGAGTTGAGCGAAACGGGTCGAAAACATTCAAAAGTCACCGACTTTCGCCAAAGTCGGGTTTCATGAAAAGAAACCCGACCTTAGCGTGAAGTCGGCCACGAGGTCGGCAACTTTAGCACCAAAGTCGCGTTTCAAAAGATGCTTTAGCGCCCTTTTTCAGTCAATCAGGAAGAGCGGATACTGTGGGAAACGTGATGACAAAGGCAGCGGTCACCACCATCTTGGAGAAGGGCATGCAAGTGATTGGCTTGCTTTGTGTGGCGTCACAGGGGGTATAAAAGGGCAGGGACGCCGACCGCCATGTTACTCATGCTGATCTCAGAATAGGGAGAGCTGCTGCAGCTGCTGATTTTGTACGGAGAGCGTTAGGAAGGCAAAAAGAAAAAAAAACTGCTTCTGCTGCTAGCGCTTTTCACTGTAGTTACTGTGCAGTGAAAGGTGAAGATTTTTGCTATTGTGCAGCAGCGCTGGTGATGATTAGCCTGCCTTTTAAGGCTAGCTGCATTGCTGTGTGCACACTGGTGTTTAAACTGCTTTTTTAAAAGCAATCCAAATTGTATTGTTTTGTCCTGGTGAGGTAGTGAGCATTCATTTTTTTGCACACCGTACAGCGGTGTATGCTCCTCACACAGTACCGTGTAACGGCTGTTATCACGGCCAAATTGAAGTTATCTACGTGTGTGACTCTGTAAGGAAAAGTCAACGAGTTTGTCCATTCTTACAGACCTACACCTTATAGTTTTGTCCGTTTTTCAAACAGTTTAGTATATTTGCTGTTTGATTACATTCAAAACTAGAGAGAGACGGCGTGTGTCAGTCCGCATACAAAAACACGGAGCTTGACAATTTTACATACACCGTACAGCGGTGTAGTGCATGCTCCTCTCTCAGTACCGTGTAACGGCTGTTATCACGGCCAAATTGAAGCTATCTAAGTGTGTGACTCTGTAAGGAGAAGCCGAGGAGTTTGTCCGTTCTTACAGACCTACACTCTAGGGAGATTCCAATTCTGCCCAATTCTATATACATCTTGTAGTTTGTCATACACTAGGCAATTTCTTCTGGTCACATTGCGGTGTTAAAGACACAGGGCCTGACAGAATCCAACTGTGTCCTGAAGTGTGGAGAGATTCCAATTCTCCACAGTCCTCTATCCACCTTTCTTACAACATCCAGAATCTGCCTGTCACATTGCGGTGTAAAATAAACAGGGCCTGACAGAATACAACTGTGTCCTGAAGTCTAGAGAGATTCCAATTCTTCACAGTCCTCTATCCACCTTTATTACACCATCCATAATCTGCCTGTCACATTGCGGTGTAAAATAAACAGGGCCTGACAGAATCCAACTGTGTCCTGAAGTCTAGAGAGATTCAAATTTTCTCCACTACTATATACACCTTGTACCTTGTTTTACAGTACCATATAGTTGGTGGTTTTTGGGGTACATTTTCCCCAAAAATGAAGAAGCTTGGTGGAAGAGTCCGTGGAAGTGGGCGGGGGTTGGCAGCTGGTAATGATGGTGTTGGTGGTGGATCTGCTGGTAGTGGCAAAAGCAAAATAGCACCTAATGCAGGAGGTGTTGAGCCTGCGTCATCGTCTGGCTCCACAAGGCCTTGAAGGCTCCCTTTTCTGGGAGTAGGTAAACCGCTTTTAAAGCCGGAGCTTCAAGAACAAGTTTTGGCTTACATTGCTGACTCAGCCTCCAGCTCTATCGCCTCCTCTTCTGAAATTTTAAAAAATAAAAGCACTGAGTCGTCATTGGAGGCTCATGTTCATGAATCACACCTTTCCTTGTGTCCTTCACCCCAACCAAAATTGAAGGATGCGGCAGGCCACACTACAGATTACTCCATGGAGCTGTTTTCACATACCATGCCTGGGCTATCAAGTCAAATCGTGAATTACCCAGGCAAAGATGAATCTGACAAGGAGTACACTGATGCACAGCCACTGATAGATGATTCTGCTGGTACATTCACTCAGAGCACTACATTGTCCTTGCAGTGTACTGAGCCAGAATCTGACCCAGATGAAACTCTGGTGCCCCTTCCCGCATACTATACCACCATACACGGTGACACAGAGGAAGGTGCACATGACATTGAAGAGGAGGTGATGGATGACCCAGTTGTTGACCCAGATTGGCATCCATTGGTGGTAGAGGGTTCCGCTGCCAATAGCTCAGAAGAGGAGGAGGAGCATCCGCAGCGGGCATCGACATCGCAACAGCTGTTATCTGGCAGGCCCAGAGCAGTCCAAAAACAGGTTACAAAAACCAAAAGAGTTGCAGGACAGCTTGGCCAGACAGTCAAAATAGCACAGTGTACAAGGCCTTAAAATGTCTTCCATAGAAGGAAGAGTGCAGTGTGGCACTTTTTTTAACAAAATCCTAATGATCAGGCAAAGGTTATCTGTAAGAAGTGCGCAAAGACCTTTAGCCGAGGGAAAAATCTGAGAAATTTGAATACCAGTTGCATGCTAAGACATTTAACCACCATGCACTTGCAAGCGTGGACGGACTACCAAAACTCACGTACCACATGTGCAACTGCTCCCAAAAAAGGTTGTAAACAACACTACATTGTTTCCCCCAGTGTAAGCCCACGGTTAGCACACCACCAGCAGTAAATGTTGAGTTTTCGTCGCAAGGGCAAATCAGTCAGGGAATCACACTGTTATTGCAACGAAAGACTGAATCTAGGCCATCAGAAAGAACACCAACTCCATCACCATCATCAACCCTCTCTCAGTCCGCCATGTCCACCGCTAGTTCGACCATATGCAGCTCTCAAGTCCAGCTCACCCTACCAGAGACTATGAGTAGGACAAGAAAGTACTCATCCTCTCATCCGCATACACTGGGTTTGAACGCCCACATTGCCAAACTAATCTCGTTTGAGATGATGCCCTATCGCTTGGTTGAAAGCGCAGCTTTCCGCGAACTCATGGCCTACGCAGTACCACGCTATGACCTACCAGTCGCCACTTCTTTTCTCGCAAAGCCATCCCAGCCCTCCACCTTCATGTGAAAGACCGCATTGTACATGCACTCAAGCAATCAGTGAGTGGAAAGGTGCACCTCACAACTGATGCATGGTTCAGTAGGCATGGCCAGGGCCGTTACGTGTCCATCACTGTGCACTGGGTTAATGTGGTGGATTCAGGGTCCACAGTGGACAGCTATGATGGCACAGTGCTGCCTAATCCACGGTATAGGAAACAGTTGGCTGTAGGCATTCGACCCTCCTCCTCCAGATGCGAAAGCTCGTCCACTGAGCGCAATCGCACAAGCACTGCATCCACAGCTGACAGTGGTGCACACGATATGTCCCCCTATCGATCAGCTAGTGGAAAGCATCAGCAGGCTGTGTTGCAGATTATGTGTTTGGGCGACAGACACACGGCGGAGGTACTTGCCGACTACTTTCAGCAACAAATTGAGTCATGGCTAGGCAGTCTACATCTTGAGGCAGGCAAGGTAGTTAGTGAACACGGCCGGAATTTTGTGGCAGCCATAGCCCTTTCAAAACTCAGACACGTACCTTGCTTGGCTCACACCTTGAGCCTGGTGGTGCAGTGCTTCCTCACTAATTATCCGGAGTTAATAGGCCTGCTCCATAAGGTTCGAAGACTGTGCTCACACATCCGCCGGTCGCTGGTACACTCCAGTCGTATGCAGAAGCTGCAGCGATTGCTCCACCTTCCCAAGCACCACCTAATTATCGACGTTGCAACAAGGTGGAACGCCACCCTGCACATGGTTGAGCGGCTGTGCGAACAGAGGCAGGCCGTAATGCATTTGTGGGAGGATACACGGGCAGGCACTTTGAGGGCAGACATGGAGTTGACAAGTGTGCAGTGGTCGAAGCTGAAAGACCTCTGTAAAGGCCTTCAATGTTTTGAGGAATGCACACGGCTGGTAAGCGCAGACGACGCCATCATAAGCATGAGCATCCCACTTATGCGTCTACTCATTGAAACTTTGACGCACATCAAGGAGCAGGCGTCTGCAGCCAAGGATGATGAGGAAGAGGAGGAGGGAAGCCTTGATGACAGTCAGCGATTGTCTGTTCAGGGAACTGTCATCGACGAGGTGGAGGAAGAAGAGGAGGAGGAGGATGATGATGGGGATGATTATTTAGGGGAGGAGGATGCTTCTCGTGGGGCAAGAGAAAATGTTGGAGTGGCAAGGTCTGGTACTGGGTTTGTGCATGACTGGAGGGATGTGGATTTGCCTGAAAGTGCTTCCCCACCCAGCACTCACAGAGTGCATCATTGACACCGGGAACATTGGCCCACATGTCAGATTATGCCTTGCAGATCCTAAAAAGGACCCCAGCATTGCCAAAATGATGAACGATGATGACTACTGGTTGGCCAGCATCCTGGATCCACGCTATAAAGGCAAATTACAAAACATCATGCCACAGGAGAACCTTGACCTAATATTGGCTACTAAACAAGCAACTCTGGTAAACCAGTTGGTTGAGGCATTCCCAGCACACAGCAGCGGTGATGGTTGTCACACGAGCCATAGGGGCCAGGGGCAACTTGGAAGAGGTGTTGGTGGTGCACACATCAGAAGTGGCATTGGAGACAGGGGTTTCATGACCATGTTGTGGACTGATTTTTCAAGTCCCGCTCACACGACTGGTAATACTGCATCAATTGAAAGTGACAGGAGACAGCACTTGTCAACTGTAGTTACAAACTACTTTTCCTCCCATATCGATGTTCTCCCTCACAGGTCATTCCTATTTGACTATTGGGCAGCTAAGCTGGACACCTAGCCTGAATTGGCACAATATACCTTACAGCAGCTCGCTTGCCCAGCTGCAAGTGTGCTATCGGAATGAGTCATCAGTGCTGCTGGATCAATCCTGACAGAAAAAAGGACCCATCTGTCGAACCAAAATGTGGATGATCTAACCTTCATTAAAATGAACCATGCATGGGTTTCCAAGGATTTTGTCACATCTTACCCTGATGATACATAGGTTGCCAGAAAAATGACTTGCTTTGGTCCGCCTCTTCCTGGGACTTAGCCAATTTCGCCTTTAGCAGCAGGTGAATGTCCCACAACAACATATGACATTTTGTAAACCTCCCTAACTGGGCTGCCTCCTCCCCCCATGACTGGGGTCACCACCTAGCGCATGCAAACGTGCGAGTGCCGTTGCCCTGGAAAGGTGGGTGGGCCGACTCTTGGGCGTGGGCACTCGCACAGGGTCCCTCATAGTGCAATCAAGTGTCTCTGACGGTGGGGGTGCACACCCGCCGTCAGACACACCGCCGTACTATGAGGGGCCCAGTGCCAGTACCGACGCCCACGAGTGGGCCCCCCTTGCTCTGGCAGGGCCCCTGCATTTGCAATGTTTACCTCTCCCTGCTCCTCCGCTGTGTAGTCTGGGCTGTCAAATCCTTCACTCGGACTGCCACTACAAATTTGGTGAACTGATAGAAGATGATGGTTAAGATGTAGCTATGCCCTGTCCCGCTGGCAGGGATCTAGCTTCAGATGATCAATGGCTTCCATTTCTTATGGACGTCGACTCACAATGAGATGCAGTGGTGGTTTCCCATCAGCTTTCACAGTTTTCCTACCCACAGACGTGTGGCATTCCAGCGCACATTTTTAAATGTGCCCTCTCATGCCAATCCAAATAAATCACCTACGGCCTGTGGCTTCTGTCTTTTGCACTCCAAAGTTACGTGACAGAGCATGATAGGCAGTGAGCACCATGTTTACATCTCTCCCTGTGATCAAAATTATATGGATATGAGTAATGGCGATGGGATCAACGGTACTGCGATACAGCAACACTTTCTTCACAAAGAAAGGTTTTCGCTGTCTCCACACACTAATTAATTGAGGGTCTGCATCGCCTCTGAGAATTGTGAAGGAAGTTTATCCCGTGAATAGGAATTCCTAGATTTCTGCACTCACTAGAATTTATGTCAGTAATTGTATGCATCTCATTTCCTATTGTGGAGAGTCTGGACTGTCTTACTGAGACAGAAATATATATGAAGATTTAAAAATACCACCAAAAGTGTATACTGGTGTACGCTTCAAATACATTTCCTTTTTTCTACTTTTTAGATAGTTGTCTAATCCATACTGAGAACATGGAGATTTTAAATATTTAAACTATGCTATATATACCTGCTATCCAGTGATAATGTACCATTTCTCAACTTTGTACAAGCTGGTCAAATCCATACTTGGCCAGAGACCGTCTGAGCCTGCCTCCTGATCTATAGACATAGGTTTTTAATGTGTAAACTATGCTATACATACCTGTAATCCTGTGATACGTTACCCTTTCTCACGTTTGTCCAATCACGTCTAATCCATACTGGGCCTGAGACCGTCTGAGCCTGCCTCCTGATATATAGACCTACGTTTTTAATGTGTAAACTATGCTATACATACCTGTTATTCAGTGATACGGTAACCTTTCTCACCTTTGTCCAATCAAGTCTAATCCATACAGGGCCTGAGACCATCTGAGCCTGCCTCCTGTTATATAGACATAGGTTTTTAATGTGTAAACTATGCTACATGTATACGTGTTATCCGGTGAAACTGTACCCTTTATCAACTTTCTAGAATCTTGTCAAATCCATACTGGGCCACAGTTACTCCTGATATATAGATGTACATTGTTAATGTTTAAACTATGCTATATATACCTGCTATCTGATGATACTGTACACTTTGTCTACTTTTTATATTCTTGTCTAATCCATACTGAGCCTGTGAGCGTCTCTGTGTGACTGATGGAATATATATGGAGATTGACAATTATCCTTTGACTGAATAGAGCTGTACATTTCTGATACAGTGCCATATATTTGATGTTATTTTGTGTCTATTTTGTGCAAAATTTTGAAGTTTGGTGGAAGAGGCCGTTGGGGGGCCAGCTGGTGATGATGGTGGTGGTGCATCTCCTGGTAGTGGCAAAAACACAATAGTAGCTAAGGTAGGAGGTGTTGAGCCTGCATCATGGTCTGGCTCCGGAACGCCTGGAATGATACCTTTTCTGGGAGTAGGTTAACCGCTTTTAAAGGCGGGGCATGAGGAACTGCTTTTGGCTTACATTGCCGAAACAGACTCCATCAAATATGTCTGCCTCTTCTGAAGTTTCAAAAAATGCAAGCACTGAGTGGTCAACTGCTGGCTCCTGGTCAGGAAGAACCCCTTTCCTTGTGTCCTGCACCCCCACCCATACTGAATGAGGCAGCAGGCCACACTTCACATTAGTCCATGTAGCTCTTTCTATCATACCATGCCTGGGCTATGAAGTCAAATCGTGAATTCCCCAGTCCAAGATGAATCTGACATGGAGTGTGGGTGGCCAGCCAGGGCAGTGGGGTTAATCGGTACCGGGCCGGTGTCTCACAGGGATGTGTCACGGTGGTGGTGACCCGTTTCGTGGCCCTGGGCGTCCATGCAAAGGGGTGAATTATGTTTATAAGTGAATGATACATGACGCCACCTCTGGTTTCTGATTAGATTGACCAGCACTGCAGTGTCGCTTCTGTGGGACAGATGTTGTGGTGCAGCTAAAGTGTAGAAGCCCTGCACAGGTAGGGCCGTAGTTGCAGGGCAGATGAAAGAGCTGGTAGATGGTGTGCAGTGCAAGATGTAGCAGAGCTGTGTGCCAGGTGCATGAGAAAGATGACAGACACAGTCGTGCAGTTCCTTTACCTGTACTTGGTAAGTGCCGTCCAGGACCCAGAGTACAGATGGAGAAGGAGTTGGTCAGCCTGGAAGCCAATTTGGATTTCTCTCTCTGCAGATAGGTAGTGTGGCCTCCGTTCTAGCGCTTATCTGAGGTACTCGCAGTGCTGAGTTCAATGAAGTTCCCCCTGTTGACTCTCTTTTGGAACTTTCTCGTATGGCAGGAAGCCGTAGCCTTTTCCTTCTGGCTCACACATGTCGATGCTGGGGCCTCCGAGCCTCAGTTGTGTAAAGAGCATTTACAGCTGCTACTTCCTCCGGATTCTGCTGCAGGAACATCAGTGTCCCTACAAACTCGGAGACCGGAATCCGGACCATGCGCTCCAGCTAGGAGTGAGCCTTAACTCTGCTCATCCTCCAGCTCCCCTTCTCACGTCCACACACTTCCCCTTCCCTGCACAGAATGGCCTAACTTACCTCCTCCCGACCACAGAGAGCAGCTCCTCAGCAGTCATGTTCAGAGGTCTGCCTGCTGGCTTGGAGTGGGAAATGTGTTGTGTGTGGTTTAACTGCTAGAGAGATCCTTCGTTGCTCCCAAGCATGACATCACACTCCCTAGGAGGAAGGTAATGCCACTGTGGCGACCGTACTCCTTGGGGCGCCACAAGTGCACTGATGCCCAGCCACTGCTAGATGATTCTTCTGGTACATTGACCCAGACCACTACATTCCCCTAACACGCTACACTGCCAGAATCTGACCCAGGGGAAAATCAGGTTCCCCTTCCTGCAAACTATACCACCTTACACGGTGACAAAGAGGAAGGTGCAGATGAAAGTGCAGGTTCCTTGAGCTGGTGGGGGGGTAAACTCTTGGGCGACGGCACTGGCACAGGGCCCCTCATAGTATGCAAAAGTGTCTCTGTTTCCCTACCCCTTGTCTTGCTGTTTTAGTTACCGGCCTGCGAGCCGTGTCACACAGGACAGTATCATGTGCCGCGTCTTGTTGTTCTAGTTTCCGGCCTGCTGGTCGAGTCACACAGGACGGTTCCACGTGACACTGACACACCCATGACACTATTTTGACATATATTTTATAAATATATTATTATGGTTCTGTTTTAATACAATGACTTTATGTTGACTGGTAGAATAAAACTCTTCAATACTTCTTAGTAGAAATGAGCGACTTTGCCTTTTTTCGGGTCAAGTCGGGTTTCATGAAACCCGACTTTCGCAAAAGTCGGGTCGAACGAAATCGGCCGCTTATCGTGAAAAGTCGAAGGGCGACTGAAACACGAAACCCAATGCAAGTAAATGGGGAAGCAAAGTCGGCAGGGAGTGGAGGACAGGAAACACACCTACAGTGCCCTTTTGAATGCCAAAAACATCAATTCTGATTACTGAAGCTTTTCAACCTTAATTTACTTCATTGTACTAGTTACGCACTGAAAAATGGGGGTTATTTGGCTAAATTTGTGGGGGGTTAGGGCTGGCTCCTGGTTTTCATGTGCCCTGGGCCAAAGAGCGCCCCTTTAACACATACCACAACTCATGATGCTCCGATACGGCAGAGGAATAGCGGCATAGTACAATGAAAAATACTTCACTTTTTACATCTCATGACTGATATCCATTTTAAATTCTCCAATAGCTCCCAAAACGGACAGTATATTAGTCCATACAGTATTATGGCCACCGCATAGTGCGCTATACAAAGTAATGAGGCCCATATATTTCTCCATACAGAATCATTGGTCCCATATAAAGTTTGAAACAGTATATGATGAGCTCCACATAATGCTACAGTATATGTTGGTCCCCATGGATGAAGCTGCACTGTCTTATGGGCCCAAATAATGCTCCATATATAATGGGCCCAATTTCTAATGCTCTAGTGTATAATGGGCCCTGTAAATGCTGCTCCAGCGTCTGATGTCCACCTTTGAAATGTTCCAGTGTATGGTGGGCCCCATATATCATTCTCCAGAGTATAGTGCTCCCCAAAAATTGCTGTCCCAACATTGAAAACAATTAAATAAGTCTCCTCAAATAAGTCTCCTCGCTAGGGAATCCCTGTACTAATCTGGGCGTACAGACGTGATGTCATTGCGCAATCTGATCAGAATATCACTGTCAGGAAATGCGGAAGACATCATGGCGGTGGAGCAGGGAGAGGTAAGTATTTCAACTTTGTAAGTGCTGTGATCCAGAGCAAGCAGGGGGCGCCCACTCGTTGGCGACGGCACTGGCACAGGGCCCCTCATAGTACGGCGGTGTGTCTGACGGCGGGTGGGCCGAACCTGTACTTTCAGCTGTACCTTCCTCTTTGTCACCGTGTAAGGTGGTACAGTATATGGGAAGGGTAACCTGAGTTTCATCAGGGTCAGATTCTGGCTTTGTAGAGTGCGAGGGGAATGTAGTGGTCTGGGTCAATGTACAAGCAGAATCATCTAGCAGTGGCTGGGCATGAGTGCACTTGTGGTGCCCACAGGAGTACGGTCACCACAGTGGCATTACCTTCCTCCTAGGGAGTGTGATGTCATGCTTGGGAGCAACAAAGGATCTCTCTAGCAGTTAAACAAACACACAACACATTTCCCACTCCAGGCCAGCAGGGAGACCTCTGAACCTGACTGCTGAGGAGCTGCTCTCTGTGGTTGGGAGGAGGGAGGTTAGGGCGGTCTGTGAAGGGAAGGGGAAGTGTGTGGACCTGAGAAGGGGAGCTGGAGGATGAGCAGAGTTAAGGCTCACTCCTAGCTGGAGCACTTGGTCCGGATTCCGGTCTCCGAGTTTGTAGGGACACTGACGTTCCTGCAGCCGAAACCGGAGGAAGTAGCAGTTGTAAATGCTCTGCACCCAACTAAGGCTCGGAGGCCCCAGCAGCGACGTGTGGGAGCCAGAAGGAAAAGGCTACGGCTTCCTGCCATACGAGAAAGTTCAAAAAGAGAGTCAACAGGGGGAACTTCATTGAACTCAGCACTGCGAGTACCTCAGATAAGCGCTAGAACGGAGGCCACACTACCTATCTGCAGAGAGAGAAATCCAAATTGGCTTCCAGGCTGACCAACTCCTTCTCCATCTGTACTCTGGGTCCTGGACGGCACTTACCAAGTACAGGTAAAGGAACTGCACGACTGTGTCTGTCATCTTTCTCATGCACCTGGCACACAGCTCTGCTACATCTTGCACTGCACACCATCTACCAGCTCTTTCATCTGCCCTGCAACTACGGCCCTACCTGTGCAGGGCTTCTGCATCTTAGCTGCACCACAACATCTGTACCACAGAAGCGACACTGCAGCGCTAGGCAATCTAATCAGAAACCAGAGGTGGCGTAACGTATCATTCACCTATAAACGTAATTCACCCCTTTGCATGGACGCCCAGGGCCACGGAACGGGTCACCACCATCGTGACACATCGTTGTGAGACACCGGCCCGGTACTGATTAACCCCACTGCCCTGGCTGGCCACCCACACTCCATGTCAGATTCATCTTGGACTGGAGAATTCACGATTTGACTTGATAACCCAGGCATGGTATGATAGAAAGAGCTACATGGACTAATGTGAAGTGTGGCCTGCTGCATCATTCACTTTGGGTGGTGGTGCAGGACACAAGGAAAGGGGTTCTTCCTGACCAGGAGCCAGCACTTGACGACTCAGTGCTTGCATTTTTTGAAACTTCAGAAGAGGAGGGCATATTTGCTGGAGTCTACTTCGGCAATGTAAGCCAAAACCAGTTCCTCATGCTCCGGCTTTAAAAGCGGTTAACCTACTCCCAGAAAAGGTAGCCTTCCAGGCGTTCCGGAGCAAGACCATGACACAGGCTCAACACCTCCTGCCTTAGCTACTATTGTGCTTTTGCCACTACCAGCAGATGCACCACCACCATCAGCACCAGTTGGCCCGCCCACGCCCACGACTGCAGCCTCTTCCACCAAACTTCAAAATTTAGCGCAAAATAGACGCAAAATAACATCAGATATATGGCACTGTATCAGAAACGTACAGCTCTATTCAGTCAAAGGATAATTGTTAATCTCCATATATACTCCATCAGTCACACAGAGGCGCTCACAGGCTCAGTATAGATTACACAAGAATATAAAAAGTAGACAAAGTGTACAGTATAATCAGATAGCAAGCATATATAGCATAGTTTAAACATTAACAATGTACGTCTATATATCAGGAGTAGTGTTGAGCCACCCCGCTAGTGTTTTGGTTCATCGCACAGGAGGCAAGTTCGTCGAATGTTCGTCGAACCACATTGAAAACAATTGCAGGCAAGCACAGACACATACAAACACATAGAAAACAATTACAAAACACCTTAAAAGGTGTCCCAAAGCCGAAAAAATGCTCAGAAGACAAAAATAACATATGGAAAAGGGCAACTACATTTAGAAAAGAGGTGGAGGAGTAAAAGTAGGAGGTGGAGGAGACACAGATATAGGCTTGTCATGCCCTTATGAAGTCAAGAAAGGCTGTAATAAAAATGTAAAATACAAACCAAAAAAAAAAAAATTCTGAAATCGAACACGATCATATACCGTTGGACTTCCCACCGATAAATTATGCCAACTGGCGATCGGGCGGCGTTATTCCCACGAACCTCCAAACAGCGTCCATGAAGGCAAAGTGTTTGCTTTCCGGGGGCAGTATGATTGCAAAGCTGAACCTTGAAGAAATGTCCAAAAGGGCACCACCAGGAGTGGAGCCTGCGGCTTAATTGGACTCCACCCGGGAAACCACAATCATGCCATCTCAAGAAAAGATGCACACATTGAAAGTTTTGTCGATTCTGTGTGTGGTGTGGTATGTCAGTTTGTAGTTGCGCTAGCGATTTGTCAGCTTTATTCCGTTAATGAACGAGACTCCGGCATGCCCCCGCGGTACGCGTCAAGCTTACTAGAGGGATACGCGAGGCTCTGGCACGCGAGATTGAGCAATAACAGGTCTATCATGGCCTTACTTGTCCGGGGCTGCATGCGTGCTACACTGAAAGGACCAGCTTTTGTCGCTTACAGGTGCAGATAACCCGCTGAACACCGTTAGTGAAGGGGATGTGTGATTCCAATTATTCCCCGCGAATGATGATTTCCCAGTAAGTGCAGGTCAACCGCAATTCCTGAAATAGGTCTAACCGGCATTCCTGAAAAAAAGCAAAAAATTACGTGTCCAAACCACAGGTGCTGTAGCTTGCTTAACAGCTCGGCAGCCGTTCTCAGGCCCAGTATGGATTCGACAAGATTCTAGAAAGTTGATAAAGGGTACAGTTTCACCGAATAACACATATATATGCAGCATAGTTTACACATTAAAAACCTATGTCTATATATCAGGAGGCAGGCTCAGACGGTCTCAGGCCCAGTATGGATTAGACGTGATTGGACAAAGGTGACAAAGGTTACCGTATCACTGGATAACAGGTATGTATAGCATAGTTTACACATTAAAAATATATGTCTATAGATCAGGAGGCAGACTCAGACGTTCTCAGGTCCAGTATGGATTTGACCAGATTGTACAAAGTTGAGAAATGGTACATTATCACTGGATAGCAGGCATATATAGCATAGTTTAAACATTTAAAATCTCCGTGTTCTCAGTATGGATTAGACAACAATCTAAAAAGTCGAAAAAAGGAAATGTATTTGAAGCGTACACCAGTATACACTTTTGGTGGTATTTTTTAATCTTCATATATATTTCTGTCACAGTAAGACAGTCCAGACTCTCCGCAAATTGAAATGAGATGCATACAATTACTGACATAAAGTCTAGTGATTGCAGAAATCTAGGAAATACTATTCAAGGGAAAAACTTCCGTCACAATTCTTAGAGGTGATGCTGACCCGCAATTAATTAGTGTGTGGAGACAGCAAAAACCTTTCTTTGTGAAGAAAGTGTTGCTGTATCGCAGTACCGTTGATCCCATCCCCGTTACTCATATCCATCCAATTTTGATCACAGGGAGAGATGTAAACATGGTGCTCACTGCCTATCATGATCTGTCACATAACTTTGGAGTGCAAAACACAGAAGCCATAGGCCATAGGCGATTCAATTGGATTGGCATGAGAGGGCACATTTAAAAATGTGCGCTGGAATGTCACACGTCAGTGGGTAGGAAAACTGTGAAAGCTGGTGAGAAACCACCACTGCATCTCATTGTGAGTCGACGTCCATAAGAAATGGAAGCCATTGATCATCTGAAGCTAGAGCCCGGCCAGCAGGACAGGGCATAGCTACGTCTTAACCATCATCTTCTATCAGTTCACCAAATTTGTAGTGACAGTCCCAGTGAAGGATTTGACAGCCCAGACTACACAGCGGAGGAGCAAGGATAGGTAAACATTGCAAATGCTGGGGCCCTGGACAAGCAAGGGGGCCCACTCATGGGCGTCGGTACTGGCACTGGGCCGCTCATAGTACGGCGGTGTGTCTGACGGCGTGTGTGCACCCCCACCGTCAGAGACACTTGATTGCACTATGAGGGGCCCTGTGCCAGTGCCCGCGCCCAAGAGTCGGCCCACCCACCTGTCCACTGCAACGGCACTCACACGGTTGCGTGCGCTAGGTGGTGACCCCAGCCATGGGGGGAGGAGGCAGCCCAGTTAGGGAGGTTAACAAAATGGCATATGTTGATGTGGGACATTCACCTGCTGCTAAGGGTGAAATTGGTCAAGTCCCAAGAAGAGGAGGACCAAAGAAAGCCATTTTTCTGGCAAACAATGTGTCATCAGGGTAAGGTGTGACAAAATTCTTAGAAACCCATGCATGGTTCATTTTAATGAAGGTTAGATCATCCACATTTTGGGTCGAGAGACGGGTCCATTTTTCTGTCAGGATTGATCCAGCAGCACTGAAGACTCTTTCCAATAGCACACTTGCAGCTGGGCAAGCGAGCTCCTGTAAGGCATATTGGGCCAATTCAGGCCAGGTGTCCAGTTTAGCGGCCCAATAGTCAAAGGGGAATGACCAGTGTGGGAGAACATCGATATGGGACGAGAAGTAGCTTGTAACCATAGTTGAAAAAACGTAAAGGAACACACCAACAATATATAATGTAAATCGAAAATATAAAAATAAATAAAATCTATAATAAATTAGCAATGTGTTCCTTTAAAATTGGATGGCAGACCATCCGGTATCAATGAAGAAAAGAAACTACCATGTGATGTACACGAATCACAGGTTAATAATGGTGTAAATATGAATGAAGAAAATCCAAGGAATATATAAAGAAGATAATGTTTATTATTATAAATTCTAGCACAATATACAACAACAATATAAAAGACAAATAAAATAATTATAAAATGTGGCACAAAGAACACCTCAATATATTAGTAATTACATACTTTGATATTTTTACCACTGCAAAGGAAAATTTTTGTATGGTAAGGAACAAAATTATGTAGTAGTCCCCAATAGAACAGCAGAAAAAATACATATATATATCAGTATACGTGTATAAAAATAAATAAAGCGAAAAAACAAGAAAAAATTTTTTATTGTGAAAAGGTACACAATGAAAAAATGTCAAATGTAAAACACTGTGTGACAATTGTGATAATATATATGCTATTAATATGTGTAAAGGACAATAATATAATAAAAATTGTGAAAAATATATATAGTATAAACTGCTGAAATAGTTGGGTAAACAAAATTTGTTCGCCAATGTGCAATACCAGTATGTAAACTATATAGCGCTTAATAGCAAGACATGAAGCCTAGAATGAATGGACATATAGCGCTATATGTTGGAATCAATCACAAGGTATATAGCTTAATGTAATAGATTGGATTACCACAAGGTGCTATAAGGATGGACATGAACCAGCACAAAAATACCATCCATAACATATATACAAAAGGCTGAGTATCAAATCCTCAAATGTTAACACAAAACCCATGTGGTGGATTAAACTGCCATGTAGCGCTATGTAGTAAACATGGGCCAGCACAGAGACAGAAAAGTACAATCTACAATCTAATAAGCGATTGTGTGAAAAAAAAATATATATGTGTCTCTAGCGCACTATATACGCAATAAGTGAATTATCCGGCGCTTCTATAACACAAAAAACAATAAACCCAATATGATATAATAAACCACCATGTAGCGCTAAATATAAAACATAAACCAGCACAATAAAGATGCTATGTTAAACCGTGCAATGAATAAAGCGCTTAGTAATAGAGTACATAACCTAATATGGTAACCCATGTGGTAGATTAAATTATCATGTAGCGCTATGTTGTAAACATGGGCCAGTACAAGACTAAGTCTAAGCCAGCACCAGACTGGATCTATGGTATAGTGGACTAAACAAAATGTCCTGCGCTCAGTGATGAAAAGGGCATAAAGCTAGGTAAAGCATAATATATTATCCAGTGGGTGAAGAGCAGTGGTGGAGGCGGAATGCCACAGTAACGCGCCCCAATTATATTATTGTCCTTTACACATATTTATAGCACATATATTATCACAATTGTCACACAGTGTTTTACATTTGACATTTTTTCATTGTGTACCTTTTCACAATAAAAAAATTTTTCTTGTTTTTTCGCTTTATTTATTTTTATACACGTATACTGATATATATATATATATATATATATATATATATATATATGTATTTTTTCTGCTGTTCTATTGGGGACTACTACATAATTTTGTTCCTTACCATACAAAAATTTTCCTTTGCAGTGGTAAAAATATCAAAGTATGTAATTACTAATATATTGAGGTGTTCTTTGTGCCACATTTTATAATTATTTTATTTGTCTTTTATATTGTTGTTGTATATTGTGCTAGAATTTATAATAATAAACATTATCTTCTTTATATATTCCTTGGATTTTCTTCATTCATATTTACACCATTATTAACCTGTGGTTCGTGTACATCACATGGTAGTTTCTTTTCTTCATTGTAACCATAGTTGACAAGTGCTGTCTCCTGTCACTTTCAATCGATGCAGTATTACCAGTCGTCTGAGCGGGACTTGAAAAATCAGTCCACAACATGGTCATGAAACCCCTGTCTCCAACGTCACTTCTGATGTGTGCACCACCAACACCTCTTCCAAGTTGCCCCCGGCCCCTACGGCTCGTGTGAGAACCATCACCGCTGCTGTGTGCTGGGAATGCCTCAACCAACTGGTTTACCAGAGTTGCTTGTTTGTTAGTCAATATTAGGTCAAGGTTCTCCTGTGGCATGATGTTTTGGAATTTGCCTTTATAGCGTGGATCCAGGATGCTGGCCAACCAGTAGTCGTCATCGTTCATCATTTTGGCAATGCGGAGGTCCCTTTTTAGGATCTGCAAGGCATAATCTGACATGTAGGCCAATGTTCCCGGTGTCAATGAAGCACTATGAGTGCTGGGTGGAGGTGCATTTTCTTGCAAATCCGCAAATCCACATCCCTCCAGTCACGCACAAACCCTGTACCAGACCTTGCGACGCCAACATTTTCTCTTGCCCCACAAGAAGCATCCTCATCCCCTAAATAATCATCCCCATCATCATCCTCCTCCTCCTCTTCCTCTTCTTCCTCCACCTCGTCCAGGAGATTTCCCAGAGCAGACAATGGCTGAGTGTCATCAAGGCTTCCCTCCTCCTCTTCCTCATCATCCTCAGCTGCAGACGCCTGCTCCTTAATGTGCGTCAAAGTTTGCATGAGCAGACGTATAAGTTGGATGCTCATGCTTATGATGGCGTCGTCTGCGCTTACCATGCGTGTGCATTCCTCAAAACACTGAAGGACTTTACAGAGGTCTTTCAGCTTCGACCACTGCACACCTGTCAACTCCATGTCTGCCCTCAAAGTGCCTGCCCGTGTATCCTCCCACAAATGCATTATGGCCTGCCTCTGTTCGCACAGCCGCTCAACCATGTGCAGGGTGGAGTTCCACCTTGCAGCAACGTCGATAATTAGGTGGTGCTTGGGAAGGTGGAGCAATCGCTGCAGCTTTTGCATACGACTGGAGTGTACCGGCGACTGGCGGCTGTGCGATCACAGTCTTCGGACCTTCTGGAGCAGGCCTGTTAACTCCGGATAATTATTGAGGAAGCACTGCACCACCAGGTTCAAGGTGTGAGCCAAACAAGGTATGTGTCTGAGTTTTGAAAGGGCTACGGCTGCCACAAAATTCCGGCCGTTATCACTAACTACCTTGCCTGCCTCAAGATTTAGACTGCCCATCCATGACTCAGTTTGTCGTTGAAAGTAGTCAGCCAGTACCTCCGCGGTGTGTCTGTCGCCCAAACACATCATCTTCAACACAGCCTGCTGACGCTTTCCACTAGCTGATCGATAGGGGGACACCTCGTGTGCAACACTGGCAGCTGCGAATGGAGTGCTCGTATGACTGCATTCTGTGGACCACCTTTCACTTCTGGAGGAGGAGGAGGAGGGTCAAACGCCTACAGCCAACTGTTTCCTATACTGTGGGATAGACAGCACTGTCCCACCACCGCTGTCCCCTGTGGACCCTGCATCCACCACACTAACCCAGTGCGCAGTGATGGACATGTAACGACCCTGGCCATGCCTACTGGACCATGCATCAGTTGTGAGGTGCACCTTTCCACTCACTGATTGCTTGAGTGCATGTACAATGCGGTCTTTCACATGAAGGTGGAGGGCTGGGATGGCTTTGCGAGAAAAGAAGTGGCGACTGGGTAGGTCATAGCGTGGTACTGCGTAGGCCCTGAGTTCGCGGAAAGCTGCGCTTTCAACCAAGCGATAGGGCATCATCTCTAACGAGATTAGTTTGGCAATGTGGGCGTTCAAACCCAGTGTATGCGGATGAGAGGATGAGTACTTTCTTGTCCTACTCATAGTCTCTGGTAGGGTGAGCTGGACTTGAGAGCTGCATATGGTCGAACTAGCGGTGGACATGGCGGACTGAGAGAGGGTTGATGATGATGATGGAGTTGGTGTTCTTTCTGATGGCCTAGATTCAGTCTTTCGTTGCAATAACAGTGTGATCCCTGACTGATTTGCCCTTGCGACGACAACTCAACAGTTG
The DNA here is from genome assembly GCF_039654945.1 of Dendrobates tinctorius. NCBI lineage: Eukaryota > Metazoa > Chordata > Amphibia > Anura > Dendrobatidae > Dendrobates > Dendrobates tinctorius. The sequence goes on from NW_027361694.1 coordinate 6,451,180, forward strand.
CTGCTGGTGGTGTGCAAACCGGTGGGCTTACACTGGGGGAAACAATGTAGCGCTGCTTACTACCTTTTTTGGGAGCAGCTGCACATGTGGTAGTGAGTTTTGGTAGTCCGTCCACACTTGCAAGTGCATGGTGGTTAAATGTCTTAGCATGCAACTGGTATTCAAATTTCTCAGATTTTTCCCTCGGCTAAAGGTCTTTGCGCACTTCTTACAGATAACCTTTGCCTGATCATTAGGATTTTGTTAAAAAAAAGTGCCACATTGCCCTCTTCCTACTATGGAAGACATTTTGAGGCCTTGCACGCTGTGCTATTTTGACCGTCTGGCCAAGTTGTCCTGCAACTCTTTTGGTTTTTGTAACCTGTTTTTGGACTGCTCCGGGCCTGCCAGATAACAGCTGTTGTGATGTCGATGCCCGCTGTGGATGCTCCTCCTCCTCTTCTGAGCTATTGGAAGCAGCACCCTCTTCCCCCAATGGATGCCAATCTGGGTTAACAACTGAGTCATCCATCACCTCCTCTTCAATGTCATGTGCACCTTCCTCTGTGTCACCGTGTATTGTGGTATAGTATGCGGGAAGGGGCACCTGAGTTTCATCAGGGTCAGATTCTGGCTCAGTACACTGCGAGGACAATGTAGTGCTCTGAGTGAATGTACCAGCAGAATCATCAATCAGTGGCTGTGCATCAGTGCACTCCATGTCAGATTCATCATGGCCTGGGTAATTCACAATTTGACTTGATAACCCAGGCATGGTATGTGAAAACAGCTTCATTGAGTAATCTGTTGTGTAGCCTGCCGCATCCTTCAATTTTGGTTGGGGTAAAGGACACAAGGAAAGGTGTGGTTCATGACCATGAGCCTCCAATGATGACTCAGTGCTTTTATTTTTTAAAACTTCAGAAGAGGAGGCAATCGAGCTGGAGGCTGAGTGAGCAATGTATGCCAAAACTTGTTCTTGAAGCTCCGGCTTTAAAAGCGGTTTACCTACTCCCAGAAAAGGGAGCCTTCGAAGCCTTGAGGAGCCAGATGATGACGCAGGCTCAACACCTCCTGCATTAGGTGCTATTTTGCTTTTGCCACTACCAGCAGATCCACCACCAACACCAACACCATCATTACCAGGTGCCAACCCCCGCCCACTTCCACGGACTCTTCCACCACACTTCCTCATTTTTGGGGATAATGTACCCAAAAAACCACCAACTATATGATAATGTAAAACAAGGTACAAGGTGTATATAGTAGTGGAGAGAATTTGAATCTCTCTAGACTGCAGGACACAGTTAGATTCTGTCAGGCCCTGTTTATATTACACCGCAATGTGACAGGAAGATTCTGGATGGTGTAAGAAAGGTGTATAGAGGACTGTGGAGAATTTGAATCTCTCTAGACTTCAGGACACGGTTGGATTCTATCAGGCCCTGTTTATATTACACCGCAATGTGACAGGCAGATTCTGGATGGTGTAAGAAAGGTGTATAAAGGACTGGGGAGAATTTGAATCTCTCTAGACTTCAGGACACAGTTGGATTCTGTCAGGCCCTGTTTATATTACACCGCAATGTGACAAGCAGATTCTGGATGGTGTAAGAAAGGTGTAATGTATAGAGGACTGGGAGAATTGTAATCTTTCTAGACTTCAGGAGACAGTTGGATTCTGTCAGGCCCTGTTTATATTACACCGCAATGTGACAGACAGATTCTGGATGGTGTAAGAAAGGTGTATAGAGGACTGGGGAGAATTTGAATCTCTCTAGACTTCAGGACACAGTTGGATTCTGTCAGGCCCTGTTTATATTACAACGCAATGTGACAGGGAGATTCTGGATGGTGTAAGAAAGGTGTATAGAGGACTGGGGAGAATTTGAATCTCTCTAGACTTCAGGACACAGTTGGATTCTGTCAGGCCCTGTGTATATTACACCGCAATGTGACAGGCAGAAATTGCCTAGTGTATGACAAGCTACAAGGTGAATATACAGTAGAATTGGGAAGAATTGGAATATCCCTAGAGTGTAGGTCTGTAAGAACGGACAAACTCCTCAGCTTTTCCTTACAGAGTCACACACTTAGATAGCTTCAATTTGGCCGTGATAACAGCCGTTACATGGTACTGTGAGAGGAGCATACACGTACACCGCTGTACGGTGTATGTAAAATTGTTAAGCTCCGTGTTTTTGTATACGTACTGACACACGCTGTCTCTCTCTAGTTTTGGATGTAATAAAACAGCAGATATACTAAACTGTTTGAAAAACGGACAAAACTATAAGGTATAGGTCTGTAAGAACGGACAAACTCCTTGGCTTTTACTTACAGAGTAATACATTTGGCCGTGATAACAATCGTTACACGGTACTGTGTGAGGAGCGTACACCGCTGTAAGGTGTGTGAAAAAATGAACGCTCAGTACCTCACCTGGACAAAACAATAAAATTTGGATTGCTTTTAAAAAAGCAGTTTGAACACTAGTTTGCACACAGCAATGCAGCTAGCCTTAAAAGGCAGGCTAATCACCACCAGCGCTGATGCACAAAAGCAGAAATCTTCACCTTTCACTGCACAGTAACTACAGTGAAAAGCGCTATCAGCAGAAGCAGTTTTTTTTCTTTTTGCCTTCCTAACGCTCTCCCTACAGAATCAGCAGCAGCAGCAACTCTCCCTATTCTGAGATCAGCATGAGTAACATGGCGGTCGGCGTGCACACCGTTTTATAGCCCCTGTGATGCCCCACAAAGCAAGCCACTCACTTCTATGCCCTTCTCCAAGATGGTGGTGACCGCTGCCTATGTCATCACGTTGCCCACAGTGTCCGTTCTTCCTGATTGGCTGAAAAAGGGCACTAAAGGATCTTTTGAAACGCGACTTTGGCGCTAAAGTCGCCAACCTCGTGGACGACCTCACGCTAAGGTCGGGTTTCGTTTCATGTCCTTTTATGCGAAAGTCGGCGACTTTTGAATTTTTTCGACCCGTTTCTCTCAACTCTAGTGGCCACCCATACACGCTCGTTCACACACAGGTCCGGACCTGAATGTTTATTGCCACTCGTTCGTTTGTCACCACTTGGAGAACTCTTTCTGGGATTGACCACAGAGGCGTCCCCCTGTGTCACTACACTCACACCCCCGCACCTCACGAAGGGGTACCCCACCATCCAACCCCTTCCACCACGAGGTCTGCGCCTCCCAGGGTGGCCAATGGCGAGGGTTGAGACTTGCCCCTACTCTTCTACAGCACCTCTGCTGCCCTCACCAGAGAGGAAGGGGTCCATTGAAGAGAGACGGCAGAGACAGTAGTTCCTATGCAGCAGCCCTCACACGAGTGCCCCCAGCTGACCATTTCCCTCGCCCGTCAATCTATTACCAGGTTGTGTCTCTTCAGCCAAGGGAGGCCTAAAAAAAATAGGTACTGGCATTCCCTCCAAGACGTAGCATGACAAGGACTCCTCATGATGTCCTATACGCAGATGGATATTCTCTACGACCTTGGTCAAGCTCCCCTGACTCAGTGCAACAGAGTTTATGGCCTGGACGCTTATAGGCTGGGCCAGTGTCCTACACCTCAGACTATGAGTCTGGACAAAGCGAGCATCCACCAAGACTGACTCCTGCTCTGCTGTCCAGAAACACCGGTATCACTTCCGGTACCCTGCCAGCCAAGACCTCTGCTGACATGGTACTTTGGGAGGGCAAAATGGTGGAAATGTATGCTCCCTGGTCGCCTCCCTCCAAGCGACCAGGGGATTGCGGCTTCTCATATGGCACAGATAATTTGGCGCGCAATGGGCAAGCCTTCAGATCATGACCAGCCTGCCCACAGTACAAACATGCCGACACCACTCCCCGAACCGTAGGCAGCTCCATACACAAACTAGCTTCTCCTACTTGCATGTTGTCATGATCCAGGTTAGATCTGACAGATTAAATGTTCAAGTAACCATTTTTTTTTTCTTTAGCTGTGCTGAAGGTAGTTTTCCCCCGGTGGCCATGTGGATGATTGCTATTGTGAGTTCATTTTCCCCTTCACCGTTGATGTCTGATGAACTCCCTCTGCTGGTGAAGAGAGGTAGTGAAATTGATTGGGCTGAGAAGAACCTGTCATCTGAACAGGTGGAGCCTGATTGGACACCCAGAATCACTGAGTGGATATAAGGCAGCTGACGTCCTACAGGGGTGCTGGTGATCCTTTCTGCTCTGAGCTCTTGCAACCAGTTTAGTCCTGTCTACTGAAAGCTAAGTTTTTGCTCTCTTATTTTTCCAGGAGATTTTGTCTGTTTGCTTAGTGTTTTGTGTTCAGCCTGCCTTTGTTGGGACGGGCTGAGCTCCATTTTTGTCTCTGATCAAGTTGATCTCTTGCTCAGGCTTCAGAATATACCTGAGTGCTAATATAGTTATTTTGAAGTCTAGTGACTTCAGGGCCTTTTTCTATCAGACGTGTTGGACATTACTTTTGGCAGAATTTTTGCAGATTGCAGCCAGCATCTTTTCTGTCCTTTCCTATTTAGTTAGTTGGGCCCCATCATTTGTTCAACCTGTCTTTCTGTCTGTGTTTGTGTTTTCATCTGCTTTTCACCGACAATACTTGTTGGGGGCTGTCTATTGCTTTGGGGTCTGCTCTGGGGCAGTTTAGATTTCCCCTTTCTTTCTTTAGGCTTATTTAGTTCTCCGGCTGTGAACGAGGGGTCTAGGGCACCGTAGGAACCCCCCACGGCTACTGTTAGTTGTGGTGAATAGGATCAGGGGTCTGCAATCCGATAGCTTCCAACCTCTCCGGTTTTCTGGACTTATCTTGTATTTTTGTTTTTTCCTCCTTCGGTGACTCATTCATAACAGAATCACCAGCCATACCGCAGATTCTAGGGTACTCAATAGCTGAAAAGAATTGTAAAAAAAAAAGGGAAAGAAAAAATAGTGTCAGAATTTTTTTTTTTTTTCTGTGTGTTTATTTTTTCCTCTATGTCTTTGAGGCCGTAGAGGGAATTTTTTTCTTCTCAATTGAGATGAAGCAATTGTCTGATCGTGTGGAGCAGCTCGCTGCTGAAGTGTGGGGAATTTCCACCTATCTTGCTCATTCACATGTTGCTGAGCCAAAGATCCCTACTCCTGATGTGTTTTTTGGGGATCGGTCTAAATTTTTGAATTTTAAGAATAATTGTAAATTATTTTTTGCCTTGAAGCCTAACTCATCAGGGAGCTCAGCACAGCATGTTAAAATTGTCATCTCCTTGCTGCGCGGCGATCATCAGGATTGGGCGTTTTCTTTGAAACCTGATGATCCTATTTTAACTAATGTGAACGCATTTTTTCAAGCCTTGGGGCTGTTGTACGATGAACCTAATGCTATTGATCAGGCTAAAAAGGCCCTGTTGGCATTGAGCCAGGGTCAGGATTCTGCAGAGTTGTACTGTCAAAAATTCCGAACTTGGGCGGTCCTTACTACCTGGAATGATGGTGCCTTGGCAGCTCTCTTTCGGAAGGGTTTGTCAGAAACCGTAAAAGATACTATGGTGGGATTTCCTGTTCCCTCTGGTCTTGACGATTCTATGTCATTAGCCATTCAGGTTGATCGGCGTTTGCGTGAACGCAAAACTGCACGAGAGGTGTTGCCACCTGTTGAATAAATGTCTGAACCTATGCAATGTGATAGAGTTTTGTCTAGGGCGCAACGTCAGGAGTTCAGAAGGCGTAATAAGCTGTGTTTTTTCTGTGGAGATGCCTCGCATATTATTTCTGTCTGCCCTAAACGAGAGAAACGTTTTGCACACACATTTGCTGTGGGTGGTGTTCAACCTAAGTTTCTTCTGGCAATTACTCTCATCTGCTCCCTGTCCACATTTTCCGCTAAGGCTTTTGTAGATTCGGGAGCAGCACTGAACCTGATGGATTTGGATTTTGCTAAACGTTGTGGATTCCTTATGACACCTCTACGGACGCCTATCTTTTTGAGGGGTATTGATGCTACTCCTTTGGCGAAGAATAAACCTCAGTTTTGGACTCAGGTGGTAATGTGGGTCGCCCCAGACCATCAAGAAAATTGCAGATTTTTGGTGTTGCCTAATCTGCATGATACCATTGTTCTGGGGTTTCCCTGGTTGCAAATCCATAATCCAGTTTTGGATTGGAAATCTGTGTCTGTGGTGAGTTGGGGTTGTCGGTGTGCCCTTAGTGATACTCCTGTTTTCTCCACCGCTCCTCAGTCACATGATGTTCCTGACTATTTGGCTGATTTTTATGATGTATTTAGTGAGAATGAGTCTGCGTCTTTGCCTCCTCATAGGAGTTATGACTGCGCAATTGAGCTGAGCCCTGGGTGTAAATATCCCAAGGGTCGACTTTTCAATTTATCTGTACCCGAGCACGAGGCTATGCAATCCTATATTAAGGAGTCGTTGGAGAAGGGTCATATTAGACCATCCTCTTCACCCTTAGGTGCTGGGGTTTTTTTCGTGGCCATGAAGGATGGTTCATTAAGGCCTTGCATTAACTATCGTTCCCTCAACAAAATTACTGTTAAATATCAGTATCCGTTACCCCTGATTTCGAATCTATTCTCTAGAGATAGAGGTGCTTGCTGGTTTACCAAGCTTGATCTCAGGGGGGCGTATAATCTTAGCAGGGGGATGAATGGAAGACGGCGTTTAATACTCAAGAGGGACATTTTGAGTACCTGGTGATGCATTTTGGGCTCACTAATACCCCTTCTGTCTTCCAGTGCTTCATGAATGATATTTTCCGAGACTTTGTGGATACATTTTTGATCATCTATCTGGATGATATTTTGATCTTTTCCAAGGATTGGGACTCTCATGTGGAACATGTTCGGACTGTGTTCCAGATTTTGAGGGAGAATTCCCTGTATGTCAAGGGATCAAAATGCCTTTTTGGGGTACAGAGGATTTCATTTTTGGGATTTATTTTGTCTCCGTCAACTATTGAAATGGACCCGGCCAAGGTACAGGCCATTTATGATTGGGTTCAGCCCACTTCTTTGAAGGCCCTCCAGAAGTTTTTGGGTTTTGCTAATTTTTATCGTAAATTTTTAGCTAATTTTTCTGGTATTGCCAAACCATAGACTGATTTGACTAAGAAAGGTGCTGATGTGCTGAATTGGTCTCCGGAGGCTGTTTCTTTCTTTCAGGAGCTGAAGCGAAGGTTCACTTCTGCTCCGGTTTTGCGGCAACCTGATGTCTCACTCCCGTTTCAGGTAGAGGTGGACGCTTCTGAGATTGGTGCAGGAGCTGTTTTGTCCCAAAAAGATCCGGTAACATCTAAAATGAATCCCTGTGCTTTCTTTTCCCGAAAGCTCTCCCTGTTATGATTGAGTCACCGTAGGAGGCAAAAACAGAAATGCTAGCTAAGTCCAGAAAACCAGAGAGGTTGGCAGCTATCGGATTGCAGACCCCTGATCCTATCCACAGCAACTAACAGTAGCCGTGGGGGGTTCCTACGATGCCCTAGACCCCTTGATCACAGCCGGAGAATTAAATAGGCCTAAAGAAAGAAAGGGGAAATCTAAACTGCCCCAGAGCAGACCCCAAAGCAATAGGCAGCCCCCAACATAATGACGGTGAAGCAAGATGAAAACACTAACACAGACAGAAAGATAGACTGAGCAAAGACGGGGCCCAAGCTAACTAGATAGGAAAGGACAGGAAGGCTGCTGTCTGCAATCCATGAAAAACCCTATGAAAATAAGAGCCAACAGACTGACAGTGAAAATGGCCCTGAAGACGCTAGGCTTCAAAAAAGCTATGTCAGTACTCTGGAATATTCTGAAGACAGAGCAACCGGCAAAAGGAGATTCAGCTCACCCCAGCAGGGAATGGCAGAATCCAGAAAAGCAAGGAAAAAAAAAAACAAAACACAAATGCTAACAGGCAAAGCAGAAAACTTAGCTTTAGGGGAGCAGGAATCAAACTGGTGTCCTAGAAGACCACAGAGAAATCACCCGCAGGGCAGAAGGGCGTCGGCAGCCTTATATCCAGTCAGTGACTCCACTCAGCCAGTCATCCTCATTATGCTCAGGTGCCTGATAATCAGGCTCATTACCTTCCTTTACCAGAATAGGGAGTTCACCAGACCTCAGTGACGAAGGGGAAAATGAACTCACAACATCTCCCCATCTGAACGTAACTATGATGTGGGGAATCGGGAACTGTTAGCCATGAAATGGGCATTTGTGGAGTGGAGACATTGGTTGGAGGGAGCTAGACATAAAGTCGTGGTCCTTACTGACCACAAGAATTTGATTTACCTGGAGTCGGCCAAACGCTTGAATCCTAGACAGGCTAGGTGGGCCTTGTTTTTCACACGTTTTGATTTTGTGGTCTCTTTTCTTCCAGGCACTAAGAATGTCAAGGCAGACGCCCTCTCTAGGAGTTTCTTTGCTGATTCTCCTGTTGTGACCAAGCCTGCTACCATCTTAGGTGAGGGGGTAGTTCTTTCTGCCATCTCGCCTGATTTGAGACATGCTCTGGAAGAGTTTCAGGAGGACAAACCTGAGCGTTGTCCCATTGGAAAATTGTATGTTCCTGACCAGTGAGAGTGATGTCTGAAGTTCATTGCTCTGCATTGGCTGGTCATCCAGGTATTTTTGGTACTAGAGATTTGGTGAGTCGGTCTTTTTGGTGGCCCGCCTTGTCTCATGATGTCAGGAGTTTTGTGCAGTCCTGTGGGACTTGCTCCCGGTCTAAACCTTGTTCTCGCTCTAGTGGGTTGCTGATGCCTTTGCTGGTGCCCAGGAGGCCATGGACGCCTATTTCAATGGATTTTATCTCTGATATGCCTGTCTCTCAGAGAATAACTGTTATTTGGGTGATTTGTGATAGATTCTCTAAGATGGTCCATCTTGTGCCACTCCCTAAGTTGCCATCTTCCTCAGAGTTGGTGCCCTTGTTTTTGCAACAGGTGGTTCGCTTGCACGGGATTCCTGAGAACATTGTATCTGACAGAGGAGTTCAGTTTGTTTCTAGATTTTGGAGGACTTTCTGTTCCAAGCTGGGAATTCAGTTGTCCTTCTCCTCTGCGTTTCACCCTCAGACCAATGGGCAGACGGAGAGAACAAACCAGACTTTGGAGTCGTATTTGAGATGTTTTATTTCTGCTGATCAAGATGATGGGGTTTAATTTTTGCCCTTGGCCGAATTTGCTTTAAATGATAGAGCTAGTTCTGCCACTTTGAAGTCACCTTTTTTTTGTAACTTTGGGTTTCATCCTCGATTCTCTTCAGGGCAGGTGGAGTCTTCTGCCTGCCCAGGTGTTGACACTGTGGTGGAGAGAATGCACCAGATCTGGGACCAAGTGGTGGATAGGTTGTCTCTCTCCCAGGAAAAGGCCCAGCGGTTTTCCAACCGTCATAGGACCATTGGTCCCCAGTTTAACGTGGGTGATTTGGATTGGTTGTCATCCAAGAATATCTCTATGGCTTCTCCAAAGTTTAAACCTAGATTTATTGGACCTTACAAGATTTTGGAGATTCTTAATCCTGTCTCTTTTCGATTGGCTCTTCCTGTTACATTTAAGATCCATAACGTGTTTCATAAGTCTCTGTTAAAGAGGTTTGTTGAGCCAGTAGTTCCTGTGGTGGCACCTCCTGACCCTGTATTGGTGGAAGGTAATGTGGAATATGAGGTTGAGAAGATACTGGATTCTCGCCTGGCTAGACGGAGACTCCAGTATTTGGTTAGATGGAAGGGTTATGGCCAGGAGGATAATTCTTGGGTCCCTGCATCCGATATTCATGCCGAAAGATTGGTTCGTGCTTTCCATCGGGCCCATCCTGATCGTCCTGGTGGCGTGGATGAGGGTTCGGTGACCCCTCCTCAAGGGGGAGGTACTGTTGTGAGTTCATTTTCCCCTTCACCGTTGATGTCTGATGAACTCCCTCTGCTGGTGAAGAGAGGTAGTGAAATTGATTGGGCTGAGAAGAACCTGTCATCTGAACAGGTGGAGCCTGATTGGACACCCAGAATCACTGAGTGGATATAAGGCAGCCGACGCCCTACAGGGGTGCTGGTGATCCTTTCTGCTCTGAGCTCTTGCAACCAGTTTAGTTCTGTCTACTGAAAGCTAAGTTTTTGCTCTCTTATTTTTCCATGAGATTTTGTCTGTTTGCTTAGTGTTTTGTGTTCAGCCTGCCTTTGTTGGGACGAGCTGAGCTTCATTTTTGTCTCTGATCAAGTTGATCTCTTGCTCAGTCTTCAGAATATACCTGAGGGCTGATATAGTTATTTTGAAGTCTAGTGACTTCAGGGCCTTTTTCTATCAGACGTGTTGGACATTACTTTTGGCAGAATTTTTGCGGATTGCAGCCAGCATCTTTTCTGTCCTTTCCTATTTAGCTAGTTGGGCCCCATCATTTGTTCAACCTGTCTTTCTGTCTGTGTTTGTGTTTTCATCTGCTTTTCACCGACAATACTTGTTGGGGGCTGTCTATTGCTTTGGGGTCTGCTCTGGGGCAGTTTAGATTTCCCCTTTCTTTCTTTAGGCTTATTTAGTTCTCCGGCTGTGAACGAGGGATCTGGGGCACCGTAGGAACCCCCCACGGCTACTGTTAGTTGTGGTGAATAGGATCAGGGGTCTGCAATCCGATAGCTACCAACCTCTCCGGTTTTCTGGACTTAGCTTGTATTTTTGTTTTTTCCTCCTTCAGTGACTCATTCATAACAGATTGCACTGTGGTGTCTTTTGTTCTAAATTTGCACTCGGTTACTTTAGTTTTGTGCACATATTTATAAAACAGTTGTGATTGCTCTCTAAAAGAGTGTCAGGTGTGGTAATCACTGTTGGTGATTAGTTCTCAGTTACCAGCAAGCCTGGGTGATGGATGGAACTGAAGGAGAGTCCTGGGCCGCTCAGTGAGAGTCCTGGAGTGGCAGCTATGGTGTCTGCAAGGAGGGCTGGCATGGCTTGGTGGAGATGCAGCTATGGTGTCAGCAAGGAGTTCTTGCATGGCTTGGTGGAGTGGCAGCTATGGTGTAGAGCTGCACTCATGATGCTGGACTCGGTTGCTGAAAGCTGGACTCAAGATGCTGGACTCTTTTGCTGGAAAGCTGGACTCATGGTGCTGGACTCTGTTTCTGGACAGCTGCACGCAGGTGGTGGACTCTGCTTGCTCCAAGGCTGCACTATGGTGTTGGATCCGGTCGGAGGAAAAGATGCATGCAGATGGTGGGCTCTGTTGCTGGGAGCGTAAGCAGCAGAGCAAAGCTAAGTGGTGTTTCCTTGTTTTGTCTCTTTTCCTTATGTGTGTTTCAGTGCAGTGGTGGGATTAGTTTCTGCTCCATCCACTTCACTAGTGAGGGTTTAGGTGCTGGGCGAGCTAGGGATATTAGGTATCCTGATTGGCACCCGGTGCAGACCCGGCCTAAGGAACGTTAGGAGTATAGAGACACTGACTCAGGGGAGTGCAGAAGGTCTCCACTTCCCCATTTCCCTATAGCAGGGCCACCATTGTTATTGTTACCCAGGATTTCCCTTTTATTGTCTCGTTGTATTAGCTACCGGCCTGCGGGCCGCGTTACACTGGACAATTACACGTGCCGTGTCCTGTTGTATTAGTTACCGGCCCACTGACCGTGTCACACAGGACGGGGCACGTGACACATGGGTTCGTCAGGAGACTTGGCATGAACTGGGCAAGCTCTCATAAAATGACCAGGTTTTCCACAGGAAACGCATACCCCCCCAACACGACGAGCCGCAGACACCCTCTTTTTTGTATCAACAACACCGGGCTGTCTGGGTTCCTCTGACCGCACTGGTGGGTCCTCCTCCCTAGCGAGGACATCAGGGGGCACTTTTTGTATATATCTTTCCCTAAGGCGTCTATCCACCTGGATGGCAAGGGACATGGCGGCCTCCAGCGACCTGGGGGCGGCGTACTGCACCAGAGTATCCTTCAACTTTGGAGACAAACCCTGCACTAATTGACTCTTAAGTGCAGGGTCATTTCACTGAGTATTAGTGGCCCATCTCCTAAACTCTGAGCAGTACTACTCAGTGACCCGGGCTCCCTGTTTACACCTACGGATTCGAGATTCCGCCAGGGCGACGCCATCAGGATCCCCTTACACAAGCGCCAAAGCCTCAAAGAACTCGTCCACAGACTCTAAAGATGGAGAATCGTCCGGTAGGGAGAAGGCCCAGGATTGGGGATCCCCTTTAAGAAGGGACATAATGATTCCCACCCGCTGCTCTTCACTCCCTAATGAACGAGGGAGCAGCCTGAAATACAATTTACAGGCTTGTTGAAACACCAAGAATTGAACTCTCCCTCCAGAAAATCTGTCAGGGAGGGATATCTTGGGTTCTGGCTGAGCCAGTCTCTGAACCAAGCGCCCAAAGCCCACCAACTGCTGCAGTTGCTGCAACAATTCACTGCGCAGCCCCCTAATCTCATCAGTAAGGGTCTGCAGCATTTGGGCAAAGGTCTGAACTAGGTCCATGGCTCAGCAGAAAAAAAAAAGTAGGGTTGGTGATAATGTCACGTGGACCTGTCCTATGTGATGTGACCAGCAGGCCGGTAACTAGAACAACAAGATGAGGCACGTGATACTGTCCTGTGTGACACGGCTTGCAGGCCGGTAACTAAAACAACAAGAAAAGGGGTAGGGAAGCAGAACTTAGCTTTACTCTGTTGCACTTGCTTCTGGCAACAGAGTCCACCACCAGAATGCAGTTCTCCTCCTGAATTACTGCCACCAAGCTCTGTCAGAGCTACAAGGAAATCCCCTATGATTCCTTCCACACCAGGGCTAAGACAGTGCTGCAAGGAACGCTCTCCAGCTCCTTTCTCCACCAAGGATGGCTGAAATGAACACTATCACCAACACTGATTGCAACACCTGTGACTTTTATAGCAGAGCCAGCAATCACACCTGAATTATAATCATGTGCACTAAACTAAAGAAACTAGAGTGCAATGACGCTCACCACCACCAGGGCAAACTTAGAACAAACGACACCACAGTGCAATAATCCTAATAGCCACCGGGTGCAAAAACCAACCTTAAGCACAGCTTAGGAAAAAAAGGTTACCTGTGCTTTTATCAGTCCTGATCCAGCATGGATCATGCCAGTCAGAGGCTGCAGACCGTCGCTTTGCATCTGACTGCAGAAGGTCTCAGCAGTTTGCTTTGCAGACTTCTTCCTGGACCTTCTGATACTAGGACCCAGTGGCAGCCTTCCCCTGGCTTTTGTTGAACAACCTGGACCAGGGTGTTTATAACTTCCAGCTGGCTGCTGGGCAGGTGCGGGTACTATTTCTATTTCCAGTTCCCTGTTGCAGCATGGAGCTATAGCAGTTGGCTATTTTCCTCTCTGGTGTTGCAAGACATCAGTGTTTCTTTCTGAGTCTAGTAAAGCTAAGTGTTCCCCCTTGTTTGTTTATCCCATCTGTCTTTAGCGATAGTGGGGATTGACTAGCACTATCCTGTCCTTCTCAGTGCAGAGCAGCTGCAGACATTGTCACTGGAGGTGAGTGACCTTCGTTCTGAGGTCCAGCAGCAACGGCTGAGACTGCAGGCTCCTATTGTGGGGGACGCTGCGGGTTGGCAGGTCCAGCTTGAACCCAAAATTGCCATCCCGGACAGGTTTTCTGGGGTAGGGTCTAGTGATGAATGAGTATACTTGCCACTACTCGGTGCACGCGATGCTCAGAGCTCACCGAATATTTCCTGGGTTGCTCGGCGGGAGTTTGGGTCCCAGCCTAGCATGTTCGGCGCTCTTTAGAGCCACAATCAACATGAAGGTATTGTCTGCCACACACTGTAATGCCACAGCCATGTTAGTTGGGGCATTATTGTGATCGGCTGGCCGCACAGCGTCATCAGGTCTATAGTAGACCAGATGTGGTCCTGCTCATCACAGTCTGCTCTGGACTCAGGCAGTGTAGGGAGAGTTGCTGCTGAGATAGAGATAGATTTTAAATTCATCTCAATCAACAGTCCTTCTGAGGACTAATCAAAGTGTATGTAGATATCAGTGCTAGGCAGGCAGTGTATTTGGGTATATAGATATCAGTGCTAGGCAGGCAGGCAGTGTATGTGGCAGACTTCATTGCATATAGCAAGAGGGTTCATTCCAATACTGTCTGCTGCTGCTTATTACAGATATACATATACATAGTGTTAGGAGTGGCGGAAGGCGCTAAATAAATACTATAAAAGAAGTGCCTTCGCCACTCGGGGTCCACCGTGCGGTAGGTGGAGAAACCGCAGCTAAGTGACGACAGAGCAATCTGGCGGTAATGTGCACAGGGTTAGATGATACCCAGGTGCACTAGCGAATCTCTGTTAAACGCACAGAGCTGATAAAGAAAATATAACAATGCTGAGCCTGTTAAGAAAACAAGGACTCAGCGGTGCACGAGCGGTATATGGTCACCGGAGACTGGCCGCACGGTAACACCGCAGTAACGCAAGCGCGATGTTAGACGCTAGCAAGTGCAATAGTGGAGCAACCGTAATATCCAAGGAAGGGGGTTTCAAATGAGTCATTCACCAGATCATGCATCCATCCACATACACACTGCAGCAAGTATGACTATACTAGCGCATGGCGGAACAGCCATGCGCGCTTTTTATAGCAAACGGGACCTTCCAAAGGCTTCCAGATATCTGAGCTGAGCCAATAGAATCTGGAGCAGGACCTGAGCACCTGACTCCTGAACTCCAATGAGCGATCGTCCCATGAGCATGCTCAGAGGAAGGGACGAAGGACTTAGCCTCCGGAGAGAGTTGCTGTGAAGCAAATTCCTCTGCAATCTCCTTTGCATTAGACAAAGAGCAGGATACTGCAGCATGTGAGGATCTAGATTCCTGCCTAGTAATTGCCGAAATCTGACGTCTAACACATAGTACCAGGTATCGGGGCCAGGAATAATGTTTTGGGGATTTTAATCCTGATTATTTTCTTTAAAAGCAATCAAGAGCACATCGTTTTTCTGCTCCATTTGCTTACTGACACCGCAGAATACAGCCAGATCTTTTCTATATTACAGTGTAAATATGCAGCTATTTTCAACAGAGGTTTGGCCATCACACAGATCACATCTCAGTGCATTGAAAATTCTGCCATTTCTGGTCTACTGTTACATTTTGCTGTAGTGTCTCAGATAAGACACCGGTTTCCGGAAAAAAAATTATGTACAGGCCAGATATTTTACACTGGGTTTTGTACGCCACACAGATGGCATTTCAGTGCACTTAAAATTGTGCCATTTCAGGCCTACACTGAATTTTTTTGCTGTGTCTGATCCTAGTTATTGACACCAGTTTGCTGCAAAACCCCAAAAGATACAAGACTAGAAGTGGGGTATCTCCATCTCACGCATCCCATATCAGTGTGCTCAAAATTGTGCCATTTCAGGCCTCCATTGAATTTTTTTGCTGTGTCTTAGCCTAGATATTGACACCAGTTTGCAGCCACAAAAAAGGACAGGCCAGATATTTTAAAGGGGAGTATCGCCATCTCACGGATCGCATATCAGTGTGCTCACAATTGTGCCATTTCAGGCATCAATTGCATTTTTTTGCTGAGTCTTAGCCTAGTTATTGACATCAGTTTGCCGCAAAACAAAAAAAATTCTACAGACCAGATATTTTAACCCCTTCACTACCAAGGGTGGTTTGCACGTTAACTCCCGGGCCAATTTTTACAATTCTTACCACTGTCCCTTTATGAGGTAATAACTCTGAAACGCTTCCAGGGATCTCAGTCATTCTGACCTGTTTTCTCGTGACATATTGTACTTCATGTTAGTGGTAAAATTTCATTCAAATAACTTGTGTTTATTTGGGAAAAATCAGAAATTTGGCAAAAATTTAGAAAATTCTGCAATTTTCCAAATTTGAATTTTTATGCTCTTAAATCACAGAGATACGGCACACAAAAAAATTAATAAGTAACATTTCACACATATTTACTTTACATCAGCACAATTTTGGAACCAAAATTTTTTTTTGTTAGGAAGTTAAAAGGGTTAAAAGTTGACCAGCGATTTCTCATTTTTGCAACACCATTTTATTTTTATGGACCACATCACATTTGAAGCCACTTTGAGGGGTCTATATGGCAGAAAATACCCAAAAGTGACACCATTCTAAAATCTGCACCCCTTAAGGTGCTCAAAACCACATTCAAGAAGTTTATTAACCCTTCAGGTGCTTCACAGGAATTTTTTAAAAGTTTCACAAAAAAAATACTTCAGGTTCAATTTTTTTTATTTTATCAAGGGTAACAGGAGAAATTGGACTGCAAAAGTTATTGTGCAATTTATCCTGAGTACGTTGATACCTGATATGTGGGGGGAAATGACT